>NC_133007.1:24736442-25983585 GCF_048564905.1 Vicugna pacos
AAGTGATCCAATCCACCAGCCCCTGGGCTCCTACTGTGGGCTGCCCTGAGCGGTCTCCAGGTGCTGAGGAGTTGGCTGGGGTGGCATGTGTGCCTCTTCAAGCTGCCAAGTGTCAGCGCTGCCTGTCAGACAGAGCGACCAAGTGTGGGCAGTGTCTGCAAGATTCCTTACTTGTCTCCAGCTTCTGGTAATGGCTCTGGTCATCCTAATCATTCTCAAATCCTGTTCTTTCTCAGGCTACTGCCCTCACAGGACTGACTGACTTAAGCTGACGTGTTTGCGTGTGTGGCTTACATGGGTGCACATGGGTGTCTCTGCCTGTAGTTGTGTATTGTTGGCTTTGAGCAGAGTGGAAATTTGAGGCAGCAGATCTCTTTTTATTATTTATTATAGCATTTGTGATTGGTGGAAAGAACTGGGGGAGGAAGGTCTGATTTGTCAGCCCAAGATAATTGTATTGTTCGACTATGAAACTGTCACTCCAAGCTTCAGTAAATTTGGGACGTTCCCACAATCTGTTTACAGAAATGAAATACTGAAATGTTTTAAGCCCTTCAGAAAAGACAGCTGGAAAAGAGGGTGCTAGGACACAAGCACCAATTAATTATGCCAATTTTAATTTAAAAATTTGTTTTTGTTTTTGTTAATGGAGGTACTGGGGATTGAACCCAGGAACCTTGTGCATGCTAAGCATGTGCTCTACCACTGAGCTATGCCTACCCCCCAACTATTTTTTAAAAAACATAATTTTCTTTTTTAACACTGCTAGACCTGGGATTACAGTAGTGAATGAGACACAAGACTGGTTTTTGTAGTTTTTGTTCCAAAGGAGATTACAGTTTAGTGGAGGTATTTATGTTCTAATGGGGAATGGAGAAGAAAGTGCAGAGTCCTCTCAGGTTTAAGAATTTGCAGTTAAAACTACTGAGAGTAGTGGTTATTAACATTTTTTGGATTGAGAATCTGAGGAGAGCTCTGAGGCCTGTCCATAAAAATACATACACATACACACCTTCCCATAGATATGTGCATGACACTGAAGTTAAAAGCTCTTCCCTGGGGACTAAGCTGGCGTAGAGTATATCACTGATGGCCGCCTGATGCTGCCCTGGCATTGAGGGCCAGGCTGGCTGACAGGCTTGACTCCTGTCTCTAGGCAGCCCAGGAGGTGTTTGGAGAAATGCTGAGTTCTTAAGATTGCCTGTGTGAAGGCCTTGATTACCATCTCACCCACTCAGATGGTGTTGGCAGTCACTTTGTCCTGTACAGAGCAGCTTTTAGTGGTGTACCACCTGAGCAATCACAGGATGCTCGCCTGCTGTGGCCTACTTTCTCCAGCCCAGGAGCAGGTTTCAGTGTTCTGAAACAGTTTTAGATTGTTTGGGGAATCATTGCTCCCTACTCTTTGGTTACTTTGTGTCCAGAGCCTTGCCTGATCTGTTCTCACAGCTGCTAACATCCTCGGGGTTTCATGCTTCCAAAGATGATAATTACCTAAGGGCCTCTTAGCCAACCATTGTAGAGTTTCCTTGGACTTCCCTCAGAGTCTGGAATCTCCTCCTCAGGATGAAGACTAATACTTATTGAGCATTTACCATGTGCAAGGCACTGATACGAGTATTTTTTGTATTAGCTAATTTAACCCTCACAAAGTAGGTGATAATATTAATCCCATTTTATGGATGGGAGAATTGAGACATAAGGAAGTTAGATATTGCCCAGGACCACATAGTTGGTAAGAAGTAGAGCTAGGATTTGAATCCAGGCAGTCTGGTTCCAGAGCCTACACTCTATATTAAACAAATGGTTCCTTCAACAGAATCCAGGAGACCTTATGACTAAGCAGTTCAGGGATAACCCTCCCTCACTTTCCCATGCCCCATTATTCCAAAGCACAGTTTTCTACTAGGAATGCCTTTCCTTTATGTCAGAGATAATAAGCCCTTGTATAATAATCATTCATTCATTCCACCAATCTTTATGATTGCCTACTATATACCAGTGATGTTATGTAAATTATTTCATTTAATCCTTGCAACAGCCCTTTTAGGTAGCTGCTATTATTTCTGTTTTTATGGATGTGGTAACTAAAGCTTAAAGAGGTTAGGTAATTCGCCCAAGGTTACAGAGTTAGTAAGACACAGCCAGGTTCAAATCCTAAATTTTCTGCCTAGCATCACAGCCTGTGCTCTTTCCGTTGAGAGAGTCTACCTTCCCATATCACAGAGTTTCTCTGCCTTGACAGTTTTCTCTACTGTTGACAGTTGGGGCAGGATAGTTATTGTGATAGACTGTCCCATGTATTGTGCAGTGTCTAGCGGCACACACTAAATGCCAATAGCAACTCCTCTTCTTTCCCTCCCACAGGTTGTGACAATTAAAAATGTCTCCAGCATTGCCAGATGTCCCCTGAGGGAGCTGCTATATCAGGATGAAGACTGTATTCATCTTGTTTTGTACAGAGCTCAGCCTGCAGCCTTTTTGTTTCCCCACCCCTAATTCTTTAGCTTTTCTTCTAGGATCAGTGTCCTAGCATTGTGGCTGGACCATACAGATGGCTCAGGGGCTGTTTGCCTATATTTCCTTGCAGGGCTGTGGTGGAGGCTGTGCATCGACTTGACCTCATCCTTTGCAACAAAACCGCTTATCAAGAAGTGTTCAAACCAGAGAACATTAGCCTGAGGAACAAGTAAGCTGAGACTCTAAACTACACATCCTTATGGTTTCTCTGTTCCTCTCCACCTGAATCCTGTCACATGTAGACACATGTTCTCTCTTGTCTCCTAATTTCATGGTACAATAGTGGGCTGTGAATAATGGGCCTTTCTGAGAGAGGAGATGGGGATCCCTCACTCTCTGCAGTATCTACCTCTAACAGACTGGTGCCATAAGAATGGCATTTGAGTTGGGGGAGTTGGCCATACTGCCTAATGAAGGAAAGAAAGAGGAGATAAAAAGGCCGAGTAAAAAGAAGAGAAAGGTGCAAGGGAAGAAAGTGAAGATTATTAAAGTTCTTACTTTTCCTGTCTCTGTCTTTTGGGGCTCCCACTGCCTTCGAAGACTGCTGTTTTCTTGGGTCCTACTAACTGACCCTGGATGTCTATTGGGAAGCACAGAGATTTGTCAGTCAGGGTGTTGGCAAATGCCTTCTTGCCTTCAGTTCTTCTGTCCCCCACCACGGGATGGGCAGTCTCTCTCATGCTCCTCTACACCCTCCCAGGCTGCGTGAGCTCTGCGTCAAGCTTATGTTCCTGCACCCGGTGGACTATGGGAGGAAGGCTGAGGAGCTGCTGTGGAGAAAGGTGTACTACGAAGTTATCCAGCTTATTAAGACTAACAAAAAGGTAAGGGAAGGTCATAGATCTTTGGAAGAAGTTTGTCTAAAGAGGAGAAGCTAAGGAAGAAGATAGCTAGGCAGGTGGGCCAGAGCATGGTTGGAGACAGGGGAACCAAGGAAGAGATGGCAGAAGGAGGGAAGGGGGAGTCATATATAATTAGGAATAGAGAAGGAAGGGGGCCTGATCTCAGATGGGGAGACCAGAGAAGTAGACCTAAGGGTGTGGGGGTAACTTGTGAGTAAGAGGCAATGCGGATAAAGTTTTAGAACCAAGAAGATAAATTTATTTCTTCAATGAGATGAATACAGTTAGAGAAGGTGGAATGGAACTCTGAGAGTGTTGCTTAGCTAGCCCTTCCCTCTCCCACTCTCCAGCATATCCACAGCCGGAGCACCTTGGAATGTGCCTACAGGACACACCTGGTCGCTGGTATTGGCTTCTACCAGCATCTCCTTCTCTATATCCAGTCTCACTACCAGCTAGAACTGCAATGCTGCATCGACTGGACCCATGTCACCGACCCCCTTATAGGTCAGTGAAGTCTGAAAGGTGGGCTTGAGGAGCAAGTTCATGTGCTTCCACCTCTGGCTTTCTTACCCCTCGGGATTTGTGTACCTTGTGACCCAGCCAGGCAGAGAGGATTCTAGCAAGACCTACAAATTCTTCATGAAGTTTGGATTTATCCAAAAAAGCAAGTGAGACTCTTTGGTTTGGGGGTGTAGCCCCATGTCAGGAGGAATGGAATGGATCTAGAGTAGGTCTGGCACTGGAAGATGCTATTAATAGCATTTGTTTTTTTTCTCCCAGTTGAATTTGGCTGACACTGTTTCTTTTAACTTTAGAGATTTTTTCCTAGTATTTGATGACAGTATTAAAGTTTTTATAAATGTTGGGGAAATTACGGATTTTCTTTCAAGATAGTACAAAACTCTTTTCGGCATTCTGAGGTAGTGGCAACTATGATTTATCACCTTTTCTAGCTGGTAGTTTTCCCTTCAGTTTGGCTACCCTTTAGAGCTCCTTTCCCTCTTCCTCCAACTCCTCTTGCTCTTTATACCGTCTACGCTACCCCAGCCCCATGCCCCTGCCCTCACCAGGACAAAGACATTCCTGGGTCAGAGATGGAGTTTTTGTGTGTGCGACTGCACGGTAGCATTCTGTGGTAAGAAGCACAGCACTATATTCTGTGCACTTAAAAACACTTAAAAATAAAACAACGTTAATCCAAGACAGCATTCGTAGGCTTTATACCAGCTCACCAGAGGGGTCCATAGTCTAAGCAAGGATTAAGAACCCTTAATTCAAAGAATCAGTTCCCTTTAGTTTTTCTCTGTATCACTATTTCTTATTCACACAACTGATAGACATTTCTATAGAGATGTCTCGGTAGAAAACATTAGGAAGGGCTTCTCAGAATGGGAGCTACACAGCCAGGAGAGTGGCCGCAAGGTGGAGTGGATACAAGGATGGTCTCTGGAGCCAGACTGCCTGTTGAATACCGGCTCTGTCACTTCCCTGTTGTGTGACTTTGATTTCCTTAACTGTGAAATGGGAGTAATAAGAATAACTACCTCATAGGGTTGCTGTGAGGATCACTTAGGTTAATACTGTACTGCACTCAGACCAGGATCTGGTGCATGGGAAAACTGCCTCCCAAGTAGCTAAGGCTCTCTGAAGTTACAAGGCTGCCTGGATGAAAGGAAAAGCGAGAGCCCAGGCATATTTGGCTCTGGCCACCACCAGTCCTCAGGTCAGGCTGACCTCTTCTCCTTTATGGGTAGACTCTCCAGTAGGCTGCCTTCTCCATGGACCTCCTCTACCAGGCAGAAGCCAGGAGCATTTACCTAGGCATACCATTCTTCCTGGGCAAGTTTCCCATCTTTACCCAAACCTTTTAGCTTTGTGCGGGGAGCTGCTACCCAAGGCACCTGCAACTGTACTGAAGCTTAAGCCTCACCTCTTCTCCTTTCTGGAAGCCTTCCTATGATGAGCTTTCACATGACCTTCCCCCAGGGAGCTGTCCTAGGTTGAGGACCCTAGCCCATCTCTTCCAGTTCCTTCCTGTCCTGTAAATGACTTCTACCTGTGAGTCTCTGTGCCTCATCCTGTATGGATGTCTTCTCTGCCCCATAAGACAGTGTTCCAAAATTAGCCCTGGATTCTCGATCTTTCTTCACCTAGGAGAGGTGTGTCCCCTTCGGTAGGGGCATAGAAGTGGGCTCATAAACCACTCTGTCTTTCTTTCTCAGGATGCAAGAAGCCAGTGTCTGCCTCAGGGAAGGAGATGGATTGGGCACAGATGGCATGCCACCGATGTCTAGTGTACCTGGGGGATTTGTGTAAGAATCTGAACCTTTCATTTTCTCTGTTTTGGGCT
Organism: Vicugna pacos; assembly: GCF_048564905.1. Classification (NCBI taxonomy): domain Eukaryota; kingdom Metazoa; phylum Chordata; class Mammalia; order Artiodactyla; family Camelidae; genus Vicugna; species Vicugna pacos. The sequence goes on from NC_133007.1 coordinate 24,742,158, forward strand.
ATAGGACAGGCTCCAGCTGCTTCAGTCATTGGTATTATCCTTTATGTGACTGGAGAGCAGGAGAAATAGTTTGACCTCTGGTAACGTTTTCCCTGCAGACTGCTTACATTGTTTCCTCCTTTTCACTGCTCTTCCATGAATCAAAAGGATGAGTGAATACAGGACAAAGAAAAATGTCTTTGCGATTTAAGGAAGTCAGGGTGACGACTCAGTTTCAGTAGTGGATTAAGAAGATTTTAATTTGATGTCTTTCTCCTTTGGGGTTTTCTTTTCTCTTCATGGACTCCTGGAGGAATTGCAGTTAGACCTCAGGGAGGACTTCCATGTCTGAAAAATGTTTCTCAGAATGGAAAAGTACCCTCTTGCTTTATGGCCCCTGGGTCTTAGTCCTGATAGACAAAGGTTCTGTCATTTGGCTGCCTGTATATGACTGTTGGATGCATTCGCTTTTATTGACCTGAGGCTCCTTCTCTCCCTGCCCCCATTCCACTCCTGGACCTCTCATAGGCAGCGGGACATGGAGGAAACCTGCTGATACACAGTAGACTGACCAAGTGTCCTTAGTAATGTCTTCTCTCTAGAACTGAGCAGTTGAATTCCAGAACCAAATATCAGAAGTGTTTTCAAGCATTTATGTATGCTGCAGCTCCCTTTCATTGGAAAGAGATAATCAAGAAGCGCCTCTTTACTTTACAAACACTAAATAGTGTTTACATTTTGGACCTACCAGCAAGGAAGAGAGAGTTGAACAGTTTGCCCATAGTCATGCAGATTTAAGACTGTGCCAGAGAGCCAAGCAGCCTGCCTCCTAGCTCAGGTATCTTCCTCCCAGGCTCTTATTACAGCTCTATAGAGTGGACTCCCAGATGAGGGGAGGTTTCTTTTAAACATGGAATCATCACACTTCTCGTCTCTCCTACAGCACGATATCAGAATGAATTAGCTGGCGTAGACACCGAGCTGCTAGCTGAGAGATTTTACTACCAAGCCCTGTCAGTAGCTCCCCAGATTGGTAAGTGGACCGCCACTGGGGGCTCTTAAGCCAGCAGCATTTTCCAAAAGGAAGACGATGCTGAGGTGGCAGACAGGCCATACTCATCTCCCCTTAGGTCCTGTCCACTCTTGAGTTCTTTCATACTTCACCTTGGTTCTGCAGTCTCCTTGTAACACACACTCAGAAGATTGTGGAGGGGAGGAGAAATGGAGAAGTCTTGAACTAAGAAGGAGGGAGGCAGAAGAGAAGGGAGAGAGAAGATGACTTCTCTATGCCTGAGTTCTTTGTAGAATGAGGAGACTGTACTTTAGCTGCCCCCATGGAGGCACAGTGAGAGAAGGGCGAGGCTGCATTACAGGGAGAGATGGGATTAGTATGCAGGAAGGAGAACTCGGAGGTGAGAAACTGAGCCGGGATAGAGGAGCGGGATAGAGGAGCGGGCTTCGTGGCAGAGCCACAGCTGCTGCTGAAGGAGTGGCGCCCATCAGTGCTGAAATCCAGGGGGTTGGTGGGGCAGGCAGGCAGGATTAGACTGATAAGAAGTGAGTGTGTAATCAGTAATCCCCCAGGGGAGCAAGATTACGCTGCTTATCACTGAGACACCAGTGTCACCTGCAGACCCACTTTTTTCCCCATGAGTTCTCTGATGTTCAGCATTGGTTGGGCCTGGCAGATTTCGGTGGGTATTATGACTGCAGACTGTGTGACTTCTCTTTCTCTCCAGGAATGCCCTTCAATCAGCTAGGCACCCTTGCAGGCAGCAAGTACTATAATGTGGAAGCCATGTATTGCTACCTGCGCTGGTGAGTATCTGCTAGCTCTTTCCCCAGCCCTGCTTTCATGCCCATACCACTCCTGCTTTGTTTTCTCTCTTCCCTCTCTCCCTTCTCTAGCTCCTGCGTGAGATAGGAGAATGCTAAGATTGAGGAGGGGTCCCTCTGCTCAGGGGCATCCTCACATAGCCCTGCTGCTTTTCACATAGCCACCTGGATTTGTAGGTGTTCGGGCAGCTACAATAGCTGTCCGCTATCATGCAAAATAACAGGATTGCTGCCTTCCTGAAGAAGGAAATAAATTTGATATAGTTAGTAAAATGGTACCAAAGTAGCTTCTGACAAAAACTTCAGAACTGTAGAGCTTCAGTGTTTTGAGGTGACAGATGACAGCATGGGGGGATCAGCTTAGCAGCAGGGTGGATCACTGCTTTCCTGGATCTGACACTTTGGCTCTTAGAATGAAAAACAAATTTTTCAGGGTACCCAAAGTTGGTTAGGCTTAGGTTACTAAGTCACCATAACCAAACGCACATGAGGCCGATAGGTAAACCAGAATCCCACTGATGAAATTATAGGGAGACAGAAACCCACTGTTGCCACGTAAAAAGTCTACTTGAGAAGCTGAATCATCCTCAGAAGTTATACAGTGAATTGGGCTCCAAAGGAAATACAGTAATGTTCATAGCTTAAATGGTCAGATGCTAGAGTATAAAGTGAAATACCTAAATTCTGCCTTGTAAGTCCATGTGCTGTGATCTTTGGTTCACCTGGTCAGAGAAATCTGTTCCCTGTATCAGCAAGTATTTGCTCTTGTGGTGCCCCTTTATTTCTAGATCAGTACAAACTGCCCTCCTATCCCCTGTCTTCATTCTTAAATATTACCAGGTTTATAACCTCCCTTTGCATCTTTCCTATTCCTCACATGCCTTCCAGGGAATGCCCCCCCTTACTTGTCCTGGATCCCTCAGCACACTCATAATCATGATTTAGGATGAGTCACTTGCAAAGAGAGCCAAGCACATCCAGATTTGGGAGGTGCCTACTAAGGTCCTCCTCTACTGTGCTTAAATAGTTCTATCTCAGAGTTTGTGGATCTGGCATGCAGGTAGGGCTCAGTTGGGCAGTTCTCCTTGTAGCATTGTCTAGGGTCAATCAGTGGTATCCAGCTGTCTGGGGGTCTGATACGTCTGGAGGATTGTACACCTGTACCTCTATCCCTCTCCATCAAGTCTCAGGGCCTCTCCATGTGGTATCTTCCTCTGGATAGATGGACTTCTTACACAGTAGCTCAGGACTCCAACAGTGAATAATGACCCCAAAAATGTGGAAGTAGAGCCTGCCAGTCTCTTAAGGCCTGGAAACTGGCAGAGTCACTTCTGCAGTATTCTGATGATCAAAGCAATTGCACAGTCATTGTCCCCAACACCCCACCAAGATTTAAGGGAGGTGATGTAGAACCCACTTCTCAGTGGAAGGAATATGAAAGAGTTTGTGGCTATATTTAGTTGACCACAACATGTATTTCTTTTCTGTACCTTGCCCTTTATAATTAAAAGATGTTTTTTTAAAAAATGAGACATTGAAAAAACTACAGTGCGCTGTTTAGGTCATAGGCTTCATGGTAAGACAGACTTGGGTTGGAGACTCATCTCTACCATGTGGTAGCTATGTGACCTTCGCATTATTCTTGATCTCTCAGTCTCCATTTCCTCATCTGTAAATGTGGACAGTATTAAGGGACAGTGCCTGGCACAGTATGGGGAGCTCAGTACCTTTTTGTGTTTGAATGAGTATTGTGAGGATTAACTGAAATATCCTTACATGTAGTAAATGCTTATTAAATGCTATTATTAAGTGTTCTGTGCTTTAAAAAAGATGAAGGATTGTGTATTTCAGGGATGGTAACTAAGTTAAGTTTGTAACATACAGTAGGATTAATTGTCCCATTTATAGATATAAAGGAGATGCAGACATCATCATTGCCCTGATTAATCTGGAAGTTGTGTGTGTATGTTTTATTAGGAAACATAGCTTTCACCCTGAGTATATACATGGAAGGGCAGGCTGGGGAAGCCTGTATTTACTAGAAACGTTGCTCCTTCAAGTCCCAGAAGACTGACATTTCCCCTTCCGACCTATGCCTCTACTAAGTCTCAGTAGTTTACCTCTGTCTCCTTCAGCATCCAGTCAGAAGTGTCCTTTGAGGGAGCCTATGGGAACCTCAAGCGGCTGTATGACAAGGCAGCCAAAATGTACCACCAGTTGAAGAAGTGTGAGACTCGGAAACTCTCTCCCAGCAAGAAGCGGTGAGTGGGGCCTGTGGGAGGAGGGAGGTCTTTCTACAGTCAGTGCAGTAGGACCACAGGGATTCTGGAGCCATTCACCATATACCTTGGGCTCCTCTCATTTCAGATGTAAGGACATTAAGAGGTTGCTGGTGAACTTTATGTATCTACAAAGCCTCCTGCAGCCCAAGAGCAGGTGAGTGGAAGAGCATGAGCAAGAACTGACCCGTGAGCTCCATCCATGATGGCTCCCTTATGGCTGGAGACTTGAAGAGAAGGGAGTGGGCTGTTGAATTCTGCCTCTTGGTTGGAAATTCTTTAGCCGGTTGGTTAGTCCTTTCTTGGCATCATTTACTGTCTCACCTAGATTCCGTGCCCATTCTCCTGTTAGCTCACCCTCTGGCACAGAGTGGGTGCTTACTAGATGTTGAAGGAGTGGCTGAATGGGAAGCCCACCCACATCCATTCTACTATGTGTCTGCCCTTCCTGTATTATTCTGTCTGCTTTGGTGATCAGCCCAGCCCTGAGTCCTCCTGTACTCTCTTTGAAGTCTCCCTTGCCAGGATCCTGTAGTCTTTCCTCTGAATCCTGTATTCCCAACTCTTTCCTCCTGCCCCAGCCCCCATCACCAATCTCCCCTTTTGCTCCTATCCTTGCATAGCTCCATGGACTCAGAGCTGACGTCACTTTGCCAGTCAGTCCTGGAGGACTTCAACCTCTGTCTCTTCTACCTGCCCTCCTCACCCAACCTCAGCCTGGCCAGTGAGGATGAGGAGGAGTATGAGAGTGGATATGCTTTCCTCCCCGACCTTCTCATCTTTCAGATGGTCATCATCTGTCTTATGGGTGTGCACAGCTTGAAGAGAGCTGGTAAGTCCCCCTGTGTCCCTCTTTTCCCCCTCACTGAGTTCTAGGATCCTCACTACCCTTTTCGGCAGCTCCTTATCTGTAAACTTGCTTCCATAAGCAGTCCCTTCACTACCTGTGTCACTGCCTGGCTGTGGGAGGGAGGAGACAAGGAACCCTGCCCTGAGGAGCTCTTAGAGAACAAATGAAAGGCAACAGCGTATTCCCTCCCCCTCCCACCAACACACACACCCTTGGCCAAGACCCGGGCCAACGAGGTTGGAGATGCTTAGCTGATGATCCAGACAGAATTCAGTCCTTGCTGGGGATGGGGGGAGGGGGCAGTTAGGCAGTTTTGGAAACCTTTCTGGCAGAGGTGTATGTAGAGCAAGGTTGGATGGAAGGGTGGAGGAGGCAGGGCTAGGTGTGAAGGTGCTTGAGGTATGGGGAGGGGTTTATGTGAAAGCATCAAAGCCACAGAGGATGAGATGGGACAAGAGGATCCATGAGCTTACATGAGGAAGCAGGGTGAGCCAGCACATTCTACATTATAGGATGGTTGTGCAGAGACCTGAGAGATCTGTTTTTCACCTTAGAAGAAGCTTTGAGTGGTAGTTGGATCCTTGAAAGGGCTGAGGACAGGTGAGATGTGGTTGGAATTAATGATGCATACTCCTCTTCAGGGCCCTGGGCCCCTAATGCCTGGCTTTCCTGGCTTTAGGATCCAAGCAGTACAGTGCAGCCATTGCCTTCACCCTAGCTCTCTTCTCCCACCTCGTCAATCATGTCAACATACGGCTGCAGGCTGAGCTGGAAGAGGGCGAGAATCCCGTTCCAGCATTCCAGAGTGATGGCACAGGTGCAGGAAAGGGGGAGGTTGTGACTGGAAAGGTTATCATGGGGTGTGGGGGTCATGGAAGGGGAACCCAGGTGTGGTGTGGGAGGTGCTGTCGAAGAGCATCTTCCAGTTTTCCGGTTCCAGTTTGTCCCTAGGCCCCCTGACCATCCTCTTTCCACAGATGAACCAGAGTCCAAGGAACCCTTGGAGAAGGAGGAAGAGCCAGGTCCTGAGCCGCCTCCTGCAGCACCTCAAGTGGGCGAGGTCAGAAAGAGCCGGAAGTTCTCCCGCCTCTCCTGTCTCCGCCGCCGCCGCCACCCCCCCAAAGCTGGTGATGACAGTGACCTGAGTGAAGGCTTTGAATCAGACTCCAGCCATGACTCTGCCCGGGTCAGCGAGGGCTCAGACAGTGGCTCTGACAAGAGTCTTGAAGGTGGGGGAACAGCCTTTGATGCCGAGTCAGATTCAGAAATGAACAGCCAAGAGTCCCGATCAGACCTGGAAGATATGGAGGATGAGGAAGGGACACGGTCCCCAGCCCTGGAGCCTCCTCGGGCCAGGTCAGAGGCTCCTGAATCCCTCAATGGCCCACTGGGCCCCAGTGAGGCCAGCATTGCCAGCAATCTACAAGCCATGTCCACTCAGATGTTCCAGACTAAACGCTGCTTCCGACTGGCACCCACCTTTAGCAACCTGCTCCTCCAGCCCACCACTGAAGCTCCCAACTTGGCCAGCCACAGGCCCTGCGTCAACGGGGATGTGGACAAGCCTTCACAGCCAGGTATTTGGGCCTGTCTTCATCTGACTCTGGTCCCCATCTCCGTACCATCAGCACTCACTGAGAGAGGCTTCTTTCCTCTCTGTTCTAGTACGTCTCACCCTCACCGCCTTACCTTTGGCCTCTGCCTGTAGTGTGGCCCAGGAATTTTCTGTGGGACTCCCCTCTCCTGCTCACTTCCTCATTCTCAGTTCCCAATCGATTTCATGGTCTTCCTCCCGTCCGACTCCACCTTGCTTGTGGGTCTGGGGCTTTCCTCCCACATGACACTGCAACTGCAGCTCCCTTCCCTGCCATCCCAGGTCTTGCCAGGGCTCGTGGAAACTAGAAAAACCAGCACCCACCAGGGCAGGCGGATTAGAGTGAGACTTCCTGAGGTACTTCCCTTAAAGTGCAAAGCACCTGGTTAGCAGCATCGAGCATTTGCAATGTCTACTCTTTGCCAAGTGCAAGGCTGGACTTTTTCTGAGTCTTGTTTTACTTAACTTTTCACAGCAGTCTTGTGGTGAGTTATCCCTATTCTAAGTGCTGTCCTTTACCTCCAAGCTTCTGTGCATGGTGCTCCTTTGGTCAGGAACATAGTTTTCCTCCTTTGCCCTGAGGCTGTTGCTTGGCTAATTCTCACTTGCCATCTAGATCTTAGCTTAAAAGTCACTTGTTCTGGGAGTCCTCCAAGGGTAGGCTTCCTGTGGGCTCCTGCAGCCTGTGCACGTCCACAGCTTCCAGCCCTTTCCCACTCAAGTGACAATGTCTGTTAACTTGTATGTCTCCTCACCTACACTGTGAGCCTCTTGAGAGCAGGACAGTCTGTGTTTTGTCTATTGCTGTATCCTCAGTACTTATAGTGCCTGGCTCGTCGGTGGCACTTAGGAAATACTGAATGAATGAAAGAAATGAGGAAGCTGATGCTCAGAGGTGAAGTAAGACGTGCTCAGTGTTCTGACCTGCAGACTGGAGGAGCTAGGAGTTGGAAGTAGTTCTTTTCATCTTGTACCCCTTTTCTCCCTCCCTATAGCTCCCTTCTGTCTGTCTGCCCTGCCTTGTGCACAGAATAAGCACATCATAAATATCAGTTGAGTGAATAGCTGTAGACCTCACAAATTAGCTTGAGTCTGAAAGAATCATATATTTTTTGTTGTTGTTTTTGGTTTTGGGTTTTTTTGGGGGAGGGTGGCAATTAAGTTTAACGGAGGTACTGGGGATTCAACCCAGGACCTCGTGCATGCTAAGCGTGCAGTCTACCACTGAGCTATTCCCTCCTGTCTTGAAAGAATCATATTTTAAAAGGCACCTGGCTCTTGGCTTAAAAGCGGTCAGTGGGCCTAGAAAAATTAAGCAGGGGCCTAATTCCTCTCTTTTCACATTAGAGTTCTTCAGAAAAGTCCAGGCAGTTTGGGGCATGCTCCCTGCACAGTGTTATTCATCCCAGTTCTCTATCACCCACCCCCAGCCTCTGAAGAAGGCTCTGAGTCAGAGGGAAGTGAGTCGAGTGGGCGCTCCTGTCGTAATGAGCGCAGCATCCAGGAGAAGCTGCAAGTCCTGATGGCCGAAGGCCTGCTTCCTGCTGTGAAAGTCTTCCTGGACTGGCTGCGGACCAACCCCGACCTCATCATTGTGTGTGCGCAGGTGTGTCACTCTGCTCCAGCTGCCCTCTGTCAGGTGCCAGGGTGTTAGGGAAGGGTGCCAGCCAGGATAGGGCATGGGAGTCCCCTCAGATGGTCTAGTCAAGACAAAAGTTACTGTCAAGCACGTGCTCTGTGCTGGCTTCTTAGGCTTTTTACAGGACAAGGATTAGGCATAACCTTTGCCCTCAAAAAGCCTGTGGCTGGGGCTGGGATACAAATTTTGTGGACTGGGAAGGTGAAGGCCCTGCTTATTCTGCTTTGTGTCCCCCACGCCAGGCATAATTGCTGCCATCATGAGTAATGTTGAAAGTATGTATTTGAGGGTTAACCTCGGTAGGTAAACACTGGAGTCCCGAGAGGGGAGAGCACTGAGTGGTGACAGGAGAGATTGGACTAGGAAGTGCAGGATGTGCAGACAAGGGGTCAGCATTGTGGGCAGGGAAACGGCTTAAAGAGACTCTTGCTGCTGGAGGCAGTGGTGTCAGGCAGGCCGCAGTGGAGGCTGGCTGGGGCGATGGTGGCCTTCTCCTCCTCTTCCTGTTCTCAGGTTCAGAGTCTCAGTCTTGAGCCTCTGGTGCCCTGAGGCTTTTCTATGATGTTGCTTTATTCCAGGGGCACAGCTGTCTGCTGTGGAAGACCCTTTTCCCTTCAGGTCACCCTCTTCCCTAAACGAGACAGTTTGGGTCAGGGCCAGGCACACCCTTGGGTGTGTGCTTGTGCCTGATGACAGCTAGTTAATCATTGCTAGTCATCAAAGGGGTGTGGTGAAGATGGAGGTGTGGGGCACCTCCCTGGAGAGACGGCCCAGTGTGGGCACGTGAGGGCTGAAAGGAAAAATTTGTGCTGAATGGGGAGAAGCCTCCTGCAACACCAGCTTTTTCCATTACCAAGATCCAGAGAGTCCTTCCTGCGGTCTCACCCCCTCCCTTTACATGAAGCCTTCAGCTGGTGATGAAGTTCAGCAAGGCTCCGTGGTCCTCCTTCTTTCTTCCCTATTTTCCAAGTCCTTCACGAGCCCCCCTTGGGCTCTTTTGTTAATTTTTGTATCAAACGCATCTAGGCCTGTGGCCATAGCCAGATGCCCCCCAAATATAATGTTTTTCTTGCTTGCTGCCATTCTCTAGCACTGCCCCAGCTGAAGGCCTCCTCTTTTTGTCCCCCAAGAGCTCTCAAAGTCTGTGGAACCGCCTGTCTGTGTTGCTGAACCTGTTGCCAGCTGCTGGCGAACTCCAAGAGTCTGGTGAGTGAGTTCCTGGCACTGCCCTCTCTTCCCCTCTCCCTCACTGGCCTCACGAAACCCACCATCCCCCCTTCCTGGTAACCTGGTCCTTGGGGTAAGGAGGTTAATGGGATTCACTGCCCAGCCTCCCTGACACACAGCAGTCATTGTGGTCTGGGCCTCTCTGGTTTCCACCCCTGACACTGCCCCACTGTGGGCAGGTAGCCTGCTTTGCCGGGGAGTGTGCTCTCTGGGGAAGGCAGTGGAGTGGACAAGAACGAGGGAGGGGAGCCTGGGAGCCAGCGCCAGTTGCCGATGTGGCACCAGTACCTTCGTCACTGAGAATTGGCCTTGACCGTCAGAGCTCATCTGTCTGATTCATCTCCTCCTACCACCTTCCAGCTGGAAATCTACCTTCTCCCACCTCTGGGCTCACCCGAGGGTGATCCATTCCTTTTCCTCCAGAGTCCCTCCGCTCACAGCCATCCTAGTGTGATTGTCTCTGCTGTCAGGGATCCAGCCCCATGTAAGCTGTCCTTACTCTCCCCACCTGCTCTGCTCCTCTAACCCTTCCAGCGCTGGGCTCCCAGAGTTCTGCCTGATGGCCTGTGAGCTGTCTCTCCTGTCCTCCCCCAAACCTCCCCCTACCTTCTGTCCAAGGGGTATGTCCTGTCTCACAGCCTGGGAATTCCCAAAGGGAAGGGCTGTGTATCTCTGACTGGGGCTCCCACAAGGCAGGTAGGTCTCATGTGTCCTCTTTCTCCCCAGGCCTGGCTCTGTGTTCTGAGGTCCAGGATCTCCTTGAAGGTTGTGAACTGCCTGACCTCCCATCTAGCCTGCTGCTCCCAGAGGACATGGCGCTCCGCAACCTGCCTCCCCTCCGGGCTGCCCACAGGCGCTTTAACTTTGACACGGATCGGCTCCTGCTCAGCCCTTTAGAGGAGGTGAGGAGAGCATTTCTCATGTCACAAGCTCTGTTGTTAGTCAGACTCAGCGGCAAAGCAGGGGCTCAGGGCTGCAGAGGGCCGGCAGGCACCCCTCCTTCCATCTAGACGGGGAGTGTGTCCCTGGGGCTGCAGCTGTGAGCGCTTCTTCACTCAGTGAGCCATTTGGGCTTCCTTTCCTTCTTGGCAGGGTGTCCTCCCACAGGTCTGCCGTTGGTGTCTCCCTTTGTAGAACAAACTTCCTTCCTGTTCGCCACCTTTTGTAGAGGACAGAAGCAGCAAATTATTAGGACTTTGAAATCTTTATCGGTCTTTTCTCTCTTCTGGGCCCAGCTTCCTCTAAGCTGACCACCAAACAGTCAGAGGAAGTTAGAGCTGGAAGGGCATGTGCTACCCACTTAGTCCAGTGACCTACACCCTTGAGCCTGTGTCACCGCATGGGCCATCTGGGGGCAGCAGAGGAAAGCCAGGCAGACAGGCCTCCCTGCCCCTGTCTCTGAGACACACACACACACCGCTGCCGCCGCCCCGCCTCTCCCTTGGTTTCTCTCTCTCCAGCCAGAGTAGCTTGGCTTTAGTCTGTTTCATGTTTTAGGGTTCTAAATAAGATTTTTGTCTGTTGGAAAAAGAAGAGCTTTGCTGATCAAAAATGTAAGCTGGAAATGATGATCCAGTTTGTCCTCTCATTTTACACATAAGGAACTGAGACTCAGAAGAGAGGGACAGCATGAGGACCCAGGTCTCATCACTCCCAGCCCAGTGCCCTGCTCTTCTCAGCCCCGAGTCCTGCTTCTCTAGTCCTCCTAGGAGTCTCCTTGCCCTCCTTGCTTGTGCCTTTGTGGCAGCTGGAGGCTCTGGGCTGTGGTGCTCCTCTTTTCTGCCCCACAGACCAGAAGCCTTTCAGAGGAGCCCGTTTGCTGAGGCAGCTGGGCTGGCGGAGAGGCAGGTGGTGGGGAGTCCCGGTGGGTGGGTGGGCCTGCGGCACCCTGCTCACTGGGCTGCTCTCGTGTGTCCCCACAGACGGTCGTGCGCATCTGCTGCATCCGCAGCTTTGGCCACTTTGTTGCCCGCCTGCAAGGTAGCATCCTGCAGTTCAACCCAGAGGTCGGCATCTTTGTCAGCATCGCCCAGTCCGAGCAGGAGAGCCTGTTGCAGCAGGCCCAGGCCCAGTTCCGCATGGTAAGTCAGGCCTTTGCTCCCTCTGCTCTGCTCCCATGGGCTCAAGTGTGGTGGTGGGCCTCGACTGAAGGTCAATGGGACTAGGGAAACAGCCTAGGGAGAGGAGGCCAGGGAGGGAGCTGAGGGCTGATAGGGAGTGAGAGGTGCTTTGAGCAGGGGCAGCCTGGCACTGGGGCTATATCTGGACTGACTGGGGGTGGATGGCCATCTCTGTCCTCTACTAGTCTGAGTTGAGCAAGTTGCTTAACCTTGCTAAGCCTGTTTCTTCATCACTTACGTAGGAATAGAGTCAGCTCTATGGGCTTGTTGTGACAATGGAATGATAGCTAATGTCAGGCTCTGCATGTTGCATTATGGAGTGTGTGTGCTCAGCAAAAGCTTTTCCCTTCCCTTTTAGAGGGGTGAAGCCTGGGGAGTGGAAGGTAGTGGAGGGATCCTGGCATTAGATACCATGCAGGAACCCTCCCATCCCACGGAAGCCCCAGAGGATAGGAGGTGGCATATGCTACCTCTTACCCATTCAGTCACTCATTCCACAGATGTTTATTAAGAGTCTGCTGTGTGCCAGACCCGTCCGTATCCTAGGCACGGGGGTCGCAGCAACAAAGATAGGTCTTTCTCTTGTGGGGCTAATACAGTATACAGCAACTTGGGTTCTGCAGTGGGGCCTGCAGCCCTGGGCATGTCGTCCTCCCAGGCTGAGTGGCACCAGCACATTTGAGGGGATGGTGTCTGGCACGGGAGGCACGTCCCGTGTGTCTTGGCAGGCCTCAGGGGTTCTTCATCTCATGCCCCGTATTCTTCCCTTCCCCAGCCCCAGGCTCCCCTGCCTCTGAGCACCCGCTTCCTGCGGATGTTCTGCTTGATGGGAAGGGGCACAGGCTCCCCAGAAACTCCCTTCCTTGCTGCCTTAAAAGCCAGCACATTTTGTTAAAAACTAACCTTTTGTGTTAAGACTTTTATTGCTGTTCCATAGGGGAAAACACAGGGGGTTACAAAAATAATTATGGGGAAGTTACACAGCTTCAAAAAATGTTAGAGTTTGCAGGCATTTCCTCTGTCCTGAAGCTCCCGAAGACTGCTTCCTCGCGGGTGGGGGAGGGAACACCTGAAGCCCCTCTGGTGTGGTGCCGGACACCACAGGCCATGCTGGACTCGGGCCACGCTGCCTGCCGGGGCTGCTGTCTGCCGGGGCTGCCGCCTGCCCTCCCTGAGTCACGTTTCCAGCCCGAGGAGCTTGTCCCCCAGCAGCAGCAGCATGGTCCCTGCCTTATAGCCATCTCCTGTCATTTAGCAAGAGCTTTCTCTCTGTAAAGCTGCTTTGCATATGACACCTCATTTAACCCTTGCAGCAGCCCCGTGAAGGGTGCTTGCACCCTCAGTTTACAGATGACAAAGCTCACAATGACAAAGGGAGGTATCAGTGGTAGAGCCAGGGCTCTGGAATTGGAAAGACCAGGCTCTTGTCCTTGTTCTAAGCTGTTGTAGGAGTTTAGCTTCTCTGCAGGCCAGGGGGGCTGCTGCTCCTACTCTCTGGGCTCTGGTGTCTGCCTGGTTTAGGGACCCCCTCTTTTCTGATGAGACCTCAGGTTTTCCCTGAGGAACACACAGGCCCACACCTCTGAGCTGCTGGGTTTCAGAGCCTAAGCTTAGTGCAGCTCCCCTCCTGTGGGTCCAGGTGATCCCCACTCACCTGCACTGGTTCTCTGGGGGCGCTTACCCAACTACCCCCATCCCCCTCTCTCAGACACGGGCTTCACAGTTCCAGTTGTAGCCTCAAAGTCAGATTCCTGGGCTTGAGTTCTACAGTGAGAAGAGGGGAAGCTTGTCCTCGGTGCTCCTGTTCCTTACCAGTCTGCCAGTGGGGCCTGTGAGAAGATGGCTCTCATCTGGGCTCTGGTCTTCTGCCTCCTTTTCCTTCTTCTACCAGAGTTTCTCTAAGGGGACACTCCTGGCATTTTGTGCAGGACCATTCTTTGTTGTGTAGGACTCTGCAGGGAGGTAGCAGGTGGATGTTGCATAACCACAGTATAATTATCAAAACTAAGAAATTAGGATTGCTGCAACACTATTAACTATAGACTTTATTCGTATTTCATTAGTTTTTCTACAAATGTCTATTTTATTTTCCAGGATTCCACATTACATTTGATAGTTAATGTCTCATTATTAAAGACTCCTTTCCTTGTCTTTTATGATCTTGACATTTCTAAAGAGTATTGGTCAGTTGTTGTGTAGAGTGTCCCTCAGTTTTGCTTTGTCTGGTGTCTTCTTATGAGTACAGTGAGATTATGTACTCCAGGTGAATATTTTAAAGCATCACTTTGATGATGCCACTTTGCTTGTCAAAGAGCCTTTAGTGGCTCCCCATATCTTTTAGAATAAGTCGCCATTCTTAACCTCATCTTTTAGATCGTATTAAGGAATTTGGACCTAATAGTCCAGAAGACAAAAGAAAACCATCAAAGGACTGTCAGTCAAGGCCATGGTAGACATCAGATGGCTTTTGAAAGCTTGCCTTGGTTGCAGGCAGAGAAAATGGATGGGGTTAGAGTCAGAGGCCAGTCAGAAGGTGGTTATAATAGTCAAGGTGGGAGGGATTTGAGTGATTTTCTTGAGGAACTACAACTGACAGGACTGAGAGGCTGATAGCTTCTGGGGCTGAGAGAGAGGGAAAAGTCAAAGCCAACTAGCTTTCTGACTTGGGCAGATGGTGGTTTATATAGCAAGTTGGGGAACAACAGAGGACGAGAAGCCAGTTTTGAGGAGCAGATGGGGCTGTCAAATAGGCAGTTGGGTATGTAGGTCTGGAATTCAAGGGGTCAGGTCTGGGCTGAAGCTGTAGGTTTTGAAAGAAGTTGGCAGGTAGATGGTGATAGAAGGCGAGGGGGTGCATGGATGGTATCCCCTGGGAAGGAGGACGGATTGAGAAGAGCAAAGATGGAGCCCTGAGGCACAGCCAGGTGCTGTCACTTCTGCTAATGGAACGTATTTAGATGGCACCCATGCCTCCTTTCTCCTCACTTAGCAGGAGTGGTAGAGGGCTGACTTTATATGAAGCTGTACCTATTTCAGACCCCAGGAATCCCTCTTGGTCTTCTTGATTCCTTCTGGAGAAAGGAATATTCCCCCAGCTCCTCGTCCCGAGCTTAGCACCTGGTTTCCCCTCGCAGGCACAGGAGGAAGCTCGGCGGAACAGGCTGATGAGAGACATGGCCCAGCTACGACTTCAGGTAGGAAGTCTGGAGCCAGCGCTCCTTCTGCTCTTGATCTGGTTATTGCCTAAAGGCCCTGGCACATCCTCACCCCTCCAGCTGCAGCCCTCGCTCTGTCCACTATGGCCCTCCACCTTGCCCTCTCGGTGCTGACTTGTTGCTGAGCCTTCATGCTCTCTTTCTGCCTTCGGTTCTTTCTCTTCCTTCTCTTTCTCTACCATACCCTTGTTTCTGTGTACTTTTCCTGCGAGGCCGTTTGTAGAAGGGGCCCCCTGCTCCCCTTGGCAGCAGGAGGAGCCCCATAAGTGCCACCTCGAGTACGATTCTTCCCCTACTCAGGCTGCGGCCCCACACAGCTCTACCACTCTGCCTTCTCTCACCAGCTCGAGGTCTCCCAGCTGGAAGGGAGCCTGCAGCAGCCCAAGGCCCAGTCAGCAATGTCTCCCTACCTCGTCCCTGACACCCAGGCCCTCTGCCACCACCTCCCTCTCATCCGCCAGCTGGCCACCAGTGGCCGCTTCATTGTCATCATCCCAAGGACAGGTAAGCACATTAGAGGGGTGGGGTGTGGGCAGAGAGTGTGTTTAAAAGAGACTCTGGCTTGAGATTGAGACCTTTACTTACGGCCCAGTTTATACACAGTGGCCTTGGTCAAGTCCTACCATCTCTCTGAACCTCAGTCATTTCATCTGTAAAGTGGGCATGACAATCTCTGTTAAACCCTGACTCAAGATGGTTGGGAGAAATAGATGAGAAAATCTAAGTGACAGTAGTTGGTAAGGTGCCAGATACATTGCTGGCAGAAGGTCAGTCTTTGCAAGAACTTCAGGATTCCTGTAGGAGCCATGGGCCCTTCTTTTCCTGCAGCGTGTCCTGGAGCAGGTGCAGATGTTTCTGCAGGGCCCCATGTCACAGCAGCCCGAGCTCATCTGTTTTGTCCTTCCCCTACCCCCACCTTGCCCACCAGTGATTGATGGCCTGGACTTGCTGAAGAAGGAACACCCAGGGGCTCGGGATGGGATTCGATATCTGGAGGCAGAGTTTAAAAAAGGGAACAGGTGAGTGCAGGCTGGCTGGACCTGTGCTCAGCCCAGGCAGCAAACGCATATGTGTTCCTTGTGTAAGACACATGCTCGTGGTCCCAGCTCGCAGTTGGCTCACTGTCTAGACAATTAGAAATCAAGGTCTTAGGTGCATAAGTAGATGGTGATTGGAAGAGCCAGGAGCCCTGTCAGGGAGCACCAACCTGCCATCCATTTACTTCTGGGGCAAACATGAGATCATTGTCACTGGGGAGAGGGGAGCAAACCCCTGACTCCAGGCTGTGGGCTCTTTTACAGGAGTTTCTCCTCCTTTAGGTAATCAGGTTGACCAGGGTGGGAGCGCCTTCATCGGGGCTATCCAGGGGCTTCCTACCTCCCATGAAGCCATGTGGGGGGAACGGATGGCAGTGTGTAGGTGCTCAGCCTAGCAGTCTATAGCCTTTGGGGCCAGAAAAGGACTAGGCATTCGTGTCCCATCTAGGGTGCCAAAAAAAAAAAGAAGAGGACTAAGCAGTCTGTGCAGGGAAGAGAGAGAAAGCTTCCCCTCTCCCTGCTGGCCGGCCCACCCCTCTCTGCATCTGCCCTTGCCTGGCCAGGAAGCTGCACAAAGCCTGCTTGTTTGGACCGTGTCTCCAGAAGCACTGACTTGAAAAGCATCTGCTGCTTCTCTCCTCCCAGCTCCTCCCCCGGGAGGAACCAAAAAGTTGATGTTATCAGGAGGAAAAGCGAGCCGGGCTCAGCAGCCAGGAAGCCACTTCAAAATCGCTCCAAACAGACCTGTGTTGGGGAAGATGCGCCCCCCTCCACCTCCCATAAAACTGGGTCCCCTGCGCCACAATGGCCTGCTTTGTGTGAGGTGCCCTCCCTCTCCTCTGACCCCCACCTCCACTCTCTCGTCTCCTTTGCAGGTACATTCGCTGCCAGAAGGAGGTGGGAAAGAGCTTTGAGCGGCATAAGCTGAAGAGGCAGGATGCAGATGCCTGGTAGAATGTCAGCCCCTGCCCCTCGAGCCTCCGCTGGGCTGCCTGCCTCACTCCTCTGTGGGGACTCCCCGGGAGAGCGGGACAGGAGTGGACGGTTCTGTACTAGGCAGCCTGCCAGGGCCCTCCTGCTGGTCTCCCCTTGGATAGAGGGAGAAATTGCTCCAGTACCAGAGCCCCTGTGGCCCTGGACACTTGGGCTTGGCGTCTTCACTCATTTGCACTTTTGCCCAGTCCCTGTAGCACATCCTCCAGGGCCAGCTCCCAGGACCCACTGCTCCTGGCTACCTGGTCTCTCTTGCTCTCTCCCAGGGCCCTCCTCGCCCCCCGCTTCCCCTGTGCCCTGGAGATCTGGTGTTCAGTCTGTGCTAATGCTGGGGTTTGGCCCGCCTTCCCTCTCCTCCCCACCAGGACGCTCTATAAGATCTTGGACAGCTGCAAACAGCTGACCCTGGCCCAGGGGGCAGGTGAGGAGGACCCGAGCGGCATGGTGACCATTGTCACAGGCCTTCCACTGGACAGCCCCAGCACGCTCTCAGGCCCTATGCAGGTGGGTCACGGGGTGAGGTGGAGGCAGAGTGTGGAATGGGGAATAGGTACCAGAGTCGACTCCCTGAGACCAGACAGCTACCCTTTTCCTCTTCCATCACCCCTTCCCCAGCCCCTCAGTGACTTGTCCCGTAGTTCAGGAGGGCAGGCCTGCCTCCATCTGTCCTCTCCTCAATTCACAGGCAGCCTTGCAGGCCGCTGCACATGCCAGTGTGGACATCAAGAATGTTCTGGACTTCTACAAGCAGTGGAAGGAGATTGGTTGAGACCGACCCCCAGGCCCTGCAGCGGGGCTGACTCCAGATCTCTCCTGCCCTCCCTGGCAGCCAGGACCACCACCTGTAGTCACCCCACCACACAGCCTCACGCACGCACACAGGAAGGAAGCCCAGCTGCGCATGGGCTGCAGGGAGGGCCCAGGAGCCGGCTGGGAGGGCAGGGCCCCCTGTTGCCAAGACGACGTCAGGAAAGCAAGGAAAGTGCTTGGAGCAGGAGAGGCCTGTGGGCCCCTGGCTAGCCTTCCTGCCTCAGCCCCCCTGCTTTCCCCAGGGGCAGGGGGCAGGCGTAGGTGTCTGCGTTTCATTGGAGTGGTTCCTGGACCTCTGAGGGGAAGGGACAGCAGAAGGGGCCCTTCTTCCTCACCCAAGAAGCAGGGTGGTCGGTGCCAGGAGTTTGGGCCCTCCGGCCCTGGGGGAAGAGCTGGGTAACACAGGTGTCTGGGTGGTTCTCCGCAGACCCTTCCTCTCCTCGAGGACCACCCATCCCCCTCTACCTCCCTTTGCAGGGGCTGGGCGGCTCTGGAGCCTTGGGGACTCTTGAAGAGGGGCCTGGAGCTGCCTGCACCGAGAGCAGGGCAGGGCTTAGATCCCCTCCTGCTGCTGCAGGGGCCACACACCTGTTGCCCCACTTCTGTTTTCTGTCTCCCTCCATCTAGCTTCCAGGGCAGGCAGCAGGACCACGACAGCTGCAGGCAGTCTGGCTCTTATGCCAGTGACGGTTCCTGTGCCCACCAGGACAGTCACTGTGCTTTGTGCTCTGGGCTGCTTTGCTAGGACAGGGTGGGATGCCAGTAAGAGGAGAGGGGGGCACAGTTTGAGGCCACCACCCCCCTTACTACTAGGGAGGGGACTGTGTTTGGGTGAGCAGCAGAAAGGAGAGGCGCCTTGAAGCTGCCCTGCCAGGGGCCCTCTACCCTGATGGGCTTCCCTACTCTTGTTCTTCCCCAGGACTAGAGGCCTGGAGGAGCTGAGCATGGGGCTAGCTTTTGGAGTGTCGAGGTGAATGTGGGAGCAGAGATCATGAATAGCTCAGGGCAGTGAGTGGAGCAGCGAGAGCAGGGCTGCGTTTGGGGGGTTTGGCCAGAATTGCCTCGGTCCCTCCGCTTCAGGCTGCACGTATAGCTCGGGCTGGGAGTTGAGGGTGGGGGATCTCAGCTCTGCTGTCCCCTGCCCCAGCTCTAGCCTAGCTTCCCAGGCTGTTCTCAGAGGAGAGCAGGCTTCCTGCCTCCTTCCTCTTAAGACAGCAAATCTGGGACAACCTTGGGGGAGTGGGGTTGCTCCCACTTCCAGTCCCTGGCAGAGACTGAGACTAAAGCATCACTTAATAAAGACCCCCAGAGCCTACTCCTTGTCTCCTGATGCCTTTCTGTGCAGTTTTATTGGGACGTCGGAGATTACATGCCGAGATGGCGTTTCGGAAAGGTTTCTTTGAGGTGGACCCATTGAAGCAAGAAACCAGTAACTGAAGCACAAACTCCAGAGATGGTTTTGATAGACACTGTCAAGTTTATTGACTCTGTGAACTGAGCTGGTGGCTCCACAAGGGTGACAGGTGAAAACAATACATAGTTTGACCCTGCATAACAGGGTTTGAGTGCTGACCCCCATGCAGTCAAACATGTGTACCTGAGTTTACAGTTGGCCCTCATGCACAATACTAGTTGACCACATAGTACTGAGTAAATATTTAATGAAAGAAATCTGCATGTAAGTGCAGTTCAAACCCATGTGCAAGGGTCAAGTGTATTTTGAAGGCAACAGTGCTGCTTGGGGGAGGTTTGCTGTCTCAGCTGGGTCCTCTGAGTTGGGGAGAAACTTCCTCAAAGGAGAGGTGAGAGTGGGCCTTGAAACCAGCCTCTTGAGTCTTCAACTCCTGTCCCTCTGCAAGGACAGACAACTCAAGTGTGTGGAGAGTGGAAAAGCTTGGTGAGTCCCCTCGTGGTGGAACCAACACAACCAAATGCATTTGCTCTGGATCTTACCTAGTACCAGATGGTAAGAGGCAGTGAAGCACAGTGAGGAGTGGTTTCGGAAATACAAAGTCAGGGTTTGCAGTCCTCTGCCCAGCCTAGGGCAGAGCCACCCTCAGCTGGGAGAAACTGGAACCCTGGCGCCAAGGTGCAGCCCAGTCTGAGGGGGGCGCTCCGTATCACCCTGGCTGCATCCTGGCTAGGGCCCCCGCCTCTTCCGGCCAGTCTGCTCTCTGTGGGATGGGGTCAAGCTGGAGGGGCTGGCTGTGTGCTGGAGGCTGAGTGAGCTGCCTGCTAATGGGGCTGGGCCACCCTGCGCTGCTCCCTGAAGGGTGGACAAGGCTGGGATTGTTCCCCGGCTCTCCTTTGTCTCCCACTCCCCGCCCAGGCCTGGCCCGCCTGTCTGCCACTCTCCTCTCCCTCCCGTTGGCCCGGCTGGCAAGAGCCTGGGACTCTGCCCGTGGAGCCAGGGCCGCTCACCCACCGCCTTAGGAGCGCCCATCAAGCCCTGGGTAAGGAAGCTCACCTGGGGCCCGGATGCCCGTGCTGAGAAACAAGAGGCAATGCGCCTGCTCCAGCCTCCTCCCCTATTTCCGTGGCTACAGCACAAACTCTACTCCAGAGACCCTTAGACCCTAGTGCTGAGGGAAGGGACCCTGAGGGGAGCTAGACCCCAGCATCGTCCTGTCTCACCCCTTCCCCAGGCAGCTGGGCGGCACTCAGGTTAGGTCAGAACATCCCCATCCCGCTCCCAGGAGGGGTCATCTATCTTAAAGCTCAGTCAGGGCGCACGGACTAGGGGCCAGGTCTGCCTTGTGCCCAGCAGGGTCCCCAGCACCCAGCTCAAGAGCAGAGGGCCCCAAACTGTTCAATCACAGGAGCAGAGGCTTGGGGTTCCAGCTGGTGGTGTGAGGCCCACAGTGCGTGCAGCACAAACACATGCAGACAGTGGGCAAAGCAGCGGCAGGAAGATGGGCGGGGCTAGGCTGGAAAGTTATGGCCTGGGGACTAGGGGAGTGTCCTGTTCTCTCTCCTCCCCGGGCGGTTCCACCCTCCTTGCTGGCCCAGCCCCTCCACTTGTGCCAAGGAATGTGCCTGGGAGAGGCGGCCTGAGAAGCAGGCGGGGCAGCAGAGCCGCAGCCACCCGGAGGCAGCACACAGGTCTGGGGCTGAGGGGCACGGGGCTCAGGAGGGACAGGGACCCCGAATGCCCTCAGAAGGTACTAGGGTAGTCCTCAGAGAAGAGCCAGGCATCCCTCTAATTCGCCGTCCCACCGGTGGCATCTGGCTTCTTCAGAAATTCTCCCCAGTGCCCTGAATTTTCTGTGCTCAGCCCAAGCACCACGGGCCAAGGGGCTTTCTGGTGGTGGCAATGGTGGGGTGTGCTTGGGCTCTCTCTGTGCTGTCCTCCGTAAGTCAGCGTTCTCCTGAAACAAACTGGGGGTTGGGCCTGAATCCAGGGTCCAGGGTTACCGTCCAGCTGAGGCAGCCTTCTGAGGGGAACCCTCTATCACTCCTTGCTGAGTTGAGGCTAACCAGCCCCTCTCAGTGGGGGAACTGAATGCCCTCAGGCTAGGATGGGGAGGGTTGGGGTTATGTGATATGGGGGCCAGGCCAGCCTCCCCTGGCCTGAAGGAAGCAGCTTGGTGGCCAGCTACCACCCACACGTATGTGTGTATGCGTGTGCACACAGCCTACTCTGGGTCTCAGTGACCAGGTCCAGCCTAGACCTAGGTGAAAAGGGACCCGTGGATGGGGGCAGATACGTAATTTCCAACCCCCTGCCCTTTGTCTCCAGGTCAACGTGGAGGTGCCGGGCCACCATGCTCAGTCTCAAGCTGCCCCAGCTCCTTCGAGTCCACCAGGTCCCCAGGGTGAGGGCCTTAACCCACTGACTCCTACCTCCCAAGAGACTTACCGGGGCAGATGTTCTTTTTGCAAGTGCAGAAGTCCCTACTGCAGGCTAACTCTTATCCCTGCCATTTCGGTGTGGGACTCGTCTTCTGTTCTCTAAGGAACAGGCTATGGCCTGCTCCCTAGAGCCCAGAACGCTCCTTCATCCAATGTCCCCTTCCCCAGAGCACTCTGCGTCCAACTACCCCACCCTATCTTGCCCCTTTATTCTGCCTCTTCTGTTTCTCACCTGCTCTCTGGGTATTGGAACCTGTGGTGTGATGGGGTCGGGTTTTAGCTTGGCTTTGGGTCCTTTGTGACCTCCAGCCCATTCTCTTCAACCCTGCATCCAGAGATCTCTCTTGGACAAAAAGCCTGGGGCTCAGTAACTCCCCTCCTCTCCCCTCCGCCCCCACTCCGCCAGGTGTTCTGGGAAGACGGCATCATGTCTGGCTACCGCCGCCCTACCAGCTCGGCCTTGGACTGTGTCCTCAGCTCCTTCCAGATGACCAACGAGACCGTCAACATCTGGACTCACTTCCTGCCCACCTGGTGAGGGAAGCTCTGTCCCAGGCTTCGGTCTCGAGCTCAGAGGGGGTACTCAGGCGGGCCGGGAAGGCCCAGGCCCGCGGGCTGCAGCGGGAGTCGCGGGGCTCCGGCGACCTGAGCACGTGCCCGCCGCAGGTACTTCCTGTGGCGCCTCCTGGCGCTGGCCGGGGGCCCGGGCTTCCGGTCGGAGCCCTACCACTGGCCGCTGCTCGTCTTCCTGCTGCCCGCCTGCCTCTACCCGTTTGCGTCGTGCTGCGCGCACACCTTCAGCTCCATGTCGCCCCGCGCGCGTCACATCTGCTACTTCCTGGACTACGGGGCGCTCAGCCTCTACAGCCTGGGTGAGCCAGGCGGCGGCGGCGCGGGCGCGGGGCGGGGCGGGGCGTTCCGGGGCGGGGCGGGGCGTTCCGGGGCGGGGTGTGGCGCGGGGGTCTCCGCCCAGAGCGCGTCCTTCGGGCCTCAGCTCCCGCCCCGCGTCCCCCTAGGCTGCGCCTTCCCCTACGCCGCCTACTCCATGCCGGCCCCCTGGCTGCACAGCCGCCTGCACCAGCTCTTTGTGCCCGCCGCCGCACTCAATTCCTTCCTGTGCACCGGCCTGTCCTGCTACTCCCGGTGGGTTCTCTGCCAGGGGTGAAGGGGAAGGCGGCGGGGGCGGGGGCACACGGGGCAGGGCACTCACAAACATTTGGACTCCCAGGATTTGTGGGAGGCCAGCGACCGTGTGCCTCAGCCTCACTGCTTTTGAACAACAGTAGTAACAACAGGACCATTTATTGAGGACCATACTGTGCCCAGACTCTGCACTGTCTCTAATTCTCGCAGCCACTAAGAGGCAGGTTTCTAGCCCCATTTTACAGATGTGGTCACTTACAAAGGAGTCATGTACCCTAAGGGCTTTCGTAGCCACTAAGCTACACTGACATTCTATCTTGGTCAAAGGTCCCTTGCCCTCCTCTGACTCCCACCCCAGCACAAGGATGGTGATCAGCCTTTCCCTCCCACCTCCCAGATTCCCAGAGCTAGAAAGGCCTGGACTCAGTAAGATCCTCCGCACAGCTGCCTTCACCTATCCCTTTCTGTTCGACAACCTCCCGCTCTTCTATCGGGTAAGGCTCCTGCTTTCCTGCCCTGACCCCTACAGTGCCCATTTCCAGTCCTGCCCACTCAGTCCCAGCACCCAGCCCGGCTGTGTCCTCCCCTCCACCCCCCACCGGATCTCAGACACATGGTGTCCACTCCCAAAGCCCCTCCCTGCCAAACCCCCTTTTCCTTTGCCAGCTCAGCCTGTGCTGGGGCAGGGCCCACAGCTGTGGACAGGAGGCACTGAGCACCAGCCACGGCTACCACCTCTTCTGCGCACTGCTCACTGGCTTCCTCTTCGCCTCCCACCTACCTGAGCGGCTGGCACCAGGACGCTTTGATTACATTGGTGAGAGCAGGCCTGGTCTGGCCTGGGAGGGGAGCATTTGGGGTGAGTCTGGATTAGTCAGCTCCTCAGAGCGCAGAGTGAACTAAGTAAAGGAGCGTGTCCCTGGCAGGGTCCTCAGGGTCCAGCCCCAGCCCTCAGATACAGCAAAACCAGTAGCATGTCTGCTGGGGCTCTGTGCATCCCAGCTCACTCACTCCTGTCAATAATCCTGGGAATCAGGTTTCTTATTCCCAGTTTTAGGAGAGTAGCAAGCCCAGAGAATGGGGTGCTTGCCAAGGGTCACAGGATGAGTTGGGGCAACCCTGGGGACGGGGTTTGTGCCCTGACCTGCCTACCCTCCCCACAGGCCACAGCCACCAGCTATTCCACATCTGTGCGGTGCTGGGCACCCACTTCCAGCTGGAGGCGGTGCTGGCTGATATGGGATCTCGCCGAGCCTGGCTGGCTACGCAGGAACCGCCCCTGGGCCTGGCGGGCACAGTGGCCACACTGGGCTTGGCGGTGGCCGGGAATCTGCTCATCATTGCCGCTTTCACAGCTTCCCTATTCCGGGCCCCCAGTACTTGCCCCCTGCTGCAGGGTGGCCCACTGGAGGTGGGTACAAAGGCCAAACTACTGTGAGGCCCCAGCTCTGAGCCTGCCCTGGAGGGAGGCAGAGGCCAGGCCCCAGTGCTGGCAGGAGACCAGACCCATCCAGGCCTGATAAGGTGCGGGCACATTTGAGCCTGGAACCAAGAGTGGCTGAGGAGAGAGTGCAGAGGTGAGAAGGGAGAGGAGAGGAGAGGGGCTGGGGGGCCAGGTGAGAGCAGAAGGGTCAGGGAGGGGGCTCTTGATGGGGTGGAGGAAGTGCTGAGGGTCTGAGAGGGGAGGTGCGTGTGTCCAGGCTGGAGCTGCCCCACCCACCTCAGAGGCTGGGATTGGGAGGTGTTGGACCCTTTTATCAGGTCCCATTTCTGGTGCTCCTGGAGTCTCTGCTCAGCCCAGGGAAGAACTAACATGACTAACCCAGGCCCACCCCAAATGCTCCGTAACCAGGCCAGGAGGCCTCCTATTGCCCCCTACCCCTCAGCCAGGCAGTACCGTCTGCCGGCAGCTGTTTGCCTACAGAGATAAGGCCTGTCCGCTCATAGCCATGCACTCCAGGTGTCCAGGAGTGCATGGGGTCTGGCCTATTCGGGTGTGTCATGGACGGCGCAGTGGGTTGAGGTGGGGAAGGTTCTGGCCTATAGAGGGGAACCCTAGTTAGACTTTAGGAAGCCACCTTCAGTGCTTCTGGAATGAGGCAGGGACAAATAAATAAATCAACAACAGACTTTGGGGAGCACTTTCTGGGACTGAAAAAGATAAAACCTCCTTTCCACTCCCCATCCTCCCAACACCTCCTCCTCATACTCCATAGATGGACAAAGAATCAGTTCCACCACTAGTTCCTCTTCTGGAGTTTATTCTGGAGCAGCTGGGATGATGGGGACCTCACTTGCAGGGCAGGGAGGTCCGGGCGAGGGGAGGGGAAGGGATCCTGGAGAGGAGCCAGCACTGGGGGCTGCCAGCCAGGCCAGCAGGGCTGCGAGCTCTAGGTTGTGCCGTAGAAGCGCCGGTAGGCCTCCTGGAAGCCCATTTGGTCAGCCAGCTCATCACAGTCCGGGTTGAGCTCACACACCTCCCTCTTGGGTTCCAAGGGATCTACGTAGGGGGCTGGGGCTCTGAGAATCCAACACACTAGCATCAGCCTCCAGGCAAAATGCCCACCCCTCCTCCCACGGCACTGGGGACTCCAGAGTCCTGGCCAGGAGGCCTGCCCTGACCCCCCACCTGGAGATGCAGGGCCCTGTCCAGCACCTCCTTTCTCTCACCCCAGCCCGTGATCCAGGTAGCGTCTGAGTCTCTTCACCATCTCACTGCCCTCCTGCTTGGACACGAAGGCTGCGGAGCAGAAGGGCAGGGGTCAGGTGGCTCTGAGTTTGGGTGGACAAGGAGGGGAGTAGGCTGGCCTTCCTGATAGCCAGATGGGAGTGGGCAGGAGGGGGGAATGGGACTTGGGGCGGGGGGGGGCAGTGCTGGGAGTGGGCAGCACCACTGGGTGATACAGGGCACAGCCCCCACCTCATACCTGCACCTTTGCCAGACTCTGCACCACTGGGCTTCGCATCTGTAAAGAAAGGGGGCCCAGTTCACCCCTGCTTCTCCCTACGGCCCTCCTCCTCTGCCTTTCTGGCCCCTTACTCTTCCCTTCTCTCCCTCCACAAGGTCAGATCTGGGGGGTGAAGGGACTGAGCCCACCGGAAGGTGGTTAGACTACCACGGGACCACCAGGGGAAGGGATGAGGAGAGGTGAGGCCATGGCACTCTCCCTTTGCAGCTCCCACGGGCTGGGGCGGGGGCACTCACCTGCCCGGCCAGCGAGGCAGAGCATGGCCAGGGCCAGTAGGGCGAGGAGCGTGAGGGGCCTCATTGTGTGTCTTGTCAGCGGCTGCGTTGGGGCTGCTGCTCAGGACTGAGCTGGTCTGCCTCTCCCAGCCTCCAGCACTGCTTTATACTCTCTGGGCTGTGCCCCGGAGGCAAGGGTTCAGGCGGGTCACGGGAGAACCTGCCAGGGCTATTTGGGGGTCATCCGCCCCAGCTCTGTAGGCCAAACCCCAAAGGATGTTGTGGTTGGAGCTGCGGCTGCCTGGGCAGGGCCCTGGGAGTGATGGAGGAGGGTAGGCCTCAATCAGACTGCCAGTCTCCAGACATGGAGGTCCCCAGCCCCTCCCTAAAGGGGCTGCCCTGGGTCCCCCAGCCCCTACTCACTCTTGCTCGGAGCCCCAGCCCCGGCCTCAGTTTGAGCACCAGCGGGACAGGCTCGAAGGGTAGGAGAGGGAGCCTAGAGATGAAGGGGGCCCAGAGGTCTAAAATAGGTTGGCACAGAGCAGGACTACAGCCTCTTGCAGACTGTGATTTCCACCGTCGGCCCCATGGGCAGGAGCCAAACCCCAGGGAGGGAGGGCCTGCCGCTGCCCTCATTCACCCCGAGGGGCCCTGCCCCAGAGAGACACCAACAGCAGGCCTGGTGTGGGGGCAGCTCGACTCTGCTCAGGCCCTGGGCATCAGGACGGGAAGGGGCTGGGGCAGCACAGAGACGAGCCGAAAGCCAACACAGGTGGGGCCAGGTATGAGGTAAGGACAGCCCTTCTGTTTGGGGCCGGCCAGGTGAGCACTGCAGTGGGGACGCCCTTCCCCGTGGCCCTTGCAGGTGGGGAGGCAGGGCCCACGAGGGGCAGGGAGGTGGAGAGCACCTCTGGGCTCCTCACCCCCCCATCCTCTTCCTGCCCTCACAGCTTCCCCAGTGCCAACAACCAATGGGACGTGTCCCCTGAGGGGCAGGACATCCAACCTGAAACCACCCCCAACACTTAGAACCGCTTCTGTCTCAGCTCAGCCTGGAGAGGAGGGAGGGTGTCCTCACCCACCACCCACTCACCAGGTGGAAACCTGCCAGACAAAGCACTGCCACCCCACAGCCTGTGGCTCTGCAGGAGGGGCTGCCGGATGTTTGGGTGCATTCAGGAGGAGGGAGGAGCCGCTGGGCACAGTTTGAGGGGTGGGGTTGGTGAGCAGAGACCACCCTGACAACTTCCCAAGTGTCTCCAGTGCTCCTAGACAGACCCCACTAAGCCTCTCTCCAGAGTTAGGGTGAGGACCTCACCAGGGAAGAAAGTTCTGCCCCCATTCACCCCCACCCCCTTCCCCCTCCAGTCTGGAGGATGTACCCACCCTGCCTTTGGGGAAGTCCCTCCTGATACCCTGTGGCCCTGGCTGGGGAAGAGGAAGGCATGAGAAGCGGGGGGACAAACTGCCCAGCTATTCAGAGGGCCCACCTGCTCCGTATGTGAGCGCTCACCAGGTGCAAACACCGAAGGAGGGCCACCATGGTGCCTTTAAGGGCGGGCTAGGTTGGACAGTGACATCCCCCTGGCAGCTTGTCTTGGCCTCAGGGAACCCAGGCTCCTGGTTTCTGTGACAAGGGGCTCCACTGCCCTTCCATACATGATGGTCAGATACACCCCACCACCAACCCACGCCGGCCTAGAGGTTCCCGGAGCCCTGCAACTGAGGCCTCAACCGGAGCCAGGACTCCTGGCTCAGGAGAGGCCTGGGAGAGGCCCAGGCGGAGGAAGCATCCTCACAGATTACAGTGTAGTGGAGGAAGTTTATTTGTGGATGTGGGGAGAACATGGCAAGAGCCCTCGAGCTGGCCAGCAAGGGGGCAATCAGTGGAGACTGAAAACAGATTCCCCATGCCAGGCCCGAGGTGGGGCTCAGGAACTGATGGTACGTGTTGTGACGGGGTAGGGTAGGGGGTTGGCTTGAACCTAGAGAAGAAGGAGCATGGTGCCTGATCCCTGGGCTGGGAGCTGGCCACGGATGCTCAGGTTAGGAGAAAACGGGGAGAAGCCTGAAGGTAGTGTGTGTTTACGACCTCAAGGGACTGCCAAAGACACAGTGGCAGTGGAGACGCTGAGGCCTCCTCCTCCAGCAGATCCCATCACTGCTTAGGGACTGGGCACCGATCTGGCTATTCTCAGAGGCAGCTCACTCAGGCCCAGCATGCTGGACCACAGGCCCTTGACCTTGACTGCCCTCTGCTCCTGGGCCCGGCTCTTGTCTCCTCACTCAGGCTCCCTCAGCACGGCCACCAGCTCCTTCTGTTCTCTGTGTAGAGCCTGACATCAACAGGAGAGAGCAGACAGATTGAGACGTGAGAAAACTCAACCCTTTCCCTCCACTGTCCTTGACTCCAGGCCTGGGTTTCCCCCCGGACGACGTGGAAGTGTCTGTACCTCATGTCACAGGCCCAGCAGGGCACTTTAGGAAATCCACCCCAATCAGCAAGCGTTTGTGGTAGGCTGTGTGCTGGCCAACTAGGCTGGACCTCCCCAGAGCAGAGCTGTTCCTCAGTAAGGGCCCCTAGGGTGTTCTGTGATCCTCTGACCTCACTGGGGATTTCTAGCAGAGAAACCTTCTTAAATTAAGTGGACTTTCAGCCAGGCTACAGCCATGGAAGTTGTGGTGAAAAAGAGCTCTCTGAAGCTCCCACACAGGGCTCAGCACTGAACAGTCAATCCAGCTGACCCACTTCAAACAATGGTTCAGATCCGCAGCTGTAATGGGAGAGGCGTGGCTATAAGAGCAGGGGGCTTCCTTCCTCCTCTTAAAATAGAAGCACCAAACAGAGCCGGCAGGCCCCGGGGATCACTATTTAGCCACTATGGCAGCCAGGGCCCAGAAGGGAGTGAGGGACACTCATGGTGATGGAACAGCAATGGCAGTGCAGCTCCTTGCCTGAGGACTCAGCAGGGCAGCCCTGAGAGTCCCCGAGAAGTGACTCTGAGCTGTGGAACCTGCCCCAGGAGACAGCAGCAGGCCGAGGGCCTTGGTTACACCACCTGCATGCCTGCTGTGTAGAGCCTGGGCCGCTCCGCTACACCGCAGACCCCCAGGGCCAGTGTGTTACAGGAGGAGGCTAAGGGGGTGAGGACAAGGGGAGGCAGAACAAGGCGCCAGCCTTTCTCCTACTGCCACCTCTCTGAGGCTCAGTGCCTTGCTGAGGCCAGAGCAGGGCCTTCAGGCTGCAGCTGACTGGTCTTGGGAAGAGAAGACTGGGGGACCCAAGAGCCACAGATTTGGGACCTATTCCACTCAGGATCAGGAAGGTCTGCCCCAGGAAGGGAGCTGTCAAGTGGCCATAGGTAGACATACGTTGGACATCTAAATGATGGAGAGAACCTGACAATGGGCCACCTTTCAAGCCCCACTAGAGACCCTCTTTTGGAACTGCACGTTAAGCCAGTGAGAAATCCATCTCATCACTCTCCGGCTACACTTGCTCTCTGTGTCATCCAGCCTGATCATCCTCTTTCCCCTTATTCACCATCTTGGCCCCAAGTGACTTTCAGAAATTCACCCTCAAAGGACACACATCTGTTGCACAGAGGGTATGTTTTAGATATGCTGACAGATCAGAGGGAGATACAGCTCAAGTGGCAGAGTGCCTGCTGAGCATGCACAAGGTCCTGGGTTCAATCCCAGTACCTCCTCTAAAAGTAAGTAAATAAATAAACCTAATCCCCCCACCCAAGAACTATATAAATAAAGATTTTTTTTTAAAGAAAAAATAGAGCACCCTTCATAGAAAAAAAAAGAAGGAAAAAAACAAATATGCTGACGGACTAAAGTCATTCTAATGTACAGATTTTAAAGGTACTGGGCAGTATCGCATGAGGTGAAACCTCCCTGGCTACAGAGGGTTAACCCTGACTCTGAAGCAGAGAGGTCCGCATGTGCCTGTGGGCAGGGCCGGGACACTCACCTGCCAGGCCTGCTGCCGGGCCTGCACCTGCAGCTGCAGCTCCTCCACCTGCCTGCGCCCGGCCAGGACGGCATCTGCCAGCTGCCTGTTCTCGGCCTCCTGCTTCTGCACACGGCGCTGCAGGGCGTCCCGCTGCTGCAGGAAGTAGGGCACCAGGGTGCTGCGCAGGTCCTTCTCTGGGATCCCACTAGGGCGCCTGCAGGGCCGCGGAGGGCACAGGGAATGGGGACAGGGAGGGGTGTGTGGGCTGAGGCTTCTCCCTCCAAACCCAGTGGTGGCATTCCTACCTTCAGTCTCAAGCTGGGCTGGCTTCCAAGGCCTCTCCTATGGTCTCTCTCACTCCCAAGACCCAGCTGCATGGCTCCTGCTGCTGATAGGCATGCTAAGCCCTTACCTCTCAGCTTCAGCACCCAGGAATCTACTTCTCCCCTTCTCACCAGCCCGTGTCTTAGCCTTCCTCCTCTCCCCACATACAGTGCCCCCAGCTGTCATGCTCCAGGCCTACAGGTGACTTTTTTGGCTCCTGTCTCTGTCCTTGTGACCATGGGCCTTGCTGGTGCATCTGCTCCATCTGACTGTGAGCTGGGGGTGGGGGTGGGGTGGCAGTGGGATGAGCCATCCCAGATGGAGTGGTGGCCCGAGAGCAGGCCCAGACCCTGAGAGACCCTTGCTGGCCAACGTGGGAAGAAAAGGGAAGGCAGGTCTGAGAAGGTGAGACTGTAGAGGGTTCTGAGTGTCCAGAGTGAGGAGATGGGTCAGTTCTGATGGGCAGTGGGCTAGAAGCCACTGTAGGTTCTTTAAAAATTCTTTTTTGGTTACAAAAGTTAGTTCTCTTACGTAACTAAGGTCACAAAGCATTAACAAATTGAAAAGCACAAAGGTTTTTACTCCCTCTGCCCCAGGATTCTACTCAGGCAGGGAAGGGTGGCAGGAGGCAGGAGCTCAGGCCACTTACGGTCTCGGTGGCCTCAACTCTCCACTCCTGTCCCCAGGGCCCCTTGCTCCACGCTGCACAGGAGAGCCAGGCAGCAGGGCGGCTCACTGAAACCACAGCCCTGGGAGAGCAAGTCTTTCATGTCTTACTCACTGCTGAATCTCTGGCATTTAAGACAGTATTGGGCGTACAGTAAGTGCTCCTAAATACTTGTTGAATGAACAAATGAATAAAAACCAGATGCTCAGGCCAGACTAATCAACCTAAGATTCCACACCTCGCTGTTCTACCTCGTCTCACACTACCTACCCTCTCTCCTGCAGGCTAGATGGGTCCTGAAATGAGCTCCCCGGGAAGATTTCCCTCATTCCAGTCACCTCATACCCCTGGACAACATGGGCTTGCCCCTGGCTCTCCTCCCTAGAGGGGACTATGCACTTGTTTCTCTGTTCTGGGTCACTGTTTGGTGTTGGTCCTCTCCATCTGTCCCTGTCACAAGGTCCTCTCAGGGGCTGAGAGCCCAGAGTCTCATGCATATGAGTCCACCATAGACGCTCCTTCAAGATGCGGAAATGCTTTGCCCTTCTCACCAGGCCGGCTCCCTGCGGTCTTTGCCTTCTTCTACTATCACATCCAGTGCATTCAAGACAGCTTCCAGGTTCCCCTCCTCTTTGATTTCAGAGATTTCATCCTGAAGAGAAATGAGGGAAGAGCTATTATGATACTAGACTGTTCCATAAGCTGAACTGCTAACAGCACTTAGTAAAACTTTTGCTAATTTAGGTCCTGTGTCTTTATACAAACATTCCAACTTTTCTAATGTGACTTTTATAATTAAGAAAATAAAGTATAAAATCGAAAACATTTGAAAAGGGCCTGCAACAGGCCTCTCCTCCTGCCATCATCTCTGAATGCTGCCACCCCCGCCGTTACCCCCACGCCTGAGCACCCTTTGCTGACAGCACCCGGACATTTTGCTACTGAACCAGGCCCATCCTGCAGTGCGACAGCGTGGAAGTGAAACTCTAGAGAGATCACAGATACTTAAACACATGAATGGACTCCTGCCCTTTTCTGTATTCCCTCTAGGAAGTTCCAGTAAATTCAACAATCTGTTAAATGCCTCCTCTTTGCCAGGCTTACTCCAGGTACTGGAGATACACAGAGAAGTCAGACCTGGGCCTGTCCTTGCTGAGCTCACAAGGTCTGGTAGGGTGGACAACATCTGAACACAGTTACACACTGCGCAATGACAGTGCGCAGTTACACACATCGTTTGGAGGGAAAGAATGACTGCCACTGCAGCCTGCAGGGCATGGAGGACAGATCCATGGACTGAGGGTGGAGAGCGGATGAGGGTAAGGTCTCGGCCTTCAAGGGGCTGAGGATCTGGAGGCAGGACCTGAGCCAACAACAACCACCCACTGGGCTTCTTGCCACTCACCCGGATAGATGTCTGCAACTGAGTTATAAACTTGTCATAGATCCGCTGGGTCATCTCAGGCTGCAACTGATAGAAGCGCTTGTAACAGTCAATGAATCTCTGGTAGCTGGTGGGAAGGACAGAAGGCGAAGGTGGGGAGGGTTAAGGCAGCCCGGCCTCTCCCCACAGGGCTCTGAGCCTTGTCTACTTCATGGCTCTGGTTAAAGGCAGTGGACGCGAAATGCCTCATGGGCAGCTCCCAGCACTGAGAATGGCTCAGCCCCAACAGTCTCCCCACTTCCTCTCAGCAGAGCCCCAGCTGGGTTCAGGTGTTTTCCCTGTAAGGGTGGGTCACAATGAGGCCAGTCATGGTTCTTAAACTTGACCTGACCAAGCACCAAATCACCAGGAGGGCTTATTAAAACTCAGATCACTGCCATCCTCCCCACCCCACACCCCAGTTTTGAATGAGCTCCCAGGTGGTGCTGCTGCTGCTGTTCAGGGCACCCCACTTTGAGAACCTCTTCATCCCAGTCCCTATGCAGGGCTGGATTAGGACAGGGCATGTGGCCTCTGGGAGAAGTTCCTTTACTTCCAAAAAGACCCACACAGGAAGGAACTGATGTCCTTCCTGTGGGACATGACTATATTCAGGTGATGGTCCAGCTCCCTGCAACCAAGGGGGGACCTAGCCAGAGGGCAGAGTTTCTAACCTAAGGATGCAAAGCAGAAAGAGGGAAAAGACCAGGGTCCCCGAGGACATCATCAAGCTGCTGAAAACACCAACCTAGAACCACCCTACCTCAGGGCTTCTTGTTAGTGAGGTAATGGAGTTCTCTGATTGTTCAAGCCATTTAAAATCAGGTCCCTGTCACTGGCACTGATAACACCCCTTGTAGCTGGAAAGGTCAAAGGGTACTCAGTATATCCCCAATGGCTTGCTCCTCTTGGACAAAGAAACTCAAATCAGTTAAATGAACTCTCTTGGCTGTTTCCTCTGCCTGCTCTCTCAGGCCCTTCCCCTCCACAAATACTCACTGAGTGCCTCCTATGTGCTGGTCACCAGCAGGTGCTGGGTGTCCCGGGGTGAATGAGACCAGCACGGCCCTCCTGGAGCTTCCAGTAGAAAGTGGAACTCCATGTGGAGATGATTACTGTGGAGAAAGTGCTTGGAAGGAAAAGGGCCAGGGCTACGGGGATGAGAGTGTATCACCGGGATCATCTTTAAGAGTTGGGGGTGGGGGGGAAGGCCTCTCTGATGAAGCAATGTGCGAGGGACCTGCAAAAAGTGTTTAAGCCAAGGAGGAGCCCACACTTGTGCTTTACTATGGGCCCAGATCCTCTCAGGCTGGTAGGCCCCTGGACAAGAAGGGGTTAGGTACCCTTTTCCTTCCAAGCAAGTAAAGAAACCTAATTACCTGCCCCCTCCACCAAACAAATGAACAAAAAAAACAAAAAATAAAATTAAAAAAAATTGTGGAAGGGAAGGGCTTGAGAGAGCAGGCAGAGGAAACAGCCAAGAGAGTTCATTTAACTGATTTGAGTTGGTGCCTGGAACCCAATGCACTGCCCCCACCCCACCCAGGGAGTCACGGCTGGGTCCTCCCTTTCTCATGGGCCTCGGGCCTCCTGACCCAATTCCTACCCCCAAAACAATGTTTTTTGAAACAGATGCAGAGTGAGAGCAGTGGTGTGCTTGTAAGAGGTAACTGTTAAATTTTCAGGAAATCTGTGGGCCAGTTGTTAAACATAGCCATTATTGAAAATTATATAAAGTTACAATAAATTACATTAAAGACAAAGGCACTAATTACTCAAAACATATGACCTCCTAGTCATTTCACACATTTCACTCTGCTCCTGAGGTTGCTTCCATCGCTGGTTTCTACCTGTGGAAATAGGTGTGCCGCTGCCCATCTCTTCCCAGCCGTGTGTAGCAAGGCTACAGTGGCAGGCTTAGGGGTGTTTACACCTTGGAACCTGGCAAACACTGCAAGCCAGGGCTTTACTTCTGGACAGTAGGCTGTAAGCGTCTACCAGCACACCTCTGGGTAAGGGTGACAGTCTCCCATCATTCCCAGGGTACACATTTGATATCAGTAAACCTTGGAGGCTACAGGCCGAGGTACCAAAAGGACAATACAGATGATGGGCATCCTTTCCACCCCCAGCATAGCTGCAGACATCTTGCTGTTTTGCCACTGGCTCCACAAGCCACGCAGTCTGTGGCTACATGCAGGAATGTGGAGGACATATGGTGCCTGACCAAGAGGCGCTGGAATTGAAACCGGGTAATTGTGGCCTGAGATGGGTTTGGCTCGGACGTGGGAGATCCTGTTTCTCCTCCCAGCCCACTGGCTAGGCAGAGGGTCTGAGCTGGATGCATCTCTCCTGGGTTCAGGCGGCTGGCAGCAGACAGGACCCAGGGCAGGGGTGAGGCACATTCTACCCACCGGTGCTGCTCATCAACTCTTCTGGTGACCCCCTTGGGGCCTGAGAGTTCAGTGAAAATGAAGGACCCAGAAACACGCACACTGATACAAACACAAAAGGTGGAAAACATGTTGCAAGGACATGGAGGGAGAGCCGCCAGGTTGGAGTCCAGGAGCAAAGTGATTTTTTTTTTCTTCTAGTTTCACTGAGATATAATCCACTTACAGCACCTGATAAATTTAAGGTGTACAGCATAATGATTTGACTTACATATATTGGGAAATGATTACCACAATAAGTTTAACTAATATCCATCAACTCATATAGAAACAAAAAAGAAAGAAAAGGGGAAAAATAAAGGTTTCCTTCTTATGAGAACTCTTAGTAACTACTTTCATAGTAGCTTTAAAAATGTACCACACAGCAGTGTTAACTGTAGTCAACATGTTGTATATTACATCCCTAGTACTTATTTATCTAATAACTGGAAGTGTGTATCTTTTGACCACCTTCATGCAATGCCCTCTCCCCCACCCTCCAGTAATTCCTTTCTTGAGAGCCAATGCAGAGTTGGGAATGGTGTGAATGCCCCTGTCAATTTCCTGAAAAAATACCTTCACAGAGAAAAAAGAAAAGTGATGAATTTAAAAAAAAATTCATGCAATCCCCAATATCTCCATTAAAAAATAAATAAACAAATAAACCTAATTACCTCCCCCCACACACACAAAATTCATGGGCACCTCCTCCCCAAACGTCAAATTTTATTTTCTCATATAAACTCTAACAACTTCGTGGACAGGGACACCATCTGCAATGGATCTTCAGGTGTCTTAGATACACAGCAGCACTCAAGACATGCTGCAGACCAGGTGACTGGGGCTGAGGGGAGGTCTGGGGCTACCTGGCCCCCAGCTTGTCCCACTCCCAGCCACTTCCCCTACCCTCGACCCCAGGTTACCAGGGCCCAGACTACTTGAACGGAGGAATCCTCCCCACAGAGCATTAACAATGGCCACTCTGCCAAGCCCCACTTTGCCCTTGGCGAGAATGGTCTCCTGGCCTTGGCCTTCCAAGAGTACACAGGGGCCACCCAGCTATGTGCTGGGTAAGTGCACTGGCTCTGAAGACTGCCTGTCCTTTTGCCTCGGTTCAAATCCCACCTCTACCACTCAGCAGCTGAGTGATCTTGGACAACTTACCTTTAAGCCTCAGTCTCCTCCTCTGTCCAATGGAGACAATAACTATAAGTCACAAAATTATTGTGAGGATTAAATGAGGTTTAATACTTACTACAGTGGATAGCACGTGGAAATTCTCCATATTAGCTACAATTATTATTAGCATTCTCAAAAGAACAGGCCTTATCACCACTCAGAAGTGTAGGACACAGTCGGTAACTTGGCTTCCCAAAGCTGAGAAGTCTCCTCCCCCGCAGAAGGTAGGTGCTTAGTAAATGCATCTTGGTTGCAGCTGCACGTGCAGGAAGAACCCATTGGCCCCCACTACAAAGAAAAGGCTAAATTATGGCCCCACAAAAAGGGCCATTTATCATCAATGAAAGTAACTTTTAAAAACTGCATTTACTATGTAAATCAAAACTACAACAAGGTATCACCTCACACTATCCAAAACAGCCATCATTAAAAATAAGTCCACAAAGTGCTGGAGAGAGTGTGGAGAAAAGGGAACCCTCCTACATTGTTGGTGGGAATGTAATTTGGTGCAGCTACTATGGAAAACAGTATGGAGGTTCCTTAAAAAACTAAAATTAGAGCTACCATATGATCCAGCAATCCCACTGCTGGGCATATATTCAGAGAAAAGTCTAACTTGAAAAGACACATGCTCCTCAATGTTCACAGCAGCACTATTTACAATAGCCAAGACATGGAAGCAACCTAAATATTCATCAACAGATGACAGATAAAGAAGTTGTGGTATATTTATATAATATGTGGTATGTGTGTGTGTGTGTGTGTATATATATATATATATATATAAACTAAATTTACTGAGTTTCAAAACAGAGATGACTACATTAACTGATTTTAACCTATTTTTTTCTCTTAAATACTTATTGTGCAGTATCTGAGACAAAGTAGCTGTTTTTGAACTCACTGAAAAAGCATTTCATTTACTTTACTAAAAACTAATCATAAATTGAGTTAGCACATGTTTAACTTAAAATATTTAATCCCAGAATAAAGCTCTGGTGGCTTGCCAACCTGTCAGTTTATATATGAGATAAATTGTGCAGGAACAGAAAGATAGAGGCACAGACAAATAAACATGTGTACTAGTGCTAAGGAAGCCCTGCCTTCCTCCTTCATGGTAACTGGCTTGCTGCCCAATTGAATGCCTGTTCCACAGACTGTCCACCAGAGGGCGGGCGGGAACTGGTGTTTCCGCCCAGTAAAGGAGTGGAAGGCAAAGGCTGATACCAAGACAAATAGAAGTTGGGGATCCCTGTGACAGAAATTCATGCTTTTCACCCCCGAAATGTACAGCTGCTGTGTCTAAGAAATGTTTCTCTGTTTGGCCTTTTCCCGTCCCCCCATCTCAGTCCTGTGTACACTGGGCTGCCCCAGGACTAAGAAAGGGAGAGGGGGAAAAAAACCAGAAATGTTCCTTGATTAAAAAATAAGAGGTCAGTCAGCTGCATGTAAATCAATGAAGTCAAAACACTCCCTCACACCATACACAAAAATAAACAGAATGGCTTAAAGATTTAAACATAAGACAGGACACCATAAAACTCTTAGAACATAGGCAACACATTCTTTGACATAAATCATAGCAATGCTCTCCTAGGTCAGTCTACCAAAGCAATAAAATAAAAGCAAAAATAAACAAATGGGACCTAATCAAACTTATAAGCTTTTGCAGAGCAAAGGAAACCGTACACAAAACGAAAAGACAATGTGGACTGGGAGAGAATATTTGCAAACGATGCAACTGATAAGGGCTTAATTTTCAAAATATATAAACAGCTCATACAATTCAATAACAAAAAATTTTTTGAATGGACAGAAGACCTAAATAGACATTTCTTCAAAGAAGAAATACCAGATGGCCAATAGGCACACAAAAAGATGCTCAATATTGCTAATTATCAAAGAAATGCAAATCAAAACTACAACAAGGTATCATCTCACACTATCCAGAATGCCCATCATTAAAAAGTCCACAAACAATAAATGCTGGAGAGGGTGTGGAGAAAAGGGAACCCTCTTACATTGCTGGTGGGAATGTAATTTTGTACAGCCACTATGGAAAACAGTATGGAGGTTCCTTAAAAAACTAAACTTACAGCTACCATATGATCCAACAATCTCACTCCTGGGCATATATCTGGAGAAAACTCTAGTTTGAAAAGACACATGCTCCTGAATGTTCACAGCAGCACTATTTACAATCGCCAAGATATGGAAGCAACCTAAGTGTCCATCAACAGATGGTGGATAAAGAAGTTGTGGTGTATGTGTGTGTGTATACATATACATACACATACGTATACATACAATGGAATATTACTCAGCTATAAAAAAGAATGAATCAATACCATCTGCAGCAACATGGATGGACCTAGAGATTATCATACTAAGTGAAGTAAGTCAGACAGGGAAAGACAAATACATCACTTATGTGTGGAATCTAAAATAAACGAATCAACTTACTTACAAAACAGACACAGACTCACAGACATAGAAAGCAAAGTTATGGTTACCGAAGGGAAAACAGGAGGGGGAGGGATAAATTAGGAGTCTGGGATTAACGGATACAAATTACTATATATAAAATAAACAACAAGGTTCTACTGTATAGCACAGGGAACTATATTCAGTATCTTGTAATAAACTATTATGGAAAAGAATATGAAAAAGAACTGAATCACTTTGCAGAAACTAACACAACATTGTAAATCAACTATACTTCAATTTAAAACAAGAAGAAAAGAAGAGGTCAGTGATTTACGATGAAGACTATTAAGAAGTTATCATTTAAAAATTAAAATTGTATCTTTAGGTTATTAGGTCTCAGGCTAATTTTAACCTTTTATTGCTTGAATTCTTTTGGAAACTGCTAAAAACTTAATAGTGAGAATCTGAAATTGGGATACTTTTTTTCTAAGAAAAAGGAGGAAAAAAACTTCTGATTTGATAAATATTAGCATGAAAATTAAAAAAAATACCATCAGGGTAACTGTATTCATTTATTCACTTGACAAACACTGAACACTGACCATGTGCCAGGCCGAGGTCAGTCGTACAAACCCAAAGAAGGGTATATAGTTTGGAAGAAAAGACCGATCAGTGCCCAGGAAAATGAGGACGGGACAGCATGGTGGGCTTAGCAGAGAGCTCAGGAAGACTCCCTGTAGGAAGCAACATCTGAGACTTAAGAGAGCAGCAGGAGTCGATCAGAGGACAGAAGGCCCCAGCAGTGTAAAGGAAGAGCAGAGAGCACGTGCACGCCTGTGTGTGAAGACAAAATAACAGGAGAGTGTACTGAGCACGGACTAGAAGCAGGTATTGTTCTAAGCACTCTACACGGAGTAACTCACTCAGTCCTCACAATGACTCTATGAGGTAGGGCCTACTATCACCATGGCCATTTTTCAGATGCAGACGCTGAGGGAGAGAGAAGCTTGCTGGAGGTCACTCAGCTGGAATATGGTGGGGCCATCTCCTCTGGATCAGGTGTCCTTGGCCTCCAAGACACACAGTCTACAGGCTGGTAGGTCAGGCAGGGAAGGGCCAGGCACAGAGAGTCTGGACTGTATCATGATGGGACAAGCTAGAAAAAGGTTTTACGCAGGGGTGAGACATGATCACATTTGTACTTTAGAAGCTCCCTCAGGCTGCTGTGTAAGGGTGGACTCAGAAGGCACAGCTGAGATGACGGGAGAGTCGAGCAAGGCAGACCCAGTGGGGACAGAGCGAGGTGGATGGTCTGGAAACACATGAAGAGAGAATCAGCAAGATGGGGCTGAAGCCTCACACCACAGTCAGATGAGTCATACCCACACTGCAGAAACTAATCACTGTCAGTCGCACAGAGCATCTGCACATTCAAATAGGGTGAGATATTTCTGAAGCACTTATTTAATCGGAATATTTTATACATCAAGCCACTCTTTTTCCTGTGAAGAACTGTTTCCTATGAGCACCAACAGTCTCTGCCACCAGTTTAAAACTCTACCAGTTGACGTACAAATGCAGTCAGCTCTCCTTCCTTGGTCGTTGTCAGGCACAGGCTTTAAGTCTGTTTACACAAATCACACTCTACAGCACATCTCGGGCTGGAAGACTGGACCAGGACAGGCATTGGACCAGTCTGGCATCTAAGAACTTAAGAGCTGTCAATCTCCTCTCTCTCCCTAAGCCCCGCACCGCCTTGCCCCAGGACTGACATGTGGCACAGCTGCAGATGCCATGGGTACCTGTGGCAGACTGAGCTTTCCTCCAAACAGTGCTAACTTCAACTGAAGCTCCACCAACACCACCTCTAACCGACTGCCTCTCTTGGCAGGTCCTGATTTCTAACAAAGCCGCATCTTCTTGTTTTAGCTACACAGAAAAACAGCTGTTTCTCAGAAGGTCCAGGAGGCAGTGAGGACAGAAAAGAATGCTTCATTTTCAGAGGACAAAGGAGAGGTCGCAAATGGTAAGCTCCAACGGGGCCACATTTCTACATTCTGAAGCCTGAGAAAGGACAGATTCAGGCGTCTCTGCCTCACCAACCCAGTAAAGGAAGACACCCCAACTGAAGACAGGGCCACGGGTCCATGAGATCCGACAGCCCAGGGAGGCCAGTAATCTTCCGGTCACTCTGGAGTGCACCATATAATTTGCTCCCCCTCGTCAAGTTAACATGTACACAAAAATATGCTGAGTTGTAGGGAAAATCAGTCTGAGGTTTAAATATCCCTTTGGATAACTGACATGTGAATAAACTAGCTTTCACTATGTAGAGAT
The DNA here is from genome assembly GCF_048564905.1 of Vicugna pacos. Taxonomy (NCBI): domain Eukaryota; kingdom Metazoa; phylum Chordata; class Mammalia; order Artiodactyla; family Camelidae; genus Vicugna; species Vicugna pacos. The sequence continues at coordinate 24,782,669 of NC_133007.1, forward strand.
TCCTATCCCCAGTATAAGTACTTGGTCTTTGGGATTGAGGACTTTCAATTTAATGACCTGGGAGAGGGTCAAGTATTTGCATACATCTTAAAAGCCTGTATTCATACATGACATTTATTGAGCCCTTTCTATGTGGAAAACAGCCGTTAAGTTCCTATTTAACCAAGTGAGGGGAAGGATGTTCTAGCAAGGTGGAGGAGCAAGTGGAAAGAGCAGGTGGCAAGGGTCGGGGGACAGTGGCAGCACTCAGTGCAGAAGAGCTTACATGCACGTGTGTGTTTGCACCTGCAAGCAAATGTGCATATGCTGTATACCCTTGGCCCTGACCACAGCTGGAGAGACAGGAGGGCAGAAGGAGTGACTGGCCTTGTACACTAAGCTAAGGAGCTGACATTTGATTCTGGAAGCAACCCTGAACCAATTAAACATTTGAAGCAGAAGAACATGCTCAAATCTGAGCCACAGACTGGAGGGAGGGGGCAAGACTGAGGCTGGAGGGCCAGTCTGGAGGCTGGTGCAAAAATCTCATGAGGGATGGTGAGGGCTTGAACTAAAGCATTTGCACAAGGAGAGGCAGCAAGGTATCGAATGGGATGTGATCATGCACATGTGTAAGTGAAGAAGGAAAGGGCCATGGTCACACGTTTAAGGGACAAGCGGAGGAAGAGGAGCCCAAGAAGGAGGCGCTAGTGAGGTAAAGGGGCAGAGAATGGTGTTGGAAGTCAAGGGAGAAATTTCAAGGACCGAGAAGTGGCTGTGGGCATGAAGATCATGGGCTCACTGAGGGCCCAGCTGAGGTCGAAGAACATGACTTTGTGGAGGAACGATTTTCCACCATGGGTGAGACTCCACAGTGCTGCTCAGAGGCTCAATGTAGGGACAGAGGAGTGCAGACAGGATACAGAAGTTGGGTTTGCCAGTTGGTGGGCTGGAAGAACGAGGGAACAAAAGAGCTGAGATATAGAAGTGTGGCTGCCTTGTATTTCCAACTGAACCTACCCAAAAATATGTTGTGATGTCCAACCCCAGAGCTCTCCCCCAATGCTCAGTGGTGAGTGTTTCTTCCCTATCTCAGCAGATGGTAAAACCCTCCACTCAACCACCCTCATGATGAGTCAGCATCCTCTTGGAGTTCCCCTTTCTCTCATCTTCCCCTCCAATCCATTCTATCTCTAATCTATCTACCCACGTCTCTCACCTACATCATGTCTCTTGTCTTGACTACTTCAGCCCCTACCACAATGCAGTAAGCATTCCAGGCACAGGACTTTGACCTAACAAGCTGTTCAAAGGCATAAAAAAAAATTTAGACTTTAAAATAATGGAATGGCTTCAAAAATAAAAGCTCAAAATTGAACTAGTAGTTTTTAAATTAATATAAAATGTAACATGTCAACTAGTCAACTGCAATTTTAATTAGATAAAAATATTTAACATGGAATGTGGATGCTTTCCCCAATAACCTAATTTTAAAACTTACCATTATCACATGATCATTTTCTCATGAATTAATTATTATTCAAAATAGAATTTTAAATATCTCCATAGTATTTTATCGGAGTTATACTTATGTAACTTCTTCAAATGTTGGACATTTTTCACGGTTTCCAACTATTTCCCACTGAACATGATGCTACAATGAATATCTTTTGTACATAAGCTTTTCTGAAATTTCTATTTTGAAATAACTATATGTATATTTTTTGATTTTTAAAAACATGAAATAAAATTATTTAAGTACAGTCAGTTACAATGTGTCAATTTCTGGTATACAGCACAATATGAAATAATTATAGATTTGTATGAAACTGCAAAGAAATGTACCCTCCCCAGTGTTAACATTGTTAACATCTTACACAACTATATTACAGTATCAAAACCAAGAAGCTGACACTGGTACAACCCACGGAACTCATTCAGATTTCAACAGTTATATACATCATTTGTTTGTGTGTGTACACCTTTGTCACATGTGTAACCTTGCATAACCGCCACCTCAGTCAATACACTGAATGCTTTTTAAATAAATGTATTATCATGTGGGCTGGGGTCCCAAAAAAATCAGTCTAGAGCCTAGAAAGACCTTAAGACAGTCCTGCCAACAATCTATTATCTGCACAGCAGTCAGAGTACCTTTTAAAGATCAGTCACTGTATTCAGAGCATTATGAATAAATAAATTTTTAAGCCGGCAGAGAGCCATCTCCCAAATATGAAAAATTTTTAAAAAGGATCAGTCATGACTTAAAAAACATCAATGGCTTTCCATTTCTCTTAGAATAATAAACTCTCTTGCATCTAATAAAAATAATAACCCGTACATATATAATGCAACAAAGACAGACTATGGGGGAAAACAGATATAAACAATTGTGATTGAAGATTTTGAAAAAGAAATGGATGGTTTAATCAAAAAGGTTTTTTAAATGAGCATATTAAATATTTTAATAATAAAATTTAAAAGCTCAAACTAATAAGTATAGAATTTTACACTCAAGAAATAGAAACTGCACACTTTTTGCAAGTACACATGGAACATTCACAAAAATTGCCCCAGAATTGCCCACAGACTTGCCATATAGGGTCAAAGTGCCAAAAGTTCTGAAAAAAATCAGCATTACACAGACTGTGTTACCTCACCATAATGTGATAAAATTAGAAATCACCACAAAGGGATAACTTAAAAAAATTACATGTCTGGAAACCAAATAACATACTACTATAATCACTGGGTTAAAAGAAGAAATGATAAGGAAAATGACAAAGTACATAAAATTAAACAAGGATGTCCATATGTTAAAATATGAAATTTGGACCTCTTTTTCATGTCATACAAAAATTAACTCAAAATGGACCAAAGACCTAAATGTAAGAACTAAAACAATAAAAATCATGAGAATATATAGGTGTAAATCTTTGTGACCTTAAATTACACAATGGTTTTTTGGATATGACACTAAAAGCATGAGCAACCGAAGAAAAATTCTTTGTAATTTTTAACCTAAATAAATAAAATTAATAAGTAAGTAATCTAAACTGGACTTCTCAAAATTAGAACTCTTACAAGTTAATAATAAAAAGACAGATAACCCAATTAAAAAATGAGCAAAGCATCTGAATAGACATTTCTCCAAAGAAGATACACAAGTGGTCAAGAAGCACGTTAAATATGCTCAGCATCTTTGACTTTTTGCCAAGTAAAAAAAAATAAATATTATTCCAGTGCAAAGAAAAAAAAAATGCTCAGCATCATTAATCATTAAGAAAAGGCAAATCCAAGCCACTATGAGATACCACTTTACACCTAGCAGGATGGCTACTGGCTATAATAAAGAAGACAGGCATAACAAGTATTGGTGAGGATGTGGAGAAATCAGAACCCTCATAAACTGCTGGTGTAAATATAAAATGGTACACCTGATTTGGAAAACAGTTTGGCAATTCCTGAAAAAGTTAATCATAGGTTACTATATAATCCAGTAATTTCACTTCTAGTTATCCCAAAAAAACTGAAAACACTTGTTCACAGATGTGTGCTTAACAGCATTATTCATAAGAGACAAAGAAATGTAAAAATAACTCCAAATGTCTGTCAACTGATGAATGGATAAGTAAAATGTGATATATCCATACAATGGAATTATTATTCAGGTATAAATAGGAGTGAAGTACTAATACGTGCCGTAACATGGGGAAACGCTGAAATCATTAAGCTAAATGTAAGAAGCCAGACACATAAGACCACATCTTGTACGGTATCATTTATATGAAATGTCCAGAATAGGCAAATCCATAGAGAGAAAAAGTAGATAAATGGCTACCAGGAGCTGGAAGATTGAGGTGAGAAATGGGGAGTGACTGCTAATGAACACAAGTTTCTGCGGTGATAAGAATGTTCTGGAATTAGACAGTAGTGACGGTTGTACAACTGTGAATATACTAATTGTACACATTAAAAGGTGAATTTAATGGTATATGAATTAAATAGCAATTAAAAAACATAAATGACTATCAAAATATTCGATATAAGAATTTGTAGAAACCAGCAAAAGCAATAATTAAACGAAAATTTAGTTTTAAACACATTTTTCAGAAAACAAAAAAGACTGAAAAAGAAGAGTTAAATGATCAACTCAAGAATTTGGGAAGAGACTAACAAAACAAATCTTAAGAAATAAAAAACAAACAAACAAAAAAAGACAAGGATAGATTCTGAAGATAAAGAGACTAACAATAGCCTCAAAACACAGAAATTAAGGAAAAAAAGAAAACTGATTCTTTAAGATTAATAAAATAGAACTCTGGCTACATAAAGTCTAAAAAAGAGAAGCAGCATATAATGGAAAAAGGGGAAATGAAAATTAAATTAAAATAATAATAATTTGAAATAGTTTGAACAGTTACAAGTTAATAAAATATAACACACAACAGAGACAGATTTCGGAGGGAGGGGACAGGTAAAGTGGCAAATTTGTCACAAGAAGAAATAACATCTAAACAGACTTGTAGCCATTAAAGAAACAATTACACCAAAAACCTGCAACAGACCTTATGGAGACACTTTGAGGACAAGACAAAGATCCCTACTGCATCACTGCTGTTTAACATAATACTGGCAGTCCTGGACAACCTCAAAAAGTTCTGAGTGTAAATAAGCTCTTCCAAACTACTGTGGAATAGATAATTTCGATCTCATATAAACTGCTCCAGAAGAGGGAGTACTCTCCAACTCCTTGTATATGGCTAATCTATCCTTCATTCTATAAGCCGATAAGAACAGTGAAAGAAGAAAGAAATTATAGGCCCTTTTCACTTATGAGCATATGAACACTGATCTAATTAAATCCAACTATATTTTTTAAATGCATCACAATCAAGTAGATTTATTTCAAGAATACAAAGATAGTTTAACTTCCATAAAATCTACCAACGTAGATCATGAACAATAATGAACTAGAGAAAAATCATCTTAACTGGGGAAGAAAAGATTTGATAAAGTTCAACAATTAATTATGATCTTTTTAATAGCTCTCAGAAAATTAGAATGAGACAGATTTCCTTAATTTGCCAAAAATATGTACCAAAAATTGTAGCTGAATGTTTTCAGGAACCAGAAAATTTCATTCTAAAGTTTATAAGGAAAAACCAAGGTTCCCAAATAGCTGAGACAATTTTAAAGAGAAGAGGGACTCTCTGTACCAGACTTAAGTTTCCTACAGAGGCCTGGTATTAAGAACCTATGTGCACTGGCACAAAGACAGGCAAACAGATTACTGGGGCAGAAGTGAGACCCAGGGGCACAACGGGCATATCATTGCCATATGATAAAGGAGACCCCATAAAGCAATGGGGATAAGTGAACTGTTTAGTTGACAATGATTGAGAAAACTAAAAAAAATAAGACTGTCTGAGACCACCACTTTACACCTGAACCCAGACAGATCACAGATTGAGAATACAGAACAAAATGATAAAGTAGCCAACAGAAGAAAACACTGGAGGTTATCTTTATGACCTCGGTGTGGGTATAGCCTCTATAAACAAGACCCCAAAAGCACAAACCATAGGATGAAAAACATGAAGTAATTACCAAAAAATTAAGGGTTTAAAAATAGAAATTGATTAGGCAATACTTAACAATTGACGCTGAGTTGGTACAAAGGCTGAGAAGAGTCATGAGTATTCATATAGCTTGCAAGAGGGTCCCCTGGGATGACTACATTTCTCTTTCTGCTTCATCTTCCTGGGGTAAAGCGTAAACAACTAAAATCTGTGTTATTTTTAATTTAATTAATGATTTCTGTTCCTCACAGGCCATTATAGACAAAGTTAACATAGAGATAGCTATTTCCTTCTTCAGTCTAAAACTGACAAAGGATTCATATCTAGACTATACCAGGAAATCCTGCAAATCAACCAAAACCTCCAATTAAAAAAAAGAAAAGGTCTGGAAAAAAAAAAGCTAGAGGAAATGAGTAGGCAGTTAGCAGAAGAGGAAGCCAAACGACTAATGAGGCATATGAGGAAATGTCCACACCTGTGAGGAATTAGGGATGTGTGAATTAAAATAAATACCCCTTGCACACCTTCAGAATGGCAAATATTATAATGGTGGATACCCAGAGATGGTGAGGATGTAGGAGATAGGAACAGCTTTTCCTATCCAGCTTTTCTGGAAAGCGATCTGACAAAACATAGGTAGGTGTAAACCCCTGGATCTGGTGACCCTGCTCCATTTTACATCGCAGAGAAATTCTAGCACTAGTCTGTGAGGGATGTACCCTGGCCTAATTTGTGGAGGAAGGAATTGGAAGCAATCAGGTATCTATAACAGGAAATAGGTAAGCGCCGAATGCTTATCACGGAATGACGAGCAGCACTGAGAAACTCTGAACCATATGCACATATAATGGTCAGATCTTTTTTTAAAAAAAATGTTGAATGAAAAAAGACATATGCAGCATGATTATCATTCATATAAACTTAAAACATACACAGACAAAACAACAATTTTACAAAGATGCAAACACAAATATCACTTCCTTGCACTCACACTAACCCAGACCCCTTCCCCATTGTTCTTTCTTCCTTTACGCTGATTTAGTTTTCTTTATGGCACAAGAAAGTCTACTCCACGAGAGCAGCGACCTTCCTATTTTAATCACTGCTGTATCTCCAGCTCCTAGAACAGAGCCTGGGACACTGTAGATAGCTAATAAATATCTGTATAGAAATATATGAAAAAATGGAGGATGTACAGCCAGTAGAAAGCAGGGCCTATGGGGAGGGGAGCGGGGAGCAAGAATGAGTAAGGGAAAATCAATCAATCAATCAAAGAAGAGAGCTTGCCTGGACATATATTGATGGTGTGTCATAAATGGTCCATAAAAATAATTACAAATTATATTTTATCAAATTTATCACATGTAAACTAGGCCATGCATACGGCTGTCACCTGCCTGACCACCCTCCTCTGATTTTACTCTTACTCTGATCACTATGTTATAGACAAGAAGGCTTCTGACAGTTTCCAAAAACGCCCTGACCATCTCAGGGCAAGGGCACAAGCTGTCCCCGGGTTACTATAAGCTTTTTCTCTAGTTCTTCAACAAGCTATTTCTCTCTCATTCTTTAAGTTTCAGATCAATGTCACTTCCTCAGAGTGGAATCCCTTAACCATCCTGATCTATTTCCAAAGCCCGTATCTTTCCTCTCAACCATCTGCAGTCAAAACTAGGCTTACTAAAAACCAAGCATACAACAAACTAGATTTACTGGAGGAAGTAGTAGCTAGTTGTCCCAGGTCTGCTCTACATTACGTGTGTTGGTAAACATCACGTGACTTCCCGAGGCTCAGGAATTGAGCGTTGAAAGACAGCCAGTCAATAACCCGCGAACCCCGAGACCCACGTGACTGAGATGTTGTTCCCTCCGGCCGTCCTGGTCTCGCGGGATTTAGACTTTGGCGGGACAAACTTTCTTTGCCTCTCGCCCGCCTCAAGCCACTGTGAGATTTGCCCTCAGTCGTAGTTCCTCCACCTTACCTCCCGGAAGCGACTAACTTCTGGAGAAAAGTGTCCACCATGGTGTCGAACAGCTTCACCCTCGAAAAAGTAGTGCCGGTAGACGCAGATTCCTGAGACAGTCCCTCAGGCTCTTTTTCCTCACGGCCGCTGCCTACATTGACGCTGCCCGCTTCGGCCATGTTGAAGTAGAACCGTCAAAGCTAACTGGCCCGGCCGCCCCGCCCACCGAAGGCCCTGATTGGCCGCTCCCAGCACTGGGCGCCGCCGATTAGAAGCAGCGGAATGTCTATCCCGAGCCACGGACGTGGGAGGGGAAACTGCCGGAGATGGTTATACAAACGAGCTTTCTCGGTAAGCGGTCAAAATAAGCGCAAAGCTCAGGGACTCAATAAAAACGTTTAATTACATTTCAGAGACTTCGTACAGTGCAACAGTGAGTGTTCGCTCTTAGTATCCACAAGTCTACTTTATCAAATGTTAACTGCATCTGCATTTTCATTCCCCTGTCCTTCAGTACTCCCATCAGGTGTCCCATCTTGCCGTCTCCCGAAAAATTCTTTCAATGTTTGGCTACGGACAAATAATCAAAAATTCCAGCTGGTCCAGTTCATGGTCCTGGGAAAATAGAAGCCCACTGTCCCATCCCCACCAAGACATAGACATATTTTAACCAAACCCAGTCCTAGTCCCTAAAATATTAGATGGGAAAGTAGGGGCCAGGGGTCCCGTTTAGTATATGCACATCATCTTTTAAAACTCGTGTGTGTGCGTGTGTGTGTGTGTGAGAGAGAGAGACAGAGAACAGGTGAAATACTGAAATACTGTACAAGAAAATAAAACAGAAGAAAGAGAGTCTGGAGGAGTGTGGGAGGGAGAAACATCCTAAGACATGAGAAGCAAGAGACTACCTCCTGTCCACCATTTGCAATAGTGGGGAAGGACTGAAGATAAGTTTCTAGGGAGGGGAAGGGGTGGAGCTGAGAAAAGCAATTTCCAAAGGTCTCACTAGGATGAGCTTAAAGAGAGAGGAGGGACACCTGGCTTCTAATATGTTGATGGTTCTTAGGGTAAAGGCATGACTGAGAGGCAGGAAGATTCAGAATGAATTGTGGGCCCAACCCTTTGGACGACCATTTGTGAAAAGAAATTGGAGGACTCTTGACAAAGTGCAAGAAGGGAAAAATGTAAGTGAAAGAGAAAATAACCATAAAGATAAGAGACCAAGATGGGCAGTGGTGGTTGGTGAAGGTAGAGAATTCAGCTTCTGATCTGGCCCGGGGGACAGAATGTGGGGCAGCCATAGAAATATCAAGGCTTCAGGTAGCTAGCACCTTTCAAATTGGCACCATGGCCTTTCCAAGGGGGTGGACCAATAAGAAAGTCTGAAGGGTCATCCAGGCCAGATGTCGGAAGTACAAGTGCGGGGTTGGATATGCCTTCTTTTCACTCTGTTTGTTGCACCTCTCCTCACCTGCAACACAGGCTTGGTACAGGAGGTTGGGGTGGGGAAGAGGGCAGGAGGGAGCACTCATCTAGCTCCTGAGAGCTTCAACAGATAATCTCGGCAGTATCAGGCTGGTAAGTGCAGTGGTCCTGGTATTGGGTGACCTCCTGACCCGCTCTTTACTCTCTTTCAAGCATCCCTCCAGAGGGTACCATGACCTGGATGACTTCTAACATTGAGGAGAAAAAAAAAAAAGGTTCCACATCTCAGAGATTCCTATTGTGAGACAATATCTGTTTCTGTGAGTCCAAGTGATTGGGGTGTATATGTGTCTGTCATGACATGTGTCTGCCTGGGACTGAGAACGTCCACTGCCCTATCCTAGGCTTGGCTCAGCTGGTCGAGAGAGATGCATTAGGGCACACATACCCTCCTGTCGCTTTCCAAACCAACTATTCTCTCAACCTGACTTTTCATGGTAGTGCTCCAAGTCCAGTGTGCCCCAGACAGCCTGATCTACTTAGAGCTGTGCCCACAACTGTAGTCATCTGGGCCGGGGAAAACAACAGTTTATATGTCCTGGGGCTGCTGGGACTAAGAACACTGGGAGGGATAAGGAACGGGATTGAGGAAAAAGCTACGTTACTTTTTCCCACCTGTCTGAGGAAGGGGTGGGCTCTGACTGCAGGATTGGTGCTTTAGCAGGATTAAGACAGTAGCCTGGTTCACAAAAAAATACACACACTAAATAAAGTATCAACAGTTCTCCCCAACCTAATAACTCTCCAAAGAGAGGACGAGTGCTCTGGAGAACCAGAGGTTTTTACTGCTCCTACTCCCTGTGCAAATGTGCCTGGGACCTTGCCCCCAGTGGCAGGGAAAAGCAGAGTAGTCTGGTGGGCAGCTCAGTCCCAAAATAAAAGTAAGCCAGCCTAAGAGATGAAGCAAGAAAGGGCTGATGGCAGCTGCTTGGAATCTGGGCTGAAAGCCCAAGAGGAGGAACCAGTGGTAGTAAGCAAGCTCTATGTACAGCTCTTCTCAGGACCTCAGGGATACAGATGGAGGGGGAAGGCAGAGAAGGGTCAGCAGGGGATGGACAGAGTGGGATTGGTGGGGAGGGTGGGTTTCCTTAGGGCAGGACTGAGTACCTGAACTTAGTAAGAGAGCCCAGTTTGGCAAGAAAATTAAAAATAATGGGGGCAGGGGATCCAGGCATGGAGCCTCTTCAGCAAGAGCAGTTCAAAGTCTCTGTCCCTGTCCCAGACAGGCCACCTGGCCCAGGGCAGGGCTAGATATGTGGTAGGGGCACTTGGAGAAGGTGCTCTCTTCTCATCTCTGCCCCTGGCCCAGAGTAGTATGGGAAAGAGCAGGCTTCTCTCCCCACCACTGGTTACCAGTGTCTTGAGTCCACCAGCTCAGGTCGGAGGCTGAGTTTCTTGAGGCTCTCGTAGCCCACCACAATGACAATGGTGGAGGGCGTGGCTGAGATGATTCTGGCAGAGAGGCCCTTCATGAGGCCCCAAGGCCCCTCTTCTGCCATTAGCTGTCGGAAGGTCAGGATGATGGAGTTCTTGCCCTCAACCTGGAAAAGTTAACACAGTGGAAGACCATGGTTTGCAGTCAAAGCCCCTCTGCTCAGTCTCCCTCTGCCCTAGGCTACAGTGGAAAGAATTAGACTTGAAAGTCAAAGTGCTGGATTCTTCTGAGGGACAGTTCAGCACACTGATTGACTATGGGCTCTGGGGCCAGACTTCCTGGTTTGAATTCTGATCCCCAATTTACTAATAGCATAATCTCTGGTAGTTTATTTACTTAACACTTTGTACCTGAGTTTCCCCAACTATAAAATAGTGTTAATAGTACCTACCTCATGTGGTTGTTCTAAGCAGTAAACAAATGAATACTTATAAATGCTGAGGACAGTGTCTAGCAGATATAAGTATTCACTAAATGTTAACTCTTATTAATATCATTAGATAAACTACAGACTGATGAGTCTGGACTTGGTGCTTCTCTCTGGTCTCAGGGATGATTAAATCGCCCCTAAGATCCTCTGCAGCTCTACCAGTGATTTTGATTTTGATCATTTCAATCCCTCTGAACCCCCACGGCTAGAATCCCCACTCCCGACCCTGTCATCTCCCATGCATCCCGTGACTTGTCTTCCCTGTCACACTGGAAGCCTGGCAAAGGCAGGAATCTTTTCTCTCTTCTTTCTTAATAATCTGCCCCTGTACTCTGCCACCAAACCACACCTTTAGAGACCACCTTGCTCAGACCCTCAACCAATGCAGGACAGATGCACTCCCTGTCATCCCTCCCCCTATTCTGTGTGACCTTCACAAGGTGGTCCCCCCTATGACTAAGAACATCTCCCCATACTCCCTGCCTGCTTTAGCACCCTCCTCCACATTCCCTCCTTCCTCCCCAGTACTTTGAACACCGGTGCTCCCCTAACCCTCCACTTATCCACAGCCTCATCAAAGGCTTTTTGAACTATGGCTCTGGTCCTCATGTGTTCTTTGTCTCTTCCAGTCTAAGAACTCCTCAAAGTAGAGACCTGTCCTTTCCCTCGATTCTCCTCGTGGAACACCCAGAACAAGGCACAGGAGAGAATAAGGATGGGACCTGTGCACTTTATTATTTGCAAACCAATCAGATGCAATTCATTTTCAAATGTTGGGGTCATGAGGGGGCGGCATTCTTTCCTAGGGACAAATATAGAGTTTACCCTCAAACAACATGGGTTTGAATTACATGGGTCCACTTATATGCTTTTTTTTTAAATAGTAAATACTATAGTACTATACAATCAATGGATGGGGAACCACAGATTCAGAGGGCCAACTGTAAATTATGCTCAGATTTTCAACTGCATGAAGGGTCAGTGACCCATGTTATTCAATGGTCAACTGTACCTAGATTTACCGGCCATCTTCATCCTAACATTCTGGTATCAAGGAAGCTGACTTCATCCCAAACCTGTTAAAATTATTTTCCTCCCCACAACTCTTTACCCAACTCTCCTGGACAGCCATCCTCTTAAGCTACCCAAATCAGACATTAAAATTCCCCCGTTCTCTCCACCTAAATAAAGCTTTATACAGCAAAACCTACCATTCGTATATTATACATCATCATTCAGATTCTATTTCCTTGGACTAGGTGCTGTGAAATCATCACTGAGCTGACAAAAGACAGGACTATAATTTCTGGACAGCACCACCAAGGACATTGTCTGTGTTTGTGCTGAATTCACACAAGCTGTGAAACCTGTTCAAAAACAGTTATGCTCACTGTAGAGAGCTCATAGCCCAGTGCAGAAATCAGAAAGACTGATGAAATTACTGAAATCATATTTCTAATAACCATAAACCTACAAGGTAGGGGAAAGGTAGTTGATAGGCTATGCTAACAGGATGAAAGGAAGGTAGACAGCAGTAAGAATTCGTAGAGATACGGGCAAGTAAAGGAGTAGAGGCATGCAAAGCAGCAGACAGGATGACAGAAACATTCTAGGTAGTTCACAGTGCTCAGCTGGTTTCTGCAGATGGTAAGTTGTGACCACAAGGTAGAGACTTGGATGACCAGGAGAAGGCTGGCCAGACTAGAGGGTCATGACACAAAGAGGTCAGGGGAACTGGAGGGCCAGAAGATCATGCTTCTAATGGCTTATCTGGGAGGAGGTGGGGGGAGAAGATTGGTCTTACCTGCACTCGGGTTCGGATGACATCCATGGGATTAGTGAGGATGGATGCAGTGGCTGCAGCTAGAGGCCCTGAGATGGCTTGAAAGACAATGTGAGGGCACTCCTTAGGACAGAGGGACGAGAGCTGCTCTGGAATCAAGGGAAAGACAATGCCTCAAGACATGAGGTACCACCCCATGCACCCCCAAGTTGCTTCTACCAGTTGGCCCAACGATGACAAACCCTCCGTCCTTAGCTGTCTTAGACTCCATAACTCCCATCTTTTCTTATCTTTGCTTCCTTCTGAACCAACAAAAGTGTATAAACCTCAGGCCCCTTCCAGAAGTTATTTTGAACAGGACAAAATTCCTGTGGAAAAGGGTATTTCAAAACCTCTTTGCTTGCTGACTCCTTTCATCTGATGGAAAGAAATCTCCTTCCTGATGTAAAATTCTTATGCCTATGCTCTACTTTTCCCAACTCAAGGCTAGAAAAGCATACACTACATGTGTTCTTATACATGCATTGAATAACTGGTAAGATACATTAAAAACTGGTAACACTTATTGTCTTTAAGGAAGGGAGCTGGGTGACTGTGGTAGGTAAGGAGCGTTTTCACTGCATACCCTTTCCTCCTTTTGAATCTCGAACCATGTGAATGTTTTTAAAAATAAAAATAATCACAATTAAAAGAGAAAGTCCTGCAGTGAGAACTTTTCTCCAACCTATTGCAAGAAAGGAAAATTCATTTTTCAAAAAGCTGATGAAGAAATTGGAATGGTACCCAGATTCACCCATCCCCAGTATCACTGGGAAGTTTACCTGCAACTGAATTTTTTTTGCTTTTCTCTCTCTGGAGGTGAAAGACAAGAATTCATTCATTTTTTTCAACAAAAATTTATTGAGTGACTACCATGAGCCAGTCACCTTGGGTTCTGAGGATACAACAGTGAATAAAAGAGCCTCAAATTCCTGTCATTATGAAATTTACATTTTAGTGGGGGAAGACAGACAATAAACAAATAAAAAGCAAAACATATAGCTATGTCAGAAGGTGATGTGTGCTGGTTATAGATAGAAATAAAGTAGGAAAAGGAGATAAGGAATGCCAAAGGTAGAGGGTGAAGTTTGAGCAAAGAACTAAAGGAGAGTTTAAGCCATACCATCTGTGGAAAGAATTTTTCAAGCAGAGGTAACATCCTGTGCAAAGACTGAGGGAGGAGCGCACCTGAGATCTTCAAGGGGCAGCAAGGCCAGTATGTCTGGAGCTGAATGAGTGAGGGGAAGAACAGTAGATGAAGTCTAAGAGGTAAGTCATTTAGGGCCTTAAAGGACTTGGGCTTTTACTCTGAGTGAGATTGGACATAAAATAGATTCACCACAGCCCCCTCAGTTTTCTCTCTACAATTCAGTTGCCATAAAACCTTTAAGAATTTTTTTTTCATGCTTCTAGTTTTGGTATTTGCAACTAGGCAACTAAAGATTAGGGGACAATTAGAAGGGTGGAGGTTGGCAGGGCAGAAGAGAGTGCTTCCAAGTCCCAGCGGCATGGCAGAATTCCTTAAGCCCCACCAGAACCACCTTGCCCCACAATTTCTAAACACTTTCTTCCCCAGGGTCAGAATACAAACAGAAACAAAGTGAACTGGCAGCTCTACCTCATAGGTGTCTGGTTTCTCCTGAAGAGAAAGAGAAGAAGACATTATGCAAGCATCAGAAGGCAGCATCTGGACTGGCACTGCCAACCTCCGTGGGCCTGTCTGCACTGGCCCCAAGGCCTGCAAGCTACAACAGGATCCAGATTCCAATTCGAATCATGCACACATGCCATTTTCCTGGGGCTTAGGGAGAGGATGAAAAACCAAAAGCAAGAGGGTGGGGGAAAGACCCCCATGTCTTTCCTTTTCCATTGTTCATTCAATAAGCATTTATTGGGCATCTGTTATCTGCAAGGCAGAAGATAAACCCAGGCTGATTTGGTTTAAGTCCCTCCTGGCTAAATGATTTTGGACAAGTAATATAAATGAATATTTACTTAATGCTATTATATGCCAGGCACTATGAAAGCATTAGGCATAAAACAGAAATGGACAGGGAAATGCCTTCATGGAACTTACAGTCTAATTAAGGAGCTGGGTAGGAGTTGGGGATAAAATAATTGCAAATTATGACAAGTGCTATGAAGGAAACAAGATGCTGAAAAAGAAAACAGAAAGAGCCCTCTTTCCAACTGGGTAGTTAAAGAAGTCTTCTTTGCAAAGGTGGCATGGATGATGAGGCCTGAAGCATGAGAAGCATCCAGCCCCATAAAGAACAGGAGAAAGGGTATTCCAGGCAGAAAGAACAGTATCTGCAAAAACCTCGCAGTGAGACTAGAGCATGGTGTGTCTCAGGTGCTGAGAGAAGGGCAGTGAGGACGGACCAGAGTGAATAAGGGGAGAGCAGCACAAGACAGTCCTGGAGAAGCAGGCAGGAGCCAGATCACATGGACCTGTGTTGACCGTGAGAAGCATTAGATTTTATTCTAAATGCCCATAAGGCAGCATTGGGAGATTTTAAGAAAAACGCAGTGGCAAGAGCCAATATTCTCACTCAGCAAATTATCTACTGAGAACTTTCAATTCACCACATTGAGACATGTGGTGTCACAGCCTGACACATAGTAGGTATTCAATAAATGTTAGTTTCTACCCCCTTCCAAGAGCCCTTCTAGTCAATTATATCAAAATAATGCTGAGAAAAAGGCGTTTAAAAAAAAGAAGAAGAACCTGTCCACATAATAGAAGAGGTAGGCACACACAAATAACACAAGGCAAATATTCTAACTGTCTTCAGAAAGACTGACGCAAGGACATGAGGGTTGAAAGGAGGGAAAGATCACTTCTGAGTTGAGGGCTACTACATGGACAGGATGGGCGAGGAGGCAGTGAGTCATGATTTCACCATGGCAAGTGGACGGGAAGGCATCGAGCAGAGGGACGATACGATCAGAGCAGAGGTGGGAGAGAGGAAGCATGGGTGACGGATTGTGAGTTAACTGGCCTGGCTGCAGCACGGACTATGCACAGGGAGGCAGCAGGAGGAGGTTTCACCGTAAAGGGAGGGTGAAGCTAACCTGAAGAGTTTGGGTTTTACTCAGCAAGCAGTGGGAGCCACAACCAGGGTTTAAAATTAATCCATTAGGGAGGCGTGTGTAGGTGGGAAGGAAGAGACCTGGAACAGCTAGAAGGCTGATGTGGCCATCCAGGCGGAAAGTAACAGAGCACGGTTTCCAGGAAAGGCAGTGGGACTGGAGAGAAAGTTGGGCAAGACATACCAGGGTCACCACGACTAGATGTGGGGACAAGGAAGAGGGAGTGGCCAAGCACAAGTCTTCAGTCTCAGTGACTTAGAGAATAACGTGGCTGCCCACACACAAAAGTAAATCAGAAGGGAAAGCCAGCTTGGGATGAAAAATAGTTAATTGAATAAAATTTCAGATGTAAATGCATGCCTCCAAGTCGAAAGGTCCAACAGTCAGAATGTCTGTCCAGAGCTCTGGACAGCTTAGTTTGGGAACAGAAATAGAGATTTTGGACATATTAGAAAAGGACCACTCTAATTGTAAATGAAATCAAATGAGGAGAGAAGGGTGAAGACAGACTCCAGAGAAAATGCTCACATTTCCTAGGAAGTTCCTCTAACACTAAGATCGCCAGCATCCGTTCCCAAAGAATCTGATACAGAGAGTCGGGGTGAAGTTCAGGTATCTGAATTTTACCAAATACTCCGGACTATGTTAAACAGAAGAAAGACACAGAGCTATTAAAAAAAAAAAGTACAATTAGAAAAATGGAAAAGTAAACAGTGTCATAGAAACACGATTGTAGGTTAGGAAGTCATTACAAAACTTGGTCAAAAAAATTCCAGGTGGGATGGGACAGAATGCCTACTGCCAAGGGCTGGGAGCCAGCAGCAGGCACTAGGAAGGCTGCAAGCACAGACTGCCCTGAGTGGAGTTTGGCAGTTACCCAAGGCTGTGGACGTCGCAGGGGAGCAGGCACAAACAGGTCCTGCTCCTGGCAATGTGCTTTGCCCTTTCAGAAGGAAATCTGGCAGTATGTTGACTGAGGCCCTCAAAAATTTATCTTTTGACCCAGTGATCCTATTTCTGGCAAATATTTAACAAGTAATGTCTTGTGAACAAAAACACATGATAGGAGTAGAGAGGTTCAGGGTTGTATCACATCTTGATCTGAGGAAAGGCATCCAATTCAAAAGCTCACTATTACCCATTGATTTCATCTTTAAATCTCATGGATTTTGTCCCTTCTCACCTTCTAATTCTCTGCCAATATTCCACTAACCCCAGTTGATTCTAATGCACACAGAACATGCTCTATATTCTACAGCCATATATTTTACTTGTCTGATTCCCTCCAGTATAATAGTAGCTCCCTGAAAGCAAGAATCATGTCTTATTTATTTTTGAATCCTTTTGAATTCAAATGTCTGCTGTATGAATGACCCATTCTCCCATTAAATCTCCTGCTCCAACATACACAGAGCAACAGCATCTCAGCCCCATCAGAAACCCATCCTCCACCCCCACTGTCCTGGCCCTGCTTACCTGCATAGAAGTGGTAGAAGGGCCACCAGACAGCACTGTTTGGGATGTAGGTAAGCAGTGAAGCCACGTAGCCTCGGTAGAAGCCACGAAGTCCGTCAGCCCGGAGGATCTGCCTGATGATGTCCTTGGTTTGGCCAAAGGCAACTACCCCTTGTCCCTCTAGATTCCCTCGCACTTGGAAGCGGCCCATTTTCTCACCCTTGCGCTGCATCATCAGGTGCTGGGAGACCACATCGATGGGCACCGTGATGCTCTGAGCCACAAGAGAGGCCGAGCCACCAGCCACCAGTGATTTGACTGTGTTGCTCTGGCTGTAGTCAGC
This sequence comes from Vicugna pacos, assembly GCF_048564905.1. Classification (NCBI taxonomy): domain Eukaryota; kingdom Metazoa; phylum Chordata; class Mammalia; order Artiodactyla; family Camelidae; genus Vicugna; species Vicugna pacos. The sequence goes on from NC_133007.1 coordinate 24,800,257, forward strand.
TACAAACTTCCGGGTGAGCTCATAAGTGGTTACATAGCACTGGCCAGATATGAGGGTGAAGGTGTTGACCAAAAATCCCCGGTAGAGGCCAGTCACACCATCCGCCCGTAGGATCTTGATGAAGGCATCAAAGGTCCCATGGTAGAGGCTTTTGCCTTTCTGAACTTGCAGCCGAGTGCGGATGAGGGTGAATGGGTAGACGCTGACACGGATCATCATTGTCATTGCCACGCCAAACACATAGAACTTCTTCTTGTCCAGGTGTTCCCACTCAATGATCTGGATGTTACGTTTGTCCTCCATGGTGCCTGAAGACCTGGGGATTTGAGCAGGGTGGAGGGACTGTGAAAGAGATCATAATTTGTACTCTCCCGTCCTGGCTAGGCTCTGAAACCCCATTCTCAGGCTTCATTTCCTGAGGTACTCACCTCCCCAAAGCTTAGAGGTCACCCAGCCTGGTTCTGCCAACCCCTGCCTAAGTCTTCCTTCACAGATCAGGATTCTGTCCCTTCCTCTCTCCTTTACCACCAGTCAGTCCCAATTCAGGTCCCCTCTTCTGAAAATTATTCCTTACCTCAGTGACTCCTCTGGCCCCTCTCCCACCTAGGCTCCCTACCCCCAACTTATTAGATCATCTATTCCGATCTCTCTGCCTCTCCCCAAGCCCTGGTGTCATGGTCCATTCTCTTTTTTCTTCTCTAGCTCACCCGGACAGCTCAGGATGCTGTGGAAAGACTGACCACCTGGCAGGATGGAAGGTCTTTAAGTGGGCTAATGGGATGTCACTAAGTGACATTCAGGAGGTTCCTAAAGGCTAAAGGAAAGTGCTCCATTTTTGATGCTCCTAGGCTTACTGAGGAGGCATGACCTTTGGCTTTTGAGCCTCAGCAGGGTGCCTCCTTTATCACCATTTACCAGTTTACTGACCTTTATTTATTTCTGGCTTCCCATGCTGGCCCCTCTGAGCTCCCCTGACCCACACTCACTACACTTATGTTTTCTCCAGTGTGCATTAGAAGAAAGTGTGGGGAGGAAGGCAAGTGGGGCTTTCTCTCCACAGGGCACCCCCCCAAAACCTCCCTTCCCTCCAATGAAAGGAGTCAAAAAGTCAGGAACAAGTCAAAGGTCAAAGTCCTCTTTGGTTATTAGATAACTCACTCTAGAGAAAGAAAAGAACCACCTGAGATCTAAACAGCTTCCCTGAAGAATCCTGAGAACTAAACATGATTGACCTCTTTCATCCCCAAGCATATAGATCATAATCTCAGTCCTGGATAATGAAGGGAAAGTCAGGTGACAAAGAAGATACACAGACTCTGCCTTCGAGAAACTCACAATCTCTTTAAAGAGACACAGAATCCCTCTTGGGAATGGGTGTAAGATACAGAGATAAAGAAACCAGGGCAAATTAATGTACATGTGGCTCTCATGTTACGTGTATCCAGTGACTGAAGTTTCTGACAAAACTAATAAGCTTACAAATGTAATAACTGTGTGAAATCAGGAGCTTCCAACTTGAGAAATGTCAAATGGGAGGACATGATATATTGGACATACACTTAGTGACCATGTAACCTGCTCCTGTGTAAGATACTGACATTATGCAGCCAGAAGGGGAACATGGGAAGTTAAATTCCAAGAAGTGAGAAGTCAAGGGCTCCCTGAACTTAGAGACAAACCCCTAGAGGCTCAGAAAGGAGGTGGCCACATCAAAAGGACAACTCCAGAGAGCTGAAATACTCTACACAAGCAGTCCCGGCGCCAGTGCCTCGAGAAACGTCATGTCGAGTGTATAACCAGAATGTCTTCAACCACCTTCCCCAACCAAAGGTCCCAACTGGCCTGAGTAGCTTCTTGGTTTACCATGGAAGTCAGAGGGGAAGCAAGGTTAGCTTTTTGGAATTCCCTGAGCTGGACTGTATCACTTTCATTGAAGTACAAGTTACCTGCAGTGCAAACTGAGTACACGTGAGATGAGGGAAAACCTCGGCATCAAGATGAGGCACATATAACCAAGACAGGCTTCCTGGATGAGGAGAAAGCAGTCTGAAGGGAGGAATACATGTGGACCATGAAAGGGAGAGAACAGTGGCTTGAAACAACTGGGTTGATCAGAATGGAGAATCTGACCACGGGAAATAAGCTAGAGATGGCGTTCTAGCAGGAGAACTCCTGGAACACTGATGTGCCACTGCTGTAGGCAAAAGTGGTCCTTCCTGCAGCCTCAGCCTGGAACACCACCAAGTCCAGCAGGGTAATCTTCTCCTTGGAGGCCTTCAAGAGAAGGGGATTACTGTATCACTGACAAACAGGGTGTTTGTCATCCAGGGCCCCAAGGACATGTTTCCATTTCCACTGAGAGATGAGGAGAGAAAGGGAGAGACACTATGATTTACTGAGTACCTATTACCTCATGCAATCCTTACATCTTAACCTGTGCACGGTCAGGCACTTTTGCTAAACGAGGAAAGAAAGACACAGATAAGTTAAAAGAATGAGGGCCAAGGTCACACAGCTGGTCAGTGGTGGAGGCAGGATATGAGCCAAGTCTTATTCTTTACTCCATCATGCCTTCTACCCCATGGGAGTTGAGAAGTTCCAACACAAATCACTCTGTTCAGTCTAAAGCCAAGTCATTTCCACCCATGGGAGGCAGAATTAATGCCTTCATGACTGCCAGTCACCCACGGGTTAAGCATGAGCTCCTGGCCCTGCAGATGCCCAGGGATTTCTCTCAGCTTTGTTTCAGAGAAACCAAGAGCTGTCCCTGCTTTCCCAGTGTGCATGTGGAGTAACTGAGCTGAGTGGCTGAGCGGGCGCGTTGTTGTCACAAGACAAATACAGCAAGGCTCAAGCAGGAGGGCTTCGGCCCAGCTCATGGATACTGCGTGCTACGCAGGGCAGAGAGGCAGAGCAACGAAGGACTCTGTTCCAGGACCTGGTTTTGTGGGCGTCATCTCAACTTGTCAACCTGAATGACAGAGTACCAACATCTCCTGATGAGAAATCCTACAGCAGCCCCCAGAGCCCCATTTCCCCGCTTTCCTGCATCTCTCATGTGTGCCAGTCTATTTTAAACTCTCAGAAAGAAGGGAGGACTCTCCACGGCCGAAGCAGGTAACTTCTACCATTGCCGCGGTGATGGAAGGAACCACTAAGGGTCATGACACAGAGGGATGAGCTCCTTCAACTGAAGGGGAAGGCACTGCACCCACACCCTCTACCCCTTTGAAAGGTGGGGCTACTCCTAAAAGTTGGGATCTCAACCTGCTCTTTGTTATATAAACTTGAAACTTCCCGCTGAAATATCAAAACCAGTTCCTTGTGTTACACTCTCTGAAAAATCATCCTTGCATATACCTGTATGCAAACTTTCTTCAGTCTTCCCTTCTTCCAACCCAATTGCCCAATTTCTTTGTGGCTCTTTCCCAAACCCTTACTTGTGTGCATGGCTCCAATTCTGAATTTTCCCCTGTCTTTTTAATATGGCTCAGGCACAAAGGTTACAGTACCTCATATGGAGACCCAGCAGATGACCCAGGATGTCCTGAAGTCATCAAATGAGATGCCAGAGGCAGAGCCCCCACTGCTGAACCCACCAGAGGAAAAAGACAAACTGGCCCCAGGTGGGTACTCCTATCCACTTCCACTCTCCCAGTACCAGAAAAATCACAGCAGACTATTCACCAGGTTCTGAATAAGGTTCTGGTTTAGGACAAGGTGGTGTCACCTGGAAGGTAAGGTCATTCAGTGGAAAGAAGACTAGTAGCCAGGAGATCCAAATTCCATTTCCATTACTTACTAGTAGGATTGGAACCAAGTCACTTCTTTGAAATTCAGTTTCCTCATCTGTGAAATGGGGCTAATAAAGCCTGCCATACCTATGTAACAGTGTGGTGCAACTCACATGAGCTGGTATGTGTGAAAGCATTTTATTAACAGCAAAGCATTTCTATCACTGCAGAAAGCTCTACTGGACAGTGCTGCTCTAAATCCTTGCTACTCAGAGTGCTACACAGACCAGTAGCATGGGCATCACCTGGGAGCTTCTTAGAAATACAGAATTTCAGGATGCTCCATAGACCTGCTGAATAAGAGTCGATATTTACCCAAGATCTCTGGGTGATTAATATGTATATCAGAATTTGGAAAGTACTGCCTTAATTATTAAGAATTGTCAGTATTATACAATGATAACAACTACTCAGGGAGACCAGGAGCATTATGACTAGGTTAGGAGCCCTCTGACTCCATCTTGACCTCGCACCAGGACTGGGCCCAATGATGACTACTAGACTCATTCAGATCTTTTCAGTCAACAACTCCAAATCAAATCACCTCTACAACTCCTGACAAGACACCCATGCGATTTAGTCCCCACTTCTGTGCTGGGAAAAAGATCATTGCTTCCTCCTTCCATTCCTCTGTTCTTCTTACTGCATCTGCATCAAGGCTCTGCCTCCTACCACATATACGTGAATATATTTACATGCTTGCCCACCTGTCCTAATGAATATGCATTTCCTTAGAAGATCCCTGGTGTGTCTCCAAGCCCTCACTTAAAGACAATCTCCCCCCTTGGACATGATGAGGTTCCCACCCAGCCTTCCTTTGGTCTTCCGTAGGTGCCCACATGATCCCTCATGCCAGACACCACATGACAATCCTCTTCACCTACTCCACATGACACTCCCTTTATGCAGCTTCTGTCCTGGCCCCCACACAGCCGCCTCTGGATCCTCGGACATGCCCCTGCCAGGCCTCTCGCCATGCTCCTTTCGCTGTCAGTGACCCTCATACTCCTCCTACAGGAAGAGATGCCTCGTTGGAGTTGTCCCTCAATCCCAAAACTGCGTGGCGGGCTCCCACGGAACTGCAGCCGGGCACTGTAGACACCCGCTGCCTCCTGGACAGGTCCAGGTCTTTGGAGACCTTAGTCCTCAGGCACCCTAAGCCGGTGGTTTCTTACCTTCTCAGATCAGGGCGGTTCCGCCGCGTCTGCGGCGAACTCCAAGCGCGGACCTCTAGGCCGCAGCTCCCACTCTATCCTCTGTACCCAGCGACTGACGGCCTGGGGTCGCATCTTCCTCCATCTCGACCGGACTCCCGGTACTACCGGAACCGGAAACTGGGACGCTGTCATTCCCACCCCCTGAGGGGGGCGGGGATAAATGGTGGGCAACTCCACCAATGGCGTTCTGAATCTTTGGCCTCTCCCCCGGCCCCCGCAGCGAGGGCGGACTGTCCTCCTAGCCATCTTGAATTCGGGCAGAGGCCACGCCTTCATTCGCTTCGACATGCCCTTAACTCTACTGCGCATGCGTGGCCTCTCCAATTCGTGGAAATTGTCATCCCGGTGCTTCTGGAAGGTCTTGTTCTATGTGGGTCACCTTGTGTTTCGGGTCTGTTGGAATCCTTAAATTCAAATATAATCTGTATTTTTTTCATTTATAGAGCCAAAATAGAGGCCAGTGTACAACAGGAAGGACTAAGGTTAGACAACCAGTTTTGAGGTTTGGGAATTCAAAAAACTACAAGAATAGGGGACATCCTGGAGGTGGAGTATGTGACATTAAGGGTCTCTTCCATCTGTAAAACTATTTGCCTGTACGTGGATTTAAAAGACAGGGCAGAACCCTTTAAATGAGGGACTGGGAGATGGGGATTGGAGAGTCAATTCATTTCAAAATAGGTATTTCTACAACTCATCAGTAAAAAGACAACCCAATTTTTTAAATGGGCGGAGGACTTGGATAGACGTTTCTCCAAAGAAGATGGCCAACAAGCACATGAAAATATGCTCAATATCATTAGTCATTAGAGGAAAACAAAACCATGAGATCCCACTTTACACCCACTCAGATGGCTAAAATTAAAGCAAGCAAACAAGAACCGGGAGAGTAACAAGTGTTAGCAAGGATGTGGAGAAATTGGAACCCTCAGACATTTCTGGTGGGAATGTGAAATGGTGTAGCTACTGCGGAAACAGTTTCGTGGTTCCTCAATATGTTAAGCAAAATTACTATATGATCAAGCAATTTCACTCTGAATGTATAGCCAAAAAGTTTAAAACAGGTGTTCAAACAAAAACTTGTACACAAATGTGAATAGCAGCACATAGGGAAAAAGTAGAAACCAACAGTGGTATATCCATATAATGGAACAGTAAGAAGCGATTAAAGAAAGGAATGAAATATTGATATATACCACAACATGAATTAATTTTGAAACTATTATGCTAAGTGAAATAAGCCAGACACAGCAATCACATATTGTGTAATTCCATTTAGGTGAATATGCAGAATAGACAAATCTAAAGAGACAGAAACCAGATTAGTGGATTAGAGGTTGCCAGGGACCGAGAGGGAGGAAGAATGGAGAGTGACTACTTAATTAGTACAGTTTCCTTTTGGAGTGATGAAAGTGTTCTGGAGCTAGATGTGGCAATGATTGTACACCATTGTGAGTGACTAAATGTCACTAGTAGTAAGTTTTATGTTATGTGTAGTTTACTCCAATCAAAGAATTTGATACTCCTAGGACAGATCCCTCCTGAACTCCAGATTTGTGTTGGCAACTGCCTCAGAATATCTATTGGATATTTCAAATTTAGTGTGATGGTTAGTTTTATGTCAGTCTGGCTAGGGCTACAGAACCTAGTCATTCAATCAAACACTAGTAGGTGTCGCTGTGAAGGTATTTTGTAGGTGTGGCTAACATCTACAATCAGCTGACTTTCAGTAAAAATTGCCTTGATAATGTCAGTGGGCCTCATCCAGTCAGTTGCAAGGCCTTTAGAGCAACATTGGTTTCTCTAGGAAGAAATTCTGTCTCAAGACTGCAGCATCAAAAAAAAAAAAAAAGACTGCAGCATCAACTCCTGCCCCCAGAATTTCCAGACTGCCCATCTGCCCTGCAGATTTCACACTTGCCAGTTTCTGCAATGGCATAACCAATTCCTTCGAATAATAGGCATAGATATCTCCTAATGGTTGTTTCTCTTCTCTGCAGAACCCTGACTGACACTTAGCATACCAAAAATGAACTCCTGTTCTTCACCAAAATCTAACCTACCTACTGTCTTCATCTCAATTCATTGGCAATTCCATTCTTCCACTTGTCCAGACTGAAAATTCTGGAGCCATCCTTAAATGTTCTCTTTTTCTTATATATCACATGCAATTCATCATCAAATGCTATCTAATTTATCTTAAAAATATGTCCAGAGTTTAACTACTTCCCACCACCTCCACATCACCATTTGAAGTACCCTATCTATTTTATTCATTTATCTGTCTTCTACACTTAGAATGTAGGCTTTGTTACGGTGAGAATTACCTATTTTGTTCATTGATATACCTTCAGCATCTAACAGTGCCTGTCACACAGTAGGTGCTCAGTAAATATTTGTTGAATAAATGAATGGATGTCAGCATTATGAGAGTGCTTACTGTATGCCAGACACACAGAAACACAATGAAGCAGCAGCACTGTATAAAAGAGGTTATACTCAGACACACACTACTATACATAAAATAGATAAACAACAAGGTCCTAGTGTATAGCACAGGGAACTATACTTAATTTCTTATAGTAAGCTATTATGGAAAAGAATTTGAAAATATATGTATATGTATGTATGTGTATATATAACTGAATCGCTTTGCTAAACACCTGAAACTAACATTGGAAATCAACTACACGTCAATAAAAAATAAAAACATTTTAAAAGGGGGCTTATACTGAGGTATATATAGGTCACGAATTCTGCATGGAAGATTAGAGAAAAATCCACAGAAAGGATGCTGTTCTAGGTGGGAGACATAGCATGCCTAAAGGAACCCATTAGTTCCTTTAGATAGACTGTCTATTCACCTCTGTGTCGCCAAGGCCTGGAATAGTGCTAGGCACTCAATAAAGTTTTCTTTGAAGCTGTATAGAGGGGCTCAGGATCTAAAAGCAGTGCCCAGGTGTGGATGGGGGAGCTGGCAAGGCACGCCATTCCAAGAGATTTTCACTTTATTTATTCTGAATTTAATGAAAAGCCACTAGTAGTTTTAGGCAGGTTTTTTGTTTTGTTTTGTGTTTTAGTAAGCTCTCTTTGACACTTACCAGAGAGTGGAATGCAGGAGGGGAGTAGGAAAATGTGGCAGAGACTGGTCAGGGGCCAGCTCTGGCTGTCATGATACGTGGTCTGGGCCTGCGGGACTGGAGAGGCGCTGAGGAATTGCAGGGAGAGGGAGGAGGAAGAGGAGAAGAGACTGGTGGCCCACTAAATGTGGAGAGGAGAAATAGGAGGTCTCAAGCTTCTCCACTGCAGTGTGGTTAACTAGCATGGGAAATATGGGAGGGGGAGTGGGGTTGGAGGGGCTGATAAATCAGATGGGGGCATGTTGCATTAGAGATGTTTGTGGTGTATCTGGGTGGTGGTAACCAGTGGCGGTAACCAGTAGCTAGAGGGGGAGGCAGGAAGCCTGAGCTAGGAACACTACCTAGGAACAGTACCTCCTCCCTACCTAACCCTGGGCTCTGATTGTTGCCAGTCCATCCCTACTGCTGGATTGTAAGCCTCGTGAGAATAGGAAGCAGATCTGATTCATGCTTCTCTCCAGCAGTCTAGACCACATTCAGAAACACAGCATGTACTGAATGCACATTTGCTGAATGAAGGAATGGGCGTCCTTGCTTGAGTGGTGAGAATGGAAGCGATAAGCGTGGAAGATATTGTCCAAGGGGATTTTTCAGTGAAATAAGAGAAGAGAAGAGAAGTGCTTGAAGGACCCTGAGGAACAATGGCCAGAGAGGTAGGAAGGTAAGCAAGAGCATCAACCAGAGACCAAAGGGTTAAGTGTTACAGGAAGGAACTGTCCCCAATGTCAAAGTCTGCAGAGGTCAGGTAGGATGAGACCAACCAAGGTTTTGCTCTCACAAATGGTAAGCATTTCCCAAGTACTTCCTTTTGCTATGGCAGACTGCCTCATGCCGTAAGCAGTGGAGACGGGCTTGAGATACTTCCTGTCCCCAGAGTGTTGACAGTCCAGCAGGGATAACCACCTGTGCCATCCCGTTCTGTATTTTACATTCTTATGGTTGGGTCTGGGTACCTCATGAGTGACGCAGACAAGTGAATGCTGGGGAAACCCTAGGGAAGACTAATCAGCCAGGACTGGGGCAGCCTGGGAGATGGCACAGAGCAGACTGCATATAAACTGTACCTTAGAGGGAAATGAAGAAAGAATACATGCCAGTGATGTTGGCAGGAGGCAGAGAAGGGAAGGAGAGAAAGGGTGAGGTTCCAGGGGCCTCTCGGTCACCTGGATAAAGATGTCCAGCAGGCTTACCCTGTACTGGCTGGAGTACAAGAGAGAGCTTGGCTCTGGAGCTGAATATTTAGCAGTGAGGGATCCATTACGCTTAAAGCAGGAAGAGTTTCCTGTGCATCCTTTCCTCCTGAAAGGTATAGAAATTGAAGTGCAAACAGGAAAAACTGTCCGAGTCTATTAACAGCAGGTGAATGCCCCAAGAGCCCCGTCCTGACCTTGTGTCCCTTCCACTGCCCCACGCTGCCCCACTGCCCTTGGTCTAGAGGTTATCAGGGAGCCACAAGAAAGGAAGTCTGGAAAGGGTGCTTGGAACAGTGAAAGCCAGGCCTCGGGGTAAAAGTGCATTGGGTAATGGGAGGAAGAGAAGGAGCCAGCAGAGGAGAAAGACATAACTAGAAAAGCCAAGTAACTCTGATAAAGGAGCCCCAGCAGACAGGATCCTAAAGAGGTATTTGAACATCCTGTTCATTGCAGCATTATTCACAATACTCAAGAAGTGAAAACCACCTAAATGTCCATTCATCTGTTAATGAATGGAGGCCCTCTCTCTAGATTTTCTCAGCTTCTCTGATGAAGTGAGATGCCACGTTGTGAACTGCCCAATGGAGAGGACCACAGGACCACTGAGAGCAGCTTCTAACTAACATCCGGGGAAGAGAAGGATGGAGGCCCTCAGACCAACAGTCTTCAAGGAACTGAATCCTGCCAGTGCCACTTTCCCCCAGTGTGGATACCTCGGCAAATACAAAAGAGGCCTAGCACCGAGGGACATGATCTGAACCTGAAGCAAGCTGTTAAAACACCCCAGCATTGAGGGACAGATATTTTGATCATCAATACTTGCTATGGAAATATTTTCAATCAAGAGGGGAAATGATGGGAAAATCTGCACTCATTGAGGAACTAAGGCCCCCACCCAAGTGAAGGATAACAATTTCAGGCTGAGCCCAAGATTCCTGGAACACTGCCCTGTTACATCATCACCAACCAATCAGAAGGAAGTCACACACCCTGCTGCCCTCACATCAAGTTTTGTCTAGGAAAACTTCCCCTCAAATCATCGGGGAGTTCAGGTTTTTCGAGCACGAGCTGCCTGTCCTACTTGCCCGGCCCTGCAAGAAACCTTTCTCTGCTCCAAAACACAAACAAACAGATGAATGGATAAAGAAATTGTGGTCTATACACACAATGGAATATTAATCAGCCTTAAAAAAGGAAGAAAATCCTGTCATATGCAACAACATGGATGAAACTTGAGGACAGTATGGTGAGTAAAATAAGCCAGTCAGCAGAGGCCAAACACTGTATGATTGCATTTACAACAAGTACCTAAAGTAGTCAGCCTCATAGACAGCAGAATGGTGGTTATCAGGGGTTGGGAGGAGGGGGAGAGGGGAGTTGTTCAATTTGTACTGAGTTTCAGTTTTGCAAGAAGAAGTTCTAGAGATCATTACACAATGTGAATATAGTTAACACTACTGAACTATATGCTTAAACACGGTTGAGTGGGTAAATTTTATGTTACTGTGTGCTTTTTACCACAATTAAAATTTAGAAAAAATTTTTTAAAGAAAAAGCCATCGTAGAAGAGAGTTGTGAGAAGAACAGGGTGGCCAAGGTGTGAAGACCACATAGAGGTCAAGGTCGGTTAGGAGCTTATGGGAAATTGTGAGAGTCATTTGAGCACAGAGGTGGGGAAAAAAGCAAGACCACAGGGGATTAAAGAGGGTGAGGGTGACACTGGGCACGGAGTGGGGGAGGCAGCCAGAACAGACTCTACCTAGTGTTCAGTAGTAACGGGAAAGGGCGAGCCAGTGAGGGTGGAGGGCATAGACTGAAACGGTGGAGTTGTGGGAAGGATTATTGCTTTGTGTTTTCCCGGTACAGACAACACCTAGCACACCCGTGGGTGGGAGAGGAGATTAAAGATGAGAGAGTAATAAAGTGAGGAGGGCGATGCTGGTGGTGGAAGTGGCGGGAGGTTGGCACAGAGGAAGGGCAGATGCCCTGGTTAGCCTTGGTTGGAGGAGGGACATGTGCCTTCATGACAGGAGGGAGAGAGGGAAGGTGATGAGGGGGTGTGGACAGAGTGTTTGTCAGATATTGGGAAAGATGTGGCCAGGATGGGGGTGGCTGCATGGTCTTTCTATAAATTCAATCCACCAGGAGTTGAAACCAACTGCTGCAGGGGGAAAGGGGGGCTGAGCTGGAGTCACGAGAAGTGTGGGAGAGCTGGGGACAGCCACTGTGGGGCTGTGGCACGGAGTCCGTGATGGATGAGGTGTTGCCTGGCCAGCAGACACACAAACGTGTGTTGGCCCCAAAAGCAAAGTTGGAAGCACTCTCTAGCAGTGCCTGGAGTGGAAGAAAGGACTGTGGGGCTGGTTGGGGGCTGGGAGGGAGCTGGCAGGGCAAAAGGGGTGGTTTGGAATTTGAGAGAACAAGCACCCCACAAACCTTGGACTGCCAGCTCCCCTTCCATCCCACACTCCTCAGCTGGAGCACTCTGCTCCGACAAAAACAGCACCAGTTCTAAGCTTTGTCTTTTTAATAAAAAATAAACTGTCTGTTGCAAGCAGTTTTTGAATCCCAAAACAAAAGGAGAGGAGAGAGGTCAAGGGGGCAGCCGGGAAAAGGCATGAACAAGGCTCAGATCACCCCTGCCACTCTAGCCAGGCTGGAACGGAGTAAATCAGCCCCAGCTGAAGCAGGAAGGAAGGAGGTCAGACTTCAGGAAAGACCTCTCCGGCTCACAGTTGTGTTGATAAGAGGAGCAGGAGGGAGCCGCTCCCTGCAGAGCCCTGGGACCCCTGGTAGAGGGGAGAGTTGGTGTCTGAGGTGGCAGCTGCTTTCAGAATGGAGTCTCCAGGAGCGGTGTGCCATCTTACAGTGGCTTAGATGCTTGGTGTTTTAGGGTCTCCTGCAGCAATAGGTTTCTGGAGGGTCCCGGAATGGCCAGAACTGAAGGAGCCTCACCAAGTCCTCCTATCACAGCCGAGGTCCGGGTCTGCGGCAGCCCCCGTTAAAGAATCCACGTGCTTGGTAGAAGGGAGTCCCATAGAGAAGTCAGGCGGCTGTGCCCGGCCCCACCGAGTGCTTTTGGTGGCACAGAGTGTCAGGAGATACTCCTCTTATGGGAGGAAGGTGGTCTTTTGCGCTATTCCCACCCCAGTCAGGGCTGCACTGCTCTAGGTCCCTCCAGCCATCTTCACCAGGCACCCTGCCTTACTCAACAAGCCGCAGCCTGTACCCAGAGTTTAAGCCATCTCAGTGCCCTGGAGGTTGTTGTCGATGTCCACATCACTGGCAGAGGTCCTGCATTCCTTGGGGGGTTGGAGGCACTGCTCCCTGCTTAATGGGGTCTTCTCCCTGGAGTTCAAGGTCCCACAGCCTTGGACCTTGCCCCGGGCTCGGAGTGCCCCCAGTGGGGAGGCGAGGAGGATGATGAGGGCTCCTGAAAGCACTAAGGCAAGGAGTACAGTGACAGTGAGGAAGTGGGGCCAGTAGGACCGCTGGGCAGCCAGGGCAGCCCCGCCACCGACCCTGGTCAACGGGGCCTCCACACGCTCCCGGGGAATGCCTGCCAGTTCAGGATCCAGGGCCAGGGGCTGGTCCTGACTGTCCACCCAGTAGGAGACCACAGGGTATGAGAAGTCATTCTCAGTGGCCCAGCACTGATAGAGCCCCCCTGCACCATCTCGCAGTAGCAGCAAGAGGGAGCCACGGTAGACTGCGGAAGATGCATCTGGGATTGTTGCTGTCCCGTGACTCCAGTGGTAAGAGGCCAGAGCTGAGAGATGGGGGCAGGGGAGTTCCAGGATGGAGTTGGGGACAGCTAGGACTTCTTTAACTGTAGGTGAAGGAAAGGGGCAAAAGATTAAGGGAAGAAGGCAGGAAGAGGGGAGTCTCTACCCTACATTTGGACCAAACTCCTGTCTCCAATTTTCATTTCAGCTCCCAAATCCAACTCTGACCTCTTCCCTATCTCCACTCTGGACCCCAAACGAATCCTCAGTCCATCTGATTCCAACTCTGATACCAAAACCAACTTTAACCTTAATCCTGAATCCCAGCTTAGAATTCCTGTCCCTCCTCTTTATAGTCTACACTCCAATCTGTCCCAACTCTGGGTGTTCAGATCTCAAGCAGAGTAGGTGCTGGGGAGAGAAACTGAGGCAGGAGTGCCCAATCTTGCCCAGAAGTCCTCCTGAGCCTTTATACCTCCCCTGGTCCCATACTTACTGATCTGGGGGCGACTCTGAGGCAAGCGGCTCCTGCCCATAGGGCCACTGGCACATGCCCACCCTGGGTTGCCTTGCTGCATGTCCTGTTTCCAGGTCTTCCTGAAAAGGAAGGGAAAGCAAAAATTATCCCTTGAAAACAAAAGTTGGAAGAGGAGGGAGCAAGAGAGGGAAGTGCAGTGGGGAAAAAAGTGGGTCAGAGGAGACAAGGTAGAAAAGAGAGGAGAGGAGGAGAAGCCGAGGATGCGCAGAAGCAGCTTCAAAACTGCCTGGTGCAAACCATCCCTGAAGGAGCCCACTGCAGGAGGGAAGATCCTGGAGGGAATGTGTTAATAGCATCTGGAGAGAGGAAGACCAGGAGCATAAGCTGGGTAACTAGGGTCCTGATAGGCCAGCACCAGCCACCATCCAGGACTGGCACTCACGGGATAGGGGTGGGCAGGAGGCGGCAGATTCGGGACTCAGGGTCCCAGGCACAATGGGGATCCCGGGCAAGGACACAGTCCACACAGCTCTCGTAGACACTACAGTTGGCTCGGGGAATCCTCCAGATGCCTCCTGAGAAGCCTGCAAACACTGCGCCCTGGAAGAGAGATGGAGAGTGTCAGGGCGCCCCCACCGTACCCAGTAAGGACCCAGCCCCCAAGGCCCACCCCATTGGAGGGCCATCTGATGACCAGACCCTTTCCCACCTGGGTGGGGGCCAGCTGCAGGTTGCGAATGGGTTCAGGGGCAGGGAACAGCTGGATCTCCTCCACCAGATAAGCGCTGTTGTCCCCACTTACCACAGCCTTGTGGAGGGACCCTGTGCCTACGGAGAGACAGAGATTGCTGAAATTGTCTCACCCCATCTACAGACCCCTCTCGTGCTCCTGCTCTCAGTCCAGATGGCCTCCCCAGCAGTCAGAAAGTTCCCTTGGAAGTGTAACATGCACTGGACACAGATCTATCAGACCGTTTCCCTCTATGCCACGGAGATTGAGCTCTCTTGTAAATGGCTGGAAATTTCTTGCCTCTGTCTTTCCTTTGCAAGTGCCAATAAAACTCCATCCCTGGAGGAACCCAACCGTCTGCTTTCTCCATGGACGTGGGGCAGTGGACAGTTGAGCGCTTCTATAGAAAACCACATCACCAGCCTCCCTCACTCCCATCGAGTGTCTCTACCCAAAGGCACTTCAGTGAGGTCTACCCTGACCACCCTTCTAAAAGTTGCTACCTCCCCAAATATAACACAAATGAATTTATTTATGAAACAGGAACAGACTCACAGATGTAGAAAACAAACTTAAGGTCACCAAAGGGGAAAGGGGGTGGAGGAGGGATAAATTAGGTGTTTGGGATTAGCAGATACAAAGTACTATACATAAAATAGATAAACAACAAGGCTCTACTGTATAGCACAGGGAACAACATTTAATATCCTGTAATAAATCATAATGGAAAAGAATATGAAAAAGAATATGTATGTATATGTATAACTTTGCTGTACACCAGAAACTAACACAATATTGTAAGCTGTATTTCAATAAAATAAAAATAAAAATTGCTGCCTCCCCAACTGGCATTCCTGACTACCCTTCACACTGCTCTATTTGTTTGCTAATCTCATAATGCATTAAGTAATTGATTCATTCAGTATGTTTATTGTCTGTCCCCATGTAGTTCAAAAGGACCTTGATTTCTGTCTGTTTTGTTCTCTGTTATAGACCCAATATATACATAGCTGATGTCCTGAAAGAATGAATCAAACTGTTGGGTTTCTGCCACTAAAGCTCAAGGTTACCCACCTCAACCAGGCCCTCAATATATATGCTTAGCAACCTTCTATATCCCCCACTACTGATTGTCTTTCCTTCTTTCCATGATGAGTATTTGAATCTACACCCCTCTTCTCAAACCTCCCACCTTTTCCACTCCTCAATCCCAGATCAAGACCTTGTGTCTTTCTACCTCATAGAAAACACAAAAGCCTTCACAAGAGAGCTCCCCCTGCTTCCTGCCCGTCTCCCTGCAGTCTACCCACTCCCTCCTCCAGTCTTCACCCACCTCTTACTCCTTCACTCTTATCCCAGCAGAGATGCTGTCCCTCTTCCACTCACAGCCAGGCCCTCTACCTGTGAGCTGGACTGTGGCTTCCAGCTTCCTCTGCAACTTCACCTGCCAATTAGCCCCTTACCTGCCCATCTCTTCACCATCTCCCTCTCTACTAGATCTTTCTCACCTTTAAAAAAGAATGCTGGCTAGACAGCCCCCCACCCCTACCAGTTACCTCCCCTCCCTCTCTTCCCCTTCACAGCCAAGCTTCCTGAAGCATGATCTCTACTGTTTCCAGCTCCCCCTCTATCCACCCTCACTCTTCATCTCTTTACCTCTCTAGCATGGTCTCCCCAGTAAGATAAATAGCTCTTGCTAAGGCCATCAAAGCCCTTTGTGTTCCTCTCCCCAACCAGACTGAAAGCTCAGAAAAGGCAGGGACAGGGCTGTTTTGTTCCCCACTATATTTTCAGAGCCCAGCAGGATGCCAGGCACCTAGTAGGTGCTCAGAAAACATTTGGTGAATGAATGCATGAGCGAATGAACTCAAAGGTTCCCCTCCTCAATCTGAGTTGCAGCCCCTGCTCTAGTCCCCTGAGGGATGCCCTGGAGCCCTTTACTCACTGGTGCCCAGATACATGACCAGATGGCTGTGCCCATGGACGCCCTGGGCTGTCTCCACCACAAGTCGTGTGTACTCCACACCAGACTTCACCAGCAGGGGTGTCCCCACCACTGGCTCATCCATTAGGAAATGGTCCTTCATGAAGGTCAAGGCTTTATCAGAGGAGGGGCCCTCCGAGCACTGAAGGGGGAAGAAGGCAGATCAGGTCAGCTTCCTCCTTCCCTTAAACTCACCCACTGCCTCTTCTCTCCCTCCCTCTCCCCCTAATCTCCTTTGCCTCCCTCCCTCTTGGCAGTCCTCATTTCAGGATGCTGATCAAAGCTGAACTCTGCCTGGCTTTGAATTCCAGCCTCTGAATTCAGCATGCCTGAGGTTCCTTAACAGTGAAATGGGCCTATTACCAATACATCATAGGCTTGCTGTGAGGATGAAATGCTCTAATACATGAAAAGTAATTAGAATAGTGCTTGGCATGAGGTACATACTTGAAAAATGTCGGCTATTATTACCTTCATCATCATCACTTTCACCAAGGATACCTGGCCACCAGCAGGAAACAGGGTGAGGGTCCCTTGCAGGCAAGGACCACTCTGAACTCATGTCTGTAACCTCAGGTTTAGCACAGGACCCAACACACAGTTGGTGCCCAATAAATGTTTGCTGAGTCAATGATTGAATGAAGAATGTCGCAGAAATGGGGGGGGAGTATAGCAGAAAGTATTTCTCATTATGGTTTGGTATGAACTTGATGCATGACTTTGGAGAGTCCCTTCTCCATTCTGGGCCTCCTTTTCCTTACCCAAAAAATGAGGAGGTTGGACCAGCTGTTGTCGAATGGCCCTGCCAACACCAGCGTATTGTGGCTCTAGGACACCTGTGTCCTGTTCTTTTGTCACGATTCTTATCCTCCTTTTCCAAGAGCACTGTCTTAATGCTAGGCCCAGCTCTGTCACCTATAAGCTGTGTCCTTGGACAAGTTACCCCACCTCTATGAGCTGCAATCTCCTTATCTGTAAAGTGATGTAATAACATCTATATCTCATTTTGATGCCAGAATGAGCACATGCACATATACTCACTTCCTCCCAAAGGGATTTTTTTTTAAGACATAAACCTACAGGGATGGGGAGAACAGAAGAGGAGGCAAAAGCTGCCACATTTGGGAAGCTGGAAAGCAAATGAACAAATAGTAAAAGACTTAGCAGGAAAAAAAAAATCTTCTTAAGCCAGCCCAGGGATAACCCAAAATTACCTGATTTACAAGGCAGAATTCTTAATGTTCATGAATTAGTGGCCCCATCACCTCTGGAAATGGGGTAAAGGAGGGACTGAATAAAGAAGATTATTTGAAAGTCTGTTTAAGAAGCAAGTAGATCTTGTCCCAGTTCCATGCAGCTGAGTGACTGTCCCTTTCACACCCTGGCCCAAGACTGGAGGTTTATGCTCTGGAGAGGGTAAAGCACACTGGATGGAGGACAGCAAAGAGGGGACACCATCATGAAAGCAAGGGATTAAGTGCAGGTAGACATAGGACCTGCTTGGACTCTTCCCCCATACCCAGCCCTCTTTCCCCGTGGCTCCCAGAGATCAGGAGCCAGACCATCTCCCTTCAAGCAGAAGGCTAGAAGAGTCCACTCCGGGAAAACTGACTAGAGGCTCAAAAGGAAAGACTTAAAGATACTCACATTAAAGATCCCCAACAAAGCAGCCCAGCCAGACTGTCCTCAGGGGAGCTATCATGGAGCTCAAGTTGCCAAGTCACATCCAGGGGCACAGTTTCCAAACAGCTTCATGGTCCCCTCCCTCTTAAGCATGAATAGGTAGCCAAAGATTACCAGACATGTGAGTGAAACCATGAACATGGAAGAGATCAAAACAAACCAATGGAAAAAACAAACAAACAAAATCCTGACAGGAAACAGAAATGATTCAGAGAAAAGAAAACTTCACAGCAAATTATCATTACTATCTTAAGAGAGATAAGTACGAAGATGGCGCACCCGTGAAACAAGAACATAACGCTACAAAAGAAGAATTCTTTTTTTCAAAGAGTGTGACCAGACATTACATACATCCTGAAAGAAGACAACCCTACCACAATGAAGTAGTTGTGCTCCCCTAAATCAAATCAAGTCTCTAGATCTAATCACCAATGAATTTACATAAACCATTTAAATTCCACCACAGAGATGCAAAATCATCAAGATCCAAACTGTAGAAAATTCCACATAACAAATAAATTGTAAGAGAAAATAAGATGATGGAAAGGGAACATACAGATTAAAAGAGAGAGAAAAGAACAACCAATCCAAATTTACAGATTTTACTTGGATTTTGATTCCAATAAACAAACTGTATTTTAAAAAACTCTTCTAACATCTATGAGACTATTAGAAATTTGAAAATTTAATTATATTAAGGAATTATTATTAATTTTTTGTTGTTATAATGATACTATGGTTATGTTTTGTTTTGTTTTATTTTCCCTAAGCCCTTATCTTCTCAAGACATGTACTAAAATACTTATGGATGATGTAGTGAGTTGAATGGTAGCCCCCCAAAAGATATGTCCATCTAAAACCTGTGACTGTGACTGTTTGGAGGAAAGTTCTTTGTAGATATAATTAAAAATCTCAAGATGAGCTCATTCTGGATTAGGATGGGCTCTAAATCCAATGACAAGTGTCCTTATAAGAGAAGTGGAGGAGCTATACAGAGAGAAGGCGAAGTGATGACAGAGGCAGAGACTGAAGTGATGTGCCTACAAGCCAAGGAACACCAAGGATTGCCAGCAGCCAACCAGAAGCTAGGAGCGAGGCATAGAACAGAGTCTCCCTCAGAACTTCCAGAAGGAACCAACCCTGCTGACACTTTGATTTCAAACATGTGGCCCCCAGAATTTAGAGAATAAATTTCTGTTGTTTTAAGACACCAAGTTTGTGGTAATTTGTTATGGAAGCCATAGGAAACTAATACAGCTGAAATAATATGATGTCCAGAATTTGCTTCAAAATAATATGAGGGGAGGTGGGTGATGTATACATGGAACAGTTTGATTGGCTATGAATTGAAGCTGCCTGATAGGTGTATGGTGGTGCATTATACTAGTCTGCCTAATTTTCATGTTTGAAATTCTCTCTAACAGAACATTTTTGTAAAAGATATAACCAAAGTTCCCCCCCAAAAATCTAGGAAATTAAATATGTTAGGAGAAAGTTAAAATCTGTTAGAAAGATCAAAAGATAAAATTGAGGCACTCTCCCAAGAAAGTAGAACAAAACCAAAGACTTGGAAAATTAAAAAAATTTTTTTTTGAAAAGTTAGAGGACCAGTTCAGGAGGTTCAGAAAGAAGCAAGAAAACATTCTAACATAACAATGTCAGCTTCAGGAGGAAAGGGACTTTTGTTTGTTTTATTCATTGCTGTACCCCCCAGTACAGCCTAGAATGGTGGAACATGGCCTCAAAAAATATATGTTGAAAGAAAACTTAGAGCTGAAAAGAATTAAATTTCCAGGCTGAAGGAGCAAATTGAATATCCAGACAATAAATGAACAGAGTCCCATCAAAGCACAGTATCATGAAATTTCAAAACAACCACAGACATAAAAAAGGCACAAGATTACAGTGGGGGAAAAAAGGTGACATTCAAAGAACTAGGGACCAGGATAGCTTTAGACATCTCAATAGCAGCACTGGAAGTTAGAAGATAATAGAGTAAGACTTCAAAGTTTTGATGGAAAATTATTTCTATTATAGAATTGCATACATCTCACCAAACTCTCAAATGTGCATGTGGAGTAAAGACATTTTCAGACATTCGAGGTCTCCAAAAAATTTACCTGCCATGTGTCCCTTCCAGGAATCTCCAGAGGTTATCCTTCACTAAAATAAGAAAAGTGACAAAAAGAAAAAAGAGGAAGCCGTGGGATGCAAGAAACACCAAACTATCACAAGAGGCAAAGGGAATGCCCAGGATGATGACAAAGGAAGATTCCAGGATGGCAGCTGTGCCCTTGATGTAGAGGGCTACTAGTCCTGACTGCCACGGGTAGGAAGGATTTCCAGGAAAATGAAATGGTTAGAATATCTAATGGGTCTTTTTTTGGAAGAGATTCAGATAATTGAGGAAGAGTTTTGGGTTGAATTAAAGATAAGAGCTTAGAAAACAAAGAAAAAAAACAATAAGTAACCCCAAGGAAAATGTAAAATTATGCAAAAAGGAAAAGTAATCATGGCTTACTATCTGGCTCAGTTTTGAATAATGAATCATAAAATAAATATTGATCTAACCCAAATTACTATAAAACTACTTTGGGAGATGAGGGGTGGGTGCAGTGGTGTGCTGGTAATTCAGGTCTGGGGTGATGGGTGGGGGAGTCCTGATTTGGAGCATTCATTGATTTCTGTGACGTATTATCCCCACCATAGCTGATTTCAAGTTATCAATGTAATGTCACTGGACACAGATTTGAAAAAAGATATGCAAAGAGTTCTTGTTAGTTGCTGCAAGCCAGCTCCAGCATATCTCTGAGTGGGTGGGGGTAGGGGAACATGGTTAAATCCTCACCATCCAGAATAGGAATTCAATAGATACTGCCAGAAACTGAAACATCAAGAAGCAGCTACAAGGGGGAGGGTATAGCTCAGTAGTAGAGTGTGGGTTAGCATGTGCGAGGTCCTGGGTTCGAGCCCCAGCACCTCCATTAAATAAATAAAAATAAACCTGATTACTTCCCTCTCCCCCGCAAAAAAAAATTTAAAAAAGAAGTAGCTATAAAGTATTTAGAGATTTGGAGATAAATACCAAACGAACCAGCTAAAAGAGTTGAGGGTAATTGTCTTTAGAGAGGAAAAAATGCTGAAGATTGGGTATAGGGTTATTTTTTGTAACCAACCATGTAGATCTATGATTCTTTAAATGGTGTGCATATACAACTCTGATAGAAAAACAAAACAAAAGTTAAATAAGAAATGCAGGTGAAGGGGGAGGATATAGGTCAAGTGGTAGAGTGAATGCTTAACATGCATGAGGTCCTGGGCTCAATCCCCAGAATCTCCTCTAAGAATAAATGAATAAACCTAATTACCTCCCCCAAACAAACAAAAAAAGAAATGCAGATGGAGACGCCCCTTGTTTCTTTAGTGATATACCCAGGTGTTCCGCGTGCATTTAGCTGGGGTGGACGCAGAGGCTGCTCTGTGTTTAGGATGGGGTTGGACACCTGTGGAATTGGGCAGCTTGATTGGGTGTATATCTGAGCAAAGAGAGCGTGGGGTCATGGGGAGCACTAACATTTACTGGGCATTTATCATGCCTTGATAGGTGCTTTGGGGTGGATATCATGAATCCGAGGGAAGGAGGGCATTGCTCAGTGGCTGTGATAGGGGTAGTACTCACGCTGCCTGGCCGAGGACTGATATCAGAGAACCCATAAGTCGTCCAACGTGAAGTCTCTTTGTTCAATTCCTTGTACTTCCCCTCAAAGACACGCTGGATGTCCTTGAGAGAAAAAGCACAGACAGCAGAGCTCCTGGTCCCAACGACCTGCCTGGAGACAGCCAGAGGGGACACTGTCTCTAAGCTCTGCTATACTAGGAAGCGCCTCCTCCAGCCCTGCCCCACCCTCAGTGAGAAACCCCAGGACATGGCAGGAGTATGAAGGGCTGGGTCAGCCCCCAGCTGGGGTGATAAGGGCTAGGAGAGCCTCAGACTCTAGCCTGTCTTAGGATCTGAGGTGTGATTATCCTTAATGAGAATTAATTGGGGCTCAGGCCCTGGGGGTGTCTCCTGCCTGTCCTGCCCAGACTAGGCTGTGCCAATGGGAGGGGCAGTGTAACCAGCTCCCGGACAGGCTCTAGATGAAGCCGTCTCCTTGGGGTCGCATGTATTCCCTCTTCTCAGATAACCAACCAAAGCCTGACTACAAGACTATTTTTATTCCTTCAGCCCTGGTCTATGGAGATGAAAGGTCTGTCTCTCCTGTTCTCTTTAACCTGACTGTGGCACACACCATGTTGTCAGTTCTGGATGCCATAGATACCAGACCATGTTTATAAGGAAATCTCAAAAGATTTCCTATATGAAGTGTGGAATATGTGCTCGGGTCACGTGAATTCCTACCCTCCTTGGCCAGCGAGGGCAACACGGATGCTAGCCCTAAATCCCGCTTCCAGCCCTCAGATTCCCGCCTGGTTGCTCACCACTGAGAGGTGAAGACTGCGTAGACATGGGGATCGTTGGAGGAATTGTCTGCCAGCAGGACAGCGTGGCGGATGACGTTGAAGGGCAGCTGCCCTGGCTGGGCGCAGAGCAGCTGGGCCTTCAGGAAGGTGGTCCACTTCTTCTGCAGCAGCTTTTCCCCGCCCATGTCATTCTATCCACAGGAGAGAAGTCAGGGGACGCCCCCTGCCCCGCGTGACCCAGCCCTTTTCCCCGCCCCTCCAGGCTCCCATTGGGCCCTACGAGCTCAGCCCCGCCTCTGCCATATCCCCATTGGCTTCTCCACGGCCAGCCCCACCTCCCACCCAGGCTGCGGACCTTGCAGATTCTGGCCACCCGGGAGGTGTGGAGCTTCTCAAAGAACTCAAACTCGCTGGCTGTCTCCTCGAAGAAGAAGTAGACAACCTGGGTTGAAGGGATGGATGCCACGAAGGAGGCGTCCGCTGCAGGGATGGGACAGATAGGCTCAGAGATGGAGCACTTGGGTGCCCTGGCTTCCCCCTGGTGAAATCCCTTGGCTCAGGAGGGCAGGAGACAAGATACCTTGGGTCCCACATATGGTCGAAGCGTAACCATGGGTGGGGGGTGGAGGTGGGGAGCGACTGATAACGTCTTTAATTTATTTACATAAAATGAAAGATTCACGAGGACAGGAGCTTTGTCTTCTTCCTTGCTGTACCACCAGTGCCTACCTGTACTGCCTTGCACATATCGTGCCTCAACAAATGACAGTTGAGTAAATTAACAGCACCTGGGACTTGGGGAAGAGGGCCAGACCTGTGCTGAGTGGGACTCAGGTCCTTACACTGCAGCCATTGGAGGAAATTGTCGGTCTTGAGGACTGGCTGAGATCCCAGCGTGCGCAGCAGGATGGGCTCACTGCCCAGGAAGTTGTTCATGGTGCCGGAATAGAGCATCCCATCTAGGGTGGGGAGAGGAGGGGAGACCTCACCAGTTGGAGGATGCCCCTGCCTTCCTGAGACCGGCCTCTGACTGGTGTCAGCATTCACACCAGTCTCTGGCTTCCTTCATTTGTTCTACACCTTCCTGCAGCGCCCCAAAGTCCAGCTCACAATCGCCCACTGAGCACCCACCTTAGGTACTTCTGCCCACAGGGACTGGCCAACGTTATGGCCTGAAATGTTTTGACACTTTTCCAGTCCTTCTCTGGCTGCTCCCTCCCGCATCCAGCTGAAACACTTGCCAGTTAGAATCACTCATTGTTCCCTGAAGATGGCTGTGTTTTCTGTTTCCAAACCTTGGATCCTACCCTTCTCTTCCTAGAACATCTTCCCTGCCTATCTACCTACCTTTCAAGGTCCCACTCGAAAATCAAAGGTCACCGCCTTCAGGAAGTCGTGAGGGGAAGTCTGTAATGGTTGGGGGTGGGGGGAGGACATAGCCATAATTTCTTCTTTGCAATCCCTCTAGTTTCTGGCACAATGTCTGGCACACCAGAGGAGATGTTCACACAGCACATAATTGTTGGACAAATGACTGAATCTCAGGCCTCTTTGCCTGAGACCCCTTCCTGACCCTCCTGCTTCTGTGTATCTCTCCACATCTGCCTTGCTGAACCTGCTTTGTAGCAGCTTCAGCAGGAGCTGTGGATTGGGGTGCCTGATTCTCTGATTTTGTGCTCTGAGGCTCCTGGCTTCCCCTCCCTCTGTCCCCTGCCTTTCAGGAAACTCTGTCAGGTTCCATATGTCACAGAATGACCTGGGAACACAGATGTTGGGATGGACCAGGAAACCTGATACTCACCTGCCAAGACAGCCGTGTGCTTGTGGGCAGGGTCGAAGGGGCTCTGGCCTTTCCCCTCCACAACCTTGTCCTCTGAGATGGGCAACAGGTTGGAATCTTGAAGTTCCTAGAGGAGGGGAGTGGCTGGGGGGCCAGAACGCCAGAGTCTCATGTCTGGGAAATGTGAGGTGTGAGGGAGGAAGGGAAGGGGATGTGGAGGGAAATTGGCCTGAGGCCGGGAAGCTCACAAGGGTCCTGCATCTGGAAGACCAGAGTTTTCCAGAGCTGCAGAGGATGAGCTGGGAGTAGGTATGAGGAGGGATGCTTGGGGCCTAAGAGCTGGTGCCAGATAACTCACAATGAAGGTACAAGCAGGGCTGAAGGCGAAGGTGCCGCAGGCATAGAGATGGGTGGCGTTGAAGGAGACCAGGACACGAATAAAGTTGAAACACTGTGTCTGGGGGAGACAGAGAATTCAGGCCTCCTGGGCACTTGCGCCAAACTCCTGGGCCCCCAGAGGCTGCTCCCTCACTCCCTAGTAGGGAGAAGGACTGGGTGATGCTGACGCCTTCTCTGTATGTCTTTATAGAACATGATGCAGGAAATAATCATGCAAACAAGCAACCTCTACCGCCTGCCCCACCTGAGGTCATCCTGGGGACACCAGGGTTCTCCACCAGAACCCCTATACCCCACCTCCACTTACCTCATTGCTCTTCTTCTTAAAGGCACATTCACTCTTTTTTCTGTCACTGGCTGGCCAGGGTATCTGAAGTGGGGAGTTGGGAAGGGGAAGATAAAGTGAATGAGGTCTTCAGCTCTAGCTCTGACCTGCTGTCCCCTTCTTAGCTCTGGTGTGAAATCACCAGCAGGCATCGTGGTTAGTTACATGCTGATGGGCAATCATAACCTCACTTTGTAACCCCAGCTATTGCTCTGATGATACAGATATTCATAGGACACAGCTTTATGGTAGAACATGGAATCAGACCTGAGTTTGAATCTAGGCTCAGCCACTTCCTGATTGAGTGATCTTAGTCAACTGCGTAGGCTTCGGGAGGGCACAACTAGGTAACATATGGAAAGCACTGAATGCCGTGCATGGTATATAAAGTAGCAGTTGGAAAATTACACATTTCCTGAGGAAATTGTTTAAAATGTCAGTTCCTGGGTCACATTTCAGAGAATCTGCATTTTTAATCGTCATCCCTGATGTGTAGGTGGCCCTCAGACCCCACAGGGAGAAACACAAACCATGGAGATGCTCAGTAATTGCTAGCTCCCTCCCTCCCTTTTTTCCTTCTTTCCCCCTTTCTCCCTCACATTGTTTACGTTAGGGGGTGACTGTAATTCAACACAGAAGCTTCAGTTATTTCTACCAGTGGGTGGATATCACATTATTAATATAATTTGAGTCAATGTTTCTCTCATTTGTCAATGATTTCCATATCAGCCATTTTAGCAATTAATGTTATTCGGCCAGTAGTCATGACACCAGTGAACAGTGAGGCCACTATAGTATTTCTTGTCTGTTACACGGACCAGATATATATATCCATCTATCTCAAGAATAGCTGATAGTTGCTGATTATAGACATCAGCAATTGGGTGGTTATTCATGCGTAGATAGCCCAGGTGCAAGGCAGCTACTGGCCCCCTCCTCACTCCCAGCCCGCGGCCTTTCCTTGACCTCTCACCATGTTCTTCAGCCTTGGTACCCCTGGATCCTGGATATCCAAGGCCAGAATGGCCTCTCGAACCCCCACATAAAGAGTGCCTTCATCACCACTCAAGAGCAGAGTGTCAAAATCCTGGAGGCCCTTCTGGTGGAAGAGGCTAAGAGCTCTGCGTCCATCCCCTGTTGAGAGGTGGTGAGAAGGGGTGAGTGATGAGGAGTCGGTGGACAAGCAGCTGACTTCTGAGATAAAAGCTGGGGGAAGCAAGGGTTGGCAGAGTGTGCTCCCCAGGCCTTGGCAGCTGGACCCACTCTTCGTCAACAGCTCCCCACTTCACCCCACCCTGCTGGCAGCCATAGGAGTTTTGTGTGGTGTGCTCTCAGTAGAGAGGAGAGGCAGCTAGACACAGGGTAATGACAGGCTGGGGCTGGGGGAGGGTGGCCTGCACCCAAGAGACAGACAAAGGGACAGGAAGTAAAGTGAGGCATGGCGAATGATCTTCCAGGCTTGGGGGGCTGGTGGGGAGGATAAATTGGTCCTCACTGGTGGTGGGGTGGGGGAGGACAGAAGGCAGATAAACCAACAGGAAGGTGTTGGCAGCCACAGACATGAAAACGAGACAGAGACAGGACTAAGTGTCAGAGTAGCTGTGGGTTGTAGGGGTCCCACTCTGCAACCTCACTTTCCTCTTCTCTACTGCAGGAAATTTCCATCACTAGAATCACTGCCATAGGCCGAATAGAAAGGAAACTTTTTTCCAAAGGTTCCTGTGGGGATGCCTGGATGTCACCTTGGCACGGGATTCCAGCTGGTGGAGGGAGGCGCCCCAAAGTCTCTCCATCACCCATCACCGTGGTGTGGAGGGGGTGAGGGGTGCATGCCCTGTTCCCCTGGCATGTCAGCAAGGGGGGAGGAGCTTCTCAAGTCCTCTCTCACGAGCACATTGGCACTTTTGCATTAGAGGACCGACTAGCTTTTTGTTACCTTTAGGGGCTCAGAGAGTCTTAGACAGGACCAAGAGGAGGAGTTGGGGAAACATGTGGCAAGGTACTGGAGGGGCCAGCCTCCCCAGAACTGTACATAAACCTCTCAGTCACTAAACTGATCACCCCAAGTAGTGATTATCTGATTGCTCACCTGCCTCCCCCTCAGGACCATGAGCACCTTGAGGGCAGAGGCTGAGTTCCAGCATCCAACACAGAGGAGGCCCCTGCATCAATGGGCAAGATGTATTTCCTTTGGTTGTCCCAGAAAGATGCTAAAGACAGCTAGGCCCAGGAGATCCCGCCCCTACAACTCCCTATTTCTGGCTCGCTCTCTCTCTTTCTCCCCCCCCCCCTCTCTCTCAGTCTCTCTCTGAGGCCCTCTATCTCTCCCTGGCAAGTTATGTCTTGGTTTCTCCATGTCCGTTTTCCTCCCCCTCGCCCTCCGTTCCCTCTCTCTTTCTTCCACAGCCCTCCACTTTGGCGTTGCCATCCCCACACTTTCTGACCATCAGACACTTACCTGCATGGTATTTGACCCGGGGTATGGGCCCCTGCCCATCACCCACCGCAGTTGTCGATGGTGGCAACAGCAGCAGGAGCAGCTGGAAGAGGAAAAGGTCCAGGAGGCTCCAGGAGTCCAGGCCCAGGGCTGGGAGGGCCATGCTCAGCCAGAGGCTATCACCAGACGGCTCTGGGGAAACAGGCACCCGGGCAGTCTTCGTGAGCAGTCCTTACCACATCCCCCCCAGGAACCAATCAGATAGCCCCAGGCAGCAGAAGTGTGTGTGGCGGTGATGCTAGGGAGACAGGCCAGTTTCCTCTCCGGAGTGCCCTCAGAGAGTCTCACTTCCATTATCCTCACAGGCCTCATCCTGCTGCCACACTGTGCCCTCTGGGTAGGAGTCCAACTGCTCCCTTCTGCCCTGCCGATCTCTTTGCACCAATAGCCCTGCTCTGCCTTTTCTCACCTTACTCTCAGGGAAGTCCTTCCTGCCATCTATTCTTTGCCTTCCCTCCTCCCATAGTCCAGAGCCCAAATCAATGCCTGGTCCCGGGCAGGATTCCTGCACTCACAATATAGATCCTTACGACCCGACTCTCCTGGCACTTTCAGATCTCTTGATACCCAGGACCTCCTACTCAGCCCTGCCCTCTGATGACCCAATCAGGGAGACCAGGGCTGAACTGGCCTGCTCTGATCTCTCCCCCAGCCCCAGCTGGGCTAGGATCTCTGATGCTGAGGCCTACATGCCTCTTCCTGCAGGGAGGAGGTGAGAGTCCAGCCTGCCAGGCAGGCCATCAGCACCACGCGGGAAGTGGCCAGGGCGAGGAAAGGCTGGCTGGCTCCCAGCCTCCGCAGCTGCCCTTCTCTCCCTGGTCCCTGTGCTGCTGTCAGTCTCCCTGGGGCTCTGCATAACCTTCCCTTGGGATCGGCACCCCCCAAGCCACCCACCTCATCTCACGTACCCTTGAGCCAGCCACAGTGTGGAACCAAGCGTCCGGACTCTTGGGCAGGGGTGCCATCCAAGAGAAAGAAGAAGAGGGGGTTCCCAGGCCCCAGAGGCAGGGGATGGAAGGCTTAGCCTGGCTGGGCCAGGAGTGCGGCCCTCCAGGTACCCATAGTGGCAAAGCCAGCACTGGAACCTCTGGGCAAGGGAAACCAGAATTTCCACCTCTCGAGTTATGACAGATCCCTGGTTTGGGCGGAAGTTGGTGGATTGGGAGGGGAATAAAAGGAGACACACCTCTCTCCCAGTCCTCTCACCTCATCTATCCAGAGAGTTTAAAAGGCTAGAAAGTTTCTAGGTCATTTCAGCCATTCCCCTTCCCCTCTAGCACGTCACATCCAGTCTAACCAGCCTAGCAGTGGTTTCTCCTCTTGCTCAAGGTTTCCCAGAGAGGAGACATGACACTGTCTTTCATATTCCTCTTTTCACTTACCCACAAGGTGGGGTCTCTCCACTCCTAACCTGCTGGGAAGTCCCTGCAGTAGTCTAACCTTCAAACCTCCCAATTCCAACCTGACCACAGTCTTTAAAAAATAAAACAATTGCATTCGGCTTTGCTGAGGAAATTCCTCCTGTAGTCTTATTTCCGTCACTGAAGGCAGCATCAGGCCAGCAGGAGGCCCAGAAAAATTCCCACCTGAGTTCGTACTTCTGGAGCATACTTCTGAGACACCCAAACCCCCGATGGTGGCTGTTCACCCCTCCCTGAAGGCTCCAGGGGAACCTCATAACTCAGGGTTAATGAGGCATCCAGCACCGAGGGCTTCGTGACCTATAAAGTGGGTCGTTGCCTGCCCACTCAGCCCGAGACTCTGCTGGTTACAGAGCACAGACATCCCAGGGCTAATTCGACTCCAATAAACAACCCAGCTCCTTCTTAAACGCACATTCCTCAAGATCAGGAAGCCCTCCCTGTAGTGTAACTTCCCTCCCTCTTGCCACAGCACCTGTCTACAGGGTGATGTTACAGGCTAGGCTCCTTCTGAGAAGAATTCCTTGTCAGAGCCGGCTCAGCCTTCTTCCCTCTCTCTGCTCCCATTTTCCCTCGATTTCCCTGAGGGCTGATCTCAGCCAAACCCCTCCTGACAACTGCTTCTGTCAAGACTTGCCTAAGACTCCCCCAGACTCTCATGGAGGCTGGTTGCCAGGCCTTTGGGAGAAGCCATGGGCCAAGCCACCCAGAGAAAAATTTCTAGACTCTCAGGATCAAGGGAAACTTCCACTTGGACCCCACATTCCATGCTCCCCACAACCCAGTCCTTCCCACCAGCTCAGATTAGGAACCTACCCTGCCCCGAGCCTCTCTGCTTGAACCAAATAGCTTATGGGTCTCTGGAAAGCGGTCTGATGTGGGGGGTGGGGGTAGAGGGAGGAGGTTTCAGCCCCAATTGCCCTGTTTCCATCTCTCTGGAAATGCTAGATTCAATGCCCTGAGCCTAGTTCCTCCTTCTCTAGGGACCCAGGAATTCTCCTTCTGGTACGGGCTCTCCTTTTCCCCAGCCTCTCCGGCAAATGTGAAGTTTGCATTAGTAGGCTTTGGTTATCCAAAAGTTTTAGCTTGTAGGTACCACCATAATCCCATTTGACAGGTGAGGAAAGAGAGGCTAAGGAGGTTACACAGCCGGAAGCCAAGTTAAACTCAGATCTGCCTCATTGGAGAGCAAATCCCTTAACCACACTGTCTCTGGAGTCCAACTCCTGCCTCGGCCAGGAAACTCAGCTCTGAGCCACTTGGATGGAGAAGGCAAGTGTGGAAGATGCGGGGTAGCAAGTTCTAGCTCCTCTGGGCTAAGAAACAGTATCTCTGGGGTGATTCCTGACTCAAGAGGGAATAGAAATGTCTCTGAAGAAAAGCCATCATGTACACGTACCACTCTCTGCCTCCACAAGCTCCTCCTGGTCTATGCCTCCACAAGCTCCTCCTGGTCTAATTCCACGGAGGGGCCTGGAGGGGAGGAAGGGCACCCTGCCCCCTATCACTGCCTTGCACCAGAGCCACAGGAGTCAGACCCCAAGTCGCACTGCCATCTCCCTTGCTGCAACTTGCAGGGCCCACAGCCAGGGCTGGCTTCCTGGGCATGAGACCTGTGGAAGGGCCCACAGTTGGTCTAAGGCTCAACTGCTGCTGTCTGGAAAGTCTTGGTCTCGAAGAGGAGCCCCACACTTTCATTTTGCACTGGGCTTTGCAAATGACCTGCAGGTCCTGCCCGCAGCATTCAAGATGCTCAGAGCTGACAGAGTCCCACCCCTTTCCTCACTGTACAGATGAGGAAATCAAGGCCAGGGAAGGGAAGTGTCTCGGCTGGGTTTGAGGTCAGGCAGCCTTTCAGGTAGAGTGGCCATAGGAACCAGTCAAAGTTTCAGGAACCAAGCCATAGGGGTCATGCCACTTCATAACCCCAATGTTGGGGTTCCCAACTTCTTTCTCCGTAAGCCCTGGAGCCCATGACAACAATGCTGAGTTCAACCCCGACCCCCGAGTGGCAATTCCTCCCCTACAGACCTTAAACCACATCAAACAGTAGCCCCTTTCTGGCCAGGATAGAGATCCAGATGTGGGGGTGGATGTGGGAGGGGAGATGGAGATGTTTCTCCTCTTCCTTACCCCATGCTCACCCCAGGGGCTCTGCCTCTTCTTCACTCCAAGGGAGCATGGATATCTCATTGAGGGAGGGGCTCCTAGAGCCAATGACCTGGCTTGTTCAGTTTCCCCAAACACCTCTGCCTTCTGCCCCAAAAGAGCACAGTCCTGGAGAACAGCAGCTTCCCGGCTCTCTTTTTAGGCCCCCCTGCCCTGCCCCTCGTTGCCCTCGTTTTATAATCACAAGAAAGTGAAATCGACTTATATTTATTAACTGCCTACTGTGTGTAAGGCACTAGGGGTGACCTCAAGCCTCTACTCCCCCAGCATCCCCCCACCTCTTCCCGTCCCCACTCTCTCCCAGCCTGCTTGCTTCCCACCCAGTCCAGTCCCGGCTAACCCCTTACCCAGTGCCTCCTAGGTTTCCTCCTCCCGTCTGACTAGTGCTGGAAGCTGAGCTGAGTATTGAACACAATGGCCCGACCCCTTCTGTCTGCCCCCTCCTCAGGGCAGAGCCAGCTCCAGACAATGGCCCGCCCCCTCCTTTCTGAACTGTCAGCTCTCCCTCTCCCTTACCTGGAGCTTGGAGATGCAGCCGCCGCGTTTCCCTCCCCCTGGAATGCCAGGCTTCGTGTCTCCCAGTGCCTTCGTCCCTGCCACACCCCCGCCCCCCATCCCCAACCCCATCCCGCCTCACTGGTCCTCAGTCACCATGGCAACCGCATCTCTAAGTAGGAGGGACTAGAATCTCCCCATATTCTTCCTCCTCCTACCCGTGTCCCCCTGCGCCCCACCTTCTGCAGCTACTGGATCCATATGTGGGGGAGGAAGGGCTCCAGATGTGGGGGAGGTAGGAGGGGGCACACTGGCCCCTGGGGGTCCTTGCTCAGCTCCCTTGACCACTGTCAAGCAGGCACCACGGTGCAGATGTTCCCCAGCTGGGTTCAGGGGGGTCAGTCAAGGCCAATTCTCTTTATGGTCAGTTTCTCTGGGCTTTCTCTTTTCCCTTGGGAATGTATATATATACACATAGAGGGGTCACACCTGGATGCTAGCCAGCCTGACCTCAGGCAAACTGAGTTTGCTGGTGAGGATGCAAATGAACATACAAATATCTGTGCAAATAAGCCAGGAGACAGGGTCGCTGTCAAGAAGCCTCAGAAGGCTTTTTCTATTAATATTATCCTGGCTTGCATGGCAAGGGCTCCCCAGCCAGGTTCAGATTCTGCCATTTCTTCCTGAGCCACCTTCCCAAGAAGATGGCTCCTCCAGAAGCCTTCTTTGGCTAAACCTTGAGACCTATTAGGGGGAGAAGATTTGTGCTTTATATGAGGAGGGATGGAGGGCTGTCTTCAGACTTCCCAGAGGTCTAGACCAGCTAGGCATTAAAAAAAAGAGAGAGAGAGAGATAAGCCTGACCTGTATTCTTTCCCATCTGCGAGGCAAGCAGGGGTCTGGGTGGGAGATTTGGGAGCTGGACCTGGTGTCCTCTCCCAGTTCTGATCCTGAGCTACTGTTTACCAGAACTCCTTCCTGTCCCCACTGGGCCACGGCTTCTTTAGTGGTAAAATCAGGAGTTGAAAAACCCCTTCCAGTTTGGCCTTTCTCAGCCTGTGGGAAAACTGTGAAAAAGGCACCATGGGGCTGGGGAGCCAGAGCCCTGGATCCCAGGCCTGACTACCTATAACTTGATGTGTGATCCGGGACACAGCACTTGCCCTCTCTGATGCACACAGGTAAGATGATGTCTTTTCAGACTACCTGGGAGCAGCCGGACTCACCTCTAGATTTAGTATTTTTAAGAAGATGGAAGTGGGTGTGCTGGTTCTGGCCGGCCCTCAGGCCGAGGGTTTCACAGGCAAAGCCTGGTTCCCCTTTAGGTCTGGGCCAGGGTGATGGGTGAGCATTTCCGTCTGGGGCAGGGTAAGAAGGGCATGTGCTGAAAGCAGAAGTAGGCTCTGAGCAGAGCAGCTCTCATCTCCCCCACTACTTCCTGCCACGTCATCCTCTGCACCCTCAGCCCGGAGGCCTTGGGGACTCGGAGTATGCCTACACATCCAGGCTCTTCTCCCCCAGGACAGGGGCACCTGGCAGGAGGGGAGGAAATGATTTGGAATCAAGGTGGCAGGGACTCGAGGAAACGGAGCTAGGGCTGTAACAGGAAGGTTAGACTGCAGAAGGACTTTATACCCAGGGGGTGTCCTTGGGTCCCTGCCCCCATCTCCTTCCCTTTTAGGGGAATTGGGCTCAATCTTTGTGGCAGAACTGGAAGGGGCTACATTTCTGAAATAATCCAAGGGAGTAAAGTAGGGAGGTCTACAGAGGACCCCCACCCCTGCCACCGTGGGCTCTACTTCATTCCAGGTTACCCAGCTGGGTTTCAGGAAGCCTCTCCTGGCCCTGACAGATGGAAATCAAACTTCCAGAAAGAAGCTAACTTGTCCTGATGAGGGACCAGGGACTTAGTCTTGGGCAGTGGTGTGACTGCAGTTAGAAACTTGCTGGGGTGAGCTGGACACCCAAGTTCCCTGTGTCTAGTTCTCTGGGGTAGAGAAGGACAGAGAACCTTTCTGCAGCCTAATCTCGGTTTCTTCTGCTGCAGCACAGACAATTCCTTTTCCTCTGGTTTGCTTAGCCTCAATTTCCCCATCTGTGGGAAGACAGGGGTTCAGGGCCCTATGTCTTTAATTGCAGGAGGGGCAGGGAATGGTTCGAAGGAGGTTAGCAAATGAGAATCCCAGGAAAATAAGATGGGGGAGTGGAGCATGAGGAGACCCAGGCATCCTGCCCTCTAGGCTCTGTCCCTCAAGATCCCTGGAGCTACTCTTCTCCTAGTCTGAGGCTGGAGGACCACCCAGAGGACCCCGTATACAGAGACACTCCATGTCCCTAATGCTAGGAAGCTGGCATTTCACCCCCACCTCCATCCCACCCCAGGGACCACGGTCCCCCTTCCCCACCACTTTCAAGCCTTACCCCTAGCCCAGCAGTGGAGACCCTAACCCAGGCGTCCAAGACTTCCAGCAGAATCTGCACTGGGCAGGGGGTGGAGCAGAGGCAGGCAGGGCAGGGGGAGGGGGTGGGGGCTCTGCCAGCCCCCTCCGGTGCCCCAGTTCCCAGGCAGCTCTTAAAGGGACCAAGGAGAATTAGCTAGGGGCAGCTTAAAGGGTTGGGTGTAAAGGAAAGTGAGTAGTAGGGAGAGGATTAGGTTTGCCAGGGACCACAGGGCCAGAGTGGGGAGTCTGACACCTCCTCTAACTCCCTGGAAGCCCTCCGATTCCTCAGTCTAGTCTTTCCTTCAGCTCGGGTGACCCCCATTTTGGCCACCCAGCTTACGACTACCACCTCCTCAAATCCTGGCCCCTGTTCCCCTTGGGCCCCTGCCTACTCCCCCCCGCCCCATATTCGTGCCACCTCAGTCTCCGGTGAGAGCTGCCAGCTGGCACTGACTGGTACTAAGCGCGGAGAATCAGCCCAAGGATTGTAAGGGCCCCAGAGGGGGAGGGGAGGCCAGTACCTCAGAGTCAAGGGGGGTGTTGCGCAGGACGCACCCTACTCCCCCAACTGCCTTCCCTCCGCCCCTGGGGGGGCAGGATAGGGGGCACTGAGGCCCTGGGGAGACTAAGAGATAAAGTGTCTTGGCTTAGCCCCTCTGTCTCCTACCCACTGAGAGACTGTCAGGGTGGTGACATGGAAAAGGAAAATGACTTAAGCAGTTACTTCTGGCCATGGAGGGGCAGGGGACAGCTGAGACATACACATATAAGGAGAGGGGAAAAGAAGTGGAAACTGAAAGACAGCAATGAGCCAGCAGAAAACCTCAGATTTCATATCCCTGCTCAAAAATCCCCCTGGCTCCCCAGGGCCCGTGGAATTAATTTCAAACTCCCTGGCTTGTGTCCTAGGTCCCCTCTCATCCCTTCAGCATGGGAATGCTCTGCTCAGTCCACTTGGACCCTGCCTTTTCTCAAGTTTCACTTTAGATTCTAACCCCTACCTGGAATGTTATTTCTTCTCATGTCTACCGAGAACTCTTCCCATTCTTCCACTCCTGCCCCAAAAGGACCCCTTCCTCCATAAAGCCCTCCTGGATCCTCTCACAGTATTCTGAGTGGCAACAGTGTGTTCTGGGAATCAGAAGTCCTGGGGTCCATCACCAGCAAGCTAGGTGACTTCAGGTAAATCTCTCTTCTCCTTGGGTCTCCGTTGCTTCACTTAAAACGGGACTACTAATAAATAGCCTGCCCTCTAGTGGTGAACGTGCAAACTGGTTCCATCATTTTGGAAGCTATTTGGCTGAAGGTCTCAGGAAATCAGGTATCAGAGACCAGCATATCTGTTTTCGACATGTTAACTTTGAGATGCCATCAGACTGTCATGTGGGCATTCAGGTTTGGAGTTCAAGCAAAGGAATGAGCTAAAGGTGTAAACTTGAGAGTCACCAATATATGGATGATATTTAAAGCCATGAGCCTGGAGGAAGTCTCTCAGGACCTAAGTATAGACAGAGGCGAGAAGAATTGAACCCTGGTTCACTCCATCCATCAGAAGTCAGGGAGAAGAGGAAGATGTAGCGATGCAGGCTGAGAAGGACCGAAGAGTGATCATCTGACAAATAAGGTCAAGGAGGATAAAGACTGAGAAGTGGCCGCTGGGTTAGCAAAGCAGTCTTTTTGGAATGAAAGAGGAAGGAGGTCAGCAGCTGAGAGTGAGAAGTTTGAAGAGGGAGGAGAGGTGTGATACAGTCATCTGGAGAAAGGGGATGACTGGGCTAGGGACAGGAGTAGCAGTGGGGGCAGTACCAGGGGCGTGTGGTCATGAATTTAAAATAAGACCAATTAGCAGAATCATCAGGATTCCATCTAAGAAATTACCTGAAATATTTAAAGAAAAGACATTCACTACAGCATTATTTACAATCATAAAATTGAGTATTAATCTAAATGTCCAGAGGAGGTGGTTAAATGGCTGCAAAACACCAAATATTTGCAAAACATATGGCCTAATAGCTATAGATAGATAAAATGGAGAGGGAAACTTTCTCCCTTAAAGAATCAACGTAAAAAAGGTAACTTTGCCAATAAAAAAAAAAGGAGCAAAAGGGATAGACACGTGTTATTCACACCAGAAGAAATGCAAAAACCAATATACATGGATGCAAAAAAATTACAGCGTCTTCAAAGAAATGCAATAGGAAACACTAATGAGCTATAATTATTTTCCTAACAAGTTGGCAAAGATGAAAACTGACAAAAATCCTGGTGTTGGGAAGAGTTTGGGGGAAAAGTGGGCTCTGTGGCAGGTGAGAATGGTTAAGGACCCAGTTTCTCTGGATGTCACTTGGCAATATTGTCAACTGCCTTTATAATATGTATACCTTTGACTCAGCTAGTCCCCTTCTTGGAATTTATTTCATGGAAATACCCAGAGATGCATGCAATAATGTCTGTTCCAGGACACATTATTTATAAACAACTGGTAGAAAATTGTAAATATATTTCAAAATTGAAAAAAAGGTGCTTAAAGTCCTCCCCCCCTCCATAGTGTTCATAGTGGACTGGTTATCGCTGAGGAGTGGAAGTGGAGATAATGATTTTCTCCTTTCTCTTGTTCTACCCTCTCTATAATGGCCAAGTATTACATGATAGAAAAAGAATCAATGTAGGGGAGTTGATATAGCTCAGTGGTAGAGTGCATGCCTAGCATGCGTGAGGTCCTGGGTTCAATCTCCAGTACCTCCATCAAATTAATAAATAAACCTAATTACCTGCCCCCCAATTTTTTAAAATCAGCGTTAGTTTTAAATAACCTTTATAAATTGTGTAATAACATCGGAAAGTGCTTATGCATGTTAACTGAGAAAAGCTGAGAAAAGCAGAATCAAAGTTTAAATCACAGTGAGATCTTGGCTATGTAAAGTATATATTCAGGGGGAAAAATCTGGAAGGAAATCCATCCGTAGCCTCTGGGTGCTTGAAAAGGGATGACTTCTTTTTTCTTCTTTGTGATTACCTGTGTTTTCCGTTTTACTAAAAGGGTGTGAGTTACATTTTAACGACAACGAAAAAATTTTTAATAGTCAAGCGTGGTCCGCTGTGTGCGGAGCGTCACGTGGGTAACCACGTGCGCGACGCCGCAGCTGCGCGGAGTCGGAGCTGAGAATTCTACAGCGGTGGACAGCTTGCTGCCGTTTTTACAGACTTGCCTTATCCCTTGGCCCTCCTCCAGAGCAGGGTCCTTGCCTGCTGGTCCTGCTGTTTCCCAGTTCACACTGCGCCATCCACTGAGGTTCAGCTGGGTTGAGGGGCGAAGCTAAGTGTGGGGATGTGGGGGTGAGAAGAGGCACGGCAGGGGGTCGGTGGGCGGAACCCGAGTGGGTGGGGCTCTGGCGCCCCCGAGTGTCCAGCCCGGGAAGTGCATGTGGACACCCTCGGAAAGGGCGACTCGGCTGATGCACTGGGGGCCACTGAGGCCTTCGCAGTGGGCTGGGAGAGGAAGTTTCCGCCCACCACGGGAAAGGACTGCTTCCTCAAGCCCACGCCCCATCATCTCAGCATCCCTCTCCCAGAGGCGCCTGGTCTCAGTCTGGGGCTTTCCTGCAGGACTTCGGAGGCTTTTCTCCTCTCACTCATTTCGTTTCCCCGCAGTCCCAGACATGCTGTGTCTCACTGACTTTTGACTGGGGCAGGCTCAACTCCTCTGCTCCAGGGAGTATAAACTTGTATTTTATCATCACTATTTTTTCAGAGGGGGAGCATAATGTCACAGAAGCAGGGGTCTGCAGACAGGACCCTGGGATCTCTGCCACCTACTAGCTGCGTGGCTTTGTCAAGTTAATTCTGAGTCCCCATTTCCAGGGGCAAAGGGGACAATAACTACCTGCCAAGGTAGTATGAGGGTCAAATGAAATAGCGCAGACACTTTGGAATCTATGAAGGGCCAGAGAAAGGTTGGTTTCTATAGTTCATTTTCCCTGTCTGGGGCCCTTTCCCTCAGCCTGGAGTTTTCATCCCTGGAGATTATAGGCCTCCCCCTCTGAGGCTCCTACTTCACCTGACACATCCCCTTGTCCACAGCAGTCCATGTTTTCTGGCAGGTCCCTGAGGACACTGACCGTGTTGTCTTGTTCATTTCCTTGTCCCCAAGCTGAACATGGAATGTGGCCCAAAGGGCCATTAACTGCTTGTTCACAAAGTCAGTCCTGCTCCTTTCCTGCTGCTCTCACTGGCTTCTACTCCCTCCTCCCCATCTGTCCTTGCCCCAGGTCCTGAGATATCACACTACCCTCAGACTGGGTCCATATTGTATGTCTTAGGATTCATGCTGAGCTCAGGGTCCAGCATGTTGAAGGTGCTCAATAAGTGCTGGCTGGCTGAAGGAAGGGAGAAACGAAATATCCTCCTCGAGGGACTACCTCTCTGAGGGACTCACAGGG
Organism: Vicugna pacos; assembly: GCF_048564905.1. Taxonomy (NCBI): domain Eukaryota; kingdom Metazoa; phylum Chordata; class Mammalia; order Artiodactyla; family Camelidae; genus Vicugna; species Vicugna pacos. The sequence continues at coordinate 24,838,631 of NC_133007.1, forward strand.
AGAGAGCCCTGCAGTGGGTGGGTGATGCTTATGTCAGAGGCTCTCCCCATCAGCCACCACTGGGTGCCCAGATGTGCACCCGAAGCTCTGAGGGCTTCATTGCACCTCCCCAAGAGCAGGGCCAAGGCTGGGCAGCATGAGGATGCAGGAGACCAAGTGGGGCGTGTGTATGTGTGTGTCTGCCCCTAGGAACACACAGTGACGCCCACCAACAAAGACAGACACCACAAGCCAGGGATAGAAACAACTAGTGTATTGATTTGAGGAGGAGAAAAGGGGTGCAGATGGGAAATGGGAGGCAAGGGGCTCCTTAGTGTATGCCAAAACCCACTGCCGCCCACCCTCCACCCCTTCTCACCTTCCTTCTCTGGGGTGGGGCCCCAGCAGGCTCTCCCCCTTTCTAGTAGGTCTCCCTCTCCCTTCTCCCCTACACCCACTTGACTTTGACCTCCAGTGACTGGCCAGAGCCCACCCCCATCCCTCCAGCTCTAAAGCTGGGTGAAGGCAGGCTCAAACTAACATTTCCTCCCCCTTCTTCTACCTCCCACCTCATTCCCATCTCTTGTCTAAATAACATACAGAAAAAGCAAGCGCAGCTGGTACCTGGGAGAATCCAGTCACCCCGGGGCTGGGGGCAGGGGGGCTGGGAGCAGGGCAGGCGGAGGAGCCTCAGCCAGGTGTAGTGGAACGATGGGGGCCGGCCCAGGGGCCTGGCTCAGCCTTCCTCCCTTGGAGGCTGGCGGACAAGGCTCCACACCTGCCTCTCAGGCACCATGTCACAGGGTCCCCGGGGTGGGGGCAGCAGGCAGGGCAGAAAAGCAGAAACTAGGCTCTGTAAAAGCAGCCCTTTCCCTTGGCTCCCTCTTTGGTTTTAAGGCAGACTTGGAGTTTCCTGGAAGCAGGGAAAAGGACAGGGGATTTGAGATAGAAGCTTTTTTTTTTTTGCGCTTGTTTTTCCTTCAGTATAAAACCACTGTAGAAAATAACTTCTCTTAGAAAAAAAAAAACAAAACATAGAAGAAAAAAAACCAAAGGGGTATTTTTCTTTGGCTTCAAGCCCCTTCCCATGAGGTGCAGGGCAGGGATGGGCATGAAGGGAGGAGGAAGCAGGAGGCCTCCGCCCCCACCCCTGCCTGGCAGGTCCCAGGTTACATGATTCGGCAGTTCTGGGGATTCTAAGAGAGAAGAGACAAGAGAAGAGGTGTGAGCGGCAGGAACCGGCCGTGCCCTCCCTCCCCTTAACCCCAACCCTGCCCCTGCCCTCCAATCTGGGGCTCAGACGGGAGGGGCAGGACGCAGGAGCAACCAACCAACCAGCTAAGATCTTAGGCTGCGGGGAGGAGGCTCCCACTCCCCCGGGCTGCGGAAGAGAAGGCTCTCCACCCCCTGCAGGGCCACCCTGTCCTAACCCTCAAGGACCTGGGTCCTCTGCCCACAAGGGGTGTGGAGGCAGAGGGACAACTCACCTGGGTTCGGGGGCTGGAGTTGCCCAGGAGGTAGGAGCGGGTGACCAGGCTGTCCCCGAAGCTGCCACCCCCACTGCCCCCCACACTGCGGTAGCTGCGAGTGACTGTGACACTGGAGGCAGAGGAGCCAGAGGAGATGGATCCGCCCACCTGGGCTCCCGAGCCGCTGGCAGACGCCTTGTCGGCAGGCTGCCCGCACGTCCCGCACAGCACGGTGCGGGAGCGCAGGTTGTACTCGGCGGGGTCCCCCGAGCTGCTGCCGTGGGAGCCCTGAGGAGGGAGACAAGGCTCAGGCGGGACGGCGAGTCTGAGACTGACCACTCAGGCCCGACACCCAGGCTCTGCGCTCCTGCAGGCTCCTGTTGCCCGGCAGGAAGGTGGGGTTCTGTGCTCAAGTAACCTAACAGGGCGGCCTAACTGGAGGGCCAGGACTGGGAAGAGGCGGGGAGGACATGCAAAGGGGGAAGGGTCAGGAAGACTTAGGGACAGGGAATGGGAGTTGTGGCTTTGACTCTGTCCTAGCTACTCTAAGTTTTAAGAGGGAAAGGAGAGTGAGCAAGCTTGTAGAGCAGCTGGCATGCAAAATTAATTGGGAAGGGGTGTGGGTAAGAGAGACTGTTCTCCCAGGAAAAGGGGGTAAAATGAGAGGCCATGCATGTGACAGGAATGGGGAGGGAACAAGAAAGGAGATGCATGCAACAGAAATGGGGGGAGAGAGGCAGGGCTGGGTGCCCCACATCTGTCCTCCCGTCCCTGTCCCGGGAGACAAATCCAGACCCTTGTCCACGGCTCCCATGGGAAGACTCCATGGCATCAGAAAGTTCCCACTCCCTTCCTTACCAGAGTAGGGCACCCAAACACCTGGGTTCCCTGTTCAAGGTATAGGGAGGAGAGAGAAGAAAAGCCAGGGCAGCGAGTGAAGTTCCAAAACATTCTTTAATGAAAAGATTTTTGGTGTGGGGAGGCCGGGGAGAGGCTGTCCCCAGGCCTGGCTGGGTGCCCCAGCGTGGGCTTGGCCTCAGCGGCGGCTGCCACTCACGTGGTGGTGATGGAGCAGGTCATCTCCATCCTCATCCTCGTCGTCCTCAACCACCGTCACTGAGCGCACCAGCTTGCGCATGGCCACCTCCTGCCGGGGAAACGAGACCAGGCCCAGGGGTTAGTGGGTCAGGGCAGCGGGGAGGGGTGTAGAGTCTATCCACCCACAGTGACCACTGAAGAATCTTCTCGTGGTCTGCCCTCTGTCCAGCCGGCTGCTTACTCTGTCCTCTGTGGTACTGTAGCTAAGGAACCTGTTTTTACCCCACAGGGACACTGTTGACCTCTCTGGGTAGAAGCATGGTCTGCCTTTAACAAACCTCACTGTCTAACTTCCTCCCCTTCTGCTGCTGGGGGAGGTATCTTTGTGTTTGCCCACTGGGTGGAGAGTTTGGGGCCTGAGACTACACAGGAAAGCTGGGAGAAAGTGGCCCTGAATGGGCTCCTTTGGGTTGGGGGCAGCTGGCTCCAACTTTGGACGTTGGGGGAGCCTCATCCAGCAAGAGGCCAGCCTGCAGCATACTCACTTCCCCAGTGGAGTTGATGAGAGCTGTGCGTAGGCTGTTTCCGCAGCCCCAGGTGTTCTGTGCCTTCCACACCAAGTCGGTAGGGGGGCTATGAGAGGCCCCAGCTCCTGCAGCCCAGATCTGGGGAGGGAGAATTAGAGAGGGGCACTCACTCCAGCACTCCCATCCTCAGGCCAACCTGTCCTCACCCAGGGCCACCCCGAGTCCCACACACCCTGCCACTTACCGTCACCACCTGCCCAGCCTTCAGAGTGAACTTTGGTGGGAAGCGGTAGGTCAGCAAGGGGTCATCTCCATTCTGGCGCTTGATCTGCCAGTTGCCCATGGACTGGTCCTGCCAGGGAGGAAAGGAGAAGGTGGAGGAGGCTCGTACAGGCTCTTGGGTTTATCTCACTCAAGGGCTCAGGCAGGCCTCAGTCAGAGGCCTCTCCCTCTATGCTGCCTCTCACTGCCCCTCTCCCTGCCTCAAGGATAACAGCCACGATCTGTGGGTGCCCATGTTGTGCCAAACACACTCAATACTTTCATCTTCCCAAGGACTCAGTTAGGGACTATCATTCATGCCCACTTTACAGATGAGGAAACTGATGCTCTGAGAGGTTAAATAATTTGCCTAAGGTCTCACAGCCAATGATGAGTCCTAGAGCCAGGCCTGGAACTAGGCTATAGAGGAAATACCCACATTAGTCTCCCTCTGACAGGAGGAACAGCACTCCCCTCAAACTTCCTCCCTTCACTTTTCAGGTGTCCTTCCTAACCCAGCTGTATTCCCTTAGTCCCGACTTGGGGCCCTACCTCATTGGACTTGTTGCGCAGGCGCACGAATTTGCCCTCCTCGTCCACCTCCTCCACGGCCACGCGCCCGCTGGTGCGAGCATGCTGGGAGAAGCTGCTACGGCTCTCGGTGGACTCTAGCTTGCGTTTTTTGGTGATGCTGCCCCCACTCTGTGTCTGGGAGGAGTGAGAGGCTGCACGGCCACGGCTGCGCTGCGAGGTGGGGCTGGGGGACAGGCGTAGCCTGCAGAGGGGGAGACAGAGAGGGGGGCCTAGTCAAGGCTGGTTGCAGGCCAGAGGTGGCGGCTAGCACCTCCCCGACTACTCCACAGCGCACCTCTCCTCCTCGCCCTCCAGGAGCTTGCGGTAGGCATGGATCTCCATGTCCAGGGCCAGCTTGATATCCAGCAGCTCCTGGTACTCATCCAGCTGCTGCTGCATCCTTGCTCGCATTTCCGCCATCTCCCGCTCCTTATCCGCCAGCAGCCGCCGGCTGGTGTCACGCTCACGGGCCAGTGAGTCCTCCAGGTCGCGCAGCTTCGCCTCCTTGGCTGCCAGCTAGGTGAGAGGGATGGGTGTCTGATGAGCTCCCAAGAGCCCCAAGCATGAAGACGCAAGGGGTAGGGGTCACCCAGCTACCGTCTCCAGTATCTCCAGGTTCCCATCAGAGCCTTTCATGGGCTCTAATGCGGCCTGGGCTGGTGACTGGGGAGTCCTCCATATCTAACTGAAATCTCTTAATCTGAGGCTGGAACCTATTTCCTTCTGCCACAAATGGCACAGCCAGCTAGAAGAACACTGACGCTTTTAACACCTCACATTGAGTCTGGTGGCAGAGCTATGAGTTAGGGAGGGTAAGAATGATCTCCATATTCAAATGGAAAAACCACGGCTCTGAGGAGTGAAGGTCATACAGGCAAGATAAGAGGTAGTCGTAGAACAGCAAACAGGTCATCTGACTCCAAATCCTAGGCTTCTTACTCAGTCTGTGGTCCTAGGGGCATGTTCGGTCCTCTACTCTCCCCTCCTCAGGACTTCCACCCTACATCCTGCACAGACTATTGGCTGATGGGGGAAGGGGTGAGATGGGACCATCACCTGCTTCTGGAGCTGGCTGAGCTGGGCCGAAAGGCTGTCGATGCGGATGCGGGACTGCTGCAGCTCCTCGTGGGCGGCCCCCACCAGGTTGCTGTTCCTCTCGGCTGACTGCCTGGCGTTATCCAGCTGGAGGGGAGGACACAGGGTTAGGGCTGCAGGGATCGGGAAGAAGGGAGGGAGGGAGGGGACCTGTGAAGGGCAGCACTGCTGCAGCCTCAGGTCCCAGGAATCCCCCACAGAACATCTCAGGGTGGGCAGAGGGGAGGGCTGCTGGGGCAAGGCGCACCAAGAGAGCCAGGGGAGAGCAAGCACCTTGGCAGAATAGGTCTTCTCCAGTTCCTTCTTGTACTGCTCCACCTGGTCCTCGTGCTGGGCACGCAGCTCCTGCAGGGCGTCGGCCAGGCGGCTCTCAAACTCCCGCTGCTTCCCATTATCAATCTCCACCAGCCGAGTCTCATGGCGGCGCTTGGTCTCACGAAGCTCCTGGAAGGGTTGGACCCAGATACCAAAATTAGAACTAGTCTCTTGAGGATGAGACCCAGGTGCCCAAGCCCCCGGCCCAATCCTAACCCTGAGCAGAGCCACTGTAAGCCCCTCTTTAACCTCGGGGCTAGCCATCCCCCACTCTCCATCCGCTAGTACAAGGGAGTCAGGCAGGGGAGCTCTGCACACAGCTGATACCCCAGCCCCAACTCTGATAACTGTCACAACCTAGCCCTGGTCCTCCAGTCTGCAGAGCGCAGTCCCCACCTCGCTGTAGATGTTCTTCTGGAAGTCCAGTTCCTCCTTCAGGGTCTGCAGCCTGTTCTCAGCATCTACCCGCCGCAGCATCTCATCCTGAAGTTGTTTCTTGGCCTCACCCAGGGCTGCCTCGAGCTGAGAGGAAGCGGGCAGAGGTCAGAGAGAGGGGTCACAGAACATCAGAGCAGGAAGGAAGCTGAGAAGTGGGGCTGTGAAAGCCTTGGATGCCCACAGTGGTAATGGTATCTACTCACTCACAGGAATGATTCTGGGTAGGTACTGTGCTAAGAAAAAAAAAGATAGTGCCCCCTCTCTCTCTACAACATAGCCACCGCAATAAAGGAAGTATGTCCACAGTATACAAGGGATGAGGGAGGGAACCAAAGTGTGCCTGGGGTGGTAAAGGGGATTCTGGGAAGGGCTCCGAGAGGCTAAGCTCTGAAAGCTGGGTTGGTGGGGCCTGGGGAGGGACACTGCCGTGACTGCAGGGGCAGAAAGGAGCGAGTGCAAAGGCACAGAGGCAGGAAGGCACACACGTGCACCTCAGGGTCTTCAGAAGGCTCAGTACTGCTGAAGCTTCAAGGACAGGGCTCAGGGGGAGCATGATGGCAAAAGTGGCCAGACTGGAAGGCAGGAACTGGATCATGGAGAGATGCAACCTCATCTGCCACAAAAAGATCCTCTGAAGCTTGAGCAGGGGAGCATCTTTCTTAGATCTTCATCTTAGAAAGCAAAAGCTGGCCAGTATAGCGGGGAAGGGCTGGGAGGTAGGGCAGAGCTGGAAGCAGGAGACCTGGGAGAATGGCCCAGCCCTGGTTTTGAAGTCAACCCGCTGGCATTCTCTGGTCTCTCCACAGTGCACCATGGTGGCAGGGCCTGGGAGGGGAGGGGAGGGGAGAGAGCCCAGGACAGATGTTTAGCAAGTGACTCCAGTCCTGGCTCTGCTCTGAGCAGATGAGGCTGTGAGACTGGGAATAAGCCAGCATCTTTGATTCTGTTCCCTAGCTTGTAACGTGAGAGATTAGAGGCTAGAATAGATAGCAAAGTGTTTTGAAAGTAGAGACCACCATACACATGTCAAGCATTAAGAACATGGTCCATATGTGATTAACCAACAGCTCCCAACTCTGGGCTCTGTGGGTGGTCTACACTCCTCTCCTGTCTTCCAGAGAGGTCACAGCTCTGTATAGGAGGGCCAAGCCAAGCCAGGAGGGATCCAGGACCAGGCACAATTCACTGCAAAGTTAAATGGAAAGAGCTTGTGGATTCTTCTAAATTCACCGTGCTAGACACCATGGGCCACAAAGAAGGAGGAAGTGCTGTCTGAATGGGTACAACGACGCTAGGACACGATTGGTTCTGATGCTGTGCAACAGGTCAGACCAGGCAGCTCTTGAGAGCACCTGCGGTGGAAGAGTGTGTATTTGTTTGGGGGTGGGGGGCCTGAGATGTCTGGTGGGGTCACAGGCAGGCCTCACCTTGGCTACTTGCCCCCGCAGGTCATGCAGCTCGCCCTCCAGCGTACGCTTCTCGCTGAGAGCAGTGCTCAGTGCAGCCTCCTTGGAGTTGAGCAGAGCCTCCAGGTCCTTGAGCCGGGCCTGGGCGGCCATCAAGTCTCCCTCCTTCTTGGTATTGCTAAAGAAGCAAGAGAAGAGTGGGTTTAAGAGAAGGAGTCTGTGTCCCTAGAGAGAGCCAGGTCCCCCAGGAAGAGAGACAGAAGTCACTTCCTGGGAGGTCAGCTGTGGGGTCCGGCCCTGCTGTCCCTCAAACTGCCAGGAGAGGGCATCCTTGGCCTTGGTTTGTTTGCATCTGCCTGCCTCTGGGGCTGGACTCCCACTTCCCCCAAGGTCCCCTAAACCCCCTTCCTGCTTCTCCACCCTTCTCATGACTCAGTGCTCAGGAACGTGCCTAGGGCCAAGGGCAAAGCTGGATCCCGTGAGATGAATGCTTTTCCCTCTCGCCTCTCCCGTTCCTTCCCAAAGAGACAGAGCCACCTTTGTCTCCTGCCCCTTCCCACATAGGGCCTTAACCTTCTCCCCCCGACTCCACCCACCTTCCATTCAGCTAAACCTCCTTCCCTGCGGGGACCCAGACAGGCAGGCTCCCAGCCCCGGGATCCATGAGTCCCTAATGCTTCTTAGCTTGAGCCCTAAACAGGCCGGTCACCTCCTCTAGTCCCTTTTACACACCAGGGACTGTGGGGAGGAAAAGTCTGGTTAAAACTTAGGGAGACCTGGGATGAGGACAACCAGGAATGATACTGACCCCTTTTGCAAACCCAGTCTGGTCCCCTGACCTGGGCAGAGCACAGGGTTTCCAGCCTCCCTCCCTCTGGGCCTCATCAGAGTCTAAGATTGCTGAGCCAGACCACTGACTACAAGCCTCATCATCTGACTCCAGATGTGGCCCCCAGGCCTCCAGGTCCACCTGGGCTCCAGCCTTGAACCTCCCTACTCCTCAAATTGGATAAAGCTTTCGCTAGAACCAACCAAACAGGGGTTGCCTCGGACTTCCCTCCCTTTCTGGGCCCATGATTATTTTTGCTGGACAGTGACCTGGAGAAATAGAGGGGTCCCATTTTCTTAAAGACCTCTGAGGAATCCAAGAGCTTTCCAGATATAATGATCCCTTCACCAGTGCACGGTGAGAGAAAGCACTAGACCCAGGAAGTGGAAGGAAAGATCAAGGGGCCTGGGCCCAGCTGCCATCTGTAACTCATCAGACTTCAAGGACAACCCACCATGGCAGATGGAAAAAAGGAAAACCAAACGTGGGCAGGGGGAAAAATCTATCCTGGAAAGGAGAAAAGTGGCCCTGCCAACACTTTTCTCCTGCCACCAAAGCCCTCAGCTCCAAGAGACCCAACAATTCACTGTGAAGCAGGATGGAGAAGGCTAGACTTGAGGAAGCCCTGGAGGGAGGGGCCGAGACTGAGGCCGTGTTCTTCTGCCACCAGCTCAGGAGATTTCAAATAGGAGTCACCTCCCCTCTGACTGGGCTCCACTGGGAGGGGAACAGAGCAACGCCCAGACAGGCAGGGGAAGGACACAAAGACCTGGAGGGAGGGCCCCTAGCCTGCACACTTGCTCTGTCCAGGCCTCTGGCCACATCTCAGAACAAGCTGTTTCATGCAACAGTGTCTGTCTCCCGTGAAAAGAGGCCCTTCCAGATCTGGAGGATGTCTCCCCTCCTCCGTCTCGGCCAGAAAAGCTAAAAATAAAGTCAAAACCCAGCTCAGGTTTTGGCTGCCATCCGGCCCAGCCCCTGGCTGGGAGCACAGCCCCAACTTTCCATGACTTCAGAACTTTTCCGAAGCTGAGGCAGCTGCAGGGGGAGGAGGGAAAAAGAAGAAAAACCGCTGGTAAAGTGAAGCGACGCGGCAGACATAGATTCCGAGCTCCTTGGGCCGACTCCAAGGCTGGCAGGGACTTCCCAGAAGAGGCCTCTCTACCCTGCAGGCGAACGACGGCAGCTGGCTGTCCTGGGAGGCTCTCTGAATTTAGAGAACTAGAAGGAGCTTAGCGAAGGTTCAGCTTAACTCCCTCCTTTTACAGATGAGGAAACTGAGGCGCAGAGGAGGAAGGTGAGGGGTCCAGTGGCGAGCACAGCAAGCAGCTACGGGGACCTGGGAGGGGTCACCGTCAGTTCTGGCTACTGATCAGGACTCCTCCTCCTCCACTGCCTTTCTTGGCCACAGGTCTACAGAGAGCCGAGAAGCCAGCAGGAGAACGAAGGCTCCCAGATCCAGCCAGCCTGAGCTGGGAGAATCAGGAAAGAGTGACAGGATGCCTTCAAAAGACATCTTAAGGTGTCTCTTCCTTAGTCCCGCCTCCTCTGCCTCCTCAGACACCAGAAGAGAGACTCCAGGAGTTCTCCTTGGAAATACCTTTCCTGCAACAGTGCCAGGCAGACACGGACAGCGGAAAACGGAGCTGCGTGGTCCCTGCCCTCAGGGAGCTCAGTCTAACAACTGCAGGATTTTGTCCTTCACTAACCTCTTTACTTCCTACTGCTCCCAAAGGTAGGGTGGTAGTAATACTAATACTAACATAATAGCAGCAAACAGAGCTGATTGTGTACCAGGCATTGCTCTAAACAGCACAATGTTCATTCAATCTCCACAGCTTTCCTGTGAGACAGGGGCTATTACTATGTGATTGAGGAAACTGAGGAACAGAGAGCTATGTCCAGGGACCTGCAGCAAGTCAGGAGCAGAGCTGGAAATCTGCGCCGTGCTGCTCGGGGCACCTACCACGCTGTGATAGCCTCCAAAGAAATTAAGGTGGCTATTTCCCCTTCCCTCCTGGAGGCTTTGATTAGCACTTAAAAGAGATGCAGAGAAAGGACTAAGACACACTCTATAGATGAGGGAAACCACGAGCCAAGAGAGGGAAGCGAGTTAGAGTCTTTGTGGTTTTCTCAGTTAGGCTTGGGGAGCTCCCCTCTGCGGGGAAGAAGCCACTATCACCCATGGGCTCATGACTCAGACCTCAGGAGCTCTGTGGCCAAGGAGCCACACGCACTCCCCAAGAGCCCAGTGCCTCTCCTACCTCCCCCCCAAGTCTTGCCTGCCCACCGGCTTTGAACGCCATTCCTTCCCTAGTTGGGGTCTTCAGGGACCCGGCAGGGACCACAAGAAGACACTGGCCAGGGTGTGCAGGCCAGGGTGGTGGTGCCGCCCATGCCCAAGTCCACTGGGAGTTGGCAGTGGGAAAGCTGGGCACGGCACGTGCTGACTGCCACCCCGCACTGGGCTGGCAGGGAGGACAGGGTAGGGCAGGCAAGGGGAGCTGGAAGGGTGGGAACCAGGGGCTCCACAGGTGACTCATCCTCAAGCAGACAACACCCGGGCAGGGTCGGGAAATCCTCTCCTGCTCACAGGGGAGACCCTGGCTTTCCCCGCATCCTGCCCCAGGCCCTGTGCCATGCCAGTGGGAGGCTCTCTCCCTCCCAGAGGGAGGAGCCAGCCAGGCTCCTCCAGCACAGGAGTGGCTCCCCATCCCAGCGAGCTCATGAGGCAACAAGGGCTGGGCATCCTGTTTCTAACTCTTCCCACAGCTGGCTAGTCTGACCTCCAAAGGAGGGATGAGTGGGGTGGGGGAGGGCAGGGTAGCAGAGAGGAAAAGAATAAGGTAGAAAGGAGAGCTGGGAGCTGGCTGGTATGGCCCAGTCTGGGGCTCCGTTAGGCTGAAGCTGGCGGGATAGGGAAGCCCGCTCCAGGGCCATGGCAGGCCAGGACTCTGGGGCTGCTCTGGGGGAAGAAAGGCACCAGCACAGGAAAGGGGCTGAGTGGGCACTGGGCCAGGCATTGACCCGCCCGCTGAGTCACCCTCCTCCGGCCAGTCTGGATGCTAGATGTGGAAGCCAGGGCCAATCACCAGCCTGTTTGGGCCTGGTTGCTGGGAGCAACTCGCTAGGCCCCGAGATACAGAGGCGCCCATTTCCTCCCCTGGGCTGAGGAAGAGACTGGGGGAGCAGAGACATCGGACTGGGGCTAAAAATAAGTGGGAGGGGAAGATGGCTGAGGGGGCGGTGGAGGGGCTCCCTCAGACCCACGCCCCAGCCTCACCGGCCCTCGGAGTTCCCCATGGCGGCGCAGACGGACCGGGAGGGGGAGGGGAGGCCGGCGAGCAGAGGTCTCTGAGCCGCATTTCCCACCTCCCAGGAAAGGGCGCCCCCTGTGGCTGGGCAGGGCAGGGCAGGGCAGGCCAGGGCTGGGCGCGTAGCGGGGAGTCCCAGCCCTCCTGGCTGGACGAGCGCTCTCCCCTATCCTCCTAGACGTCTAGACCTCTGCCCAGGCAGACTTCCTGCCAGGTGACAGGGCGTCGCCTGCGGCCACCCCAAGCCAGGCCTCACGTTCCTGCCACCCCTCCTTTTGTTCCAGCAATTCCTCCCACTGAAATGCATCCTTCCCTCCTTCCTCCTCTCCAAATCCAGGCCCCAGCCTAAGCTGAGCCCCGCCTCAGCCCTGTGCCTCCAGCTCCAGTCGCACCCTCTTCTCCTCTCCCAACTGCCCACGGCTGTTGTTGTACCTGCCGGTTTATTCTCTTTCCACTGATGCTATAAGGTGTCTCAGTGCTTTTTCTGTATGTCCCCAAATGCCCTGAGACTAGGGAGTTCATATGCTCAAGGCTTCTAGGGGGACCTCCCCCTGGACGGACTCCTGCCCTTTTACAAATGGAGAAACCAAGGCCTGGAGAAAGGCAGGCTCAGACCCTAAAAACCTGCCACCAGGTCACCTGAGGACATTCACAGCAGACAGGGGACAGACACAGAAAATGGTGTGACGCACGTGATGGGCGCAGAAAGTAGACAGAGACAGCCAAGAAGAGAGCCTGGGAGACACTTCGACCCAGCTCAATTGCTTGTCAGAGAGCGATGACACAGAGACCTAGTGAAACAGCCCTCAAACATCACACACTCCCATAGCTGAGGTGTGATAGCCCCCACCCCCAAAAGTAACCACTGCTTGGTTTCTTGGCTGGTCTGTGGGTCCGCCATCACTTTCAGGTAAGGGCAGGATGTGGGAAGGCTGGGACATCTGGTTTCCCACTCTGGCATTCAAGGCACCATCCCTCTCTGGAAAGGAGACCTCAAAGAGAGGAACTGAAGGGGGCAGGTGTTCCAGAGACTTAGAAAATCCTTGAGCCTTCCCCCAAACCCTACTCTATGAAGTTCTGAATGTCTGACACCTAGAAAGCACATGGGAGACCTCCAGTATGGACCTCCCCACACAGGCACATGCACCCACAGCAGGCACGCCTCGGCTCTGCTTCCGAGCGCCTCCGTTGGGTGTGACACCCGCCACATATGCACAGGGTCTGGAGGGCCCTCAGATCCCCTTCCAGAACTGCCAGGCTCCCAGCTGTCTTCGCCCCAGACAAAGCCAGGTTTCAATTCCAAGCAGAGGGAGGGTTGGGATGGGGGAACTGGTGCTGAGTAGGGGGATAGGAGGCCTGTTGACATGTTCAGACGCAACTCCAGCAGAGGCGCTGGGGCTGGCAGGGGGCCAGGCCTGAGTCACAGCTGCTGGGTGTATCAACGTGGCATTGTACAGAGGCAGAAGAGGCCTGCAGCCAGAGGCCAGGGCGCTGGGGTCCTGGACAACAGGCAGCTGGCTTCCTGACCAACCGTTCCCTCCAGGTTTCCCCTGCCAAATTCTACTTCCCTTCTTCCTGGCTCGTCTCTCCAGAAATCATTCCTCGGTTGTCAAAAAATGCAGCGGTGAGGCCTGAGAACAGACCAAAAGAAGTGGGGGCATGGAGGGGGTAAGGATGGCCTAGGAAGAGGTAGAATGTCCTGGGGGTGGGAGGGAGGGAGGCCACTGGCCAAAAGGACAGACATTTAGGGGATCCCCACAAGAAAGAGACTCAGCAGTCCCTTCTTAGGATGAATTAACCCTCCATCTGGCAGCTCCTGGTTATTAACCCTGACAAGAGCAGGAGGGGGTGGGAGCCGCACCCCGAAATCGAGAAAGGAAGTGGAGGAGGACCTAGGAGTTCTGGTCCCACTGCATTCCAGCTCCAGCCTAGGAAGATGCAATGCTCTCTCCCAGCCAGCAGAGGGTGGCAGCGTTAGAGCTTCAGAGGAGGAAGTGGGTGCCTCGGCGATCCCAAACAGCCTCCCCTCAACTGCCCAGAACTGGGCCCCTCCAAATGAAGGGTCTCTAGCTCCCCTAAGCCAGCCCTAAGGGGACTCCTGTGTTCTTCCCCCCTCCACTTGCCCCCCACCTGATTCAGACCCTCATCCTTCTGGCTGCCACTTTACAAGAACACCCACCGTTGCTCTCACAAAAGGGCCACCCCTCAGCCTTTTTATCTCACTGGACAAGCTCAGGGTCTCCCGTCCACTCTCTAATCTGCCTTCGACTGTGACTCAGCTCCTCTGCCGGGCCTGGGATCCCAGCCAGAATTATTCCTGGCTTTGACAGGCAGGATTCAGGCTTCCTCTCCCACTAATGGACAAGGGGAGCCCCTGCCCCTTTACCCTGTCCTGCCTCCTTCCCAAACTGTCCCATTCCTTGAGAGATAGTTAAGGACCAAGAACTCCTCACAGCCCTGGTCTCTGGTTGGGGGAGCCAGAATGGGTGCAGGAAGGGTAGAAGGTGAGCAGTTCAAGGTCACCCTGCACCTCCCTCTGGCTCCGGGCTCACTCTGTCTAATCCTGGCCAGCACTAAGGTAACAGTCCTGCCTTTCCCAGGTCCCCCTTCTACCCCTAACCCAAGTCCGTGGGACTCTCCCTCTCCCACAAGATACAGCCTACATGATATGTCCTGAAGGGAGAGGTATTAAAAACGTAGTGTCCTTTCTTACTAGCAATAAAAACAAGGCATCAGTCAAGAGTGTAATGTCGTAAATTAACTGTTTCTAACAAACTATCTTTAAGAAATAGAGAAGGGTGTTAGTACTTTTAATTCCACAACTTGGTGGAATTATTTCTGTTGAGAATGGCATTGGCTAATAATTATATTCACATTAATTATATTTGATTTTAATATTTATGGCTTGATATTTTTAGAGGACTGTTTTCTCACTTTGCGGGGCACTGTACTACTTTGGAACTGGAGAGATTTCTGGGGACCTTCTGCCCTAACCCCTTTCTTTTATAGCTTGGGAAATCCAGAGAGGGGAAGTGATTTGCTCAAGGTTGCACAGCAATTTAGTGGCAGGGCCAAGCCTAGAACTAAGGACACTGAGGGCCAGGGCTACCTGTCATTTTGGCCGTGGCCCACTTTGCCTCTTGTTAACGGGTAGGAAACCCTGCAACCTCCCCGAAGAACCTCTTTCCCGCTATCTCCAAGAATATTAGAGCTCGGCCTGTGTCATCTTCAGTACACTGGGCCCAAGGAGGTAAGAACAGGATGAACTGCCTCAGTGTCTGGGCCTCTGAGCCAGACCTGGTCTCGGCTGCTGCAGCTGCTAGAGGTGGTGAGGGGCTGGGGAGGAGGGAGGCGAGGTCAGGAGAGAGCAGAGGGCACAGCTGGTAGGTGAAGGCATCTCCTACCAGTTGTCCCCCCAGCTGTCCCTGGCTTCAGCCCTGACACTGAGCTACTGAATCACTGGCGGTGGGACTGGGAGTGAGGACAATGGGCATGTCCCATGCAAGAGTAAGTCTCAGATTCCTGGAGGCCAGGGGATGTGCCAACCAGGGGCATCAATCGTCGGAAGGCAATTGGGGCCCTAGGAGCCTCCTTAAGTACTTACTGCTCCGCTCCCAAGGTTAGCTGCATCTTCTTTTCATCTGAATGAGAATGTGGACTTGTTGGAGGGGAGGTGGAGATAATGGAGACAACACCTGGAGTTCCCTCAGGTGAGGACTGGGACCCAGGTATGTTTAAAGTTCCCCATCCCCATTATCCTTATGTATCTGCCAAAGGGCACAGCCTTCTGCAAATCCAGGTAGACAATTCCCATGACAAGTCCCAAGACAGTCTCAAGACAGGAATCACCAGCCTCCCAGAGCTCTGTCTCATGGTCCATGGCCTGGCAGGCCTTTCCAGGTACAGGCTGGGGCAAAGGCTATTAAGAGTTAATAGGCCCTAAAGGACAGCAGAACATTGAGGCAACACTGGTCCCAGAGCAGAATCTCCAGATAGCAGGAGGGGGCCTCAGTCACCCCATCCACCTTCTAGAGTCTCCAAACTGTCCCCTAAGCTAGAGAAGTAAGGTTTAATGGTATGAGCACTCAACTGTAAGTCAGCGGCTTGTGCTCAAGTCCTGACCTGTCACTCCCTTGCTGTGTGACATGGGACAAGCCTCTGCACCTCTCTGGCTTTGGCTATTCTTATCCTGATAAGAGCTTGGATCAACCTGGGCATACAGGTCCCTGCCTGTTACTACTGGGGCCACATAAGGCGGGCAATTCAGGAAGTTATCAGGCACCCAGGCCTTGTCCAGTGGGGAAGAGGCGCTTCTGCTTTGTGGGCCTGGGATCTCCCCAATTCTGACTCAGCCTTCCTCCTCCAGTTCCGCATGGGAAGACACAGACCCTGGCACCATCCTGCAGCCTAAGCCTATAACTCTGGACTCAACTCTACAGCTACTTGCGCATACTGCCCGCCAGGAGCCCCGGTTCCAGACCACCACCAGAGGTCCTAAGGAAGGAGGCAGGAAAGGATCCCAGGATGCAGTGGGGAGCAGGGAGCAGAAGATGCAGACGTTCAGGCCCCCATCTCTCCTTTTAAGACATCTGCTGTCTCCACCCTATCTCCTGCTATCTCTTGTAAAGCCACCAGGGTGGGAGGGAGGGGGGCAGCTTCTGAGTCATCCACCCAGCTGCCCTGCCTGGGGTGGGGCCTAGCTCCAAGCCTGGACCCGAGGCAGCCCTTCCCTGATACTTTTAACCTCCTCATTCTTCCCACACTTAGGTGTCTAAATTCCTCTGTCTCCAGAACAGAGAGCATGTGTGTATGTGTTTGTGGGCAGGGGGAGTGTTTCTCCTTGGAGCCTATAACCTAACCTGACAAGAGGGTACCCCAAACCCCTGGGTGTGGTCAAGGTACCCAGGCTGGGCCAGGAATCACCACAAGATCTTATGGACAGCTCTGCATCCCAACCCAAAGCCTGGCCCTGAACTCTGAGCTCTAATTAAACATTAAACCAGACAACACCTTCTCTCTAGGCTTTAGTGGGAGGAGTTAGGACAATGCCTTTCTTCCTCTCCTAAATTCTTCATTCCACTCTTGACCTCACCCTGAGCACTGCAGACACAAAAGGTAGCAACAGTTCTTGGCTTCTCTCACTGGGGACATGGAAAGGGACAGGCACCCCTGTCTGAGCCCCCTTTGTCTCCATCCTGCCTCCCATCAGCCTAGAATCCAGGTGTGCAAACCCACCCCCCTTTTCCGGAAGCCCAGCCTCCCCAGCCAGGATCAGCGGGGGAGAAGAGGCAGGTGGCTAAATATAACAAGTACACACACCACCCCCGGCCCTGCCCCACGTGCACACACACCCGCCTGGTGTCCCAGGCCTGGACAGCTGCACCAAGAGGCAGAGGAGACAGTCTGGCGTGGCTGGGTAAGCAAGAGACCTTAGACTCCACTCGTCCTGTTCCCTGATCAACATCTTCCCCCGAAAAAGATCTGCCAAGAATGCCCTTCACAGAGATCTGCAAGGTAGTAGTTTGGTAGTTGAGTGGACTAGTTTACAACACTAATTCTCTGGGACTCCTCTAGCTTGCCTGTCTGTCCTGCTAAGTTATTCATGTCACCAGTGGACAAAGACAGGGGTGATCCCTGTCAACAGAAATACAGTCAACCTATCTTCCACACAGTTTCCATCTACTCTTCACAAAGGAATGGGTCTGCCACACCCACCATGCCTAGGGCAGGGGGTGAGCAAAGGAGTATAAAGAGCATGGAATACATAGAGGTTCTGAGAAGCCCATGAGTTTGGAGACGAAAGGGGAAAGAAAGGAAGGCAAACCACAGGGCCCCCTCCACCATCCACCAGGGATCTCCAAGCACCATTAGTGCTCTTTGGCTAAGGTCTTCAACAGAGAAAAGGAGAACACAGAGGAGGAAAAACAAATTCTTGAGGGGCCAAAGAGGGCCTAAATTTCCCAGCTCCAAAGGCCTTTTTAGAAAAGAGGGAGGAGCCAAGGAGGGTGCGGTAGGGTGGGGCAGGGATGGGTGAGGTAGGAGTGGCCTGAAGGTTCCAACGGCTGGATTTCAAAAATGTCATTGTATTCCAGTAGTTTAATAAGGCAAAGATTAAAAAAAAAAATCAGTGGCTGAGAGGACGGGCCAGAGCAAAGATTACTTGGCTTGGCTGGGAAAATGAAAGTGGTTTATCCCAAGGAAGGAGGCAGGGAGGGACAGGGCTCCTGATCCGACCCTCAAAGTCTCCAGGCAGAGGGCCAGGGGGGCGTGCAGACCTGGGCATAGCACAACTTCCTGAGCTGGAGCCTCTGCCCTGTCTCCCTCCCTCCCTTGCATTCCTGGGCCAAGCAGGCCAAGGGCTGTGGGAGCTGCGGGGGAGCCAGCCGCTCTCCTGGAGCTGTTTGGTGGGCCTGTCAGAGTCTAGGGAAGGTCCCAGCCACGCAGGGAGTGAGGGAGAGCTTCCCAACTTTTAGAAAGAACCTTGGAAAGGGTTGTGCCAAGGAGGCCATTGCCATACCCCTGCAAGGGAAAAAGGGTCAACCTGCCTTGGAGACCCCTTTCCAGCACCACTGGACATCTGCCGGCTTGCGAGCTCTGTTTTAGTGGGTGTCATGTGTTCAAAGCCAGGCTGGGGGAAGTTGGCCCAGTGCCAAACCTGCCAAGAAAGTTCTAACAGGACCCTTTCACCCACTCCAACATATCCTGGGTGCCCAGATTTCTTAGGCAGGGCCAGTTCGGCTTTGCCCAAGGCCTTCCTCCAGGCCCCAAAAGGCTGCTAAATCTCACCCTGCTGGAATGTGGGCCTGCCACCAGTCCCTACTAGGCCCAGATGCCCCCTCATAGCTTATATACTCCACCCTCTCCCAGAGACCCTTCCCCACTCTGTCCTGTCTTGACAATTTCCCTTGGCACTGCCAGTCATCCGCTGGAGGCAGTTCCGGGGAGGGAGGAGACTACATGGCAAAGTTATCAGCCGCCTGGTGCCGGGCTGGGGCGACAGTCCACTGGCCCTCTCTGCTCCTCCCTGCCCCGCACACCGCCACCTGGGCGCACTCACCGTGCTTTGAGCTCCTTGAACTCCTCACGCACTTTGCTCAGCTCCAGCTGCAGGCGGGCACGCTCCTTTGCCACCGAGTCAAGGGTCTTGCGGGCATCCCCGAGTTCGGCCTCGTAGGCGGCCTTGATGCCGGACACCTCGCGGCTGACCACCTCCTCAGACTCGGTGATGCGAAGGCGCAGACCTGCATTCTCCGTCTCCAGCGAGCGCACACGGTCGATGTAGACCGCTAAGCGGTCGTTGAGCTCCTGCAGGTCCTCCTTCTCCTGCAGTCGGGTGATGCGGGTGGGCGACAGCGGGGTGGAGCTGGCCTGCGCCCCGCTGCGGGTGGCGCGCCGCTGGGACGGGGTCTCCATGGCCGGCAGGGTGGCAGCGCTGCCCGCGGGGCAGAGGTCCCGAGAAGGGCACGGGTTTCAGGCAGAAGGACAGAGACTGCTCGGGGTGGGAGCGCGCCGGCCGGCTGGCTCTCAGCTTGCTCTTGGCAGACGTGGGGATCTGGGCCGGGAGCTGTCGACCTCAGGATCTGGGTTGGCCGGTGTGGATGCGGCGCTCCCGCGAACACTCTGAGTCACCGGCACCCGAGCAAAGGCTCTAATAGGTCTAGGGAATGGGAGGAGGGGCTACTGCTCTTAAAGGGGCCGTCACATACCCACAGTGGTGGGGGAGGGAGAGATGAGCAGAGAAGAGGACCGCCTGGCTGTGGTGGAGTCCAGCCCCACTCTCTCTCGCGCACCCCCGCCTGCCTGGGGCTTCACTGAAGCTCCCATCTTGGTCCCTGCCTGCTCAACGTTCCAAGCTGCAAGCTGGCCCCCACTGTCCAGGGCCTTCGGGAGTAGAAGGCAGAGCCAAGGGGTGCGAGTGAGTGGGCAAAGGGCAGGGGGGAGAGGGAAAGTGGGCAGATCCAGGAAAGTGGAAGGAGGGCTGAAGCTGATGCCCATCAGGGTGACTCACTCTTCTTCCACCACTGGCTCACCCTTTCCTCCCCATAGTAATAGTGAGTCACCCCTACCCACGGGCCCCACCCCCGTGGGCAGCCCATTCAAAGCTGCATCTCAGTATGCCAGGGTGAGGTGGGGAAGGAATGCCTGGTTCCCTGGGGTGGTTGCAGGGAGGGCTGCAGCAAAGTTCTGGATCCTGAGTTCCTTTTACACCCTCAAATTTGGGGTGGGGACCAGGAGTTTAGAGTCACTCTTTTGCATATCTTCTGCCCCAATTTAATCTCTCTTCAAAACCAACCATTGACTCTTAGACCCAAGCAACAAGCCACAGGCCCCAGAGAAGGCCGAGAATAGGACCCAGGCACTTCCTCCCGTTCCCTGCTGCCTTCCTTCGGACCCAAGAATTTGGAAAAAGAGTCTGCCTAGGTTCCTCCTCCCTTCAGTCCCTTTCTACTCCTCATCCCTCCCCACTAACTCCAGGACTGTACTTATTTTTTTTTCCAGGGCTGTACTTATGTTAATGGATAATTTAAAACAGATACCAGAGCTGTACATGCATTCATCACATTGCCAGGACACCAGGTCCCAGATTTTTGTGGTTCCCAGAGGGGCCTGAAAAGGGGAGCAAGGCAGGGGGCTGGACAGCCAAAGTTGGGTCTCCATCCTGCATTCAGGGTTCGTTGAGGGTAGGGACAGCAAAGACTCCAGCCACCTTGCTGGCTGCAAAGGCCAGCACAGCACTTATCTCTGCATTCCTCTCTGACCAGGTCTGCTTTGCATCTGGCTCTGGGGAGGGGCCAGGCCCTCTCACAAAACAGGATCACCTATGTCCCCAGGCTTCCCCACCAGAGGCTCTGGAGCTTCCATCCTCAGGATGCACCAAGGACCCCTTTGATCAGCCTTCTACTCCCCTGCCCAACAATCCTGACCCTGGCCGCACCAACCACCTCACCCTAAGAGGTGGCTATGGCTGAAACTCCAGAGCCCATGTGCTTTCCTGCCCTGCCCCTGTGCCTCCCACAGTTTATTCTCTGATGAGGAACCTGAGAAATTAAATTATGTTGCTAACTCCTCCAGCTCCAGGACATCAGGACACACAAGGGAAGCAGAGCTGGACAGGTCCTCTGTTCTGGGTTCTGGAGCTGGCCTCAGAGGGACAAGGGGCTGCAGTGGGACTAAGGCAGGGCTCTCAGTGTTCAGGGAGGGGAACCAGAAAGGGGATGCTTGGGTTCGCATCTCTGCAGGGTTGACTGGGCAGTGTGGTGAGTATCCAGAATGCACCAGTTGAGGGACCAGGAATATTGGCTTCCACTTCCTGCAGCCCTCTCCCCCAGGGTGCGGCACCCAACTTCAGCCTCCCAGACAAAACAAAAAGTCCTGTTCTGCTTCTCCCTCTTGTGTTCCCCAAACCAGAAGCAGAGGTGGGGTGGGTAAGCCAGTGAAACGTGAGGGACAAAAGCTGTTCCCACTGCCTCGGCACCCCCCCATCTGGCACTGAGCCCCACCCCCCACCCCACCCAGTCCCCAGCCGGCCCTGGCTTCCCCTCCTGGCTGGGAAAGCAAAACCACAATTAACCCTTCCTATCCCAGACCTCCTCATCTTTGGAGAAAAGAGGTGGGAGAAAGGAGAGCGAATCTCACCCTAAATTTCACTCTAGGTTCTTTTCAAAGGGTCTCTCCACCCACCACCACCACCACCACAATGGCCTCAATCCTAAATCTGAACTTCAAACTGAGACTTTATCCTGAATATTCAATCCTAACTCTGTATCCCAAATGGCATCATCTGCTCTCCTGCTCTCAGGTGTAGATTACCAGTCCCAGAAGAAGCAGGAGAGAGCAGGGAAGGCCCGATCCAGAGAAGTGGAGCCTGCTGGGGGTGAGGGTTGGTGGGAGTTGGGACTGGGTAGAGGCCACTTGCTGTGTGATGACAGATCTGCTGCTGAATTCTCTGGGCCTCAGTTTCCTCATCTATAACATGGGCAGAGTGGCCATCTAAGACACAGGGGTTGAGCTATATCCACTGGTAGGGAAAACATAGGGAGAGGCAAAACCAAGCACAAGTGGTTAAAGAGAGCATAGAACCCTGGACTGGATAATGAATTCCAAATGGATTCCAGAAGCCTGGGAGCTGGAACATTAATAAGTGGTATCAGAGTATAGTGGAAGGAGCACTTGTCTTGAAGACCAGTGACCTTAGAGGGGGTTCCTCCTCTGTTCCCATAGCATGCTGGGCCTCCCTCTATGACCCTTCCTCCCAAAAGTGCTATGAGGAACAGGAGGGACTAAGTCTTGGTCATCTGTGTCCCTAACACCTGGTCCAATGCCTGGCATACAGGAAGCTCAAAAAAACAAAAGCATCTGGCCTGGTCACTTTTCAAGTGAGTGACTTTGGGCAAGTTATTTCTCTTCTTACAGCCTCAATTTCATTGTCCATAAAATGGCGATGCTGCAATGATTAACATGCATTTAAAGGGAGCCTTCTTGGAGGAGGTAGAGTTAGGGCTTTACAGAAGGGCCTTATACATAGATCTTGAGTTCACTCATCCAACAAATACTTATTGAACACCTACTGTGTGCCAGGGATGCTTTAGACACTAGGGACACAGCAGTGACTAAAACAGACAAAAATCCCCACCCTCATGGAACTGACATTCTAGTGGAAGATGGTCCATAAATAAAAGACAAAATTATAGTTTGTTAGAAGGTGGTAAGCGCCAAGAAAATAAAAATATAAAGTGGGACAATGCTCAACAAACCGAGTAACTTACACTTTGACAGTCTTTATAGTTGTATGTCTTCATATACATTCTCAACTTGGTTCCCAGACCACCTCATGGGCTGGAGATTATTTCCCTGTTTTACAGCTGAGGCTGACTTTCCCCAAACTAGACTGTAAGTAACAGGCCAAGCTGAGGACTTGGAACAGGCTGCCTGGTCCAGGACTTCTTCGCTATCTTATGCCACTTTGGCGGGAGGCGTGGGAGGAGCGGGGGTGGACTGGTGCGGAGAGGAAGTCTGTGCAGAGGTGCTGGAACGGGAAAGAACCGAGGGGGGTGTGCAGCCGAGCTGAGCAGGGAGATGCTAGAGATGAGGCAGGAAAGTGTGGGAGACGAGGCAGGTGGGAGACGTGGGAGAAGGAGGCAGCCTCCTGGTTTGGGGATGGAGGCCTGAGGGAGAGGATTCTGGCTGCTTGATAAAACTGGGGTCAAGAAGGAGAGAAGGGAGGCACTGAGACCAGCAAGGAAGGATCAGAGGCACTGGCCTTGGCAAGAGGTAAGCTATCTGGAGTGGGCTCAGCGGAAGAGTGAGGCCAGGAGGGATTCCAGGGGCACAGTGATAACAATTCACGTCGGGAAGATTTATGGGTACCTACTATTATTAGGCACTAGGTATCTGCATCACCTTGTTGAACCTATTTGCTCTACAAGGTAAATACTATTATCAACCCTATTTTACAGATGAGGAAACTGAAGCCCAGGGACGTTAAATTATTCACTCAAGGCAGGGTTTCTCAAATTTGGCACTATTGACGTTTTGGGGCCAGATAATTCTTTGTTGTGGGGGGAGGGTCTGGGCACTGTGGGATGTTTGGCTGCAGCTCTGGCCCTCTACCCACCTCTGCTCCCAGTTATGACAATCAAAAATGTCTTCAGGAGGAGGGTGTAGCTCAAGTGGTAGAGTGCGTGCTTAGCATGCATGAGGTCCTGGGTTCAATCCCCAGCACCTCCTCTAAGAATAAATCAATGAATAAACCTAAATACCTCCCCCCACCAAAAAAAAAAAAAGTCTTCAGATAGTGCCAAATGTCCCCTGTGGGGCAAAATCATCCCCAGTTGAGAACCGCTTGTCTAAGGTGATATGGTCGGTATACTGCAGAACTGGGATTTTAATACAGGTGGGCCTGGGCCTGAAAGCCAAGCACTTACCATCAGACTATAATCTTGCACAGGTAGGGGTGGGAGAGAGGAGGATTCAAATGGGTCCCAGGCCATTGGGGAGACAGTTATACTTCCCCATAGGGGTAGGAAAGGGTGACTCTTTGCAGGACGGTCTAGGGAGTGGGGGGTGATTTGGAGAGTTGAGGCCATGGTTTGGGGATCCCTTTATAGTGAGTTTCTGAGGGAGGGATCCTGTCTTATTTATTCTTTGATCAAGGGTTTGGTATCAAACACCTGTTGAACTGCTGAGTCACGCATGCACAGGTGATTGTTATAACCTTGAGGGCAGAAGGACTTGCCTGTTTTTTGAGTGGCTGCCATGTACCAGGCAGTGGGCTGGGGGCTGTGAGAGTGGTTCCCCCTTAAGCTTCGCCTCAGCCTTATGAGGGAGGTATGATTACCTGCTTTGGGGTTTTATATGCCAAAACCCAAAAACTCCGAGAGGTTGGTTAATTGGCCTCAGGTAGCCCAGCTGAGCAGACTGCCTTCTTCCCACCCAGCTCAGATGGAATGACACAGGCCCGGGGCAACTAGCTTAGCTTAGTTTAGCCAGGAAGGCCCTTAGAAGGAGCGAGTGTTTCAAAGCTATTTATAAAGCCTAAGAGCCCCTCATTCGAGTGAAATCTCACCCCAAAGCCCAATATACCAAATGACAGAGGCAGTCTCTCTAGTAGGGAGATTTGGGGACCCCTTCCCGGTATTCCCTTGCCCCTCGCCCAAGAGGCCCCCAGGACTCTGGGGAATAAGCCCCTCTCTTTATAAGTGGGCTTCCAAAGCCAGAGGAGAAAATATTTGCCCAAAGTCACATAGCCAGGCCTGCCCAGACCCCCCGAAATAGTGCTCTGACCCCACCTTACTCTACCACAGGAGACAGGACATCACTCTGGACATATTTGAAGGGGCTAATCCACCTCAAAAGATGGGCATTAATGTCACCATGATGTGGGGGAACTGGCTGCTGAGCCAGAGCCAGGCTGTCTTCCCTCACTGCTCCAGCCAGGCCAGAAGGGGCTGCTGGATAAGGGGCAGAGAACCAGCCATTCATGCCTCACACCTGGCTGGACAGGTCTCCCAGGTGTGATCTCTTCACACTCTAGATGACTGCCTTAACCCTCTCAAACCTCTTTGAAATGCATAAAGCAAACACCATTAGCCCCATCATACAGATGAGGAGATTGAGCTTAGGCAGGTTAACTGATTTGCTAGAAGGCCACACCACTGACAAGTGACAGAAGCAGGCCCCAAGCCCCAGATGTCTGCCTGCAGGTTAACTCCATCCTACCTCTCTGCAGCCCAGACCCCAGGGGGACCAGTCCAACAGAGCTTCGTCCCGGGCGCTCCTTCCCAACATTCCAAACCCCCTCCCCCACCCAAGTGGGCCAAGAGAGCGGCCCCACCGGTGAGTCTCAGGTTTCCGGAACTGTCACAATACACACCACAACACACAATACTGCCCAATACACACCAGACTAGGGCCGAGGAGGAATTTGGTAGTGACATCTTCCTCCCTCCTCTCCATCCCCCAGCTTTGGCCTCTCCCCACCAGGAGAGGGCGGGAGAGGGGAGGCCGGAGTGGGAAGGGGCGGGGCACTGGAGACGTGGGCGGAGCCATGCGGACGGGTCCGTCCTCGGGCAGATCAGTTACAGCTGGCAGTGTGACTCGGGCTCCGGCGGAGTTGTCCCTTCCACCCCTCCCCCTGCCCGGAGGCGGGCAGTGCTGGCGGCTGGTGCTGACGCAGGCGCCTGCGTGTGGGCGGCTGCCTGTGAGTCTGTGTGTGTCTGTCTGTGCGGTTGCCGGGGCCTCCCCGGTCTCCTAAATGGGGGTTTCCTCTCCCTGTTGCCAAGGAAACAAACAGAAGCGCCACAACTCCAGGACTGGGGCTAGAGAAAGGGTCCCCAAGCCCTGTACGCCCACGCACTTCCAGGACGTGAGACGGAAGAGGATTCGCTGTCCCCCTCCCCTCACCCAGGTGCCGACCAAACGTTACCAAATGTGGGACCTGAAACTAGAGTGGCCACATGTCCTGTTTGCAGAGCACTGAGTTGTTTCCTAGGACCAAGGCACTCACGGTGCTCAAACCAGGACAATCTCTGGCAAACAGGACAATTGGTCTCCCAAGGTATTTATCCAATTTTTGTGGGAAGGTTCTATTTTTAAAATATGAGAGGAGGAAGGGTATGGCTCAGTGATAGAGTGCATGCTTAGCATGCAAGCGGTCCTGGGTTCAATCCCCAGTACTTCCATTAAAAAAATAAATAAATAAACCTAATTACCTTCTCCCCGACCCCACAAAATAAGTAAAAATTTGAGAATATCTTCGACAGATTTTACGCAGCTATAGGACTGTGTGGAAACATGGGCAGGCTTCTCTGAGGGACTTGGAAGGGAAGGGTCTGTGCAACTGAGGGGCCCTGAGGTTCACCTTCATTATCACCATAAATACCACCTGGGGCCCCTGCAGCCCCTAAACTCCTTAGAGTCCCCTTTGAAGGCTACCAACTAGTAATCATGCCAGGGTGGTCAACTGGGAAAGTGAACTTTCACCAGGAGGATGGTGGTTAATCTGCAGATTTCCTGATAGGTGGGAGGGGCAAGGGGCACTTTCCTGAGAGGTGCCTGGGGCTGCCAGGTGGGGCAGATGAACAGGCGTCCCTGCTGAGATCAGGAGCTCCTGGAGAGAGGCCTGAGGGATGGGGAAGGGACAGCCTTGGGCCAGTGCTTCATCATACACTGCCTGGAAGCCAGAACTTCAGAGCTGGGAGGGCATCATGCAGGCCAACTCCCTCATTTCTAGACCTGCCTGGGTCCAACTCCCCAGATTCCCCTGACTGACTATTCCTAAGCTGGCCCATAGGCCTGCCCCAGGGCAGCACCCTGTGGGCCCTCTTTGCCCAGTAAAGTCCAAAGTTTGCAGGGCTCCCTGAGAGCCCACCTCACTTTGGCCCTCAAACCCTGAGGGGATCTTCATCACAGAGACAGGTAATGGGGAAACCACTGGAGGAGGGGAGGCGCCGGGCTGGGAGGGACAGGATACACAGTCTGAGGCTGGTCTGCTCTCAGGCTGCCCAGGGAGAGGCCGAAGGGGCATCTGTTTCCTCTTGGCCATGGTCCCCTCAATCCTGCCCCCAGAGGAGGTGAAAATGGTGCTGGCTTCCTGAAGCAGAGCTTCCTGGCCTGGGAACGGACAACAGACTGGGTGTCCATCAAAACATCCCACATGCCCTCGCCTCCCTCTGCCTGGAGCTTCGGGGCACTCAGCTAAGACTTAGGGGTGGGGGTGTGTTTTCTGTTGGAGCAGAGGGGTGTGGTCTTGGAGCTCACTGAGCACCAGTGATGTACCAGAAGCGATAGCCAGTCTGGGCTCCCAGTAGGATGTGGTGGGGGAGAGGCTTGTCTAGCTTAAAGGTTGGGCCTCACTCAGGTAACTGAGTGAACTAGGGTAAAGGATGGACCAGAGACAGTTGAGCACAGAAGGTAACTGGGGATGAAGGGAGAGAGAAGAGAGGGTAGAGGGAGGAGGTTGGGGAGGAAGTCTACCTTGAGGGAAAAAGAACTGAGCTTTGAGGTGAGGGAGAGGCGGGGATCACATCTGGAGCCCAGGCCAGGGTGCTGGGGAGTGGAGAGCTGGGCAGAGGGGAAGCCCAGGGATTGAGGAGAGGGGCAGCTGCCCGGGCTGACGCCAGCGCTCCAGCCCCAGATCTTGGTGGGGCAAATATTTACCAGGCAACAGTTGCTAAGCAAGGAGGAAGGAGGAGGGAGGCCAGTAGCTAGAAGGCCTTCCAGACTCCTCCCATCCTTCACAAAAGACAACTTAGAGCTGGTGAGCCATTCTGTTCCCTTCAGCCTTCCACACCCACCCCACCACGCAGACTCAGCTATATCCCTCCATGCACATATCTTGGAGTCACCTCTACCACTGTTCCTCTCAGCTGTAAGCTGAAAACAAGACAGAAGGCTGGGCTAGGGGCAACTTAATTCCTGGGCTGCCAGACCTTCCCCCCACCCTAGGACAGCTCTGGAGGCCCGGATCAAACCTTGCAAAATGCCCCCTCCACAATGTGCTGTTCACTGGGGGCTGGAGAGGGGGGTGGGCCAAGCAGTCAGGATATGGTGAGAGGAGATGCTGAAGGATGGAGTCAAGATGTCCAGGGGATGGAAGCTGGAGGAGAGGATGAGGAGGCTGAGAGAAGGGGAAGGAATGACTCCGTTAGAGGCTGTGAAAGGGCAGGTGAGGAGGGCTATTGGACCCAGAGAAGAGGGGTCCTCAGGGGTCCTCTCTGCTCTGGCCCCGGGGCAGAGGAGGGGAAGGGACAAAGGAGGGGAGGGTGTGTTCAAAGGGGGCCAGATGTGGCCCGTGTGATGTGGGCTGTTGCTGGCACGAGCACCGTGGGGGCAAGACATGCAACCGCTGCCAGGAAGGATTAATCAGAAGTAGGGCGGGGTCAGGGGAGAGGGACAGCTAGTCCAAGACCCCCAAGGCAGCAAATAGGAGCTTTCAGGGAGGGTATAAGGGCTCAGGGCCTGCAAGGGCGGGTTAGCTAGGGGCATGAGCTGCCCTCCCCACCACCGCCCCCACCCCCTCCAGGTTCCCATCCATTTCCCTGGCCAGCCTCAGTTTCCATATGCACAACGGAGATCCTGACACCCCTTCCCAGGGCACAAGATGTGCTGAGGGCTCAGCACACTAGAGGGGTTCTCTTCCTTACCCACCTCCTCTGGGTGAGGTCTCTGCTCTGCAGGGCTTCTCCCTGGGGGTCAGTGGGTTCTCACCCTTGGCCACAGGCCCTCTGGAAATTGGGGTGCAGAAATGGGAGGGAAGGGCACAAAGAAGAAGCTGCTGGGGCAGAGAGGAGGTTCCCAGAGCCCAGGCTCCCTGGTGCTGATGGAGGTTCTTGAGGGTCGAAGGGTTGGCCAGAGTGGCTGGAGGCCCCATGAGTCCACCCTGAAATGGAGGTAGATGGAGGGCCATCACTGGGAAATGACACTGGAGGTGAGCCTGAAGCCCCAGCCCAGAAGGCAGGAGCCGGCCCGGAGGGAGAAGGGTTAGAAGATCCTAGGAAACAGCAGACCTGAAGGGTGGGCCAGGGCGCAGCCCTGTAGAAACAGACCAAGGGACCCTTGGAGAACCAGGTCCAAGCTGGCAACGGAAAGAGTGTTGCTTTCCAAACTCCCATTGGAAAGTTTGAAAAATACACATGGAAACATGACTCACTACCCCCTCCCCATGGCCCCCCTTTCCTGGTTTTTGTGATTTTTCTCCCAAGAGTTAATTCAAATCACATTCTCACAGAGACCAAGTTTAATGAGGGAGGGCAAGGAGCAGGCTGAAGGAGGCAGAGAGGCGCCACAGGAGGGGTCTGGAAATAGACATGAGTGCTGGGGCCGGGGCTGGGGCAGACAAGGGCGTGGTGATTCGTCCACCGTGGAGTACGCGGAGTAGGGAGAATTCAGCTTCCAAACACTTAGATGCTCAAGTGAAAGCTGGAAGCAGAATTCATTCACACTACCACCCCAGAAACTGCTCTATGGCCTGTTGCCCTGTGTAGCCCAAGCCCAGAGCGCATGCCTTCCGGCTTCCTCCTGGACTCCGTTCCCAGGGCTGCAACTGAGGCCAGAGTCCTGGGGTGCTAGGAGTGGAGGCAGAGCTCCCTGAACTCAGTGCCTCTGCTGCTCCCTTCCCCCAAACGTGAGTCCTGGAGCTGGCATGTGGGCACCCCTCTCCCTTCAGGCTGGGAGGATCCAGCCAGGCCTCCACCAACAGTGTCTCTGGGCCAGCAATTCCCAGCCTGTCCACAAGAGGCCAGGGAAAGGGGAAGCCTGGCTCTGGGCCAAAGGTGAGGGGCCCTGCCACTCCTGAGAGTTCTTGGAAAGGCCTCCAAGGATTCCCAGGTCAGGGGTGATTCCTGAGCTTCCATACTTGTCATCCTTTCTTGGATGTCCCAGCTGGAGTTCATGTCTCCCCAACACCACCCCAGCCCCACTCTGCTCCTCCGTCCTCAGCCCTACCTGCTCTGTCTCTCCTGACCGAGTCCTGTGGATCCAGAATCTGTCCACTCTGTGCACTGCCTCCAGCTCCCTGGTTCTGATCACCATCAGCCTCCCCTGAGTAGTGGCAGGAGCCTCTGGGCTAGTCTCCTTGCTTCTACCTTTGCCTCTGATCCAATCTTTTCTCCTTCCTAAACCACAGCCATCTTTCCAAAATGTAAACTTCGGCGTGTTTCCACAAGACCTCAAACTAACAGTGCATCCTCACTGTATTCAGGATGAAGTTCAAATTCCTTGAGCTGCCATGTAAAGCCCTCTGTGATCCCGCCTCTACTTGTACCCCCAGCCTCATGGCTGGCCCTCGAGACTCCAGCAATCTCGATCTCTCGTTTCTTCTAAGCTAACCTTCCTGGACTTGGCACATGCTCTGCCCTCTGCCCAACACTTCCTCTTCCTCCAGGCTCAGCTAAAAGTGTCGCTAGTTCTAGTTAAGTGTCCTGCTGAGCCCCCAACATCTCTTGTCACATGAAATTGACACTGTCTGCCTTCCCAGTTAGGGGAACTCCTTGAGGGAAGAGGCTGGGTGGGTCTGGCCCTCTCCTGTATTCCCAGCACCTAGCATAGAGCTTGGGACAGAGAAGGTTCTCTATGCACATGTGAGCTGAGCATCTCAGCAGACCTCCCTTGGGAACCAGCACTCTCAAAAGGCTCAACTCCTCCTTTTCCCACACACACACCCCACTCTTCACCACTGAATTCTAGCCTCACTTTCCTCCCACGTGCACCTCGCTGCCTCCCTCCATTGGTGCTCTACACTCTACATGTGCTCTGCTACCAGGCCTCTCTCCACACCCAGCCCCCCGGCGTAGTCACAATACCAGTAGTAACAACAGCTACTGTTTACAGAGCGTTCGCTATGTGGCAGGGCCTGTTCAAGGTTCTTTCCATTCATTGGCTCATTTGATTCCCAGCAGGAGCTAAAAAAAGAGATTGGCCGAAGAACCTACTTGTCTGCTGGTTCAGGACCAATCTCTCCAGGAGCTTATAACTGTCGTCACTGTGTGTAAAGGAGATGGGTTATATGCTGGGCCCCTGAGAAATGTTTATTGAGGGAAGGAACAATAGAATTGCCCACTTTTAGAGCAGGTCCTACCCCTAGTGAAACATTATCTCCAGGCAGCCCTGGGAGGTGAGCAGGGCAAAGTCATTATTCTCATTTTATAGAAGAGGACTTAGTTCAAGTGAGTGGGGAGAGACCTGCTTCTGGCTGCACAAGTGGAAACAGGCTCTCATCCAAAAGGCAGCAGTCTGGGGCCATGCAGGGGGTCCAGGGGTGGGGGTGGGGTCTATTCGAGAGCTTTCAGGGGTCATGGCTGGGGGGAACCCTTGGAGACCACAGATCCAGTGGTCTCAACCCTCACTGGGCATCAAAATCGCTTGGGGGAAGGAGCTTTCAAAACTGCCAAGGCCCCAGATCTTGGATTTTTTTAAATTATTCTTTTTTATTTTATTTGTTTTTATATTTTGATTCAATAATTCATCTGCAGGGGGACCCTGGCATTTGTCAGTAACCACTGTTTCAACCTATCATTTCATATGAAGAAGCTGAGGTTTAGAGTAAGAATTACAATACCAGCGAACGCTGAGTGTTCACAATGCCAGGCACTGTTCTCAATGGAGCAGGTGCATCATTCACCCCATTCTCACCATGACCCTGCACGGGAGGGACTGTTATTTTCAGCTCATTTTATAGGTGAGAAAATGAAGCACGATGGGTCCAGGGCCACACAACCAACAAGTGGTGGAGCTGGGATTCAAATCCCAGAGAACTGGCTTCGAAGCCCACACTCTCAACCCCAAAGCTGCATAGGAGCCAGTGGTGGAGCCAGGCCCCGCCAGATGGCACACCACCTCTGGAAAGAAAGGAAGGCTGGAAAGCCAGCAAGAGCGGGTAAATTGAGGTCAGAGAAGCCACAGTCCAGGTGGGAGGCCTGGAAGCTCCCGGCTCCCTCTCTCTCAGGGGCAGAAGAGGCTGCTGGTGAGGAGCTGGGCAGTGGGGCACCTTCCCCTGGGGGCCACCCTTCCGCCTGCCTGCCTCCCTCCCCTCCTGATGGGGATCCCTGACCAGCCCCAGCTAAGCTGTCACCCTCCCTGTGCTAATTGATGGAGCCTCCTAATTGCTGATCACAAGGAGGCAATTAAGTCCAATTAGGGAGCAAGAGCTAATTAGTGCTCAGCTTCCCAGCCTCTGGGCACCCTGGGGTCTGCAGGAACCTGCTGCCCACCTCCTCCTACCCCCAGGGAAGAGAACTGCTGCTTGTAGTGAGCATGTCAAAAGTTGTATGGCTTCCTTTCTCTCCTAAGGATCAAGGGTCAGGCACCTCCACTTATCCCCTACCTCTGCGCTCTGGGGCAGCTCTGTGTGCAGACCCACTAGATATGACTTGCCTTCCCTGACAACCAAGAACATTCATGTCACCTCATAATTCATAAGGATTTGCCCAGCATCCCATCCATCATCCCTGAAACCCTGGATGTAGGGGCTCATGTTATTCCTGGGGCTCAGAGAGGGTAAGTGATTTGCCTGAAATCACACAGTCCACTTTAACCCCAGCTCCTGTACCCCCTGACTTCCATGTGTGGTAAATCTTTCTGATGATCTCACCTCATCATTCCTAATGTAACGCGGTAGACAGGTGTGGCTTGAATTGTGCACCTTCTTTCCATGTGCTGTACTATGTTAGGTTATCACATTTAATCTGCTGTCCTCCCCCTGTTCCTCTGCCTGACTCTAATCCAAGAACCCAGTCCCAACTTCAGGAAGGTTCTTTCTGGGATCCCAGAACTTAGAGTCAGAAGACAGAGGCTCTAGTTCTCTCTTCCACTAATTCACTCTCTGACCTTGGAAACATTGCTTTCCTTCTATGGACCTTGGTTTCCTCATCTGCAAAACAACTGGACTGGACTGGAAGATTTCCAAGGCCCTTCCAACCTCCATCCCTTCTGTTGCAGGGGAAGAGATGGTGAAGAGCTAGGCTTCCTTGTTGCGTGTCATCAGGGCCCAGGGATGGGACAGGAATACCCCTTTCACACTGAAATTCTGGGGTCCCCAGCACTAAACAAGAATGAAACTGTCCTGATAGCGACTGGAGGAGGCTGGGAATTCTCAGGCTCTAGCAAGGGCTGGGAGTGGGGAGTGTGGGGGGGTGGAAAACATGATGATCTCTCTCTCTAACACACACACACATGCTTCTGCCTCCAGGATCAGATACAGGGACAATGGTAGGGGATGTTGGATGGACAGTTATTAGGGCCTGCTTCCTGGGGTCTGGAGGACAGTGAGAAGCAGGCTGGATGCACAATGTCTGGCCCATTATCAGGCCATATATTTGGCCAGCTTCCCTCCCTAACACGGCTGAATTCACACAGGGCAGGGCAGGCAGGGAGGTTGGGGGAGATGGAGGGGTCCCTTCCCGTCTCCTCCTGGATCTTAGCTACACTCTAACTTCCATGATCCTGTTCTTCTTTTTCTGCTTTCTGGGTCTTCACAAGGATGGTTAGAGTCAGACTTGCCTGGGTTCTAATCCTGGCTCTGCCACACATGTCCTACCTGTGTCACCCCTGGCCAGGGTAAAGTTTTCATCTTCTATAAAATGGGGTAACACTAAGTCCAGAGAGCCATTGTGAGCAATAAGCAAGATGTGCATGTACAGTGAGGAGCAGAGGGCTCATCTCCCCTCCTTGGATCTGAAAGAGCACAGGCCCAGGGGCTGTGGTTGGAGGAGCAGATGCTGAACACCAAGAAGGAGCCATAGTGCATCCGGTCCCCAGCACCCAGGCCCTCTGCAGCTTTCCCTTTCCTGTGGTGAATCACTGTTCACGAGCCCTGGGGACCCAGGAGTCCCCGGCTTGCCACAAATACTACCATTGTCATAGAAACCGGGCCTCCCCTTCCTCTCTCGCTGATTGATTTCACCACACTGTCCCCCACGCTGTGTCTGGTTCCTAGATCTCAGCTTTTGACTCACTGATTGAACTTCTTCTCATTTCAGGTCCCCAAGATACCATCAGCCTCCTCCCCATTTTATGGTCTGTGCCCACAGCCCCCCAGCCAGGCCCTTTTCCCCAGTGGCCTCCACTCCTTTCTCTGCTAAGTTAGACTAGAAAAACGTCTATCCAGGAGAGTCGAGTAAGTGCCAGCCCCAACTGCCCTCATCAGTCCTCAGGACCCCGCCTCTCCCGCCCCGTTCAAACTCCTTGGCGCAGGGTTGTGAAACCAGCAAGGGCAAGGGAGGTGGCCACGGGCAGAGACTGACGGGCGCTGGCGCCACCTGCTGGCCCGGTGGGGACCGGCCTCACCTTCTCCTTATGGGTGGGAGTGTCCAGGCTAATCCTGAGTGGCAGGAGGCCCCCGCTTTGTGTCGTCTGGACGGTGACCGTCATCCACATAGTTCGTGCATTCATTCATTCACAGATATTTACCATCTGTGTGCCCCAAATAGCTCTTGTCCTCGTGGAACATGCAATTAAATTGCCTCAAAAGGCACAGCTCAGGATGCCAGGGGACAGAGAACCAGGCACCTAACCCAGGCTGCGGCTTCCCTGAGGAAGAGGTGACTAAGCTAAGTCCTGAATGATAATCACAAACACTTATTAAGGACTTTCTGCATACTAGACACTATGTTAGTACTTTACACACTGCCTAATCACTAATCACACTACAATCCCATGTGGTAATTGCTACCATTATCTT
The DNA here is from genome assembly GCF_048564905.1 of Vicugna pacos. Taxonomy (NCBI): domain Eukaryota; kingdom Metazoa; phylum Chordata; class Mammalia; order Artiodactyla; family Camelidae; genus Vicugna; species Vicugna pacos. The sequence continues at coordinate 24,872,550 of NC_133007.1, forward strand.
CATTTTATAGTTGGGGAAAACAGGTTCAGAGACATTAAGTAATTTGCATAGGGCTCACAGGTAGGAGGCAGCAGCACCTGCCCTCCTGTAGCCCAGGTTTGGAGGACAGCCACCCTGTGGGCTCCTGCTTGAATAGCTGGGCAGAAAGGGAGAAGAAAGTATGTTCCAGGTGGAGGAAACTGCAGGCCTGGAAACCACTGGCCCCAGAGGAGGAGAGATGGGCAAAGGAGACTGAAAAGGAGTGCCCAGGGAGGCAGGAGAAAAGCCAGGGAGAAAATAGAGTTTGGAGAAGAAGGGAAGAACCAGCAGGGTCAGAGGTCAGCGGTCAAGCAAGGTAAAAATTGAGACTGGACTCAACCTCTGCTCTGAGGGTAACCCAGTCAGTGTGGGAAGGTAGGGACCAGAAACACAGGGAGAGCAGGGTACAGAGTCCTCTGCCCAGGTCTGATGTCAGGGCTTGGGCCAACCAACAGGCCTGAAGGAGTCTGGGAAGGCTGTCTGGGAGAGACATGTCTAGTTACCCACCTGGAAGGGTGTGGAAGTGCCTCTAGAAAACTGGCACTAAGGGGCACCGGGCAGCCTGGGTGTAGTATCCAAGTTCTGGAACTGGATTCAGCTGGGCGGCAGCCTGACCTCCCTCAGGCTCCTGAGAAGGGGCCTTGTGCAAGGATGCTGGAACCAGAAGGTATCCTGAAGGCCCTCTGGCCCAAGCCACCCCATTCTGTAGTCCTGAGCTGGAGGTGGCTTGTACCTGCTGGCCAGAGCTCATTGTTCACATTGAAATCAGCCACGGTGAGAGAATTTATACCATGGAAATTGGCAATTGCCATAAACAGGGCTCCACCCCACACCAAGTTATTAAATATGGGCAAGCACATCACTGTTCTAACCTCTCCTGCCCCCACTTTACAGAAGAGGAAACTGAGGCTCAAAGATAGAGAATGACTCATTCAGTATCACTCAGTAATTTTCTTCCTCTCATTCATTCAGTTAATCATTTATGTAACAAATTTTTATTGAGTGTCTCCTCTGCCAGGCTTTGGGGAGACATCCCCTGTTTTGGGGGAGCTTGTGGTCTGGGGTAGCAGGCAGAACATGTACACTGGCTTTGATGGCACTGTGGGCTAAGTACCAACAAAGGGGTAGATCCCAGTGCCACAGCAGTCTCGGGAAGAGTACCAGCGTACATCAGCACGATCAGGAAGACCTCCCAGAAGACATGAGTCCTGAGCTCAGCTCTGAAGGATGAGTGGGAGATAGCCAAGGTGATGGAGGAGAGAGGATCTGAGGCAGACAGAACAGCACCTGCAAAGGCCTAGGGGATGGAGAGGGCCTGGCAGGAGCACACGAACCATGTATACTTCTTTGCACTCTTAAGGTCCCAAGACCCCTTTTAGCAGCAATGACTGAGGGGAGGGATTTACATGCTTAGAGATCCCTTCTGAGCCATCAGTCAGAAGTCCTATCAGTGAATTAGCATCATTATTGAGTTTCTGCTGTGTAAGAGTTCCAGACTAGGTGCTTGAGAGGAGGAACCCAGTGATAGTATATGCCAAGCATCATGCAAACAGCAGCCCCTTGGAGGGATGGCTGTGAGAGAGGGATCGGGGTGTGAAGAGGAGGGAGAGGTGAAGCTGGGTGTGGAGGGTGGGAGATATGATGGAAAAGCAGAGGGAGAAGTTGAATATTGGGGGAGGGGTGGGGGTCAGGGGAAGAGTCTGTTCAAGAGGGAATGGGTATGCCCAGCTTCCAAACAGCAAACACTGATTGAGCACCTACTGTGTGCCAGGCATAGGTGTGGGAATGCAGGAGTGGACTAGCTTCAGTCTCAGTGCTCAAGGAGCTCCCAAGGTACCAGGGAGACAGAAACATAAACAGACAGTTACAACATAGTGTGATGAATGGGAAGGGATCCCCCCCAAATGACCAGATTTCTCAAGGAAAGTGACATCAAATTCGAGTCCTGCAAGATGAACCAGCATTAGCCAGGGTGAGGGTGAAGGAATAGCAGATGGGACAGCACAGGGCTAAGCTGGGTGATGGGCAGAACATGGTGTGCACAAAGCCCTGAAAGAGGGCCCATGTGGCTGGAGTAGTGAGTGAGAGGGCAAAATCAGCTGGACTGGTGGGCAGGAGCCAGAATGTAAAGGATGTTCTAAACCACACCAAGGAGTTTGATCTTGAATCTAACAATGACGGGGAGCCAATACAGGGTTTTAAGAAGGAGACTTTCATGATCAGATTTTTTTTTAAATGATCTCTCTGGTCACCATGAGGAGAATGGATTAGAAAGGGCAGGGAAGACAGGAGTGAAGGACGGAGACCAGTTGGAGGCTACTCCAGGCAGGAGATGATGATGGCTCGGATCAGGAGGGTACTAGTAGAGGGAAGTTGATGGGTTTGGGAAATGTTTTGAGGTGTAGTTGATAGAACTGATTGATGGACTAGATGTGAGGGAGTAAGGGAAAAGGCAAAAATCACAGCCTGCTCCAGATTTCTGGCTTGAGCAATCAGGTGGAGGGTGATCATTTACCAGAAGTCGGGGGAGCAGGTTGGGACGATCATAGCAGAGCCAGGACTAAAAACTCAGGACATCTGGGTTCCAAGCCAGCACCTGTTTTCCCTGTGAAGGCTGTTGGGAGAAGGCAGGGAGAATGTGGGACAGACGAAGGGGGACGTGGGGATGGAGAGGGCCAGAAGCAAAGGGAACAAAATAACAGTAGCAATCGCTAATGCAATGCCAGGCGCTGGGCTTTATGTATGTTCGGGTAAATTCTCACAAAGTGATCATTCTCTCTAAATTAACCATCTCACACCTTTCTACCCCCATATCCTGCTTTGCTTTTCTTCACAATTATGACCACTACCAGAAATGACATCTACTTGTTTATTGTCTGCCTCCCCTCCCCCAGAGAATATCAGCTCCCTGAGAGTAAGGACTTTGTCTTGTTCAATGATGTATCTCCAATGCCTACAACAGTGCCTGACACAGCAAGTGTTTAATATATATTTATTGGTTGAAAACTTTTAACTCCTTGTCAGGTAGGTTTTATTATTATTCCCCTTCAGACCCAGGTTGGTTGTAATCAAATGCCTATTTGGTTAACCTGTCCTCTGAACAGTGTCTCCTCGGGACTCAAAGGACGACTGGACATGAAGCCAATCTTAAGCAGCTGAAGAGGGCTCAGGATGACAGAGGGAGATGGTCAGACCAGGGGGATGCCCATGTCTTAGCCACCGGGGTTTTTGTCCTGAGTCAGGAATAGAATGGTAGCCTCATTTTCTCCCACGTATTGAATGCCCTGCCAGAAAAGGGCAAAGTGGAAGCTTGAGATGACACCTGAGGAGGCAGGACTGGACATGGAGCACTACTTGTGGGTAGAAAACATCTGGGCCTTAGTGTCCGAGCAGTGTCCACTCCCAGTAGCTGGCCTGCAGCGCCACCTCGTGGTCAAAGTTCAAAGATGTTTTTCCTCCACCTGTCAGGATCCAAGGAAGCTGGCCACCTACCCAAACAGCAAACCTCCTGGGCACCTGTGGAGTCAACCTCCAGTCATCCCTCCAGTCCTCTCCCTTCAAATGAACCTCACTCATCCTTCAGGGCCTTCGGATCCACTTCAACCAGAAGCCTCTTCAAACTGGTTCAGTTTCACTGATTACTTTCTCCTTGGCCTCCAGACACTCACTGGGTATCACTGTTTACTTCTGGTGTCCTAGGCTCCAGAGTAAGACAGATCTGGCTTTGAACAGTAGAGTGTCCACTTACCAGCTGTGTGACTTGAGCAAGTTACTTAACCTCTCTGAGCTCAGGTCTTTGATGTTATACAGAGACAGCAATTCTAGCCTCACAGAGTTGTGAAGAGCATTAAATGAGATCAAGTCTGTAAATGCCAAGAGAGCCTAGCAACAAGGAAACTCAGGAAATGGCAAGTCCCTTCCCACCCCTCTCTCTGACTTCCGCTTCCCTTTCCTGATGGGAAAAAAAGGCACAAGAGAGTCACAGGACCTGGGTTCTCTGGGCCTCAATCTCCCTCTCCCCAAAACAAGGCCATTAGGTAACTGATGAACCTATTCATTCATTCAATTTCTATTCCACCTATGACATTCTATACAGTGAACATCTTTTATATCCATTAATTCACCTGTGCCAGGTTGTGTCTTATGCTTCAGTATCCCCTGTTAGTATCTACCTCAGAAAGGGCACTAGAAAAATCCCTCCTCAATAACCTACTACCAAGGGCATGTTTACTGCCTCCCCCACCCTGCCCCAAGAGAACACCCAGCCCTGGCTGGTACCAGGTGCCCCTCCCCCTCCCTTGCCTCAGCCCAGAAACCAGAGCTGGCGCCACTGGGTGAGGAATCTGGGGACCAACTGTCACAGCTCTGGTATCACCCGCCTCCTGGACGCCTGGGTCAGGCACTGAATCCCAGAGAGGCCCTGTCAACCAGCTGTCCTGGGGGACCCCAGCTCTGCTCCAGCCCCTCTGAGCGGCTCTCCCTGGGGAAATCAGAGAGTGCAGGGGATCTGGTAGGGGGTGGTGCTGGAATGGTCCCAGGGGAGAAGCAGAGAGGTGTTTGTCCAGGTCCACACCTCAAGCTGGGCTTCAAAGGCCTTGAGATTGGGTCCACAATAATGGAAGGACCATAGTGACTTGCTCTCTCCTCCAATCTCTGTAGCCTTAAGTCCCAAAGACTGTTTTGTCCTCACATTTAATCCTATTTGAGCATGTTCTCTGAGCCATGTAGGCTTGATTCTGTGTCTTGCTAAGGGCAGATATCAAGTCTGATATTTCTTTTCTGTGTCTTAACAGAATTTTACCCAATATATTCTCACTGATTGAAATGAATGAGTTGAGTGTGTTTGAGAAACAGAGAGAAAACTGTCTGTGCTGTCAGCACGAAGGATGGTGTTTAGACAGCAAGGTGGGCTTCCCATCTGGGAGGGGTATTAAGAAAAGAAAATGAAAACCCCTTGAAGCATAGGAGAGGAGGCTCAGCTGCCTAGGACACATGGAGAAGGCATCCCGACAGGAGTAGGGAGATGGATGAGATAACCTCTATAAGGGCCAGCCAGCTTGGTAGGGCAACCTTGGTGGTAGCCTCCTGTATCTGCCTGCCTTCCTCCCTCGGGGCTCTAAGAATAGGGCAGGGGAGGGGCAGGTGTTAGGTGTGTGCCCCCATCACTTGGTACCTGGTACTTAGACAGCAATAACAGGTGCCCAGTTTGGCTCGAAGGAGAGAAGGGACACAGCTCACACGCAGATGAGCAGTCTGGATCACCCACACCCACACCTGTCCTCCAGCCTCCATGTGAGCCCTGGGCCCCCCCCCCACTCTTCATTAGGTCACCTTTCCTGCCTTGTAGTCAGACCTGTGTGTACACATACACAGACACACTTGCACATAGACACATGCTCATACAGCCAACTCAACAGCCCCACAGGGTCCTTTGTTCCTCAGGCCTGAGGCTGGGTATGTGTTAGAGATGTAGAGTTCGCCTGCATCTCAGTGCTCATCAGGAATTCTTTTGGGATTTATGTGCTGTTTGTTTGGGATGATCTTCTGTCTGCAAGTCCAGGTCTAGAACTGACTTCAAGGGACTCACAGTGGGTCAGGATCTCCTCAGTGCCTGGTACATCTTAAGAGCTCAGTTGGAAGCAGTTCGCTGAATAAATGAATTAAAATTAATTCATGAAGACCACTAACAAAAGTTAATTGCCAGGGGAGAGCATCCAGGGCCGAAAACTAACATTGATTGAACACCTAAAATGAGCCAGGCACTGTGCTAGGAACTTGGCTTATTATTTCCATTTGAGATGAGGAAACTGAGGCTCAGCAGTAATTGACTGCTCAAGGGGCAGAACTAAGAAGCAGTACATTTGGCTCCAGAGGCCTGCTCCTTCCTCTTATGTAACAAAGCTTGGACCACGCACGTATGCTCACCACATCCTTATTGAGCTTTTTCTCTGGGCAGGGCCATGTGCTGGGCACTGGGGGGCCAGGGTTGGGGACAGTGACAAAGATGAGACACACACTCCTGTCCTCTAAGGTCCTGAAGGGGAGAAGTATGCCGCTTACACACCTTTCTGGTTATAGGCAGAGAGTGAGGGATGGGGTGGGCACAGCTATCTATTTCCAAGCAAAATTATTTCAGTAAGGACTTCAGCCCTCATAGTCACAATTCTAGATTGGGAAGGTGGGAGTTGGGGGGGGGGCGGGGGGAAGAACAGGAGGGCCCCTGGGCAGAAACCTAGCTTAGCCAACACAGTGTCAGTGGAGGAGGGGAGTCCCTTGGACAAAGGAGGCCACCAGCCTCTGGGAGTGAGAGACTCTTCAAACCCCTCCTGAGAACCTGGCCCTCAAGGTGCCCACTGTCGGGCTCCTCTGCCACTGGGCACCCTAGCAGGCCCTGCTGTGGGTGGACACACTCCACAGAATCTGCAGGCTCACACCCCTGCATGCACACCCATGCCCCACAACTAAGTGCGCACACACACATACATCCTGCCCTCCAGGTGCCAGCTTCATGGTTGCCTCTCTGGCCTTGGATACTTGGAATCGGTGGGACCCTGAGGGTGGACACAGTGGTGCATGAACACACCCAGGGGATTGATTTGTCCTTGTTGGATCAGTGAGGGGGGTCCAGCAGGGACTGCCCCTTCCCCTACCCCACCCTTTAGTCTGCCCCTTCCCATTCAGCAGCTGTCCCCTCCCCAGTCACACACAACTTGTTTCTGTCCTTTGTTTTCCTCCCTGGCCAAATTCCAAGGCTTTCTTTGGTCATTAACCTCCTGCTTTAATTAGTTTAGTGGGGAGGAAAGTGGAAGGGGGTAAATTCAGGGGTGGGTGTCTAGGAAGAGTCTCATTTCAGAAGGGACAGGAAGGTTCAGACCAGCTGGTGACAAAAATGCCTGGCACAAAATCAGTCCTATGCAACTGCTTCCTATTTCTATTAATGTTAAAAACAGTTACCTGGTCCACAGAGTAGGACCCTTCTCCCGAGGAGAGAGAGGACCACAGTTCCCGGGACCACAGTTCCCCCAATCTAGGTTCGTGGGGCAGAAGGATAGGGGACAAGGGCAGGGAAGAGCCCACTCTCACAGGGCCTTGTCTCTTCAATTCCTCCTTTCACACTCTTGCTTAGAGGCGGGAGCGCCCAATCCCACAAGAAGGTTTGTTGTTAACTTTATGTTAAATCCTCGATCCGGAGAGCACCCCTCCCCAATTCTGGGGCCTTCCGGGTTTCTCAGTCATGATTCCCCTTCCTTGGATCTTCTGCTGCGCAAACAAGCAAGAGCCCCTCAGCGTGCCAACCCCCACCCCCTCCTGAGATCTTCTGCCCTGGCTCCCACTCTCCCATTGGTGTGCAAACTGACTCTTTCCAAGAATCAATTTAGGGAAATGGGCATCGCAGCTCAGCCCTCATGGCCTCACAGTGCCTGGTCTATGAGGTCATCTCCTCCATTCCCCAGCCTCCAAGCAGAACTTTACCTCACAAACTAGTTTAGATTTTTGGTTTCCAAGGCGCTCCAGAAAAGGACACCTTACCACTGTAGCTCACCCACCCATTCTTATAAAACTCTTTGGGGAAGTTCTTAAAAGTCTGACCTCAAGCCCTCAAGCTGCAATGCTATCCTTTCTCCTACTGGGAAAGACCCAGACATAAAAAGGATGACAAAAGAAATGCTTAAGATATGGGGTGAGAGGAGAAGAAAAGATTACATTACACTCCAACTTCCACAAACTTTCCTAAGAGTATCCAACTGTCCAGTTCATGCCTTTAAAACTGATTTTGGCTTTCACCAAATTTCCAGAGTCAAAGGAGCTGAATTAATGGGTTTTCAGTGGGGGAGAGGTGGGTGAGGCAAAGTGGAATAATGGTGAAGGCTAAAGAACAGATCAGCCTGAGCTATATGTATGGCCCAGATCTGACCCAAGTCTGGGTCCCCATTCCATCCCGTCTCTCTTTCCTCCTTTCGTCGCACCCGAAGCTCGTAGCTCTCACCCGATACTCTTAAGTCACACCATTCCTTTAATGTGGAATGTCCCCCCACTCTCTGTCCCCCACTTCTCTCCTCTCCCTCCACCCCTTCATCCCCCTCATCTCTTCACTCCACAGCCCTCCCAGCTCCCCTCCAGTGATGAGAAGGATGTGAACTAACTCACCTCCCAGTCGGTGCCTCTCAGATCTCCAGAGACTGGGGGGCAGGAGGGGATGAGGGGGAATGGCTTGCCGCTTGGGGATGAAGGGACCCCGTCTTTTGCCAGGGGGTCCCACCCTCCAATCCGGCACCCCATCCCGGCCCCCACAGCGCGCAGAGGCGAGTTCTCCCCGCATCGCGGCTGCGGCTTTGTCTGCTCTGCGGAGAACCTCTCCCCGCGGCCCGGAGCCGGGATCGACTCTGGGAGAGCGGGAGGGGGAGCGGAGAGCGGGGAGGGAGCGCGGCAGGGAGGGGGGAGAGGGGAGAGAGGGAAAGAGAAAGCCGCAGTGACCCAGCCGGGACCGCTCCCCGCCCTCTCGCCCTCATTACCATAAGAAAGAGGGACCAGAGGCCGGCCAGGATCGAGAGGGAGCCGGTCTTGGGAGAGGGGCACGCTCCATTAGCCTTTTTTCAACCCGTTCCGTTTCTGTATTCAGACTCCTCTCCCCGTGCCGACCTCTTGGAAAAATTAGGGACCTCGACTTCCATCCCACACCCAGCTTTGCCTCTGGGTCGGGGGTAAAGACCGAAGGCATATCCCTATCTTTCTCGGGTCAAGGAATTTGTCCCTGCGCCCCCGAGGGCGGGAAACTACAACTCCCGGCATGCCCCGGGCGCCCCCGGCGCGCCCCCCTCCCGTCAGTTCCATGCTGCTCCATCCAGTTCATTTAAAACAAAAGAGTTTGAGCGCTGGAAGGGGCTGGGCTCTATTGGGGGCCACTGAGCGCCGCTCTTGGACTGGGGCTCGGTGCGGGAGCCTAAGGGGGGCGTCTGGACGGCGGGGTCTAGAGACTCCCGGGTCCGAGGCGGGAGGGGTGGGGGCAGAGATCCCGCAGCCCCCCGCCCCCCGTCACCCCGGAGAGGAGAGGAGATCTGCTTTCTTGGCTTTGCTTCTCTTTCCCCCCACCCCCACCCCGGGGGCTGGGGCGAGGGGAGTCGGGTTACAGGGTGTTTGGGGAGGGGGGCTTAGGGGGAGGGTCTATCTTTCTATCTCGCTTTCTTCCCCCCTCCCCAGTTCTTTGTTCCCCCCTCCCCACACACCCCCCTCCTCTCCTCTCCCCTCCCCTCCTCTCTCCTCTTTTCCCTTCCACCACCTCTCCCTCTCTCTCTCCCTCTCTCTCTCTCCCCCAGCTTTTGTTTCGCCATGCCTAGTCTAGTGGTATCTGGAATAATGGAAAGAAATGGGGGCTTTGGAGAACTAGGATGTTTCGGGGGAAGCGCTAAGGACCGAGGGCTGCTGGAAGACGAGCGCGCCCTTCAGCTGGCTCTCGATCAACTCTGCCTCCTGGGTTTGGGGGAGCCCCCCGCCCCCACGGCGGGCGAGGACGGGGGAGGTGGGGGGGGCGGCGCCCCCGCGCAGCCGGCCGCCCCCCCGCAGCCTGCTCCGCCGCCGCCGCCCGCGGCGCCCCCGGCCGCCCCGACGGCGGCCCCCGCAGCGCAGACGCCCCAGCCCCCCACCGCCCCCAAAGGGGCCAGCGACGCCAAGCTCTGCGCTCTCTACAAAGAGGCCGAGCTGCGCCTGAAGGGCAGCAGCAACACCACCGAGTGTGTACCCGTGCCCACCTCCGAGCACGTGGCCGAGATCGTGGGCAGGCAAGGTAAGCGGGCGCCGGGACCGCGGAGAGGGACTGGAGTGGGGGGCACCCCATCCCTAGTACGGAAAGTTCATTTCCTCCCTCCTTGCGCGCCTCCGGCTCTGTCCCTTCCCCACAAAGGGGGACTCACCCCCTCCCCTGGTTCCAACTGCCACAAAGTTCCTTGCTATCCCCTAGTTGGTACTGTTCTCCAGATCCTTCCTCCCCTAGGCTCTGCCCTTAGACAAAGAAATATCCTCTCTTGGAGAGAGGGAAAAGGGAGGGGGCTCTGTCTCCCAATCCGGGGAGGCTGTCCGGAGGGGGTGTCCACTCCTAGCCAGAAAAACTGGCGGAATGTGCAAAGAGTTACTCAGAAGCCCCTACTCTGGCATCTGCTAGTGGGTTGGGGAGGGGGCACCCCTGAGACCCCCAGCTGCCTAGAGTTACAGACTTTGGGGGAGACCTGGCCCGGGAAGCCAGACTGAGTATCTGTCTCTTTGTTGGGCTGACTGTAGGAATGGAAGGGGGTGTGGCTCATGGGAGGGTCCCAGCCTGGGGAAGAGGTGGGGAGGGGGGCTGCTGGGAGGAGGGAGTCCTGTGGTCACCCACACACCAAAGTTGAATGGTCTATGGGGTTTTGGAAGGGATGCCTCCAACGAAGTGCCACGTCCTGGTGTGGACCTCTCCTCCTCTCTCTCAGGCTTTTGTTCTGGGCTGGCCACCGCAAGGGGCCAGAGGCCTGAAGAGGGGTCTCTGGTAGTGAGAGAGTAGGTCAGGGTGGGAGGGGGCATGCGGGGGGGGTGTGGTAAGAAATCTTCACCTGGAGATTTGGTGAAGGACAAGTGTCTGGGTGTGTTGTTGGGGTGGGGGGGGTGTAGAATTAATCCAGTGTAGTATGTCTGATACCACACCCTCCTCTGCTCCAGCATCCCTGGGCGGGTGGGGGTGGGAATGTTGGTGAGGGTCCAGATTGAACAGACGGGATCTTGGGGACCCTTCCCTCTCCCAGTTTCCCAAAGGGGAGTGGGGGGAGGTGGGATTTGGAAATTGCAATGGGGCTGGGCTGGGGAGATGTGGGGTGGGGGAGGAGCAGGGGAGGAGCTGTCCCACAGTGGGGAACAATAGAGGAGCTGCATTCCGGCTGGGAGTGAGAGAGGAGGCCGTCTGGAGGCAGGAGAAGAGGGGAGGCAAGTGGGTGTGGGGGGTGGGGGGCTGGTTTACTCCATATCCCACCTAGTCTATGGAGTGCTGGGGGTTGGGGGGATTTTTCAGGGAGATCCAGAATGGAGGAGGGGAAGAGGCCACTCCCCTGCATAGCCCTCATCCCCCTGGGGCACTCCATCTCTCGAGATTTTTGGTTTAAAAAGTTGATTTCCTCTTGTTGCCAGAAACTAGGGACCCAGAGCCCTGGAACTGGGTGGGGACACTGATATCTTTTCTTGGGTGTGGGGGTGGTCTTGGGAGGCCCCGGAATTTCATGGAGTCATTCTTTCCTCTTCTGCCTCCGCATCAGATGGGCCTGTCTCTCATAAAAGTAGGGGGATTTCTCCTATTCAGAGAAGATATGCCTCCCCCTCATTCCTTAAGTATAGGGAAGTCCTCTCTCTTGTCTAACCTCCCTCCTCCTGCTGCAGTGTCAGTGCTCCTTTATTTGACCTCTAGGAAGGTGAAGCCAAGTGGGTCTTCTCTTCAAGAGATGCTTCTTCAGGGTTTTGAAACCCAGAACAAGGTCCACCACCACCAGTTCCACACCTCCAGGCCTCTAGCTTTTCTCCTTACTCTTAGGCCCAGCTCGTCCTTCTCACCCCAACTCCAGTCCCCAAAGACACTTAGCTCTCGTGTAAGTTTATGGACCCAAAACTTAGAGCCAGAACCCAGGTGCCTACCAGATGCCACGTGAGTAGAAGTTGTAAGAGTGGGGGCTTCACTGTTCTTTAACCCTCCATGCCTCACAAATAGAACAATCATTTACTGACATTAAAGCAGCAAGGATGTAGGCCTGACAACAGGTAGGACTTCTCAACTGCCGAGAGGTCTGAAGGCAAAAAGGGAGGAGCAAATTCTCCTTCCAGAGGTCTCCTGAAGGTGAGGAGAGCTGCCCCCAACCCGCTCTCCTCCCACATGCCAATCTGGTAGGGTTGGAGAAGAAGCCATCTGGAGTAGAGGAAGGAGAGGGGGAAAAAAACCGAGCTCACCTTAGGCCTGTGATTGGAGGGTTGGGGCAGAGTTAGAAAACTAGGACCACTGGCGTTGGTTTTGGGGGAATAGGTAGTGTGGCAGGGGAGTGAGAAGGGGAATGGCGAGTGTGAATTTGAAGAGGGGTGTGAACATGTCTATATGCGAATGGGAGCAAAAGTTGTGGGCGTGTATAGGAATGTGCTGCTTCTGTGCTGGGCGTGATGGGGATGGAAGAGTGGGGTGGATTAAAGGTTGAAACAGGGAATCCGTGTGTATGAGAGAGGAGAGGTGTGTGAAAGTGTGCATTCACTTGCACCACAAGTATTGTTTAGAAAAAGGCACAGGGCCTCACGGCTCCTAGGTCTGTGTGCGTGTGCAAACTCACACACATGTAGTATGTGTGCTTTGAGAAAGCATGTGAGTCTCCGTAAGTGAGGGGCAGGGAGAGGGAAGTGGGGAAGGAGAGAGCCTTGTCTGGTCATCTGTCGAGGTCTGCCACCTTTATACTGCTGTGTGGTCATCCCAGCCTCCTTCACTTTTCTTTCCGCTTCTCCCTCTTTGTCTCTCTTTGTCTCCCTCTCTTCTTTCTTTTCTTGCCTCTCTCTCCAACCTCCCAGATTTAACCCACTCCTTCAAAGCAGGAGTACGGGTCCAGAACACCTTCCCCCACCTTAATCAGCCCCCAGCCCATCTTGGCTCTCCTGCCTCCAGAGGGCAGGGTGGCAGGAATGTCCATGGAGTCAGGTGCTGTCCCTCACACGTCATTAGCCTCCTTTCCCTCTTGAAACTCTGATCCTGAGACCCTTCCCAGTCTCTCACAGTCCACCAGTTGCTGAAAACTTGCTATGAATTTGGAGCCTACTGGGAGACACTAGTGGGTGGAGGGCATGGAATCAGATGGCGACCAGTTGTCTCAGGTCTCAGAGTAGACCGGAGGACACTTTTAATGAATGGAGATCAAGTGAGGAGTAGATTGTGGGTTGCTGAGAGCATTGGGGTTCTGAGGAAAGATCAAGGTCAGTAACAGACTGGAGATTACAATTGTGGGCCAGGGTAGGGTGGGGTGATTAAGTGGTTTGGGAGTTTTTAAGTAGCCAGAAATCAGTAGAGAAATTGAGGGAACAGCTCCTGGTTGGGGAAGAGTTAGTAAGTAGATTTGAGGTTAGAAGCTTGTCTGGGAGGGTCAGTGATTATTTCCGGATTTCAAAGAGTACATGAATTTAAAGGTCCTGAATGGAATCCCAGGGAAAGTTGGGACATTTTGTAGTCTGTGGTTGCTAGAGACGTCTCTTGGATCTGAGAGATGATGAATGGATTTTTCCAATCAGGGTGGATTGAGGAGCAGGGTTCAAAGGGTGGGGGGCTGGGTATCTAAGTAGGAACAGGAGCCTATGGGTCCCAGCACAAACCTTCTTGCCCTGTGAGTTTCTTTCTCTCCCCTTCCCTACCTAGGCTGCAAGATTAAGGCTCTGAGGGCCAAGACCAACACCTACATCAAGACGCCGGTGCGAGGAGAAGAGCCAGTGTTCATGGTGACCGGGCGGCGGGAGGACGTGGCCACAGCCCGACGAGAAATCATCTCAGCAGCGGAACACTTCTCCATGATCCGCGCCTCCCGCAACAAGTCCGGCGCCGCCTTTGGCGTGGCGCCTGCTCTCCCTGGCCAAGTGACCATTCGTGTGCGGGTGCCCTACCGCGTGGTGGGGCTGGTGGTGGGCCCCAAGGGGGCAACCATCAAACGCATCCAGCAGCAGACCAACACGTACATTATCACGCCAAGCCGGGACCGCGACCCGGTGTTCGAGATCACCGGTGCCCCTGGCAACGTGGAGCGTGCGCGCGAAGAGATCGAGACACACATCGCAGTGCGCACAGGCAAGATCCTCGAGTACAACAATGAAAACGACTTCCTGGCCGGGAGCCCCGACGCCGCGCTTGATAGCCGCTACTCCGAAGCCTGGCGGGTGCACCCTCCCGGCTGCAAGCCTCTTTCCACCTTCCGGCAAAACAGCCTGGGCTGCATCGGCGAGTGCGGAGTGGACTCTGGCTTCGAGGCCCCGCGCCTGGGCGAACAAGGCGGGGACTTCGGCTACGGCGGGTACCTATTTCCGGGCTACGGCGTGGGCAAGCAGGACGTGTACTACGGCGTGGCTGAGACTAGCCCCCCGCTCTGGGCGGGCCAGGAGAACGCCACGCCCACCTCGGTGCTTTTCTCCTCCGCCTCCTCTTCCTCCTCCTCTTCCGCCAAGGCCCGTGCAGGGCCTCCGGGAGCGCATCGCTCTCCTGCCACCTCCGCGGGGCCGGAGCTGGCGGGACTGCCAAGACGTCCGCCGGGAGAGCCTCTCCAGGGCTTCTCTAAACTTGGCGGGGGCGGCCTGCGGAGCCCCGGCGGCGGGCGTGATTGCATGGTGTGCTTCGAGAGTGAGGTGACTGCCGCACTCGTGCCCTGTGGACACAACCTGTTCTGCATGGAGTGTGCGGTACGCATCTGCGAGAGGACGGACCCCGAGTGTCCCGTCTGCCACATCACAGCCACGCAAGCCATCCGAATATTTTCCTAAGCCCCCTGCCCCATTCCTCCTGGGGCCACTCCCCCGGGGCCTTCCTGGAGCTGTTTTCCGATAGCTCCTTTTGGAAATCAGTAATTTGAGGGACAAGGTGCTTAGAGATACTCGCTCGCTGGGGAAGGGGAAGGGGAGGCGACGGTGGCTGGAGGGTGGGCCACTTTCAGAGCCTCTGGTCACCCTGTCCTAGAAAGGTTGGGAGGGGACCAGGCCGGAAATTTTGCTAGAGTTACAACTCTGATACCTCAACACACCCTTCAATCTGGAAGCAGCTAAGAGAAACTTTTGTTTTGCCAGAGGTGGCCCCTAAGGCATCCTAACCCCGTCTCCACCTCCCCGTCTGTGTGTCACACTACCCCTTCCTCTGTGGAGGGGTGGCGAAAGGGAGAGGGAGAATTACCATCTGTATCTAGAGGTGCTCTTCCAATCCTCAAGCCCTCTGGTCCCGACCTCTGACCTCCTAACTTGACCCTTTAGATTCTCCACCACCATATCCTGGGAATGTTTGGGAATCTGTTACTGGGTTTCCAGCAGTATAAGGTGGTTGGGGCCCTTTGAGAAGTCAGAATAGATTTTGGGGGGAGGGGGGATGGAGAGGAAGCATGTCAATCAATAAAGGGCTCAGAACTCGTCTGTCCCCACAAAGCTGGGCTAGAGGAATCTGGAGAGGAATGCTGTTTTCTGCCCTCTTCAGTTTCTCCCTCCACTCCCTCATCATCATCTTTCTTCTCTCTGGGTTTTCCTTTCTCCTTTGCTCTTCCCCCGAGCTTTTCTCTTTGCTTCCCTTTGCTGGCTGTCACAATCAGTCCTGTCTTGCTCTTTCTCTTCATTTCTCCCCCCTTCCTCCTACCCCTTCCAGCCCAGCTTTGGGGACACCATCCCCTTGGGGAGAATTAGGGGGAGAACGTTTAGATGGCCCCCCCAATTCCTCTTCTGGCATCTGGAGGCCCTCTCCCTACTCCTCCAAAGAAACACCTCAAATTCTTGATGGAATGTATCCCCGTTCTCAGTGAAAATTTGAGGAGGGGACTAATACTGGGGAACATAAAGGGTCAAGCCTCCACCTTTATCATCTTTGGGCATTACGTTTAGGGAGCAGTTCTTGGGCTGGATTTTCTAGTGGTGGGAGGGGCAGAGCCAGGGTAGTGTGGCTGCTGCTTCAAGGAGCAGGAGAGGGCCTGTGGCAGTAAGAGAGGCTGCGGGAGGGAGGGGCCACTCCTCCTCCGCTGCAGTGCCCCACTCCCTGCGCCCCTCTCTGGACCTGACCCAAACCATTATTAGCAAGTTAATTATGAAGTCTTTGTCTCACTCATTGTGGTTGAGGAGAGAGGCCAGGGCTTCAGAGAGGGGTCAGTTCAGAGCCAAGCAGGATTGGGGTGCAGCACGGCCTGTTGTGAGAATCTTGTATTATTACAGGCCTTGCACCCCCTTTGCTGCTTCCCTATTGCTCACTTGGGGTGGCCACCAGCCTCCCACCCTCCTGGTTCCGCTGGCCGGGCCAGGAGAGGATGGGGGATGGGAGTCCCTCGGGGGTCCTAGGAGATTCTTGTATATAGTAGGGTGGGACTGTTCTAGGTGATCTCTGAGCACTTAAGCTCGGGAGTCCCATTCTTCCTGGATGGAGAGGGGGTGCAGGGATGGGGGTACAGAGGGGATTTCCTCCTCTCCTTCCTCCTGTTGTGAATTAACTCACCTCTCCTCAGCCTTCCCCTCCAAACCACCAGCCAGGGAGGGGAGCGGAAGGAGGTCACAGCCGGGAAAACTGGCCTGTGACAACTTCCCTCCTTCCCGCCAATGTGAGCCATCCTGAGATGTCTGTACAATAGAAACCAAACCAAATGGGCACCCCTCGGTCGACGAGGCGGGGCGGGGAGGGGGGTGGGAAGATGGGATGTCTGTCTGTGGATCCCCCTCCCCCTCTCCACTCTACCCACAAAGGCAGAAGACTGTTACACTAGGGGGCTCAGAAAATTCAATCCCACTCTTACTGATTGAGCCAAACCTAGAAACAAACGCAAAACACACACAGCGAGAGACAAAACAGAGGAGAGAAAGAGAGCGTGAGAGGGAGCGAGATAGACGACCAACACAGAGGAGAGAGAACAAAAATAGCAAAAAAAAAAAAAAAAAGCAGTTCTTTATAATTTAATATTCTATTTTAATAAAGGCGTTTATTACCATATAAATGTAGCAAAGAACCTGGGCTAATATGAAAAAAAGACTTTTTATTAGGTAATTTATTATATGAAAAGGATATTTTATTTTATGATAAAGTGATCCTTAAAAAAAATAAAAAAACTTTAGAAGGTTTAGAATATATGTAGGGAGAGAAGAAAAAAATACATTTGTATTCAGAGTTAAATCTTAAAAAAGTGTTTTTAATATATGTTCGGGTTTACGTTCCTTTTTTCCCCCACTTTTTTTTGGGGAGGAATGTCATTTGCTTTTCAGGGGGAGCATCCTAGGATGGGTGGTGGAGACCGGGGCCAGGGGAACCTGGTCCCTCTGGGGCCCTGCTAGTAGATTGGATTTCACCCCCTGGGCTCCCCCTCCCCTCTACCCCTCCCCCTCAGGGGAGCCGGCAGAGCCAAACAAAGAAAGGGATTAACAAGAAAGGAAGAAGCAGGAGGACTGAGGACTGAGGATCCTGGGGTGTGCCCCCCTTCCCCTGCCCTGTCCCAGGGCGAGTGAGGAGGGGAAGTCCAGAACTGAGGCCTAGCTGGCCTACGGGAACCCTCAGAGAGGTATGAGATTTAAGAGAAATAGTTTTTGTTGTTTTTTTTTTAACCAAAAATGAGAGAGAGAGAAGAAAAAGAAAGAAACCGAGGGGTTTAAAAGAAAAGAATACTACAAAATAATAATTATTAATAATAATAATAATAATTCAAATTTATTTCATATAATCCTAGAGAAAAAAAGAAAGAATTACTAGTTACTTAGTAGATGATATTCAGATAGCTTAAAGTTTAGTAGCATTGAGGGCCCCTGGGTCCAGTAGAATGTATAAAAGTCGTAACGAAAAGGAAAATAGAGGAGGAAAGTGGCTGAGTCCACCCTGAGCCCCCCTGTCTTCAGATACCGGGGTGGGAGCAGGTTGCTAGATATGGTTGGGAGCTTCCTTCCAGTCTGCTGGGGTTGATTCTGAGAATGCTTGGATTTTAAAGTTGTAGGACAAATAGCTGAGGGGCTTGGTTCCCAGGGTCTTTGAAAGGATGGACCTTGATCTTTTCAGCCAGAGTGGGGCTGGGCCAGGAGCAGCAGAGGAGGGAGAGCACAATCGCCTGACCATCCCGGCCTTCCCTCTGTCGGGCCGCCCTTACTCTTGAGTGATGTGTCCTCTTGGGGCTCTGGGAGGACAGAGACTGCCCAGCTCCAACCCTCCTGAGCTAGCTTCTCCCAGGCCTAACTGAGGAAGTCCTTGAAATGTAACCTCAATCCACTCCACTGCTGATTGATTCCAGAGCCTTGTGGGTCTTTCCACCCGCAGACACACACACACACACACACACACACACACACACACACACACACACACACACACACACTTCTTACTTTCTCAGAGCTTCAGTGGGACTGAGGAGGGTCTGTCCCCCGTCCCTTTTCCCACCCAGTATCCCACTTAGCTTCTGACCTCCATGGCAGCAGTTGGAGTCACCATCTCATTTCTCCTTTAAAGCTGCCCGTGCTTTACATGTTTGCAGAGTGCATTATTGTCTCATAGAAGTTAGATTCCAAGAAGGATTTCCCACCCACTGGGGTAGAGTGGAGGCATTGTCCTTGAAGGCCTGGGAGAACAGCCCCCAAGGGTACAAAGGCAGGGGGAGGGGACTTTGGGTGACCCTGACCCTAACCCTCTATTCCTCCATCTGTTAAGTGTTCAGGTTGGGGTCATCCACTGTGTCCTGGCCCCTGGGCACATCACTCTCCTCATAGAAAACAGGGGAGTCTGGCTTTTGCTTGTGAGAAATCAACTCATTTTTTTTTAAGCACTTGCCTTCTACCAACCCCAGCTCGCAATCAGGTCAGGCCCCTTCCTCCTAGCCAAGGGAGTGTGGAGGCCCCTGGGCTCCTGTTGGCCAGAAGAGCCTGCTCCATTTGACACCAATGACTGTCATGCCCCTCCCTGGCCCTAGAACCCAAACACATCTCCCTCTCCCCAATTTACTCTTCTCACCCCACCTAGGGACAGATTTCCCCCTGCTCTTTTTGTCCTAGAAACCCCGCTAGTTTGGGGAGGTAGCGTCTGGGTTGGGGAGGGCTTCCCCTTCCCCACTCGAGGGTGCGGGTGGGGTCGGGTGGGTGGGGGGAGACAGCCCTGGGGCAGGGGGGATGGTCTCTCCACTGTAGAAAGTAGAGTAGGATTGTGGTCAGACTTAATTTGAGGCATCTAGTGAAGACACGTACAAATCCACCAAGGAGAAACATTTCAAAAGCAAAATAAAGGCGGGAAACAAAATGAACCCATGAATAATCAAGTCAAAGTGATGTTGCACAAAATGCAGAGAAACCAAGAAGGGGGAGGGTTAATGTATTAAATGTGCTATTAAGAACTTAATTTTATTAAAAGTATTATTACTTAAGGCTCTGGCTTCTTTCTCTGCATGTGAGTCTGAACACCTTGGGGTGAGTGGGGTTTTCTGCTCACCTTGCGGGAAGTGGATGGCTCCTCCTGTCTGCTCACCACAGCTCCCTACTCCAAGTCTCCAAGTGCTCAGTCCTCTCTTCTCCCCATTTACTACCTTCCATTCCTCGGATGTGCAGTCAGACCCCCTTCCACCCTGTCCGACAGAACAAGGCAAGGCAGGGTGACCTGACCCTGCCTGGATAACCAGCTCCTGGGCTCCATGGAGAAGGGGCAGAGAGCTGAGAGACAGACCCTCCCCACTCATCCCCACCAGGTTCAACCCATCCCTACACATCACACCCCCTCTTCTTCAGGGTCAGGCAGAGGGATGGAAGACTTGGACCTTCCACCTCCCAGGCTTAAAACCCCCTTCCCCAGCACATACAGACAGGGCTGGCCCTGACTTCCCCTTCTCTGTAACATCTCCCCCTGCCTCCTCCCCTCACCCCTGGCATTGGAGTGACCTCAGTTCTTGGCACCTGGGCCCTGGGCACCAGATGGTGCCCGCCGGTGGTTTCCTTTGTCTCGCCTTCCAGATACCCCCTCTCCACCATGCTGCCCTCCCTCCCCCACCTGCCCTGGGGGTTGGCAGAGGGAAGGGCAGGCACCTCCCACCCCCTTGGCACTGTCCCCAGACCACAGGACTCCAGAGGCAGCTGGCCCTGAGGGGGGCGGTAGGTCTGGTGGGGAGGATGGAGGGAGGGGGAGGGGGAACAGGGACTCAGAGGACGGGACAGAGATGAAGAGGAGGCACCGGGAAGCAGCAGGATAGCCAGGCATTGATACAAAACACAGCTTTATTTGAGGGCTCTAGTCTGTGAGGAGGTAAACAGATAATAAGAGATATGTGGGTCGGGGGCATGAAGACCTTAGAGCTCTGCGGGGCTGTGAACAGGGAACCAGCCACTCTGACATCTGGAACCACAGGGCAGGGAAAGCTCCTGGAGCTGGGGGTGGCTGAGGTGGGGGGCGCGCCAGAAAGCTAGTGGGGACAGGGTCAGCGCTAGCTAAGGTTAGAGGCTGATGCAACAGGCCCTCTTCTCACCAGGGCCCAGCTCCTGCCCAGCCTGGGCACTGCCCAGAGTGACGGCACTGGTCCGGCTGCTGTTCTGCCTCTGCTTGGACACCTTTGCGAAGATCTCTGAGACGGCAGAGGGCAGTGATCAGGTCAGAGGAAGATTTAGAGCCCACCCTCCCCATACTCACACTGCAGCCCCTTTCCACCCCTTTCCGATCATGGGGGATTTTGCTGGAAGGAAGAGAAATTTGGGTACCTGGTTCCTTGTTACTTACCTGGGTGGAGAAAAACTAAGACTCAGCTCCCTGGGAAGTGTGGCCTTCTGGTTCCTCCCCTAAGCCCCACGCTGAGGGGGTGGGGCACACACTAGGGAGGCTCTGAGGAGCCTGGGGCCCACAGAGGGGCTGAGGAATCAGCTAGAGTGGGCGAGGGCTGTGTGTCTGCATTCCTACCACTGCCCACAGAAGCCTCAGGGGTGGACTAGGGGCGCTGAATGGAGGCAGGGGCTCTGACCTTTGAGGACGGTCTCAAAGGCCAGCTCAACATTGGTGGAATCCAGGGCCGAGGTCTCCAGGAATAGCAGTCCATTGTTTTCTGACAGGAAAGGAAGCACGCCATCAGTTGTGGGGGCACAGGCAATAATAATAATGTTTACTTCATGTTTACAATGTGCATTTGTTATGTGCTAAACCCTTGGCATGTGTAGCTCATTTAATCCTTAAAACAACCTGTGAGATAGGTTTGAATACTATCCCTTTCTTATAGAAGAGGAAATTGAAGCCTAGAAAGAGAGAATGAATTAAGAACTTGCTTGGTGTCCCACATCTAGTCACTGGCTGAGAGATGTGAGGCTGGGCTCTGGGAACCACTATATCCTACTGCCTCTAAACCCCAGAAGACTCTTAGGGAAAGTGTGACTAGAGATGGTCAAGGGGAGTTCACCTGCTACACTTAGGATCTCTGAGCATTGCAAGGTGGGCTGTCTTAAAACCAACTATGAACAATTGCCCAGAAAGACAACCTCAGGGCAGATGGTAGGACAAAATGAAGGACGCAGAGTCACGGAGGGGAAGGGCTAAGAGACTCTGAGCGGAAGGGATGGAAGGAGGAGACCCTTTGGAGGAAGTCCAAGCCGGGGCCCTAGGAGGAGAGCAGTGCCCAGCAGGGCCTGGGGAGGCGGGAGCTTGGATTGCGTTGGTGGGGTTGGAGGCATCAGACTGGGTTGTGGTGGGCTCTCACCAGCGAACATGCGGGCCTCGTCAGTGGGCACCTCCCGGGCCTGGCTGAGGTCACTCTTGTTACCCACGAGCATGACAACGATAGTGGCCTCGGCGTGGTCGTAGAGCTCCTTCAGCCAGCGCTCTACCACGGCGTAGGTCTGGTGCTTGGTTAGGTCAAACACCAGTAGGGCCCCCACCGCACCACGATAGTACCTGGGTTGGGGTAGAAGGGAGAACAGAGGTAAGGTCAGGGTCATCTGGCCCAACCTCAGAACAGAGTCCTCAAGCCAAAAGCCAGAGATGAGTACCAGAGATGGGGAAATATGAAAACTGGGGTCCAGAGACCCAGAGCACAAAGGGCAGTCCAAAGTCCCATGTCCAGTGCTGAGCGCCCTCCTGGGATACTGGTCTTGGAACCTCCGAAGACTCACCTCCCTTCTCCAAAATCACCGGCTCCCTCCTCCTGCCTAGCCTCTCTGCTTCCTCATGTTTTGTTCTGATCTTAGCCCCTGCTATCCACCAGTGCATACCTGGGCTCTGGTCAAGTCGGCCACCCGGATGCCATGCCTCCAAGACCTTTCTCACACAGCTCCTTGACCCACAGTGCCTTCTCCTTTCTCGTGGCCATCTTTCTAGGACCAGCTAAATGCCTCCCAGAGCAGCAGTTTCTGACTTGATCATCTGAGGCATCCTAGCAAGCCTCCAGCCTCACTCTTGGAGTTAGATGGAGCTTCTTCAGGCTGGTGGTATCTAATTGTTCCCATTTTATTGTTGAGTCAACTGAGGCTCATAAGAGTCAGGTGACCAGTCCAAGAGTGACGAGTATGTATAAACAAAGCACCTGACTCCTGCTTCCTGTCCCCTGGCAGGTGCTGTTGCCCACCACACACACACAGACCACATCTGGCCTGACACTGACTGGGAGACACTCTGTGTCTGGTGTCAGGAGGCTGCTTCCTCTGTGTCCTCTGAGTCTGTAAAATGCAGCTGAAGGCGTGGTCCAGCCCTTCACCCTGTGGTTAGATAGTTAAGGTTGCCAAGTGCAAAGCACTGTGCACAAGTGAGGGAGCTCTCTCGATCCCAGAACCTGCCCCCATCCCAGCTCCACCCTGATTTCACCTGCTTGAAACTCAAACTTCTTGTATTTAAAGAGGGATTACTGTAGCCCCTTATTCCTGTGGTACTTTAAGGATTACACAAAATGCCCAATGCAAGGTGCCTTGTACCTTCCTGGGCACATAGCAAAGACATGAGTAAGTGGTGGCAATGACTCATTTTCAGTTCCAGCAGTTGGTATCTCTACATCCTGTCTCAGGTTGTTTTGTAGTGATGGTACTTGTGTCTCCTCACCTGGGCCATGGCGTCCCGCAATCCTGTTCAAGGAGCACACCCCTGAGTGTCCTGGCCTCTTCCTCCTCCTCCCCACCCTCCTCTCCCCCAGAGCTATGCCCTGACTTTCCCAGCACCCTCGAACCCCAGCAGTCCCCCAGCCCCGGGCTCACGCCGAGGTGATGGCTCGGTACCGCTCCAAGCCAGCCGTGTCCCAGATCTGAGCCTTGACAGCGGCGGTGCCCAGCATGACAGTGCGGGTGGAGAACTCAACCCCGATGGTGGTGCGGCTGTCGTGGCTGAACTCATTGCGAGTGAATCGGGATAGCAGATTGGTCTTCCCCACACCAGACTCGCCGATCAGCACCACTGAAGGAGTGGAAAGATAAAGGCTGAGCTTGGAGCAGAGCAGCTCCAAGCCAGGCGGAGCTTGGAGGTTTTGCCTATCAGAAAGGGGGAGCTGAGCTCAGAAAACTGAGGAAGGAGCCAGGTATCCTGGCAGAGACTAGAGACTGTCTGCAACTCTACATGATGCTTCCATCCCGGGGCAGAAAGGACAAGATTCTGAAATGGGTGAAGGACTTTAAGGCTTCTGAGTCAGCCTGCATATCTGGTGATGGAGTCACGTCTGGGGGCTGCTTATGGGTCTTGGCGTTCAGAGGTTGTGAGGTTAGCAGGGTGTGCACATGTGGATGGCGAGGGTAGGGGGTCTGGGGGAGGGTCACATCTCTGGGCCAGGGAGTATGAGAACGTTGTGCATGTCTCTATGTATATGAGCTGGTAGGACAAGTAGGAGGTTTGTGCATGGGGAGCAGAGGTGTGACTAGAAGTGTGAGTGAGGAGAAAGTTTGGCAGGTGACACATCTGTGGGTGGGGGGAAGATGTGGAGGTGTGTGCAAGGAATTAGGATTCACTTGTCCCCAGGAAGGGGCAGCCTTGCATGGTTAAGACCACGGGACTGGGTGTGGGACCAGCTGTGTGTGTCCTTTAGCAAGTTATTTATCCTCTCAGACCTTCTTTTTCTCATGAAAAAATGGGAAGAACAACAGCACCTGTCTTATGGGTAAATGCAAGAGGTAAAGGAGATATTGCCCAGGATACAGTGAGTGTGCAAAACTGTGCCTGTCATTACTGTTGCTGGTAGGCCAGTGCTTTTACCTTCAGGTTTTTCAGGGACAAAGGTCCACCGCAGGGGCTATGAAGACCCTTTGGGCTGGAGGGCAGCGTCCAGGGCCCAGTCTTACCCACCGTGGGTGAGCTGGGGGCGGGGGTTAAAATGTGGGGCTGATATAAGCGCCACTCACAGTCCAACTGGCCCCAAGCTGAACATCCAGGATTAGAGGTGGCCACCCAGGGTGGCTCTGGAGAGGCAGGCTGGCACCCCAGGACTGGGAGCCACATGTTCTGGGCTCTGGTCCCTACTCAGCCTCTGCCTAGTTATGCAACCCTGAATAAGTGGCTCACCTTTTCTGGGTCTCAGTTTCCTTGTTTATAAAATCTACAAAGGCATCCTAACTTTAAAAATTCCTTATTTGTGTAAGGCAGGAAAGAGCTGGGAGCAATATGGGTGTGTGTACGTAATAGGATGTGTGTATGTGTGTATGTGTGTGTATATGTGTGTGTGTTCCTGCCTCTCCCCTACTGGGAACTTCATCCCCATCTCATCCCTCCCAGTGGGTGGGCTCTGAGCACTCCCCTCAGGCCCCACACAGGCTCAGGACAACGGTTTTAGAGTCAGACAGATTTGGGTTTCAATAATGACTTTATGATCTTTTGAAAGCTACTTGCTCTGTCTCTCATCCTCATCTGTAAAATGGAGATACTAATGGTTAAAGTTTTTTGAGTCCTACTATGTGCTGGGCATCATCTCAGGCTTTCCACATATTAACTCATTTGATCCTCACAACGATGCCATGAGGCAAGTACCATTACTAGTATCATCCAATTTTAACAGGGGAGTTAAGTGACTTGCACAAGATAACACAGCTAGTGTGATAAACACAAGATGTGCTGCCCAGATGCACCTTCCAGGAAGGGAGTGCAGTCAGCACACAGCCTCCCGCCGTCTGCTCCTTCAGCATCTCCCTCTGATGCAGAGAGCAGCCTCACCTGTGGTTATAGCTTTCCCGGGTAGCCTGCGTCCAGTGCCCGAGCAAGGAGAGGGTAACCCAAAGCTCCCCACCCTTGGCCAAGGCTTTGCAGTGTGACTTCTCCCGCTGCCCAATCCTTCATCCTCCCTCTTTCTTTCACTGCTGCTGACCCACAGTAAACGTCTTCCATCCCAAACTTCTCAGTGTCTGCTTCTAGGGACCCCAACCTGCAATAACTAGTAAGTGGCAGGGCTGAGATCTGAACTCAGACTGGCCCCTGACTCTCAGGCTTTCAAAATGAAAGATAAAATTTGGGGGTTGTTATGGTGATTAATGAACTAGTGGCTGGCACATCGCATGGGCTCAATAAACAGTAGTTACTGCAAGTAGTATTGCCCTAGAGTACCCTTACCCTATCTCTGGTTCCTGGGAAAGATGCCGGGAATACAGGTTCCCTAAGCCCTGGTCGGCTGAGAGTCCCAGCTCAAGTGAGGCGGGGTTGAGGCTGGGAGGGGCAGTGAGGTGGGGTGGCTGGACAGGGAATCAGAGCGCTACCAGTCCACCCTGCCCTGGAGGAGGTGTGGAGGCGGGGTGGGATGGGGTGGGGTTGAGGGGTAGAGGGTGGGGAACACTAGACTGGCCAAACACAGGGGCAACATAAAGGAGCAGGAAAGATACATGCACACTTCCAGCCAAGTTGTACCCAGTTCCTGGTATTTGGGCCCAAAGGGTCTGCCAAGGGACAGACAGACAAGGCCATGGTCCTCCAGATTCTGTTAGACCCCGCTTCCAATTCATTACATCTTCCCTATGTCTTCATCCAGCCCTATGATGGGATAGATCTCTCCTATCTCTCCTTTCCTGTACAGCTGCCCAGAAAGATGGCTTTCTTCCCCTTCAGTCTGCTGGTTTCTCCTTCTTCTCAGGAGGGAGTCCTCTCTGAAGTCTGACCTCCATCTCTTGTGCTACAGTAGCTGACTAGTCCTAGGGATTTCTGCTGCCATTAGGAACGGGACGGAGGAGACTAATTCGGCATTATTAAGGAGAGATCAAACTACTTACAGCACCAGAGCATTCTGGCAGCTCCGAGACATTTGCTCCAGTAAACAGATCCTCCCCTACTCCCTGCAGCTTTCTTTCTTATCAGAAGGAATGATGAGCCCTGGGAGGGGGTCCTGCTGAGTGGTAAAAAAAAAAAAACAGGAGGGGGCCCTCTGGCTCTCTTGGTCTCCTTCTGGGTCTCTCTCAGGCTTTCCTTTTTCTTTATAGACCCCAACTCACCCTTGAAGACAAAGTTATAATCTTCCTCGTTTCTGTTTCCCATCTTGGCTCCGCATGGAGGCCACAAGTGTCTTCGAGGGCAGAGGTGACAGGTCTATGCGTTGGCTCAATGCCCTCAGCCCTCGGTTCTCAAGAGACCTGGATCCACCCTTCCTCTCATTGAAGGTAGAGACTTCTGCAGCCGGAGGGATCGAGGGCCGATTTAAGGCTAGACAGGGCCTAGGGAGGCTCAGCCCTAGCAGGTGTCGGTGCCGTGAGGGAACTGAGAGGACGGAAGCTGTGGACAGGAAGCGAAACGACTGGAGACCTGAGGCCCGGGTGGGTGGAGAGACGATGACGTCAGACAGGTTAGACAGGTTGGGTGTCTGCTCTCAGCCTGCACTCCCACAAGCAGGTGAGCAGGCTCAGCGGAGTGACAATGGGAGCAGCTGGGACTGGGACAGTCCCTTCAGAGAGCCAGCTGAGGACTGAATGCCCATTGCTAGGCTCCTGGGACCTGTGGCCATGGGGGACCCAGCCACCAGTGAGAAATAGTCCCTCAGGGAGCAGAAAAGTTCTTGGCCTCCTACTTTCCTCAGAGCCTGGGTTGAGGGGTAATGGGGGCACCAGAGGCAGGGCTGGTGGGGGCAGGGGCTGGGATCACCCAGATGCAGTGCAGAGCTCTGGGAGTTGCATCTAGGACACAGCAACTTCGGCCCCTCCCTGACGGCGCAGGGCCTGGGACGGGCAGTTTCTCGCCCTGGGTGGAGCTGATCTTGCAACCTACCTGCTTCCCTGGGATGGGTCCCTTTTTACGTACAGCACTGGGAAAGGGGCTGGTAGCTCCCTGTCCAGCCTTGCTCTAAGGACACTGGATAGGGGGAGACCTGGGGCAGAAACGGCAGACAGGATGAGGGGTCTGAGTGTGAGGGCAGGGCTTCCAGTTTTCCTCTACTCCCTCCCCAGGACCCAAGGCTTCAGAGCAAAGCCATCCTGTCTGCAAAGGGCTTCCTGATCTGGAGTGTCTGTGTAAGCATGTGAAAGCTTGGAGAAGAACAAAGAGGTAGCACTTGTAGGCAGTTGGGGGCACCCTCCCAACCCCAAGAGTAGAAAAGTCACCCCCACTCCGCCCCTCAGGTCAGGACTGGAGGGCACTGAATTCCCAGGGCCCTGTTTTCTCTTTGTCCAACATGACCTCTCCCAACTCCTTGTTCCTCTGAGTTCACTCCCAAGGTTTTGCCAACCAGGTGGGTAAGATTCTTCTCTGAGTGGCCAGGTGAGGTCACACCACCGGAGAGGCCAAGGGAGATAAGGCACCACTGCCAAAAACCACCTGGTGGTTGGTGGTCAGGGTGAAGGAGTGAGTGGAAAGCCATCCTTGCAGAACAACCAAACAGCCTACAGCAATCCCTGCCCCTTCTTATCTCCTCTGACTCCTCCCATCTAAGAAAGTAGGCAAGACACAGACAGGAGTTGAAGTTTATTCGTGGGAAAAACAAAGTTCCACCCTCCCCCCACAGTCCAGGTAGGTTTTCTCAGGGGGCCCTGCCCCTTCAAATAGTCATCTGTCTTTTCTGACCCCTGCTTCCACCAACGCCCATTACGATGCCGCTACTTGGGTGAGAGGCTCCTCCAGGTACTGCACCAAGGCCTGGGCCTGTGAGAAAGGGAGGAGAAATCAGTCCCACACAAGAATTGCCACTAGAGGGATCTTAAACTCAGGTCTACTCCTAATGCTCAGCCCCCAGCCCCTCGCCCCCACCTCCTCCCGGGAGTTAGCCTACACTAGGCACGGACTGGGTGACATGAGAAAGACTCAAGGAAGGTGGTGGGGATGGAAGTGGACACAGTGATGAAGCATGAAGGCTGGGCCCCGTGTTGTACAGGGATGGGCACATACACACCTTGGCTTTGAGCATTCCGAAGCCAACAGTCTCCTTGGCGTACATACACAGTAGAAGATTGGCCACTCGAGTGATGGCTACACGGCCCTCCTGGTAGGGGTAAGTATCATGAGATGTGATGTTCTGCTTGCACCTTTAGCCCCCTTCGTCACCAAGGGCTCCTCCAGAAAGACTGTATATGCCTTCCAAGCCCTGGGCACAGTAGGAGCTTCAGCTGGGGGACTTTGGCTGTAGCCCTGCATGTGGGGTCCTGAGTTCATTCCAGCCTCAACAGAGCCACCTGCTAACCAAGTTACACTGGGAAACCCAATCTCCCAGAAACTCAGTTTCTCTTTCTGTAATCCCTACCTTACTCCAGCTGGTGCTTATACACAGGAAGGAGTTTGGCATCTGCAAAGGGCTGCCAAATGGGTGAGGTTATTGTAACGGGTTCACCCCAAAGACACTGTAAGAAGACAGCAGTAACCCATCTTATATTTCCCTTCATTTCCCAAGAGAATGTTTTTCAAACTGCAGGCTTGGCCCCAGGGTTAACTGACTCCAGATCAATCAAGGTTGATCAGCATTGAAAGAAAAAGAAGAGAAATGAAGTGTAGTGTATGTAGTAAGGGAAGTACTATTTCATGAAACGTCTGTTTTGGTGGGTGTATGTGTGTACTGGACTCTGACGTAAAATATATTTCTTATAGCTGGGTTGTGGCCAAAACATTTGAAAGCTATTGCCCTATAGCATCAGCTCTAGGCTAGGCACTCTAGGAATCATCAGTTGGGAGTCCACAGTTGAACCAGCATGCTTGGTTAAGGAGGGCCTGAGGAAGAGGTAGGTGACTGAGTTACAGCAGAAATCCTTCCTGAAGAGTTCACTCTTGGGGCCTTTTCAATTTGGCTTAGCAAATTTTCACTAAATATCTAGTGTGTGCTAGGAACCACGTACTGCACTCCCTGCCTCTCCCTCCTCAGCCACTAACCTCCCCCATCCTCATTCTACTCCAGCCACTTCAACCTTGTTAATCCTTGACCTGGCATCATTCTGCCTCGGGGCCTCTGCATTTACTGTCCTCTCTGTCAGAAATGTTCTTGACCCAGAGAGCCACGTGGCTTGCCAATTTCCTTTAGATCTTTGATGAGATGTCACCTTTTCAGTGAGATTGTCCCCAACACACGCATCTTCTATCTTACTTCCTTGCTTTTTCTCCACATTTTCAATACCCAACATACTACTTTTTAAACTTACATACATATGTTACAAAACATATTTACTAACTTATTATACAAACATACCTATTTTACTTATTTTAAGGCATATCTTAAGACTGTAAGCTTCATTAGGGCTGCAGCTTTTGTCTGTCGTGTTTGCTAGTTTTCCCCCAGTCCTGAGAACACTGCAGCGACCTAAAAATTTTGTCGACTGAACAGATAAAAAGGTGAATGAGACAGCTTCTGTTTCCAAGAAGTTCGCAGTTTAATGGCCACTTCCCCTTTCTGGACTTCATCTCCTTTCTCTGTAAACGGAAGGGATTGGACGAGGGTCTGGAGACAGCCATGCTCCTGTCTGTGAATCTCAGCTGACAACACTTTTGTCTGGATATCACTCTACAGTGTCTCTTACATTCAATCACAACAATCCTGTGCATGGTGTGGTGGGGGGGGTTATCGTTTTCACCTTGGAGATGTGGTAAGAAAGCTCAGAGGTTAAAGTGACTTACCCAAGGTTCCACAAATGATATGTGGCTGGCTGAGACCAGAATCCCAGTCAGACCTCGAGTCCATGACTCCTTCCTCACCACCACTTGATGCATAGGGTCCTGCCTATTATAAATGCTGCTGCAGACCAATTCTTAGCAATTGTACAAAGATCCTGTCCCTGCCCCTCCAACCGTCCAGGATGAGGTCCAGGTCGCCCCCTGGGGATCCCCTTAGGGGACAGAGGAAGTGGCTCCCCTCTCCATACCATGCAGTCCATGAGGATGAATTTGAGATTGTCTTCATTAAACGCTTGGTTCCCATTCCGGTCGTAGGCCGCCCAGATGTTACTGGCAATGGCCGCCGTGACCCGGGCGTCCGTATCTCCATAACCAGAGTAGGCCAGCAGAGATCCCTCGTTATTCAGCAGCCTGGTGAAGAATCGGGAGGGATATCATCGTGCTCAGGAAGGGGAGTGATACGCCTGGGTTCCCATCCCAACTCCCGTCACTGCCGCTTCTAGGAAGCAAGGGTCTGAGGGTGTCCTGGAACATGCCCTGAGCACCCGGCACGTCAGTTTCCCTTTTCGAGAGGGGCCCTACCGGCCGGTTCCCCTAGTTGCTGCCCCCTCTGCCACCTCCTCCCTTCCCAGAGAGCCTTCCCCACCCCTCCCTCGGAGAGCGGCGCGCTGCCCCACTCCAGTGCTCGCCGCTCGGGTCCTCGGTCCGCACTCACAGGGTGCTCTGGACACCTCCAGTGTTGGCTTGGCTTAGCACCTGGGTCAAAGCCTTGGGACGCAGCATGCCTGCAGCTCCTAACCCTGGGCTTTTGCACCCAGATCCCCGAGTTTTTACTGCCGGCCTCTGCCCGCCGCTTCCCGTAGTTCAGCTGCAATGCTTCTGAACGCCCTGGGAGTTGTAGTTTCCCGGCCTGGCTTTGGGGTTCTGACTCAACCCCGCCCCACCGCGGTGGGGCGCTGGGAGTTGTAGTTCTTTGAAGCCTCGCAAGGCACCCTGGGAACTATAGTCGGCTTTTCCAAAGAAACCACGCGGTTATGGGGAAAAGAGCGGGAGTAAAAGGACAGTGGCAGTACTAGGACATTTAACCCCCTCGGGCAGAGAAAGGTCATATCCGCTTGACGACCCATGATTCAGTAATTAAAATAAAACCCCTATATTTGTCGGGCACACATCTGGTTACTTTTCAAAGCAATTTTACACATAATGCACAATTCTGTGAGATGAGGTGAATACTACTGAGGCAACTAAGGCTCAGAAAGGCCATGCAGGCAAAATCCAGGTCTCTGGGGCTGTACTTAATAGACTTCACGCAGGCCACTACTCTCAAGGGAATAAAGTCAATCCTAGGATTTAGACGGACAGACACCCAGAAGTGGGAAAATTTAACCTTCAAGTCGGGAAGAGGCCTCAGGCCTGGAAAGGATTTGGGGTTCCCGAGAAAGACCAGTTATCACAGGCAACGGAGATAAAGCGGCGACACAGAAAGTCCTTTGTCCCGGAGCTGGAGTTACCCGCGAAAGGGGCGGGGGCAGCTTTGGGTCCAGGGGGACACATCAGCTCGGCTAGGGCAGGTTACGACGGGCGGTGGGCTCTCGCGGGGAGCTCGCCCCCGCCCCTGCAGTGATGGACACGCTCCGCCCCCGCCCCGAGCCCTTCCGGGGGCTCCAGCCCAGCAAAGCCCTGTCCAGGCTGCGAGACCCCGGGATCGGCCCTGGGTGGACCCCGCTGCAGTGGCCCCCCCAGTCCGCCCGGGGCGCTGTGGCTGCGACAGGTCCGGAGGGGGTGGCGAAGCCTTGGGGAGGGGAGGAGAGAGGGGAGTGTTGGAGGCGCCGGAGCCGAGCCCGGCCGGCCGGGCGGGCGGGGAGGAGGAGGAGTCGGGGCGGGCTGGCGGGCGGCCGGGTGGCGGCGGCGGCATGGCGGAGCCGAGCGGGGCCGAGACGAGGCCCCCCATTAGGGTCACCGTCAAGACCCCGAAGGACAAGGAGGAAATTGTGATCTGCGATCGAGCCTCGGTCAAGGAGGTAGTACGGGTGGCGGGGGTGGGAGGGAGCGCGGAGGAGGGGTCTGCGAAGAGGAGAGGTGGCTCTGAGACGGTCGGGTGTACGCGAGGGCCGGGGAGAGGAGGGCGGGGGCCCAGTGGGCACTCGGAGGAGCAAAAGGGAAGGAGAGGCGGGTAGGGGGCGTCCTGCGAGGGTGATCTGGGGGAGCGTGGCGAGTGTTGGGGAAGGGAGGCCGGGGTTTGCCTTGTGGCCTGGGCTGGGGGCGTGGTGGAGAGTGGGAAGAGGACACCTTGCGCAGGGAAGGGGGAAGGACCCTGGGTTTGAGCGGAGTGTTGGCTCCGGTTACAGGTTGGGGTTCGAGGCGCTGAGGCAGAATGGGGGCCTGGCAAGGTGCTGAGCCAGGAGAGCCGGCGGGGGAGCCGGTGGAGAGCTCCGGGCACCTACTGGGCGCCTCAGAGAACCCCCAGCATTCTGACGCCCGGCGGGTCCGGGGGAGGATTTCCCTCTGCCCTGATCTTTACTGCGCTTTCAGATCAAGGTGGTTACATTTGATTCTCAGCCCCTGTGGGATTTACACGGTGTGCACTAGGTGCTCAATAAAAATGTGTTGATGAGTGAATGAGGGAATATTGCCTGTGTTTGCCACCCCTCTGTGGCAGCTCCAGAATTTCACAGAGGCGGGGCTTAAGATAGACCATCTGATTGGAAGGGAGGGATCTGGAAGCTGCCCTTGCTTAGCAAGTGCACTGTTTTTATCTAAGTGTTTGCTGGTTTGGGTTGGGTTGGGGGGGTTGCTGATAGATTTGGGGAGTCTAACTCTCCCCTAGCCAGCCTTTAGTGCCATCATTGCCCTTCCTCCAACCTTTAAAATGACTACATTCCAGAGTATAAATCATGTTTCCTGCAGAGCTGAATTTGAACTCAGCTCTAATTGAGAGGCCCCATATGTTTGATTAAGAGCCTGGGCTTTGGCGTCAAGACCTGAGTTCCAGTCTGCCCAGGACAAGTTACCTAACTGCTGTGATCCTCAGTTTTCTCATCTTTAAAATGGGGATAATAATTAATATGTATCTTACGGGATTTAGACTCTTAACTAGTGAGTAGTTAGTGCTGTTATAAATAACTGGGATCTATTTGTTGTAGTTGTTACAGGAACTCTGGGAATAAAGAGAAGAGAGACTTGGGGTCCCAGAAGAGAAGGGAGACAGGGCCTAGTCCCAAGGCTGTTGAAGAAGCTGGGATGGAAAGAACTGCTCAGGCAGTACCCTCACAGGGAACTGGTACTGAAGAAGGAGTGGCAGATAGAAGCAAGGGCTTTCTAGGGTGGGAGACCCTGGGGTAGAGCTGAGAGGAGCCTCTCACCCGTCTAGCTCCTTGGCTAAGAAAGGTGCTGCTTATTGTAGCTGGAGGGGTGGAGTCAGGACTGCTAAAAGGACTTCCCATGACTAGAGGTGGGAGCAAGGGAATGCAGAGGCTCTTGAAGAAGAGGCAGTGTCCCTGGTTGGTGGAGCCCAGGCAGCCTCCACAGTGACCTTTGCTTCTTCATCACAGTTCAAGGAGGAAATCTCCCGGAGATTTAAGGCTCAGCAGGATCAGCTGGTCCTGATCTTCGCAGGCAAGATCCTCAAGGATGGGGACACACTGAACCAGCATGGGATCAAGGATGGGCTCACCGTCCATCTGGTCATCAAGACCCCTCAGAAGTAAGTTCAGGAGAAGAGCAGGTCCAGCTTCAAATTGGGATTTTTTTCCCCCATCTGATACTTTCTTACTTGTCACTCAACTGTACCTGGAAGACCGATGCCAAGGCCTAGGAACGTGGTTCTTGGAAGGATTGCCAGGAAGCCCTATGATCTCATCTGCAGGGGAAGGGAAGCTGACTTACCTCTCCCTGAATGCCCTGAAGACAGAGAACACTAGCTCCTCCCTCCCCTTGTCTGATTTACTGACTGACCACCAACATCACCCTGTCCCAGCCACAGGGTTGCTTAGGAGGTGCCTTAGGTTAGGGCTGTAGCTGCACAGCAAACATAGAAATCGTTGTCTTCCCTTTTGTGTTCACTTCGACTAGAATTTTTCTTTGTCCCCAGGGCTCAAGATCCAGCTACTGCCACTGCTTCTTCCCCTTCCACTCCAGACCCAGCCTCAGCACCCTCCACCACGCCTGCTTCACCTGCCACCCCTGCCCAGCCCTCCACCTCTGGCAGTGCCACTTCAGATACTGGCAGTGGAAGCCAAAGGAGCAGTGGGGGGGGTCCCTCCCCAGGGACAGGGGAGGGACCTCCCAGTGCCACGGCATCCATACTCTGTAAGCCCTTAGGGAGAAGGGCACTATTCTTATCTGGGCTAGGGAGTGGGGGAGAGCCAAGAGGAGGGGGAAATATGGTCCCTGCTCCTGGTCTGATGGGGATGGAGACCCCTGGACAGAGGGTTCCAGACATTGGTACTTGAGACAAGCAGGGGAGGAAACCAGTCTGTGAGGGGAGCATGGTGAAATGTTAAGAGTGAGGGGAGCAGTGGGGCTGGAGATGTGGGGAACCCTGGGTGAGGATATTGGAATTTGGGAAGAAGGTGGGTCCAACAGTAGCCAGTTAGGGGATATTTATTTGCTCATTCAATAGGCCGTCACCGGTTGCCCTCTGTGCTCAGTACTGTGCCTGGCTGTCAGCCTCTACCATCAAAGAGGTCTCAGTCTAGTAGGCTCACATCTCTTTGCCAGCTACGCTGGGGCTGTGGAAATGATTGGAAAAGGGAGATGTGAGAAGCAGAAGGGGCCCATCCTGGAGACCTGAATTCAGTGGCTCTGGCCAGGTAGGGGAAGAGTCTTGTGACAGACTGTGACCCTGCCCCCTCCCCACAGCTGGCTTTGGGGGCATCCTGGGCCTGGGCAGCCTAGGCCTGGGTTCTGCCAACTTTATGGAGCTGCAGCAGCAGATGCAGAGGCAGCTGATGTCCAATCCTGAGATGCTGTCACAGATCATGGAGAACCCTCTGGTCCAGGACATGATGTCTAACCCCGACCTGATGCGCCATATGATCATGGCCAATCCCCAGATGCAGCAGCTGATGGAGCGGAACCCCGAGATCAGCCATATGCTCAACAACCCCGAGCTCATGAGGCAGGTGGGTCTAGAGAGAAGGTTGAGGTGTGGAGGTTACCGGGCACCCAGCCATGCCCTGACTGGCCTCTTCTCACCTTTTCCTACCTTGACTTGTTCATTCATTCATTCATTCATTCATGCATTCAGCCATGTTTTGAACACTGGAGCACACAGTGATAAAAAGACATAGACTTAGCTTTACAGGAACTTCTGGTCTCAAAGGAAAGTAGGACAAGTAAGCAGGCAGTTATAAGTGGTCAGTGCTATCACAGAGATAGTCAGAGGATCCCCTGGGTGCACACAGAAGGGTTCCTGATCCTACCCTGGGGCTCAGGGGAGGCCCTAAAGGAAGTGTCACCCAAGCTGAGACCAAAAGAAAGAAGGCTGAACCAGAGGAAGATAAAGAGAAGAGTGTTCATGGCCAAGGGACAGCAAGTGCAAAGGCCTGGGAATAAAAGATAATAGGGTGATTGGGGAGCATTTCAGCTGGGCAGGGCCAGGTGGGTAAGAGAGAGCCAGGGGAGGCAGTTTGGTGTTGGTCTTTGGGAGCTCTGTCTCATGTTCATCCACCAAGGGACTAGGCTAGACAGTCTCAGCAGAGCTGTGGACGCTATTGCTGGACCCACCAGATAAGTTCCAGAAGGGTAAGGATTCACAAGTGCTTTGTTCACTGCCTAGAACAGTGCCTGATATATAGTAATCACTCAATAGTTATTATTTTTTGTATATACATATTTTTATTATAAGTACTTATTGAATGAAGGAGTTGTGGGATAAGAGGTCAGTGTCCTGTTGTAGACATAAAGGTGTCTTGGGAAGAGGCACGTGTGGAGAAAATTTGGGAAGAAGGACAAGGAAGGGATTCCCAGCTGGGTGGGAACAAGAAGCAGCTATGTTCATTTTCTCTGCCATGCACTGCTGTCCCCTGGAGCTAACAGAAGCCACCCTTTCCTCATTGACAGTGAGCCATTGGCTCCCAAGAGAAAGCCCTCATTCTGTTTCTCAAGATTCAGTGAGGCCAAAGACCTGGCATGGGATCTGAAGGTGTTGCATTGTCTTAGCTAGAATCCTTTCCCTCCCTAACTTGTAGTCATTTGCCAGAAACCATAGTACTGTCTTGGTTAGACAGACCAACCTGACCTTGAAACCTGGCTCTACCACTAACTGGCTGTGTGTCCCAGGCAGTGAGTCTCTGAGCCTGTTTTCTCATCTGCTAAATAGGGACAGAAATACCTACACGGATGGTTATCATGGCAATTGAATTCTGTTAATCATTTAGCCCAGTGCCTATATGTAGCAATAGATGTTTGTTTGCTTGCTTGTTTTTATTGATGTATAGTTGATTTACAGTGTCTCAGCAAACTGATTCAGTTAGACATACATATATGTGTTCTTTTTCATAGCCTTTTCCATAATAGGTTATTACAAGATACTGAATATAGTTCCCTAAATAGACGTTATTTTTCTCTTTTGCCTCCTCCCCTTTCTCATGTCCTTTCTTATTCAACTCCCTTGTGTTCCCTAATGCTTCTGTGGATCCTCTGAACCTGAGGGAGGGCAGCTGCTGCTCTCACCCCATCTGGGATCATTGTACCCCAAATAGGCAACGAGAATACCCACAGGGAGGTAGGGTTAGAGCCAAGATGACAGTAGAGGAAGGAAGTCCAGTTCAGCCTACTCCCTGCCACTGTAGATCAGGTCCTGGGCCCTGGACCCTGGTCCTGGTGCTGGTCCTGATGTGGACTCTCTCCTCGGGGCCCATTCTCTGATCCCCTGGTTCCAGAGCCCATTCTCTCTCTTTCCTTTCTCCACTAGACGATGGAGCTTGCTCGGAATCCAGCCATGATGCAGGAGATGATGCGGAACCAGGACCGGGCCCTGAGCAATCTGGAGAGCATCCCTGGAGGATATAATGCCCTCCGCCGCATGTACACAGACATCCAGGAACCCATGTTTAGTGCTGCCCGGGAACAGGTGGGGCCAGGGGCTGGGCCGTGGGAGGGCAGTCTGGGCTCGGGATTACCTACCCCCAGACCCAGGCAAGCCTGGAGTGCTGTCTGCTCCTCTTTCCTTCCCTAGCCCCCTGAGGGTGGGCCCTGGCTTGAAAGCGGTTCTCACAGTGCATAGCCAGGGATGGTCCAACTTGGCATGGGACTGAGGCACTAGGGCAGGCGATAGCCGAGTTCCTTAGGGAAGTTGGGGACGTGTAGTGTCCAAGGGATTTGACATTATACTGACAAACGTCTTGCACCAAGGTCTCAGAGGTTGTGGGGCAGGCCTGGGGTCAAACAGCCAACCCTAGCACAGTGTGTCTCAAGTGTGGTCCACAGATCACCTGCTTCAGAATCACCTGGGGAGCTTGTTAATCATGAGCTTCCTGGTCCCCACCTGTGAGCTACTTATTGCATCAATCTCTGGAATCAGGCCCTGAGAATATGCTTTTAAAAATGCTTTATGAATTCTTTCCATATGTACAAAAAGTACAGAGAAAAATATAGCATTCTCTTTTATCCTTGTTGCCCTAACATGTTGTCATATATAATTTCAATGCCTTTTGGGGTTCTTTTTAAAGTTTAATTTACATTAAATACATTATACATTTACCTGTTTCAAAAGTCAAAACAAACGAAACTCAAAAGTAAACAAAAGGGTATTAAAATAGTATGGAAGATTATACAAGCGCAACAAAGGTATGCAAAAGGGATCCTTCTGTTTCCATCTTATAGCCATCTCTGTAACAAATGTTTTGGTTTTGTATGTTTTCCTAGACATATTTAATATTTATTTGCAAATAAGACATTACGGGATAGAATTGCAGCCTTCACATACCCCTCCCCTATCTTATACCTCTCTTTCCCTCTCCGGAGCTAACTACCACCCTAAAGTTGGTGTTTGTCATTTCGATTATTTTATTACCTATGTATGTATCCATAAATAATCTATAGTATCATTTTGCATATTTTTCAGCTTTATAGAAGTGGTATCATGCTGTTCACATAATTTTAAATTTACTTTTTAAAAACTTCTAAAAATGTTTTCTTGAAGAATAAAAATAGCTGCAAGAAAGGTGCATGTATCATAAGTGTACAGCTTGGTGGATTTTCACAAACTGAACACACCCTCCTTACCAGCACCCAGGTGGGAAGGTGGGACCTCATTTTACTTTTTCCTTGTGGAAAGGAAAAAGCACCATATGCTGAGTGGCCTGTGCTGTCCCAACGGATTCCTTGTTCATACTGTCTCTGCCCGACACCAAATGAATGTGTGCCTTGCTGACTGTCCCTACAATGATACCACATTGTCTTTAGGTTTATTTATTTACTCATTTATCTTAATGGAGGTAGTGGGGATTGAACCCAGGACCCTGTGCATGGTAAGCACATGCTCTACCACTGAGCCTCCCCCAACACATTGTCCTATTAAGTCTGGGCATCAGCTAGGGTGAAACCCCCTCCTCCCACCCTACTAGCTTATTCCTCACCATCATCTTGGTTATTCTTAACCTTTGCTCTTTTAAATTTTAGAAAGTGCTTATAGGGGTCAACTGTGAGTTTTTAAAGGAATTTATTTGCTTATTTTTAAGTTT
Source organism: Vicugna pacos (assembly GCF_048564905.1). Lineage (NCBI taxonomy): Eukaryota > Metazoa > Chordata > Mammalia > Artiodactyla > Camelidae > Vicugna > Vicugna pacos. Next base: position 24,910,902 of record NC_133007.1, read on the forward strand.
TATTTTATTTAAGTATCTAAAATGCATATCAAAGTAACACATGTACCTGGTTAAAAAGAAAATCAAGTAGTTGAGCGAGGCTTTTAACAAGCACCCAGCTAATTCTGATGTACTCTAATGTGTGAGAACCACTGGTTCAGCTAAAAGAACATAGCATTTGAAAAAAAAAAAAAAAGAAATAGCAATTTGGTATCAACAAACCTCAGTTCAAATACTACATCATTCTTTAATAGTGTGATTTTTAAGTGAGTTATTTAATCTCCCTGAGCCTTCATGTCCTCCTTTTCAAAATGGAGACAATGTATTATAGTAGTATTCTCTATCATTTTGGCCTCTGGACCCCTTTATATGCTTAAAGATTATTGAGGACTCGAAAGAGCTTTGGTTTTTGTGGGTTAGGTCTATTGATACTCACTGTATCTGAAATTAAAACAGAATTTTAAAAAATTTATTAGCTTATTTAAAAATAACAATAAATCTATTATACATTAGCATAAATAGCATATTCTTTTGAAAAATAACTTTATTTCCCAAAACAAAACATTAGGGGAAAGAGTGGCCTTGTTTGACATTTGTGCAGATCTCTCAAATGTCTGGCTTACTACCAGACAGCTGGATTCTCACATCTGCTTCTGCATTCAATCCGTTTCAATGTCACATGTAGCCTGTGGAAGACTCCACTGAATACTTACGAGAGAATGAGAGTGAAAAAGGCAAATTACATCTTAGGATTATAAAAACAATTTTTAAACCTTGCAGGGGTCCTAGGACCACACTTTGAGAACGAGTGTATTAGAGGGATATTGTAAACATTAGAATAAATGGATCAGGCACATAGTAGGTGCTCAATAAATGGCAGCTATTTTCACTTTAGGGAGTTCAGGTAAGAGATTCAGACTTTAGGGTGTACCGGGAAGAGCAAAGCAGGACCCAGAACTAGGTGGGGTTGGGTGCTCACAAGTTACCAGAACAGGAAATCTGAAACATTGACAAGGACTGAAACTGTGGTGCGTAAACCCTGGCTTGCAAGCCCTGTTATCTGAACAGGCATCTGGTAAGGTAAAGGAACCACAGCTCAGAGCAGGAGAGTCCTCGGTCAGCCCTGGTCCCCATGACCCACTTTGAGTAAATAGGAAAGTGGATATGAAACTCCATGGTGGGGAGGGGCTAAGGATGCTCAGGTGCCTCCTGCTTAGGTCAGGACCTCCCTGGGACTCCCTCAGCCAGGACACCCCTTGGACAGAGCTCTTTCCTGAGTGCCAGCGGGTCCAGAAGGAGGAGGTTTGGGTGCTACCCTGGGCAGCCCACTGAGGTGGGGTGTAGACCCTGAGACTATCCTAGGTAGACAGTGGGGGGCCTGGTGGTGAGGAGGACTGTTTAGCTAAAGCAGCCAGTCTGAGGAGATAGGCTGTCGGGAGGGAGGGGAAGGAGGAGATCGCATGGGAGAAGCAACAGAAGGAAAAGACCTAGGGAGGTTGCTTAGCCAGAGATGTGCCCTACTAAAGAGCTCTGTTGTGGTGTGCCTGGTTGGACAGAATGCCACGTGGGGGACCCAGGGGGTGAGGGACAGGGTTCCAGGGAGTTAATCTTCGACCAAGGTGGCTAGAAAAGGGAAAGTTGCACCTGAAACTAACACAGTGTTATATGTCAATTACAGCTCAATCAAATTGGAGAAAATAATAAATAAATAAATAAATAAATAAATAAATAAATAAATAAATAAATAAATAATTTAAATAAGGGAAAAAAAGGGTGAGAGGAGAGCTGGAGGCAGAGCAGGGTTGACTAGAGTGCCAGCTCCCATCAAGCCAATAGTTACTTATTGAGCACCTACTAGTGTCAGGAGCCAGGAGTGCAAATTGAATCTGACATTGTCTCGGCCCTTTAAGAGCTAAGGAAAACAAATATCTCTCTACACAACAGGAAAGGTGTGTGTAAAGTACTATGGGGCACCAAGGAGATTAGAAATCAAATATTTGGAGTCACCAGGGGAGATGGGAGGTTTCCAGTTATCTGAGGGGTCCAGTTATCCCATCATTAGCAACAGCCAGCTCCAACCCTGTAGGATGAGGGTGAAGCTGCCCATTGTGGGGCCAGAAATTGAGCTGAGGACCTCCAAGATCTTTCTCCCGTTTCTGGGGAAGGGGAGGATATTAGGTGAGAGGAAAGAAAGGGCCCAGCCCTTATCCCTGATTTGTTTCAGTCCTTAACCCAAAACCTTTCCCTCCTCCCAGTTTGGCAACAATCCCTTCTCTTCCCTGGCCGGGAACTCCGACAGCTCATCCTCCCAGCCGCTGCGGACTGAGAATCGAGAGCCCCTCCCTAACCCCTGGAGCCCCTCGCCCCCCACCTCCCAGGCCCCCGGGTCCGGTGGGGAGGGCACCGGAGGATCGGGGACCAGCCAGGTGCACCCGACAGTCTCGAACCCCTTTGGGATCAATGCGGCTAGCCTGGGGTCAGGTATGTCCTAGGGTGGAAGGAGCTTAGTGGGGTCACCAGGGCAGTCCCTCTGCCCCAGGACTGAATGGGGTTCACTCTGCTCCAGAATATTGAAGACAGAGGTGAGACTGTATTGAAGCCACAGAGGGGGCTCTGCAGCTTGGAGTAATGGCCCCACCCCTCAGTGGGTGAGGGTTGGTTCTAGCCCTGTCATTATGTCCCTAGGAGTGACCTAAGTAGTGGCTCATGAGTAAACCAGACCCTACCTCCTAAGCTCTTTCAACACTGCTGGTGCTATTCAGTGTAAATGGGTCAGACTAAGGAGAGGGGTGTGGGAGAGGAATCAGGGGACAGGCATATGTGAGGCTTGGGGATAGGGATGTGCAGAGCTGCCTTGTACAGAAGTGCAGGTTATGCACTGCACAACCCTGGGGGATGCCTCATTTATCTGCACTATGACTGTACATACGACCCTAGGGATATCTGGTAGATGCCCTGATTTCTCTATACTCTGGGGGATATCTTGATTGGGAAAGTCCCTTCCCCTCTATGTGCTCATTTTATAAATAAGGGACTTGAACCTTATCCATAGTCTTAAAATTGTACTTCTGAAACGCTGGGGGTCTGGACCGTTTCCAGGGTGAGGGAGGACCAACTGGAAAATGCCCCAGGCCTCCTGCCCCAGCTCCAGCCAGACTACTGAGGTACTTGGTTTCTGAGTAAGATTTGATTTAAGGAAAGGGCCTCTGCTCCTAAGATAAGTTTGAACACTGTTGATCTAGGTAATCTTTAGTCAAATCCTTTCCAACTCTGATATTATGTGAGCCTGTGGCGGGAACAGTCTAGAGGGGCATGAATCAGACCCAGTTTCCAACTGGCTTGTTCTTAGCAGAGTAGATGGGGAAGGGGCCAGGCCAAAGCAGGGCAAGATGGCCTCAGAGTCAAGAGGGACTTGGACCCACACCCCAGTACTTGGGTGCCATTTTACTGTTGCCTTTCTGAGTTTTGTAACCACTGTGTCTGAAGTAAGGTAGACTGAAGTGAGGCATCTGGTTTCCATCTGGAACCCTTTTCTCTTGTTTTGTTTGTTTCCTCCTTGCCCTAGGGATGTTCAACAGCCCAGAAATGCAGGCCCTCCTCCAGCAGATCTCTGAGAACCCCCAGCTGATGCAGAACGTGATCTCAGCCCCCTACATGCGCAGCATGATGCAAACGCTTGCCCAGAACCCCGACTTTGCTGCTCAGGTATGGAACTTGCCCGAGGGGAGTGTGTTGGGCGCCATTACTTGTGATGATCAAAACACCCTGGGGCCAGGCTGCCGGGGTTTGCATATTGATCTCTTCCACTTCCTAGCTGTGTAGGCCACACAAGTTATTTAACCTCCCAGTTTCCTCATCTGTAAAATGGTAAAAAAGAAGATAGTTTCTGCCTCAGAGAGTTGTGAGGGTTCAATGAATTAATAGTATAAGTGCTTAGAGCACGGCATAGCACACAGTAAGCCCTGTGTACTTGGGGATGTTAGCTGTCATTGTCATTGTCATCAGAAGGGCTCCTGACTCTCATCCTCATCCACAGTATAGTTCCATTTCCTCTCACTGTTCCACTCAGACCTGCAGGATACTTTGAGATCCTTGGAAAAGCTGGCCAGATTTCCTACAGTGGTGGGGGTGCCGAGGGAGACTGAGGCTGTGGGGGCATACAGAGGGTGGGTAGGCCCAGGCCTCCCCCTATACCTTCACCCTGGCAGATGATGGTCAACGTGCCGCTCTTTGCGGGGAACCCCCAGCTGCAGGAGCAGCTCCGCCTGCAGCTCCCAGTCTTCCTGCAGCAGGTGAGTGAGGACCCTAGAGGGGCGGAGGTTGAGGGCTGGAGTGGACCCTGAGGCCCAGTGGGTGGAACTTAAGGGAGGGTCCGAGCTCAGCTCTGGACTCAGGGTCTAGGCTGCTTCCTGTCTCCTGCCACCTCCTCTTGCCTTTCTCTGCTGTTTCCCACCAGATGCAGAACCCGGAGTCACTCTCCATTCTCACCAATCCCCGCGCCATGCAGGCGCTGCTGCAGATCCAGCAGGGACTGCAGACCCTGCAGACCGAGGCCCCCGGGCTGGTGCCCAGGTGAGGGTGGGGGGCAGGTGGGCAGCAAGGTTCTGGCTATTTCTCCCCCTCAACTCCTTTCTCTGCCACTCTCTGAGCAGCCATTGTGTCTCTCAGGGTCTGTTTTTCTGTTTCTTCCAACTGCTTTTCCTTCTGGATCTCATGGTCCCATCCCTTTCTGAGAGGCCATCTCCAACCTCTTGGTCTCTCCTGCCTGCAGCCTTGGCTCCTTTGGGATGTCCCGGACCCCAGCACCCTCGGCAGGCAGCAACACTGGCTCTGCACCTGAGGCCCCCACCTCCTCACCAGCCCCACCAGCCACATCTTCTCCAACAGGGGCCTCCAGTGCTCAGCAGCAGCTCATGCAGCAGATGATCCAGCTTTTGGCTGGAAGTGGAAACTCACAGGTACGTGGGCAGCGGGGCTGGTGCTGGGACCACCACTTCCATCCTGGCAGTATTAAGGGTAGCAGTAGAATGGAGACAGCAGGGCAGGCTTTGGAGTCAGCCAGACCTGGCTTTAAATCCTGGTCTGCTGCTTCCTAGCCTTGGGCAATTTACCTCTTCCCCAAGTTCAATTGCCACAGCTGTAAAATGGTGATGAGAATAGGAATAGTGCTTACCACCACCTGGGTACTGTTCTGTGTGCCTTCTGTATAAGAGCTCATTTACTTTATTCCTCACAACAGCCTTGTGAGGAAGCTAATATTATTATTTTTATGTTGCAAAAGGGGGAAACTGAAGCCCAGAGAGGTTAAGTGGCTTGCTCAGAGTCGCGCAGCTAGTAAGTAATGGAGCCAAGATTCAAACGGAGGCATGCTAGCTCCAGAATTTACACTTTAACCACTTCTGCTTATATCAAAGGAGTCTTTTGAAAGCAGCCTCCATCTCTGAGGTGGGCGAAGAGGATTCTGGGGGGTGAGGTGACCAGAGCCCTGGGCCACATAGTCAAGGCCTGGGGTTTGGGGGAGGGGTGGGGATGACCTCGAGTGAGCCCCTTAACCTTTCTCTGGCCTCCACGACTTATCTGGGAAAAGCCTTTCAACAGAAATGTAAGTGTGCCCAGCTCTGTGCCAGGCATTGAGAGGGCTGGACCAAGTGATGGCCAAGGCCCAGTCTAGCTTAAGTTGTGTGGACCGTGATGAAAGCAGCATAGAGCACTGGAAAGGGCTCTTGTACGGCATGTCGGGGGGCCTCTGTGACCTTCAGCAGGTCCTTTCGTCTCTGGATCACACCTTCCTCCCGTCAGTGGCCGGGTAGCCTGTGACCGCTGGGCTGCTCCCAGCTCTAAGCGTCTTCTGTTCATGAGTTAGGCTAGTGCTTCCTAAACATCCTTCAGGGAGAACATTTCCAGGAGATGTTTATAGGAGTGTCAAAAATCAAAAACCTTCTCTTTTGTAAATAACTGTGTTTGTTGATTGGTTAAACAAAATTAAACAGGTTCTTGCTTTCCTGGGGCCCTTCTCTGACCTTTAATGTGGCCATGTGTGTGATGACTGCCGGGAGGGCGTTTGGAGGTGGCGTTTAGCGTGCATCTCATCAACCACAGAACCTTTGGCTTTTGGAACGCCTGTGGACATCTCCAGAGTGTGGATGAAAAGCAGGACTAAAGGCTTACTTAGGCCCAGGCCTAAGTAATTTTAAGAAAGATGCCCCTCACCTTATTATTATACAATTGTTTAGTGACTTGGGACACCAGCTCCTTGGCCCCTGACCCACTGGTTGACTTTGAGGATGTTCAAAAAGACCTGCTTGTCTTCTTCTCTCCATTATAAACCCTTAGAATCAGATAGTCCCCCTTGGGTTGGTCCTGTGCCTGCTTCACAAGGCTTGTCCCCTCCAGGTGCAGACACCAGAAGTGAGATTTCAGCAGCAGCTGGAGCAGCTCAACTCTATGGGCTTCATCAATCGTGAGGCCAACCTGCAGGCCCTGATCGCCACAGGAGGGGACATCAACGCAGCTATCGAGAGACTCCTGGGTTCTCAGCTCTCCTAATCCCTCAGCCCATGCCTCCTGCCTCTCCCTTCCCTCAGTGCCAGCGTTTGGTTCCTCTGTCAACCCTGACCCTCTGCAGCTTGTCATTCCTTCTGTCTTCTCCCTTGTCCTCTCCAGACAGCAGGGTGACTTTAGAGGTGTGGGCCCCAACCCCTTAGCTCTGGGAATTCCAGTTTTATTTCTATGCCTCTTGCAGAACCTTCTCTCCTGGGCCTGCTTGAGCAGAGCTATTTAAACAGTTTTCACAGTTTTGTTGATTGGCCCCACCTCCTTGCCCCACAACCACCTCTTGCAATCTTCAAACTTCTCAGTGGCAGCGTTGAAGGAGGAACCAACTCATTGGTTTACTGGAACAGGGTCTTCCGTCTGTGCCACGAGGGTTTTGCTGGTCTTGGGTTTACTTTTGATAACTCTTCCTTCTTTCTCTGCCCCCATCCCCTCCCACCTGCAGCCTAACCTGTGCTAGACTTTCATACTCTGAAGGTGGGGCAGGTGAAACAGGCTGTGATTTTCCTCCTCACCTCCCTGCTGGTCATTTCATCCAGCACTTTTTCATGGGGTCTACTGAGACTTCCAGGGGGAGGTTCTCCTGGAGTTCTCCCTGTCTGAAGGGAGAGGTGAGACACAGCCCTCTGGAGAAGGAATTAGCAAGCCCTGGACCAGCCCAATGGAGAATGGCACAGGGGAGGAGGGAATGAGAGTTTCTGGACGGAGGAAATGAGGGAAACAGCCTGAGTCAAAGGCTTGGAAGTTGGAATTGACAGTTAGGGAATGGAAGTGCTAATAGTTCTTTTAGGCCAGAGAGTCCAGGCTCAGGTCTGGCAGAGGAGACTTAGTAGAGATGCTAATGGAATTTAAGTTGAAGAAAAGGGCTCAATGAAGCTAAGCAATATGGCTCACAAGGGGTTATATTGGTTACATTTCCTCAAACACACATGCTTATATACCTACACACACATTTCCATGAACCCAGGACCTGCCTGTGTCTCCAGATACCAGTGATTTGAGCCCTGCTCCAAAGACGTGAAGGGGACTGGGATCTGTCTCAGCAGTGGGTATGTGTGTGTGGGTGGGTGGTGTATGTATGTATGCACACACACACATGTGCATGTGAATTGAATGGAAGGGTAGATTCCTTGTTGATTTCTGGTTCAGAGTTCTCTCCAACCAGAGAGAAGTAGGCAAAAGAGCCAATTTAGGTCAGGAGTACTTACAGCCTGGAGAGCTGGGTCCCTTTGGCCTTTGGATGCTGGGTTACCCAATGGGAATGTGGATCCCCCTTCTGAAACTGTCAGGACTGTGACCAGCACCCTTATTACCCTTCCCCTCATTGCTTTCCAGGAACAGTAGAGGGGTCTTTTCCTCCAGAACCCCTGGATTTTGGTATCTTAACCCCTGCCCTTTGAGTTCTTCACTATTTCCCTCCAGGCCGGAGAGTTCTATTTGAGGAAGGAAAGGAGAGGGCAGCAATGATGCCTTTGAGCTGGAATTGGACATTGCTCTATTGGAGCACAGAGGAGGCTCATATCACCTCCTCTGTCTGCTACTTCGACCAGCTGCTCAGAGGACCCGTTGCTGAGAATATGGAGGCAAGAGGAACAAAATTTTCTCCAAGTGGGAAAGGGTCCTGAGCAATCCAGAGAGGATGTTTGTGTGGCTTTCCCTCCCTACCTCTCCCAACTCCCACACTGGCCTTTGTAAATAAATGGTGTGGTCTTTGTTGTGAGAGTGTCTTGGTGTTTGTTTTCTGGGCGAGAGGAGACTAGCTGAAGACAACTTCTTGGTTTTAGAGGGCTTTTGTAAAGTGGGATATAGAGAAATTTGAAGTTGGGTTTGGTTCAGAAACATTGATGGTAAGGGATAACTGATCATGGGGATATCTATCATCTATGGTTTAGGAATGGGAAGGATTGCTTTCTTACGTTCCCCATCACCAGACTGTAAGATACCAGATCCCACTCCCACAGCTCAGGGCTGGGAGAGGAATGTCTGAAAGGTGCTGAGAATATGGCTAGGCCTTCCTTCCATCCTCTGATCTTTTGGCAAGACTGCCCTCTCCTTTCCCCAGGTAAAAAGGTCAAAGCCAAACAAACCCTCACATCCAGATCTTATGCAAGTGGAGTTTTGTAGTTATTAATTAGTCTTGAGCTCTGAGACTAAACCTGGCTCTACCATGAATCGTGTGAACTTAAAGAAGTCTTTTTATAAATATGAGGTTTTATCTTTTGCATAGTGAGGTTATGGATTCAAGTTCTGTGGTATCTGAATAAACCATGAGTGGGAGGGTCGACTTCTGATAGTGGTAGACTGGATGTTTCAGACCAGCATGCTCAGAAATCTTAAATGTAAAAAATATCTAAAAACTCAAAGGGTCAACAGGATTGGCTAGAAGTCCAGAGAGAAAAGAAGGCCCTAAAGACTGCCTTTGCTCTGGGGGCTTTTGCCAATTGAGAAAAGGTTGCTGAAAAGTTGAGCTGTGTTTTTGTGGGGGGGGAGTTGTTTTTGGCTTTTAAAATAATTTTTACTTATTATTTAAAAAAATTTTTTTTGCATGTACTCTACCACTGAGCCATACCCTTCCTCCCACCAAGCTGTGATTTTGAGGGCCTCCAAGGATTGGGAGCTAGAGGAACAAAAAGTTGAAATCTGGGGACAGCTAAGGATAGGGATGCTGGTAAAGATTCACTTGACTAGGACCCCTAAGGCTGATTCAAGAGTGAACCTGTCTTCATATTCTTCAGCCTAGCCTCTCACCAGTCTGGGTGGTCCAGAAATTCTCAAGCCTCAACTCAGAATAAGATGATCCCAGATTGGTAGCATCTCCAGATGCTTGGTAGAAGCAAGCAGAAATCTCAAGGAGTGTAACACCAACCTAGACCTCAAAAGCACTGTAATAAATAATTTTTCAGATATAACATCAACCACAAATAAGAATCAAGCACTTGAAGAGATAAGCCCAATGGAAGTGACACCAAACAGAAATGATAGACAGACAATTTCATATTTTGGAATTATACAAAAATGAAAACAACTGCTTAGTAGTTTAAGAAGATAATAGAAGCTTGGAAATTTCAGCAGAGACCAGAAGCACACAAATAGACTTAGCCCAAATGGAAAAGGACCAAATAGAAATTTTAACTAGAAAAATACAGTAAATGCAATTAAAATCTCAGTGGATGGGTTTAATAGCAGATCAGACATAGCTGAGGAAAGAATTGGTGGATTATAGAAACAGAATGAAACTTGGAAAAATAAGAGGATGGAAAATACAGGAGAGACAGTAATTTGAGCTAAGGTGTATTTAATTGGAGTCCCAGGAGAGGAGAGAAAGGAGGGGAAACAACCTGAAGAAATAATGTCAGAATTATCTATAATTGATGAAAACCATCAATTCACAGATTCACAAACCCCAATAAATTAAACTTGCACTCTGCAAAAAGGCAAAGGCCAAAAGAAAAAATTTTCAAGCAGCTAGGGAATAAAGATGGTTTATCCTCAGAGGAGCAACAAACTACTGCCTCCATCCCAACAGCAAAACTGAAAGCCGGAAGAGTGGAGTGCCATCCTCCCTCTGCTTATAGAAGATAACTGCCAGTCTAGAATACAACGCCCAGTGAAAATATCTTTCAAAAATGAAAGTAAAATAAACATATTTTCAGACACACAAAAACTGAGTCCGTCACCTGCAGTCTCACATTAAGGGAAATATCAAAGGGTAATAATCTTCAGTCATAACATAAAAGAAAAAATAATAAAAGGAATGAAGAACAATGAAAGTGGTAAATATGTGTGTAAATCTATATAAACATTGACTATAAAACAAAAATGATAATGTCTCACGGTGTTAAAATGTATAGACAGGGAGTTAAAATGTGTTACACAGCAGCACAGGAGTCAGAAAGACTGGTAAATGGAATTGGAGTATACTAAGGTCTTTGCATTGTGTTGGTAAGGAAGCAAAGTGTCAGATAATGTTAGACATTGATGAGGCAAGGATAACTGTTTTGCTAAACCACTAAGTAGAAAACAATGTGTAACTACCAAACTAATACAGGGGAGTATAAAATTAAAATTACCTTTCAAAAACAAGACAAGGGGAAAAAAAACACGTCAAGAAGTACAAGAGGTTTTCTAGGATGGTGAGACTATTCTGTATAATACTATAATGATGGGTACCCAACTATATGCATTTGACAAAACCTGTAGAACTTTACACACACAAAGTGTAACTCTTAATATATGTAAACTAAATATGTGTGTATACTTGTATGTATGTACATATATACGTATATGTGCACACACACACATATAATTTGGGAAGTCAGGGGATCGCAGAACAGAATGAAGAATGTAACCAGAGAATCTAACTATACTACAAATGTATGAAATAACTTCACTAGAGGGGGGATAGCATAAGTTACCTAAGTAACTGGAAATCAGTGGAATCTGTAAAGCTAAAGGCAAAAGAAACTGTACCTAGGCACTATACTTTGGTTGATGCAGTTGATCATGTATCCAGTTGAAACGTGTCCTATGGATATACTGTTAATGATTCTGATACCACTATACATGTATACCAGAATTGAACATTTAAGTACATGGTGGATGGTGGGAGCCAGGCTTCTCACTGTTGGAGTGAGAGTTTACAGATAAGCAAGGTGATAGAGCTAGAATTATTTATGTAGTAATGGCTTAGAGGTGGAGACATCAGTATGAACTTATGTTTAGCTTAATACAGATATAGATATTTACAAATAAAAACATATAGATATTAGTTATTATATACAGGTATTTTCTTGTTCTGTCAGCTGACAGGGCCTAGGACTAATGACACCTAATGGCACCTAATGGCAACAAGCACACCTAATACTCAGATCTTAGTTTCTAATACCATTCTTCAGTAAAAGGAACCATGGCTCCTTGGGGAAATGGCTGATTCTAGGCAGGGACAGAAAATAGACAAGAGGTGTCTGGTGCATCTTGCAGTGCCAGAAAGAGAAAGTAAGTGATTAAAAGAAAGAATCTACAATGATGGGGGCATGTCAAGGGGATATAAGAGCCAACTGAAAGAGCCCCCAATGGCCACACCTAGAACAATTTGAGCAACAAAATAAATAAAGTAGAATAGGATTGTAACCTAAAGTATAAAACAAGTGCCCTTGAATCTGTACTGATACAAAGAAAAATTGAATAAATAAATCGGTGAAGAATGACAAATCTGTGCAGAAAAATTACAAACAACTTACGTAAATGTTCTGTCCTCAAGGAGGTAGAACATTTCACCCCATTCCTCAAGTATGGGCTGTACACTTCCAAAGAGCACAGTGTGGAAAGGGCAGGGTAGGGAGTGACTCTAGGGTGGGGGAACACTACCTTACCCAGGAGATAAAGGTCAATGATAGATCATGTTGACAGTGTGTACTCTTGCATTTTACCTCTGTTCTCTTCCTTCCGCAAACTCATAACATCAGTCTAATTTTGAGAAAAACACTAGACAAATTCCAGTTGGGGCACTTTCTACAAAATACCTACCAGTACTTCTCAAAACTGCTAAGGTTATGAAAAACAAGGAAAGGCTGAAAAATTGTCACAGCCAAGAGGAGCCTTAGGAGAAATGACAGCGAAATGTAATGTAGCATCCTAGATGGGATCCTGGAACAGTAAAAGGATATTAAGTAAAAGCAAAAGGAACCTGAATACAGTATGTTTTAATTCATAATAATGTATCAGTAGTAGTTCATTAATTATAATAAATGTATTATACTAATGTAAGGTGTTAATGATGGGGGAAACTGGGTGTAAGATATGTAGGAACTCTTTTACTGTCTTCATAATTTTTCTGTAAATCTAAAATTGTTCAAAATAAAAAAGTTTAAGACAAAACAAGGGAGAAAATAAAATATACAGAACAAATAAAAAGTACACATAATAGGGTAGATTTAAACCTTAATATATAACTTTATTAAATGTAAATAGATTAAATGCTTCAATTAAAAGTTGACGATTGTCAGGCTGAATCAATATGAGAAAAATCTAACTACAAAGCCCTGGAGGTCCTGCAAATGGAGGTCCTGATGTGAGCGAACACATCCTGTGGCACAGCTCAATCCACATCCCAGCCTCAGTTCCCTCAGCACATCTACTGTGGACCCCGAGGCCAGATCCCAAGGCCAGGGTCCTGGTGAGCTCCTCTGAAATGAGTTAGGGCACTGAGCCCTGATCAGGGGTCAAGACATGCCAGGGGTACTCACAGAGCCTGCGGTGGGTGGCTCCCAAGTTGACTCCCTTGTGGGAGGAGCAGCCTTTGGCCCCAGAGACCTTGCCACCTCCAGGATCGTAGCCCTGCCTGTAGAGCAATGGGGGAGGAGAGGTACGACCCACCCTCAAAGAGAAACTGATGTCCCAGAGAGGCATGGCAAGGGGCTAGTTTTAATCGCTCCCTTTTATTTTTCATTATTTTTATTTAAAAATTTGTTTATTTATTTGACATATAGTTGGTTTACAATGTGTTCATTTCTGGTGTACAGCATAATGATTCAGTCATACATATATACACATTCTTTTTTATTATAAGGTATTGAATATAGTTCCCTGTGCTGTACAGTAGGACCTTGTTGTTTATCTAGTTGATGTATAGTAGATAGTATCTGCAAATCCTGAACTCCCAATTTATCCTTCCACCCCTGCTTTCCCCGCTGGTAACCATAAGATCCATGCACCCCAATGTTCACAGCAGCACCGTTTACAATAACCAAGACATGGAAGCAACCTAAATGTCCATCTACAGATGTGGTATATATACAATGGAATACTACTTAGCCATAAAAAAGAATAAAATAATGCCATTTGCAGCAACATGGATGGACCTGGAGATTGTCATATTAAGTGAAACCAGCCAGAAAGAGAAATAAAAATACCATACGATATCATTTTTATGTAGAATCTTAAAAAATGACACAAATGAACTTATTTACAAAACAGAAGTGGACTCATGGACTTAATCACTCCCTTTTATTTATTATTTATTTATGTATTTATTTATTTTGGTGGGGGGAGGTAATTATGTTTTTATTTATTTATCTTTAATGGAGGTACTGAAGATTGAACCCGGGGCCTTGTTCATGCTAGACACGCACTCTACCACTGAGCTATACCTTCCCCCCACTGAGTTATTCCCTTCCCCCAATCACTCCCTTTTAAATGAAACATTCTGAATTCCTCAACAGGTGAAACTTGGGGGTGAGGGCAACAATCAAACTATATGCTGACTACATGACATTTATAGAACATAAGAAAACAGAAAGATTGAAAGCAAAAGTCTGGGAAAAAATAAACTGTACTAACACAAACCAGAAGAAAACTAGGAGAGCTGTATTAATAATAGACTGGATAGAATTTCAGGCAGAAAGTAACACTAAGAGATACAGAGGGTTAATTCATAATGATAAAACACAATCTTCACCAGAAAAAAATTTAATAATCCTAAATATTTATGCATCTAAAAACATGGCCTCAATATATAACAAGAAAAAAAATGAGAGCACTGCAAAGAGAATTAGAAAACCCCTCAGTCATAGATTCGAATATACCTCTCTCTGTAATTGATAGAATAGGCAGGAAAAAATATCAATAGAGATTAGCATATAACATTATTTCTAAGATACTATTAATTCTGAGATTTTTTCACATTTTAACATAATAATAGCAAAATAAACCCAAAGAATGTAGAAGGATGGAAAAATAAAGAGAAGGGCAAAAAGTTAATGAAATAAAAAATAAACACAACAAATCATACAGCTGATAAGGGATTAATATCCAGAATATATAGAGAACTCCTACAGTTCAACAACAGTAAAACATACAATCCAATTCAAGGTGGACAACGGACTTGAATAGACATTTCTCCAAAACAGATATACAAATGATTAATAAGCACACGAAAAAATGATGAATTGCTAGGGAAATGTAAATTAAAGCTACAATGAGATACCACCTCACACACATTAGAGTGGCTAGTATCAAAAATACAGAAAACAACAAGTGTTGGTAAAGATGTGGAGAAATTGGAACCCTGTGCACTACTGGTGGAAATGTGAAACTATGTAGCCACTGTGGAAAAGGGTATGGTGGTGGTTTCTCAAAAAATCAAAAATAGAATTACCGGGGGGAGGGTATAGCTCAAATGGTAGAGCAAATGCTTAGCATGCATGAGGTCCTGGGGATTGAACCCCAGGAAAAAATAGAAAAAAAATAGAATTATCATATGATCCAAAAATTTCACTTCTGGGTATGTACCCAAAAGAACTGAAAGAAGGATCATAAAGAGATATTTGTATACCTATGTTCATAGCAGCATTATTCACAATAGCTAAAACGTGGAAGCAACCCAACTGTCCAGTGATGGATTAATGGATGAGCAAAGTGTTGTATATACATAAAATAGAATATTATTCAGCCTTAGAAAGGAAGGAAATTCTGCAATATACTATAACATGGATGAATCTTGAGAATATTACGCTAAGCGAAATAAGCCAGTCACAAGAAAAGACAAATATTGTATGATTGTATGAGGTACCTAGAGTAGTCAAAATCATAAAAACATAAAGTATAATGGTGGTTGACAGGGCTGGGGGAGGGGAAAATGGATAATTACTGTTTAATAATGTGTATAGAGTTTCAATTTTACAAGACGAAAAGTGTTCTGGTGATGAACGGTAGTGATAGTTGTACAACAATGTGAATGTATTTAATACTACTGAACTGTGCACTTAAAAATGGTTAAGATGGTAAATTTTTAAAAATTGTTTTATATACTTTTTGGGGGGAGTTAATTAAGTTTGTATATATATATATATATATATATATTTTTTTTTTTTTTGGAAAGGGTACTGGAGGTTGAACCCAGGATCTTGCTAAGCATGTGCTCTACCACTTGAGATACACCCCCCACAAGATGGTAAATTTTATGTTGTTTGTTTTACCACGATACATTTTTTTGAGTTAATGAAATACAAAATAAACAGAACAAACAGGGAGACACAAAAGAATATATACTGTATGATTTCAGGTATATAAAATTCCAAAACAGGCAAAACTAAACTTGACTTTTTAAGGATGGTTACCTAAAAGGAAAATCTGTAATGCAAAGCAAGGAAGTGATTACCACTAAAGTCACCATAGTGGTTACCTCTATGGGCAGTAAGAAGTTGTGATTAGGACGGTAAACATGTGGGTAATTCAGGGGTACTGATAATACCTTATTTCTTGACCTGAGCAGTGGCTGCTATAATTCCTTAAACTGAGCATTTATTTATTCTTTTGTTTTGAAATAATTTTTGACTTACAGAAAAGCTGAAGAAATCATACAGTTTCCATATAGTCTTCACCCAGCTTCTCGTAAAGCTAGTATCTTGCCTAACCGTAGTACCTTTTAATCATAGTATTTGATAATCAAAACGAATGAACATTGGTATGAGAACATAAGCTAAACCACAGACTTTATTTGAGTTTTACCACTTTGTCCAGGAATGGCCTTTTTCTGTTCCAGGATGAAATCCAGAACCTCACATTGAATTTAAGTGTCACGCCTCCTTAGTCTCCTTTAATACGTGACAGTTTCTCAGTCTTTCCAAAGTCTTTTGGAGCCTTGGCAATTTTGAAGAGTACTGATCAATCATTTTATACAATTTTACACCCTTTGGGTTTGTCTGATAGTTCTCATACTTAGGCCGAGGTTATGCATTTTAAAATTTGGGGGGGATGGAGAGGTAATTAGATTTATTATTGATTTATTATTATTATTTTTTAATGGGGGTCCTGGGGATTGAACCCAGGACCTCATACATGCTAAGCAAGCAATCTACCAGTGAGCTACACCCTCCCCACCCAGGTTATGCATTTTGACAAGTGTGCCACAGAAGTGATGTGCCTTCTAGCACATCATGTCAGTGGTATATAATGTCAATATGTTTTCTTATTGGTAACCTTAACCTTGACAACTTAGTTAAAAGGATGTGGGGTCTGCTGGGTTCCCCCCTGTAAAGTTATTATTTTTACCTCTGTAATTAATATCTTGAGGGAGTTACTTTAAGACTATGCAAATATCCTGTTTCTCCTCATTTTTCACCCACTACTTTCACCCTCCATAGTCAGATCTTGCTGCAACAATTATGACTCTGGTGTCTTAATAGTGGTTTTCTATTTCCTGCATTTCTTCTCTATTTGTTAGTTGCAGTCCTTCTGTAAGGAAGAGCTGTCCTTTCTCCCCCGTTTTTATGTTAACCTTTATGTACTTTACCATAATACGTTTTTCAAGCACACCTGGGACATTTATAGAAATTAAATATATACTGGGAAATACAACAGATCTCAATGAACTACAGTAGTTGCTGTCATGGTGACTGGCCCAGGTTCCCTTAAACAAGCTGTACACCCATTTCCAGCTGCTGTAGGGTTGACAGCTAACACTCACAGCCCCTTCACCAAAGAGTTGCCCTCAGTCAACAGGGAGGCTGACTTACTGGAGAACCTGGGGCAGCCTACAGTGACTGACTGATACAGGCTTATAAAAGGCTAACCCCTTGCCTCAAAAGTGCAACCAATTTTGTGGTGAAACTTATGCTTCAGAGCTCCCTGGGGTCAGGCAGAGGCTGACTTACCTGTGACCATGACCTTGCTTGGCTTTCTTCCTCTGCCCTGTCCTGCTTCCCTCATTCTTCCTTCTGATTTATTGAGCATCTCTCAATAAAATTGTCACACAAGAACCTCCATCTCAGGCTCAGCTTCTAGGGAACCTGACTTAAGACAGGTTTCTTGATCTCTAAGACTCCTTCTGAATTATTAGTTTGTATGTTGGGGGGAAGGGAGAGAGGGTTTAGGCTCTGGAGGGTAAGGGTCCCTTTCCTCCTTTACTCAATCTGAGGAACAAAAAGTGAGATGACAGTAGAAATTTGGGAGCTAGCCTTAAACTTTGTTGCTGGGAACAGTCACCATCTTAAAAATAGCTTTTAAGTTCCCTCTGGGCAGTTTTTATTCTTGTCTTCTTGTTGGCTACAATCAGAAGCTCAAAAGCTTTGCTGTATAGAGCTGAGCATTACTAGGAAGAAAATGAGACAACTCTGGGGTTGAAAACCTGAAAAATTAGGCCTTGAAACTGCCCTCATTATCTCAAGACTCTTACTCTTCAAGTTGTTTTTCACCTCTTGGAGTTCCAGGCCTCAAGAGTTTCAAAAGCCTTCTCACACCCCTCAAGTTCTCACCCATCCATAGCTCGCTCCATGTCACTGACACAGAAATTCATGTAGAGTTAGAAAGGAGGAGAAGATGTTCAGAGAGATAAAAGGGGAGGGGGAGGAAGAAAGTGGATACCTCTACCAAAAAAAAAAAATTAAGATAAAAAGCTAGAATCATCAATCAGGCTCATACATGCCTTTAACAAAAATAAAATTTGCTTTGTTTACAAGTCGAAGGATTACACTCTGCTTTTCTGGCTTCTATCCAGACCTTCCCTTGGAGATCCCCCAGGATCCTCTTGCCTCCCTTGCTCATTAATGGAGCCGGTGACTCCCTTCTCATTTTTGTCTGGGTCTCTCCTTTCTTTGGAGTCCGATGCCTTATTTTCCTCCACTGGCTTCTCGTGGCAGCAGCTGCAAAGGCATTGACGGAACTCGGTCATACTCCAGCGGGATGACTTGATCTTGGCGGTGGGCGTGCTCAAGTTGCTTTCCAAAATACTCGTGTGCTCATTTCGCCTCAGTTGGCCGGTCTTTGAGTATGGGCGTGGCTTTCGTCTCACCCTAGGTGATCGCAAAGAAGTACTGGACCACTCTGCCTCGTCCTCCTCGTCATCCTCATTTTCCTCCTTCACCTTTTTTCTCCTCATCCGGACAATGGCAACCTTGTTCGGCTTCTGAGTCTTGGATTCAGTAAGGTTGGGATCTTCTTCCTTTGGGAATCCGAGAGCAAGGAATGAAGCGTTCTCTCCACTGACCCATCGCGTTACATATGGCATTTTGCGTCTGAGGGAGGGAAGTGAGGCAGAGAAGGACTGAGACCAGAGGGAAAGCTTAAGCCGACCACCCATCTGTGTGTGAGTACAGAGTGGGCAGCACCGATAATGAAAGACTGTCCTGCCTAGAGTAGACATACACTTAAAATTACCAAAGAGAAGTTACACAGCAGTATCAGCAAAGGATATGCAGGTATACTTGGAATGCATTAGGAGAGAACTCATTTTTTGGGAAGGATCTTAATGCAAATACTTTAGTTAAAGACTGATTTTAGAGGTCAGGTAATAATCCTCTGATTTGTCTGTTCTAGAAATCCTGGTTGTTTACATTTGGGGGTGTTGGATATGTTTAGTACCTGATTGTGCTGGTGGTTTCACGAGTATATACATATGTCAAAACATCAAACATTTTTATTTTATTTTTCAAAGTTTTTTTAAGGGGGGAGGTAATTAGGTTTATTTATTTACTTACAAGGTACTGGGGATTGAACCCAGGACCTCGAGCATGCTAAGCAGGCACTATACCAATTGAGCTATACCCATCCCCCCAAATTGTACACTTTAAATATGTATGGTTTATTGTGTCAATTATAGCTCAATAACAAAAAACACAGCGAGTATTTAAACCCTACCCCAAATAAATAAGCAAATAAGTTTATATATTGAGTGTGTTTAATGGCATGTAAATGTTGAAGGGAGTCCCTGGAGGACTCATAAAAATGAGATAGCTAACTGGGAGGCAGTTCTGTGGCATGAGATCTTGAGTCAGACAAACTGAGCTCAAACTCTAGCATCTCTTCCTACTGATGTGATCTCGGGAGAATTATTTACTGCCTGTGTCTCCATTTTTTTCATCTGAAAAATGAAAATAGTAATAGTATTGACCTTACAGGGTTCTTATGAGGTGTAGATGAGATAGAAATTCTTATAAAGTGGCATGGAGTTAAGTACCCAGTAAGTTGTGACTACTATTATTGTTGGTATTTTTTTCTGGGAAGAGTAAATTTGAGCCATGTTTAGTAAAGCTGTGAATTGCAAGGATGTAGAGAAGATATGAAAGGTTTCCCAGGACATTGTAGGGAGGTCAGTGAGCTAACATTCCCAAATGGTGGTAGAACCAAGGGGTGGGAGACCCCAGAGGAAGGAGGGATACAAAGTGGGGTACTCACGCTAGTCAGGTCCTGGCTCCCTTGATAGCCTAGGTCATCAGTGAAGCTGTAGATGGACGTCAAGGATACACCAACATTGGTAAAGGAGGAATTTTCTGCTGCTGAGGATCCCCAAGCTTCTTTGGTCTCCTAAAGGGGAGAAGAAGGAGAAGTTAGGTGCAAGTGGGGCAGCTCATACTAAGCAGAACTTCAGGAGTCCCCCTGCCCTTGCTCCTGCCCATGTCCCATCTTGCCCTCCTACTTTGAGATTCGGAGATAAAGACACATTATCTCTCTTCTTCATTATCATAAAGTTCTATGATCACTAATGTGATGAGACTCTGGTGTGTCCCCTCCCTCCCGAACCCTACACTCACAATTCTTCAGTCCCCATGTCCTCACAAAAGTGGTTGTCATAGTAATAGGAGGGTGGGGTCCCAGGCCCATGGGTTCAAGGAGCGCTCCTCTAAGGGATGTGAGTGGGTGCCCCTGCACACATACACATACACACACACACACACACCCCTCCTTCTTCTTCACTTTCAGCAAGAGGAGGCTGAATCTGCTCATCCCTCTCCCCCCAGCCCCCAACAGTGCTCATAGAAAGAAGACTGGGCTTAAGAAGAGATACTGTGACCAAATTCTGAAAATGCGACAAAACTACAAATGGCATCAAGATATTGGCAGATATAGATTCCAGAATCCACCTTGGAATCCACATGTGCTGGAGAGAAATTTAGCAAGAAGCAGACAGTAGTCCATTACCAACTTCAGGTGGCTAGGACTATCTGCGATCTTCAAGGGCTCCAAGGACTTAGAAGGGACCTTTCAGTGACTGTTTCAAGAGCCTGAGATCTGTCTGAGCCTTCCCTCCCCTTTCTCCTCCCATCTTCTCAGTCTAGAGACGTAGCTACCAAGGTTCTATCTGCCATGCATTTCTCTTTTCTCTCCACACTCTCCCTGGGAGAAGCTCCTTTGGTTTAACCTGCACACATTTATTGATCAAAAGAAATGCTGCAATGTATGATCGTTGATAGGATCCTATATATTTTTTGAAAGCCTTAAAAAGCATTTGGGGAAAAATTAATTTGGATTCTGTATCTGAAAATAGTATTTTATCGATGTCAAACTTCCTGGGAGTGACAATGATTTGGGGGTTATAGAAGAGAATGTTCTTGTTCTTGGGGGACACATGCTGATGTACACAGGGATGGAGTGTCATGATGTGCAACTGATTCTCAAATGGTTCCAAAAATGTAGATGTGAATATGTAGTATGTATGTATATGTATAATATATAGACATATATTAATTTATATATACAGAGAGATAAAGCAAATGGACAAAATGTTAGCAGCTGGTAAATCTAAGTGAAAGGTATACAGGTATTAACTGAGCCCCATTCTTTCAAGTTCTATAGGTTTCAGGTTTTTCAAAATAAGCTTTTGGAGGAGGGCATGCTAGGCAATGTTCTTGGCTCTGTAATCTGGCCTTCTTTTCCAGCCTCTCCTCCATTTCCAACCAAACCTGACTACTACATGGTCAGCAGGAGTGCTTTGCTTTTCCTACCATCTCTCAGTTCTGTTCAACAGCTCCATTCAACAAACTCAGGGTGTATCTAGATGCTCACAATCCAGGGAGGGAAGAGACTTGGTGACAACTCATGTTACTACAGTGTGGTGGGTGCAGTAGCTGAGTGGGAGCACAGAGCAGGAGCTCGCCAACACTGCCAGTAGCCCCTAGTATCTGGAAGAATGAATGGGTGAGCACGGATCATTATCTGGAAGAAGACAGACCCATGAGTAGTTGGTCATTAACACATTCAGACTACTGGCCTGAAAGGTGGGACATACATGGATTCCCTTTCTCCCAAAGGTTGCCTTCTAGTGTCAGCCTGGAGCAGATACTTGGAGGCCCTTTTTCACAAAGGACCCTTCCCCTTTCCTTATTTACTTTCAGTCCTTCCACTGGGGCCCTCCTTCTTCCTGTTGCTGCCCCTTTGTGGTAAAGTGGGGGCATCACTGCTTGTAACTACTTCCTGGGGGGCCTCATAGTGAATCAAGTCATGTCTTCAGAGTGTGGCATCTGCAATTGCACCAAGCAACAAGCTGCTGTCTTGCTCATAGAGACAGTCTCTTAGAGCACAAGGATGATGTGCTCTTACAGCTAAAATAGCTCCTCATTACTAGAGACAGGGGTGGGGGGAGACAAAAGGGTGAAGGGGCTGAGGGAGACACAGGAGTCCCTATCACACTCTCCCATGTGCTCTCTTAAGCCTCCAAAGGGAAGTTCAGTTTCCCTCCCCCTTAATGAGTTAGGAGCTGCGGGTGGAGGGGCAGGAAGGGGAGCACTTTGTGCTTTGTACACCCAGAAGCCTCTACCACAAGGAAAGTGTCTTCCCTGGGTTTGGATAGTCACAGAATCAGTCAAACTCTGGACATTTCTCAGGGATTCACTGGGAGCTGTCCCATACGCTGTGCTTCAGACTGTGAGTTCTCCCAGTGATGGGGAGAGGTGTTGCTGCAGTAGAAAAGGCTTTCTGAGTATCAAAACCCTGACCTTTTGGATTTTAAAGCCAGAGGCCAGAGATATATCAGAATATATAAGAACTAGACTGTCAATACACTAGCTACACGTGGCTATTGAAACACAAGTTGAAATTAGTTAAAATGAAATAAAACTAAACAATTTCAGTTCTGCAGTCTGACCAGTCACATTTCAAATGTTCAATAGCCCATGGGGCTGGTGTCTAACATATTGGATAGTGAAGATATCATAGAACATTTCCATTTTCACCACAGTCTCTTGAACAGTGTCTCATTAGAAAGAAAGGCATGGCATTTTATCTGTTTTGAAGGACAGAGACTTTTGCTTTGCCCTAGGGCCTAGAACAGTGTCTGGCACTTTGACGGATGATCAGTAAAATTTTGTTGAAAGAATACTAGAGAAGTTAGAGCCGGTTTTCCATCACTTCTGTCCCTTCACCCAAACGATCTCAGCTAGATAGAGTTTGTCCAAACTGGGGAGGAAGGGGAAAAAAGAGAGAACAGGAAAGAGGGGATCTTAGTCATCCATGGATAAATCCCTCTGAAGAGCTCTGAGGCTCTGCTGGCTCTGACTTGACATAGTTTGGGATTTGGAGGTGGCAGTAAAGAAAAAACCCAAATAGGTTGGTGAATCCAATAGCAGGAGGAGTCTTGTGCTTGCTCCCAAAGAATGCACGTTGTGCCCAGGTAGGTGGTCTGGGATACCCTTCAACATTTCTGCTCACCCACGTCATGGCCTGGTTTGTGGAACTGAGGCATGACTGGGTAGCATGGAAGAGGCGAAGGGCCTTAGAGAGCCCAGCTGAGTTCCCTGTGGCTCCAGAGAGGCATGAAAAAGCAGAGGGAGGGAAAGGAAGATGAAGAGAGAGGACCACTGTGCCTGGGGAACGCTGGGATAAGGCTGAGGGGGATGCAGCTATGCTCTGGGTGAACTCACAGCCTAAGAGAAGACAGGATCAGGATGTCTCAGTGGACACCAGAGAGGAAAAGTACCGATGACCAAGGACCAGAAGTCTCTGATCCCCCCACTCCTGGCACATTAGGAGCCCTCTAGAAAATTAGAGGCAATCTGGAGAAAATGGCTGGGGAGCCCCTGCATTAATGGAGATTTCAGTTCTTGTTACCTGATGGAAAAGGGGTTGCAAACAGAAATTGGGTTTAATTATAGAAAAGTAAGGAAGTTAATGTTTCCTGGACATCTAAGTTTGCATCCTGGCATTTACACCCACCCAATATTTCAGTATTGCTTGATTTTTTAAAAAAACAAAAATATAAGCTGTATTATTTGTGTAAATTAAAAATTATTTTTTGTATGATTCCACTTATATGGGGTACCTAGAGTAGTCAAATTCACTGAGACAGAAAGTAGACTAGTAATTGCCAGGGGCTTGGGACAGGAGAAAGGGGAGTTAGTGTTTAATGGCTGTGGAGTTTCAGTTTGGGAAGGTGAAAACGTTCTGGAGATGGATGGTAGTGCTGGCTGCACAACAATGTGAAGGTACTAATGCCACTGAACTGTACATTTTAAGTGGTTAAAATGGTAAATTTCACATTATGTATATTTACTGCAATAAAAGATGAATGTAACAGAAAAAAGAAAAACAACTGTTGCAAAGTGACTGATAGCTGTGATTCTGGATGTTTCTTGAAAACTGGCATGGTTCACATTCACTCCATTTCCTCTTACAGAGTGCCCTTCCAGCTAACTTGTGCCGATCTGAGGCCCCTAGATTTGGCAGCAAGGCTCTGTTTCTGGGTGCCTGCCCAACCACCAGCCGAAAAGCACCTTGCCACTTCCTTCTCAGCTTAGTCACTCACTATCTTGGTGGCCCTGTTGTTGCAGATCCCAAAAGAGAGGTCAGTGGGCAACGTGAGCTCTGTCTTAACCGCCAAGAAACAGGACATGAAACCAGTGGCACTAACCTGGGAGCACGGTAAGCACCCTAGGTAGCCTCACACTGGTTCCGCACACTTCTGTTCCTGGCACACAGTTTCCTGAGCATCTAACAAAGTACTACTCAATCTCTTGGTTTGGGGTCCCCTTGAGGATGGCAGGAAGAAGTTATACTCTTTTGGAAGTCTTTCAACAGAAGCATTTCCCTTAGCAACTGACTCTCAAAATCTCTCCTGTAGTCAGAATAGCTTCCAATAAGGAGACTGTAAACAGAAATGGTGAAAATTCCTCCAATCAGCAGGTGTTTCTTGAGCACCTCCTGTATACTCAGCATGACTATAGGACCTCTGGACAAGTGTACACTAGAGAAATAGCACCTAATCATGAAGGAAGATTTTCCAGGCCAGAAACAATCAGGAAAAAAACAAAACCAAAAACCCCACTAAACTGCAGTGATGTAAAAGAGCAATGCAGTCTGGCATAGGCAAGGAAGGCTTCCCGGAGGGGATGAGACTAGAGCAGGGCCCCAGAGGAGGACTTGGATCGGCATATGGAAAGAGAGGCAACAGGACATTTTAGGGAAGCCACACACTAAGGAAGTAGGAGCAGGCTGGAGGTTGTATAGAGAATTTGTTATGATTCATCCCTGAAGTATCCTGTGTGCTCAGGTGTGACACTAAGCAATGGAAAACAGACAAACTGTCCTCAAGGAGCTCTAGTCTGGGAGGCAGTGAATGAAGGGAAATACTAAAACAAATACAGGTGATGTGTATTATTCCACAAGAATGTTAAGCCCCCAGAAAGTAGAAACCTTATCCATCCTGTTCATCACTGTATCCTCAGTACCTAGAACAGTGCCAGGCACAAATTAGGTGCCCGATAAAATGCATACTGAATGAAGGGATGCTACAATGGACATATGGAATAATAGCAATATTGGTAGTTTATTGAACACATACGTGCCAGACAATATGCTAAGAGCTTTACATACATTATCTTATTTGATCCTCCAGCATTTTGAGAGTACTATTAATAATCTCATTCCACAGACTTGGGAACCAAGGCTTACAGAAGTTAACATTTGTCTCAAGGTTAACTAACCACTAAGTGACAGAACTGAGACTTGAATTCATGACTACCTAACTTCACAGTCCATCCTCTGAACATAGTCTACTGTTCAAAATGCTGTTTGGGGAAGTTTATCTGGTAGCTGACTGAAATGTGAAGGGAAAGACCCAACGAAGCGAGACCACTGCAGTGAAAAACAGCAGTATCAATGATTATGAACTAAAGCGGTTATAGTGGGAAAAGAGAAGAAAGGATCTACTTTTGGGGAACCTTAAAGGGTTCTAAAGAAAGCTCAGGGCTTGGTGATTTATTGAATATAGGGAATGAATACATTTTCTCACCTGGGAATGCAAAGAATGCTGGTAGCCCTGAGAGAAATAGCTTTTCTCTAATTCCTAGCCCTACAGTACACTCGACATTCTTAGATGGTCTAAATCTCTAGGTTTGTCAATTCTGCAAAGCATTTAATCAGATGCTGATTACCTACAATAACAAGCTTGAAAAGCCACTCTATAGGGCAGGATAAGAAAAGCATGATGGAGGGAAAAAGGGAAAAAAAGAAAGAAAAAAGAAGGAAAGGAAGGGAAGGGAAGGAGAGGGGAGGAAGGGAGAGGGAGAGAAAGAAAAAAGAAAAAGAAAGAAGGAAGGAAGAGAAAGAAAGAAAGAGAGACAGAAAAGAGACAGAAGAGAGAGAGCACGCGCAAGAAACGCAGGGAGGGTGCACAGACAAGCCTATTCTAAGATCGGTTGCATCCGCGATGCGGGCGGGCACTACAAAGGGGGGGGGGTTGTCTAAGAACTACAACTCCCAGAAGGCATCGGGCAGAGTAGCAAGGTTTCCGGCTAGAGCTTATTTCCGGTCTTTCGGGTGCTGACGCTCTCTTCCGGTCTTGGTGGCCCCCTGAAAGGCCTTTGGGGTGTGCACGGTGAGTCCTGAGATCCTGGGGGTGCGAGTGGGAACAGGGGAGTCTTGTGTCGGCACAATACTCAGCAGCTGAGGCTCGGGAGGGCCGGGAGGGCACGCCGGCGGGAGGACGTGTAGTCTAGACAGAGAGGGAGGGGGCAGAGCGGACTGAGCCCACGGAGGCTCCCAGAAAGGATGTGGGGAGCGAGGTCGAATGGGAACCCTGGGGCAGGAAGGATACAGGGGCGTGGAGGAGGACCCCGAGAGCGTGTCGTGGGATCTCAGGAGGAGCTGGTGGAGGAGGAGGAGTAGCGGGAGGGCAGCGGCGGTGAGGGTCTCCACTGTGGAGGAAAGCTTAGAGGCTGCTGCATGTCCGAGACTGGCCGAAAAACGGCAGCCCAAGGAAAGCCCTATTGTGGCCACATGGAATCCTCTCAGGAGACCCCACCCTTTGGGGAGCACCCAGGAGCCCTGGCAGGAAGAGGGTAGCAGATAATGCTGGTGCATATACCCGATTTTCCGACGGCTGCAGGGCAGAGATGGTAGGAAGCTCGCCAATGGGTGGGTCAGCTCTGGTGGCTCTTTGGAAGGGGCTGCTGCTTTGGCAACATCAAAAGAGCTTTGATAGGCTCTGTAAGGAAGGACTGTCAGGAAGATTTTGGTGGTTTTACATGCTTGGGTTGACTGTTCACTTTGGTCTTTTCTCCAAAGATGAGGCTGCTGGCATTCGTGGTGTTGGCTTTATTTGCTGTCACTGAAGCAGAGGAAGGAGCCAGGCTTTTGGCCTCCAAATCATTACTGAACAGATATGCCGTGGAGGGGCGAGACCTGACTTTACAGTACAACATCTACAATGTTGGCTCAAGGTAATGAAGGCCCTGGAGCTATAGGTTGCGCCCTTTTCAGGCTTCTTAGATTTCCTGACTGGGAACAGGGACCAGTAGTGATTTATGTTTGGGAGACCTCCAGCAACACAAAGATATCATGAGTGAATGAATATATTGCTGGGTCTACTTTTGGTAGAGGAGGGCATTCTTACCTAAGCTGCAAGAAATGATCTTCCACTTTTTTGAGTTGGAAGAGTTTCAGAGTGGGGAAGAAGCAAGAATTGTGGTGAAACAGGGAGAGGAAGATGAGAAGGCAGAAAATGTGTGATCCTTTGTTACCTCTGGGGTTTAGTTTCAGCTTCCTTTCTTTTGTTCGCATTTTTGTTGCCCTTCTTTTCATTTTATTCTCTTGAATTTTCTCTTCCGTATGCATCTTGCTCCTCTTCCCCTCCTTACATACACACACGTACACAAACACACACACAAGAAGAAATTGGGGCAAATATGAATTGAGACCCATTCTTTCCTAGATATTTGACTGTTTTGGTGCTTCTGAACCATAGAATCCAGTCCTTGACCTGGATTCGTCAGTACAGCAAACCCAAGTTACCATGCGACTCACATCTGTCTTTTTTAGTTCTGATTTTTTAGAACAGGCAGGCAGAGTTGATTGCTGATTGTTTTAATTTTATATCCATTACTCACTTATCTATTTTTGTTTCCTCCGTTTTCTAGCGCTGCATTAGATGTGGAATTATCTGATGATTCCTTCCCTCCAGAAGACTTTGGCATTGTCTCTGGAATGCTCAATGTCAAATGGGACCGGATTGCTCCGTATCCTCTTGACACTGGCTAGGAGCGGGACTAGGGGGAGGAATGTTGCCTGCACAGCAGCAGGGTCACTTCAAAGAGTCTGGGTGTGCATGGCCATTCTTGTCACCTCTCTGGATAAGATGGGGCAAGAGAGATTGGTAAAAATTGTGTAAGCATAATTTAGGGTAGACCTGAGGAAGGATGTTACTGAAATTCAGCTTATAAGGCCGTAAAACATAGTATATTGGGAAAATGTGGACAGTTAGATGTTTGTGGCTGGGCAAGGATGTTTAACGTGCTTTTAGAAGAAATTCAGCTAGTATGGAGGACCGGGGCGACTTTTTAAAGACTTCTTATTTAATGAGTCAATTATTTGGATCTACTGGTTATTTCCTGAGTGTTTTGAATTAGATTATTTTTTTCCCTTATGAATTAAAGTATATTTAGATTTTCTGGGGAGGGTAAGTATTCTCTTTGTATTTTTGTTTGTTTTTGTTTTGTATTTTCAAAAACTTCCTTCAGTTATAGTCAACAAAAGATTTTCTGTGACCTTAAGTGGCTAATTTTTTATCTGTAACATATCGCTTTGAAAGTTTACTTCAAAAAAAAAACCTCGATATTGAGTATGTCATAGACCCCTTAAACTTGGCTAGAAAGACATGTTTTGTTTTGTTTTTTTAAGAGATAGAACTGGATTTATTTGGGGGTAGTTATTAGTTTTTTTTAAATTTATTTACTGATTTATTTATCTTAACAGAAGTACTAGGGATTGAACCCATGACCATTGAGCTATGCCCTCCCCCTAGAAAGACATGTTATAACACATGCTTTAGACTTAGAAAAAAGTCTATGTTTATTATCCTTGCAAAGTATTGCAGATATGAAATCACCGTGTGTATTGGCATCTCTTTTTGTGAATGGTGCGTTTAGTTCACAAGTTGAAAGGTTGCTCCAACTGTAGCTTCATCTTTTTTCCTCCTTAACTCTTGGGCCAGTGCTAGCAATGTCTCCCACACCGTGGTCCTGCGTCCTCTCAAGGCTGGTTATTTCAACTTCACCTCAGCAACTATTACTTACCTGGCCCAGGAGGATGGGCCCGTTGTGGTGAGTTGCCCAAACCCGTAGCTGGATGGGGCTCAGTTCTGCCTTCCTTTGAAAACTCTTGCAGAAAATCCCCAGAGCAGGCATTAAATTCTGAGGAAGATAAGAAGGACCAGAAACTTGGGATATTGTCCTTAGGAAGGAAGGACATTTCAAATTGTTAAGTCTCAGAATCGAGCAGTTCACATGGAGGGCAGGGGATGGGAGTAACATAGCATTCCCCCGTCTTCATTCCCTCTCCTTCGCTTTTAATCTGGAAGGGGTCATGTGCTGCCCAGTTTATTGCCATCTTTGCCCTTTCAGTTCATCGTCTCTGCTGCTGTCAGATGATCCCTGGTCTCCACTGCGTCTGTCTTTCCCTTGCTTAGAATGCTTCTGCTTCTGGCATTAAAACCAAGTTTTTCTGCCTCTCCTTGCATACCCTCCAGTAGTCTCGCTGTTTTCGGTCTCTCCCTTTTTCTCTCTGCCCACCAAGACCCACCATCCTAATTAGGCCAACTCCTTCCTGAAGTGCTTCCCCCTCTCTCGGTGCTCATTCTTTCCACTCTGCCTTTGTTCTCTGTTTGAAGTACTCTCTCTCCTCCACTTCATTATCTGAAGCCTTCTCAAGACCCAGGTCTGAGCTGCGTCTCCTTGTTTCTGTCTTCTGCCCTTACAATTCATATTGCTCTTTCCTACTCATTCTTTCAATAAACATTCATTGACTGCATCTAAGCTTCTATAGCTCTTACAGTCTATGCCACTTGAATGTTTAATTATTGACTGTCTTTAGTGGTTCTTTCTTATGTCTAGGTCTTTCCCTTACCTCCACCTCCCAGTTTAATTATAAGCTCCTTGAAGCAAAGGAGTTGATCTGAAATTTCTTTACCATTTAAAGTAGAAACTCACTAGTAAACAATCTTCTGATTGGTTGATATAAAAGTCAGCAGGCACTTATTGAGACCCTGCAATGCTCTAGACTCTAGGAAATACTAAGACGATTAAGACACTGTCCTAGCCCTCAAAAAGCTTAGGTCATGAATTTATAAATACAAAAGGGCTTTAGGCTACTTAGTGCGAGCACAACAGGGAAGGGACTTAACAGAGTCAATCACAGAGCTAGGAGAAATCCAAGAGTCTCTAACTTTCAGTGCATTCTCTGAATTACCTTTTTTTATAAACCGCGTAGAGCCATATTCTTGTAATCCTAGTTATGTTTTCATAACTTTTGTCATTTCTGCTTTTAGAACCACCTTTAGGACTCTTTGGTTCTACCTGGTCCTTGATGGGTTAAAAGATACAAATTCAAAGGCTCACCTGCCACTTGAGAACAAAGTTGTTTGCAGTGTGCTCCAAACTCTTGGCCTCCTCTCCAAGACAAAGGAATGCAGGCCAGACTTAGCCCCTCCTTGAGTAATTACATTTGGGTAGGGCTTTATGCTTTTCAGAATCCTCATCATTTCATTTGAGCTTCATGTCAATCTGTGAGGTACAGAAGAGTCTTTCCACTTGAGGAACAGGGAAATGATTGCCAAAGGCAGAGGAGGCCAGTGGTGGTGAGCAACTTTTTCCAGGGTCTGAGGCTAAGATAGAGGGATTGGGCCTTGTTTTCAGCTGCATACCTGGCCTTCCTCTTTCGTAAATGCTCATCATGTGTTTCTCTGGTCTCCTGGCTCCTAATTTACCTCCTCTTTACAGCACATAAGAAACATCCAAATCTCTCTATTTGAAAAGCTTTTCCTCATCTTGATGCTTTCTTGGGCCTTTAGGGACTAAGAACCTAGTGCTTAGAACTGGATTGGTTGGAACTGCCCTTTCTCAGATGAGAAAGAGTTGGAGACTTGCCTTAATGCCCTTCTTTTCTTCTTTTTAGATTGGCTTCACCAGTGCACCTGGACAGGGCGGAATCCTGGCTCAGCGGGAGTTTGATAGGAGATTCTCCCCCCATTTCGTAAGCTTTACCCTGTTCTCCTTTGTCATTCCCCGGGAGGAGAACACTTTTTGGTTCTGGGGCCTCTTGGGCTCCTTAAAAGATATATTTAATTGGTTGGTTCTTGTCACATCTGTTTTTTGATACAAGCAGCTGTTAAATGTCTTACTTTAACTGTGATTAGAGATTTTTGGCATTGAGATCACAATTACCAGAACCAAAAAAACTGCCCTTTTTTTCTGCTCAGCTTTGTGTAGAGAGCTCCATCTTGGAGTCCTGGGTCTGATTTGAGGTTTTAAAAAATATCTGCTTAAGATTAAATGAGTCGTAGAGCATTGGGGAGGTTAAATGGGAACTTTGTTGTGGTCTAATCTAGGAGAGAATTTTTTGAAGGTTTGCCTAAAGTACTGAATGAGGAAATCCATTCATTCATTCATTCAGTGAATAACTATGAGGTTCCTAATTACGTGCTCAGTTCTGGGCTTTGCTTTGAGAAAGCAATGGTGAGCAAGACACAGTCCCTTCCAATAAAGATCTTCTGAGCTTAGAGAGGACTCAGCACAAGTCACTGGGGGAAAGTGCTGTGACAGAGATCACATACCAGGTGCTGGAGGAGATGCAGCGGGAACATCTAACCTGGTCGTTGAGAGTCAGGGAAGGTTTTCTGAAGGAGGGAAGTTGAGCCAGTTAAAGAAGAGGTAAGGAAGGGCAGGCACCCTAGGAGGAGGGAGTAACTCGGAAGTGAGAAAAAACATGGTGCAATCCAGGAATGTCAGGTAGTTCAGTGAGGCTGGAGGGCAGAATGTGAGGGGTGCTGAAGAGGCGGGCTGGAGGTCGGGGCAGGAATTAGGTCACAGGAGGCTTGACAGGGCAAGGCCTGGGCATCTCCCGCCTCAGAGATTGTCTGGAGGAGAGAAGCTTCTCTTCCAGATTGGGTTGGGTCCAGTGAGGCCTTTGGTTTCATAGCTTGAAAAATAGATTGGTCTTTAGAGAGCCATTCTGTATCTGAAGTGGCCGGAGAGGAACCTCCGGCCAAGGTTCTGCTTCATATTTGGGCTGGACTGCTCCCTTTCTCATTAGACCCCTTCCTTCCTGGTCCCCTCCTGTGTCCTAATGCAGACTTCTAAGCAGGGCCTTTGTTGTCTTCCACAGCTGGACTGGGCAGCCTTCGGGGTCATGACCCTCCCTTCCATTGGCATCCCCCTGCTGTTGTGGTACTCCAGCAAGAGGAAATACGACACCCCCAAAACCAAGAAGAACTGAGTGGGGCCTCTACAGCCCTCCCTTCCCAAGAAATCCAGGTGCTTTCCAGACTCCAAAGGGTATCTCAGATGCAGTCTCTTCTCCGTTAGCTTTTGGCCGCCTTCTGGATCTTGTCCTGCTCTCAGCCAGAGTGAAGGACGAGGTGTAGGAGTCTATGAGAGCCTCCTTGATTCCATCGCGAAGCCATACAAACAGGATTGCATTCGGTAACAGCCTTGAGCCTAGGGGCCCTGTGGTGCACCTCTGAGATGCCATGGGGTATGTTGCTGGCGATGGGAATGCTCTCCAGGGTCCAGGAGGGAGCACTTTGGAGACTGCCTGACACCACCCCCACCCCCCTGCCCTCCCCTCTCAGAAGAGGTGGAAGACAAGATGAAAGCTGTGGGACTTTTAAAGGCTACCTGGTCTCTGTGCTGGCTTAGGGAAGCTCTTACCAAATGGGGTTTTCTAATAAAAACAAATGCCACGTTGACTTGTCCGTTTTCCCATCACCGGGGTGAGCTCAGGTTGCTGTTGGCATTTAGGTCCTGCAAGTGAGCTGAATTCCTGCCTCCTTGTTCTCAGGGTTGTGGGTCCTGTTCCCCCAGGGATATCCTACCTTTTTAATTTTATTTTTACTGAAGTGAAGTTGATTTACGATGTTAGTTTCAGGGGTATAGCAAAACGAATCAGTTAAACACCATACAAACATACATACATACATACATATTTTCTCAGTTTCTCCACCTTCCCTTTTGAAAACCATTGCTTCCATTCCTTATTTCCCTCTCTGTTCTCACCAATCACCACCTACTCCCCTAAACCTTCTTTGCCTATGAGCTCCTCTCCACAGCAAAGGGGAGAATGGGGAAAGATGGTCTGTTACTGTTCTCATGCCCCTGGAGACTTTCTGGGCTGATTTATTCACTGACTGTTCTTGAAAAGCTATCTCTTAGGCCTGATTCCAGCCTTTCCTCTATTGAAGTACTAGTTTTTCTTGAGCTTGAATTTCTTTCTAATGCCTCTGCTTTGAGCTCAGGCCAAGCAGAAGTGCCTGGATCCCCTGAGCTGTTACCTAAGCATGGCCTGTGGAGAGGCAGTGAATTTTGCTGCAACAGCAGTGGAGAAGCCACTCTGAGCTGACTCTGTCCACCCTAGGAATGTCGTGGTCCGAGCACAGCCTCCCAGGCAGAAGAGAAACCCAACAAACACTCGCTTTGTTCCTGCCACCAAGTTTCCCAGCTTAGATTCTGTTGGGGAGTTGGGGGTGATGAGTGCTGCCCAACCGGTTTAACCTTTCCTTCACCCAGCAGCCGGAGCCTCTAGGCCCCAGGAAGGATGAAAAGGACATGGAGACAACGGGAGTCTCCAAATGGAGTAGCCCTCCACCAGCTCACATCCCTCTTTCAGGGGCTGCAGCTCGGACACCCCAGGACTGGCCAGGTCAGAGGGCGAGGAGGATATATTTGCTTTTGTTCATTGTGTTCCTGGTGTAGACCTGGAACGTGCTCAGGAGAGTGGGGAAAAAGACAGTGGGTCAGAAGCTTGGGGTTGAGAACAGGTGCCAGGAAGGGAAGGGAGCCGGTTTGAAAGGTATCATCTTGCTCTCTAGGATTATGAAATGTTAGTCTTTGGAGTAGGGCACATGCTATTTCTCCAGCTGTGTAGTGTCCACTGAAAACAGAATGAGGAGTTAACCTATAGGAGGAGGAGGGAGGAGTTCTGGTTTAGAGGGTAGCATAAACTTCCTAACTCTGGAAGGTAATATAAGAGATTCCTTCTTGGTCTGGGCTCTGGGAGATACTGCTTTTCCAAAAGCTGGGGCAGTCTTTACCTTTTCTCGCAGAACTCGACACTTTGCGTTCCGGATCTTATTACAGAGGAGACCCGGGGGAACCCAGGTCTGACCCAGATGACAAGAGAAGCATTGTGAGGCAGTGGCACAGGCACCTTGAAAAAAAGCCAAAACCAGATGCTTCATCTCTCAAGAGATCAAATTCCTTAGAGTCAGGCTGGAATTTGAGCCTCCCTTAAGTAGTGGCATTGAAGGATATAAGAGCCTCTAAAATCTATAGATGGTGAGACTTAGCTGGAGTCGTTGCTTTGGGATTGAGCCGTCTCCTTGAGGTAGGAGGATGGGTAGCAGACAGTATTTCATTCTAACTGAAACCACCCTTGGGTAATGTGAACCCTGATCTCCAGATTTCGCACAGGTCTGCAAAGGAGAGGGAAAGTAAGCCCTGGCCCCTCATTCCTGGAGATTGGGTAGCCCAGCCGAGGGCGTCCTCCCTAAAAGGCAGTATAGATAGTAACCCAGTAAGCTGTCAACGTGTTTCAGATCCCCCCCCCCCCGGAAACCATCCCTCTATCCCTCCCATATCGTCCAAACTCTCAGCTGGCACCTGCTCACCCACACCCAGCCCTGGTACCAGGAGGAGTCAGGTGCCCAGATTTCCACCCCTTTCACATATCAGTCTTTGGGACTTCATCTGAAGAAAGTCAATGGGAAATGGGTATGAAAATTTCCAAGAAGCTGGGGGGTGATGGAGCAGTTTGTTGACAGGATGGGAAGTTATCAAGGCTTGATCCCTTGAGAGAGCTGCTCGGGGTGGTGGAAGCAGCACTGACCCCAGACAGAGGCCCCAGTGCTGGGTCCCAGCCCCACCTCCACCACTCACTGGCTAGCTGGCCTCAGGTAAATAACGCCCTGAGCCACAATCACAGGATTGTTTTAATTAGAGGATTTCTGAGGACCCTACACCAGTATAAGGCAGCTGCTTCCCTAGTATCCTTGTGAAGTGACAAACAACTATTGTCACTCAGCCAGGTAGGAGAGAGCACACAGCTTCCACATCTCTCACCCTGAGGAAGGGTTTTAGAGCCTGGATAAATTAGGGTCGCCTAATTTAATCTTATTTAATAGATCAGGAAAGGCAGAGAGTGAAGTGGCTTATCCAGGGTCACAGTGAGTGGTAGGTAGCATATTTACGAATAGCTGCTATGGGTCCAGCATTTTTGTTCCACTGTTTGTACGTATCTCATTTAATACCCTCACTTTACAGGTGAAGAAATGAGGCTAATAGGGCACTTCTCCGAGGCCCCTTAGCTAGTGAGTTGGCAGGGGCAGCCAGGGTATTTCAATTCCAGCATGCCCTTCCCTTTGGCCACAGGGCCCAGCAGGGAGGAGGCTCCCCAGTACCTCAGGAAGTCTAACATCTGTGCATGCCGAGCTCTGCCCCAGGGAAGCAGTGAGGGTGAGTCAGCTCCCCCAGAAGCTGTTATCAGGGAAGGGGGTGGAGAGCTGGTCAGATATCCGGTGCCTGGTATCCACAACAAGCTGGGGGTTGGAGCCAGCGAGTGCCCAGCTGCCTGGTCACCATGTTCCTGTTGTCTGGAGGAGGGCCCTCAGATGTGGCTGCCCTTGTCATCGCTCCTCCCTGTACTTTCATCACAGAAAACACAGTCCTTCCTCCTCCCCCTGCTGTAAGCTGCCTCTTAAAGGGAAGACTGCTCTTAACAGCAGTTTTGAAACCAAATTCAAGAGAGGACAATGCACCTCCCTGACCCCAAAAGGACCTAGCTGTTAAGTTGGTTTCCAGCTGTGGGCCTTTCCCTGAGATGTCCTCTTTTCCCCTCAGCTCCACCCTGTCTCCGCTAGAGGGAGGATGAAGGTTCCCTGGGATGTCAGGTTCCCACCTGCTCCCCCCTTAGGGTGACCCCAGCTTGGCTTCTTGTATCTTTTTCCACATGAGCCTAAATCCAGTGGCTGTCCTTTGTTTAGGGAATGCTGAGAACAGGGGGACCCAGGAATCCTTGGGACCAGCGATGGCACCCAAGGGGTTAAAGGCCTGGGCGCAGCACTGTCTAGGGTGTTTGAAGTGGGGCGGGGAAGGGAAGGGCTGGAGTAGTTGAAGAGGCAGCTGGTCTGGACTGGAATGAGTCCCCCCTGTCTCCTATGCAAACTTCTGGACCATGAGCAATTCTCTTAAAAGGACCAAGAAAGAGGCACCCCCATTACGGTGCTGGATTGGATTCTTAGAGGGGCTACCTGAAGCGGGACTTTTTCCTATCCTGAAGTTACCACTCGAGGGCAGGAACAGGTCCCCCGTCTTTGGGATATCTCCCCAGTCTGGTGAGTTTCCCTTCTTCCCTATCCCTGAGTCCTTATCTCGTGAATGGGCATTCCCCAGAAGCAGAGATCTTCGGGAACCCCTCAGCACCCCCAGGAAGTGGCAGAACAATTCACCAGTTTCCTGCTTTCAGCTCCCATTTTTAACTAGGGTGCTGTGTTTGTGTGTGTGTGTGTGTGTGTGTGTGCACACGCACACAAGTGTGCAAATAGGAAATCACCTTAATGGCCAACAGTTAATACTACTTGTGTGACAAGTGATGCCAAACCCTTTATGTACATTCCTAATCCTCACAATCCTATGGGGTTGATATATCATAATCCCTATATTAAAGATCAGGTTCAGAGGAATTAAATAACTAACGCTTGTCAATTAAGAGGTGAATTGTAGTACTGGGGTTCAAACTCAAGTTCATTTGACACCAAAGTCCATTATGATATCTTTTGGTCTCTTTCTTACTCAGGAGGTAGGGACAAAAACTGATGACTAGAATTTTAAAACCTTAAGATCCTAATTCACCCAGGGTCCTGTTCCTCTGGGGCCTAACATTGCTCCCATTTTCTCTGAGGGTTAATTGTGAGATTTAAAGGACCACCAATTCATATCTGAGAGCCAGGGGCTTCCAGAGTCCAGATTATCCCATCTATCAGATTAGGGTCTCCCTACTCCACTCACTACCTTTAGCTACCCCCTGGGATCTGATGGGTTAATTCCCTGGGACACAGTGGCCAAAGTCTTCTCAGGTGTGTCCCTCTGAACCTCAGCCCCTCTCTTGCCCCACCCTTCTGGCACAGCACCCAGAACGCATGCCAAAAAACTGGCAGGAGGTAGAAGAGGAGTGATTGGTCTTGCCCTTTTATTCCTTAGCCCCCACATGTCAGAGGCTAGTCTGGGTCCCAACAAGCCTCTGGTAGAATAAGCATACTGGCCCAGCAGAAAGGAAGAGGACAGGATTCCTAGATTTCAGTCTGCAAACCAATTAAGAAAGAAAAGAAAAGATGGTCACACTTGGAAGCCCAAAGCAACAAAAATCCTGACTGATTTGTGAGCCTAATATACCAAAGAGGTGGGGCTGATCTAGGGTGGGTGTTTGAGATGCTTGATTGCTGACTTAGTAGAAGGAGATATGGTTAGATTAGAGAACTGGAGATGCCTGACTCTCTAGCTGTGAACTTACAGGATTAAGTACTAACAGAAAAATCAGTAACTCTGCCCTGTGGGCCCTGGAAGCAGGTGGGTGCCTCTGAAGAGTCAACCTGAAAGCTGATGGGGGCAGATGGCTTTTCCCGGTGCTAGTCCCTGCCCCACAAAGGGGCAGCCCACATACCCTGCCATTGTACTTGTGCATAGACACTTCTGGGTCCTCTTCTCTGTGCCTGACACCTGGAAGGTGCTAAAGAAATGTTCGCTGGATGAAAGAATCCTCTCTCTATACCCTTTGCTTTCCTTTGGTTTTTGGAATTGTGATACTACTCTATGGCAGTTGGCAGGAAAGTCAGGGAAGGAGAGTGAATTCCAGGACACAGTGTTGAGCACATCGCAAAGTCTCACGCGTCTCACACTGAGAAATTGAGCGATGATGTAGCCATGTCAGGGTGAGGTGAGGAGCTATTAGAGACTTGGATGCTATGTGACCTGTTGTATAGTGGGGTGTTTGGGGAGCAGAGATGGGAAGGAACTGTGGTTACTGGCACCTTCTTTATCTGAGGCTAAGAGAAGCCCTGCCTTAGTCCTCTTTGCAGGATACTGTTGGATTAATGGTTTACTTTCTATGGGAGAAGGAGCGGGTAGCTTAAATTTTGAACCATCAAAGGGTTTTCTGTGTACCCCCTGTACCCCCAGAGCTAGGAGGCCTGGAGGAGAAGCCAGCAGACCATGCCATCTGGTCTCTCCCTTCCTCCCCATTCTTTATTATCTAGCCCTTTTGGGTCTTCCCCATTATTGCCCCCTTTGGGAGATTTAGGACCCCAGAGCCAGACCCAGGGAGCCCCCCAGGCTGCAAAAGGGCCCAGTAGCATTGCCTTTAGTCCCCTGTGCCTAGCTGTGTGGTTACTATCAGCAGTTCCTACCCCTAAGTGTTTGCTGGCAGCAAACAGAAGCAGAACCCTGCCTGCCCCCCATCCCTTCATTCAGATTTCTAAGATCCAGAGGGAGTAGAAAAGACAGATTTAACTTTTTGGAACGCTCAAATAATTTCTTGTAGAACCTGCTTCTGTCTTTGGCTAGGATCGGGGTCGGGGCAGGAATGGGAATGGCGTGAATAACAATATTGCCAGATTTCTGTCAAAGCTAGCCACTTGCTGTCATTGGGAGCTTGCTTTCTGGTTTCAGAAAAGTACTCAGCGTCTACAGTGTGATGGATCTGGTTTGAAAAATCAGCTCTACCGCCTATAGACCCATGACCTTAAGCAAGTTACTTTCCCTCTCTGTGCTACCTGTTTCTTCTTATGTGAAACAGGGATAATCATGTCTATTTCAAGAAATGGTTGTGAGGATCCCACAAGATGACTTAGTCACTACTGTGGGTTAATTCTCCCCCCACCCCCCATCGCCACCCCAGGCTCAGATGCTGTTTAGGAAATGGTAATGCTGGGGTCTTCAGTGTCCTTCCTCCCCTAGGCTTGTTGCAGATGCCTGGTGTACAGTGTACAGTGAGCCTTGATCTCCCTCTTTGATCTCTTTTCCCTCATTCCTGAAATTTTTAGACCCAGTTTCTCTAAATCAGGAATCTGCAAACTTTTTCTGTAAAGACCCAGATAATAAATATTTTAGGCTTTGTGGGCCATATGGTCTCTGTCGCAACTACCAACTTTGCTGTCATAATGCAAAACAGCCATAGACCCTATGAATGTGCATGGCTCTGTTCCAGAAAAAACCTTTATTTATGAGCACTGAAATTTCAATTTCATATAATTTTTATGTGTCACAAAGTAGTATTTTTTTTTTAGGTAAAGTAATATTCTTCTTTCTATTTTTTTTTTCAACCATTTAAAAAAGAGTAGGACAGATTTGGCCCACAGGCTATAGTTTGCCAACCTCTGCTCTAAATTACCAGAGGTCATTGTCCCTCCCTTCCCTTTGAAGAAGACAGCTTCATCAGGGTTTATCAGAGTCCTTCGTGCTCTGGTTGTGTGCACTCTTTTCTGTCAGAAGTTGTTTATGATAATTAGTCCCCATCACAGTTGTGTTAGTGTCCGCCTGTGGGTTATTCTCACTATTTTGAGAGAGAACAGTGAAATAAACTGTCATATAATGCCTGTTTCTGCGTTTCATTCCTCTCTCCAGCTCTCCATTTGTTTTTGCCCTGCCTTCTCTCTGCCTGTAAATAATAATAATAATAATAATAATAATAGCAATAATAGCATTTATTAAGTACCTAATATATGCCAATCACAATGTTTGTCATATTACCTACACTATCATCAAGTTTCTCAGTATTCTTACGAGGTAGTATTATCATTCTCATTTTACAGATGATTGTGAAACTCAGAAACATTATTTGTTTTATTATTTTTTTTTTAATGGAGGTACTGGGGATTGAACCCAGGACCTCATGCATGCTAAGCATGGGAAAAATAATAAATAAGCAAGTTTCCAAGGTCATGTAGCTTACAAAGGTGGCAGAGTTAGCAAATCTGACGCACTTCAAAGCCACTATAGTACCCTAAAGAAATTATGTTCTCAGAGTTTTGAATAAGAGATCTCTCTATTAAAAATATATGCTCCCATCTCAGCACACAGTACAGTGTCTAACGAATCATTGATGGTGGTTACTCATTCAGAGGAGGGGGCAGGAGAGATGGATGGTCTGTGTTGGTGGGAAAACCATCTGATCCAGGGGCAGGAAGATAAGAAAAATGACTTAGAGCCCCTTCTTGCTTTTCTCCCCTGCCCCCATCTCAAGCGTCTGATCCCAGACCTATTTCAGAATCTCCTATCTCTCTGTTCAGCGGAAACAGTGATGTGACATGATGTGATCTCATTCGGGAGCTAAATAAAGCCATTGTGTGAGACCCAGCCCTGGCCTCTCCCTTGCACCATTTCCTGAGCTCAGGAGCCTAGGGAAAGATGGGAGGGGGCTGGGAGAAAGCTGATGGAAGCAGAAGGAAGGAAGCTTGAATTTCAGAAAGTGGAAGAGGGAGTGTCTCTGGGAGGGGATGAGGAAGCCTTGCTAAACCTCTTCTCTTTGAAGGATAGAATGAAAATTATGGATGAGTAGGGTGGAATTTAGAAAACAGATAAAGCTTTCTGAGAAATGGAATGAAGGTATGAGGGAGAAGGAGCCCAGTGGGTTCCATTTTCAGAGGGCAGAGACCATGAATGACATGAGCAAGAGGCTAGAGAAAGGGTAGGTCCTAGAGAAGAGGTCAGACTCTAGGTGGTCTCAGCTGGAGGAAGAATGGTGGGATCTCAGGACATAAAGATCTCTGGATCGGAAATATCTGTCCAGCAGGCCAAGGTTGCAGGGTACCATCTCCAGCAGGGAATACTTCCAGGGATGGAGGGAAAGGAAAGGGCTTCCATTCACTGCTTTTCATTCATCTTGCCAAATCCAGCCCTATGGGCAGAATTGGGGCAGGAATAGCAGATAGAAGCTGTGTGTAGCGGGTATAGGGCTGTAGGTCAGTTTTCCCACTTTTGTGAGGTCACTGAATGCCAGACCCAAGTAAGCACCCCCAGTTCCTACTCTTTCCTCCATTCTAGCTTCTCACAATACTTTTTGTGAGTACCCTCTCCCCCTGCCCCCAAATCTCTGCTTGGAGACCACTGATTGGCCAAGACTGTGCTATAGCCCTCAGGCTCTGTCCTGCTCCCTGTAGATCTGCCCATCCTGTTTATAGACAGCACATCAGATGGCAGGAAGCCCAAGTTTGTAGACACAGAGAGAGCATCTCTCCCAGTGGCTGGCTGAAGAGTCCCCTCTACATGCTCAGGGGTGCTGAGTATGGGCAGAAACGGGGCTTGGGCTCGTTTCCTGAGTCTCTCCTTTTGTATCCTTAGACCCACCAGCCAAGGCAGCAGAATGCCATCTGCAGAGGCCTGAGTACTCGTCTCCTTCCTTCCCCATGGTAGACAGGAATGCAGTTGACACAGGCGCAGGCGCCTTCTCAGCGGTCCTGGGTGGAGTTGGGGCAGGGTAGACAGGTTGCAGTGAGAGAGGAGGAAGTAGCTCCAGCTACTTGGAATGACTTTCCATCAACCTGGACTTTGGGTGTGTGGGAGGGAGGAAAATAACTTGGAGAAGGCTCGACACCCTCACAGAAAGCCTGGGAGGAGGGGGAGCTGTGAATCACTGCTTCCTGGTGCTCCTGGTTACTCCCAGCATCTTAGTACCTACCTCCCAGGGAGAAGGGGGGCCTGGGAGACTCATTCTAGCAGAAGGTCTACAGAGTCAGGGCCTAGGAGGGCGTGTACAGAGATACGCAGTAGATGTCAGTTTTCTTCCCACCCCTCCACCACCTTGGTACTCTGGTATTTGGCACTTGTTGCTGGAGTGAGGCTGATCATTTTCAACATTAAGAGCTTTTGAGGGTTCTTAACTCTGAGACACACTGAAGCAAGTCCTGACAGCAGCCAGGAGTGCTGGGCAGTGAGAATGGTGCTCACTTGGGAGAGAGAGAA
Source organism: Vicugna pacos (assembly GCF_048564905.1). NCBI lineage: Eukaryota > Metazoa > Chordata > Mammalia > Artiodactyla > Camelidae > Vicugna > Vicugna pacos. Next base: position 24,952,637 of record NC_133007.1, read on the forward strand.
GGAATTTCCATGTGGATGATGTTGGAGCCCTTCTCTTTGCTCTATCGAGAGAGGTCAGAACAGTTCTCTTACTCCCCAAATGATCAGTCTTAAGAGGAGGAAATCATACTTTCTCACTCACGCACCTTTTCTCCCTGCTGCTTTATCTTCCTAGACTCCTCCCTTTTCAACATGGCTGAATCCTAAACATTGCACCCTTCTGGGCCCGTCTCAGAGGCTATTAACTTCTTTCTGTTTCCCTTCTTTGAGTTCTCCAACAGGTTGTACACACTCATTCCTGTGATAGCAAAAAAGCCCTTTTAAGAAACTTCTCTTATGGCATTTGGCATGCTCTGGCCAGTCGTTTATGATTTGTGCTTTTGTCTACGTGCACACACACACACATGCACACACTCTCAGTAGAATGAATTCCTTGAGGGTAAGAACAATATCTAATTCTGTTTGCTTGGCTTGGTTTTTGCTGTATAGGTGCTCATTAAATGAAATAATAATGAGTGAATGAGGATGTCATTATGTAGTGGAAAGAACACTGGACTGGGAGTCAGAAAACCCAAGTTCTAGACTTGGCTATGCAGCTGTTCCTGGTGTGATCTTGAGCCAGCCGTCCTCCAATTCTGTGCCTCAGTAAAGGGAGGAGTGATGAGATATTCTAGGCATGGCTGACTATGACACTTCTCCAGTTCCAAGGTTCCAGAGTTCTAGAACTCTGCTCACCCTCCGTCTTCTTGATTCAGACTGGCCTGCGTGTGCCTCCCATGAACAGAGACGTCCCAGAGGTGTTCCTCGCAGGTGGAGACCTGGTGCCCCAAGGCCACACTCGGCGCTGCCTTTCTGTGGTCGAGTCCAGAGAGCAGCTGGAGGAAGAGAAAGAGGAGGAGGAGGAAGAGGAGGAGGGAAAAAAGAAGGAGGGAAATGGCTTCCATGCTGTACCCCTCCGAAGATCAGGGGCATTCCGTGCCCATGACCACAGCTACGACCCCTTCAAAAGACATAGCTGGGGGCCAGGCAGGGAGCTCCAGGATCCACTGAGCAGGTAAACCCCCAGAGGACCTCTAGTCCCTCCTTCCCTCAAGTCGTAGGCCTAGAAGAAAGTGTTTGGAAAGGAATAACAGGAGTTGAAAATACCTGGTCTCTTCCCTGGAGAATCTGAACTCAGGCCTGTTGCGGGCCTTTGTGGAGGATGGACACTGCCTTTTAAAATATGGCTCTCCCTATTGATCTGAACTCCTTTTCACCTGGTCTCAAGGGTTGGTGGGTGAGAACGGAGGGGAAGAGGTACAGAGGTGGGGTAATTAGCGAGTGTTTTATTGCCTCCACCTCCCACTTTGGGTTTCATAGGACCATATCCAGTGGTGTCAGAGCTGGCAGGAACTCAGGGATCACATGGCCCAATATCCTCATTTTATACATGAGGAAACGGGGGCCCAGAGAACTTTGGGAGTTTTCTTAAGAAAAGTGCTCCCAGGTTTGGGCCATTGAACCTGGCCCTTTCCCAAATTGCTGCCTGCCTGCCAGGTCTAGACTGAGGCAGGTCCACAATGCTTGGACGTCATAGTACAAGGGGGAAGAGCTGCAAAGGGGGAAGATCTGCATGTGCTGCACAGACCAGAAGAGAGGCACCCAGCTCTTCCCCTCTCCTGGAAAATCCCTGACCACTTCCCCAAAGACAGAGGAAGTTAGAAAGAGAAGGTCCGGGGGTCAGCATGAAGAGTTCAATGTGAGTGAGCATTGGGAGGGCCTGCTAGCCATGGAAGGGCCCTGTCTCTCTGCTTTGGCATTGGTCCCCTTGGACAAGTTCTCTTAGCTCTGGTGAGTAGACCAAGCTTATCTAGCCCCTGGGCAGGGCTGGCTGGGCTGGGTGAGGGGGGAGGACCCTTGTCCCTGAATTGCACCTTGTCCCTGAACTAGTTTGGGTGGGAACTTGGGTGAGAAGCCTTGTCCACGGGACTCATGGCACCTTCCTAAGAGCAGTTTGTTCAAGGCAGAGATGCCCTGAGTACCCCTTCTGTGGTGCCAGCTATGTCTCAGGGTCTTCCAGGTGTCACTTTTCACTATTAGGCACCAATTCTCCCTTGTGCGGAGAGGGAAGGGAGCCTTGGGCACACCATTTATCTGAGTAGGGGCCAAGGTTGGCATCAGAAACCAAGCTAGGAGTGAGAATCCAGCTTGCCCTTGTCCTCCCCAAATGCTGGCTTTCTTCTGGAAGGCAGTACTTTCCTTTGACCAGCAGGGGCCACCCTTGCCTGCAGCTGGTGCCATAGCTTTGCCAAAGCACAGCCCCAAAGGGAGGCCAGTTTGGGTCTGGGCTGCGCCTATGCCAACAGGAAGGGCTGGGCTGGGGGCAAGCGGCAGGGCCGGGCTGAGGCGGGGTTCCTCCCTGGTGCTGGTCACAGGGCACTGGATACAGAGGGCAGTGTGGCCATGTGTGTTTCAGGAACAAACTGCAGGCATCGGGATATGTGGTCCCCCAGGAAGCCCCCTTACTGCAGAGCCAAGAGGAACTGGACACCTTTCTGGAACTACAGCACCAAGGTGGCCAACCCTCCTGCACGGTACGGACAGACAAATCCCCATGGAAGCTACCTTCCGCCCCTTCTCCTGCCCCTTTGCCTGTCTAACTGCCATTCTGTGCCTCTTCTGTTCTGCCAGCTGCTGGGTCTCTCTGTGCCCAGGCATCACTCTGACTCCATCTGACCGAATCTGAATCTGTTGTCTGTACCCCTCTGTCTGCTTCCCTGAGCCTGTATGCTCCGTCCCCCACTCTTGGTCTCCTGCCTCTGTCTCTTTCTCTAAGACTCTCTGTTCCTTCCTTTCTGTGTCTGTGTCTCTGTGTTGATGTGGGTGTCTCTGTTCCTCTCATTAAAAGGCCCCTGTTCCCCTAGTTTTTATGACCACTTCTTTCTGTGGACCCTATATTTCTCAGATTTGGAGATGAACTTATTACTTGTCGGATAAAATGAGACATCTGGTACCCTGAAACACAGTAGTTCTCTAACAAGATAATCATAGGATTATCAAATGAAAAAGGATATAGAGATTGCTCAGCCTTCTGGCTTAAGGGAACACCACTGGGAAGATCTTAAACTAGAATCTGGGGACCCCTGAAGGATACACCACGAGGGTTTTAGAGACACCACTGGGTCTGCTAGCAAAGAGTCCCTGAGTATAGTCGGCCCTCTGTATGCACAGATTCTCCATTCTTGGATTCAACCAACCATGGATCAAAAAATATTTGAAAAAAAAATTCCAGAAAGTTCCCAAAAGCAAAACTTAAGTTTGCCGCATGCTGACAGCTGTTTACATAGCATTTACATTGCACTAGGTATTATAATGAGAGATGATTTCAAGTATATGGGAGGATACAAGTAGATTACAAACGAGTATTATGGCATTTTATATAAGGGACTTGAGCATCATCGAATTTATGGATAATGAGGGTCAACTGTACACAAAACTGTCTCAAGCCCAGTGACTGAAGGTTACCTCCCCTCCAGGACATCCTCTAGCTGGCCCCGGGGTACCCACTTAGCCTCATTGTTCACGTGCCTGTGATTTAGGAGAGAGGACGAGAGGAAGGGGCTGTGACAGCCTGTCAGGGAAGCATCATAGTCCATCTTATCCCAGCTCCCACTTTTCTCCATCAGCATCTCTACATGAGATGATGTATAAGGTGAGTCTTCCCTCACCCCCATTCCAATGTGATATGGTAGAAAGAACAGGACTTGGGAGTCACGCTGACTCCCAGTTGAACAATTTATTTCATCTTTCTGAAAACAAGGATAGTAAAAACTCTTTTAAAGCTGTGATTATTAGATGGAAAAAAAAGTGTTAAAACTGTCCAGTACCGAGGCTGGCACACAGGAGGTAATGGTTTCTTTTTCTTCTCTTCTCCATTCCTTCATACTTCCGTCCCTCTCTTTGACCTCTCTTCCTCCCCCCTTCCTCCTACTTGGTATTGGATGTCTTCTTTCTGCCCTTCTCTGGTGGTTTTTTTCCTCCTCTTTTTATACTTTCCTGCTCTGATTCCTCTCTTCACCTAATCTTTAAGTGCTTCTCTTAAATTTCCTTGTCTAAATAATTTGGGGGTTTTGTTTCTTCTGCAGTAGCAAGTATGCAGAAGTCCTCCACCAAAGTCCACAGATCTAAAGTCTGAGATTCATTAAGCTAGACTGCAGCTTGCCCACTGATGGTCCATGAGCCAAGTCTAGCTCAAAATTTATTTTGTTTGGCCAGCATGGTGTTTACACTTTCCAAAATTCAGATGTCCTTAAATGGGATCTTTGCCCTCCAGTTTGCTAATAGTCTATTGTATTTACCCATTTGTCTTAAATGTAATATTTTAAAATGAATGCCTAATAAATCAACCGCCCATCTCAAGACTAGAACACCACCAATATATTTATCTTCACTTATGTCTTTCTCTCTCCTCTCTTCTCTTATTCTCTTGCCTCCCCAACAGAGATAATCACAATCACTATCTTGAATTGCCTTAATTGCTCATTTACTTAAAAAAATTTTTTTATTGAAGTATAGTTGATTTACAATGTTGTGTTAGTTTCAGGTGAAAGGTAAAGTGATTCAGTTTTATAGATAGAAAGATACATATATATTCTTTTTCAGGTTCTTTTCCATTCTAGGTTATTATTTACTTTTTAAAAAATAGTTTTAAAACAAATATATGCATTACTTAATAATGTATTATTTCTTTTTGTTTCTGACTTTAAGGACAATGATTTTATATTGTACAAAATGTTCTATAGCTTGCATTTTCACTCAGCATTCTGTTGCTAATTTTTATCCATGTGTTGCAAATAGTTATAGTTTATTCACTATCATTCCATTCCTCTGTTGATGGACATTTGGATAATTTCCATTCTTTGCTATTATGAAGAGCATCATTATGAACGTCCTTTTATCCATCATCTGGTGCTCATTTGCAAGAATTTCTCCAGGGTATATAGTTTGGAATAAAATTGTTGGGTCATAGAGTGCACAGATGTTTATTCTTATAAGATAATGGCAAACTGTTTCCATTCCCATCAGCAGTATATAAGAGTTCCCATTGATCTACATCCTTTCCAGCATTTGGAGTCAGATTTCTTTGCCAGTCTAGTGGTTATAAATCTCATTATGGTATTTTGAATTTTCCTTATTACAAATGCACTTGAGCATTTTTTCTGTATGTGTGTTGGTCATTTGTGTTTCTTCTTCTGTGAAACTCCTCTTCGTGTCTTCTCCCTACTTCTCTATTGGATTCTTTGAGGGTTTTTTCTTTATTGTTTTGAGTGTGTTCTTTATATATTTTGAATACTAATCTTTTGTTGTTATATGTGTGGCAATGATCTTTTCTCAAAGATGGAGAAAAGTGGTTTGTCTTTTCCTTCTCCTACGGTGTCTTTAAAGGAACAGAATTTCTTAATTAGGTAAAAAAAGAACATATTTATTGAAGTATAACATACATACAAAACATGCACTAAAAAACCTTAGAGATTTTGATTGGAGTTGCACTGAGTCTAAAGATTAATTTAGGGAAAGTGAACATCTTTACAGTATTGCTTCTTCCTATCCATGAAAATAGTATACCTTTCTATTTAATGTCTTTCGATAAAGTTTTATCATTTTTTCCATACAGAGCTTGTGGATGTACATTAGATTTGTTCTTAGGTGTGTTATATTTCTTTTGTCAAGATTTTAATTTTAGCCTTTCTGGTGGGTATTTTAGAAGTATCTCATTCTGGTTTAATTTGCATGTCCCTGTTGAGAAAATTTGTTGGTTACTTTTTCATATTCTTATTGACCATCTGAATATCTTCTTTTGTGAAATGTCTGTTCAGGTTATTTCCTCAATTTTTAAAATAGCCTGTCTTTTTCTTATTGATTTGTTCTGAATTTTCATCCTTTGTCAGATATATGTATTGTGAATATTTTCTCTCAGTCTTTGACTTGTATTTTTACTAGCATATTTTTAAAAGCATGAGTTTGAATTTAGATAAAGTCCAATTTATCAATTTTTTAAATGGCTAGTGCTTTTGGTCATGTTTAAGAAATCTTGCCTACCTCAAGAATGTGAAGACTTTTCTCCAGTGTTTTTCCTTCTAGAAGTTTTATAGTTCTGGCTTTCATGTTTAGCTCTATGATTTATTTAGGTTCTTGTGTATGGGAGAAATCAGAGTTTTGTTTTTTTCTCATATAAATATCCAACTGCTTCATTAAAAAAGCTTACTTTCCCCATTGAATTACTGTGTTGCCTTTTTGAATCAAGTGACTGTATTTGTGTGTCTATTTCTGGGCACTATTCTCTGTTCCATTGATCTATTTGTCTATCCTTATGCCAATATCATTGTCTTAATTAATGTAGCTTTATTGTAAGTCTTAAAAATGTAGTAGTATAAGCCCTCCAATTTTATTATTTTTCTTTGGGATTATCTTAGCTATTCTAGATCCTGTGCATATCTATGTGAATTTTAGAATCAGCTTATCAACTTTAGAATCACCAAAAATTCCTGCTGGATTTTGATTCATATAGCACTGAATTCAAAGATTAATTTAGGAAAAGTTGACTTCTTTCTAATACTGAATGTTCTCATCCTTGAAATATAGTATCTCTATTTAGTAGGCTTCCTTTAAAAATATGCCTTTTAACAAAGTATTAGTTTTCTTCATACAGGTCTTGTCAATCTTTATTAGATTTACTTCTAGATGCCTTGTATTTTTTGTTGCTATTATAAATGCTTTCTTATATTTAAATTACATTTTATAATTATTTTTGGTTTATATAAATGGAACTGAATTAACTGTGGTCATTTATCTTGCTAAACTCTTCTTTTTTTGGTTATAACAATTTATCTCTGGAGTTTTTTTTTTTTTTTTGGCTTTTCTAAGTAGACAGTTATGTCATCTTTAAATGAGCTTTGTTTCATCTTTTCCAATATTTATTTATTCTTTCATTTCTTTTTCTTGCCCCACCCTGCTGGCTAGGGTTCTACTGTCTTGCTGAACAGAAATGGTGATAATGGGTATCCTTGTCTTGTTTATGATCTTATGTTTCACTATTGAAAATGATTTTGGGCTGTAAATTTTTAAAAAAATACTCTGTCAGGTTAAGGAAGATTCCTTCTATTCTATGCCGAGGTTTTGGTTTTACAACGAGTTTGTGTTAAATTTTATCCTATTTTTTTTTGCTTTTACTGAGTTGGTCATGTTTTTTTCTCCTTTCATGTGTCATTGAGGTAAGTTACATTTAAAGATTTTCCTCATCTTAAACCACCTTTATCTTTTTAGGATAAATCTAACTTTGTCTTCATGGATTATCTTCTTTATACACTGCTAGATTTCACTTGTGATATTAATCATGTATTGCTGCCTAACAAATCAACCCCAAACCTAGTGGCTTAAAACAACAACCTTTTTTTTCCCTCACAATTCCATTGATGGTTACTTTGGACTGAGCTCAGCTGGGTATTCTTCTGCTGGTTCCACCTGTACTCACTTATATGGCTGTAGTTGTCTGGTGGTTTGAATAGGGCTGATGATCAAGGATGACCATATTCATGCCTGTAGGTTGACAGGCTGCCAGTTATGATACCTTGGTTCTCATCCACATGGCTTCTCCAGAAGGCTTAGCCCTGGGCTTGTTCACATGAAGATAGCATTCCAAGTGGGCAAGAGTGGAAGCTTTAGGATTTCTTGAGGTTTAGGCTCAAAAATCACATAATACCACTTCTGCCACATTCTACTCATCATAGTAAGTCACAGGCCAGCCTAGATTCAAAGGGTGAAGAAATAGACTCCTTGATGGAAGAAGCTGGCAATAATTTGTGGCTATTTAAAATCTATTATAGTTTGCTAATATTTTGTTTGGAATTTTTGTACTTTTTATAAGAGAGATTGGCCCATAATTTTCCTTTGTCATATTGTCTGTGTGTAGTTTAAGAATCAAGGTTATTGCTTGCCTTATAGAATGAGTTGGAAAGCTGTTTTTGTTTTTTTTTTTAATGGAGGTACTGGGGATAGAACTCAGGACCTCGTGCATACTAAGCATGCACTCTACCACTGAGCTATTTCCCTCCCGAAGAATTGGAAAGTTTTTGTTTTCTATACTTTGGAAGAGTTTGTATAAGATTTCAGTGATCTATTTCTTGAAAGATCTATTCCTTGACTATAAAACTGTTTTGGCCTGGTGTGTTTTGTTTTGTTTATAGAAAGATTAACTACTGATTCCATTTCTTTAATAGGACCATTCAGAATTTCTATTCCTTCTAGATTCAGTTTTGGTAAGTTTTACATATATATATATATATCTTTTTTTTTTAAGAATTTATCTATCTTGTTTGCATTTCCAAAATTACTGGCATTAAGTTGTAGATAGCATTGTGTTTCTAATCACTGCTCTTTCTGTAGTTAGGTCCACTTTTTCATTCTGCTTTTATTTGTGCCTTCTCTCTGCATCACTCTTATCAGAGGTTTTATTTGCCTGTTCCTAAAATTCGGCTCTTGGCTTTATTGGCCCTATTTTATCTGTTACTATGTCACTGATTTCTGCTTTTATCTTTGTTATATCCTTCCTTTTATTTTCTTTGGCCTTGTTTTGTTCTTTTTTTAACCTTTTAAGTTGGCATAGCTCATTCATTTTAATTTAAAAATTTTTCAATATAAGCATTTTAAGGCTACAGATTATCCTTGAAATACCATTTTGGCCATCTTCCATGAGTTTTATTCTGTAGTGTTTTCATTATTGTTATTATGAAATATCTTTAAATTTCCATATGATTTCTTCTTTGATCAGTAAGTTTATTTAGAAGAGTGTATTAAAATGTCTAAATCTATAGAGATTTTTTAAAACCTTAAAAAATTTTTTGTAATATAACATATATACAGAAAAGTATATAAAACCTATATGCACAGTGTAATGAATAATTAGGGAGCAAACGCCCATGTAACCACCCCAGGTTAAAAAAAAGGGTACCATCAAAACCCAGAAGCTTCCTGTGTCCCTCCCCATTCATAACCCTCTCTCTCCTGGCAGAAAGGACTACCTTCTTGACTTTTGAGATTGAGAGATTGATTTTATTTATAGATTTACCACCTTTGTAAGCATCTTGAAACAATATCAATTAGTTTTGCCTGTTTTAAACTTTATATGAATGTAATAGTAGAGTGTATAAATCTTTTGTGTCCTCATTCTTTCACTCAGCATTATCATGAGATTTATCCATATTGTTAGGTGAACTGTAGTCTGCTCATTTTTATTGCTGAATAATGTTTATATATATAAATATATTATAGATTCTTTATCCAGTCTACTGAAAAGGGACTTCTGGATTGTTTCCTGTGATCTGCATGATAGAGATTATCTGAAATGTGTTGAATTTTGCTTTATGCACTGATATGGAGCCAGTTTTTGTAATACTCCATGTAGGCTTGAGAAAAAAAGTGGTTTTCTAAAGATTAGGCGAACAGTTTATGAATAGTTTAACTCTTTATTGTCTTAAACCCAGACTGCCTGAGTTTTTGTTTTGTTTTTTTCATTACCTGCCTGGCCTCTCTATAGGTTGTTTGTTATCTCTGGAGACCACTCAGGGTAAATCTTTCCTAAGATGTTTTCTATATTAAGGCATCCTGCATTTGAATTGTAACAGAGTGATGACTGCTAAATAGCAAGCATAACTTCCCAACTATTTCAAGAGGAATGTTCCAGATTTGGGTAGTGGGGAGGGGTGGAAGGCCTGAGGGCCTTGAAGAAGAAGAGCCATGCTGTGGGAAAGTGAAGAGCCTGGGGGGAAGATGGATGAAGCCTGACCTTTGCATGAGGGTTCTTAACATGATTCTAGGGTCCGGGTTCCTGTCATCCATCTGCTGGCCCTTTGGACCACTCAGCCACTGGCATGCTTTCCAAGTCTGTATCCATGAGTGGCATCAATTGCTTCTTGGGCTGCTCAGATCCAGCTGGTGAGTTTATGTAGGGAGCAAAGCAATGGTGGCCCCTTCCTCTGACTCACCCTCCTCCTCAGACCCAGCTGTTTAGGGTCCAGATGGCCTGCATTATGTTTAACCACATACTCTTGGGAACCCCAAAATGCTTTATTCAAATGAGAGATCTGAATTCACGACTTTGGTATTCTGAAGTTCTCCTTCCAATGAAGGACGACACAGGATAGAGAAAGGCTTTCTAGCTTCCCTTGTCACCAGAGATGGGAGCCAGTTACCTGCAATGTACCTTGTCATCAGATGAGGCACTGGGAGCTCAGAGTGAAATCTCTGCCCTCCCCATTCACCAGAAACAGAACTTAGGCATCAGCCCCTAGCCCCCTTCTCCACATGAGCCTGGTACTCTGTCACCCTGTCTCCTAAGTTCTTCAGCTCTGCTCAGACGCCGCCCTCCTTCCCTGCTCCCCAGTGCCCGCCCTCAGGAATGGCGTCACAAGCACCTGCAGCTTGGGAACCTGATCCAGGTGGAGGGGGTGGGGGAGGCAGCTCTGGGCTCCTTTGTCTGGCTTTAGCTGGACACTTCACATCTCCTTTTTTGTTGGCAGGGAATTTGTCCCAGTCCTCTGCCGCTGACCTCAGCCAAAGGTGAGTTTGGGGGACCCAGAGCCCTTCAAAGCTCTCGATGGGGGAGGGGCGATGGGCCTGGGCTATGGATTTTATAGCCCCAAGGGTCTCTGCTTACTGAAAACTCACCCCCCTACCCCTGTAACATTTCTTATCAAAGACCTCCAAATAGCCTTCTCCCTGAGTTCATAGAATTCCCCTTTTTCTCATTGGCCAGGGAAGGCTAAGAAGGTTCCCAGTAGCTCCATGGGATGGGGAAGAAATTCTGGAAAGAAAAGGAGGATCTAGATCCCAGGGCGTCTGTTGAATAAAAGAGGGTCAGTCGAGGTTGCCTGCTATTGTCAATGTCAGAGAGGTGAGCAAGCAGATTGGCTGCTGGACAATCTTTGGGAGAGACAGTGACCAAGGACCATGGATCAGCTCTGGATGGCTGAGACAATCGGCCAAGAAGGAGTGGCACTTAAGGAGAGCTGGACAGGGACTGTAGAGCCCCAAGGGGAGAGGGCAGGGGCTGAAGGCATATAGTTCGGGAATCGAGGTGGAGGCTGGGAGATTTCAATAACTATATAAATAAGCATGTAAAATCAGCACCTGTTTATTTGGCTCCCACGGCTGAAGCCTGATTACAGTAGGTCAGCCCTCTAAGGCAGTGTGGGTGTATGAGCTAGTAATGGGCCCTTTAAGATATCAAGCTCTGATTTGTGGTCCTGAAAATCTCTAGCTGACACATCCTCCTGGCTCTGGGTTTGGGATTAGCTCATGGGATGGGGCTGATGAAATCCCAGGAAATTCAGTCCTTATTGGCTTTAGGCCCAGAGGCCCTTTCCAAACAGCAGAGAGGGTCGTACACAGGGCTCTTGTTTTGTGAGGGGAAACTGTCCCCCTGGAGAGCCCCTACCACCCCGTGTCACTTCCGTTGGGGAGCAGAATGAAAGAGAAGATTGGGCCTGGATTAGGTAGGAAGGGGGTGTCTGTATTTATCTGGGAGGAGCCTGGAGTTTTCCTGATAAATAGAGCGGCCTGGGAAACTGTAGTGACCACATCCAGGAAATCCCAGGAGGTAGTGGGGTGGGAGCATCTGTCTCTCCGATCCTTCCTCTCTCTTCTTACTCTTCTCTCTGTCTTTATGCTGTATCTCCACTCTCTCTCCTGATCATGGCACCTTTATCCATCATTTCTCTGGGAGCATCTTGTTGTTCCTTTCCAGCTCCAGCTCTATCTCTTCACCTCTCCTTTTTCTCTCTCCAGCTGTAGCCAACTGGAAGGGGGCTCAGGTACCTGGGCAGGCTCCTCCCTGCGACGGACCCTCAGCTTCATCCTGGGCATGACCGGAAAGGCCAAGGTAGGAGTCAGCTGGGGAAAAGGAGGCCCAGGACCCACTGCCCTCCCCAGTTCCTTTCCTCTCCACCCCACCATCTGCTCCCCTCCCAGCAGACAGGGACTCAGGGCAGTGGTTCAGGTTTTAAGGGAATACGTTATGTTTCCCTGTCTCCCTCCCTATATCCCAGTAAATCACCTTTCCTCTGCTTTCCCCATGCCTCCAACTTAGCAGCCAGATGTAGATAGCTGGAGGAGAAGGGCCAGGAACCTCAAAAGCTGAGGAATGGCTAGCCCTCCCTTTCTTTAGGCCCCACAGAGCTAAGAGGTGGGCAGCAGAAATCTTAACCATCGGATATAATAATGATAATAATTACAGCAATACTTTTTACTTCTTCAGAGAGTATTAAGGTTTGCAAAGTGCTTTTACACTCATAATTTTATGGGTGGATACAGCAGCTGAAGGAGTTGAAATTAGACCGTAGACAGAGTGGGAGCCAGGGAAGTGTATGATTATGGAAGCGCATTCACACCGTACACGTGGGGCCGTGTGCAGTCCTGACCCCAGGAAGATGAGGCACAATGCTCTCTTCCTTATTACCAACCCCCGGGCGCTGGTGAAACTGGGAGCTCTGCCTGCTGCTTGAATTCATTTCCACTTTCTTCATTTACTGGCAGAATGAGCCACCCCCCTTTTCCTCTCATGGCCTCCCGGAGTACGCATGTACTTTCCCACCCGGGGCGGCTTCTGAGCATTGAGAGAAACCCCAGAGGAGACATCGTCATATTCACCTGGAAGCACCAATGGATTCTCACCAGTAAGGTTGCCTGGGCTCCTCCTGGCCCCGCCCACAGTGCCAGGGTGCTCTTCTCTGCCAGACTTTTAGCTAGGATTCTCCTTCCTCTGGGTGGGCAGGGAGGGCAGAAATGAAACTAGGTTCTTAGCACCTTCTCACCACCGGCCATGGGTGGGGAGTTGAGGCCTGAGACCAGGCAGTGAGAGCAGGGCAGGGTGGGGAGGGTGCACAGTGAGGCTTCTTCTCTCCCATGGCGGAGCAGAGCTCTCTAGAGTACAAATCCAACACCGAGACCTTGAGTTAGAGTCCCTCTCCCTGCAGGCTGTCAGTTCAGGGTAGGGGAGTCTGATGGCAGAATCACCCTCTTTTCCTGCAGTGGGAATGGTAGGGGAAGTCAGTGCTGCCCAGGGGCCATCCAGATCCCAGCTGGTTTGCATTTGCCCATGCTTGGCCTAAGAGTTTGGTGTGACAGGGTGAGGGAGAAACTGAACAGAAACTGGAGTCCAAACAGGCAGCAGGGAAAGGCCAGCATAGTCAGGACATTGTCCCATTCGTCTTTATTCACCAGGGGACTGGTCCTGTCTTGCTGTTTCCTTCTCCATCATCTCCTGGTCCATCTTGCTTCCACCCTCATGAATGTGTGTGCTTGTGTCGCTAAATCTCTTCTTCCCCCTCCTCCCAGTTCAGGATAGGGGCCATAAGCAGGTAAACATCAGGGGTGGGGCTGGAGAGAAGCGCAGTCAAGCAGTGAGAGAAGGAAGTGGCTTATTCCTTCCTATTTGACTAGCAGAACATTTTTCCAGAGGTCATCTCATTTAATTCTTATAACATTCTGGCAAAGATAAGTATTTTAATATCCGTTTTGTAGACAAGATAACTTAGAGTCTAAGTTACTTGCCCAAGATCTCAGTAAGAGGTGGAGCTGTGTTACATACCTAGAGCATTGACTATATAATGTTGCCTCTGCCTCTGTCAGTAAGCCCACCAAGCAGTAGTTCATCCCCTCTCTTTGCTTCTTCCACCTTCTGATGGATGGACACTGCAGTCAGTAATGCCTCAATCATCCCCACCCAGATTGCACAAGTTCCAAAGTAAAAAGAAGGAAAACAAACCTCCTAGGCACATGGGACTTAGGCCCAGGTATCCTTGCGGCTTTCTCTGCTCACCTACTGGCCCAAACCCTGACAGCCAGGTTCTTTCCTGGGATGGTTTCCCTACCCCTGAAATTTGAGGGACATATTTGTCAAATTAAAATGAGCTAAATAAGGTGGTGGCTACTTTTAGATTCTGGTAGAAATTAAGTTTAGTTTTTGTTTTTGTGTATCTGAAAAAATAATTTCTGAAAATTTGGGAGGCATCACTAGATAGGAGTGGGGATGAAAGTGGTTTGGAAGACGGGGGAGGGGATGCCAAGGAGAAAGGAAAAGGGTTCACTGTTCCAGAGGATACAGAAAATAGAAATTAAGTGACGCTATAGGCCTTGCTCACTAAAAGCACAGATGTTTTTAAAGGTAGACCCGTATCCTTTACCCACTCCCCTTTACTTCTCATCTCCTAAGAGGAAGAAGAGGGTGTAGGGTGAGAAGCTCTTCGTACCCTTACAAAGAGCGGATGGGATGGAAAACAGACTGAAGATTGGGGTAGGAGAAGTGGGTTGGAAGGTTAAGCTCTCTTGTTTCATAGGGGCCTTCTAAGTTGAGTTTGAGGACTGAGATCCCTCAGATAACTCTGGGGTTCTGGTCCCGGGTTTATTGGGTATCCAGACTGGAGTTTGGCCCTTTAAGATTCCATCCTTAGCTTGCAGCACCCTCCCACCCCAGGCCTGGGAGAAAAGCCGAGGTCTCAGCCCACCCCTTGTCTCTGGGCCCCCCAGTGGGCGGAGCCATGAGGCCAGGATTTTGTCTTCTGGCTGTCTGTTTTTAAATTTAGTACATTCCTCAGCCCTGGCTGCCTACTGTGGGAAGGTAAGTCTGTGGTTCGGGGTCCAAGAGCCTCAGGACTGCTGGTTTGGAGGAGTTCCTAGCACCTTCTTATAGGTCTGCCCTGCAGGTGCAAGCCTGGAGGAATCAGCCTCTCCCATGGCCCTGGGAAAGTCCTTTCTGCTTTCTAATTTCCATCCAGCCTCGAACTGGGCATGGTTATTTTCGCTCCTTTTTTCTGGTCTTTGCTATATAAGGATCCTAAAAAGGAGAAAAGGTGAAGGAGGTGAAGGAGTTGCTAGGCAGGAGGGGAAGGCAGAGGAGCAGTGTGGGGTTGAGGAGCCCAGCTAGCTCAGCCAGTGGTGAGGCAGTGGAGCCCAAAATAGTGGCAGAGGCTAAAATTGGCACCTACAAGAGTGCTGAGTCGGGCTTGAAACCTGCAGCCAGGCCCTGCTGCTGAGCCCGGGCAGGGAGCTGCTGGATTTGGGTTAGGCCTCTTCTCCCTCCCTCCCTCCTTCCTCCACACCTTTGGGGACCAGACCAGGCAGGACCCTGCAAACATAGGATGCTCTGTCTCAGGACTCTCTGTGCTTCTGGTTTCTCCAGCAACATGGGAAAGAGACCCTGAGAGGCAGAAATGAACTGCAGTATGCCTGATTATAGTTAGAGTGGAGGAGGAATTTTCCCAAAAACGTGGAGGTTGCCTCAGGCTGGGGCAATGTGTCCAGAAAGAATGCCCCACTCCACCCCTCCTTGCAGCGGAGAGACTGGCCATACTCCAACTGCCCCGTAACCAGGGCAGGCTGGTTGCTGGTCTTTTGATTCTCTCCTAACTTGCAATAGAGAGAACTGGGGTTAGACACAAGGAAGGACTTTCTAAGCTTCTTAGCCTTCTATAAAGGTAGCGAATCCCTCCCCCTAACCCTTCCCGCGGCCCCAGTAACTGGAGGAGGTGGGAGGGGAGGAGGTGGGCAGAGTGCGATCTTGGAAGGCCCTAGGTGGGTGGGGGCTTGTGCAAGAATTTCCTCCTCTGGTTATCAGCTTCTTTGACCTCCTGGGGTGAATCTTCACGCCTTCTAAAGACGCAGCCTTTAGTTCCCCTTTGATTTCCCCGCCCTCTCCCCACCCCAGGCCTCAACCGTAAAAGGGGTCTGTAGGCTCTGGCCTGCTTTGTTGGGTCCCAAGACCCGGAAGGAACTGGTCCTAGGTTCCCTGGAGAGCTGGGGGGTGGCTGGAATCCTCCAGTCTCAGGTCTTTCAAGACTGGAGGACTGCGGGAGTTGGGGGGGGGAGGGGAAAGGGAAGACTGGAGGACTGTCGGGGGACGAGGGGAGACCTCGGGTAGGATGAGGGGTACTGGGCTGGGCCAGGGTGGATTTTAGGAAAACCGGAGCCAGGAGGCGGGTGTTTGGGGTTAGAGGGCGGCCCCCGGCGCTGGAGGGCAAACTGGCAGAGGGGCCCCGCAAACCTGTCCACGGCCCCCAGTATTTGTGCAAGCCGCCCTTCCAGCGACCAAAGCGTCCCGTCCGGCGCGCCGGCACCCCGCCCTCCCTCCGCCCCGCCTCCCCCCTTCCTGAGCTCGGGCGGGGGTGGAGACTCGGGTTTGAGGAACTGGCGCTGGGTGCCGGGCGAGGGGAGTCAGACTTCCTGTCCCTGAGACCAACGCGTGCGGGGCGGACCCCCCCTCCCCCCCCACAATAGCCAGACGCTTGGGTCCCCGCCTCGTCCTCCCAGGCTTCCCCTCATCGGATTATGTCTCGGATCGAATCCCTCACGCGGGCGCGGATTGACCGGAGCAAAGAGCTGGCCAGCAAGGTGGGCTCTGAACCCCCTGTCCTCCGCCTGCGGTCCTTTGGGTGCTCTTCGACCCTGGCAGCCGCAGCGCACCCCCAGCTCTCTCCGCCTGCTTTCTGGGCGCCAAAATCGGGCGGAGCGTTGGCTGGGAAAGCGGCGGGACGGGGTGGGTGGGGACTGAGTGAGTGAGGAGGGGGCTGGGGGAGCAGTAGATGAGACCCGCGCCTCCAGCTCTGCTTCGATTTTCTGCTGGAATCCCGGGAGAGAGTGGACCTGGGATTTGGTGGCTTCCGATCCGGTGGGACTGGGTGTTTTGGGCCGCGCAAAAGAAAGTTGCTCGGGTAAGGGACGGAGCGGAGAGAGGGAGGGGTGTGTGTGTGTGTGTGTGTGTGTGTGTGTGTGTTAAGGGGGTGACGGCGAAAGCTCTCCCGCACCCCCTCTGCCTGAGTCCCACCGGGTTGCTCTCGGTGTCCCCCTCACCCCGCAGTCGCTGGCTTGGTCCTTCCCTCTTTGTCCCCGCCATCCGGCAGAGAGGGTGGGAGGGGGTGGTTTCCCGGCTTCCTCCCACCACCACAACCACCACCACCCCTCCAAGACAAAAGTCAGCTCCTCCTCTCCTCGCAAATGGACTTTCCAGCTGTGATTCAGTTCTCTCCTCTGGTGGGCGGGTGACTCGGGTGAAGGAGACTTAGGGACGGCTTACTTCCCCCCAAGCCATCACTCTTAGGTGAAGGGAGCAGAGGTCTTTGTGTAGTTAGGATCCTTTCCTCCATCCTTAGGAGCCCTGAGCACCCCTGTTCCTGGAACACACAGAATCCCCCATCCCTATCTGCCCCACCTGCTTCCAAGCTCCTTGTCCACCCATCCTGAACAACCTGAAACCCTTAGGCTGACCCACTTGGCACTGTGCCCTCGTCCCTCCTCCCCCTCCCCCAGCTCTCTTATCTCTTCACCTTGGGACCCATTCACCTACCATTTCAGAGTCTGGATGTATAATTTTCCTCGCCCCCCCATCCCCATCATGACCTCTTGGCTACTCCTTTCCAAGTATCCTTTATTTCTGCCTTTGTACCCAGGCCCACACCTCAGCACTCAGGAAATGATGAAGCTGTCTCTTGTAGATGAATAAATGAGAGCTGAGAGGAAGGTGGTACATGCAGACAGCACCTCCCAGCTGCAATCCACACTGTACCCGCTATCAGATCAGCTATCAGAAAGGCCAAGACCCAGTCCATAGCAGGTTAAATCTCTGGCCTCTCTCCAACCCCAGTGTCCTGCCGCAGTGCCCAGCCTATGCTGATCACCATCACTATCTTCAGACATGGGAGCAGTACCCTTTGGGAGCCCTCACAGATGATGGAAACCCTCTTCACACCTCCTTCCTAGCTCCTAGCTTGGCTATTTGTCTCGAGGCTAAGTTGGAAGAGGTTCCATCCTGGACCTTTTCCTTAGGGGGTTGGGATAAGAGTCTGCTAAAGGGAAGCCAACTGGGGATTTTGAGTAGGGCCTAAGACAAACAGAGGGCAGAGGAGAGAAGGCTGAAGTGTGGTGGAACAGTGGGGTGGCAGACAGGCTCTTCTCAACCCTGCGCCAGGCCAGGCCCCAGCTATGAAAGTCTGTTTATTTTTCAACTGTTTGAGCTGAGACCCTGGAATAGAGCCAAGGGGGGTGGAGAGGTTTTTTTTGAAACCACGGAAATTTGGTTCCACCCTAAAAAGGAAAGCCGTGGGGGCACCGGTGGGGGGCAGACCTGGAGAAGGGCTGTGGAGAGGGGTTCTGGGAGGCTAGATACTGGGGTTCTTTTTCCATTATTGGGAGGAGCTGGGGAGCCAGAAACCTGGGTCCTCATGCCTATTTTTATTTTTATTTTTATTTTTATTTGGTAGTGGGGGAACAAGGAATCCAGAAGCTTGGCTTTTTCTATCCTAGGGCTGGCTGTGGTTTAGGGGGGTGGGTTGGGAATCTGACTGAGGATGGCGATGTGGGGTGCCGAGTGGGGTAGATCTGAGAGGGCAGAGAGGCCACTGGAGGAGGGTGGTTGTCAGTTTGGGCTGGTCGGAAGGGGAGGGCCACCTCCGGAAAGCTGTGGTTATAGAAGGGGGGAGTTGATTCTTAGCCAACAAACCCTGGATCCCCTCTCCCCCCTTCCCCCAAGCACACCAGCTGTCTCCTTTCTTTTTATACTGTGGTGGGAAGTAGAGGGGGGCTGCTGAGATTATTTGAGGAAGATGGTCTCCCCTGCTACCTATACAGGGGGATAGTTCAAAGCTAAGTCCTGACCACCCCTCCTTTCTTGCCTTCCTCCCTGGGACCTCCTGGAAGAAGGAGGAATTTTAAGTCGAACCTGCCCCTTTTTCCTTCTTACCCCCGTAGAGCCTGTGCAGAGCCTGTGCAGAGCCTGTGCAGAGCCTGTGCCGCTCCCCCTCTCCATGCCTCTTTTCTCTTTTCACTCCATTTCTATTCTTCCAGGCTGTCTGCAGTCCTCCACCCCCTCATTCTCTCTGCTCTACTTCCTACTTCCATAGGTCCCAAACCCCGTAGGTCCCCCTTCTCTTTTGCCCCCTGTTCTTAACTCCCTCCTCCCCACAACCCTAACTGTCTTGTCTCTCGGAACAAAGGGTCCTTTCCTGCCTAGGAGGGAGCAGGGGCTAGAGGTCCAAGGATGGCCCTGGAGGCTGCGGGGGTGTCCCCCTGGAATCTCAAGGAGCCTAGCTTTGGAGTGAGATGGGCAGGTGGAGTGGGGAGAGAGGAGAGAGACTATTTCTTTGTTCTGAGTAGTGGAGAGGTGGCTGGCTTTGTGTGCAGGACTAGGAGTGGAGCCGGAGAGGAGGGCTGGGGGAGCCCAGAAGGGGGCTGAGAGCGCTGGCATTTTGGGAGAAAAGTTGAGAAATTGGGGGTCTCCCAGGAAACTGAGGTTTTTGGGGGCATAGGGAAAGATTCTAGGGGTCATGGAGGTTAGGGAAAGAGCTGAGGGGGAGGGGAGAAGCATGGGTGGGGGAAGGGAGCCGAAAGCTTAGGGAAGTCACTGAGTGACTGCAGGGAAGTTGGATGGCTCCTAGGGAAAGACCTGCAGGGCTGACTAGAGGATTTAAAGAGGGATCTCATCTCAGTCACTCTAGCTTCCCTGGAACCTCAACCTTGAAATCAAGGAGGAGACAGATCTGAAGGAGTGAATCTCATGCGCACACACGACTTGTGTGTTGGGGTGTGTGTGTGTCTGTCTGTCCGTCCCCAGATGCTCTGGGTCACTGTTTTGAATGGTGGTCACCAGAGTAGGGGGCTCATTGCTCTCTGGACCTGAGGAAGTAGTTCCATTCTTAGCTTCAGTCTCTGGTTTAAAGTATCATCTAGGAGCTTGAGTGAGCAGATTGGACAGGCTTCCTGGAGCTGGTAAGAGAAATGGCTGAGAGGAGCTGGCTGAACCGTTCTGGGTTTGTTTATGTTTCCTTGGGGGAGGGGGGGAGGGGCTGCAGGCAGCAGCTGCCCCCCTCCCAACTCAGCCGGCCTGCCCTGTGCCAGGAGGGCAGGGAGTCCTGGCACAGCTATTGTTCGCCTGCACAAATGCCCGTCTGTT
Source organism: Vicugna pacos (assembly GCF_048564905.1). Taxonomy (NCBI): domain Eukaryota; kingdom Metazoa; phylum Chordata; class Mammalia; order Artiodactyla; family Camelidae; genus Vicugna; species Vicugna pacos. The sequence continues at coordinate 24,972,588 of NC_133007.1, forward strand.
TGCATCACTCCCCCCTCCCTCTGTGCTTGTCTCTCTTTCCTGACCTGACAGGTGTGGCCGGGTAGGGGGCAGGCTGGGGTCCAGGATGCCTAGGTCTCAGGGTGTCTAGCCCAATTTTATTCCCTATGGCCCTTAGCACCCCTCTTATGCTTCGCCAGCAGGCCCTCCCCCATTGTCCGGTGTCTCATCTCCATTCATCAAGCAAGTGTTTATTAAGTGCCTTTGTGTGTTCAGCGATGTCTTTTTGTGTTACGTTTCTGGCTTTGGCATTAGTGTTTCCATTTGGCTGCCTTCTCCTCAGCCTCCTGCCTTTATCTTGTCCCTGGAAGCTCATAAAGGAAGCAGAGCCTGGCTGAGACCATCCCATGCCCTCTCCTCAGTCCCATGGCCAGGGACCCTCTCTCTGCTCATTTCCCTGCCCTGTAGCCCATCCCACGTGACTCTCTGAACTGCTGCTGTCCAGGGTCTAAGCCACAGATGACTCAAAACCCAGTGGAACCCTCCAGGGGCTTTCTGGTCACCTAAAAGAGGGCCTGGACAGAGGCTGCACCTCCTTGGGGAAGGGGCTGCTGCCACTTGCAGCTGGTGCCGAGGCCATTCTGAGCACCACGTGACTTCCCCCGAGGTCTTAGTTTGGAAATACCCGATGGAGGAACAAGGACAGCTGAGAGCTGAGACTTTGCTTGGAGAGGTTCTCACTGCTGGATCGGCTCTGCCGTCCTCTGCTGCCCGATGGGGAGCCCAGGAAGCTGAAGTCCAGGCTTTGGCGTTCCTTATCTTTGCATGTACGGCACTGTTTTCCTCATCTCGCAGCCTGAGAAACAAAGTATGGAGAAAGGGGAAACTGCTTCTGCCTTTGAAGCTTTGAGCCTCCAGCCTCAATGCCTACTGCCATTCGCCTAGTCTTTCTTCAAAATGACCAAGATCTGGGATGAAGGTGAAAGGAAGGTTTGGGTTGGCCTTCTTCTGACCTTCAGAGGAAACCCTCCATGTCTAAGTTCAAAGAAATTAGAAGGAGGAAGGGAGAAAAGACCAGATAAGAGGAGAGGAGACTGAAGGCTCTGAAACTCTGATAAGGAATGAAGGGATCCTGGGGGCAGGGGCGAGGGTGCTGCAGGGACCCCATGTCTTGGTGTCCAACCATTCGTTCATCCATCTTTCCATCCTTTTTTTCCCTTCCTTTCCTTTCTTTCCAAGGAGGAAAGGCACTCGTGTATTGAGTGCCTGTTGTATACCAGCCGCCGTGCTAGGTGCTTCCACATGTTTTATTCACTTCATCCTTGATGTAGCAGTGGCTGAGCTGAAGGCTGTGTAGCAAGAGAAACTTTCTGTAAGGTTGTGAGAAAGCAGGGCTCTGGACACTGGACGGCAGAGGACCGACCAAAGCAGAAAGGGCCTCTGCGTGTTAGGCTGGGTGTTGGTGACTGTGGAATAATGGGCTCTTTTTTTAGTGGACAGATGAGGTGAAGGGCTGTCTTGCTGGCGGGCAGGCCGGTAGCTGGGAGGCTGATGTGATGACCTTAAGAATACCTGGAAAAGTAGGACAAAGAAGCAGACAAGCCTGTTCAGTCCATCTAGGGAGCAGGCACCGCTGGAGAGCAGGCCCTGTCCTTCCATCCTCACCAGCCTGAGCCCTGGGGCGGGCGCAGGCTGCCTCCAGGACAATAGCGCTAGGCAGTGCCAGGGCCGCTTGCTGCTGGGCAGTGTCTGTGTTGGGATGTGCTGCTGCGGCTGCTGTCCGCTGCTGGCCCACCTAGAGAGGCGGTCACTTGGAGAGAGGGTGAGTGTTAGGAGGTGGAGGAGGCTGGGCCCAAGGTAGCTGGGTTGTCTGTGAGACATTGATGCCAGAGAGAGGAAGGTCGACTAGAGACCCTGTTCTCTGGCTACCCCAGTCGTCTGCCTCCCTTTTGCCCCTCCTCTCGCAGGTGAGTGCTCCGGAGAGGCCGGAGGGTGGAGGGCAGAGGGCGGGTGAGGGGAGGAGGAGTTGTAGCAGCACTGGGGCAGATCTGCAGCACTGCCCCATCTGGAGTTGACCCTCATTCATACATGTTGCTCTTTTCTTAACAGTATTACATTAGTTTCAGTATTTTTGCAGATTATACTCTACTAAAGTTATTACAAAATAATGGCTATAATTCACTGAACTATACAATATATCCTTGCTGCTTATCTGTTTTATACATAGTAGTTTGTATCTCTTAATTCCATATCCCTAATTTGTCCTTCCCCATGTTGCTCTTTTTAATATGATTTTCACTTTTTTGTTTGCTTGCTTTTATTTTTTAATTATTATTATTTTAAAACTTATTTTATTTTATTATTTTTAAAATTTAAAAAAATTTTTTTTCAGTGGAGGTACTGGGAATTGAACCCAGGACCTTGTACATACTAAGCATGCACTCTACCACTAAGCTATATACCACTCCACAATTGCTTTTAATTCAAACGTAGTAAGTGCTCAAACTCTTTTATTTGTGTCATGGAGAAGGCTGGGAGGGCAGGAGAGGAGGAGAGAAGGGAGAGTATAGGGCAGTGAGAAGAGATATTTGGACCTGGACTTTGAGGTCCTATAAGATTGCTATTCAAAGGAAGATTTGATCTCCTAAAGAACTATAATTTGGAGCAAGACAGATGGGGGTTAGACCAAAGGGAGAATTTTCTAGTGGTCCAGATAGGTACCAGAATAGAAAAAGGGAGGCTAGAATTAGACATGGGTCAGCTTCCTTAACAAGGCCTAGGTAGGGGACAGGAAGGAGAAGCAAGGGTGAGAAAGGGAAAGCCGAAGTGGGAGACCATGGAGTCAAGGAGGGAGACCAGGAGGTGAGAAGTTGACTATGAGATAGGAAGAGGAGGCACACGGGAGGGGAGGAGAAAAGAAAAATGGGTGATCAGGTAAGGAATGACATTAAGACCCCTGGGTTCTGCTCATCATCAGACAAACCTGGAGCTTCTGAGGGGAGGCAGAAGAGAGAAGGATCTCGGGCCACCAGGAAGCCCTCAGAGTCTAGGGCACCGCAGCCCAGTGCCCTCTGGCCCCTGTGCTGTTGACTCAGCCATCCACACTTCCTCTTTCTACCCTAGGCAACTCTTCCCCTCCCCCACCTCTTGACTGCCAGTATGGCTGCAGCTGAGAGTCAGGTCCAGGCCCCAGGGTCCAGGCTGGGGACTCTCTGGGTTCTAAATCTCTGTCCCTGGGCACCAATCAGTGTCCTCTGTCTTGGGGTTCATGCCCTCAGCCTCAGCCATCTGGATCCAGCTTTTTGGTTTCTGAGAGGCAGGGAAACCTTGGAGGGAGTGGTCTTGTCAGCATGTCTTCCTGTTCTCTGTCATCTTAAGAATGGAGGGAAAATCTGGGGGTCTGAGGTGACCACTGAGGAAGGTCCCGGAATAGGTAGAAAGCATGATGTCCCATCTCACCTCCTCAGGTTTTGCAAGGGAGACTCAGGGACTTGAGGAGGGACATTAAAAAGGTCAGGGAGAATGACTTGACCCGCTGAGAGCAGGGGGAAGAAGGAGAAGAGAGAGCTGATGGGAAATGCCAGCCTCCGAGGTTCTGCAGAAAGGCCCACTGTGCACACCATCTCATCGGAGACAAGAACTGACATTGCAGCCAGAGGATGAAGGGTAGACACCAGCAAGGACTTCCTAGACTAACTGGGTGAGGAGGAATAAGGGCGATATCCTAGGTTTTGGAAGGTAGTATGGGAGGAATAAAAGTTAGACTGCAGGAGAGACTTCCTGCCAGGAATGAGATCAATGATGGCTGAGTTTCTTTCCTTAAAGATCCCAGAGAGGACGAGTGACCTGAGACCAAAACTAGGTTCCTCCTACCTTGAGGTTAGCAGGGGACATGCTGCCTCCCACGGAGAGGCTCTGTGGACCTTGGCTGAGTGGATGTGGAAGAGTTAGAGGTTTAGGATCCTGACCTTTGGATTGGAGGTGGCAGTGGAGGCATTCTGCCCCCTTCAGCCAATCTAATAAGGGGATCTCCTGCCCCCCGCTGTGACTGCCACTGCCACAGAGACAGCAGCTCCAACACCGGTTGTCATGGTTATAAGAGGAGCTAACTCCCATAGATTTGAAAGCGCTGGTGAGCTGGCACCTTCTGCTTCGCCTGCTCTTCCCTCCTCTCTGCGCATCTTCCCCCGGCACAGAGAAGAGAGTACAGCAGCTCGGGGGCGAGCAGAGCTAGGGCAGGGAGGTGGGGTGAGGACGCTGAGGTCTAGAGCCACGGAGGTTAGAGCTACAGAGATGAGCGGCAACCGGAGGCAGCCCAGCCGCAGGGGCCAGGTAGGTCAGGGGCCAGCTTGGCCATCGGAGCTGGTCTGGTCACTCCCGGACAGCTGTGCAAGGCAAAATCTGCTTCAGGAAGTAGTGTCTTTCTGGCAATGCCAGGCAGGCATTGCTCCCTCATCTTTCTCTCTGGACTCCTCAGGCACCCTGGCATCCTCCAGCCTCACTTCCTGTCTCTCTCACCTCTTCCACAGAGCCGGGAAAAGGAGAAGATGAAGGAAGCCAAGGATGCCCGCTATACCAACGGGCACCTCTTCACCACCATCTCCGTTTCGGGCATGACCATGTGCTATGCCTGTAACAAGAGCATCACAGCCAAGGAAGCCCTCATCTGCCCAAGTAAGTTGTTTGGACCCTGAATATCTGTCAGCCTGATTCAGTGCCCACTGACCCTAATCTTGCTATCTGTCCTTTTTGCCCTGGATCTGATCTGTAAGGATCACTCTCCTCTCTGAGCCCCGGAAGAGCCCAAATGCCAGGGCCAGATGCTTGATCCCTCTTTCCCTTTTCTCACGTCTAGGGGTGGTGGCGTGGGAATGTGGCATAAGCTGGCGAGGGAGGGCAGGGGTGGCTGGGGTGTCTCCCTTTGCAGCTGTCGTCCTCTGGGTATCCCCCAGCTCCCCGAACAGCTGCTGAGGGTTAAGAGAACTGATTGGAGAAGGGGCAGGAATGTTGTGTGCATGGGAGGGGGTGGATGGGGCGCTGCATGGGAAGCTGCAGGGCTTGCAGCTGTTCTGCCGATCTTCCCGGGCACAACTGAATGGTCAGGACTTTAGGGTCTCCTCGTCCCCTCCCTTTCTGTTGACTAGGTAGAGCCTGAAGTCTCGAAATCTCTGCAGTTTGAAGCAGAGGATTAGGGATTAGGAGCCCCTTCTCAAATTCCTAGTCTGACTAATACACAGTGAGAAGGAGAGAATATGACAGCAATGTGTTGGGGGAATAGGGCTTAGAACTCCTGACCTTCACCCACATCTAAGGGTAGCCCTGTATTTAGTAAGTACAAGCAAGGAATTCTCCTTTCCCCAAGAGGCCTATGCAGAGGCCTATGCCTGTCCACCCACCCACCCCCGCCCTCACCCCCAGGTTTATGCCAAAGAGCTGCTTCTGATTAGAGCAGGACTGGAGGTATTATGACCTGCTGCTGAATAGAGGGACAAAATCTAAATCTAGCTTCTAAATCTCTATGGAACTTGGGGAAGGAACCCCCAGAAAGAACCAGCGAGGCCTCCCTACGTCCTCACTGCTCAACTTAGAGTGATGAGGATGAGGAGGGAACCCCAATCTAGATCCCTCTAGAGACCTGCCAAAATTCCCAATCTGGAAGCTTGTTGCCAGGGGAACCAGGGAGGCGGGCAGCAAACGCTATTTTGAGAGCAGGTGGAAAGCGGAGGTTCCATCCAGAGACTCTGGGTGCTGGGGGTAGGAGAAGGGAGCTCCAGGGGGGTAGGTGCAGCCCCAGCCCCCACTTCTGTCTGCCCCCTGCCCCACCCTGCTCGCCTTGTATTTGTGGAAGTAAGCATGGTGCTGGGTATTGTCTGAAGGAGTTAGCAGAGTTTCCGGTGTTGTTGGATGGGGGAAGGGAAGCTGGAGAGGGCTAAGGGCTGAGGGCATGTTGGGGAAAGGGACAGCCAGCAGTCCCAGTGCCTAGGCTTGGTTGCTCCTCCTTCCCTCTTCTCTTCTCTCCTACCCCATGGCAAGGTGGGGTGGGGGATGAGGGAGAAGCAGATGGAGTGTGGGAGCTGTGGGTTTGCCTTACTTCGGGAACAGGACTCCCTGGGCCCGGAAGGGAGACTGGAGTCCTAGCAAGCAGAGCTGGGCAGTGCAGAAGGCGGGTGGGCGTGGTGGGCAGGGGCAGAGCATGACCTGTCCATGCTCTACCGCTGGATCCATCAGCCTTTAAACTGCATAGGCCTAGTCGGAGTTCACAGGCATACATGTGGGTCAACGGGAGGAGCAGAGCTTTTGGATTCAGACACTCCAGCTCTATCACTAGCTGTATGACCTCTGGCAGATGGCTGAATCTCTCCAGGAGACAGGTTCCTCATCTGTAAAATGAGGATCATTGGATCTACCTCAAAGAGTTGTTAGGATCAAGTAAATGTGGAACATTTACTGATTGCCCAGGGGTTGTTCATTTTCCCCTCTCGGCCCCTAGCCCCCATCCCAGCTGCTCCTGTGCCATCTTCTGTTCTGTGGGCGTCCTCTCTGCCATCTGTCATTCTCAACCACCTTTGTGCTTCTTGAGCTCATTTCTGGCAGCCAGTAACCCCTTCTTCCCTCTAGTCCCTCTCGCAGGTCATCTCTGAGTCGGGATTGCTTACCCCTCCTGGTGGCTTAATCGTGGTCCACACCTCTACCCTCTCTCTCCATTTCCTGCTTGCAGGAAGAGGGCGGCGGGAGGAGAGGGGCTGGGGTGCGGTGATGGCCGAGGACTCTGGGAAGGGGGAGAGTCTCTGAGACCATTTGGCCAGGGGGAGATGGGTGTCTGCATGTGGGTGTGTCCCCTCCTGTACCACCCGGCCCTCCCTTCACCCTCTCTACCCCACCCTCCCAGCCTGCAATGTGACTATCCACAACCGCTGTAAAGACACCCTCGCCAACTGTACCAAGGTCAAGCAGAAGGTGAGATGGCAGGGAGGGCAGAGGGCTGGGGGAGAGGGTAGTGAGTGTGCGGTACCCTCATGCCTTTACCATTCATTCCTTACCCTGTGTTCTCAACCCCTCTCCTCATGGGGGGGGCAGCCCAGACCCTCCACCCTAGGCCTCAGGCCCCATCAGAGGGGGGCCAGCCTCTTGCTGTAGACACATCCCCTCAGCACAGGGTCGGCCACCCTGATGCCCATAGCCATCATGCCAGCTTTCTCCCGAGGTCGAGCCAGCCACCCAGCTCCTGCCCCATGCCCGTGGGGGTGACCCTCGGATGACAGCTGTTCTTGGTGTCTTTCTCTCTCTTGCTCTCTGTCTCACAGCAACAGAAAGCTGCCCTGCTGAAGAACAACACTGCCTTGCAGTCTGTTTCACTTCGCAGTAAGAGTGAGTAGTGAGGGTGCAGGAGCCCCCATAGGACCCTGGACCCTAGACCTCTCAGCCCATGGGCTCTGCTGCCCCCATGAGGTCATTTCTTGGCACAGCGCCTTCCTCCTTTCTATTGGAAGCTAATGGTGGGACCATAAGACAGGTTCAGACTCTTGAGCTTTGGGGCAAGACAGGAGAAGTCAAATGGGGATGAAAGCTTGGGATGGCTGGTCATCTGAGCCTGGTCACATCCTGTATTATTCAGTTATTTACACTGCATTTGGGAATGTTGGCGGCAGCTGTCAAGGGCCAATTCAGACAGCTTTGGTGTAAAGAAGGAGCATGGTGCTTAGTCAGGAAGACCAGAGTCTGAGTCTCTGCTCAGCCACCAGCTGAGTCACTCCAGACAAGTCTCTTAACTGTTCTGAGCTGCAGTTTGCTCATAGGCTTTTTGTGGGGAGGAGATAAGACAAGAAAAGCTCTTTGTAAATATGAAAAGTGTTGCACAAATGGATGGGTATCATTACTGTTACCATCTTTCTTTGACCAGGCCTGGGCTAAAGGTGGGGTGGGAGGGGAGGCCTCAATTTTAGTCGAGAAGCCTGGGAGGCCTGAATCCCAGGAAGGCACCAGGTTTGACACTTGCCTACTCGGTATCCCCCTGACAGCCACCACCCGGGAGCGGCCTAGCTCTGCCATCTACCCCTCCGACAGCTTCCGGCAGTCTCTGCTTGGCTCCCGCCGCGGCCGCTCCTCCTTGTCTTTAGCCAAGAGTGTTTCTACCACCAACATTGCTGGGTGAGCCTCTGCTTGGGGAAGGGAGAGCCAGGCAGGCAGAGTGTGGCAGTGGAGACGGGGGGCTGAGAGGTCCTTCCCATCCCTGAGCTCAGAATGGTAGACAGACAGGTAAGGAGAACTTGGGGGGATGGCCTCTGGGATCCTGGCCTTGGTTCCCCACCTGGGAAGGGACCTCTTGCCCAAGTGGAGGTGATGCAGCCAGCCTCCCCTTCCCTCAGACACTTCAATGATGAGTCTCCACTGGGGCTGCGCCGGATCCTCTCCCAGTCCACAGACTCCCTCAACATGCGGAACCGGACCCTGTCAGTGGAGTCCCTCATCGATGAAGGTGACTATGCCTGGGCCCCAGGCGAGACCTTGGATGACCTGGGGTGAGGGGCAGGTTTGGGCAGGCCTGGGAAAGGCAGGGTGGGAAGGGATCTAGAGAAGGGCCCAGGACCAAGAGAAGAGAACTGGGGTCTGAGTTGTTTCCCGCACTCATGTCCAGGTGCAGAGGTGATCTACAATGAGCTGATGAGTGACTTTGAGATGGATGAGAAGGACTTTGCAGCTGATTCCTGGAGCCTTGCTGTGGATAGCAGCTTCTTGCAGCAGCATAAAAAGGAGGTGATGAAGCAGCAGGATGTCATCTACGGTGAGCCAAGAACCACCCCTAGACTTCCCTTCCGTCAGCAGTCCTGTTTCTCTGTGCCCTTCCTCTGCCAACCCCCACCTCTCAAGACCCTTCCCTCTCATCCCGTTGGCCTTCGAGAGCCTGCCTGGCATCCCACAAGTTGCCACTAGGCCCCCACCATTTGGGGCTGTTGGTCTCCAAGGCCCTATCTTTATCCCTTCCTTCCGGTCAGTTCTTAGGCTTTCCTCTCTGCCTGTTCCATGGGGACTGTGGGAGACCTAGACATGTAGGGGACAAATGGTTCTTGCCCTAAAACGGCTCACAGCTTGAGATGGCAAGGTATCAAGATAAAAAAAAAGATTAGAAAATCATCTAAGATCAGAATAATGCAGAATGTTAACCTGGAAGGGATCTTAAAAACCTACAGTGAGCCCTGAGGTCCCCAGGCTAGGCTCCACCAATTGTGTCCGAGCCAGAGTAGAGGCCAGATATCCCACTGTCCCTGCAGAGCTAATCCAGACAGAGCTGCACCATGTGCGGACGCTGAAGATCATGACCCGCCTCTTCCGCACGGGGATGCTGGAAGAGCTGCAGCTGGAGCCAGGGGTGGTCCAGGGCCTGTTCCCCTGCGTGGATGAGCTCACTGACATCCACACACGCTTCCTCAGCCAGCTGTTAGAACGCCGGCGCCAGGCCCTGTGTCCCGGCAGCCCCCGGAACTTTGTCATCCATCGCTTGGGTGACCTGCTCATCAGCCAGGTGAGAAAAGGCAGGACCGAGAGCAACATTCACGGAAGGAGGTGTGACTAGAGTGGGCATTTCTTGTCTCCAGACTCTAGGGGCAGGGGGCAGGGAGAGCGGGAGAGGCAGGAAGCCAGCCTGTTTGGTGGGAGGCCAGAGGGTATTGGGGATAAGGTGTGGCTTTGGGGGAAATGCTGACCCAGCCTTGCTCCCCCGACTTCTAGTTCTCAGGTCCCAGCGCAGAGCAGATGCGTAAGACCTACTCAGAGTTCTGTAGTCGCCACACCAAGGCCTTAAAGCTCTATAAGGAGCTGTACGCCCGAGACAAACGCTTCCAGCAGTTCATCCGGGTAAGCAGACCTCTCCAGGACCCAGCCCCAGAACCTCCCTGGTGCCCTAACCCAGCCTCCCCCATTCGTGGGGGAGCATTGTATGCTACACCCACACGAAGGGCAGGTGCTTGCCAGCCCTTGTGTGGACCCACCTGCTTGTGGATCCCGTCAACAACCCCTCATAGCAGTAGAGCAAGTGCTTTCCCTGCTTTGGTCCTCAGAGTAACCCTGTGGCCTCATCCCCACTTCCCAGACTCAGTCACTATACTGGCGTGAGGTAAACAGCCAGGTTAGGGCCAGCACCAGGGCTTAGGCTCCAAGTCCAGCATTCTTTCTGTTGCCCTCCCCTCGGGCCCCACTCTGGCCCTGAGCCCCACCTGTGCCCTTGCAGAAAGTGACCCGCTCAGCTGTGCTGAAGCGGCATGGGGTACAGGAGTGCATCCTGCTGGTGACTCAGCGCATCACCAAGTACCCGGTGCTCATCAACCGGATCCTGCAGCATTCCCATGGTGAGAGGAGGGACCAGGGAGGAGGGAGGGTGGGAGAGGGCTATCTGTGGTGAGAAATAAGCAAGGGGAGGGATAGGGTCAGGTATGGAACCCTGGGCAGCCTCTGAAGGTGGAAATCAAGAGCAGTGGGAATTGGATCTGGCGTGAAGCTGGCTGAGCCATCCCTCCCTCACACCGACCCCTGGCGCCAGGGATTGAGGAGGAACGCCAGGACCTGACGGTGGCACTGGGGCTGGTGAAGGAGTTGCTGTCCAACGTGGATCAGGATGTGCATGAGCTGGAGAAAGGGGCCCGCCTGCAGGAGATCTACAACCGCATGGACCCTCGGGCCCAGACCCCGGTGCCTGGCAAGGGTCCCTTTGGCCGAGAGGAGCTTCTGCGGCGCAAGCTCATCCACGATGGGTGCCTGCTCTGGAAGACAGCAACTGGGCGCTTCAAAGGTCAGTGGTCAGCTTGGCAGGCCAGGCAAGGGTCCGAGGTCAGATATGGAGAGGGAGAAGCATCCGACTCTTAGGACCTCCCTTTATGCAGCCGTATACCCAGGGTGAGACCCAGTGCAGGGAAAATATGTGGTCTCTGTTGCAACAGAAGTCTGAATTCTGGATTTAATTTTCATGGGCTGTACAAGGACTTCCTTTTCAGTATTTATTCATTTCTTTGGTCCTTGCGTGCCCGGAAAGCTCCTAGTTTTGATGAGGAAGACAGAAATTCCAGAATCCAAGGACAAGATCAGAGTAGTTGGTTCTACCAGCTTGAATCCCAGCCACCAGGGCTGGGGAATGGGCAGGAGCTTTGGGAACACAGCTGGGGAAGGCCCATGGGAGGGGCGGAGCCAGGGAAGGGGGACCGGGTGGAGAAAAGAGAGCAGAGGGGGCCTGTTGTGGGTGGGGCACAGTTTCCCAGACTGCACTGGCCAAGTCTTTCCTACCTCAGTCAAGGCAAGAGAGTTGTGGGCCTCAACTTTGGGGATGAGGAATGAGGGACAGAAGTAAACTGTGTGACCTGAGGCCAGAGCCTGCCTGCATCTCTGTCCTGTGTCATGAAATCCCCACTCCATGGGCTTGAGTATTGCAGGCCTCACCAGCCATTTTCCTTCATCCCTTTCTCTCCTTCCCATCCCTCCCACGCAGCAGCTAAGAATATAAACCATGGGGGGGTTAAAAATAGCAAGGCTGGAGAGCTTTATTTCTGAAGCATTTAGAGAAAGCCCTCCCCTTCTGGGTGCCCACAAGTTAGTAAGTTCTTCAAGGGCAGAGGGTGAGTGTGTGTTCTCCTGACTATGACATCCGACTTCCATGGGCTTGACCTTTGTTTCCCCCTCATTCTTAAAGTGCGGGAACCTCATAAGGTCTGAGAGCCTGGAAGGTCAGGCAGAGAAGGAAAATGAAAGCAGGGGCCACTGGGGCTGAAGGAGATTGGGACTGTTCAGCGGTGGCAGAGATGGTTAAGGAACCCTGTTCCCTTCCCGACAGAGCACAACATGAGAAGTGGAATATGCTGGCACTTAGGCCAAATATCTAAAAAGGTCTTATGTTAGTTCATTGTTTGACATAGAACTGAAAGGCTAAAAAAGGGTAGACCCTCCTGCTCTGGGAATCCTTTTACTCTCACAAAAATTCTGGACCTTTTTCACACAGAAAAATGCACGTGTGTTATGTCAACATGTAAAATGCTTATGCAACCTCAGAGGGTTTGCAGAGTCCCTGAAGCCCAACCATGGACATCCTAGGGGTCTGTAGACCCCAGGTTAAGAAACCTGCATCAGTTGGATAAAGAGGATTTTTTTCAAAGGCATTGGGTGACTGCTTATGGGCGCTTCTAGCCCAAGAAGCTATAGTACCTAATAGCATATGCATTCTTCCCACCCCATTTCTGAGCTATAACAATCAGGGAGGTGGGAGGTCTGTAAAGGTGGAGGAAGCAACCAGAGGGAGAGAGGCCAGGAGGAGGGAAATCAGTAGCTGTAACCTGATGGGTAGTCCTGGTCCTTGAGAAAGAGGAAACAGCTGCTCAGACTCTCTAATGCTGACTGTTCTCCTGCCTTTATCCTCCTGCCAGATGTGCTGATGCTGCTGATGACAGATGTGCTGGTGTTTCTCCAGGAGAAGGACCAGAAGTACATCTTTCCTGCCCTGGTGAGACCTTCCTCCTCCTCCTTTCTCAGCACAGACAAGTGTTTCAGGCCCTTCTTGCTTTCCTACCCCAGCCTGAAAGAACTTTGGAATCCTCCAGAGTGAAGCAGCTGTTATTGTAACTATTACTATAAAGGAGGAGAAATAAGAATAGCTAACCGGTATTGTTACTGTGTGCAGGCACTTTACAGCTGTGAGGAAGGCCCATTATTATTTTCTTTTTGTGGACGAGGAAAGTAAAGCACAAAGTAAATTAAATTGTCAAGGGTCACAAGTGTTTATAAGTCCTCTCTGGGTGGCACCAGAGCCTGGGCTCTTAACTTGTATTCTAGGCTGACTCTTCAACCCTTGGATATTCTAGAAGGACTGGAGACTCAAATATCCAGGGGTCAGGATTCCCAGACTTAATCTTTCCATTCCCCTGACTGGCAGGACAAGCCCTCGTTGGTATCACTGCAGAATCTAATCGTGCGGGACATTGCCAACCAGGAGAAAGGGATGTTTCTGATCAGCGCGGCACCCCCTGAGATGTATGAAGTCCACACGGCATCCCGGGATGACCGGAGCACCTGGATCCGCGTCATTCAGCAGAGCGTGCGCGTGTGAGTGTGTGTGTGGCCTCAGGGTACCTGCAGCTTTGGGCTCTGGGCCACAGCACTCCCTGGGGACAGAACCCAGAGGTAGAGGCAGAGGCCAGTGGGGAGAGAAGATGGCTGGAGGCAGGAAAGGTCATCTGTGTTCTCCTGTAAGGTCACATTTTATACAGTGATAACCCCAACCACATTCCAAATGCATCATGAGCTAACAAGCCGAAGGAATACTTTGAGCTGTCATTTGGTGGCTTACCTGCCAGCCAGCAGCACAATTTCAGCTGCATTAACATCTTAGTCTGTAGGCAGTCGGCCATTATTTGGATAGTATTGTATTTTACCTTTATTTTCTAAAAATAAATGAAAAAGGGGATAATGAAAGCATTGATACTGGTGATAAGAGGAGCAAGATTCAAACTCCATACAAGAGGCAAGAAGGAAATCATTTCATGTGCTGAAGTGGCAAATATTTGGCTTCTGCTGGCCACACGTTAGATTTAAAGCACTCAACTGTGTGTCTGTTGTGATGAAAAAAAGTAAAGTGGATGTAAAATGTTGAAAATGTTTTCTCAAAGATTATGCCCCAAAAATAAACTCAATTAGGATTTTTTTTAATGAGTTTTAAAAAAATTTTTTGGGGAGGGCAGGTCATTATGTTCGTTCGTTTGTTTGTTTGTTTATAATAGCAGTACTGGGGATTGAACCCAGGACTTCTTGAATGCTAAGCATGTGCTCCACCACTGAGCTATATCCCTCCTCAACTCAATTAGGATGTTTATAATACTTTTTTTTTTTTTAGCTTTCAGGTAATGGATTCTTCTCCACTTTATAATATATAAACTTTTAAAAAATTCTACAATTTAGACTTTTGAACAAATTTTTCAGAAATGCATGCAAAAATATGAAATAACCTATTCTAGGAAAACAAGGCAAAATACCTTTCTCATTGACCTTAGATCCATAGTGGCTTCTTAATTAATGATATTAATATTTGTAGTTGTGAAAATTATAATTATTATTATCTATTGTAATTGATCTGTTGAGCTTCTTCCATGTTCAAAGCACTGGTACATTATGTCATTTAATCCTAACAAAAAAACCTATGAGGAAAATATTATCCCCATTTTTCAGATGAGGAAATAGAGAGGTTACCACCTGGTAAATGGTGGAGCCAGGATTTGAGCCCAATTTGCTTGTTGCCAAAAACTGTAGTCATCCCCCTGCACTGTGCTGCCTCTCCAGGTGACCTCTGGAGAGGTAAGTACCAGTAAACACAGATGATCAGTGCTAAGAAAAGGAGAGGGTCAGGAATTGATGAAACCAGAGCATGGAGCTGATTTCTTACCAGGGAAGCAGAGAGCACGTTTGGGAAGGAGAGAGGGCTGATTCCTGGTCTGTAAGCTACCTCCTTCCCTCTAATCCCACCCTACCTGTTATCCCTCCAGATGCCCATCCAGGGAGGACTTCCCCCTGATTGAGACAGAGAATGAGGCTTACCTGCGACGTATGAAGAGTAAGTCCACTCACAGAGCCGGTTTAAATAATTTATGATACATCTGCCCAGTGGAATACTATGAAACTGTTGTAAAAAGTGAGATGGTTTTATGAGGACTGATGTAGGTCCACGACCAAAATTTATTGTTAAGTGAAAAGAGCAAGGTTTAAAACACTGTAAAGTGTATGCTACCATTGGTGTGAAAGTAATGGGGCAATTACTGTCGCTGTCTCTGGGAAGGGGAACTGGGAATAACAGGGTTAAGACAGTAACTTACTTTTTTACTACAGGGCTTTATATTGGTTAGGGTATGATTTAACTACTCTACGAAAAGATCAACAGAAGTCAGTTGGTTACACGAAGTAGACTATTTCTCTCCACGTAACAGTCCAGAAGTAGGAAGTACAAGGTGGTAGTGCAGCTCTGCCATCTTCAACATGAAGATTCCCCATCTCTATGCCCTGTATCTATCGCCATGTCCTCATTACTGCCTCAGCTCCTGCTGTCACATCTGCATCCCAGCTAGCAAGGGAGTGGTAAAGAACAAGGAGAATTTATACCCATCTCTTTTAAGGGCAGATCTGGAAGACACTCACATCCATTGGCCAGAATTCAGTCATGTGGCAATATCTAGCTGCAAGCCAGTCTGGGAAACATAGTCTAACCGGGCAGCCATGTGAAACTTGCATGCATTCCTAGTTAAAGGAAGATGGGGAGAATGAAACTGGTGGACAGCCTGCAGTCCCTGCCACAAATTGTTTTACTTTTGTTTTTAAAACAAAACTGCATGTATTACTACCCCACCTCCCAAAACTTTTCTTTTCTTTTTCATAAATGCCAAAAAACCAAAATTAAGTCTTGCCACTCTACCCAGCCCTGGCTCCTAACCCCTGGGGCTGCCCCTCCACTACAGGTGCTCACCTGTTTCTCATCCACAGTGGAGCTGCAGCAGAAAGACCGGGCATTGGTGGAGCTGCTGCAGGAGAAGGTTGGGCTGTTTGCCGAGATGACCCATTTCCAAGTGGAAGAGGATTGCGGCAGTGGGATGCCCCTGCCCACCCTGCCCAGGGGCCTTTTCCGCTCTGAGTCCCTCGAGTCCCCTCGTGGCGAGCGGCTGCTACAGGATGCCATCCGTGAGGGTGAGGGAGCTTCTAGGGAAGAGCCCAGGCTCATCCACTCACTGTTACAGAATATGGACATATGGCTAGACGTGGATGCACACAGACAAGGGGGATGTCAGCCCCACAGTCCATAACTCCCTTGAGTACATGTTCTGTGCCAGGTGCTGGGAATGGCAGGGGAAGAGGCATGGTCCTTGCTGCTGATAGACACCTCTCATCCTGCACATCCTTGTGCTGCCCCTCGGACACCTTTAATGACCTTTGCCTTGTATGTGGTGGTGGCAGTGAGACAGCACTGCGTGTGTAGGGGGCATCCCCCTAGATGAATAGCATTCCCTCCCAGTCCCCGCAGGGTCCTCCGTTGCTCCTGTCCTCACCTCTTCCTCTCTCCCCTCAGTGGAGGGCCTGAAAGACCTACTGGTGGGGCCTGGAGCAGAGCTGCTCTTGACACCCCGGGAGCCAGCCCTGCCCGTGGAACTAGACAGCGGTGGTAACACGAGTCCTGGGGTCACTGCCAGTGAGTACCAGGGCAGGGGACCAAGGTAGTGGGTGGGAGGGGTTAAACAGAATGGGGTGAGACCAGGGGCCAAGTGGTGTCGGATCGCTGAGGAAGTGAGTGAGCTAAGCCTGTCCTTTCCTCCCCCTTAACAGATGGTGAGGCTAGAACCTTCAATGGCTCAATTGAGCTCTGCAGAGCCGACTCGGACTCCAGCCAGAAGGTGGGTTTTTAGGAGGTGTCACGGCTTGGCTCAGGGGTGGGAAAGGGATGGCTGGCCTGTAGATCTTTGACGCAGAGCTGTCAGGGACAGGCACCAGGGACTTGTGTGTCTGCTGATTCCCTATGCTTGCCTGTTTCTGCAGGATCGAAATGGAAATCAGCTGAGATCTCCCCAGGAGGTGAGATGGGAACTTGATGGTGTAGGAGACTGAAGGGGGGATTCCCACCTGAGAACTGAGAGCCCAGTTTGGAGTGGTGTAGGGGATTCTACACCTCAAAGTACCTGCATCTTATTGTCCCCACACCCACACTTATTCAACTTCTGGACAGTTCTCCCATTCTGAAGCTTGGACTCTGTTCCCACCCTCTCTGTCCTCAGGAAGCGTTGCAGCGACTGGTCAATCTCTACGGACTTCTACATGGCCTACAGGTCAGTGGGGCAAGAGCTAGAATGGGGTAGTGGGGGAGCCGGACCAGAGCTGCTTATTTAGGTGGAGCAGAACATCCCAACAGGCCTTTTGAAGCCTTCCTCCAATTTGAGCTCTCCAGGATCATGACCTGGGCCCTGGGGAGTGAGGATGAGGGGTAGAAGAAACATGGGGTTCAGATACACCCATCTGTCTGACTCCATTCCAGGCGGCTGTGGCCCAGCAGGACACTTTGATGGAAGCCCGGTTCCCGGAGGGCCCTGAGCGGCGGGAGAAGCTGACCCGAGCCAACTCCCGGGATGGGGAGGTTGGCAGAGCCGGAGCTGTGACTCCTGAAAAGCAAGCTACAGAACTGGCGTTGCTGCAGCGGCAACATGCGCTGTTGCAGGAGGAGCTGCGGCGCTGCCGGCGGCTTGGCGAAGAGCGGGCAACTGAGGCCGGCAGCCTGGAAGCCCGGCTCCGGGAGAGCGAGCAGGCCCGAGCTCTGCTGGAGCGGGAGGCTGAAGAGGCTCGCAGGCAGCTGGCCGCCTTGGGCCACACAGAACCACTCCCGGCAGAGGCACCCTGGGCCCGCAGGCCTCTAGATCCTCGACGTCGCAGCCTCCCTGCAGGCGATGCCCTGTACTTGAGTTTCACGCCCCCACAGGTAAGGAAGCTTGGCATAGTGAACTGACCTGGGGCGGACATAGTGTCCATGACAGAACCTGCAAGGAGTTGTAGATTTGAACCCAAATGAAATCAGTAATCAGACTTGAAGGATATTGGAATAGATTGATCAGAGGGCTGAAAAATTGAGATGGGTGCAGAAAGAGGGCAGTCAGAGGTAGATGTACTGAGAGGACGGAGTATTCCCACCGCTTATTCCCTGGCCACCTGCTTTTCCTGCCTGCTGTCCATAGCCCAGCCGAGGCCACGACCGCCTGGATTTGCCTGTGACTATTCGCTCCATCCATCGACCCTTTGAGGATCGAGACAGGCAGGAGCTGGGAAGCCCAGAGGAGCGGCTGCAAGATAGCAGTGACCCCGACACCGGCAGTGAGGAGGAAGGTAGCAGCCGTCTATCTCCGCCCCATAGTCCGCGAGGTGAGACCTTGGTGGAGATGTGGAAAAGTGGGGTGCAACCTGGGTACAGACCCTTGGGCTTTGGTTTCCAAATAGAGCCTGCATTGTAGAGCACAGGAACATGTAGGATGGCCCCTAACTAACCACCCAGGTGTACAGTAACTTTTGTCGTCTGGTAAATGGGTGATGGAACTCTAAGAAGCAAAGAATGTAGGGGCCTTTCTTCCAATCAATGTCTGTGACTTCCAACCTTTTCAAGTAGAAACAGATTTTTAAACAAAAAAATTTCAAAGAACTCCAAGTTCTTATAGTTGATTTGGGAGATACAAAATAACCAAAAGCTAGTGACTTTATATATATATAAGTGTATTTTAATATTCTGAATTTTATTGATCATATTGTGTCTCCACATGCTTAACAAAGTATACAAAGTACCTAGGTGTGGATACATTACTTTGTTGATGGAAGTTTTCCCCTCCCCCAGGGATTGCACACCTCTACTGTCCCTCACAGCTCCGAGCTCCCCAGCCCATAGTCGGGGAGGCAGCAGTGTAGGGGTCCAGTTTCTCACAGTAGCCTCTGCTCACTCACTGACTTTGCCCTGTCCTCCTTCAGACTTCACCAGAATGCAGGACATCCCGGAAGAGACTGAGAGCCGCGACGGGGAGCCTGTAGCTCCAGAGAGCTAAGGGGGCCCCTCCCCCCTACCCTGTGTCCCCTTGAAGAACATTGCTGAGGGAGGCAAACCTTGGGGACTCCAATCTGCCAGTGACAAGGGAACATTTGAAAGAACTGCTGATTGTTCTTGCCAGCTCTTGGGATCCTTGGATACTGGAGCTTAGGGAGCTGGGGGAATTAGGCCACAGTGCCCCCTGGTGGCATCCAGAAGCTACACCACAGATGCCAATTTTTTCATGCCTTCCTCCCTCTACTTTAGGAAAATTTATTTATTTATTGTTTATTAGTTATGGAGGGAGAGGGGAGATTTAAAGGACCAGGGACATGGGAACCAAGCCATAGGGATCGGGGGCCTTGTCCTTTAACACTACTGGGGTTTATTCAGGCTTAACCATGCAGCTGCTGGGTTCTAGCCCTGACGCCTCTCCCCAGCAACACCTGTCTTTGAGGAGAGGCTGCAGCCATAGGACCCTACTGCCCCTTCAGGAAGGGCTGTGGTCAGGGCCATGTCCCTCTCCCTCTCCCCTCAACCTCTTTCTGCTGTTCTCCCTTCTCTCCATCTTCCATGGGAACCCCAGGGAGATAACCTGGCTTCCTAGAGTTGATGGAGTAGAGGTTGAGGTGGCCATAATGGTTTGTTGGGGGTTGAGGGGGAAAAACTCACAGGGACCAGAATGTTTTTTTGCTGTTGTTTTCTTTTTTGTACCAAAGCCAACTGCACGTGTTTTATATTTTTAAGAGAAGATTGTGGCAATTAGAAATCGCAGCCTTCTATCTCTACATCTCTGAAGAACTCGAGGGATGGGGGAAACAATGACTTCTCCCCTCACCTATAGTGATAGGGGACCTATTCTGACCTCTTCCCCAGCCATTTGGAAAAAAAGTTCTAGGGTGAGTTGGGAAATCTCTACGAACCCTGACCTCATCCCCCACCCCAGCAACTATGACCTGAAACCTCAGCATAAATTTTGGGGATTTTTTCAATGGCCCCCCTAGTCCCCACTAGCCCCAGCCAGTTTTTGCCAATTTGATTGTTTTAAAAAAAAAAAAAGATAAAGCAGGGAAAATTAAAGACCTGGAACCCCAGGAAGTGCTGTTTGTTAATGTCTGCCAGTTCTGAGGGTGCTGGTGAAGGGGAGAGCCAGGCAGTGACCCTCCGAAAGGAACTTCTTCCTCTCCCAGGAAGGGTGACTGCCTCCTTGCAGATGGGGCACTAACAGAAGAAACTGCTGCCAACCTTTTTGTTGTTGTCATCTTTTGACATTCACAAATACAAGGATAAAAATGAAGGGGCACTTAGGTTCAGTGGCTGTTAGGGGTTCCGGTATTAAAGACCTTATTTTCATCTCATTTGCATGCTATGCTCAGAAATTGCATCAGTCTCTTGCCCTCTTCCCTCACTTTCAGCACAGATCCTGTTAGCCTCTCCCTAGGGTCATTCATTTTCAGATTCAGCCCTCACTCTGCCCTTGTTCCTCACAGTGTCAGAGCCCTGGGGTAACTTCTTTAAGACAGTTCCCCTCATAGGAGCTGCTCATTTGCTCTTTGCCATTTTGAGACGCAGTGAGAGATTAGGTAGGTTTCAGTTCTAGTTTTCAGTTGATTTTTTGCTTCCTGTTTCCGGTTAATACCCTACTCTGGGGCTGTGGCAGGTGTGGGGGTGAGAGAGTCTAGAGTCTATAAATGCCTGCATATGTGCATATGTCTCCATTGGAACCTATGGGGTAAGATAAGAAGAATGAGACTCAAGACCTCAGCTAGAAAGAGGAATTGAGATCACATGGGGCGGAGGGCAGGCTTGGGGCAGCAGCCAGCACCCTCCGCTCCTGTAATTCTCATCCACCAGCATCTGGGCTTGACAAGGTGCTTTCTCATCCCTTGCAGAATCTGTGAGGTAAGAATTCTCATTTTATAGACAGGGAAGCCTGCATACAGAGGGTTGCCAGGCCAGAGAGGTGAGCCAGGAAAGGGCCAGCCCTCCTAGCTGCAGTCCTCCACTTCCTTTTCTTGGCTACTCTGCTGAAAAACACCAGAGCTCCGGGTTTGTAACACATCGACACGTGGCTCAGCTGCTGCCTGCCGTGTCAGCTGGAAGCAGCTGGGACCCAAAGCTGTAAAGGCAGTGCTGGGGTGGGGGTGGGGGTTAGCGTCCAGAGACCACCAAGAAAGAGAATGCAGGCTACTCCAGCATCCTCCCAGATCCAGTGAAGGATCCCGGTCATGAGGAAAACAGAAACCTGGACACGCAGAGCCCAGAGTGTGGCTGTGGAGAAGCCCACAGCTCATGGAGAGCTGCGCTGTCCCTGCTGCTGCAAAACCTCTTCCTCATTCTTGGCCCTGAAACATGTCACACATTTCTCTGACGTGGCAGTTGCTAAGAGATAGTCCCTGTCAAACATCTTTTACCATTCTGTTCGTCATCCCCTCCCTACTCCTGTTTTCGGAAACTCAGTCTCACCCTCTGTCCCTCCTGTCGGCAGTTTCAAAGCTGTCTGGCTTGCACTCCTGGGAGCCAGGGCCCAGCTTCTTGCCACAGCAGTGCCTCCTTTCCATTTGAGAGGAGCAGGCTTGGAGCCTGAAGCCTGCCCAGCCCCAGCTGTCCTCCATTGCTGCTCCCTCTCCTAACTCTCCCATCCCCACGGGTGGGTCTGCATGTGTTCGTTCACCTCTGACTTAGACCTTTTTAAACTTTGTCAATATTTACCTCTGGGTCCCATAAAGCCCATAAAGCAGCAATGTCCCCAGAGGAGCCAATATCCGGAGCCCAGCAGGGCCATCAGAGGAGCTGCAGGGGATGGGAAGAGGGGCACTTGGGTCAGGGAGGATTTTCCATCCTTAATTGGCTGGGAACAGACCTGGAGTTTTGGAACCAGTTTAAACATTATCAAAGAGAGGAAATGAAACATCAAGAGGCTAATTAAATCTCTTTAACATTGCTTAATATGTTGTGAATTAGGTGGCTCTTTAGGATGGAGCTGGTGCAGGGTATGCCCCGTCCAGCGGGGGCCACACACACTCAGGAGGCACTGGGCGCAGCTGTTGCTCTGGGATCTTGACTGACTAGAGTCAGAGTTACAAAATACGCCAGAGCTTGTGGGCCTGGGAGGCCATGGAGGTGGGAGCTCCACCCCACTTTCCCTCTGTCACCTCCCTCCTTTCCAGGGGCTGCCCCCCCCAAAAGTCCCTTCTGATGGCTATCATTGCTGGGTATCTATGGATGCAGAAACCCAAGGGGAACCCTCTGCCCTGGAGTAAACCCCTTCGAGAGGGGCTGGAGGGGCCAACCCCTCACCCAGTTCTCTATTTTAAGCTTTCATTTCTCTCCAGAGCACGTAAACATTCCAGACAAGACCTTTATGACTCCCTGTCCCCATCTCCCAGCTGCCCCCTTATTTCCTCCTTTTTCCTCTGTCTCTATTTACATGAGGTGTAAGAATAATAGCTAAAGCTCTATTTCATGCACTGTTACATCCTCAACAGCCCACTTTACAGTTGCGGAAACAGAAACAAAGAAGCAAAGTAACTTACTGAGGTCCCTCAGCTGGTGAGTGTCAGCGCTAAGGATGTGAATCCAGGTTTCTGGCACCTGAGTTGATGCTCTGAGCTAAACATTTGGGGAAGGAGAAAGACTAGCATCATTTGCTGTGGTTTCCACTCCTCCGGCCCTGCCTTCAATCTCTTCTCCGAACCCCTTTGTGCATCTCTCACCTCCCTATGCCCCACCCACCTCCTTGGCTTGTCCAAGTCCAAGATAACTTCACTTCTCCCTCCAAATCCTGATTTAAGGAGAGACCTACAGGCAATCCTAGCCAGCAGCAAGAGTTTGCACTCTGGGCTTGGCTGGAGCCAGGGATCCTGCAAGACCCCACATGTGGCATCTCCCTGCAGGGCAACTACAGCTTTTGCAGCTGAGGCATCTGCAGGCCCCAAGTTTCTGTGAGCACTGCTGAAATGGTAAGAAGGCAGAGGTGCCAGGGGAAGAGGGCATAATTGGCCCTAGCACCAGAGAAGGACAAGGGCACACCTTGGTTGAGGGGAGGATGGAAGGGTAGAGAGGATAGGGAGATAGGCGTTGACCACTACACCATTAGTGTAGAACCCTTAGGGAAAATTTCCTGGGAATCCTCACAGGAGGCAGAAATGAGGCATAGAATCCTTCGGGCCACACTGACCTAGAGGTGGAACTGGGATGAAAGGTCAAGACAATTTGTGGATGATCCAGAGGTTTATTCTCAAATCCTCTTCATTCCCACTTCCACACGGCGACTTGAGCTTTGTCATACCCAGCCTTGACCTGGGCCCTAGCCTCCCCCGTCCCCCACACCCAGAGTTAGAGATCCAAGATCAGACTCTCCCTGAGGGTGTTGCAGCATGGCAGAGAGGCCAGCCTCTCTCTCCCTAGGATGCGTGGATCATGCACCTGGCAGACCCCCAGAAGGAGGAGGGGGGTTTAGCTTGCACCCTTCACCCAGGGGTCCCTTTGTCCAGGTTGGCCAGCATAGTAGAAGGGCCTCTCTCTCGAGGGGTGCTCTCTTCCCACTGCCTGCCCACCTTCTTTAGGGCCAACTGTTCCACCCAGCCCTGGCCCTGGGGCCACAGCCTTGCTCGCAGATCCCTGAAGGTGTCTGCCAGGGCCCGCCGGGGCTCCCGCCTTAGGAGACAGTACAGCACTGGGTTGAGGCAGCTGTTGCTGTGTGCCAGGCAGGTGGTGACAGGGAAGACGTAGGTGTGGATGGTGTAGAAAGTGCTGTCCCAGGGCACTACGTCAAACTTCACCAGGACACCCCAGAGAGTGACCACATGGTTGGGGAACCAGCAGAGGAAGAAGGAGGCCAGAAGGATGCGGACAGAGCGGGCCACGACCCTGCAGTCCTGCCGCCGCCGCCGCCGCTGCCGCAGGAAGGCCAGCAGCAGCAGGTAGCTCGTGGTGATGATGCCCAGCGGCACCAGGAAGGCCAGCACCACCCTCTGCAGCTGGTAGGCACCCAGCCAGTGCCTGCTGGGGAAGCGCAGCAGGCACAGACGCACACCGCACACCTCGCCCTCCGCCCCAAAGACAGCCGTGGGCACCGTCACCAGGGCAGCCGCCACCCACATGGCCAGGGTGGCCACGCGGGCCCAGAAGAGCGAGAGGTGGGTTCCTGGTCCCGCAGCCATAGCCACCAACCAGTATCGGGCAACACTCAGCGCCGTGATGAGGAAGATGCTGGCGTAGATGTTGAGGACAGTGGCTGTCAGGACCATCTTGCAGAGGACACCTCCGAAGGGCCAATGGAAGTCCAGTGCCGACTCAGCTGCCCAGAAGGGGAGAGTGAGTGCCAGCCCCAGGTCTGCCAGAGCCAGGTTGAAGACAAAAGTGTCAGAAGGTGGGCAAGGGGCTCGCCGAGCACAGTTACCCAGCACCCACAGTACGGCCAAATTTCCCAGCAAGCCGACAGCCCCCACAAGCCCATAGGCCAGGGCAACCACGACCCTCAGGGCTAGGAATCCAACAGGCATCGTAGCATCAGCAGCACTCAGCACATTGCCTCCAGAGGCGTTGACCCAGAAAGCAGGCAGGGGGGCAGAGTTATTGGGAGTGGGCATCGCAGAGTATCAAAGGTCGGTGGTGATGAGCAGAGGGGCCAGCAAGTGCCTGCCAGACTGGTGGGGGCCACCCAAGGCTCAGCAGGACGCTCTAGATCTGAGCATCTGGGGCCTCCGGCTCTCAGGAACCCCAGCCCACGCCCACACCTCAGGGGGCGGGCTGCGGAGGGACAGCCTGCCTCTTCCCTGTCGGTCTTGGTGGGTGGGGCAGGGCAACGGCAGGCCGGAACATGGAGATAAATGCATGTGCGCACATGTGTGCGTGAGCACGTGGGCGTGTATTGTGTTCTATGCAGGTGGGGAGGAGGAATTAATCCCGCTATGGAGGGCAGCCCCAAGCCTCCACCCCATTGGAGAAGACCAGATATACCCCATCTCAGGGAACCCCGTCTGTTCCTAATAGTGTTCTGGGGCCCCCTTCTCTGCAGAAAGTGCTCCCTTAGGGCCTGGGGGAAGAGACCTGGGAGGGGGCATAGAGGCAGGGAACCAGAATGTGTGTCTGCAAGCCAGAAGGAGCAGAGGATCTGGAGTCCCAGATCTGCTACTCACTAGCTGTGTGACTTTGAGTCAATTACTGTACTCCTCTGAGCCTGTTTCCTTGCTTAAAATTTTCAGATGAAACTATCTGCTTCACAGGATTGGCATGATGAAATGAGATAACACATGAAAAAGCACTTTGTACACTGTTATTTGCATGAATGAATATGATTTCAAAGGAAAAGTTGGCGGTGTTTGTGGCAGAAGAGAGCAGGGTACTGAGTGGTGCCAAGGAAAACACAGGTTGGAATTCATTGCAGCAGAAAGTGACCTTGAGGCCAAGGACAGGGAGGGAAAGGGGAGAGGAAGTCACAGCTTCCTGTTCCCTCTGCACCGGAATGTCCTTTGAGGACCTGAGCGGACCTGGGGCATGCCCTCCATTCTCTTCCTGCTCCTGAGTATAAAGAAGTCCTGCCAACCTCTGTCACTCCCGCTGCTATGTCACACTTTCCCTGCTCTAGTCAGAGGTCAGCGGTACCCCACTCTCTCTCTCAGTTCCCAAACCCCATTTCAGACATGGATACCGTCACCACACCTCACCCTGTCTCCCTGTGATCTCAGTCCTCAATGGAAGAAATGCCTCATTGGGTCCTCCCTTTTGTGCCCATATCCCTACCCTTTGCAGAATGGGTAGATGACAGAATGAGGCTTTTTCAAGGATTCCAAAATACTCAACACCTTCCTGTCCTCTGCCAGCTATTTAAGGTGTTTAATGTTCAGTTCCCTTGAGTGCTGGGGAAGGTGAGGGGCCCTGCAGGATAATCAACAGTGAGTATGATGAACCTGTAGGAGAGACTCAGAGGTGAAAGAGATCCAGGTGCCAGGATATTTGGGTCTTTAACCATGGGCAGGATGAGTGTGAAGAGGGTGGCAGAGGGGAGTGTCCAGCCCAAGTTCGGGTGAGCCCCATGAGTGAGCCTCCTGGCCTGAGGGACTGCTCCTGTGTGACTTTGTGCCAGCCATTCCATCTCTCAGGGCCGTGTTTACTCTTCCATCCACCCAGCACCACCTCCCCAGTCTGGCAGCGAAGATGTTTTTTAACACATAGGGCTCATTTTCTCTTGGCTTGGAAAACAGAGGCTGGATCAGCACTTCAGAGTTCTGCTATCCATTTGAAATATTTGGTCCTCTGATCATTTCTTTTCTTTCTTTTTTTTAAACTTTTATTCATTTCTAATCTAAATCCTCCTTGATCAGAGACTATCAACACCCCCCTTGTGGTTATATAGAGAGGTGATGCCACCAACTGGCCGAGCTTAAGAATGTCACTTTGGGCCCTTTCATTTTTCTAGTATTCTGTTCGTTCCTTGATTCATTCGTTCATTCACTGATCACAGCATTCGCCAAACCTTTACACTGTGCTTGCTACTGAGGAGACAAAAATAAAATATGGTCCCTCTCCTCATTAAATACAATAAACTTTTTGAAATGGGTGGGATCTTTAAGATCATCTAGTTCAACTTCCTGTTTTTATAGGGAATGAAAGTGATCTACCCAAGGTCACCAGAGATGTAGTGCCAGAGTCAGGGTTTGAGATAAAAGTCTCCTATTACTAGAATCTTACTCTTTCATTTAAAAAAAAAAATGTACTGGGGATTGAACCCAGGACCTCGTGCACGCTAAGCATGTGCTCTACCCCTGATCTATAACCCCACCCCTTGGCTCTTTCCACTACATCACAAAACCCTTTGGGCATTTCTTTCCACCTATAGTCTCTTCCCCCATCCCTGAGTGCCAGAATGCCAGTCCCTGCCCTTGGGAAGTGCCTAGGCTACCAAAGGAGACAGCAGCAGGATGTGGACGGAGGGATAGTGACCACTCCACTTGTAGTGGTCTTCACTCAAAACTGCTGGGATGTGAGGAGGAACTGGACTCAACAAAAATGATTTTATCATCCTGAGAGCCATCTATTACCAGCCCCATTTTCTATATCAGTTAGAGTCCAAGGAACTGTAGTGGTAGGTTACAGTGTCTGCCTGACATAAAAAGAACTTCTAATGACCAAGCCTTCCCCTCAGTCACCTGAATGTCCTCCCCTCCCTCAGTCCACAGATCTTTTCAGCCCCACATCCCTGTCCTGCACTCCAAAGCCTAGGCAAAGAGGAGGTGGAGGAGGAGGTGGGAGGGACTGAGTTATCCCTCCACAGAGCACAAAGAGAACAGGTCTTTGCATTTGTACTTGTGGTGGAAGACACAGGGACTGGTTGCTTGGAGGACTACAAAGGGCAGGAGTAGGAGACCTGTCCCTGATTCAGATCCCTAACCTTTAATCTCACATCGTCCCAATCAGTCATCATTTCCTTCACATGTCTGCCCAGATCTACTGGAGAAAATCTCCAGTCTTGGTAAGGGGCGTGGGCAGCTCCAATGCTGAAGGGCAACTTCTGAATCAATCTCTGTCTCTCTCTCAGCTTCATATATTGGAATAGTGTTATATTTACAGGAAAATTGCAAAGGCAGTGAGAGTGATCCATCTCTTATTTTCCACATCAACTGTCAGAGCATCAAAAATCAAAACCAAAATCTTAGGGATAAATGTGACAAGAGATGTACAATGGTGGTACACTGAAAACTACAAATCACTGCTGAGAGAAACTAAAACAGACCGAAATAAATGGAGAGGTATACTGTGTTCATGTGTTGAAAGACTCAATAATAAGATGTCAGTTCTCCTTATAATGGTTCTGTAGATTCAATGCAATCTTGTCAAAATTCTAGCAGCCTCTTTTTAAAGAGAAATTGACAAGCTGATTCTAAAATTCATATGGAAGTGCAAATAGCCAAATGATTTTGTAAAATAGCCAAAACAATTTAGTAAAAAGATGATAAAGTTGGAGTACTCATATACCCAATTCCAAGACTTACTACAGTACTCAAGACAATGTGATATTAGCAAAGGATACTTATAAATCAGTGGAGTCCTGAAACAGACCCACATGTTTACAGTCAACTGACAAAGGTGCAAAGACAATTCACTGAAGAACACATAGTCTTTTCAACAGTGTTTCTGTAACAACTGAATACCACATGAAAAAAAATACTACATTCCCATTAGAATGTCTAAAATGAATAAAACTGACCATACCAAGTGTTGTGGAAGAAGTGGTGTATCAAAACTTTCATACATTACTGATGGGAATGTAAAATGATATAACCATTTTTTAAAACAATTTGGCTTTCTCTTAAAAAGTTAAAAATATACCTCTTATGTCCTGGTCTTTCTACTCCTAGGCATTTACTCAAGAGAAATGAAAGCATATGTTCAAATAAAGACTTACACAGCAGTGTTCACAGCAGCTTTATTTGAAGTTGCTTAAAATGGGAAACAACTCAAATGAATAACCTTATTATCCACCAAGTTAATAGTAAACAAATTGTGGTATATTAATATAATAGAATGCTACTCAACAATCAAAAGGAATGAATTACTGCTATATACCACAAGCATGGAGGAGAGAGCCTTGTTGGCTGCCCAGTTGTCCCTCCACGTTTGCCTCACTGAAGCATCTGTCCCTCCTCCATCTGTTCAGCATTGCTGGTCCATCTGCAGTGCAGCCAAGTCCAGCCCACTCCAGCCTCCAGTCCTAGCAGCGTGCTCGTCTGAAAGAGGACAGCCTCATTGCTGACCATTTGCTCTGGACCAGGTTCACTCTAGAGTGTCCCACACTGGGCATCCCAGGCTGTGGCCGAGTATCCTCGCCTGTCTGTCTTCTAAGGCCTCTACCTGGAAGCCATATTATACATGAGTAGGTGTCCATTTCAGATGTCAGGTGTTCGTCTTCTTGAGAGAGGAATGGGGCAGATGCCACCCCATGCATGTGGAAGAGCAGAGGCTTTTCCCAGGGCCACTGTTCTAAAACCAAACAGAGTTTAGGTCTTCAGTTGTGGGCACTGCTAGTCAAGTCCTCGGTGGGATACCCTGCTGTTACCTCTGCACTAACATTGGTATCTGACTACAACTTAGTCTCCAACCTGAAGAATGAAGCTTCAGCAGTGCATGAAGATCCTGTTATATGCCCCTCGTTGGCTTGGTATTTCATATCTTCATCCAAAAGGCATTTTCTGGGCATCTGGTAAGTGACAGGCACCTTGCAGCCTTGGAATACACAAAGATGATTAAAACATAGTTCCCGCCCTCAGAGAGCTCACTCTTAATAAAGGTGACAGCAATATAAACTATACCTGTAAATACAGCATGAAAGATGCTGTACTAAAGATCTAATAGAGAATTCAGAGGTACTACAAAGGAGGAAGTGTTTAGGTTTACTTGGAATAGTCACAGAGATGATTTTTGTACTAAGCCTTGAAAAATCAGTAGATGTTTGTCCAGAGAAAGAGCATTTCAGGTGATGGGAACAGTATGATCATAGACAAGGATGTATGCAACTGCATCTGGGGAAATGCAAGTGTTTCATCATGGTTAGCACAATAGTGTGTGTACCAAGGAAAAGACCAGGAAAGCTGGGCAAGGGGAGCAATAATGAGATTCTGGAGGACCTGAGGCCAGACAAAGAAGTTTGGATTTTATCCAGTAGAATGAGAAGCCACTAAAAGCTTTTAATATAAGCAGTGCCAGAATCAGATTTATTTTTTAAAAGTGTCTATTTGTTGACAATGTGAAAGACTATTCAAGAGAATAGTTGAGGATGGCAGGAGAAGTATCAATTTGGAGGTTTTTGTAAACAGGGGCTGGGATAATTAGGAAGTAGAGGAAGGAAGGAACATGGATTATATTTGGGGCATAGAATCAAGTGACTAGGGATGTAAAGTGATTAAGAAGAGGGAGGAACTAAGAATGACCACCAGTTTATAGACTTGGGGAATTAAGTGCATGGAAGGTACTTGAATGGATGGCTGGATATATGTATAGTGGTATCACATTGGCTTTAGAAAGTACAGGAAGAAAAGCAGGTTGAAAAATTTGTGAACCATTTGGATGTAGTGATCCAAAATTCATGATGTTACCATGGCTACAGAATAATCAAATCAGCCTTTTATTTAAGTTTATGGGAATTTTCCTAATTTCCAGGAAGAAGGATTCCAATTCTTGTCCAAGACCAATCTCTCCATCTGTGTTCTTAAATCCTTCTCTTCCCAGATCCTGCTCCATTGGTCATTCTCTTCCTCTTGGGTTTTCTACAGTTCCTCTTTTATTGCTGAGGTCATTGCCCCTTCTTGTTTGGTGCATGGTCAAAAAAACTGACGTGTGAATCCCAATGACTGTGCATTTCCTAGTGCTCACTGGGGTATTATCAGGCCATCTGCCAACTCTAAGGCAGTGACAGCTTGCAGTTCATATAAAACCCATATGGCTGGACCCACAACCTCAGCCTAACCTCTCTCACTTTAGAGATTTTTTTCTATTAGTAATATAACAAAGTGCTATAGAATGGAGTTTAGACAATCAGACTTGGGTGTACCAATAGAGAAATATTAGTGGGGAAATTCTGAGAGAAATGTGAATTAGTGAATTAAGCATTTAACTTAAGAAACTAGGTAGCTCACAGCAAAAAAAATGTGACAATGAATATATGTATGTTCATGTATAATTGAAAAATTGTGCTCTACACTGGAATTTGACATAACATTGTAAAATGACTGTAACTCAATAAAAAATGTTATTAAAAAAAGAAACTAGGGGAAATTTTTTTAAGATAAAGGGGAAGATAACTAATAAAAACAAAACTTTAAATTAATGTGCTATTGATGAATTGATGAACATATTGATGAATAAAACTAAGTCATGGGTTCTTCAAAAAGGTGAACAAATAGAAAAGACACTGGCAAAGTTAAGGAAAATAAAGAGAAAAGAAGAAAGAGAGAAGAGAACAAAATAGCCATACAAATGAGATTGAAAGCATAAGAAACTATTAGTGAAATTTTATGCAAAACATTCTAAATTCTAGGTAAAATGAATTTTTTAGGAAAACTTAAATGACTAAAGTTAGCTCAAAAAAGTAAGAATTCTGAACAGATGAATAATCACACAAGAAATTTAAAAGATTTTCAAATATCTATCACTAAAAAGCTTCCAGATCCAGATGGTTTTATAAGCAAGTTCAGTCCAACCTTCAAAAGAACAAAACAAACAAAAAAACCAAACCTAAGTTATTCAAAGTATTTTAGAGCACAGGAAAAAAAGAAAAAGAAAGAAAGAAAGAAAGAAAGAAAGAAAGGGTTGCCAACAACTAGTTTTTCAAGGCTGGAATAAATCAGGGGTGGGGACAGTAGAGCTCAATGTTAGAGTGCCTGCCTAGCATGCCCAAGGTCCTGGGTTCAATCCCCAGTACCTCCGTTAAAATAAATAAATAAATAAACCTGACCACCTCCTCCTCCACCCCCACCCCCCAAAAAAGAATAAATCTACAACTTGACTCTTTAAATTACTAAGATGTCACCTATGAATACAGATGCAAAACTCATAAATAAAACATCAGTGATGGGGTCAGGACCCAGTACCACAAAATTTGGCACTGTGGCACATTGAGTATTTTCAGCTGAAGGAATTTGAGAAACAGCAGGCAGAAGAAGGACTTTCTTCTGAACTTCCCCTCAAACAGGTCATCAGAGCCTCACATGAGAGGTGCCCTTCCTATAACCCGAAGGTAAGGTGCATCCTTATTTCCAAAATGGAAGCACACTGAGAAGAATCTGAACAAGTAGGCCTTGCTAAGTGTCCCCCAGTTTACTGTTCTCAGCACATATCCTTTTTTGTCCTATCTTATTTTTCTGTGATTTTCTACTCTTCATTAAAACCAGTATAAAAACTCTCAGGTTTAACCATTTATTCGGACCTTCATTTCCTTATGAAGGCTCCTATATCACATAAAACTTATATTAAATAAGTTTGTATGTTTTTCTCTTGTTAATCTGTGTCTTCTTACAGAGACCAGTCAGGAACCAAAAAGGGTAGGAGGAAAAATATATTTTCCCTCCCCTACATCAGCAAATCAAATTCAGCAGGTCAAGAAGGGTTTATTCCAAAATGGAAGGAGAGTTCAATATTAGGAAATCTAGCATCAGAATTGTTTACAATAATACATTAATGGAAAAAATTTATATAATCATATAATCATATCAAATCTAACCAAAACATATTTGCTAAATCTTAATCATTTTTGATAAAAGTGCTTAGTAAAATAAAAATAGAAGAAAATTTCTTAAACATTTACAAATAGTATTTATCAGAAGCAAATATTATATTCAAAAGTGAAACTGGGGAAGGGTATAGCTTAAGTGTAGACACATGCTTAGCATGCGTGAGGTCCTGGGTTCAATTCCCAGTACCTCCTCTAAAAATAAATAAACCTAATTGCCCCCAAAATAAAATAATTAAACAATACAATAAATAAATAAAATATTAAAAAATTTTAAAACAGTGAAATTAAATTTCTTCAAAGAAGATATACAAATGGCTAGCAAGCATATGAAAAGATCATTTGTCATTAAGAAAACACAAATCAAAATCACAATGATACCCACTTTGCACTAACTGGGATGAAATATATATGTATTTAAATTATATATATATAATATATATATATATTATATATAAAGTATATATATATATATATACATACACACACACACACACACAAACAGAAAATAGTAAGAGTTGGAGAGGACATGCAGAAATAAGAACCCTCATACATTGCTGGTGGAAATATAAAATGTTGTAGCTGCTTGTTTCAGTGGTTCAACAAAAGTTAAATCCAGACTTACAAAATGACCCAGCAATTCTACTCCTAGGAATAAACTCTGAAGATTTAAAAACAAGTACTTAAATAGTTGTTCATGAATGTTCACAACAGCACTATTTAAAATAGCCAAGAGGAGGAAACAATCCAAATGTTCATCAATGGATGAATGAATAAGTAAATTGTGGTATACACATCCAATGGAATATTATTCAGCTATAAAAAGAAATGAAGTGCCAATACATGCTACAACATGGATGAACCTTGAAAACATTATGCTAAGTGAAAGAAGCTGAACACAAAGGACACATATTCTGTGATTCCATTTAAGAATTGTCCAGAATAGGCAAATCCGTAAGATGGAAAGTAGATTATAGGTTGCCTATAGCTGGCAGGAGAGGGAAATGGGAAGTAACTGTTAATGGGTGCAGAGTTGCTTTTGCAGTGATGAAAATGATCTGGAATTAGATAATGGTGATACTTGCACAACTTTGTGAATGTACTAAAAAAAAAACACTGAATTGTACATGTAAAATATCTTTTTAAAAAGAGTAAATTTTATGGTATGTGAATTGTAGCTCAATTTTTTTTTTAAAGGAAGAAAACACAATGTAATTTCAATCAGAATGTTTGAACACAATGTTATGGGGAGACAACACAAAGGGAAAACAATGTTTTTTAATCTTTAGTTAATTTGTAAAAACACACCTGTCAGAATAAGCAAAGAAATGTAGAAGTATTGGCTTGCCCTAACATATATTACAGTATGCATCAAATTATTGTAATAAAGGCAATATAACAAAGGAACAAATAGATTCATGCAATAGAAAAGAATGAAGAAATATTACATATATATAATTTCATGTACGATAAAGGTGGCGTTTGTATGGAAGGAATATTTACTTATTAAATGCTGAAAGGAAAATATTATAAATTTGACTTTTAAATGAATTTATATTCCATTAATCTTATCAGAATGTAAACTTATTTGAAAAATAGCATTGTATTTTATTTATTCAATCTAGAGACTCCTTGCAGCTTCAAGATACTGCAAATGTTGGAAATCTCTGGCTTTCACAGTCAACTCAGATAACATTCAGAGGCTTTCCGGATCCTGCTCCCACACTTAACCAATTCAACAGAGACCCGCAACACAGCGTTTCATAACCTACGCTGGATCACTTCTACCCCTCATCCGGACTTTCAGCTTCCGTTTAATTCAAATATTGGCATTAAGCTCCACCAAGCTGAATATTTTATTTTCTTCACTTTTTCTTATTATACTACCCTATTGTATGTAATTGCCCTCGTGCTTACCCTGCCACATTGTATCAGAAAGGCAGGACCCGCTATTTCTACATCTTTAAAAAACAGGGATAGGCACACAGATACGGAAAAAGCCAGTGAAATTCTTCAAATGACCTTTGGCAAGAATCGTTTTCTTTTTACTAAACAGGTAACTGAAATGTAAAGTGGGCAAAAGTCGCGGAAAAGCGCTCTCCCAGGACAGAGGCTGGGACTCCACGCCAACGTAACTGAATTGGGGAAGAAACCTGTTAATTCCCTGACTCATGCGTATTGTCTTGAAGACTACAAACGTGCCCACAACAAAGATGGATTCTTTTTGCCCCAATTCCTTCCTAACATGAGATTTAGCAGCCATCTCTCTTAAGGGCAAGGCGCAAGCAGGAAGGTCACACCCTAGCGGTTTCATATAACGCCAGGCGCCTTGAAACCAGCGAGAGTCCAATCGGAATAGATGTTTTCACCGGAACCGCTTTGCTTCACGACCGGAAGAGGCTGTGCGTAAGGGCGTGGGGGGGCGGAAGTGACGGGAAGGTGGTAGTGGGGTAGTTGGCGGGTGGTTGATCAGAGCCGGTCGCCATGTCCGCGGGGAGCGCGACACATCCTGGAGCCGGCGGGTAAAGCTTCGCGGGCGAGGGCATCGCCGCAAGCATGGGGCACAGGAGAGGCGGAGGGATCATGGGAGGCAGCGTGTGGGTGGAGGGGCGCTTAGTTAGGAAGTGTACATATTGGAGGGCCGGACTTTTGGGAAGAAGGATGGTGAGCTGGCCTGGGGCCCCTGAAAAAGGCCGGCGGGGATGAGAGAGAGGAGGAAAGCAGGGATTTGGGGAAGGACGAGACGGGAGCGGGGGCCGAAAATGAGGGCATATGGGACAGAGTGGAATCTTTTGATAGGGATGACGGAGTAGAAAGGAAGTAGATTCTGGAAAAGGGTTGAAAGAAGTGAGAATTTGGGAAGATATTGCAGTAGTTGTCTATTTAAGGAGAGATGGTAATTTTAGCTCTAGTAGGAGATTCGAAGGTGCAAAAGGAACATGATAGAAGGAAAATGGGGTGCTAAGGCGCAGTAAGAGGAGAAAAATACAAATAAAAGTTTGGAGGCCTAACAATTTTCCTTTACTTCCCTTAGGCGCCGCAGCAAATGGGACCAACCAGCTCCAGCCCCCCTTCTCTTCCTCCCACCGTCGGCCCCAGGTGGGGAGGTTGCTGGTAGTGGGGGGAGCCCCGGGGGCTCTACAGCTGCTCCCTCTGGAGCCTTGGATGCTGCTGCTGCTGTAGCTGCCAAGATCAATGCCATGCTTATGGCCAAAGGAAAGCTGAAACCAACTCAGAATGCTACTGAGAAGGTATTTGAAGTTGAGGGGACTCTGCTAACTGCAATTTTAATAGACGTTGTTTTGTAATCTTGTAATCTCACAGTCATTTGCGTTAATGAAGGAGAAAACGGGTCAGTAACGATGATATCTTGTCATTTGTTTTGGAGAGGCAGTTTGGTGGGGGGGGCAATTTTGATTGTGCTGATTATATTTATGGACCAAATAGCTTGTTTTGTCCATGTTCACTTCGTTCAGCTTAAGTTCCATCTATTCGGTCATTTAAAGCAATGGTGTAATGTTTTTTTGATACATGTGCATTTTCCCTTAAGTCAAAAGAGAAATTCAGATAAATCATGTGAGCTTTAGAATTGTTGTCTTTAATTAGAACCTGTAGATTCATGTTTCTAATGACTGCTTAACTAAAGTGCAGTTAAACATGAACTAAAGTGAATAATTTATACATGGGTGGTTTTGCTGTTTTAATAGACATTGAGGAAATTATTTGATCATTTTATAAAATTCCTATTACAATTATAATCTTACAACTGGGATGAATCTGATCTTTGAAGCCTTTAATTTACCTTGCCATAGAATGCGAGAATTTTCCTATAGGATGAGTATAGTTTTGTTTGTATTGCTATAATGCATGCTTTGCACTTAAAAAAAACCCTTAGAACAATTGTATGCAATGGATTGTCACCAGTTTACAGATAAGGGAGATGAGGCTTATGAAGGTAAAGTCCTAGATCTGTAAATGATAGGCACAGATGTCTCTCTGGCTCCAGAGTCACCTCGAACAATTGGGTGGTTAGCTTTTGCTCGAAAGCCTCTAGAGTTGGACAATTCATTGTGTTCCAGGGCAGCCCATTCAGTTGGAATTATCTTATGAAAAAAATTCTCTTCGCTTAAATTAAATTTGCCTTCCGTAGTACCTGTGGAGAGATGAGTTCTGTGTTTGAAAATGCAGTGCCAGTGAGGTGATGGATATGTAATTTGTTTGTTTGTGGTGATTATTTCACAATGTATGAACATATCAAAACATCAAGTTATACACCTTAAATGTATACAATTTTTATTTATCAATTATACCTCAGTAAAGCTGGGGGGAGAAAAGGAAAGAAAATGGAATTTGTCAGATCTTCCGGTTTATCAGTAGATGACGTCAACAACGTTTATCAGTAGAACCTGTCTGGATGCCTTAATGTTTGAGTTCTGCGGCCTTGGTGAAAACTTTCGAGTGGATTAGAAGTTTGTTATTCATTGTACTTTTATGGTTCAAAAAGATTGTGTGAGTCAATTGTCTATTTCTAAGGTCTGTAAGGAAACACTAAAAGCACACTGACAAAGATGGATGTTTGAATGTTAAGATTCTTAATACTGATGTTAATCATTTAGATTCATTTTTTTCCTCTAAAAGGTGATCTCCAAAATGGTAATTTAACTCAGCAGGAGGCAGCATGGTGCATAAATACTGGATTTAGTATCAGATTTGAAACCCAGAATCCCTAGTTACTGGTTGTGTGGCTTTGACATCAGTTTCCTCATTTGTGGTGGGATTGGTAATAGATACCTGTGCATGTGGCTATTTAACTGAATATTTGAATAAAAAATAAATTTTAAGATTTAGTTCGTTGGTCACATTAGCTACATGTCAAGTGCTTAATGAACATGTGGGTAGTGGCACCCATATTGGACTACCAACTAGAGAACAGAAAGTTCTGTTATATGACACTGATACATACCTTTACAGGCGGCACTTCAGTTAAAGGTGGTAAAGATGTAGTGAGATGAAATGTGTGAATTCATTCTGAAAGGGGCTAAGTAAAGGATAAAAGATACTGTTGAGTTTATTTAGTTTGCTCCTCCACATTTAAAAAATG
Source organism: Vicugna pacos (assembly GCF_048564905.1). Classification (NCBI taxonomy): domain Eukaryota; kingdom Metazoa; phylum Chordata; class Mammalia; order Artiodactyla; family Camelidae; genus Vicugna; species Vicugna pacos. Next base: position 25,009,434 of record NC_133007.1, read on the forward strand.
TATCTAACATGCAAAGAAATGATCTGTATTTTATCTTCCTTGAGCTGTCCGGGGCAGCTAAGGTTTGGGGAATGCCATCTTGAGATTCAAGTTTCTTCAGATAACACTCAAATCCGGCTATCTGGAGTTGCGCAGTTTAAATTGAGAGAAAACAGATCAGGTTTTAGGCTCTTACTAGGCTTTTCATTCATTCTCTTTGTTCTTCCTTAATAGAGAGTAATGGGTTGTAAATTAGATACAATTTAAGGGTTTCTGAGGTCACTGTAAGGATGGAATTAGTTGAAGTTGACTTGTTGTGACTATAGAGTTAGCACAAAGGCAACTTTCCATTACACAAATGAGATGTGTGAATTGTTGGACTCATGTGCATTGGACTCTACCCTGTATTTTACTACATGTTCAGCTAGTTAATTGAGCTGTAAAGCATCATAACTTGGCCCTTTAATTTTCCTTTTGGAGATTGAAGCTTCTAGTCCACAGAGTTTCTGTAATTACATGGTCGTAAAAATGCACACATGACCAAGGTTACAGAGAAATCTGATGATGGCTTTCAAGTATTTGGTTGTACTCAGTGTCATTTTACTGAAATTTTTATTTGCTTGTTACTTCATTTATGAACAACCAAGGGATATTTCCAGGTGTGTCTGCAGGCAGGTAGAGGGAGCAGTCAGGAGGTGGTGGCACGTTGGAAGGGGTAGTTGTCAATTGGGCAATGAAAATGTGTTATTTCATTGTATAAACTTTTTCATCTAACTTCTGTTTTTGTAGCTTCAGACCCCCGGCAAAGGCCTAACTAGCAATAAAAGCAAGGATGACCTGGTGGTAGCTGAAGTAGAGATCAATGATGTGCCTCTTACGTGTAGGAACTTGCTGACTCGAGGACAGACTCAAGACGAGGTGCGGAGATGTTGGGCCTCTTTGGGGAAGGTGGTGGGTGGATGTAGTTTAAGAAAAACAAGACCTTTAAACACAAACAGGAGTCAGATGTTTATTAGTGGTCTTGAGTCATAGTCTCCAAAGTCAGGATTGGGTTTAACTGCAGAAGAACTTTTTAGTGAAAGTGAAGAAACAGATATGGGTGAATTCTTTGGGTTAGTTTGAGTAAGAACCAGTGGAATCACAATTTCAGATAACAGAGAACTCATTCCTCCATTTTGGTGAAATGAATGGATGGGGAAAATCTGTCCTGCTTGTTGTTGAAATCAATCAATTGCCACATCGTCTTTTTAATAGAATGTTTCCTTTTCAGATCAGCCGACTTAGTGGGGCTGCAGTGTCAACTCGGGGGAGGTTCATGACAACTGAGGAGAAGGCCAAAGTAGGACCAGGGTGTGTATGCATATCTTCTACTTTGGGGAAGGGTTGGACATATGACTCATGTTAGCTTCGTATTTTTTTTCATAGGGAATATGTGTAAATGTTTGATTAGAAGCTTGAGATGCACACACACACCTGCTTTATAGCAAAATTTGGGAAACCTCAAGCAAATGTAAGAAGTGTCGGCAGCTACTTTCCTTCGTGTTTCATCTTTGCTCTTTGTTTTTTTTTATTTCACAATTGATGTTTTTACTGGAGGAAATAGATTACACTAAAGTATAAAAGAAGATAATTGTTAACATTTAATGTATATGTTACTGAACTTTTAATCTATGAAAATATTCACCAACAAATGGGGTCATACTTTATTGCAATCTCCTTTTTAGAAAAATCCTTTTGTCAAATTCCTTATTGCCTCTGTGATGATTATAGGTTGTAGGTTATCCACGTAAAGATTTTATCTCAGTTTAGTTTCAGTTTTTCCATTGTTAAATTTTTGAGGGCAGGTATTCATGAAATGGCACATTTTTCACATTAGCTTGAACTAAATATAATTTGGAGGTAAAATTTGCTCTCCACCTCAAACTGAGGCTAAATTTTAACTTTATATATGTGCTGGTTGCTGTTTTGAACTTTTTTGTTTGTGGGGGAGGAATTAGGTTTCTTTATTTTAATGGGAGTACTGGGAGTCAAACCCGGGACTTCAGGCATGCTAAGTATGCGCTCTGCCACTGAGCTATATCCTTTCCCCCTGAACTTTTTTGTTTTTTAACACAGTTAGTTTTTACCTACAGCTTTTTACTAACTGTTTGGTTATTGATCACTTTCTTCTCTATTATTATAGTCAAAATCTGAATCTAAGCCACTTTATGTTTAGAATCAAAAGCATCTTCTCAGTTGGGTAGGGGCCTTTATGGACATTTATCTATATGCCACCATCACTCTTGTCCCATTAGTTTGGATAGCCAAGAGCACATTTGCCCATAACCTGTTAGACAGCTGACAAAAAGGGAATTCTGTTCTCAAACATTGGGTCATCTCAGTTGAATGGATGCTAATCTTCATGAGCCCGTAAGAGCAGATTTGATCCCTGTATGGGCCCGTTAACTTTAAACAACCAGCAGTTTGCTCATTCCCCAGCTGTAAAACCATGTTCTTAAAATTAATTAGCAACCACCATTTTTAACATTACAAATTTGATTCGGTGACCCATTAGGTGATGACCAGTTTGGGATCATCATTTTATATTTCTCTTTATAGGGATCGTCCGTTGTATCTTCACGTTCAGGGCCAGACACGGGAACTGGTGGACAGTAAGTAATGGTTTTGGCTCATATACTGCTTTTTGTGAAGGGCGAAGTACAGGCTGTGTGTAAAAAGTTGCCACATTATTCCTGATGGCTGTTCTGACTCTTCTTTTTGAATTTCTCATGAATGTGCTTGGGTAACCTATAAAATGGATTAAAACATGAATAATTGAGCATTGGCCTCTGTTTATCACTGGGTACTAGTCAGTTAGTTTATTTCTTCAGTATAGTATCTTACTATCTGTGTTTTTCCCTAGGAGCTGTAAACCGAATCAAGGAAATTATCACCAATGGAGTGGTCAAAGCTGCAACAGGGACAAGTCCAACTTTTAATGGTGCAACAGTCACTGTCTATCACCAGCCAGCACCCATTGCGCAGCTGTCTCCAGCTGTTAGCCAGAAGCCTCCCTTCCAGTCAGGGGTATGTTTTATGGAGAGCTCATTAACAGCTTTATCGTTTCTATAAAAATGATAAATGCGAAATACTACAGAAAGTTTGAAGAAAAAAATAAAATCCTGAAATTCCAACCTGAAAGTTACTGCCATTGATATCCTATTAATAAACCATTCAGGTTTCCAAGATACAGTGAAATCTGAACACGCATCTTTTTATATTGATATATTCTAGAAAGGGGAGTGATAAGTCAGAATACACACATTGTATATTTTGAAGTTAGTGGTTTGATTTAAATTTGTAAACTTGATGGCAACTGGAGGACTAAGAAGGCAGAGTCTGATGAAGCAAGACTCTGCTGATACAATCCTCCTAGAAAAAAGGGTTGGAGAGAGCAGCCCTTATTGGAGAACATCACAGGGCTGACTGTACTACCCAACATGCTACTCCAGCTTTACAAGAGATTGTCTTTGCTATTTCCTGTTAGCTTACATGAGTTGGGGTAAGTGGGTGACCTTACTCAGTATTGACTCTTGGTTTTCACCTGTTAAGGAGATTCCACTGAACAGAGTAGGATGCTAATGTTACAAGTATGTACATGGAATATGTAGTTCCCATTTAAATTAAGTTACTTGAGAGGGTTCATTTTTACGGACTCATGGTAGAAATTATAGGGGGTCTGGAAGTGACTGAAAATATCTGGAGGATTAAAGTATTTTGCATAATTTCCAAGATTAGGATTTAATTACATATTCTTTGTTTAATCTGAGGTATTGTGTTCTTCTGCAGATGCATTATGTGCAAGATAAATTATTTGTGGGTCTAGAACATGCTGTGCCCACTTTCAATGTCAAGGAGAAAGTGGAAGGTCCAGGCTGCTCCTATTTGCAGCACATTCAGATTGAAACAGGTGCCAAAGTCTTCCTGCGAGGCAAAGGTTCAGGCTGCATTGAGCCAGCATCTGGCCGAGAAGCTTTTGAACCTATGTACATTTACATCAGGTATGGATGGATGGGTCTGAGGATGTTTGAGTAGTTGTTAACTGATTGGTCCAGGGGAATGATTCAGAAGGACTAAGAGAAAATGGGCTTAATAAATTGTGATAGGAGGAACTTAGGTAAATTTAGCACTAGTCATTCTGTAATTAGTTAATAAAAACTGAGTTAGGCAGAATTTTTTGTTTTTAGTATTCAAATCCTTGGCTTTTATATGAGACTGTGATCTTAAAATGAGCTGTAATGAATCTAAATTAACTTATTTAAGCCTTATGATAATATTAATGCATTTTATAGTAATTTTGGTGACCTTTAAATATATTTTCTTTATATCCAGACGTACCATTACCCAGAGAAGGAGAGCAATAAAGTATTTGTGGTAATATTAGTAGTATCTTAAAGGACTTTAACGGACTTTATTTTTGTGTTCCTACTCTGTGATTTTTCAGAAGCTTAGATTCATGCTGCATAAATATATTAAATTGATACAACAGCATACAAAGTGGAAGCAGAATTCTGTTTCTCTTCTTTTTCTCCCCTTCGAATTCTTGGTTCTTGTTTCTTTGCAGTCACCCCAAACCAGAAGGCCTGGCTGCTGCCAAGAAGCTCTGTGAGAATCTCTTGCAAACGGTGAGTGTGGTTATCTGATAGTTATTTAGAAGATCTGCTGCCATTTTGGACTGTGTCTTAGCTATTTTTCCACCTGTATTAGTTTTCTAGGGCTGCCATATCAAATTACCACAAACTAAATGGCTTAACACAACAGGCTTTTATTCTCTCACAATTCAGGAAGCCAAAAGTCCAAAATCCAGGTGGGCAGGGTTGGTTCCTTCTGAAGGCTCTGAGGGAGAGTCCACCCCGTCCCTCTGTACTAGTGGTTTACCTAGTAGCCATCTACTAGCGGATTACCTGCGGTCCTTGGCATTCTTTGTCTTGTGTCAGCATAACTCTGCCTCCATCTTCACGTAACCTTTTTACCTGTATCTCTGTGTCTGTCTTCTCTAAGGATAGCAGTCTTTGGATTTAGGGCCCATCCTATTCCAGTATGACTGCATCTTGATTATCTCCATCTGCAAAGACCTTGTTTCCAAGCAAGGTCATGTTCCGAGGTTCCGGACAGACATGAATTTGGAGGGGAACACTATTCAAACCACGATATCATTCTAGCAACTTACGTTCTGTGTAAGGATGTCAGGCTCCCCTAGCCAGGGTTGCAGTTTGCTTGTATTTCTTCTTCAGGAGCTGTTTCAGTAAGGAATTCTGAAACTTCTTATATATTAGTGTCATGAAAATCTCAATGTTGTCAGTTATTTAAATAGTACTTTTAATCCTGGTCAAGTTGTTTATGATAGGCATTCCAAATTTTTTTAATACTGGTTTTAGCTTAAGTAATGGTAGAGTCCTACTGGTTTAAAACCAGTTAGCAGTGTCTTTGGGATAATTGCTTCTTTGACTACTCATTCTTTTATTCTACAATCAGACAACCAGAAGTTAAACCAAAGGGCTGTTTTTATAGCACATAAAAGAAATCAGGTTTAGGGGGTTGAATATGTTGAACCTTGTGCTATTTGGTATTTAAGAGTACCCTTTTGGGAAGAAGTAATTTTCTTTGCTTTTGTGAGATAACCTGATTTACCAACCCTTGTATCAATAACTTCCCTGACCATTCCTCCATCATTTCTTTGTTGCCATTTGAAGTGGGACTTAGTAAGATGTTTTTAATGAAGAGCTGGAGAGGGGAAGTCCTAAACCTTTGTTAAAACCATTAACTATTTGAGGACAAGTTAACCAGTAAATAAAAAAATGAATGACTTTTCTAGTTACACAGGCAACTTAACTGCTTAATTTCTGTGGCTCTCTGATTTTGTACCCCAGAATTTGGTCGTTTTGGGGAGATTTAGGATGCTCCTGATGTCCATGCTCTCGGTTCCCAAAACGTGGCTTGAAAATGTATAGGTGTGTCTTACTAATGTTTAGGTTAAACAAGTCTAAATTTGATTGAAATATCAATGGAAATGTTTTGATTCCTAATTGCTTCGATCCTAGAATTGTATATCCTTATGCTTACTCAGTGAACTGGGCCTGTCCTGTATTGATTTGTTTTCCCTTCTCTTTCAGGTTCATGCTGAATACTCTAGATTTGTGAATCAGATTAATACTGCTGTACCTTTACCAGGTGTGTATGTCTTGAAGTGCTTAACTAAAAAATGTTTTACTAGTGATATTTATGTATAAAATGTGATACTTGAGGCTAGATTAACTGTGCCAGGGCACTAATAATGTTCCCTTCGATGTAGGGTAATTTGGAAGGCCATTTGTGCCTCAGTAGTTTTCTTCCCTAGAGATTAAGTTTAATATTCAGCTAAAATGTCTCATTCTGCTGCAGCTGATTAAACACTTTTTTTCTTCCCCCCTCAGGCTATACACAACCCTCTGCTATAAGTAGTGTCCCTCCTCAACCACCATATTATCCATCCAATGGCTATCAGTCTGGTTACCCTGTTGTTCCCCCTCCTCAGCAGCCAGTTCAACCTCCCTACGGAGTACCAAGCATAGTACCACCAGCTGTTTCTTTGGCACCTGGAGTCTTGCCAGCATTACCTACTGGAGTCCCACCTGTGCCAACACAATACCCGATAACACAAGTGCAGCCTCCAGCTAGCACTGGACAGGTAGGATGCCAGGATGTGAAAGATGATGCCATTGAATTAGGAAAAATTGGGGCGGAAAGGTGGTGGTGTTATTCAGAAGTAATATGTAACGTGAGGTTTTTGGGTTTTTTTTTTTTTTCCTTTTGTCTTCTTCCTGTGTTCCCACCACCAGGCTACCTGAATACTTTGGAATAGTGTGTGCATGTTTGTATTCATCCTGCAGTTTACAGTTAGTTTCACAAGTCTTGACACCAGATACTTGTTCAGAGCAGAAGTTGGCGAGCTTTCTGTGAAGGGCCACGTGGTAAACACTTAGCCCTTGTGGGCTGTGCAGCCTCTGTCGTAACTACTATTCTCTGCTGTGGCACAGAAACAGCCACAGACATTACCAAATGAATGCGCATGGCTCTGTTCCAGCAAAACGTGGTTTACAAAAATAGCTGGCAGGCCAGAATCACAGTTAGCCACACCTTGGGCTATCACGTGCCTGACCCAGGCTTTGCAGTGTTAAAGTTCTCAAGGAGGGGCTGGCATACTCCGTGCCTCTAAATGATGGGAACTGATTTACCAGTCTTAGAAGACATTATGCCATATAAATGTGTTCGTAGACCAAGAGATACATGAACTTTCCAAACTCAAGGGTTATAAATATTGGTATATATTTTCAAACTAGGTAAGAAACTAGAATTTTAGGGAAAGAGTAAGTAGCTAGCTCATCTAGGTAGATTATGTACAATCCTTCTTGGAGGCACGGGAGAGACTAATGGGAGCATGGTAATGGATTTATGGCGGGTCCTTGTCTATGGGCCTCTCATAGTGTACCCATGCCAGAGAAAATTGCAGCCTCGAACCATTGCCCAGCCTCCTCACCTGTAGGCTGTGAGCACTGAAGGGGGTTGTACAGTATGAAACAAGAAAGGGTTAATGAAGTAAATTCTGTTGTGGCCCCTCATCATAGTTATTTTACCTTTTATATTTAGGCAGAGCTATAGTTCTGCAGCCTTGAGCTACATTCTTTTGTAATCAGGAAGCAGTGTAGCAGAGTGGTTAGGAGTTGGGGTTTAGAGGTAGACTGCCAGGGTTCATGATGCTTCCCCATTTTTGAGCTGTGTGATCTTGGGATGAAACTTAATCTATCCAGGTGTTGGTGTTTCTTACATGTAAAATGGGCATAATGATAATATCTCAAAAAGTTACAAGGATTAAATAAGATGATCTAAGCAGTCAGGAATTATTAGCTGTCATTAGTAAGAATATTCCTTCTAGAAGTGCTTGTTTTCTCTAATACATTCTTTTGATCATTCCTTATTCCTTTTTGGAACAACCTCTTAAAACATTAGACTGACTTGCTCTTGATATAACAACTTACCCATGGATTGGTAGATGAAGTTGTCTTTGCCACAAGCATTAGCAGCATTTATGATCCAGAATAACTAATCACATTAAATTAAAGGGCTTTAAATAAGAGAATGTTCTTGCTTAAGAACTTCTGGACTAAGTAAGTGGCTGGAGTGTCTATTGTTGGTTAATGATCATGTTTGCTCCTGATGGCCAAAATGTGTAGCAGGTTTTTCCTGAGAGTTGAAAGCACTGTAGGGTTTGTCAATTACATGTTTCCCTACCATGAATGAGGGAAGACTAGGTGATACTGTTAGCAGATTATACCTGAAGTAAACTAAGGACCAAAAGGTGAAAGATTCCTATGAAACATACTGATTATTAAAGTATATTGTAATCATTGTTTACTTATTTGTTTGTTGAGCATTCTCACACTTTTTTCCTACTTGGTTTGTTTTGGTCCCAGAGTCCGATGAGTGGGCCTTTTATTCCTGCTGCTCCTGTCAAAACTGCCTTGCCTGCTGGCCCCCAGCCCCCGCCCCAGCCCCAGCCCCAGCCCCCACTCCCAAGTCAACCCCAGGCACAGAAGAGGCGATTCACTGAGGAGCTACCAGATGAACGAGAATCTGGACTTCTTGGATACCAGGTTAAATAAAATACCCTGTCTTACTTCCCTCATCTTATCCTACTATATTCTCCCTTTAAAGAAAGATAAATTGATATCTGTCTCCCAGTACTAGGGTTTCTGCTTTCTGGAATACATTTAGATCAGATTTTTATCCTTGGGGTTTAATTTAAAGCAAGAGTGATTCCCTTTGGGTGGGTTTTGTCTTTGGAGGCAGTGTGAGAAGAGATACAAAGCTCTCCACCTAGAGAGAGGTCACCTATGAGCCGCACCTATGAGCCATTTTGTAGAATTCTGCACTTACTCTTTATACAGCAGATTTTTGAAAGTCTGATAGCTTTTAGTGAGGTGTATAGGGAAGAACTGTCATTCTACCAATATGTGGTTTGTGTTTAAAACCTTGGCTTCCAATTTACTATTTTTTTCCCTCCTAAAGAGGGTAATATTCTCCAATACCTACATCCCTAAAAGAAAGACAGCCAGAAATGCAGTGACTCTGTGCTTGTACATAACTATAAATAGTTATTTCACATGAGGTTTTTAAGATTATTAAAATACACATTTTGGTGCAATTTTGTTTTATTGGGAGAAGCACCTTTACTTTTTGCCAGAATCCTTGAAGCATTCTCTGAAACAAACTTTGGAGCATTTTTGTAGTTTATAAACTAGGTTTATACAAACCAATTAAGTCGTGGATAGTTGGAAACAGATAGACATAGCATAATGAATCGCAGCATTCCTAACCAAGTGCTCCAGAGAAAAATAATCTCTACTCTGACAATAGTTACATTCCAGATCCCAAAAAGCCAAGTAGTGCAATTTATCAGAAAGATGAGGCACTTGACAGTTACATTAAGGAGCTAAAGTCAATACAGCAGTTGTAGATTTGCTAATGCCACTGTATTTTTCTGCTCATAGCATGGACCCATTCATATGACTAATTTAGGTACAGGCTTCTCCAGTCAGAATGAGATTGAAGGTGCAGGATCGAAGCCGGCAAGTTCCTCAGGCAAAGAGCGAGAGAGGGACAGGTAAGTTAGTTGGAACCTAATTGTATGGATATATTCATGTCTTTTTTTTTTTTTAATTGCACCATTAGTGTGAATAGTGATCGTTGCTATGAGCTTCTGTGTTCTTAAACTAAAATGAAATCATTTGGCTCAAACAAGCTCCTGTTTGTTGTAATTGATGTAGTAATGGAAAATAGAATGATGTGACTTACACAGTCTTAGAAGCAGTTATACTCAGCCTTGAATAATTTAGTACTTGATTATTCAGGTATCTTTCTTTACTTTCATTGTCTGCATCTTGGCCATTTTCTTAAGGAAAGACAATAAAAGAAGTGTTAGACAGTCAAGCCACTTTTGCGGCTTAGAATCAAAAACTATCACGGGTGGAGGTACGTGAATGGGAGTCCAGCCTGCCATCCAGTGCTTGAATTCTCCTTTCCTGTATTAGCCTTTGTAAGATGGATCTGACAGTTTGTTCTATCTTCATTCTGTTAAGCCTGTTTTGTTCATACTTACCTATTTATTCATTCTGTTATGTCCTTATAATCCTACAACTTGGTAAGTTTGACACGTAGCGGGTCAGGTGGAAAGGGTTGAAATTAATGGTTAAAGTGAACTTGAAAGATTATCTGCAGACTGTATTGTTACTCCACTTTTTATCTACTGAAGATGTTGAAACTGGTTGAATTTGTTTGAAAGAGTATTTAATTTTTCTTTTAACAGGCAGTTGATGCCTCCACCAGCCTTTCCAGTGACTGGAATAAAAACAGAGTCTGATGAAAGGAATGGGTCTGGGACTTTAACAGGGAGCCATGGTGAGTAAGGTATAGCTGGGGGAATAAGGGAGTGGCTAAGACTGATCTTAAACTATTAGTTTTCTAACCTGATGTTCATTCAGGTGTGACTCATTCAGGTGTTAACTCCAACCTCTGTAATCTACTGGCTAATGAGAATACTTTTTTTTTTTTACTTATAAGGACAGCGTATAGTTACACAGCCTTTTGTTTTCAACCGACATGTGTCTAGAAAAGAGTCAGTCGACTTACATTTTATACATAGCATCAGTGACAATAAAACCCTAGGAAAAACTAATGAGTGGTAGGTCCTTTCAAAATTTTGTTGCTTTTGGTTTCTAAGTACCTGGAGGTAATCTAATACAGACCTAAGGATTGATTTTTCTTTCTGTTAGGAGCTGAGCCGCATTTCCCCTCATAGCTCTCTTGGTTGGGAATGGTTAGCCAATGGCTGTTTTAAAAAATGTTGCTTCTTAGTGTCCCAGAACTCTAAATCCTGGAGAGGTCCAGAAATGGGATCATTTTTGTTCTTTGCCTGTAGTCATAATAAAAATGAACAGAAGAAAATATATTTTTTCTCTTCTTAACTTCTTTTCTTTTAACTCTTTAAAAGGTGAAATATTAGCCTCCAGAGACTCACTTGCTAACTTTCCGTTTTTTTCTTTTTTCTTTTTTTTTTTTTTTTTGTGTGTTTCTTTTTTCTTTCTCTGTTTTCTTACATGGTTCTGGTGGATTCACATTTGCTGATGCTGGTGCTGTTTTTCGTGTGATCGTCAACGTTTTTGGGTGACCACTGACCCTGTGACCTCAAAATGGTGTCCAACTAACCACTTATAATTAACATCTTTTTTTTAATTAACGAATTTATGGTATTATCTTTTTTTTTTTTCTTTTTGGTGGGGAATGGGGTTGGGGTTGTTTTTCTCTATTCTAGATTATCCAGTCAAGAAGATGAAAACTACAGAGAAGGGATTTGGCTTGGTGGCTTATGCTGCAGATTCATCTGACGAAGAGGAGGAACACGGAGGTCATAAAAATGCAAGTAGTTTTCCACAGGGCTGGAGTTTGGGATATCAGTACCCTTCATCACAACCACGAGCTAAACAACAGATGCCATTCTGGATGGCTCCATAGGCAACAGTGGAACAGAGTTTTGAGCCTCAGTGACTCTTTAGCAATAATGCATGCATCTGATTTAACAAGACTTTGGGACCTGTGCTGGGAACCATCTGGGACCTTTGCAGAAGGCAGAGATGAGTGTCCCCTTTCTTAAAGGGGTTCCATTCTTTTTAAAACATCCTGATTTCTGCAGTGGCATAGCATCTGTTAAAATTTACTTAGAATCACAAATTTGTCTCAGAAGCTTTTTAACAGTTGGTGAAATGTGCTTGTTCAACAGGGTCATTCCAATATACACTTGACCTGGTCCAGCCGTTTCCAAATGAATATCCCCTAATCTGACGTGAAGCAAGTTTTATTTGTATTTTACTACTGTTCGGTCAATTTTGATAATAACTGGTTACAAACAAGGCCTTACTACTTATTAGTGGGGAAATGATTTTAAGACCATCCTTTCCTTTCAGTACTTAAATCTAAGAACCTCCTCATCACTACTTCATCTTTGGATTCTTTGTTTTGGGAAATGCAGTTTTACTAATTTGAAACTGTTGGATATAGCTGGATCCTGGGAAGTTGAAGGGTTTTTTTCACTGGGATGATCTAAAGCTGGCAACTTCGGGCACTCTTGTCTCAGATAGCCATTGCTGTTTTTATTGCCTGTCTAAGCTCCTTGTCTTCAACTGGGTCAGAGAAAACTACTTGATCAAAAGCTGGTCAGGATTCATAGAAATGAAACACAGTGGTCTGTCTCTCTCAGAACTGGTTGCAGCTAAAATAGAGAGATTTGACTGCTTGCAGTAGAATGGTGGACTTAGTGACTGAAATTGCAACTTGTCCTTTTTCTTGGCATTACAGGTTTTGCCAAAAGAACTTTTTTGTATCAGATATTGATGTGTGAAAGTGAAGGAGCTAGTCTGCTGAACCAGGAGTAGTTTGAGATACTGAACTGTCATTTTTGCACATTTGAATACTTTGCAGGCTGGCTTTGTATAAACGTATCCTCTGGTTTCCTATATGTTGTAAATATTTAGACCATAATTTCATTATAAATAAATATATAAATATTCTGCTTGTGGTTTCTCTTTTCTTTCTTCCACAACCCATCCATACACTAAAATTCATAAACCTTTTTACTCATAGTGATAACCCCATCAGAAAACTACATACGTGGACCCAAATGTTTGCATATGGTTCCAAGAATTTTATGACTTTCCAAAATAAACCCTTAAAAGTCCAAATGAAAATGTAAAGGATTCTTATGATGGATATTTTCCATTTTCATATTCTAGCCCTCCTTTATTGAACATGATTAATGAGACTGAGTGAATGAAACATTTTTAAAGGAAATATAAATTATTCTTGGAAAAACATGCTTAAAAAGGAAGAAGTTTCAACAGAATAATTTCCCAGTTGTAAAGTTCCTTTCAAGTGCCTGTGTGTGCTTCCTAAAGTAGAATTGAATATAGTAATAGTCCTTCATTTATTGCTGTATTTAATTCAGTTTTAATCCACCTGCTGGAGGTTAGTACATTTGTCTAAAACAAAAAACTAATCTTTATGTATCTCATTTACATATGTTTAAAATGTGTGCAGAACTATAGTTAGTCTGACCAGAACATTGAGAATTTCTGATCTTTGATTACATGTGGCCAAATTTGTCTTTTTGTCTAAAACAGCCATAAGTTCTTATTTTAGAGGCCCCCTGTGTGGCCATTTTCACATCCTTCCTTGACTTTTCGTGTAAATAGATGTATTAACGCCTTTACGTGCATTTCCCAGTCTGGTACTCTCCCACAGGGCCCTTTAGAGCGGAACTGGGTTTGAGGACCTGGAGGGGAGATGGCCCTCCCCGGAGGGGGCAGGGCCAGTCGCGGGCGTCACGGGGCGGCCCCGCCCCTCCCGCCGAGACGCGGGCTCCGGTGGCGCCATCTTCCCCGGCTGCGGGAGGGGTCACAGGTCAGTGCCACAACCTCGCCGCGAGCGAGGAGGACGAAGTGGGTGATCAGACCCGGCCGTGGCCTTCACGTCCCAAGGGGTACGAGCAGCGGGGAGTTGGCTGGGGAAGCGGAAGGGTGGGAGGCCTGATGGCGGGCCGGGGATGCATCTGGGGGAGGGGAGCTGTCTTCGAGGGGAATGGGGAGGGGGCGGAACCGCCGGGTACCGCGGGCGTGAGAGGACCCCTGCGGCCTAAGGGGCCGTGTTCCTTTGGTTCCCAAACCTCAGATTTCTCACTGGGCTCCTTCCTGCGGTGCCGCTGCCTCAGTCTGAAAAGAAATCCTAAATTTCTTTGTCTCTTTTTATTCTTTCTGGGAAAAGTAATAGTTCGGAAAACCTGTGATATGTCATAGGACTGAGCTGTCCTGGAGAAAAGGTGAGGATGTGGCGTTTCTTAGGGACACCAGAAAGGGAGAAGGAGTAATAGGCCAGAGTATGGGAAGGTAGGGCATTGGCTCTAGGACTGTCGTCACGGTGTCAACATCCTGGATTAAATATCTTCATCTTTCTTTCCATGTGCTTTTTCCACGGGCCAGCCCAGGGTTCTCCTAGAGGACAATGGATTCAGGAACTCGCCCAGTTGGTAGCTGTAGCAGCCCTGCAGGGCTGTCGCGGGAATACAAACTAGTGATGCTGGGTGCTGGCGGTGTAGGGAAAAGTGGTAGGTGACATTTTTCTTCCGTTTTACAAAACATGAAAATGAAAAGTGCTTACAACGAATGTCCTCCACCCAAACCAAGTGGGAGGCTGGCTATCATGCAATGTTGATACTTACAGTTCTTTCTCTGGGTCATCTTTGTGTGGATCCTAACTTTCATTTCTTCTTTTGAAGCCATGACCATGCAGTTCATCAGCCATCGATTCCCAGAAGATCACGACCCCACCATTGGTAAGTCAGATTATCACTTAGGTTTTCCAAATAAACCCCCTATAAGTGTCTTGATGACAATTTTTGAAACAATTTTAGACCATTTATATTTTGAGTCTTTTTGATGTCTAATTCAAATTTATTTAAAAGGGTATGGTGGCAGTTGGTAAACAAATGAATTTTTTTTTCTAACTTAACTCTGTGTGTACATAACCCATCTTAGTCTGTCCTTTACTGAACACTAATGGGACACTTTCTTTGTTATATTTTTATAGTTGGTGTACTGTATTGCCAGATTAAAGGAAAAGTTTAGAAGCCACTTAACAGAAGCCTTTGCTATCACTTCTCTAAGGGTCTGACTTGAGACTGTCTCTGTAACTGTGAGTCAGCTGGTTTGAACTTCCACAAAAGGAAGCAGAAAAACAAGTAGAGCCAGCCTGCTGAACTCTTACATCCCAGACATGCAGAGCCTGGACTTGTTCCACCAGAAGCCCATCATTTACTTCCGTATACCTCAGGTTCATTACATAGCAAGCTCTTCCTTCAGGTCTCTTATAATCCTTAATGCTCTATTGTTAGTAGAACACTGTTGGAGAGTAAAAAGTAATTTTGTTTTGGTTTTTTTAATTGCTGTTCTCCATAAACACTAAGAAAGTTACTGTCATTCCTGAGCCATAAGGATGCAGGTTTGACTTTAAGGAATTATCTCTCAGGATAAAAGAAAAATGGTCATGGGGATAGGGGAGGGCACAGGAGGTCTGCTGTATTACTTGTATTTTCAGAATGTGATACGTTGTCATGATATTGGGTCTCTAAGAAAAATTTCTATTGGGTGAGGCCTCTGCAGCTCTCTTTTCCACAGAGCCAATGAGTGTTCTGTGTTAATCCAGCTTTGGATGTGGTCATTTTATATAGTAGCTGCTTCTGTGGCTTGGGGAAGATAGAAACAGTTCTTATTTTTTCCATGCTATATTAATTCAGAATATTGTTTAGAAATTCACACTATAGTGAGAGTTCTAGGAATAAAATTAATTTAGGAATTCCAGGAATATCTTTTCCTTTCTTTAAAGTAAAACTCATATACTTGAGCTCTGAGTTATTTTTTTTCATCAGGTGATTTTCTTTTCCCCAGTCAGCTACTCTCTTGACAATATTATCTGATTGAAGAGCAAATACTTTTATCTCTGGAGTTCCTATTATGTACCAAGCATGATGGTAGGCCCTGGAGGTACAGCACTGAGCAGAAAGATATGGTGTCTGCTCTCATTGAGCTTACACTTCAGTGCATTTTGTTTCCAACTTTGGCTACTAACTCTAAGAAGAAAAACTTTGTATTGTAACCAGTACACACGTTAGTATATGTGTGTGTGTGTGTATTTGCACATATGTATGTGTAATTAAAATACCATGAACCTATATTTACCTCACTACATGTGTTGCACTCTCATATTTTCTCTTTGATTTTAGATTTCTGCTTGTTTATTTTAATGCTGGCCCTAACCCATTAAATTCATCCACAACTCACTAATACTAATGGATCATACATGACTTAGTTTGAGATACATTGATTTAGTAGGCTCTTCAACTTTGAGGAAGAGTTCAAGAAAAAAATGTTTAAAGGAAATACATCAGGCTATAAGCAGCAATTGTTTGATGGAAATACTGAGTGGGTTTTTCTCTTTTTTTTTTATTTTACTGTGTTTTCCAAGGTTATCATAATATGTATAAAGAAATTTGCTTTCATAAAGGAGAAATTATGACAATATGGATTCTTTAGAAAATAGTAAACTTTTTTTTTTTCCTATAGTGTTAAAAATGAGGAGGAACTATATAGCATATGGTTAAGGACACATAGCTTTTGAGTCAAGTAGCCCTTGGTTTTGATTCTGGTTATATCATTAATACACTGTGTAATATGGAGAATACATTTAATGTTTTAGAGTTTAATTTTCTTTATCTGTAAAAAGGAGATAATAATACCTACCTCATTGGATTATTGTCTCTATTGAATGAGTTAATATATGTAAATCACTTAGGATAATGCTAATAACTTTAATAAATGATAAAGTTACTTTTCTGGAGTAACATTTTTTAAAGACAATCTCTCAGTTCGTTTTTAGCTTAGAATAGTAGGTGAAGTCTTATAAGTGTAAGCTCCGAATAAACTTACATCATAGCTTATGTGGAAAAAAAAAAACTAGTTGAACACACATCCTGCATAACTCAATGATTTTAGCAGCTTCCTGAAGACATTAGGGCACTTAAAGAACTTATGTGTAAACTACTTCTCCATAAGATGAATTTCAAAATAAGATTGCATATTCCTGCACTTACGGGTTTATAGTACACCTTTCTTCCCTCCTGTAGAAGATGCTTATAAAATCCGGATCCGTATTGATGATGAGCCTGCCAATCTGGACATTTTGGATACAGCTGGACAGGTATTAAATCCCAAAATGCTATGAGTAAAAGCCTTTTTGCTCTAGTAAGGGGGAGGGGATGACTTACACAGCGAAGATCACTGGTTCATCTCTTTTAATTTTTCATGCACTCTGACTCAGGATAGCAGGTAACCAACATGTCTCTTCTTTAATCTGAAATAAGTAGCTAATGTGCATATAGTTCTAGGTTGCATCAATACATTAATAATTCTTGTTTCCCTCTAGGCAGAGTTTACAGCCATGCGGGATCAGTATATGAGGGCAGGAGAAGGGTTTATCATCTGTTATTCTATCACCGATCGTCGAAGTTTCCATGAAGTTCGGGAGTTTAAACAGCTTATTTATCGAGTTCGACGCACTGATGATACCCCTGTGGTTCTTGTGGGAAATAAGTCTGACCTAAAGCAGCTAAGACAGGTGAGGATAGAGTGGAAAATGCGATGTATAATCTTATGAGATTAGTCATTTTGTTTCTCTGTTTATAGATTTCTTTGCCTTAAAATGAAAATTTTAAGTTAGCTTCTCCCATGGTTACCAAAGGGGAAAGGGGGAGTATAAACTAGGATACAGTATATACATTCTACTCCATATAACATAGATAAACAGGACCTACTGTATAGCACACGGAACTATATTCAATATCTTGTAATAACCTATAATGTGAAAGAATCTGAAAAGTAGTAGTTATGTATATAACTGAATCACTTTGCTGTACACCTGAAACATTGTAATCAACTATACTTTAATAAATGAAAACAAATAAATAAAAAAAAAATAAAATTAGCTTCTCCCTAACCTTGAAAACTCCCTATCTATCCTGATTTGCTGTTTTCTTGGATAAAATCTGGATTTTTAGGAATCATTTTACAGGACAAAATCTACAAGGTAATAATCAGATGACAAATAGAATACACATTAAGTGAAGGATCATAGAATGTTCATTTCCTAAAACCTCAGAAATAAATCTGTTTATGCTGCAAAAGGAGTAACTTAGGATAGACTTTAAGATCTGTTTCCTGATGGTGAGGATTATGAGTCCTGGAAAGAGAGTAAGAAGTTTTAGAAAATTTTAGAATAGGTGATACCCTTCAAGTTAGCAGTGCTGTTTAAAATTTTTCGCTGTTTGGTGTAGAGTTGAAAGAGTAATGAAACCGGCACATTGATCACTATTAGGGAAAGCAATGAATGGTACAAACTTTTCAGAAGTAGTTTGACAGTAGTTAGGTTCATAGTGCTTCTCAATTAATTCCTGTTTAAAATGTCTATTCAGGGATTTACATATAAAATGTTCATTGCCAAGCTATTTAGGGTAGCAAAAAATTAGAAGAAGTCTAAATGTCCAGAAGTAGGAGAAATTATGATATATGTAATAATTGGATATATTGATTTGGGGTTGCTTATAGTTTTCAGTATTGTAGTTTAAATACGTCTCTTTGCCTTATGACTTACTTTCTTGAAATTAAAAGTATGAAGAAAATTAAGATTGTATATTTGATGTCTATAGCTATTCCCTGTTCCAAAAAATTATCTTTAATATAAACTGGAAATGGAATCACATAATTTGAAGGCAGAAGGAGTCTCCCAGTGTTACAAGTAGCACTGTACTCTGCTTGGACACCTCCAGAGTGTAGCTCTCTCTTCCTGTTAAGAAAGCCCCTTCACTTGTTCGGGCAGTTGTAATTGTTTTCCACAGTTTGCACTGTAAATTTTCTCCTGTTTACATTTTTAAAGGTCACCAAGGAAGAAGGATTGGCTTTGGCCCGAGAATTCAGCTGCCCCTTTTTTGAGACATCTGCTGCATACCGCTACTACATTGATGATGTATTCCACGCCCTTGTGCGGGAGATACGAAGGAAAGAAAAGGAGGCGGTACTGGCCATGGAGAAAAAGTCTAAGCCCAAAAACAGTGTCTGGAAGAGGCTAAAATCACCATTCCGGAAGAAGAAAGATTCAGTAACTTGAAGGGAAGGTGTGATGTGTCCATCTGAACTGCAGTGCTTAACCAGAGCAGTCCAGTGACCTGCATAGTGAGCATGGTGCTTGTTCTTTCTCCTGTTATGACCATTATTTTAAAAGTAACTGATGATGGGGACATGCCCACTAGGAGTTTTCAATGATGTGGTATTTAAAATATTGTCTCTTAGCTAATTCTGATGTTATTAACCCAGTGGAGCACTGTCTACTTTTAAATTGTCACATTAGAACTTGATCTCAACATTTGGGGTTCTGTTGCTGGTATTAATTAATGGAAATTTTTTATACCCAGGGGAATATGTATACCGTGTATGTTTGACTCAGCTCACAAGAGGAATTTTTTGCCGTGCACTATTCTGTGTTCTCTTTCAACTTCAATTTCCTGGGACTGTCCCAGGGAAGGACCTCAATCTTTTCTATTCGTGCTGTGCTTCCTGGAGACAGAACAGAAATCATATAGGGCAATTAATTCTAAAGACATCAGTGCTAAAGTTTAGCAAATAGCTATGGAACTGACTCCTGTTGCAGATTATGGAGTGATGAGATTGGGGAAATCAGGCTGTGTTTTTGCAGGAACTTGACTAGCAACAGGTAGGATCAGAACAGTATTCTCAGAAGGAGCCTGTCTTTCGTAAGAAGCACACATCTGACCCAAATGCACTAGGACGGATGAGAACAGACAGAAGCATATAAAACGTAATGAAGTTTTCTCCTGTGAGGTTATTTTACTCTTCCTTTCAGGGTTTTGCCTTTCTTTACTTTCCAAGGTAAACTCTTTTGAGAACCATTACTGGATTACTAAACTCGTATTTAATCTAAATCCTTGGTTGGGACAGCCATTGCCTTAGACAGGTTTATTTTTTCCCTAGAGATGCACACACCATACATTGACATTAATTGCTTCCTAGTGCTTTCCCTTAGCTTCCCTGTGCTCTCTAGAAGAGCCTGGCCTGGCAAAATGTTTTGTAGGCCCTTTGTCATCAGACTGACTGCATTTTCCACACAGAAGAGACATCAAGAGTTAGTAAAACTGTGTACGTGCCTCCTTGACGTAGACAATCACCAGACTCAGAGTTCTGAGAAAGCCTGCGGCATTTCTGTTTAATGAGCCAGTCTCGAAGCTTTAAAATTCTCATATGTTGAGTTTCTCATTGAAGATATTTACAAGAACCTTGCTAAGTTCACCTCAGGGTTGCCTGAGCCTTGACAAAGCTTGGCGTAAGAGAATACCACTTTGGTAACTATGCATAGTTAAGAAACTTTCGTCCTGGGAAGAATCAGCTTTAAATATTGGTGGTGAGTTCTTTCTTTTAGAATCAGGGTTATTTTGAGACCTGAACTTGTTACGTGTGGAGATTAAGGGCAAAAGTGCTAAGAGTAATACAGCATATGCTGAACATTAAATGTCACTGAAGCAGTGTTTGTGACCACTTTAAACTCTAAGAACATGACTTTTTGTAGCACTTCTTAAAAAGTGCACAGCTCAACTTACTGTTTTCCATTTTTATTACAGACAGAAGGACAGGGTTGTTGTGTTTTCCTTCCAGTCAGTGGTATATGGTATTCTGGGCTTAAAAGTGATGGTTATAACTTTTTTAGCTGAGTAGTGGTCCCTTTTGAAACTCTGGGAAATGTTTTTTCTACCAAGTAAATTATGTTTTATGGTACTCAACCCATCCAAAAGTGAAAGATGCAGAATTTGAATCTATGTAGGACTAAAATCTTACAGGAACCATAGCACTTGGAGAAGCATGAAGTTAGAAAAGAAATACAGTGCAATTCTACTTTAACAGTATTTCACCACATTTAAGCCAGCTTAGAGCCTATTAGGTTTAATGCCTTAGCTTCTCATTACTAATGACCTGAGGAATTGTTATTAGCATCAAGCAAGAAGTTGACAGCTCTGTAATAATTCAGGATAGTCAAGGCAGCAGAGAACATTGCCAGAAAGAAAGATCTGTAAGACAGGGGGGAATTTGTATTATATATAAGAAAAATAACAAATTAATGTCTTTAAGACTATCACTGTCATATATTTGATCATTGGATTAATTGGCCAAAAATTAGTATTGAGAATTCTATTCATGGTGCTAAATAGTTTGAGGGGTATAATATGTGTAAGTCATAGCTTTATTTTTAGTGATCATATAGTGTACATAATTTATAAGCTCTAAATAGTCAGCTTTATCTAATTTGAGGGCATTAAAATCAATTACTGCCTGGAACTTTGAAGAGAGAAAAATTCAGGGACAAGTTGAAAAGCACTGGAACTGTTCATGTCCATACCAGATTGGTAAATTACAAAATTTAGAAGCTGGTGTCTAGGATTAACTGTTAAGAATTCAAAAGGGGATACATGTTTTAACTTTGTGACATATTAGCAAGAATTGGCCTACTGTGATGTTTGGGGAGGAGGGCAAGAGAAAAATTTTTTCACTTATGCACTTGTATATGAAGACAGTTTGTATGACACAATACAAAACTTTTAAACAATTTACTGGGCTTCTCCTTTACTTAACCTATGCGTGGGTAGAAATGTTTGGAATCATTGCACAAGGGTCATTTTAAGAAAAAATTTAATACCATGTGATTTTATATTCTGGAAAATACTGATTCAGAAAATTTTGAGCGCCCACCCTATACAGAACACCTGTGTCAGGTACTCGGGAGCATGCCACGGAATGCTCCTTCACTTGAAGACATTACCTCAGTGCTTGCCCAGGTCAAGGGGTGGGGAAGGAGGCGGAGGTGCTGTGGTCCAACTGCTGAAGAGTCTCCCTGTGGCAGTCAGTGGGGTCCCAACTCCAGGCACTGCCTGGCTCTGGTTCCTGACCCCAAGCACTGCCCACTATCCCAGAGCCAGCAGACACCAGTAGACCAGTGACACTTGGTGTTTGGTCAGGCCATTGGGAGGGCTTGAAGTCCAGAGTGAACTGCTGCCTGAGGGACCCTGCTGAGACCCTAGCATCTCAGGAGAGAGGCAGACTGACAAGGCAAAATTTTAAAAAGAGATTACCTGTCAGGTGGGCAGACAGGAAAAACATATATTGAAAATGGCAGCACAGTTGCCACCTGATCAAGGATTAATTAAAGTTGTTTCAAGTATGTATACTAAATGTGAGAGAATGAGGAATCACTCTTTTAATGTTCAGGTTATTGCTTTTATCTCCACTATTCAAATGGGCATCAGTGTTGGTACAGAGGACTTAGCTTTGACATAAAAGGAATGTACTTTTGTGTCTCATTATTTAACATTTATTGAGTAGGTCAGTAGCTGTCAGTGTGGTCCACTGTTGAAACAGGGGTAATGGAGGGGGAGCATTCCATGTTCTGCTGTAACCTGTTAGGATGGGCAATGGAATTACAGTCAGAGTATTTATGGATAGTTATGTGCACTAAGCCCTGTTTGCTTTAAGAGCTGTGAGGGATTGAAGGGATGTAAAATATCCCTGTTCTGGAGCTTTGATAAAATTTGCATATCCAAAACAACTAGAGGTTAATCTTAAAGTAGTAGATTACATGCTTCAAACTGCAAATGTTACAGAAATTCAGAAAAGGAAGGAATTAGCATGGCCGGGGCAGATCAGTGGAGCTGCCTCTGAGAGTGAATGGGTAAGGAGGCAAACTGAGGAGAGATTGAATTCAATCTGAATGGAATAATAAAGAGGTAAGAGCAAAGAGATGTAATTTCTGAAATTCCTCATTCCTAATATTTATTGCTTATCTTTTTTTGAAAAAAAATCCTTATACAATTTTAGTAAGCTCTTGACAATTAATAGTGCTGCACTTCTTCCAAATTCAATCTAGAGAAGGGTAAGACAGAGAAATTTGAAGTCATTTTTTGGGAGTCCCTGTTGCCTTTGTTAACTTTGATGAGCACTTGGCTCTAACAGATGGTTTAAATACTGAAAATGTTGGAGATGCAGTAATCCCAGGTTTGCTCAGCTTCAGGTTAAAATTTACTTTCAAATGTTTCTTCTCATAATCTCATCAGCTCAACTGTAACTGAAACTCAGGTGGTAAAACCATACAGGGAAGTAGTTGGAAATCCTCGATCTACGACTTAAAAAATTATTAACCCTATCCTCAAAGTATCTCTAAATGCTCTCACTGCACAAAATAATTTTGTCTTTGATTTCTCTGCACCAAGAATTGCTGTCAAATAATTAGGTATAGCATGAATTAGAATAAATTAAGAAAATGGCAACTATATTTGTACTTTACTCAGAAGTTTCGACAAGCTTTTTTCAGTGAAAGGGGACATGAATCTGTTGCTGTTCTTCCTTGCTTTATTAAACTGAGCGGTGTGCTGTTCACCTGTCTGGCTAGACTGCACCCATACCCATGGAGAAAGCTAGAGCTGCCTTAACGCTTGTCTGCAGAAAGCACAGCCTCTGGTGACGAGTTGAGTTGAATTGATTGGCATCACTATTTAGAAGTGAAGGATCTAGTATGTCCTGGAGGAACCAGGATGAATTTTAGTTTTTAGGAAAATGTGGTCAGATAGCATAAGTGAGTCAACCCATCTGCAGAGGCTCGCAGACACATTTCACTGTCCTGTTGGTCTGGCCTGGGTGTGGCCAGCTTCCTTAGGGTAGAATGAGTTAGTTAACCTAACTAAGGAGTCCTAGCATGGTTTCTGCTGGGGAGCGGCGGGAGTGATTACAATTGATTGGGAAGACAAGGCAATCAGTAGGCAACATAAAAACCGAGATAGTACATTGACTAGTTAAAAGAATACATTGCAAGATTCTAGGATTAAATTGGTAAATGGAATTAGACCATAAGGATTTTTCCAAAGGATGGGAAATGTGACTTGAAACAACAGAAAAGTCAAGAATCTCATCTGTAGTACAACTTCAACACACAATTTGAGGCTGGGAAAGTCAAGACTACACCGTGTTGTACGTAGAATGCGTATCATGAAGCAAGCTTGGGGATAAACGGTAAGAGCTGGGATACAGCAAGAGACCAACAGGGCAGGCCTAATTGGATGGAAAGCCATGGAGGCCAGTCTGAAATGTGCATAATTTCCAAATATCTAGCTATTCTGGATCAGAAACAGCTGGAGAGCTGTTTTGTTTTTTTCTCATTTTCTCACCTTAACCTCTGGAGATTTTTGACTTGATAGATCTCTTCTAGGACCCAGGAATCTATATTAAAACAAAAACCTCTCCAGGTGATTCTGATTGTAGCCACACAGCCATTCCTGGGATTAGGAATCGCTGGCCTGGAGGATGTCCAAGTGTCTTGGGAGATGATTGGAGGGCCGTACAAAGTAGTGATAGGTTGTAGTTAACAGGTGTGGAAAATTGTGGCTCTCTATAGAATGGTGTGGGGATGGGGAGCAGCTGGAAGTAAGCAATAAGAGGGAACTATTGTATAGTTCACAAGTAGGGAAACAAGGGCTTTGGCTGCAGGGACAAGAAGAAAAATAAACTCATACCTTGTTATGAAGGAAACCACTGGAGAGCACAAAGGACTGTTGGTCTTAATGTTTTGAAATCTCCAATCAACTTTTAAACGTAAGTTGGCCTCGTGACAAAATTACTGAAATATTTTAGCTTTGTCTAATAGTCCTTGCTTTAGAAAAAAAAAAGCTTTGATGAGCAGCTTTTGGTTCAGTGTATACATTCCTCAGCACACATGATTATATCATTAAGTCACCCAATTTTTTGAACAAAAGCTGCTGGGGTGGGGACATGTGTCATTTCCTGCCCTTCCCAGAGCTGGTTATTGCTAGAATTTATTACAGTTTGCTCTGAGCCAGGAGAAAGTCTTTATCTCCAGAAATATCTCCCACCAGATGCTTTCCTTAGTTTCCTTGCAGAGAAGTGTGTAGGTGAGGGAGTGGAAGCAGAGAAACTTATGGTTTATATGCAGGTCAGTCCAAATTTGTGCTCAAATACAGTGTAATCCAACAAATGTCTACTGGCCTGGAAGGCATGCATGCACATCAATTTAGTCAAAAACAACTTGCACAGTCCCACCCAAAACATTGTGACCCCTCTTATTTTTGTATCCTTAGACTCCTCAAGCCAGTATGTGGGTCTGGTTGCAGCTAATATACATCCACCACCACCAAAAAAACAGTAACAAACAAAACAACTCTAGACCAAAAGTTCTTTTGAAACTTCAACTCAGAGAAAATAGGAAGAAGAAGCAAAGGCTTTTGTGTTTGCTTTAGGTCTGCTCCCTAGACAATATTTTGCTGCCTGCCTGTGTGCCTTTATGCAACAAACCTTTATTGAGTGCCTGCTGCAAACCAAGACTTTATCTAGGGTGTTGGGAATTCAACAGTGAATGAAAAGAAGCACATAGCTCTTGGAGTCTCAGTTCTGTTCTTTGGGCACCTATAATTCTTAAGTGCAAGATCTCACATGAAATTTGATCAAATCAACTGGTAGAAGAGTAAAAACAGGTAAGGGACAAGTGGGAATTTCAATTCCCTGGTAAACAACAATGTTTAAATGTTAGTTTGGAAAAATGCCCGAGAAGAGGCTGATTTGGCGTGAGTGAGTGTAAATTAGGAAAATGCCCGATTTCATGCAGTAGCAGGTGGCCCTCTAAAACGTTGAAGACACTGGCATCAAGAGCATGGGCACATGGTGATTTACATGAGTTCCTGTAGCCTTCGCTTCTTTACTTCTTTCCTTGAAGTCTCCGCCTGTAGTGATGGTAGGAAAATAGAGCTTCTGGAGTCAGAATGCCACAGGGTGAATCCAGGCTGCTTTGCTTATGAGCGGTGTAACTTAGAACAAGTTGTTTAAACTCCCTGGACTTTGGTTTTCTCATCTGTTAAATGACAATAGTAATAGCACGTATCCAACAGGGTCTTTGGAAGGATTAAGTGAGTTTTAAACGTATAAAGTGCTTAAAAAGAAAATGAGTCCCTCTTTATGGCCTTTGTCAGGGCTTTTCAACTAAATTGAGGGTTTTTTTTAATTAAAAAAATTTTTTTGATGGGGAGAAATTAGGGATTGATTGATTGACTGATTGATTGATTCATTTATTTATCTTTAATGGAGGTACTGGAGATTGAAGCCAGGACCTTGTGCATGCTAGGCATGCGCTCTACCACTGAGCTATATCCTCCCATCTAGACTGAGGTTGAATATAATTTTTGAAGTGAATTACCACCTCCCCAGACTTGCACACAAGAGCAGCTAATGAGTTATCAGGCTCTTACCCAGATTTTTCTGTTAGCACATCTGTTCCTAGGCCTGCTGAGCTTTGAGGTCTCCCTCAGGAGTTTGCTCCTGAACACCAAGCAGAGTTTTGAGCATTTCTTAGAGGTGTTCAGAGGTGTATTTGACCTGGTACAGTATTAGGCAATTAGGATATTCTTCAGTTCACTATCTTGTAAGACTTACGCTGAATAAGAATAGATGTTCTCAGCTTTCTGAAAAATTGTGCCCTATGGCTAAACTTATGTTGTTCTTGAATTATTTAAAAAAGGACTCCAAGCACTAGATTGCTTGTCTTTTCACAGGGGATGAGTGAGATCAGTGGGTGAGGCACTTGGTAGGTTGGCAACTCTTCTCAGAGAGTTTGTAGTAAGATCACAAGAGAAGACACCTTGGAGTGAGAGGTACTGTAGAAAACTATGCGATGTTCTTTATTCGTTGCCTACTCAATGCCTCCTTCCAAAGGAAATGACATTTTATTCAAGAATCCACCCACTTCCCATAGTCAGTTCCAGGGCAGTCCTAAATGGCCTAAAGATAATCCCATCCTCCTTGCCTGTGACTGGTTCAGAAATGACCATGTGGCACATTTTGGACCAGCAAGATTAGAGGAAAGAATAGCTAGCCGCTTCTGGAAAAAATTTACCTTATTTTTCTGGGAGAGGCCCTGAAGTGATCGCGTCTTTCCCTCTGGAAGTGCTTCTATAAACATCATAAAAGCCTTAGGATGAAGCTAGCATATCAGAGTGACCCACAGAAAGAACATGGGCTCCTCATAGTATTAGTGACCTTTTGCCAAGTCAGCTCTGGAGCCAAACCTGCCTTTGGACTTCAAGTTAAGTGAACTGATCCATTTTCCTAATGTTTAAGCCAAGTTGAATTTGGTTTCCTGTTAGTTGTGGCCCAAAGCATCTTGAGTGCCAAGATACTCTTACTATCAGTGTTATTATATTATCATGTTAGAAAAAAGTAATATACAAAATTATATACATATCATGACTGGAATCATCAGATAGTTCAAACAAATTGGAAGGAGACATGTCAGAATTAGTACTGTTTGTCTGTAAGTGGATTTTTTCCTATTTCTATGAACTTCTACTTTATTATACATGTTTTTGACAATGATCCTGAGTAATGGATCAGGGGGGAAAATGCTCAGGAAATAAGATTAGAAGTCAAAACAGGGGGGAAGATACAGCTCAGCGGTAGAGTGCATACCTAGCATGCACAGGGTCCTGGATTCAATCCCCAGTACCTCCATCAAAGATAAATAAAATCAATTACCTCCCCGTCAACAACAACAAAAAGACAAAAAGGGTTGGAATCTTGATTTTTTTTTCCTCTTTATTTTCCAATTTTCTTATAATATGCTTATGATGTTAGTTTTGTAATTTAAAAATGTTTTATAGTTCCTTCACTGAAACTTTCAAAGAGCAGAGCCTTTTTCTCCTGCTTCCTTTCTCGCTACTTCTCGCAGGTACACACAGTGTTCCTTTTCTTTCAGAGCATTTCTGAGTTTGTAATTAAATATTTATTAATGTGATTATTTGATTAACGCTTGTCCTCTGCTAAACTCCTCAAAAGCAGGACTCTTGCTTGTCAATGTATTGTATCCCCAGTACCTGGCACATGGTAGGCATTCAATTAAATTTTTTTTTCTTGACTAATGAGTAAATGAGAGAGACATAATCAGACAGAATTTTTTTTTCTTGACTAATGAGTAAATGAGAGGACAACTCAGCATTGCTTTTGGCGATAAATATTTCCAATTAAAGGAGCAGGCTAATTCTCAGCACTGAAATCCATTATGTCTTGCTCTGGTGGTTATAGTCTCAACTATTACATTTTAAGAGGAAAACAGAAGGACTAGAAAAAAAGACTCTGGGTCTGGAGCCTAGAATCTGCATTTTTCAACAAGTGTCCCAGAAGATTCTGAACCACACTTTGGAAAACATGCCCACATTCTGTTGGAGTCTGAGTGTGAGCATCATTCATTGTCATCCAGCTTTCAAGAAAATCATGCTGATGTCACTGGGTCTATTTAATGTGAATCAGTCTTTATTTTGCACTTGTGTGGGGCATTAACAAATTCAACATACAAGATAGCATTACATATTGTAGGTTAGCGTTACAGCATTATGCAGTTTCACACAATTCATGTTAGCTTTTTCGATTTTTCTTTTTTTTTCTTTTTTTTTAAATTTGACACGTTTATTTTAGAGTTTCATTTTTTACAAGAGAAGACACAAGGTAAAGAAAGACGACCACATCGGAGAAGAATCACGGTGAGGGCAATGTCACTATCCTGGCGATAAGAAAAGCCTTCCAAGAAAAAGGACTTGCATTTTTCCCTCTCCTGAGCAAGCCGCCCCTGGCCCACCAACCAGTTCTGCCTGTTTTCACATCCAGAGCACTGCTCATAAACGTGTACATCTCAGCTGTGCTCCACTGAGAAGAACCGAAAGAAGGAATAAGTCATAAAGGGACTTTTGTTATTAAGAAAAAAAACTCTCGTCTTCCCAAGGGAATCAAGATATCAGCAGAGAAGGACTGACTCTTGGAAAATCAGAAGTGACCATTCCCTAACCTATTCCTGACCATGAGTGCCTTGTACAAAAGCTAGAATGTGACTCTCTTGTCTTTCAACTGACTCTTAGGAGGAGGCATTCCTCCTCCACCCTTATCAGTTAGCTCTGGGAGGAACAACTGTGAAAGCCAAAGTCAGCTCAGAAACTTTGGGACGGCAAAGTCAAGGGCACGATGGATCAAGCCTGAGGTAGGAGGGAGGAACCCTGTACTGTTTGCCTCTTTGCCCTTTTCTGAGAAAGACACTGAGGCAGCTCCTAGGCAACAGAACTCCTGGTTCCCCCCTGTCACCTCACCACCCACTGCTCAGTAGACCCAAAGAATGCAAGGAATAAAGCTACCAGGAGATGGGGAAGAGAGGACTGGCGTGAGGCTGTTTTCCCAGACTTCCCTCAGGAGGAGCTACAGAGGCACACACAGCAGGGCAAAGACCGGACTATCTCCACCTGTTGCTTCGCATTGTTTCTGGGAAGGAAACAAAAGTGGGCTGCTCAGCGATTTCTGATCTTTAGACATTAAGGCGATGAAGAGGAACCATTTAAAATTTTTCCTAATGGGGCTTCAGAATGCTCCTGTCAGATTTACATTAAACTATCTCAATGCATTTTTAGAAAACAAAAATTATTTTCTTCTACGTATGATACAGTATTTACATTCCATGGAGTACAGGATAGAGACTGGTGATGTGAACCCAACTGATGGTGAGATTGTGAGTCAAATTATGGGGGCTGGGGGCTGACAGGGACAAGAACAGAGTGGGCTTTGTGCCTGCTCAGAACTGCTCTTCATTGTCAAGAATCCAGGTGGGAAAAAAAGGAAAAAAAATGATGCAGGGACACAGATTAGTATTAAATCCACAAGAGTTAAGGGATCGTCAAAGGCAACATCACCACTCTCTCCATGGAAACTCAGCTTTCCAGCTCCCTTCTCAGAAGCAAGTTAGATCGTGATGTTCTTGTATGAATGTGGGTTTTCAATCTTGGCTCATCTTTCAGGCCTTGGTTCAAGCCGCTGCTTATTTGAGTTCCTCTTCAGGCTGGCAAAAAATATCTACTACCTATCCAGGCTTACTTATTATCAATGAAGTCTTTGCCATCTGAAAAGTCTCAACTTTAGAGACACGGCTAGACTGGGAATAAGGAGATGTGAATTCTAATCCCAGCAAGATGCTGAATCTCTCTCAACCTCTCTTGTCCACTGGCAGGAGGATTGACATCTGTGGTCCCCCCATTCCTTCCTCTTCTCTTGAGATTCATAAGTCTTAAGAACTAAGCCCTTTGTTTTGAGGGAAAGGATGTTCTGAAAGAATCTAAGTCATCTTTATTATTCATTTAATTGCATTTCCTCATTTAGTTATTTTTAAGAGCCATTACTGAAAAATTTAAGGAGAAAAAATAATTTCTGAAGGCCCTTTTCCTTATGAAGCCAAACTAACCTCATCTAAGCTACTTGAGAAGACTCTAAGCTTCTCAATGGTTAGCATCACTGGAGAAGCAAAGGCCAGTTTAATCCTTCAAACCTCTGATGATTTCTAACCCATCGACCAACAAATGGCTGTCACTTCCATATACAGCTGCAAAGGCAGATGGCAGTCACCTCATTTTCCTTTCCTTGTCTTCATACTGCAGACAGAGTTTGGGATCAGCTGGATGAGTTCACTGGTCCTATCCTAGAGCTGAATTTGAAGTCCCCAAAGCTCTTTTTAGAGAAGTCATCTAGTTTTGTAAACTTAAAGTCTACCTAATAAGTCTGATGTCTTCATATACTTGATCACAAATTAATCAAGGACTGCCTTTTACCCCTTCATAGCAGGAGGGCTGACAGCATACAAACTGCATTTCTCGGTCTTTCTCCTGAAAACTCTGCTTTATCCATTCCACCTTTGTTTCTTGGCTTACTACAGACCTCTGGACCTTGAGCTCAGTCAAAGGGCAGAGATGGAATAGGTAACAGGGAGAAAAGATAGAGATGATGAAAACATGAGGTTTTACAAGAGCAAAATATTCTTCTGCAGAGGTGGGGTGTGAGAATAACTCTCCAGAGAAGCCCAGTAAAAAGAGATCAATTTCAGGTAATCAGCAAATACAATTCGGCACAAAACACAATTTTCATGGATTAAAATCTGTAACTTGATGTTGGCAGTTAGCCTAATTTCTTCAGTTTGTATTAGACATGCAAGTATAAGGTTACATTGTTATATATAGACTTGTAGAGGTCTTTCCCTTTCTTTTTTTCCCCATTTGAAAAAAAAAAAAGGAATTTCTAGTGCCTTGCAAAGGAGAAAAATCATCATCGCTAAGAACTGATCATCTGCAGCTGTGGTCATGTGGGGTGTTCTTTGTGGGGTTTGTTTTGTAAGAAATTTTCTTCTACAACTAAAATGAGGTTTTGAGTCCGCTTCCCTCTGTCATCTCTCTCCCCGCCACGTCCCCGCCCAGCCCGGCCCCGGGGTTAGAGGCGAGGAGAACAGGATTAGTACTCGCTCAGACTGTGCCACTTGGCCACAGGCTTGCGGGGGCTCTCGCAGACCTCTCTCCAGTGTTCGGCACCGCTGGCTGTGACACTGTGCGCGCCCAGGATCAGCCTTCCCACCACCTCGTTCTTGGTGGTGCGATCGAAGTCGATGACGAGGAACTCGATGCTGATGTCAGGCAGGAGGTCGGTGGGGATATCGTAGATGAAAGACTCGTTGAAGACTGGGTTCAAAGTGCACTTCTTCACGTGGGTTTTCTTCTTGGCGATGCGCTTTCTGCCGTAGTAGACGTTCACCTTGACGTAAGGATCTGGGGCCCCCAAAGAGATAAGAAAAAGGGAGACAGGCCTATGACACAGTCCTCTCCTGTACAGTGGTGACTTCATGCTGGGGAGAAGGGGGTTCTGTTCATCTCCTTGGCCACCCCCGTGTGGTCTTTAGTGACTGCACAGTAGGTGCATGCCGACTGTGTGCACATCTGCCTGCCTGGACAAGGGGCCAAGGAAACCATGCAGGAATGGAACTGAACAACTGGCTAGAGTCAGGGCTGAAGAAACCCCACGACACCAACAAGCATTCTCTAGGGCGCGGGGAATGACAACAGCCTGCAGTCTTTTTGAGAGTCTCACCCGGGGCAAGGGCACAGCACCTACCACGCATATCACTAGGAGACCCAACCAAATGTAAAGACCTCATTTGCTCACCCAAATCTCCTCCCTGGCTACATTCATTGGGAAAAGAATGCAGACAGAGAGGAACAGGGGGAAAAGTGAGAGGCGTCGGGGGTCCTGAAAGGTGCCTGGGTCACAGACAAGGGGCAGTAGTTGAGGGGGGAGGAGGTGGACAGATAGAAATAGGTTGAAGTAAATAGCTGCTACCTGAGAGACCGGTGATATCCATCTTCGGCAAGTGTCTGGCTTTGAGGACCACCACTGTCATTCTTTGTGCCACAGGCTGATATGACAGAGACACCTGGAGCTCCCCTCTGCTAATGCACTTCTGTGGAGAAGAAATAGCAGATGAGGATCTCGGCAGAGGGTGCAGGCCACGGCACAGAAAGCACGCAGGGGAAAAAGGAAATGTTCAAATCATAATCCTGATACAGAATAAAATCATTTGCACGGAGAAGCAGTGTAGCCTAGTATTTCAGAGTACAGACTCCGAAGTCAGACTGGCCTGGATTCAAATTCTGACTTTGCTTCCTATCAGTATGACCTGGGACAAGTTACTTGAGCTCTCTGTACCTCCACTTTGTCACCTATAACATGGAGTTAAATACTGTACCTACTTCACAGGGTTAGGAAGAGGATGCAGTAAGTTAGAATTTGTAAACCACCACAGTGCTCAGCACACAGTGTATACGAGACATGCATTCTCTCCTAGTTTCATTTGGTTTTTGTGATAAAATAGTTTTGAAGGCTGTATAGTGGGACATAGGAAACTTGAGTTTGAGTCTTAACTTTGCCTTTTACTCACCACCTGGCGCTAGGCAAGTCCCTGAACTTTCTGGAGTCTGTTACTCCATTAAATATCAACACCTGCTCTGCCTGCCTCAGTGTATATGCCCTTCAATGTCTTCTCCAGCCAAGGCAGCTTCCTCTCCACATCTTTGTTTCCCCACCTTTAAATTTTACGCTAGGCTCTATTTTGAGCTTGGAAAAACCCTCCAGCCCTCCAAGAACATTTCTCTTTTTTGGTTTCATTTTTTGGTTTTGGTTTTGTTCCTTTTTTTTTTTTTTTTTTGGTCCTCCAAGAACATTTTAAACAAGAGTGGATACTACATGCCATGTGTTGGGGATTCAAAGCTGATAGAACTCAGTTCCTGCTCCCAAGGAACTACTCATGGAGTAGAAGAGAGAGATGTAAACATATTTACTTGTCCGAAAAGTAAGAAGCCTAAGTGCCGCTGGGAGATTCAGAGAAGGCTTTGCCTGCTGATGTCCAGGCTGAGTTTGAGGGGGTTAAGAGCCACTGAGGCACTGGACAAAGAGAAGACCACGTGGAGCAGAGCGGTAGAGTGGCTGGTACCAAGGCATTGGGTGCTGAAAGGTAGGCTAGGCTGGGTTCAGAGGATGGTGAGTGGCGAGTATGCCTGAATTTGGGGTGCTGGCAGGGGGGATGGGCTGGGAACCCAGAGAGGTGGGTTGGGGGATGGGAGGTGAAGGGCAGTGGAGACAGGCTGACCAAGCAGCAGAGCCACCAGCAGCACACAGGTGAGAGGAGGTCTGTAAGCATAGTAGTGACAAAGTTGTTGTCGTTAATATATTAATAATCATGTTATTCTAGTGAAAGTCAGAAAGCTCAGTTAAGAGGCTGCTGCAACAGGCTAGGGAAGAAACTGACAAAGCCAGAAACCAGGGCGGTAGCAGAGGAGACAGATGTGGGGTAAGTTATGTCTCAGGACGAATTGTCAGAATTTGCTGGTTTGGAGTGGCTAACTGGATGTAAATATAGGCGAGAGGGAAGAAATGGAGGAATATTTCTTGTGTTTCTAGCTTAGAAAGTGGGGATGATGGGGGAGGGTATAGCTCAGTGGTAGAGCATATGCTTAGCATGCACAAGATCCTGGGTTCAATCTCCAGTACCTCCATTAAAATACATAAATAAATAAACCTAATTACCCCCAAAAAATAATTTTTAAAAAAGGAAATAAGAGCTGCTTAAAAAAAAAAAAAGTGGGGATGAGGCTGGGACCAGGGAAATAAAAGGAGGTGGGATTGGAGGCATTTAGGACAGAAGTTCAATTCGAGACAAAAATCATTCCTCCACAATCAAATCTTATTTCTTGTATTCTTCATAGTCCCAAAGAAATGTCAGCTACTCCAGGAATTCTTCTTAGATTCAGCAAAAATAGACTAAACTCACTACCAGTCTTCCATATGCCACATATCCACCAAAATGACTTCTTGTCCACTTACTAAGTACCAGGCACTCTGCTAGCAGCTAGGGCTGAAAAGGGACAACAAGGGACCTCATCCTCAAGAAGCTCACCTGCTAGTGCACTACCTGCTCAGGTGTCTGGTGCAGGAAAGGCTAATAGCAGTAAATAATTTAATTAGCTCATCAGTGAATAATAAGGGGAAAAAACCTAATAGTTCATGCTTTGATTATGTCTTTTTTTTGGTTTTCACTGGTTTACATTTTTAAAAATTTGTTTTAATTTAGGTTTTTTGTTTTGTTTTATTTTTTTGGAGGCACTGAGGATTGAAGCCAGGACCTCGTGTATGCTAAGCACACTGAGCTATACCTCCCCACCGATTATAAGTCTTAAGTCATCTTGAGGAATGAAACTGTGATAATATTTTCACATGGTTTAAAATTTTTCTTTTTTAAAAATTTAATTAAATTAATTAATTTACTTAAAAAAATTCTTAAGGCTGTATTTCATACCAGGAGCATATGGAAATGCCTTTCATAGGGCATACAACCCGACTAAACTTTAAACTTAGCCTTTAGCTTTTGAAAATGAAATATAAAAAAGAATAGACTGTAAAAAAGATTTTCATGGTTTTCTCTGCTAGATTGAAGCCCCTTGTTTTTTCCTTATCTATAACATACATATTGTTGGCTCTTGATTATATTCACAGGAAGTACCCTCAGCCAGTTTAAAATCACAGGCTGGCTGCCCTGGTTAATCAGTATACTTCTGGGCTGCTTCCTTTTGACATCAGTCAGAACACAATCAGAGAATGTAAACTAATTTACATTACTAAACTGGCATCAGGAAAGTAATCTCTCATCATAAAGAAAATCAAATGCCTTCCAAATCATTCAGAACTGAGCTGCCCAAAGCAATATCCACCAGCTACATGTATCTATTTAAATTTATTTAAATTTTTTAATTTTCTATTTAAATTTTACTTTTAATTCATTAAAAATAAATAAAATTAAAATTTTACTTCCTTAGTCACACTGGCCATATTTCAAGTGCTTAATAGCCACATGTGCCTAGTGGCCACCATAGTAGACAGTGTGAATATAGAACATTTCCATCATCATAGAAAGTTCCAGTAGATAGTGCTGATCAAAAAGAACTTTTGGATTATTTGGGCCACAGCTCCCTTCCATTTTCATGAATAATGAAATGTTGACTAGATTTGAAATCTATTTCTGGGACCACACTTGGATATTGGTATCTAAATATTAAATATACAATCTTTGAATAAAATTCTAACTTTATATACAGAAGAAGGCTAGGTGGGGTAAAAGGGAAATTTGATTTAAAAAACAGAGTTTAAAAAATAGTTTTATTTGTAAAAATAACATTGATTACAATCTTATAGCTTAGATTTTCTGATTACTTCTTTAAAACTCTGTTTCTTAATTCTTCCATTATAACAAAATCATCCTAAATCCCTGTGCCCCTTCCCTAGTTCTTTGGAAAAGTGGACAACTTTTGGTTCCCCTCTTAATAATTTCCTCCCCTAACATCACTCTTCAGGCAACTGTTCTCCATCTAATCCCGCCCTCTGCTCCTTCACCTTTGGCCATTTTACATGGGCAGAATGCCTGTCCCCATTCAGCTGTCCCTTTGTGGTCCCAAGTCTGCAGCCACAACACTACCTGAATGCCATTCCATTCTGCATTGAAGGCCAGCATTTCATGTCCCCTCCCCCCGCCCCCTACTCCCCCAGTTCCCCCTCTCTTCCACCCAATTCCCACTCTGAGTAGCTAGCATTGTCAATGGCTCTTTCTCAAGGGCTCTTTGTCAAGGGCTGGGAGCGAACTCTGTTTCCCACCCCCTTGGCCTAGTGAGGTAAAGACCCTGCTGAGGGGCAGGCAAGCAGAAGGACAAGGGGGAGAAAGGGTTTTATCCATGCCTGACAGAGTTGTGAGGCTTTGGTTTCAGAGAGCGGGACCCTTTCTCACTGAGGGGAAAAGAGGAGCAGGAGCGGTGGTCCTAAAGATGTTCAGCTGAAGGAAATGGTTAGGCAAGTGTTAAGTCTGTTTCTGGTAATTAGCAGAGCCCCTTCCAGATTTTTCAAGCCACTGAAGCTTTACATTTGGTGGACTCATGCATCCTCAATAAACCTTTATTGGGGCTAGAAGTTCTAAGCGCTACCTCGACATAAATCACAGTCGTGGGAAAACAAAAGAAACAAAGACCTCAACATTCAACCACATCCACCCCCCCTTCCCTGTCTTCTCCCCAGTACACATCCATAGCAACTTCCTTTATTGTTTATTTCTTTATTGTTCCTGGAAAACTGACATTCCTTTCTCTTTCTCTCTTTTCAGTCCCTTTTGACTAGACTGGATGACCTCTAAGGTCTCTTGTAAATCTGAGATTTTAAGAATCCTCTCATTCCCATGACCATTGTCCTAGGTCATGAACACCAATCTGGTGGTAGAAAGACAGGAAATGGTTTGGAAAACAATGACCTGAAGAAATTAGGAGTCTAACAACTCTCTATTATCCACTTTGTAAATCACTCTTTTCTGCTGTCTTTTCTTTACCCCAGACCTCTCTGCACCACCTCCCTTCTCCTTGTGGGGGATGCACTATGGGAATGTAAATTTACTTTTATTTCTATCTGAATAAAATATTAGGGGAAAAAAAAAGCTGCCACTGGAAAAAAGTCCAGTTCCTAGTTCCTATGTCCAACTCAGAGATTTGGGGCATTATAGAGTTTATTTTTGTTGTTTTTATTTTTATTTATTTATATTTTGGGGGAGGAAGTAATTAGGTTTACTTATTTATTTCTTAATGGAGTTACTGGAGATTGAACCCAGGACTTGGTGCATGCTAAGCATGTGCTCTACCACTGAGCTATACCTCCCCCCCAACAGAGTTCATACTGTAAGCTTTCACTAATAATCAAGCATGAATTTTTTCTTCTTTTTTTTTTAGTGGAGGTACTAGGGATTGAACTCAGGACTTCATGCATGTTAAACATGGGCTCTAGCACTGAGCTAGTACCCTCCCCCTCAAATGTTAATTTTTAATGCTGCTTGTATCATTTTGTATGTTCATAAGAGCTGAGAGTGCTCCCACGAAGTGATCCCATTAGCCTTCATGATCCAGCTCAAAGGCAGACTGAGGCCCAGAGAAGGTAACTGCTTGCCCAGAATTAGGGAGTGAAACGGACAGAGTCAGAAATGGTGACCAGTCCTGGGCTTCTTCAACAGGACTACACTGTGATAATGGAAAGGACAAGAGTTGAATTTCCTGCTAAAGGTCAGGAAATGCAGTTAGGGGTGGGGAGTTGTCTAGAGAAATGCAATTCTCACCAGTCTCCACCCCGGAATCTTTGGCCCCATAGTATAAGGGAATGCCTTACACAGACCAGAGAAAGCTCTTTACAGACAGGGTGGAATAGTCCCAGGCAGCTCTAACTGCTGAGCCAAGGGGAGATCCAGAAAGGGCAGACTTTTGGCTACAGTAGGGATGGTTGAGGGTAGACATTTGGAGGCTGCACCACTAGGGAAGCAGGGGAACAAGTGACTAGGAGGGTGACAGCCATGACCCAGGATGGAACACAGCCCTGCCTACAGGCACTGGTTGGGGCAAACAGGTTTAGGAAGGCTGAGAGGCTGCGTGGCTCTGGGGTGGGGCTGCACAGGCTCTGGGTGTCCTGTCGGGCTGCTCCCAGGGGATGTGTTGCTCGGAATCCCAGCCCTGCCTGGCTTATCCCTCCTGAAGGGAGTTAATAAAGTGGAAAGAAGCTTGGCTCTTGCCAAGAGCCCCTGGCAGTTTAGCAAATGCCATTGTCTGTGCTCCCTGCCCAGTGTCCTGGATTTGAGGCTGTTTTGTTCCCAGCCCAAATCAGTCCCTTTCCTTGCCAGTCTCTTCCCAGCTGCAGCTTGGCACAGAGCCATGCTCCACTCTCAGCTGTGGACTGCGAGTGTACAAGCCATCTGGAGGAGTCCAGCTACTTGGTGGCTTTACCAAGGCTGGTGCTACAGGGAAGGCTGTGGTAGAAAGGACCCCCGTAAGAACTAGATGAAGGCAGGAAGGAGACACTGGAGCTGCTATAAAGGGGAGTTGGGAATTAGGGAAGTGGGTTGGCAGAATCGGGAGGAAAAGAAATGGAGAGAGGGGAAGGGATGGAGGGGGATGAAACAGATCACTACTGCAGCTTCTGTCTGGGCCTCTGACTCCAAGCTCAGACTACACGACAGCTCCTGCTGTGTGGGACTCTCGGATGTCTCACTGTATTCTAGCAATGGACCAGTGTTTATGCCCTGACCAAAGGCCTCTAGTAGTCTTTAAAATGTTTGCACTCCCCTTGGTCCCTGTGAGGTAGAGCTGAGTGTGCCACGTGGCAACAGCAGTTCTCTGGGTAATGGCATGACGAGGCTGGCTGCAGTGGGACAGGTGCCTACTACACAGCAGAGAGGGTAGGCACACATCTCCAGGGGAACTGCTCCCTGCCTCCCATCCCCAACCTGGCACAGCACAGTGTCCTCCTTCAGTGGCCAAACCCTCCTGGGAGCTCACTGCACACTCAGCCCTGCTGGCCTGGAAGCCTCTGTCAGTCCTGAGCCTCCCGCCTCCCCATTGGGTCCAGCGTGGGCTTGAATATGGAAAAGACAGTATGAAATAAGTAAGGCACCTCTAGGCAGGGCTCTATGTGCAGTTGTTTTTAGTGGTTCTGATATCCTTTCTGAACCTTCTACCCTCTTCTCCATGGACCCGGGCCTCCCTTGTCTTCCTTCACTTTGTCAAAACAAAATAGAAATATCTACAAACCACATTATCGCTCCCATAGAGCAAACTTTATTAATAATAGAAATAATAATAATAATACTGGTTACTATTTACTGAAGGTTTACTAAGTGCTAGGGACTATGTAAAATCATCATCTTAATTCCTATAAGAAACTGAGACTTAGAGAATTTAAGCAGCTTGCTCAAGGTTACTTTGCTGGCGGACTTTAGATTCAAATGCAGGTCTGATTTCAAAGTCCTTGCTATCAACCATTTATGTTAAATCCCGAAAAAGGGATGAAACTCTAAAATTTCAACAACTTCCTTCATAGCACCTGCCACACTCACTATATGAGAATTGCCAAGATTTTTTTCTCTTTCTTCCACTAAAGTAAAAGCTCCACAAGGGCAATCATATGCCAGGTGTATGCTCTCACTTGATCCTCATAACCTGTGAGGAAGGCGATATGATCAGCTCCATTTTGCAGATGGGGAAATAGACTCTTAGAGAAGGGTGAAGGACTCACCCATATCACACTGCTGGAAAGTGGTGAGCTGGACCATGAAGCTGGGCAGTCCGACTCAAGAGCCCTAGTGCTTAACCACAGAACCACACTGCCTCGCCAGTTGAGGAAGGAATAAATGAACTAGTCGGGGTGGGGTTACCATTCTTCCATCCCTAAAATTATAACTTGAGAGCCAATGCTGGCCTAGTGGAGAGAAGGTAGGATGAAGGGCTCTCATCTCCCTTTAAATGCGAACAGGGAGGACAGTGGGGGAGGAGAAGGGGAACAGAGAAGGGAGAGGTGTCCATGGTAAAGGCTTGGGCCTAGATGAGGGGCCCAAAGGCTGAGGTCATTTATTAAGCTGCGTTTATAAAATGGTTATCATAAGTCATATACGTGATACTACTTACACAACTCTAAGTTTCGGCTGGGAAAGGGAAGCTGAGGGGGAAGTTACTGAACTACTTTCAGAGCTTCAGCTGTGACAACTAAGTGCACTAGAAGAGGATCACACGTTATTCTGGAGAAGAAATTGGCCCCCACATCCATGATGTGATGGGGTCTAGGACTGGTGAGCCAGCCTGCTCCAAGCAAGCTGGATATGGCATCAGGATGCCCACTACTAAGTGAAATTTCAGAAGATACTTGCCCTTCTTTCCTTAGGAACTTGGAGGAGGTGTTCTTGGAGATCTAACCTGCCAGGCTGTCTGTCTTATTCTGACCACTGCCTAACACTGATAGCCAAGAGCTTCCTCTCTACAGCCTCTCTTTGCCAATCATCCCACCCCCTCCCCCTGCCATTTGTCCCCTTCTCTCCCCGAACCTACCATCCCTCCCCAACACACTCTTTCTCCTCACCTGGATGTTCCTTTTGATGATGTCCCTGGTCAGCTGTACCTTGCCTGTGCTGGGGTCTACCCCAGCCAACGGCACCATGACCTCCCCAATGACGTCATCCCGGGAGAAGCGGTCAAAGCTGAGGACGAGGAAGTGCAGTACCAGGTCCTGCAGCTGGCTGTATGGGATGCCATAGAAGGTGAAGGTCTCGTCAAACACAGGGTCCAGGGTCTTCCGCAGCACTCTGGTCTTCACCCGATGCCGCTTGTCGGGAAGGATGGTCATTTTGATGTAGGGGTCAGAGCCCTGTGTCTGGTCATCCATCACCGGCAGCCCATGGGCCTCCTGGATTGTCACCACCAGGGCTTTTTTCGGGAAGTTATAGTCCACTGAGAAGGTGAGGGATCCTAGCATGACATCCTCCTCTGGAGATGATGGAGAAGTAGTTTTGCTCTCCCCGGGGGTCAGGCTCGCAATGGGGCTCCTCAGTTCTTCCCCATAGTCCACTTTGATGGGTAACTGGTCTATACAAGATCCAGAGTTAGGTCCTCTAGAACCCTTGTCTTGGCCCAGCAGGCCAGCCTCTGCTGCGTCCACCAACAGGTTCCCGCGTCCACCTTCCCTCCCAGAACCATCTTTGTCTCTCCGCACTTTGATGATTTTCTTCTTGTTGCTGAGGGTCTCTGGGTATATGCTGATGCCTTTGAGCATGTGAATAAACTTGTATGGTGGGGTCTTGTGCTTCTTTTCTGCCTGCTGGTGGCAGCATGTCCAGACAAAGACGGTCACTGAGACACACACCACCAGCACAGAGGCCCCGATGAGGCCGGCCACCACTGGTGACACATCTGAAGGTGGAGACCAGAGACATGTCAAGGCTGGTGGACCTCAATGCCCTGTCCAGAGCATCCCTGCTTAGTGGCTGTGCTGGAGCCATGCTAATCTGCAGCCTGGCCTCCAAAGCAAAACTTGCTCATCTGGGCTTATGAACTACTCCCCTGTCTTAGAGATGCCCTCACCTATCCTTTCCAATCAATGCATAGCTCTTCCTTTCAACCAAACTTGGATGAAATATTGTCTTCTTTAGAAAGCCTTCCCTGAAGCGCCCCACC
The DNA here is from genome assembly GCF_048564905.1 of Vicugna pacos. Lineage (NCBI taxonomy): Eukaryota > Metazoa > Chordata > Mammalia > Artiodactyla > Camelidae > Vicugna > Vicugna pacos. The sequence goes on from NC_133007.1 coordinate 25,050,613, forward strand.
TGACTGCCTGTTTTTTCTTGGCCTTCCTTCAATGCTTATGGACTTGGTTTGCTCATACTGATTTGTCTTTCACATAAAGCTGCCTGGTAAGTGCTGTAGGTCACCTTTTTACATGGGAACCCATTCACCTCAACTGTTACACAAGGGCATGGGCTGTGTCTGGTTTCAGGAGGATATTCCACAGCATTTAGCGCAGGGTTTGCAACAGTGGGCCTGTGTTGACTCACTGACTGATAGGTGGGGTGGAAGGATGTGGGGTTGACTTTTGATGGTTTTGGAAGGGTGCCCAAGTATGGTAAAAGCAAGTGGGTGGTAAGAAGTAGAAGAATTCTGGGTCTAGGTACTTTTAAAATATGTTCCACATTTCAGCTCCCAGGTATTTAAAATACAAGTATTTTACATAGGAAGAAACAGGAAACATGGAAAATGTCAGATCTTTGCTCAACTGTCACCTTCTTAGTAAGGTCCTCCCTGACCACCCTATTTAAAAACGTAACCGTTTCCACCCCTGAGACCCACACTTCCTGGCTCTCTTCATTTTCTCCATATGGCTTGTCATATTCTTTCTGTCCCCAACCCCTCCACAAGAATATATATAAATACACATATAATTTTACTATTTATTGTCTGTCTCCACTAGGATGTAAGTTTCATAATGACATGGATTTCGTCTCTTTTGTTCATTTCTGTATCCTCAGCACTAAAAACACCTAGCAGGTACTTAACATATATTTGTTGAGTAAACAAGTAACTAAAGAGAAACACATTTTTTCCCTTCCCTTCCTCTAGTCTTATCTTTCCCTACACAAATTGGGCTCCTGACTTAAATAATTAGGTCTGGGGATTTTTTTTCCCCTTAAATTCACTGAAGCCAAATTGAGTTTAGGCCTTAAAGATCTACATAAGGCCTATAGTTATCCACATTACTTTTTAGGGAAGGCTTGGGTAGGGCAGGAAGAACTAAGGAAATAAATGTGATTCAAGCATATTCCAGATTCTTCCTGGAACATCCTTCTACCAGGTATCTGCCAGCTCACTTCCTCACAAAATGCAGGCCTCTGTTCATAACTCATCTTATCAGAGAAGCATTTCCTGACTGCCCCAAGTGAGATAATATCCCCATCACCCTGATTTATCTTTCTTCACAGCACTTATTACCCCCAACATATATTTGTCTGTCCTTCCTCACTAGATAAGCTTAGTAAAAATACTGAATGTTCACTGCTATATTCCTAGATCCTGGAACCATGTGGCACATAGTAAGTGTTCAGTGAACAGATGAATTAGTACCTCAAAACAGTATCCACAGATTGGAAAAAGAGATTGAGATCAATATGATTACATATAACACGGATAAATGTAAAATTCTATCTGGCCTTTAAAATCTATTACTAGGCAATGGGAGACCTTACATGATGAATCTGAGTGAAAATAACTTAGTAGTTGAGTGACAACAAGCTTGGAGTATAATTAGGCTAATACCAACTTATACCATGAGTACAACATCCATATCACAGGAGGGGGAGTGTCATTTTATCTGCACTGATCACAACACACATGGAGTGTTCTATTGTGTACAAGAATATTTACTGCTATTTTTTGCGTACATTTATGACATCCCTGCCAGGCATTGTGCTAGAGCTTTCTCCGTCTGAATCAAAGACCTCATTGAATAGGTATCATTAATATCCCTACTTTACAACTGAGGAACCTGGGGACTCAAATCTGCCCTAGGCCGGAGAGTAGCAAATGGCAGTGATGAGACTTAAACTCTGGTCTACCTGACACCAGAGTGTCTCTACATTAGGGATAAGCAGAATAGTGGAGGACCTGAAAACCAGATCAAATGAGGAGCTAAAGGTTCTAGGAATAATAACCTTCTTCAATAATTCAAGGCATTTTTCTGGAAGGAAATCTGATTTGATTTTACTTTGGAGGACAGGTCTAACACCAGTGCGTACAGGCTACAAGACAGGTTTTGACTCAGAGTTAGAATCAAATTATTGTTAAGAACTGCCTCACAGTGGCCCAGGCTGCTTCATGAGGCAGTGAATCTCCATTGAAGACTTTCTTTTTCAAAATTAACTAATTTTTATATTTTAAATTTGAAAACTTTCAAACACAGGTTGGATTGCCATGGGTCAGGCATATTCTAAAAGGGATTTCACCCATGGGAGTTGGACTAAATGTCTCTGAAATTCTTTCTGCCTCAAACATTCCATGATTCTCTGAAAGATGGGACTATGTAAGAAAATAAGTGGTTACATTTTGAAATAATATAGATTTGGAGTAAAGCCATTAACAAAATAAACCAAAGTGACCGTGTCCATGGCCATACTGAATAAGAGCATTTATTCTCAGAGTAGCAAGTGAAATAAGAGCTGTTAGGGAGAGGTTTCACAAAATGGGAGCAGACTTGGCAGTAAGCTCCTTGAGAGTGGGCAGAAATAGCATCCTGTTCGTCTTTGAATCCCTTAGTCTCTTGCGTCTAATTGGAGCTCAGTAAATATTTGTTTGAACAATTGATTGGATTCAACTGTCAGTCAGAATATGTACAGTTTGAAAAAGTGGCTCTCCGTTTGCCAGTCAGGGACTCCTGAAAACCGCTACTGCTTGGTAAAACTGAACAGAGATTCTCTCTGTGAGAAGAGAAAAACAGGGAATTACCAAGACAATTCTATTGTTGAGAACGATTTGAAAGGGAGTTTGAAAGGCCCAGGTTGGGAGACATCTGAGAGATCCTTTCGGCTCTACCATAGATTTATTCTGTGATCTTGAGAGATCCCACTGCCTCAACTTTTACTGCTAGAAAACAGGGGTGGAATGGGTAAAAGAGAATATGAAGGATTCTTATGTTTCAGGAGGAGAGATGAAGAAACAGATGAATCCACTTGTGAATTATCTAGGCACTCTCCTCCACCTTGTTTCCTACTTTTGCTTTTTTTTGGGGGGGGTAAGTAATTAGCTTTATTTAGTTAGTTATTTTGATGGAGGTACTGGGGATTGAACCTAGAACATTGTGCATGCTAAGCATATCCGCTAACCACTGAGCTATACCCTTCCCCCCACTCTACTTTCTTCTTCATTTTAGTGTTTCTTAATTCCCGCTTCTCTCCTCCACACCCAAGGCAGTGAACTAGAAAAATCAGAGATAGTGAAACTCAGGACCCTATGTCTTGCTTTAGTCAAAAGTGTGGTGGGAAAAGGAAGCTGGAATTAATGGCTAAATGAATGTTTTTGAGTAGTTGTAAATTGCAGTGACCCATGCTGCTTGCTCCTTTTGTCCTCCAAGGTCACGGATAATTGAGTGTTGGCTTGGTATATCTCTCAAGGGCTACGGAGTTTGAAATGAAGTACTCTATGAGACGGGGAAAAGTCAGAAGTGGTGGTTCTCTGCATAGGAGACTCTGTGTGGGTTTAAAGTTCTGCAAGACACATCTGGGCTTTGTCCAACTCTTTCAGCCCCGACCAGTCCTGCTTATTGACACTTCCTTTGCTAAAACAGCCTTTTCCTGTCAAATAGGCCAGTGTGATACAGTGACATGAAAATGAACTTTGGCATCAACCGGAAATTGGTTTAGATTCTAGCCTAACACTACCCTAACTAGTTTGTTTGACTTCAGCCAAGTTATTTTTATCTCCCTTCAGCTCAGTTTCCTCATTTGGCAAATATATATAATAATGAATACACTGGAGGGTATTTGTAAGGATTAAATAAAATGTAGTATGTAAAAGGCCTTTATAATTTCTTTTCTTTTTTCCACTAATAGTCCCTCTAAATGAAATCACATATTATGCTCTGCACCATCTAACCTTCCAAGGAATCTGGAACTGCAATGACAGGAAAGAAAATGTTGGTAAGAAGGCATAAGGGAAAAAAAAGAAAGACCAGGAAGAAAATCATGAGGTGCTCATGTGATCACAAAAGGGGCATCTCTTTTGGAAATTTAGGACTCAAAGATGCAGTAGGTGAAACATTGTAAACTGACTATACTTCAATAAAAATACATTGAAAAAAGATGCAGTAGGTGAGATGGAAGAAAGAAATATAATCATGATTCAGCCTTGGGGAATCAGTGGGAAAAGCAGTTAATGGGTGTGATCTGTTGTTTGATCTGATGTCTTCTTCCTGGCATTGAAGGGATAGAGCACACTGGGTTCTGTTCATTTCCATAAACCTCTTACTTGGGAGTGAGAAAAGCCATTTCCTAGTTGGATTGTGGCCCCACCCTAAACATTGGAGTCTGGATGCTCAAACCTTTTGGATTGTTTGCGAGATAGAATCTCTTAAGGAATATGAAGGAACTCTAGGCCGACAGCAACTCTCATTGGTTTCTCTCATTCAAACTGGGGTAGAACTGAGGGAGAAGCAGGGCAATTCTTTTTTATTTTCGGGCCAGGAAAGCATAACACAGGAAGTTTGCTACCCAAGCACATTTTGGAGGAATCTCTCAAGAGGAAAAACTTGCTTCTCCAGCTTTTCTTTCCCATCTGCTTCCCTATTTTCCACCCCACCCTCTGCTCCAGGGAGTGTAACTGATCTTGGAGCCCGTAGGGCTGGGTCAGGGACCAGCCGCTCCGAGATGACGTAATGCTTTCTCCCGTACACAAAGCGGCCTCCCCCGGGCTCGGCCTTTTTCGCCCCTCCCCCTCAGGCCTGGCCTGGATCGGGCCCCCGCCAGCACCAGCGCGGGTGAGTCCCCCTTTTTGAAAAGCCATACCAGGCAAACAGGGAACAAAGACCCGGGAAGAAGAGCCTAGGCACTGCCAGGAGGCCCAGAAATAGACATCACGTCATCCTCCAGCCCAGCAGCGCCAAGCGCCATTTGGTAGCATCGGACGGACCCCACCATTACGATGCAGAATAGAAATTGCAGGGCCTCCTAGCCTCAGCATCCAGCTGATCGGCTTAAGGAGTGGCTTCCTTTTTGCTCCCCACCCCCGCACCTCTCTTTCCCCAGAGGCCGCCGCCTCCCCCTGGCTGTCAGCCGCACATCCCACAGTCTCCAAGCTGCCATCTTGATGCCCCATCCCCCTTGCCACCTCCCTCCCCCGCAGCCCTGAGGAGTGGGAGGGGGAGGAAGGGGCACCGCCCTGCGTGTCCCAAGGGGGAGGGCTCGGCCTACCTCACCTCTCCTCCCCCAGAAGGAGGGATTCAGGTCCTCTGCAAGCTCGCTATTTCTCACCTCCAGCAGTGCTGACTGTGCACTATACAAGGTTTTAGCATCCTGGTCCTTCCCACCCTCTGTGTGGTTCTGGCCTTACCAGCCCCTGCAGCCCATAGCTCAAGTACGGTTGCTATCTTCCGCCCGATACCCACCACCACAGGCCCGCTTCTACAGGGGGCGACACTTGAAGGCCCTGATCTGGGCTTCACTCTGCCCAGCTGTTGGCCTTGCAACGGTTTCGCCTACCCCAGACTTAGTTGGCCAGATTCTACTTACCAAAGCTGGGTCGGATATTGGTGATCTCAGCCATGTCGTAATCAGAGGCTATTGCGATAAATGCTTTTGCAATGGTCAGACAACTCTGGGAACCTCCGGTCAGTACCGAGGCCGCCGCTGCAGAGCGCTAGGTCAGGGGAGGGGGAAGGTGTCCGGCGGACACCTCCTGCGACGGTCTGATCCCTGGTTGCCAGCTGCGGTCGCCTCTTAAGATGCTCCAGGGATGCTCTGAGCTAAGGATGCAGGTGCAGCCAGACTGGTCCTGATGCGAGGTAGGCCCCGCCTTCTTCCGAACGGCCCTCGGCAGAAGACTCCGCCTCTGTCCGAAAAGTTCCGGAAGGCAAGCCCCGCCCCCTTCCGGAAGATCTCTGGGAGGGGACCCCTCCCATCGCCAAGATTTCCTGAGAATCAGATCCCGCCCACTGATGGGCTGCGAGTCTATAAGGCGAAAACCCGGAGGCCTAAGAAGTGTAGGTACTTTAGCATATAAGGGCCAATGGATCTTGTGATTCCGGGTTCCTGGGCTTAATATAGCAGCAGAATGTTCTGGGCGAGAGGGGGCCCAGGATTTTGGAAAAAACAACATTCTATATTGCCTACATTTCAGTATCAATTGCCATTATTGTTATGCATTTCTGAGACCACTAAAGATTATTATGGAAATTCTTAAACTTAAGAAGCTCTGATTAAAGACAAAAACCTGGTGATGGTTGCACATCTCCGAAGATTTATTGAAAATAATTTAATTGTATAAGTAAAACAACGGATGGGTTTTGTAGTGTGTAAATTAAAACTTTAAAAACAAAGACTAGAGAGAGGGTATAGCTTAGTGGTAGAGTGCGTGCCTAGCAGGCAGAAGGTCCTGCGTTCAATCCCCAGTACCTCCACTAGGAAAATAAATAAATACCACCCTCCCCAAACAAAAAAACCCCAAAGATTAATGAAGAATGTCAAAGTTAGTAAGTGTTGGATATTTCTCTTTTCAAAAGCTTCAAGTGCTTAAAGGTGCTTGTGCTTAGGGGTGTGAAAGAGAAAGAGCAAATCAACAGATCTGTGTATTCTGTAGATTCAAAAGCAGGACACAGATGAAACTCCAAGCTTCTAGAGACTTCCTTGGCATCTGGAAGAGTTAGGGTGATTCAGGTTAGAGCCAGACTGCTGGCGATTACCTCCGCGAGCACTTCAATTTCACCCTTTATTTTGGCTGTGGGTACTTTCATCCTGTCGGGTTCTGTTTACAAACAGTATCAGGTCAAATAGATTATTTAAATGCATAAATATTTGTTGGTGGTTCACCTGTAAAGTGGGAGAGTTGAATGCATTTTTCCAGCTTTGACATTCTGTCCTTCTAGAAAACTGGAAAGGACATGGTTCTTAGAGTCATTCATTTATTCAGAACACATAAATTGAATTTACTGAACATCGACTATGCCCCAGGCACCTTCCTGGGCACTGGATTAATACGTTAGAAGCTAGTTAGGATAACTTGATTCCTTTTGATAGCTGTGTATCTTTGTGAAATCACCTACCCAGCTGAGCCAAAAATCTGTCCTGTGTAAATTGGAAGGTGTAATAATACCTATTGCCCCATAGGGTTTATTATGAACATTAAATCACTTATGATAAAGTGAAAGCATTTTGTAAAATGCAGAGTATTATACAGATATGAATAATTACTATGGATTGAGTCCAAGACTACCTTACCTTTATTTAGGAAACTGCACTATTTGTAAAGCAAGGATTCCTCTTTTTGAAATTTTACGAATTCTCCATTTCTTCGGTCCTGTATTCTAGGTGTCTTGCGGCGAGGATAAGTTGTCAAATTAAACCACCGAACCTCAACCCCCAGTTTTGATTTGAATAGGACAGCTCCACGGACAGAGAAAGCGAGGTATTTCCTTTAAATTTTTTTGCCAACAACTGACATACCAGCCCTTCGGCTTCATTCCGCCCTAAAATGGGATGGCGCCTGTGGTTGGCGCATGCTCCCTGACGCCCTGACGCCGCGCACAGCGACGCGGGGGCGCGCACGTCACTGTCTGCCGTTGGCTGACTTCCGGTGGTACAGAAGCTGAGTTTCCGCGGGATCGGGCCGGCTGGTGAGGGTACTGGGCCGTGTACGGTGGGGCGGGAAGAAGCAGGTGGGCGCTGGACGTCCGGGCGAAGGATGTCACGGCTGAGGCGGTCGGGTCTGAGGGCTGGCGCGGGGTGCATGACAGAGGTAGGGGAGTGAAGGTGAATAGCTGAGAGCGGGGATTTGGGCCAGCGCTCGGCGCCGGGGTGAAAGGCGCAGTTAGGACCCCTTTGTGAAAGCTTTTCCCAGGAGGGGTCCTCGCTGGGGCTGCCTCCGTATTTGCATTCATTCACTCTGTTGGTCTGACTCCAGTTCCCAAAGGGGGCCCTCTTTAGAGCCCCTGTTGTGTTTGAAGTGCTCAGGGCTGATTCCTGCACGCTGCTGACTTTGAATAGTAGCTTCTTTTCTTTTCCTTTTCTTTCCTTCCCTCCCCTTCCCTCTTTTCTTTTTCTTGGACCTCAGTAATTTGTCTGTGAAGTATAGGACTCTCCTAAACTACTCCCTCTACTTCTTTCTCTCTTAGCACCCTCCCTCACAGGGATCAGCGGAATTTCACGTCCTTATTGATCTTTAATTACCAGTATAAGGATATCAGTTGATTTGGCAGGGGCAGGGGAATTTCTCCTAGCGTCCTGGAGAAACTGAATATGAGGGAGGTTTAAAACTAACTATAAGGTTCAGACTCTTAGAAAGAACTCCATTTTGCCGTCGTCTAGTCCAAGCTTTCATCTAGTGCCCTGATAGATGGACGTTCAGGCTTTGCTTGAACATTGTCAGTGATGAACTCACTGTATCACAAGACAGCTTATTCTATTCTTGGACCTATTTTATTGAGAGTAAAGTTTGAGGAGGGGGGCAGAAAGATGCAGTCGGTTTCTATATAATGCTCTTGGTCCAAGCTGCATAGAATGAAGCACAGAATGGGAAGTTCACGCCCTCTTTAATTCATTCATTTATTTGAGGAGTATTTATTGAGTATCTACAATAGAGCAGATATTGCTGAGAGTACAAGAGGTACTAGTTGAAAGGGTCCTTTCCCTCAGAAAGCACACAGTTTGGGGGGATGGAAATGGAAACGAGACAAGAAGCCATCAAAAAAGTGATAAGTACTATAAAAGAGGTTTGCAAACAGGTGCTATACAAACATAAAATACTCTCCAGTTTAGGTTATTGTTGCCCTTAAAATAGTGATGACTGGATATGAAGCCAAGAGTCCAGAAGTAACATAGTATTGAGAACAGTAAGAATCTCTTTCTTGTTTTCAACGAAAAATTTCTGTTAAGATAGCTTAACCTTTTTAAACAACCAAACCCTGCTTTTGGCTTGTTTCTGTTAATGGAAATACCTGTTTATAAAAGCAACAATAGTAAACATTTATTGATATAATAAATTACTATCTAATGATGTAGGTGCTATTTTTATTTCATTTTATAGCAGAAGAAACTGAGTTTCAGGTTAAGTAACTTTTGCAAGGTCACGAAGCTGCAGAGAAACTGACTTGGGAAACAAATCCAGATAGTTTGACTCCACAGTTTGCTCTCAGCATCATGTTATTCTGCCTTCCTGATGGTAATAAAAATAACTAACACTAATCACTTGCTATTTAATTCATGTAACAACTCCACGAAGTAAGAACAATTATTATTTTTTACAGTTGAGGAAACAGAACTTTAGAGAGGTTGTCAGTCACTCAGCCAAGATAACATACTAATCAGTAATAGAGTTAGGGTTTGAACTCAGGCACTCTAACCACTCTCAGCTCCCACCTGGTGGGGAGATTGTGCATTTGGTGTAAAATGCTGTGTTCATGTTTGGACATGAATAAATGAAAAGATATTTGAGGAAATATTATTATCATTAATTAATGTGAATGTGATAAGAACTTGCTTTTATCCTTTCAGAATGGAACAGAAGTGGGACTTGCAAAATGTTGCCCTGTAAGAAGAGAAGAACTACACTGACAGACTCCCCCCAGCATCAGGGCAACCAGGAGGAGGATGACTTAGACCTAGAGTCAGCTGTTAAGCCAGAATTGGACCACGTTAAAGACTTGGAGTCAGTGTCACTATCCTGGGTTCCAAGTCATGGCAGAGCGGCTGGCCTTGAAGTACAGTCTGTACAGGATGCAGGAGAACAGCTTGGTGTCGAGGACCCACCTTCAGACTCTCGTGTGCTCACCCAGGACACAAATGCACCAGTTTTAGAAGCTGTTGATTTGGCCATCTCTCAGGGAATCACCCTACCTTCCTTGGAGTCTTCTCAGCCCCTAAATATACATATTGGTAAAGGAAAACTCCAGGCCACTAGCTCAAGGAGAGGGAAGAAAATTATACTCAGGCCTGGGCCATTTACCCAAGAAGACAGAGATGATCATCCTATCACAAAGGAGCCTCTTTCAGGAGAGCCTAGCGAAGAAGTCAAGGAAGAAGGAGGTAAGATATTGAAAGTCTTAGGTTATATTTTCCTTGTCATTACCGTTGCCTTTGCTGTTGTCATTGCATCCTCTGCAGTGCCTTTACAAAACTGTTTCTGAAAGGGAATGTTGATTTGGAACGGAATTGGAGCTATGGTTCTTGTAAGGGTCCTCAGTGAACTCTATGAATGGGTAGCAACTTTCTTCTCTCCTGTTTCCTAGGTCCTCTTCTGTATCCTTTTCTTTCCTTTCTCTTAACTTTTCATCATTTCTGGAGGGATGAATTATGTGTGGCCCTTTGTGATTTGGTGGGCATTTATAAAGGGCTTGAGGAGGGACAGCAGCTTAAAGGAAGAGACTATTGCCTGTGACATTTGGTAAGGCTCTTCAGAGATCACATAATATGCCCATAGGACTTGAGGAATGAGTTGTGGCTTGACAGAATGGTGGCCTGGGGTATCGTGGCCAAGAACAGTCTGAGCAGAGGCACAGAGGCAGAAGAGGATGGTGACATAGTTGCTTGGAAGAGGCAGTGAGAGATGACTTCAGAGTGGTAGATTGGGTTTAGACTGTGAAGGAATTTATTTTTCATGCTTAAGTGTTTGAATTTTTCCTGTAGGTTATAACCAATTAATAAATAAGCAGAAGGCATAATTCTAACCTTAGAAAGGTTATAGTCTAATTGGAAAGACAAGACATAAACACATAATTCATTTGGAGCAGTGTAAGACAGCATGTGAGTAAGTGCTAGAGCATGTGGTACAGGTGATTAGGGTTTTTGAAATTGGAACTTGAGGAACTGATTGGATTTGATGGATTAGGGTGAAGAAGTGGAAGTGGAATAGTGTTTGTGTGGGAGGGGAGCAGGGCTTCAGAGAGAAAGGATAGATCCAGATTACTATACCGAGCCTTGCTGTTATGCCCTTGAGATCTTATGAAGTATTGGTATAGGATGTTGGCAGGAAGAATAGAGAAGAAAGGGTCTATCTTAGAGACATTACAAAGAAAGAATTACTGTTGCTCACAGACTGATACCATTTAAGATATCTGGAGTGGGGGATGGTGAAGCATGCCTCCATGGGGAAGGTATTTGAGGGGTTGAAATGAGTTCGGCTTAGGTATGTGGAGTGAGGTGACATTGGGGCCATCAAGGAAGAACAGAAATATGAGATTGAAGTTTGGTAAGAACTATTCGAAGTGTTGGTTGTGGTTCTTCTTTATGGAAAGGAACATGAAAGAAGATGACAGACAAGGAGAAACTGGAGAAGCGATAGTGAACATCAAGGGGGAAGGAGAGCTTGAAGAATAGGTCTTTTATTGAAAATGTAGTGACAAAGGAGATATAATGATGCCTGAGAAAAGATTACATTTGAAGGTTGTTGATCAGGAATAGACTTAGAGTTTTTTGGGGAAAAGGAAATCAAATGATGGAATTACTGAGGGAGGGATGAAAGCACCAGTGATAATTTGTGCAGTGGGAGAATGGGAAATAGCTAGAGGGGCAGCAAGGTTATTGAATTTTTTTTCTTTAAGCTCAATTGTATTTGTGACATGAAGACAGGAAGAACTGGAGGAAAATGCAAGATTAAAAGTGCTAGAGAAAGAATGTATAGTTAAGTAGGGGTTCAAAGTCACTCAGCTATTGAGGAGTGGAATCTGGAGATATTTTTAATAGTCAATTTACAAATATCCAAGTGTAGATAAATAAAATAAATATTTATTTTTTGGAATTATCTGTGATGGCTACTACCCCTCATTAAACTGGATAACTGAAAGTTTATTCTACCTTGTTCTTCAATTAGCTGTATATTCAAGTAATGCCAGTAAAAGAAATACATTATGAGTGTCTATCCCCCAAGTAACTTTTTTTTTTTTGGCACACAGAAATGTAACATGAAAAGCAGAAAGGAAGAAAGAAGGAATATTGAAAATTCATATATGTGTATTTTGGAAAATATTGAAAAGTTGAAAGAAGTAAATAAAATCACCCATAATCTTATTACTGAGAGTAATTACTTTTATAATTTAGTGCATATTCTTTTTGTTACTTTTTTTTTAAGTAACATTTTAGTCTTTTGATTATGATTATATGGGAGTGGGAACCAGAAAAAAACATCTGGGTCATTTAAAAGTATCTGCATTGTGTTACAATAGATACACACTGTTAAATCATATTTCTAGACTGCAGGTGCTAATGATTAAACCTTTCTCTGTGTTGGTGTTTATTCTCAGAGTTTTAATTATTCTTTTAAAATTGATTTACATACCCTAATTTCTAACTAGGCCTTTTTTTCCTTTCTTTGCTTTTTAAAAATGATTAACTTAGGCAGATTTTAGCTTATAGTTAGTTAGTTTTTATAGTTCTCAGCTAATTATTTTCATTTTATCAATTAATAGTTCTTAGGCTGGCAGTAAACAAGTAACAGATAAGCTCTGAATAAGGCTTTTCCTTCTCCATCTCTTACCTTTCTTGACTTCTTTCGAAAGCCTTTCACATTTAGCACATTGATAGAGGAAAGGAAGAGTGGGATCCTGAGGGGTTCTGTGAGAGGGGAATTAAATGGAGAAGCAGTGTAATGGGGTCAGGGAAAGAAAAGGATGCAAAGAAAAAGAATATTTTCTCTATACAGAGAAACTGTAAGGACAGTTTTGGAGTAGTTCCAAATGTTTTAGGTAGTAAAAGTATCAATGGAAACTCTGCCTTCCAAACTGACCTTCTGTATTTTGCTTAGATATGGTTGTTTAGAAAAATCGTTTTGTGTCAGTTCAGCTTTTAAATGTTAGACATTAATTCTAAAAACTATTAAAGATTGTTGATTAAATGAGGAAGCTCTGCTGTGCTATTGTTTGATATTCCTCCCTTTTATACGAAATTTGCCTGGGAGGAACTTTTGATTTGATGGATTTAGGATTTAATTCTTTGTTGAACAGTCCCTATTACAGTCCCTATTAAAGCCAAAGCCTATCACCTTTTGACATTGTGAAGTAATCATGGGCTCCAGAAGTAAAGAAGTAAGATTGAGGGTAAACACATTTAAAGATTGATTCATACTTTAGTTGAAAATAAAGGCTTTTTTCCTTTGTTGAGGTGGGGAGGGTCCTCCAATTTAAAATCTTATTTATATGCCAGTTGAATTGGCTAATGCTGATTAAATAGCAGTCCAAAAAAGTATAAAGTCTATCTATTTTGAAAAGAGCTCAGGAACAAATAACTTGATCTCTTTTTGAAAAAAATTTTTTTGACTGTAATACACAAACATGGAAATCCCTAAATACAGAAAGTAAACAGTGGAAGTTAGGCATCTTTTCACTTTGTCCTCTTGTTCCCCAAGTTCTCTTCTCAGAAGCAATCACTATTTAACAACTCCTTGCATTTACTCTTTATCTATTCTGTGTATAAACAAGCCTATATGTATTTTTCCTGTGACAACTTGATTCTAATGTTTACTTTTGATAATATTACATGAATGTTTCTTTGTCTTTTTAATGCCCACCCACAAAAAAGAAAGACAGCACTCATTAAGAGTTGAGGTGAGAAAGGAGAAAGTTGTCTAATGAACTGTAGAACCATATATTTATAGTTTTATGGTAATTTTTACTCTAGTGCTCTGTAGAATTGATTTGCAGAGTCAGAAGTTCAGGACATTTTGTAATATATATCATTTATAGTTGATTAAATGTGATGTCATTGGTCATCTATAAAATATCCCTCAGTAATCAGGAATATAACCCCCCCTACAATTATGGGTATGATTTTTCCATAGCAAAAAATGCATAACTCAAAGCATATTAGAACTAGAAAGACCTTAGCAATTACCTAGTTCATTTCCCTGACATTACAGACAAGCAAATTGGACCTGAGCTTTGATTTCGGTATTTTTCTTAGGACAGTGTCTTTAAAAGAGAAGAATACCTGTGTAATATATGCATCATTAATGAAGTTATCTAACTAAAAAGTACTTTGTAACAAGATACTAATTTTTACAACGGAGTATAGTTGAGAATGGACAGAGTGTGGAGCAATATTTGTGATTCTTTCAGGAAAACCTCAAGTGTATTCTGAAGGGGAGATGCCTTCACTGTCATCAGGCAGCCACTCTACAAAACCAGCAGCCCAGCCTAGGAAATCATCCCAGCCAGATGTCTGTGCGTCTCCTCAAGAAAAGCCCCTCAGGACTCTAGCTCACCAAACTGAGGAAGAGACAGAGGATGGTGGACTCTTTATTCCAATGGGTAGGCTTTGTTTTCTTTAAACCTAAAAAAACCCCTCTTTATTGAAGTGTAGTGTGCAGAAAACTGCACATATCCCAAGATATCCAATTTCACTGAATTTTCAAAGATTGAATTACACCCATGTTACCAGCAACCAGATCAAGAAACAGATTATTACCAGAACCCAGAAATACCAACACTCCACCCACACGTAGTCATTATCCTGACTTCTAGCAGCATAGGTTAGTTCACCTGTTTTGTAGTTTCTGTGAATGGAATCGTATGTATGTATGTTTTGAGACTGCCTTCTCCTGATCAACATTATGTTTATGAAATTGGTCTACACTGTTGCATGTACTTGTAGACTGTTCATTTTCATTGATATTTAGTATTATGTTTGAATATTCTACATTTTCTTTATTCATTCAACTCTTACTGAGCATTTGGATAGTTTGCAGTTGTAGGATTCTGTGAACATTCTACTGTAGATCTCTTGGTGAACATATGTGCTTAGTTTTTGTTGGGTGGAATTGCCAGGTCATAGGATTAGGCCTCCCTTAATTTTCTTTGAAATATATTTTTATTTTGAAATTTAACACAGACAAGTGAATAAACACTTCTTTTTATTATTATTTTTAACTTTTAATTTTTAAATTTTTTTGTGGGGGGGAGATAATTAGGTTTATTTATTTATTTTTAGAGGAGATACTGGGGAATGAAACCAGGACCTGGTGCATGCTAAGCATGCACTCTACTACTTGAACTATATACCCTCCCCCCCATGCTTTAATTTTTCATTGGATGTTGGACATTATGACTCTCTGTTTTTTTTTGGAGGGGAGGTAATTAGGTTTATTTATTTTTTAGAGGAGGTACTAGGGACTGAACCTAGGACGTCGGATGTTGGACATTGTGGATGAAAAACTCTAGAGGCTTTGGTATTGTTATCTTCCTCTGAAAAGGGTTATGTTTTCTTCTGGCAGGCAGATAATTTTGAGGGATCACTTAAATTCTGCCAAGCTTTGGTTTTATGCTATATTAAGGCTAGATTCTTCCAGCTTTCTATTTACTTCTGGATTGTGGCCTCTATTTCTAGTGAGTGGTTCCTCTTGGGTTTCAACACTACTGAAAAAGCTGTGCTGTTAATGAAGACTTTGCCTCCTTTGCACGACTTGAACTACAACCTTTGTCTTCCCACTGCTGTGGAGTGAGAAATTTCTACATTTGATCTCCCTTGTGACTCTCTCCTGCTGGGTTTCTTGGAGTTTTGTCCTATGCATGCACAGCTTAAGAGTTAACCATAGTCCTTCACGGACTATGAAAACAAACTACGGTTATCAAAGGGGAAAGGGTGAGGGAGGGATAAATGAGGAGTTTGGGATTAACAGATGCACATTACTATATATAAAATAGATAAAGAACAAGGACCTATTGTATAACACAGGGACCTGTATTCAATTTCTTGTAATAACATATAATGGAAAAGAATCTGAAAAGAAAAAATATATATGTATGTTGCATATATACCTGAAACTAACATTGTAAATCAACTACACTTAAATTAAAAAAAAAAAAAAAGAAAAAACCATGGCAAGAGATACAAAACTCATGTTTGACATTTTCTCCTGCCCCTCCCAATTCACAGCAGACCTCATGACTCCCTGCTCGAGGTTTTAAAAAAAAAAGTTTTTACCATAGTCGTAAGAGGAGTTTGAACAGAGACTTCTGTGGCTCATTTTCCCTTTGTTTCCTCCTCTGCAGAATTTTTCCCTCAATCTCAGCTGCTTTGGTAGCTCCAAATCTCTGGCTTCTTAGTCAAGAAAAAATGATGCTTTCAGCTTGGATTCTCCTTATGTGCTTCGCTTTTCTGAAAGATCACAGCTCCTTATCACTTCTGTAGAGGTGCTTCTCCAGTGCTTTCAGACTGTTGTATATATTTTATTCTGCTTTTATGTAGTTTTATGGTTTTGTATAGTTTCACAGTCGCAAGAAGAAAGGTTTCATCTGATAAAAAATGCATTGCGGTGGCCAGATCCAGAAGTCCTTCATGTGTTTTTGATAGGGCTGTTAAGCAACTGTTTTCATACATCAAAGCAACTTGGTGATTTAGATATTACAGAACCCACCTATATTTTTACTGACATCATCCACTTTATAGTACATTTACAGTATATTTTACTTTTAATTTAGTGCTTAAATCATTAAGTCTACTTCTCAGCAAGTATCTTAGCTACCTCCTATCTTAATCATGGGAGGAAAAATTAAATTTTCTTATCTATTTTAGCCTGATTTTTATAGAGTGCTTTCCTTTTTTTAATATTTTAATTTCAACTCTTTAGAATTCTTAGGATCAGTGGTATCCCAATATTTTAAAAGTAAGATGAAGGATTAATTCTAAAACAGAGAAAGAAATAGTTCAAAATTATCTGTTCTTTTCTGCATTGTCTGTGCAGTGTATTAGAATGTGTTAGATTTTCTTTATAATACACATTCCCTAATAAGCTTAGCAGTAAAATTAGAAATCAGAAGAGAAATATGTGTGATTATGATTTCAGGGGATGTAATTAGATGGGATGATTTAACCTCACAGTGATTACTTTGATTCTGTGTTTATAAGATAGCCATTCTAAATGGGAATTATGCTACCTCTGATGATTTTTCCAGAAAAAGATACTTTCTGCAGTGAATTTTGTTATTTCCATTTTTTAACTTTTTTTTTATTGAGTTATAGTCATTTTACAATGTTGTGTCAAATTCCAGTGTAGAGCACAATTTTTCAGTTATACATGAACATACATACATTCATTGTCACATTCTCCTTTGCTGTGAGCTGCCACAAGATCCTATATATACTTCCCTGTGCTACAGAGTACAATCTTGTTTTTCTATTCTACATTTTGAAATCCCAGTCTGTCCCTTCCCACCCCCCATTTTAATTTTATAAGTTTTCTTTACAATTCTCTTTAATTATTTTTTGTATTTGTCTTTATTGTATTTGTTTTGAAGTTTTTCAGTGTATATTTTAAAGCAGTGTTACTGAGAGTGTGGCCTGAGAACCAGTGCTGGTTTGAGAACTGTTTGTTCCTGATTTGAAACAAAATAATTCAGGGAAACTGAGAGTAAAACTTTAAAAATGTTGTAACATTTGACATTATGGCTATATTCTTATTTTATAGAAGTATGAGTCTACAATGGATTGGTCAAAAACAAAACTAGTTTTTTGCCCCAGATAGTTTGAAAAGCACTGTTTTAGAAGACAATTTGATTCCTTGTCAACTACCTGTATAAAACTTTATGAATTTTAGCTGCTTCCATTGTAAATTTCCTTGTTTGGCCTTCATGTCTATGAATTTTGGTTACTTTTTATAGGTCTAAATTTTGTAAAGATTTTATTTATTTATTTATTTAGGTTAATTTTTAATTAATAACAAACTCTTTTATTTCTAGTATGATATTAATAGTTTTAACTTGTGTCTTTCGAACTTTTTTCCCCCCAGGGTCAGTTTTGGAATTAACAGTGTTAATAACCATATGATAGGATTTGAATATAAAGCTCAATCTGAACTTCCTCAGGTGTCAAAAATCCTTTTCTTGCTCTGCAAGGGCCAGGTCATTGTTAAAGTGCTGATAAGATGAGGAAGGAAAGGTGAATGGCAGAAGCCAAGAACTGTCTAAATTGCGCTACTTGAGAAAGGATGTAAGAGGGAAGGGAGGAGTGAAGACAAGAGTCAAGAGTGGTGAAGAGAGAGAAGAGTTTTGGAGTTTATGGAGAAAAGGGGTAAATGAGGTGAGAAGAGAGACTTTGGGAAAAGATACGTATACAAAGATTTTTAGAAAGTTTTGTTACATATTATGCTATGTAATTCTTTTGCTGCTTTCTCAAATGACCTTTAGTAAAGGGCTTTATCACTTTTTGGATACTTTTTAGAGTTTTTTGTGGGTATATATATATATATATATATATATATACTTATTGAAATATAGTCAGTTTACAATGTTGTATCAATTTCTGATACTTTTTAGAGTTTTATATTTCTTTTACATCTATCACTTTGTTGGGATATACTTCAAAGCAGCACATTTTTGTTTAGGTTCCATAAATGTCAGATGTGTATGTTTGAATTCTGCCTTTTTTTCCTTAAAAATCATTATCAAACATTTTTCTATATCTTTAGAAACTCTTTGTAGACATTTTTAATTTGTCCCTCTCAAATTGCTTAAATAAATTGCCTTAATTTTTTAAAGTTATACATGTTCATAGCTTTATTTTTCATTTTCTTAATACATTTTCCCCCATTCCATTGTATATATGTTCTGTAGTTTAATTCACCTTTATTAATAGGTCTTTGACTTGTTTCCTTTTTTTTTTAATGGAAGTACTGGGGATTGAACCCAGGACTTCCTGCATGCTAAGCACACACTCTGCCATTGAGCTATATCCATCCCCCTAAAAAGACAATTTTTAATGGCTCAGTTACAGTCCAGTGTGTGGATGTACTAGTGTTCACTTAACCATTTTTTCATATTGGCCATGTGGACAAAAGTGTTGCCTGCCCTTTCAGTAAACAGCAGATGTTGCCTGCCATTCCAGTAAACAATGAATGTTGGTAGCCATCAAGCCATCAGCCACGTAGACTCCTCTGGTGTGTGTGCCCTGAGGGGAATTCAGGATGGAGAAAAATAGGATACTGGCCCTAGATAGTTAAGATGATTAACTGAGGAATAATTTCATTGAGCCCAGACTCTTGCATCTTCTCATGCATAGAAAAGCACTAAAATTATTGACTTGAGATGTCTATTTTTTTTGTGATTTGCACTGATTTTTTTTTTTCATCAAAAACTTCTATATATCCTGGCTTCTCCCCCCTCTTCAGAGCAGTTCCTCAGAACTATCTGAGAGGCTGTTTCCCAGCTTATAGTCCTCAGTAACGTCCCTAAATAAAACATAACTTGTACCTTTTAGATTGTGTGTTTTTCTTCTTTTGATAGACATTTAGGTGTTTTCCATGTTTTTGCTAAAATAATGTTCCTTATGGTGGGCTATAATGAAAAAGAATATG
Source organism: Vicugna pacos (assembly GCF_048564905.1). NCBI lineage: Eukaryota > Metazoa > Chordata > Mammalia > Artiodactyla > Camelidae > Vicugna > Vicugna pacos. The sequence continues at coordinate 25,069,816 of NC_133007.1, forward strand.
AAAAGGAATATGTATGTATAACTGAGTCACTGTGCTACACACCAGAAATTAATGCATTGTGAACCGACTATACTTCAGTTAAAATAGAAAAACTAATATTGAAATGAATAACTTGGTTATTGGTCTTTACATGTCTACTTATTTCCTTAAGGAGGAGAATTATTAGATTGAAAATTGTAAACACTTATCAAATTCTTGATATATGTTCACAAGTGCAAAAGCAATTGTTTAAAGTTACTAATAATTTTTCATTGAGTAAATGCTGCCAGGGTGCACGTTGGTTGAAAGTCATAAAGTCTTTTTAAACCAAGGTCATTGTGATGTTAATCTTCTCTAATCCTTTGTTTTCAGACAATAGCAGACCAAATAGTGTCAGAGAGATGAGAACTTCATTTTGGTGTTGCATGATAATCTACTTCAAGACTTACCAGATTCTTATAATTAAGAAGCTTTTCCTTTTGTCTGGTTATATCTGTGCTCCTTTCTTGTAGAATAGAGGTACTTCATTCCCCTGTCCCCCCTTTTTTCTATGGTTCAGAGTGGATTTTTATTGGTTTGCCCCTTGTTTTTCTCTTTTCTAGACTGAATAGTCTAATAATAATGATAAATTATGTTTGTATAATACTGGTTATAAAGCATTTTGATATATATTATTTTACTTAATCTGCATGACATCCCTGATGGGCAGGTATTCGTATTTTACAAAGAAAAAAATAAGATTCTATTGCCAAGGTTACCCAGTTAATTTGTCAATCTGGGACACAGTCCCAGGGTTTCTGATGTATTATCTGGGCAGTATAGAGTAATAAGTAAGACAGCAGGTTCTAGAGCTAGCGTGTTTGGCTTCCAGACATGGCTCTGTCATTACTAGCTCTTGGGCAAGTTTCTTAATCTTTCTGCCTCATTTTCTTTCTTTGTTCAGTGGGAAAAATAATAGTCCCTACCTCATAGGATTGTTATGAGGAGTAAGTGAATTAATATTTATAAAGCATATAGAGGAATGCCTGATATAAAATGAATATTCAGTGATGTTAGGTGTTACTACTCTGACAATGGTACCACATCCACCATTACTACCATGTCATATCAGAGTCTTCTTTGACTTCCAGGGCCAGATAGCTGGCAACTTGTTTTGCTTTCACTGTTGGCTTTTTGCGTTAAGTTCCGGAAACAGTTGCTTGTGCAGATTCTGGTGATGTTCTCGGTTTATTTGCAGAAGAGCAAGACAGTGAAGAAAATGAGAAAAGACGGAAAAAGAAAAAGGGTACCAAGAGGAAAAGAGATGGACGAGGTCAGGAAGAAGGCACTTTGGCTTGTGACCTGAAGCTGGATGACGTGCTTGACCGCACCTTAGAGGATGGGGCCAAGCAGCACAACCTAACAGCAGTCAACGTGCGAAACATCCTTCATGTGAGTAAGGCTGGGGCAGCCATGTAATTGGAATGGAACTTTTTCCATTTCCAATACTCAGGAAATTCTTTTTTTTTTTGGGAGGGGAGAGGTAATGAGATTTATTTCTTTATTTTTAGAGGAGGTACTGGGGATTGAACCCAGGACCTCCTGCATGCTAAGCATGCGCTCTACCACTAACCTATACCCTCCCCCTTAGGAAATTCTTGACTCTTGATGTATGAATTACTAATTTTGTGAGTTACCTGTGGCAAAATACTTAACATTTTAAGACAGCTTTCTCTTTAAACTCAGCACAAGTTTGAAATCTGAAAACATGGTAAAGAGCTTAATTGGGAAGATAAACTGTTACTCTGCTTCCTTCCACTGATTTGATTGTTTATTGTATTGTTTAGAAGATTTGAAGATGGTAATGTTTGTTGTGGATTTTCTCTTTTGTGGGTTGATGTGTCTGAAAAGATGCCCACTTAACAGCTTACACTACTTTGCACATATTCTTTGATATGTAGCAATGCGGCTGTTCATAAAGGCTTTATTGTTTATTACTGTTTTGCTTAAGAATCTCTTTTTATGTGAGCCATTCCTGTTCCTAGTAGCCACCAATAAGGTTGGTCTGTTTGCTGCTACATTGGTTGAAGCTGTGTACTTCTCTCCAACTGAAAGCAAAGAAGCTTGCTTTACCCTAATCTGAAGCCATTTGAGTATCTAGGTCTCATTTATCCTCTACATAAGTCTACAAGGATTAGAGAAAGATAGGTATTATCTAGGTGATGCATCTTTGTTGGATTAAGTGAAATTTCATCTTTCTCTAGGAAGTAATCACAAATGAACACGTGGTAGCTATGATGAAAGCAGCCATCAGCGAGACAGAAGATATGCCCATGTTTGTAAGTAGTTATTGTTATTTTAATGTCATGAAACAGAGCTGTCTGAAACTGGCTTAAGTGTGCGGGATCACTTGGGAGTTTGTAAATAATTTGACAGCTGGGGGCAAGGTTAGCATCGCAAAACCCAAGAATCACTCGATATTTTTATTGACTGTTTTCTTCTGATATTTCCCTCTTAGGAGCCCAAAATGACACGCTCTAAACTAAAGGAAGTGGTGGAAAAAGGAGTGGTGGGTGTTGTTTTTTCTTTATTGTTTGTTTAGCTTTGTAAATAATATCTAATTCCAGGAAAAAAAATATAGGGAAGATTTATCACGATCTGGGTTTGCCTCCTTGAAGAAATATTTGTAAAAGACAAGTAGACATGTAGAGACAAAATGTATGAAATCATTAACATAGTTTATTTTTATTTTAATTGCTTTCTGGAAGTGCTAGGTAGATAACCATTTGGAATAGTTGAGAGCGATGAGTGAGGTCAGGTTTTCTATTCATGTTGTGAGGTATGTGGCAGAGTGTTTAAAGTAGTATATTTCAAATTATGTCCCAGGGACCACTTGCATCAAGATCCCCCTGGTGTGAGGTCCTTCAGGAGTGCTTATTAAAAATGCACATGCTTGAGCTTACCCCGAACCTAGGAATCGGGACCCGTGGGTAGGGCCAGGGAATGCGCATTGCTAAAAACATAACAGTTTATAAATCAATAAAAAATGTTAAAAACCAAAACCAAAAACAAAAACAAAACATAACAGTACATTCTTTTGCACACTAAGATGTGAAAACCACTTGAAGGCTTTTGAAGCATACTGGTACAGCAGGCCCTTTGATGCTGGGAACCATGTTATATCCGCTTAACTAGCATTTGTCCAGCTTGTACTTAACCTTCTGTGACAAGGCAGGTGACAGCCCTGCTGGAGTCCATTCTGTCTCTGACAGTAAGGAATATTTGGCTTGTAGACCTAAAATGCGTATTGTAGTATTTGTCTATCTGATTCTGTTCCTTGCAGCCCTATGGAAGACATGTCTGTTCTTTTTCCGCATGACCTTTCCTCTAGCTGAGGAAAACCAGTATATCTTTTCATATTATTTTTTGGGGGCAGGGAAGGTAATTAGGATTTATTTATTTATTTATTTGGATTTTTTGGGGGGAGGGGAGGTAATTAGGTTTATTTACTTATTTATTGTTAGAAGGAAGTGCTGAGATTGTATCTAGGACCTCATGCTTGCTAAGCATGCACTCTACCACTGAGCTATACCCTCCCCCATAACATTTTTTGATGCTGAGTATCCCCCAATTTTTATTGGTCTTCATATGACAAGACTTTGAGTACCTTCACCAATTGATCTCTTTCTTCTATATGATTCTGGTTTGTCCATATCCATTTAAAAGTGTATCCATATCCAGATGTGGTTTAACTAGTACAGATTAAATTTAGGCTATCCTCTCAATGTTCCAGATACCGTATCTCCCCTTGATGCAGCCTAAGTTTACAACGGCTTTTTTTTTTAATGCCAAAGAAACATATTTTAGGGTGGCAAATTCTGCTCCCCTGTGCATTGGGTTTTTTTGACAGCTGCATCTGTAATTTTTTTTTTTTTTTGGTCTCATTGACTAACTGTAGTTAAATGAAACTTTATCTTTCTCCAGGAAGTAATCACAAATGAGCATGTGGCAGCTATGATGAAAGCAGCCATCAGTGAGACAGAAGTTCTGTGAAGTCAGCCTGACATATAGAATATAATTAACATTAATTCCATAATTGTTTCTAAAAAACAACCCAAGGAGATCCAAATCAGGCTCTGGACTATGTTTACCAACCATGTATATAGTTGTAGAGAAGTTGGACAATGCAGACTGTAGTTTATGTGGGAGAACAAGGATTAGAGTCCAGGTTTCTTGCTTCTTAATGCTTAATAGACTGACTACTTCCTGATGGATTTGACAGTAAGGACATTGATTGGGTCAGAAACAAAGATGAAAGGGGTATGGCCCTGAATCATATCATTCCCTTTACCCTATTTTGATCCAGGCTACACAGAGCTAGGTAAGTAGCCAGAACATGGCAGGGCTGAGGAGATGTGGAGGGCCTCAGACTTCTTACAGAAACAGAACCTAATGACTTACTGGATTTTGTTCATAAGATGATTTTGATTGGTTCATAATTAGATGGTCAAGAAATTATACACTCTAATGGCATTTTGTCAGGAGTATGGAAGAGGTTTTAAAGAATTCTTTTAAAAACTTCTCCCCCTCATCACCCTGTCAGGGCTGCTCTTTGGCTGTCTCTGACCACATTGGGTGTGATCTTTGGGGCTCGATTCATTTTCTATTTTCAAATAAACCAAAAGCTAGCGTCTCTTAAAAAGCAAAAAAACAAACAAGAAAACTCCCCTGTCAACTCTATTGTTTTAAAACACACAAAAAGTTGGAAGAATTTTACAGTGAATCTAGGTTCTGTCTAGATTTAACAATTGCAAAATTTTGACGTTTTCCTTTATATCTCTCTATTTCTATTTATTGTTTTTTCCTGTACTATTTGAAGATGAGTTGTGTACAACTTGGCACTTCACCTCTAAATCCTTCCCTCAGAATTTTTCATGGCTGAGTTTTTGGAGGCATACTTACGGTGGATTTAAGTAATTGATTAAAAAAATACTGATGGCAAAAGGCTCCTGTCACCTATAATATCTTAGATTTGTGTACCATTGTTGTTTACAAATAGTTTTTCACATTCATTATTCCATGTGAACCCAAACTGTGATATAAGGTAGACAAGACAGACACTTTGTCCATTTACAGATAATACAGAATCTAACTAGGTTTAAGGCAGAAATGCTGATGAAATGAAGTGAAATTCTCCTGTCAGGCTCTGATAAATATTTGGGAGTGTGTCCTTGGGGATAATCAGTACCCTTAGATCTCTGCAGCTATATGTCAGTCTGATGGCTATTTGTGATAGTAAAGAAGTAAAAAATGGAAGATAGCCTATTTCAATTAAGAGAAGTTAATTATTTTCATTCTTTGTTGGCAGGTAATTCCAACATGGAATATTTCACCAATTAAGAAGGCCAATGAAATTAAGGTAAACTTGGAAGATGTAATTCTTATTCTTTTCTGGGAGGACTTCATCATTTTGAAACCTTTCTATTTGTTAACTTTTTGGGGGCCTGTGTTTTCATTTTAATTCCAGCTTTGGTTTTTTTTTTTTTTTTTTTTTCATTCCTTTACTCTTAGGTTTGACTCTCATGCTAGGGATCTTTTTAACTCTTGCCTCTTTGCTTTAGCTGTTTGTTGTGCTCTTAGGATTTCTTTTTTCTTGCTCTATTTTCTTCCCCTTATTTTCCGAGTACGTATGATTTGTGTTTTCTGTCATTTCATTTCTTTCTGTAATTGTGCTTATGTAGCCTCCCCAGTTTGTGGATATCCACCTCGAAGACGACGATTCCTCCGATGAGGAGTACCAGCCAGATGATGAAGAGGAGGATGAGACCGCTGAAGAGGTCAGTGGTTACTCTTGTGAGTGTTAGTTGGTAATATAGAAAAAATTTGGCTCAGTATGACAATGTACTTTGCTTCCTTAGTAATGCTGCCTGTTCTAGAGAGAGCTTTGAAACACAGATCTTTTTTCTACTCATTTCTTAGCATAAATCCAAGAATGTGAGGTGTTTTCTCTTCTTCATGCTCCCTTAATTTTTTCACATCTTAAGAACTATTACATACATATGACTTGCAGAACTGTGCATAGAATAAAAATAAAAAATACAGCTTAAATAATTATAAAGCTAATTCTCATGAAACTTCCTTCAGAGTCATTAAAGATATCATTGCCAGACTCCTCTTATATGCCCTTCCTAATCACAATCACTTCTCTTCCCCTGTAGATAACCGCTATCTTGACTTCTTGGTAATTACTTCCTTGCCTCTCTTTATCATTATACCACCTAAATATGCAGCTCTACACACTATAGTTAAATTTTGTTACTGTTTCTGAACCTTGTGTAAGCGGAACCATAGTGTATGCTTTTGTGTGATTTTTTTTCCCCCTCTTTGGTTCAACGTTAGTCATTTGAGATTCCTTTATAGTGTTACTTATAGCTGTGGTTTGTTCATTTTCATAGCTATGTAATATTCTCTTTCTTACTGTGTTCTTTGACTTGATGTTAAATGATTTTAAACTAGTGCCTTACAGTTTTACAGAGTTTGCACTGCTGATGGGGATAGTGATCTGATCCCTGTTCCCACCTTTAGAAAATTAAGCTTTTATTTAAATTTTGTTTTCTCTTACTCTGACTGATTCAGTGATTGGTGTTTTGTGATTCATTCTCTTGAGATAGTTCAAACTCAGTGGAATGAGGTAGGGGCATAGATGTGAAAGTGAACTGGATTTGTTTTATAGAGTTTATTGGAAAGTGATGTTGAAAGCACTGCTTCATCTCCACGTGGGGCCAAGAAATCCAGATTGAGGCAGTCTTCTGAGATGACTGAAACAGATGAGGAGAGTGGCATATTATCAGAGGTAAATTTACAGCATACTCAAGAGGTAAAGTAGAGATAACTGTGTAAGTAGGTTATTCAACTGTATAAATAGATAATTTTTTCATGGTGATTCTGAGCTCTCACCCTTTGTCAAACATAATTGAAGATCAGTAATCATGCCATTATCTTCCTGGTATTTGTGACCGGTTGTAACTAACCAGTTGATTTCAAAGTCCCTTAAATTAGTGAACAGTTGAGAGAATACTGTAACTTAGTGACGAGAGATTTCTGAATTCTTATTAAGGGACCAAATATGAGTGATGACAGAATTGCTTTTCTTCTACGCTTCTCTTTTTCATATGTGTTTTCTAATACCGTTCTAAGGCCATTTACATTATATTTCCCACTTTTGGTAACCTAAGTAGCGTCTTCCTGGCTTTGTTGGAAGTAGGATAAAACCTAATTAGATTAATGTGGTCAACAGTGCCTTTGTTTTTATATGCCTCTTTCTAGATGGGAAGAGAAGATCACTAGCATATGAAAGACTTACTTCTCTCTTCCTGCTCATTTTTTCCCCTCCCTTTCATTTTTTAACATAATTGCCTCTTTTAATCAGGCTGAGAAAGTCACCACACCTGCCATCAGGCACATCAGTGCTGAGGTAGTGCCCATGGGGCCCCCGCCTCCCCCAAAGCCCAAACAGACCAAGGATAGTACTTTCATGGAGAAGTTACATGCGGTAGATGAGGAGCTGGCTTCCAGTCCGGTCTGCATGGATTCTTTCCAGGTAAACATTGTAATTCTAAATTACTGAGAAAGTCAAATGGAGTAATTTGGTTGTTGCTTAGATTGGGAAAGGAGAAAGGAAGATGGTAAATTCTGATATAAGTAAGAATTACGAAGTTGTTAGTCCTTGGTACTCTATTTGTTTTGTACTATTTTATGTGACAGTGGCAGGTCCTAAGAAGTGAATAAAGTATGTGACAGAGAGCATTTTAAAATGTGGAACATAGGTACAGCTTTCAGCCAGATTCCTCAAATATTAACTTGTATTACAGTTGCTTTATCATTCTCTCCTTTCTTTCTCTGTACACAATTTTTTTTTTCTGAATCAGTTTAAAGTATGTTACAGTCATGATGCTCTTTTTCCTCTAAATACCTCAGTGTGTATTTCCCCAAATTGAGGACATTGGTTATGAAAATGAGGATATGTAATATTATATAAAGTCCTTATTTGGATTTTACCAGTTGGTAAAAATTTGTCAGTTTGGTACTGATTGTACCAAAAGGTGAAGTTACAACCAACACCACAGCAATATAAAAGATCATAAGAGACTGCTTCAAAGAACTATATGCCAATAAAAAAAATGGACAACCTGGAAGAAATGGAAAAAATTCTTAAAAAGGTACAATCTCCCAAGGCTGAATCACGAAGAAACAGAAAATGTGAACAGACCAATTACCAGTAATGAGATTGAATCACTAATTTAAAAGCTCCCAACAAACAAAAGTCCAGGATCAGATGGCTTCTACCAAACATTTAGAGAAGACTTAATACCTGTCCTTCTCAAACTATTCCAAAAAATTACAGAGGAAGGAAGACTTCTGAACTCATTCTGTGAGGCCAGCATCACCCTGATACCAAAAACCAAAGATAGCACACACAAAAAAGAAAGTTGCAGGCCGGTATCACTGATGAACATAGATGCAAAAATCCTCAGCAAAATATCAACAAAACAAATCCAACAATACGTTAAAAGGATCATACACCATGATCAAATGGGATTTACCCCAGGGTGAGGATGCAGTGATTTTTCAATATTAAATCAGTGTAATATGCCACATTAACAAATTGAAGAGTAAAAACTATATGATCATCTGAGTAGATGCAGAAAAAGCTTTTGACAAAATTCAACATCCGTCTTTGATAAAAGCTCTCCCAAAAGTGAGCACAGAAGGAACATACCTCAATGCAATAAAAGCCATACATGACAGACCCACAGCTGACATAAGAGGAGTATAGCAAATATTTTATAGTAACTCTAAATGGAATATAACCTTTAAAAATTGTGACTCACTATATTGTACACCTGTAACTTTTATAATATTGTATATCAACTGTACTTCAATTTTAAAACTGTACTTCAATTTTAAAAAGTTTTTATTTGGTTTTTACCAATTTTCCCAATAATGTTATTTACATAAAGCAAAAAAAAAAATTTTTTTTCTAATCTGGGAGCCAATCTAGGATTTACATATTGCATTTAGTTACCTTGTTTCTTAGTCTCTTTTAATCTGAAACAGTTTCTTAATCTTTGTCTTTTATAACCTTGACATTTTTGAACCATATAGAACAATTATTTTACAGAATGTTTTTCAATTTTGATTTTTCTGATATTTCCCCATAAACAGATTTACCACAGAAGTGATGTGTCCTTTTCAGTGCTTCATATCATGAGGAACCTGGCTTCTGTCATGTTAATTTTGATCATATGGTTATGGTGGTGTCTGCTTGATTTCTTTACTGTAAAATTATTACTTTTCCATTTTAAAATTAATTAGTATGTATCTTTGAGGCCAAACATCTTTTCACCCACTAATTTTAGCATCTATTGCTTATTCTTGATTGAAACAGTTATTACTGTTTACTGTAGTCATTGTCAAATGATGACTTTCTGAATTCCATCATTCAGCCAGTTCTTTTTAATGTTCAGGTTTTCCCCATCAGTCTTCTGGGTCAGTGAAAAATACGTCTGTCCTAGACTTTAAAAACAGAATATTGAATAAAACAGATATGAAAGGGCCATTTAGTTTAATCACCCTGCTTTGGAGTGAAAGAATAATAGTGTTGGGGTATAATAGTGTTCTACATTACCATTTATTCCTACACATACTGAATGATTGAACTTGGGGAATAGCAGTGTACAAGACAGAGAGGGTCTTTCTTCTTAGAGCTTATAGTCTGCTGGAGAGAGAGGAACCATGAACACATTAATGATTTCAGAGAGTGGTAAGTGCTATGAACTAAATAAAAACAAGGATATAAGGTAGTGCCTGTGAGAGTACTTTACCTAGGATGCTCCAAAAAGTCCTCCTTAGAGAGGTGACATTTGAACTGAGATCTGAATGAGAAGGAGCCAGGTGTCTAAAAAATCTGGGGAAAAAGTATTATATATTGAGGAAACAGCACATTCAAAGTCCCTAAGATGGGAACAGTCTTGACATGTTCAAGGGACAGAAACTAGCCAAAGTATAGGGATCATGGGAGAAAGTAGTAGGAATGAGGTCAGAGAGCTAGGCAAGAGCTAGATCATGAGGGTTTTGGAAAAACCATTATAAGAGTTTAATTTTATTTTAACATTTAGGAAATCTTTTTGTGTTATTTTCTGACTGATGTTAAAAATGTCCCTTTGGTAAATTAGGAGTTTGGGATTAACAGATACACAGTACTATATATAAAATAGATAAACAACAAGGACCTACTGTGTAGCACAGGGAACTATATTCCATTTCTTGTAATAAGCTGTAATGGCAAAAATCTGAAAAGAAAAAATATATATGTATGTATAATTATAGCTGACTTGCTTTGAAACTTAAGATTGTAAATCTACTGCACTTCAATAAAAAAAAGTCCCTTTGGTTATGGTTTGGGAAATTGACTATAGGAGAGCAAGAGAGGAAACAGAAATCTATTAGGATATTATTGCAGTAGTCTAGGGATAACTTCCTAAATTGATCTACATACTCAACACAATCCCTATCCAAGTCCAAGCTGCTTTGTTTTTTGCAGAAATTGTAAGCTAATCCTAAAATTCACATGGAAACGCAAGGGACCCAGAATAACCAAAACAGTCTTGAAAAAGAACAAAGTTGGAGGTCTGTACTTAATGATTTCAAAACTTAGGACAAAGTTGCAGGAATCAAGACAGTCTGGTACTGGCATAAGAATAGACATACAGATCAATGGAACAGAATTGAGAGTCTAAAAATAAACTCTTAAACTGTAGTCAGTTAATCTTTGACAAGTGTGCCAAGACCAATTAATGGGAAAAGAATAGTCTTTCACCAAATGGTGCTGTGCAACTGGAAATCCACACACAAAAGTATAAAGTTGGACCCTTTGCTCACACCACACATGAAAATTAATTGAAAATAGACCATTGATCTAAATGTATGAGCTAAAAGTATAGAACTCTTAGAAGAAAACAGTAAATCCTTGTGACCTTTGATTAGGCAGTGATTTCTTAGATATAATACCAAAAGCGCAAATGATGAAAAAAAAATGCATTTGACCTCATCAAAATTAAAAACTTTTGTGTCTCAAAGGATATATCAGAAAAGTAAAGACAACCCACAGAACAGGAGAAAATAATTGCAAATCACCTATCTGATAAGGGTCTTGTATCCATAATGTATAATGAACTCTTATAACTCAACAATAAAAAGACAACCCAATTAAAAAATGGACAAAGAATATGAATAGACATTTCTCCAAAGAAGTATGCAAATGGCCAATAAGGACGTGAAAAGATGCTCAACATTATTAGTCATTAGGAAAATGGAGATCAAAACTATGATGAGATACCTCTTCTCACCCACTAGTATAGCAAAAAAAAAAAAAAAACATGGATAATATTGAGTGTTGGCGAGGATGTGAAGAAATGTGGAACCCTCATATTGCTGTTGGGAATGTAAAATTGTGTTGCCACTGTGGGAAATGGTTTGGTGGTTGCTCAAAAAGTTAGACATAGTTACCACATGACCCAGCAATTTCACTCCAAGAGAACTGAAAACATGTGAACGAAAAAACAAAAACAAAAAAAGAAAAAAAAAGAAAGAAAACATACGTCCATGCAAAAGTGTGTACACAAATGTTCATAACAGCATATTTGTAATAGCCCCCAAATGCAAACAGCCCAAGTTTTTATCAGTTGATAAATGGGTAACTAAACATGGTATATCCATATAATGGAATATTATTTTGCAATAAAAAGGAATGAAGTAATGATACATGCTACAAAATGGATGAACTTTGAAAATGTTATGCTGAGTTAAAGAAAGCAGAGACAGAAAGTCACATAAAGTGTATGAGTCTTTTTATATAAAATGTCCAGCATAAGCAAATCCATAGAGACAGAAATTTAGTGGTTATCCAGGAGTGGGAGCAGGGCAGAATGGGAAGTGACTGCTCAGGGGAATGGAGGGAGTTTCTTTCGGGGGTGATGAAAACATTTTGGTATTAGATAGTGGTGATATCAGGTCCCACAACTCTTTGAATATAGTAAAATCCACTCAATTATACACTTTAGAAGGGTGAGTTTTATGGTATGTAAATTATATCTTAATAAAGCTGTTATAAATGTTCCTGGAATGTTGGTTTTAAAATGGATGTTATTGTCCTTAAAGTTTCTCAAAGAGTAATAAGTCCAAATTATTTAGAGAAGAGACCTTGTGGTTTAAGCTAAGAAGAGAAGCACACAGGATATGATGAAGTTTGGAGAAATTCAAAGCCGTAGGCATTCAGTGATATGTTTTTTCCTTCTCCGTTGGCTAGCCCATGGATGACAGTCTCATTGCATTCCGAACTCGCTCTAAGATGCCTCTGAAAGATGTTCCCCTGGGGCAACTAGAGGCAGAGCTCCGAGCTCCAGATATCACCCCCGACATGTATGACCCCAACACAGCAGATGATGAGGACTGGAAGATGTGGCTGGGGGGACTCATGAATGATGATGTGGGGAATGAAGGTAAGTGGCTTTGTTTGCATTTATTATCTACTCTGTCCATTATCTTTGTGGTAAAATTTTCATTAGTTAAAAGCTTAAAGAAGGGGTGTTTTGGGTTAGTTGATTTAATTTTGCATTTAACAGTTCACTCTAAATGAGGAAATGTTCTTCTCCCCCCTCCACCCACCACTCCCTTTTTTCTGTTTTACAGTCTTTTGGGGAATCATTTGAATGCTAAGTTTCCTCCCATGAACCATAAATGCACACATAATTTTATATATGATTTCATGAGAGTGTATGGACTCACTCACAGGCTATCATGTTAGTTAAGGGTCTTCATGATACAAGTGAAAGAATCCTGACTCTCAGTTGCTGAAGGTCAGTCAAAAGAAACCAGGCTTTGGGAAGAGCAGAAAAACCTGCAGTGGAAGTGAGGCACTGTTCAGGCCCACCTCCCTCTCTGTTACCTCTGTTTCTTTTTGTCAGTCAACTCCATTCTCAAACCTATTTTTTTTCTACAAGGCTGGAACTATGGTCATAAGCACATCATTTACTTTTTGCTTTGTCCCCACATCAGAAGGACTCTCTCCTACAGGATCCAGTTGGAAAAATCTAGAGGAATAACTCCAGTTGGCTTGGTTTGATCACATGCCCACCCTGTTGGTATTGCATGGGATTGCTAGGGAGGCTGTTTCAGCATGGAGTCCTGTGACTGGCAGCACCTCATAGAACAGTGTGTTTGGAGTAGGCAGTTACCCAGAAGTGACAGTATTTCCAGAGGTAGGGAAGGAACGTTGATCAGACAAAAACAATGTTGACTACAGTCATACACAGTGCAACCCTTATTTGTTTTAGAATATAAGTGAAAGTTCTTACTTTGAAACAGTGAAATAAACATTGCTGAAGTTGTCTTGGTGATTTTTTTTAAAACGCGTATTATAGAGGAAATCAGACACCATTTATCATTTTGTGCAATGTTTCTTTAGATTTAGAGGAAACAAGAGATTGACTTTGTTTGTAGTAATTCCAGATGATGTCATATTCTTTTGATGGAATCAAAGCAACTGTGTTATTGTTGTTTCCTTTTGACTCTCTTCAGTGGGGAGTGACCAGGCTATTCTTACTAGTTGTGCTGTGGAAGACTCATACTTAAAAAAAAAGTGTAAAACTGAACCAAGGTCAAACTCTTAACTTGCATTTTTATGTGGAACAGAGTCACCCACTATCTCACTCTAATCTGTAGCCATAGTCGTTCCTATTTCTGAATCGGATCCTCTCCTATCAATGTTAATTACAAACAACTTACAGAGCATATCTTTATTCCTTTTCCTGTCTTCTAAGAACAACTACCAAAAGATTTTTGTGTTGAAAAGAATAATGCTTTAAGATAAATAAGAGAACATATAGTTTGGATGGAAATAGACTGAGTGAAATGTTTGGATAGATATGGCCAAGAATAAATCAAGATCAGTGAATGAAAGAAGTCCTTACATTTACCTTATAAAGCTTTTGATAATTATATTGCATATCATTTGGCAAATGTTTATCGAGTACTTTCCTTTTACAAGGCATTGTGCTAGGTTCTGTGAGAGATGAAGGAACAGAATCATTTTGTTAGACAGTAAACATGTATGAATGGTGCCTGGTCCATTGGTAGATGCATGATATGTTTCAGGTGAATGAAGCTGAATAAACTCAGATACACCATAAAAGTGGCATAAATGCTGTTCTAAGGTTTTAGAAGAGGGAGAGAGAATTCTTGTTTAGTATGATCAGAGATAGCCATATGGAAAAGTGGTAGTTGAGATGGACCTTTGAAAAATACTTGACAAAGTGATAGGAGAGGAGGCAGATGGGTGGATGTGACAGTAAGATAGTGTGTACAATGGGTTCTGTAGAGTATATCCTCAGAGTTTTCTCTTTTTTTGTATTATGAGTAATACATGCTTGATATAAAGAAACAAAATATTGTATAAAGAAAACTATTAAAGCCCCTCCCCATGATGACAGTTTCATACCCAAAAGGGATCACTGATAATAGTTTGATATGCATCTCTAAGAGTTTTCAAATATGACGTTACCTTTTAGTTGTCCACATTAATGTGGCAATAGCAAGAATTTTAGTCCTAAATTTAAATTCCCTAGACATTTAGAGAAGGCAGGTGACAAGAAGCAAATTGGTTTCAATCTTAGCATTTTTGTCCTTTTCCACCCACTTCTCTAGCAGAAGTGCTAATAAGTCACAAAATGCACAAACTTGTATGAAAGAGAAAAAGATGAAATTTGCACCTGAGTCATCAACTCAGGAACTGGAGTCAATATTAACGAGAAAGTCAATTCCTTAATGATTGACAACTGATATATTATTCCATTAGTCTTTCTGATAGGAGTCTAAGCTTCTGGCTTTTCCATTACTCACCCCTTTGAGAATTTGATGAAAGCTATGCAGCCAATCTCCAGAAAAATGGACATATCTACACACATGAAGTTTTTTTTATGTCATTTTTTCCAGGATTTATAATTTTCTTAAAGTTAATTTATTGACACTTCCTTTTTCTGTCAGCCTGCCCTGAGGTCCCTGACACTAAGACTTAAAATCTCTGCAGAAGGGAATGAATAGGGACAAAGATAATTCTGTCCATTTTGTAGAAATCTCAGAGAAATTCATTGTGTTGCTTAGTGTTATAGAATCAGTTTATTATACTGCTAGTATTTGAAAGCCAACATAATAGTCTAGGAGCATGTCTCAATCAAAGAAGTCTCTGGGGAAAAAAATAGTCTCTGGGAGATTAAAGCAATTTTTAAATGAGTATGACTCTCCATAGGCAAGCTTTGCATTTTGTCCTTAGACCTAAGCTAAGACAAAATATTGACGGTAACTAAGTCAGGTTCCCATTGCTTTATTAGTGCAGCTTTATTTGGTACCCTGATTGTTATCACCTTGGTTGAAAGAGCTGAGAAGCTAGCTATTGGGGAGGAAAGGCCAGAGTTGGAAGTCAGGATTTTGAGTCTAAGGCAGTGTTTCTCATAATACAGTCCCTAGAATTTGAACCAGAATCAGGGAGTATAAGGATGTATGTACTGGGTGGTGTTAATTAAGGATACAGATTCCAGGGCCTCACTCCATACCTACTGAATCAGAATCTCTAATGGTTATTGTCTGGGAATCTCACTCTTATGTATCCTAAAGGCTGGAAACTACTAGTCTGGGAGAAAGAAGAGCGTATAAGGGTCCATTGAGGAAATAGAACAATGGTTGGTAGGGAGGGTGAAAATCCCCTTTCTTTAAAACTATTTTTTTGTTTCTAACTTATTAGGACAGATTAAAAAAAGAAAACACAAAGCCAGTGAATAGGGTAGGTTTGGATCTCCAGATCTACTAGCTGAATTTAGTGAGTGCTGGTAAATAGGAAATGATGCTAGATAGAGATCCCAGTACCAAACTTCAGCCATATGCTGGTTTATTTTTGTAGCATTATGTGGCTAACTATTTTCACATGTTCCTACATATTATTAAATGTGAGAATCTCATTTGCAAAAATAATTAAAAGACCACACTGGAGGGTACACCAAATTGAGATCAGCTGGGTAGATGCTGACATTGTTAATCCGTCAGAAAAATAATTAGACCCAGAGGGCAGGTTCCACAACCAAGATGCTAAAAGCTAAGCAGAACTCAGAAGAAACCTTTCCAAAAGATTTTTCAACATGTTTGCCAAAGGGATTCCCTGAGAATATTGGCTGACCCATTTTTATGGTGTGGGCAGAAGCTGTCTATTGTAGTTTTTGCACCTATACCTATACATATGAGGATCTAAACCTGTATACACTATCCATGTATTATAGGCTTTTCCCAGAACTTTTATTATTCAGCAATATTTCTAAAGAACCTGCTATAAAGAGACATATATGGAAAGTACTAGAGAGATTAGGAAGATAGGATTCCATGCCTGAGGATTTAAAACATTTTTATTGGGGAGATAAACCCACAGATGGATAAAAAAGACTTCACATTTAAGTAGCTCTGTATAAACAGTGCAAATTCACATATTATAAAGAGAAAAGTTGACTAAAGAATATCAGTATAGTTTGGGGTTTATTGGTACAAATTTTCCAGTGATTATGAATAAAAAATATGTATTTTTATTTTTAATGAATGATACGCATTTATTATGAAAAATAAACATTATGGAAAGGCAGAAAGTGAAAATTAAGAGTTCTATTCTTTAGTCTTTGTTAATTCTTTCTAGATATTTTCTGGTGTTTTCAATCAATTACATATTTATCTCAAATAACAATTTTTTTTAATGAAAGGAATCATTATATATATTGTCCTGCATCTGCAACTTGCTTCTTTCGTTTAACAATATAATTTAGACGTTTTCCTGTTGTGATACATAGAGCTCTCCCTCTCTTGTTTAATGGCTGCATAGCGGTAAGGAATTTAGTTATTCTCTTTTGGTAGACTTTTTTTGGTTTAATTCAGTTCCTCAGTTACACTAACCACATTTCAATTTCTCAGTTGTCTTTTGTGGGTAGTGGCTACCATTGTTGTAGAGCAGGCATATGTAGAACATTTCCATCATTGCAAGAAATTCTCTTAGACAGCACTGATCTAAAGTTGCCCCAGGAAAAATATCACCTTACAATAACGATTCTATAATTTAATGACTCCACAATTTTTATTTAGGAATTGAAAAGACATCATAGTATCAACGTTAGAGCAAATTATGAAGGAGAATACCCATATTTCAATACATTGACATAACAAATGTTTTTTTAACATTTTTTGTTATTTCTGAGCCTTATTATTCATACTTATGAGTATTGTGTCTGTATTATATTGTGTTGCACTTTGTCGTGCATGTACATTCTATATGTATATACTGTTTTATACTAAGGAATCATAATTATGGTCATAATATAATGTGTATATATTATATGTATATTAGAGTCATTTCTTTTTTCACTATCAATGCCTTTGTATAAATAGTTTTACCGAAATACTATTTTCATGAGATGCACTGCTTAACTGGGATTACTGAGATAAATTATATGTTCAGTTTTCTGGCTTTTGCTGCATTTTGAGAGATCTAAGTCTTTTTGGAAAGAAGGAAGGAACTTGGCATATTGGAGAGAACAGGTGAGATGAGTCAGCTGTGGGAAATGATCTGTGCAAAGACACTGAGGGGGAAAAACAGCAAGTTATTTAAAAACTTAATAAATGTTCGTTATTGCACTTGATCTTAGCCAAAAGGCTGAGAAGCGATTAAATGTTCATTATTGGAATAGATTCTTATGGTGCTGAAAATCTTAAATTTTCATATACAGTACAGAGTTGAGAATAAGTCTCTTTTTTCCTAGATGAGGCAGATGATGACGACGATCCAGAATATAATTTCCTGGATGACCTTGACGAACCAGACACTGAGGATTTCCGCACTGACCGGGCAGTGAGAATCACCAGTGAGTCCGTGTTTACTATAAGTCCTGCTCTTGACTCCTCCACATCTACCTTTGTAAACTTTGCAGATTTTTGAGGGTAGAGTTTGCAGCGCATTGAAGCGTCTCCTACCCATTTATTTCTCTAATTCTTTAAATTTACATTTATGTTCAAGAAGCCTGTCAGTCACTCATTTATACATTCCACAGTCATGCATTGAGAATTTGGCAGCAATTGTAGTTAGGATGCCAAAATATATAGGACGTGGTCTTTGCCAATAAGACATCAGCCTTGTAGGCTGATACAAAAAGAAAAAGTTACACTGTAAACTGATGGGTGCTCTAATAGGTTGTCTATAAGGCACACTAAGAGGCCTAAAAGAGGGTATGATATCCTAGTGTGTGGTATGAAGTAGGGTGGGAGGGGTTATGGAAGGAGTCACAAAATGAGATGTTTTATCTTAGTTTTGAAGGAGCCATAAGAAATTTTTGGTGAATGGAGGCAGAGAGGGATATTGCGGATAGAAGGGGATCTGCAGACCACAGAACTGTGAAATGACAGTAACTGTGTTTGGAAAATAGTAAGTGGTTTGGTTTAGTTGTGTGAGTGAGGGGTGGTAGGAAGAGATGAGCAGTGTTCAGTTCATGGAGAAACCCTGGATTTGAGTTCTGATCTGTCAAAAATGGAGATATAGAAAACAGTTAAATAAGTTGACTTGGTTTGAGTCATTTGTTTAAAATTATTTCATTGGCCAGCTTGCCAATGATGGAAAACATATTTCAGGAACTATTGATTTTTATTGAGTGTGCGCCTGACCCTGTAATGGGATGGTATACACAGCCTGGTGAAGGTAAGATGTTGGCTCTTGATCAGGTTATGAAGAGAGCTTTAGAAGCAACCAAAAGTGTTTATTATGTACCTAAATAACGCACGTCTTTGTGCAAAGAGAATTATGTAAACATAATCCTTTAGGACTTTTGTTCTATTTTATTGTTTTATTTCATCTTTCATCTTGTTTTTAGGATTAGAATGCCATTTCCTTTATGAAAATCTTCCATTTATTTTGATATGTTATGACAATTAAGTTTAGAGGAAGCATTCAAAGGAAAGCACCAGGAATCAAAGAGAAAGTGTAGAATGAAAAGGCTTAAGGATTTAGGCTTTGAGAAAATGGTGAAGAAAGGTCTAGGAAAATATGAGAAAAATCAAAAGTCTTGTGTCAGAAACCAGGGGAAGAGCGACTTGGCCACAATGAAATGTACTTGTAATGAAATGTTTTCTGCTTGAAGCAGAAAAGTAGACCTCATTTCAGTTCAGGTCTCAGCCTGGAATACAGTTGCCTTCCCCTTTTGTTTGTACTTTCTTTCGTTTACAGATACAGTTGACCTTGAACAACTTGGGGGTTAGGGGTGCCAAACTCTTGCACAGTTGAAAATCCAACTGAAAGTTTTGACTCCTCAAAAACTTTACTAATAGCCTTCTGTTGACTGGAATGCTTACTGATAAAATAGTTAATACATATTTTGTATGTAAATTGTACTATATACTGTATTCTTAGAATAAAGTAAGCTAGAGAAAAGAAAATGTAATTAAGAAAATCCTAAGTGGTTGAGGGGAGGAGAAGAAAATCCTGGGAGAGAATATATTTACAGTTTTGTACTGTATTTATTGATACCGTAAGTTTATGTCATCTGTTTACAAGATGAATCATCTGTCAGTATCTACATCAGTATTATCTTAAATGATACAAAACACTGTAGATATACATATTAGTAACATTAGATATCAAAAATGGAAGGATAATGTGAAAAAGAAATCTTTATTTACAGGTGTAATAATTCATTCTTCATATAATGAAGAAGCAGCAGTATGATTGCTTGATGGTATCCTAGTGTAATCGGTACTATTGCTTCACAGTAGCCTAGCCTATATACTAATGAATGGTTATAAAAGTTTTATGGCATACAATATTACAGGTATATTCATATATAGGATTAGAATCATTGTTACATTTTTTTAAAAAATGTGATGATAGCCTGATGCATGTTTTCTCTAATTAGTGAGGAATCCTGTGTAGTAATGTAATTCTTTGAAAGCAAAGCTATAAATCAGTAAGAAAACTAGCACATTATTAATTTTATATTAAATATCATTCATCTTATGCCTAAGTAAGGACAGGCTGTCCACTTCAGTACAAGTCTGGCATGTGATGTTCTACATGATGAATAATTAGGCAGTGGCAATGGGGATGACACAAAAACAATTCATACAGTTCTTGCCGTACAAGTTTTAGGTCTTCCCAGAGATACACATATACAACGGATATGTTTATTACCTGTAGACATAATGATTATTTACTATTCGTTAAGTGGAAGTGGATCATCATAAGGGCCTCCCTTGTCCTTGTCTTCACATTGAGTAGGCTGAGGAGGAAGAGGAAGAGAAGGGCTTGATCTTGTCTCAGGGGTGGCAGAGGCAGAAGAGGTGGAGGAGGTGGAAGGGGAGGCAGGAGAGGCAGGCACTTTCCGTGTAACTTTACAGAAATACATGGCAATTTCTGTCTGCCTTTTATGCTTTTTCATTTCTCTAAAAACGTTTCTATATACTACCAATCCTTCTTCCACTGTTTGCTTTAGTTTCAGAGTCTATATCATAGAAGGGTTCATGTAAAAGAAGTCGAAAACCATCTTGAATACTTGGAACCTTTCTGCCAGATTGTCTAATGTCAGTTTGTTTTCTGGCATTGCTGCTTCTACTTCTTCCTCATCGTCTGGCACTGGTTTGGAAGCACTTATCTCCATCACGTCATCTTCTGTTAATTTCTCTGGTGTGGTGTCTTTTCACTCTTGAATTTCTCCAAGACCCGTATCTTGAAACCTTTCAGCCCCTCATTATTTTTTGGCCCTATCCACCATCTCATGATGTCCTTGATTGGCTCTGTTGTAAATCCCATGAAGTCATGCACAATGTCTGGACACAGTTTTCTCCAGGAGAAATTTATTGCTTCATGTTTGATGACTCTCATGGACTTTTCTGTAAAAATGATGGTGTCTTCAATGGTGTAATCCTTCCAGACTTACATGACATTCTTTCTATTCGGATCTCTTCTGTAGTGTTGATAACCCTTCCCATAGGTTACTGTGTATAATGAGCCTTAAAGGTTCCTTATGACCCTTTGATCTAGAGGCTGAATTAGAGATGTGTTTGGAGGCAAGTAGATCACTTAGATGTCTTTGATGTTGAACACATGGGGTTCTGGGTGGCCAGGGGCATTGTCCAATATCAAAAGAACTTTAAAAGGCAGTCCCCTTACTGGCCAGGTACTCTCTGATTTCAGGGACAAATTATGGATGGAACCAATCCAGAAAAAGTGTTCTTGTTATCCAGGCCTTCTTTTGTACAACCAAACACTGGCAGCTGGTGTTTATCTTTTCCCTTCAAGCAGCAGCTTTATTGACAAGGGCAGTCCTGGTCATAAACTCAACTGCATTTGCACACAGAGGTGGAGTTAGCCTGTCCCTTCCTGCCTTAAATCCTGGTGCTCAAGTCTCTTCCTTACTAATAAATATCCTTTGGCTTTTTTTTGTTTGTTTGTTTCCCTCCAGAATAGAACACTTTCATCTGCATTAAAAACCTGTTAGGCAGATAACCTTTCTCCTCAATGATTTTCTTAATGGCTTCTGTTGCCTTTGAATCAGCAGAGGCTGCTTCTCCTGTTATCTTGACGGTTTTGCAGCCAAACCTCTTTCTAAAATTATCAAACAATCCTTTGCTGGCATGAAATTCTCCAGCCTTAGATCCTTCACCTTTGTTTTGCTTTAAGTTGTCATATAATGACTTTGCTTTTTCTCAAGTCATATTAGAGTCTGAGATATGCCTTTCTTACAGCAATCCTGCACCCATAATGAAAGCTGCGTATTTAATATGAGATATAAAAGGTATTTCACAGAAAGTGCATCTGCTGGCATATCTGCAGCTATGGCTTCACAAACTTCTTTTTTTTTTTTCACTACGATCCTTATGCTGGATTCATTTATCTTGAAATGGTAGGAAACTGCAGCTGCTGACCTCAACCTGTGGTACACATGAAACAATTTAGTGTTTTCTTGTAATGTCATGACTTTTCTTTGCTTCTTGGGACCACTTCCAGCATCACTTTGTGTGGGTCCCATAGTGTTATTCAAGGTCTATGGTATTGCACTAAACACGAAAAATACTCAAGAAGCACAAGAGATCACTTTCTACAACAATGTGCAATTTACTGGAGACATGACTACTCAGGCAGAGATGTTTTAAGCAGATACTTGCAAAACTTGAGCTCCCTGCAGTAGCAACAGGAGGTGTAATCATATGAAATGATTACAGTAGGGCAGTGTGTACCACAGTTCATTTGATGCAGTTATGATTTAATACTGCATTTTAACATTTGGTTGCGTTTTCTATTGATTGTGAATGGCACCATCTACGGGCTGTAGTGTGTGTGTAAATTTTGATAAATTTAGCTTTTTATAATAGATTTTGATATATTTTATGGTAGTAAATGATAAAATAGACTAATAGCTACATATATTTTATGCATTCATGACACACCTAGCTTTTTCTTAAAATTTTTGATATTGCTAGGCTCTGTAGTTTGAGGGTTTTTCAAATTGCTGTAATCCTAAATTTTTCCAGTGTATTTATTGAAAAAAATCAGTGTGTGCGTGGACCCACACAGTTCAATTTCTTGTTCAAGAGTCAACTGTGATTTCTCAGGGAGCTCCTCCTCAAGTAGGAGGAGCTCTTGCTTTGTACTTGATCTTGCTTTGTACTCCATACTATTTTATATGTCCTTTGAAATACTCATCTCTCCCATAACTGTTTATTTAGTATCTGTCTCCTCCCCTTGACTGTGAGCTTCTCATAGATCTTGCATTATTGCCTTAGAGCTGGTGTTTTGCATGGGGCCGACAATATTTGCCAATCAAATAGTGAACTTTTCTGGGATTCCTGAATGAAGTATCTTCTTTCTACTCATGGAGTTCTGTGGTCATAAGTGAAAACTGGGATAGCATTTTAATTTTATTTCTCCCTCTTGTTCTCTTCTGTCTTATGTTATCATGTTTAATTATAATCCCTTTAAGAAGACTTATCCTCACTTGGATGATAAAAATTAAAAAATATAAAAGCATAGAATCACAGTGTTTGGAAAGCTTCCTGTGGTCACATGTATTTTCTTCCCACTTGAGCATTTGTTAACAGCTTGTCTGATGTGACCTTTCAGTTTCTGTTTGGATACTTCCAGTGACAAGTTCATCAATTCTGCAGACAGTGTATCCTGCTCTTGAACACTTCCTCAATTAACATTTTCCCTATTGAGCCTGAATCTTACCTTTTATATTTGTCACCGCAGGAAGTTCCCTCTTGCCCCTTCCAAGTCGGTCCCCACACCATCCCCCCAGGTGCAATCATTGCTCCATTTTCTTCTATCACAGATGAGATTTGCCTCTTTTAGAACTTCATGTAAATGGAATCATATAGTACGTGTTCTGTTCTTTCACCTAGCATAATGTTTTTGAGATTCATCCGTATTGTATATTGTCATTAATTTCTTCCTTTTATTGCTGAGTAGGATCCCATTGTATAAGTATACCAGTTTGCTTATCTATTTTTTTATCAATCCCCAGGTACTGATGGACACCTGGGCTTTTTAATTTCTGGCTATCTTGAATAAAAATAGCTCTGAACTTTCTTGTGCAAGGTTTTTGGACAAATATTTCACTTCTTTTCGGTCAGCTATCTATGGGAGGAATCATTGTCATAGGGTAGATGTATACCTAGTTTTCTAAGAAATTGCTAGACCTTTTTCCCAAGTGCCTTTCCATTTTACATTCTTATTAGAATTCTAGTTGCTCAACATCGTCCCCAACATTTGGATTTTAGCTTTTTAATGCCCTCTTAAGAAGGGCTTTTAGAGAGATGATCACAGTCCTTAAGATACTGAACAGAAACACTCTTCTGGTTCAGTGACATGTTTACCTTCTTGGTATGAACACTTTTCTGGAGCTGCTGTATCTTACTGAACTTAAGATCAACCAGAACATTTAGATCTTTTTCAGATTGTTTTCAAGCCGTGTCACCTTTTTGTGCTGTTAAGAAATTGATTTTTGAAAATCCTAAAAATGAGACTTTAAATTTATTCCCATTATGTTCCATCCAATTAATCTGAGAAAAACCTAGAATTTTGAATCTGTCATCAATTGGCCTGACAATTCCTTTTGCCTTTATATCATTTACAGAGTTGATAAGTGTCTTTTCTGGGTGTTCTAGGTTGATGATGGGATTGCTGGATAGTTCAGGTCCAAAGTTAGGTCCTATGATACACTACGGGGGACTTAACTCTTGATGCCATTCATGACGATAGACCACAAACTATGAATTTATCTTCTTATAAAATCTAGATGATTTTATAAGCTCTCATTTTTGTATGTCTTCCCACAAGAATTTAAACTTCACGAGAGTAAAGTTCTGTCATGTATCCAAGCATCTAGAACAGGGTTTGAGGCATGTAGTTGGTGATCAGTAAGTGTTTTTGAATGGATGAATGCATGATGGATAGATATGAAGATTTTCTCAAATGCCTTGCTGAAAACAACTTTCATTGTTTTCTTGGAATTCCTTCTATTGCAACGTGAAACAGATTTGTACTAACAACATACTGTTTGGCTTTTTTTTTTTTTTTTTTTTTTTTTGCAGAAAAGGAAGTGAATGAACTGATGGAAGAGCTGTTTGAAACTGTGAGTAATGATCTTTGAATGAGAACTCAGGATGGGAAAAGTAGAATCTCCAGCCAGCTCTGACGTTTGGTCTCAGAGACCTTCTCTCCAGAAGGGTGGTCTGACCAAGCAAATTTCCCTTTTAGTCCACATAGGAGAGAATATAGTGATAGGAGAATTTTGCTAAATAATAAATTTTGACTATCCATATGTAGGTTATTCTTAGTAAAATTTTCCTTGGAAACTTTTGGATGGCCTATCATTTGGTGCATCCTTAAAGATTACAAACTAGTTTTAGATTATTCTGAGCACAGATAGTTTACCTTTCTCATAAGTTTGTCTCTCAAAAGATATTTTGATCATTTTGAGTTATCCATGATCTGTCCTTATCATGGCAAGTTGACAGGTTGAGAAACTTTTTTCCTGGCATAACAGTCTCCCCATGTGTGGAATTGTGGGAACCCTGAAGTGAGAGCGGTCCTGATGCAAGCTCTTTCTGTGTGCCAGCATTACTGAAGTCCTATAAGTTGTAGTCTTCACATTCCCTTCTCACTGCTGGCATGACTTCTGCATGCCCATTCCCCAGGAAGATCCTTCCTTTCCTCTTCCCCACAGTTTCAAGATGAGATGGGATTCTCCAACATGGAAGATGACGGCCTAGAAGAGGAGGAACGTGTGGCTGAGCCTCGGCCTAACTTTAATACCCCTCAAGCCCTACGGTAGGCTAGCCAAAGATTTTGAGATTTACAATGGAGGAAAAGTGTATGTCTAAAAAGGTTTTCAGAAATTGTGGTTAGCAGTTTTCCATCCCTGACTATGTGCTGTTACTGATACAAGGAAGCAGAGCCCTGGCAGGGTGTCAGATGGCAAGTGAATAAGTCTCCTTATTATGGGGCAGTGCAGCTATAGACCAAGCTGTATCTGTTTGGGAAGGGAGAAAAAGCAGTAGCTGGCATCCATAGCAGCCTCTCCAGGTGAGTGGTGCTGGAGAGGTGTGTAAGCTTCTATGTGGCCAGCCACAGAAACTACCGCAAATTGTAATATTTAGTATGTCCCTTTTGTTCTTCTGTTTGCCGTTAATGTCTAGTAAATGTTAATGAAAGTTTGTTAGTCACTAAGGCGTTAATTGAGCAAACCGTGAAGCATCTGCAGTAATGTCCTGGAGTCTGAAATGTAGGTACTGCTCTCTTCACATAAGCTGATATTTCTGTTTCGCACCCAGAAAAATAGAGGCTTTTTCCCCCCTATTTTTGTGATGAGTTTGCATAATTCATCAGTACTTCATTGTTATTCATTCTGAGTAGCAGCATACTATTGTTAGATGACTGGCTGGATGTCAGGGTATGATTTGTGTTGTGGGTGGAACAAAGCAAAACTAAGAGACCCATACCCTCAATTAGTCCTCTGTTTTGACTTAACAGCATTACCCAGCTAGAGAGCTTTGGATCCAGCTGAAAGCTAGACCTTCAGGGAATTTACAATTTAGTGAAAAAAACAAGGTATACTAATTAATGTGTAAAAGCCAGAAATATCAGTTATACTCCATTACAGTAAATATCATAATATAACTACAACAAAAATCTGAAGTCCCCCCCTCCACTTTATTGAGATATAATCGACAAGGAAAGTTGTAAGGTATTGAAAGTGTACAGTGTGATGATTTGATATATGTATACATTGTAAAAGGATTACGCCCCTTCGAGTTAATAACACTACTACTAACTCATATATTTACTTTTTTCTTGAGAACATTTTCAAGATTTCTTAGAGTCTGTATCTGACCCACTTATTTCAAGCCATGTTTCATAGAAAAAAATTCTAGTGTAGCAGAAAGGAACCATTCCTCCTGGGAACTTATTATAATGAAATTTGATCTGTAAACATACTTTAGTTCCACTAATTAACTCTGTGTGTGAATTTTTAAAATTTGGGACTCTGTTGTAACTACTTAAAATCCTTGTTCATGAATATCTTCTGGTATTTGGTTGATCTGCTTGGGCTGCTGCTGCTTCTCTTGCAGCTGGAAATGCAAATCTAGCTTAATCTTCGATTAAATAAAATATCACGAGGAGAGTGAGTTACCTGTGCTCTGTTTGTTGACTGTCCAAGAAATACTTACAAATCATGTGCAGGCTGTTTTTGCATTATCTACGTTTTTCATGCTTCTGTTCTTCTGTTCCTCTGCTAATGGTGCATCAAAAGAGTTTTCAGTTCTCAGTAAACTTGTACAGAGGACAGGCCCATGACTTTAGGTTTTCATTGTGAGCCTGCCCATACTCTCAGTAAATATTGTGAGAGGAAACATTATCTTTATCCCTAGAGGCTCTTGAAAACCATTATTATCATTTAACAGTTGCTACAATATAGAGGATTTCTTGAAATAGGATAACCTGCCAGTCATAGCTACTTGAGCATGTCTTACCCTGTTTGCATAGAGTATCAGCTCATGCTTAATCACTTCAGTGTCTTGTTCTGCCTCTACCTCAGAACTAGCATGATGGGTATTTGGATTTTTACTTCAGCCCCGGACAGATTCTCTCTCAGGAGTTAGGGGTGAGAGGGTAGGGTTAAAAAACTTGGAGGAGGAATTCAGAGGGTTAAAAGAAGGTATTTCCATGGAGAGCAGTAGGGTAATACTTGAGCCATCTTATCACTATTCATCATAAGCTATGATGTATTTTAGTACATCCCCTTCTTACTTCATGCTAGAAGGTCTTTGACTTTATTTGTTTGTTTGGTCTTTGACTTTTTACAAAAGTAAGGCAGGGCAGCCGAATGGATAAGAGTTGAAGAATGGGAGGAGCTAGGCTGGGATGGGAGTAATAGGTAGATGAGAAAGCAGATGCTGTGCTTTGAGAATATTCTGTATCACCATTAAGAAGTCCCAGTTTGAGATTTATAAATGTTAGCCACTATATATAAAAGTAGATTTAAAAAACAGTTTCTGCTGTATAGCACAGGGAACTATGTTCAATATCTTGTAATAACCTTTAATAAAAAATGAATATGAAAATAAATATATGTATGTATATGCACAACTGGGACATTGTGCTGTACACCAGAAATTGACACATTGTAACTGATGGTACTTAAATTAAAAAAAATTAGAAAAAGAACAAGTCCTATATTAAAGTGGATATCAGTGTGATGCAGAAATGATGGGTTCCCAGTAGCTCCTTGAATGCAGACATTTCCCTGCTCTTAGATTTTTGTTTATTTTCCCCTTCATTTGTATATTATTTACAGGAATGATTTTAGAAGGGGACAATTTGAAATCATCTTATTTGAATCTATGCTAACAACTTTGGGAGAAGAGTTGGATAGTCTAGGAGTTTGCCTGTTGGCTAAAGTGAAATCTGGAAATTAGCCATCCCCTGAAGAAGCGGAGTTAGGAGGATGGAAATCTCTGGAGCCCAGAAAAGCAGCTGGGGTTAAGTCTGGATGAAAGATAACAGGGAGATCTACTAGAGCAATGGCACTGGCAGAGGAGAGAAGTGGAAGGTTCCAGAGCTGCTTCTCTAGAAGCGTGGTCAGACCTTGGTGCCGGGTCAGATGTGGGAAAGAGCAAAACAAAGAATCAGAGATGAGTCTGTGCCTCTAGTTTGACTGATGGGTTGAGAATGGTTCCAGTGGGAAAATGAATTCATGAGCAACAATGGATTTGAGGTTATGATAACGTGTTCATATTTAGGCAAGTGAGTAGTTGGAAATCATTCATACTCTCTTAGTCCACCATTAGAAGGAACTGGATGTGTTGTGGACCTAGGGAAATACTCATTCAGTCATCTTCCTTTGGGGGTAGGTTTGAGGAACCACTGGCCAACTTGCTAAATGAGCAGCATCGCACAGTGAAGGAGCTACTTGAACAGCCGAAGATGAAGAAATCTTCAGCCAAACAGCAGCAGGAGGTAGTAGACAGGGTTAAGCCCCAGAGTGAGAAAGTTCATCAGACTCTGATTCTAGACCCAGCACAGAGGAGGAGACTCCAGCAGCAGATGCAACAGGTGAGACTCTTCTTCTGTAATGTGGATCATCCATTGGCTTGGCTCTGAAGCCAAAAATTAGCAGGTTTGCAAAAGTCAGAAATAGGTGTCTTGATAACCATGGAAACCACAGACCACAGGATCTTCACATCATCCATTAGGACCTTCAAAGGTTATCATGTTCGTGTCCTTATGGCTCATGTAAGAGTGCATGCAAGGACCCTGAAAGTATTCAGAATTACAGATTTCAAAGAATCTTTAGCAATCCCTTCTAAATTTAACAGCCTTACCGCCAGAGTAGTTTTTTCTTCTTTCTAATCTAAGTTCCTCTGGCTTGAGGTTAAACTTCCTCTGGTTCTGTTATTTTGCTCAAGGGGAACATATCTGAGAAAAAACTTCATACCAAGATACTGTGTTGTTCTCATAGTCTCTCTAGAAAGCAAAACATATATGATAGAAGTGCTTACGTCTTAGTATGGTCTTCTGAGTTCCTGAAATGACAACATCGTAACACGTCACTGTATTATTTTCTTTCCCTCTCCAGCATGTTCAGCTCTTGACGCAAATTCACCTTCTCGCCACCTCCAACCCCAGTCTCAGTTCGGAGGCCAGTACCACCAAGATATTTCTTGTAAGATTTCAAATATCCCTAACTCTAAGGAATTGAGTATGCAGTTACAAGATATTTCTTGTAAGGTTTCAAATATCCCTAACTCTAAGGAATTGAGTATGCAGTCATTTCTCACAGCTCTTCACCCATCATAAGCTACATTTATTCTTCTTTCCTGCATGTTTTGGTAGCTGTTTGTATGGCTTCCTGCGTTTGCTGAGAGAATGTAAGCCACTGATTCCCGTGAAAGGACGGAGAGTGTATTCAGTTTTCTTTAGACTATTCCTCTTACTTTTTTGTTGGGTTCTCTTCCTCACCTTTAGAGCTACCCATCTGAGGTTTTTAGTACTTCTGTTCTTTTTATTGAATTTATTAAATATTTATAAGGATTGTATCAGTGTTTTATGTATAAAATTAATATCGCTCATGACATTTTGAAGTCTCTTGGAGGAAGGTCTTTTAATTTCAAATTTTAAATTCTATAAAAACTGCCCCTGAACTTCAGGTCTCGTAAAGATGATATTCTTTGCCTCTTGGGTAAGTCTTTTTGGAGTTTGAGGAGTATGTTGGCTAGTAGTCTAAGCCTCCTTGGATAGTCAGCAGGGTGTATCTCCGTGTCAGATTGTTCAGAGGATCATGAGAAGTACTTTGTTCTAGGTGTTATTCAGAGAAACCAAAAACAATTTTTCTCTCATTTTTTATTTTTCTATTTTAAGTAATGGCTCTCATTCTTGAGAACCTTAATTCTAGTTGGGGACCTACATCGTATGTCCAAAAGGCTGAGGAACACTCAGACTGAGAATAAAACAAGAACAAATTAGTGTTACACAAATCCCCGTATTTCTAAGGACTTGGCAAAAGAGCGGTCTTAATGGAATTATGTTAATTGTGAAAGACTTTATGATGAATTTTACTTGTTTCTATCCTGTTGTAGGAAGGATAGTTTTTCACTCAGAGGCTAAGGGCTGCTGGTATTAATTGTCTGAAACTTAGATTTCCTTTGTGTCCTGTTTTCCCAGAAAGAGCTGGGAACCTTTGCTCAAAGCTCCATCGCCCTTCATCATCAATTCAACCCCAAGTTTCAGACCTTGTTCCAACCCTGTAACCTGATGGGAGCTATGCAGCTCATTGAAGACTTCAACACACATGTCAGCGTTGACTGGAGTCCTCGTAAAACTGTCAAGAAGACCGGTAGGGACAGATGTGTCCACTTGAAGTTTTAACTTACAAGGAGAAGTGGGAGCCTTAGCTCGCAGATAGTTTCTTAGGGATAGTTTCGTGAGGTTGGAGGAGACAGGATATTTGTAATTTCTTCCTTCTGTCTTGTATCCTCCCTCTGTGCTCATTATCCAAGTTCTAGAATTAGATGATAATACTAGAGTACTTAATACTTAAGTAAGGGATGGAGGCAGTGGACAGGACACGGCTGTGGAGGGTAGAGAGGTGGCACTCAGTGCTAAGGTTTGGACTTTGAGGGTAAGCATTAGGCGTCAGGTCAAGACGGACTGATAAAGATGGAAGTCAGGTGGGAAAGTCAGGTTGTGTTCAGGCTTTTACGCTCTTCTTTATTAGGATCATTTATTTCCTGTAATGATTGTAGTGACATCTCCATTTTGAGTGACACGTTGATTTGGGAGATAGGAACAAATTAGAGATGATGTACATTTGCCTTATTCAGTATTTTAAAGAAATGTTAATGCAGCTTTGGTTTTTACCTTGCATTGGTTTAGTAGTTTTTGAGAAAATATTTGCTGTTTTTTTAAACCAGGCATTTGCTTCTGATTTGTTTCATGGTTCAGCAAATTAGTTGTGGTTTGCTCTGGATATGGGTTTGTCTTTGGACTTGATTTTAAATTCCTGACTCTTCTAGTTAAATTGAATATAGTTGGATTTTGGTGCGTTAAGTCATGGACACTGATCTCCAACTACTTTATTAGTTATATGTTGGTAATGAAAACTTAACACTGAACTTACAGTAATAACTTACACGTAGAGCGCCCTGTGTTTTTCTTCTGGGTATATAAAGATAACACTTATGGAAGGAGACATAATGGATGTTATAGTGCTTAACTCTGGAAAAGCAGAAGTGCCTGGAATTGAGAGGCTTAGACAGCAAGACAGAAATGAATGAGACTGAATTGTTTCATTCTTTTTATGGCTTTTTGATCAGAACCTCAGGAGGAATGTAGGAGAACTTAATGAAAGTTAAGTAAGAGCCAAATCAAATAAAATTTGGAGTACCAGGTTTGTGAGGTAGACTAAAGAAGTTGGACTCTTATCCTGGAAGAAAGAATCGTTGAAGGTCACTTAACTTTCAAGGATTTAAAGGGGGAAGGAGGTAAAAATTTGTTGAGCATACACTATGTGCCAGGTATTACAAGGTGCTTTGTAAGTGTTTATATTACTTAGTGTGTTAAGTGTTCCACCTAGGAAAGAATAAGAGAATGAACTTTTAATAACAGTGAATGGGACTCCTTTCAGAAGGTGTATGTTAGACTGAGAAAGACTATGGAACCTTTGGGTGGGAGGGTGGATGGGTGGGAGGGCACCGAGTTAGGTAGGGGCAGCTCTATCTAAATACAAAAACGCATTCAGAAGCTTTTGTGAAGCCCTCTTTTGTTACAGAATGTCATTTATCACAGATTTTTTTCCTTACAGCCTATGAATTTCCCTGTTTGCCAAAGCAAGTAGCTTGGATCCTAGCCACGAGCAAGGTTTTCATGTATCCAGAGCTACTTCCAGTGTGTTCTCTGAAGGCAAAGAATCCCCAGGATAAGAGTTTCTTCACCAAGGCTGAGGACAAGTAAGGATTTATTGTAGGGGAACAAAAGCACGAAATATCCCAAGGAGAAGACTGAGTTCTTTTTTTTGAGGAGCTTAGGAGTGATAAGGCATGTATAATAAAGACTGGATGCACAGGACCAGAAGGAAAGCAGTGTAGATGGGCACAGATCTCTCTCCGTGTGTGCCTGTTGCAGCAGTGCCAAACCCTGCTCTTTGAGGGAATGACATGCACATTTTTGAAACATTTTAAATGGTTTCTTTTATTTATTGTAAAAACTAATTTCATAATAGTGTTAGAGGAAATTTTTCAGAAGAAAGCAATTTTTTTGATCCATTATCCTAAATCACCCCAAGATGAATGATTTTTCTTTTTTGTGTGTCTTACGTAATTATGGGCAACTTAAGTGTACCTTGGTTTTGCTTTTTTTAACCTAACGTCTTCTTGAAATTGTTTTCCTGTGTTGTGTGCTTTAATATTGTCCTTTCGTTTGTTTGTTTCCATATATTGTCTTTTAAAGCCCTACGATTAATATTTAAATACTAATGGCCCTGAGATAGTCCTTTAGTTTGCCACTCCCCGACCCCCGGTTGTTTTAGCTGTAAGTGAGGCTTCCCCACGATCTTTGTGTGTAGAGCCTTTAAACATCTTTTGAGTTTATCCTTTTGGGTAAATTCTCAAGAGTGAGATTATTGGATAAAGGTCGTGACCACTTTTATAGCTCTTGATATGCACAGCCGCACCGCCATGAGCACACATACATGGGTAACGGTGATTGAATGTTTTGTTGGGAGGTAGTGTTGTTGCCGATTTAATGTGCCTGACGTGGTGCCCATTATTCATCTTTTATTTGTTTATTAGAATTATTCTCCTTCCTTTCAAACTTCACTTATATTATGAGTATAAAGCGCATCATGATCTGATACTTGTGAGGGATTTATGCTTAGCGTTTCCTCTTCCCACCTGATTGTGCACTCCTGATGGAGTCTTACTCGTACAGTACTTAGTAGCGCTCAGTAAATACCTGAAATTTTCTGTTGAATTGCCATTAAGTTGTACAAGAATTAGATGCAGAAAAAGTGCATTATGGGATGTGGATGGAGTTCGTCTGGGAGGCTTCTCAGCAGGGTGGACTGTGGACTGTGCCTGAGTGTCATTGCTCCTCTCTCAGTTTGTTAGCTTTAGGGCTAAAGCACTTCGAAGGGACTGAGTTTCCTAAGCTTCTCATCAGCAAATACCTTCTCACTTGCAAGACGGCACACCAACTGACAATGAGAATCAAGAACCTCAATATGAAAAGAGCTCCTGACAACATCATTAAAGTAAGTGCTTCCTTTCACGCACTCCTGGGTACCTCGCCGAGGTGCAGCCATTAGGTTTTCTTCTTCTTGGTCACAATGAATAGGCTTTTAGCTGAAGCTAATTCCTCCCGCCCTCTTGCCTTTCAGGATCAGTGATCCATTCTTTTCCTATGGAGTGTCATCTTCTTCCTCAGTTATGGGTATTGCCCCTAAATATAAAATGGTTCATATTTTTTTAATATTTCTCAAACCTGTTTCCCTCTAGCCATTCATTCTTTCTTTTTTCACTCTAACCTTCTTCAAAGGACAGGCTTTATCCTTCTACTTAACTCTTTTTATTTAAATATTTATGTCAAAGTCATAAAAGTGTACACTTTAAAGAGGCAAATAGTTGAAACAGTTTAAAGAGTCAGATGGTTCTTTGAGGCTTGTCATGAAAAACAATATTTTCCTCCCTACTTCCTGCTAACCAAGGTTTTTGAGGGGATGGCATGTTGAACTTCGCATCCAGATAGCATTCTTATAATTGTTATCTGATGTTACGGCTTTAGGTTTTATTTATTAAATGTAAACTGTGGAAGGTCCAGTTTTCTCACTCTAATTATATCTCAATTTTGGCTAGATTGTATTTGGAGTTTCCATGATGAATACTATGTAAATGCTCCCACAGCTGAGCTGTGTACTCTATCATGATTACTTTGCTTTTCCTGCTGAATATTTTGTTTCTCATGGAGTTAAAATTGCATTTTTGGAGGGTTGGTGGGACTTGATCTTATTATGTATTTATTACCCGTTCAACATTAAAGTCGACTTCAGTTTTCTAAATCTCTTTTCGGTGTGTTCAGATATTTTAGGTGTTTTGCTGTCTTCTTCATCCTCCTGAAGAAATCCTTCCCGGAGCCCTGTGAGGCTGTTCCGCTCTACCCAGGTTGCTCTCTCGGCTTGTGGCCCTGATGTCTTCTCGGGCTTTTTCTGCCCCATCATCCTGGGGACTCATTTTGCCTCTTACTTGTGTTGGATCCTCTTAATTCTGAACCCTATGTCTTTCTGCTTTACTTCCTTGTTTTAGTGGAGCACATCCTAGTAGCATTCTGAGGAAGAGCGCTTGAGAAACACATTTTTAGAGTTAAACTGTATTCAGGGTCTGTCATAACATGACATGACCAGAGTCAGTTTCCTAGTTGACTGGATGCCTGGTTTGTGTGTGTAAGTGTTACCAGGCGACTTAAGATCTTACCACTGGGGGAAGCTAGGTGAAGGACACATAAGACCGGTCTGTACTATTTTTGCAACTTGCTGTGAATCTCTAATTATTCAGAATCAGAAGTTTGAAATATGTCTCTGTTCGGATCTCCCACTTCTGTGGGTTTAAACACTAGGTTGAAAATCACTTTATCAGAAAATTTTAAGGGCCTTGCTCCATTTTCTTGTAGTTTCTAGTGCTGGCTGTTTAGGAATTTGGTGCCCTTTGGACTCTTGGACCTTTGTGTGATACCTCTTTTTTTTCTGTCCCTCTGGCAACAAGTATGATTTTTCCTTTTCTCCAGTGTTTCAAAATTTCATGGCAACATGTCTTAGTATGTGTGTAGTTTTATTAATTCTGTAAGGTAGTTAACTTCCCTTTGGCAACTCATTTTCCAGTACTGGGAACTGTTCTTGAGTTACGTATTGATGGTTTCCTCCCCTGTTTTGGTCTGTTCTCGCTTTCTCTGATGCCCAGTGGTTAGATGTTGGACCTCTCAGGCTGGTCTTGTCATCTTGTCTTTCTTCTGTTTTCCCATCACTTTGTTTTTTCTGTTGTGCTTTCTGGGATATTACTTTAGCTTTTTCTTCTTTCCTTTCTGTAGAATTGAACTCTTTATTTCTTTTGTCATGTTTTAAGTTTCTAATAGTTTTTTTGTTTATTGAATATTCTTTAGTAGCGAATAGCAGAGGGAATATGAGAAAGCAGGAGAGGAAGGAGTTGTTTTCTCTCCTCTACCTGATCAGCATGATACGCCTGCCCTCCACTCTGCCAGACAGTCTCAGTTCAGAGATCATTCTTACCACAATGTTTCCGCCAGGCTAAGAGGGAAAGCTGTCCCCTGGGCTACATCAGATGAGAGAAAGAGGTTGGAATCTGAGTCTAACCATCTCTTCAACAGATTTAAAACCGGTCATCCTTGTCTTCACCTGTTTTTAATTCCATCTTTGCCTTCACTTCTGGAGGTATCTGGTGTCTTATTCTTTTGCCAGCCTCCTCTGACATAAATTTGGTTGGCCCTTAACTTTCATCTACATGGGATTTGGTTTTCTTCATTCTCTGTCAGTTACCACTCAGTTACCACTAGCTTTTTAGCTTTGAAAGTTTGTTGCTTTTATCTTTTCTCTCATTCTCTCTTTCCTTGTAGGCTTTTACCTTTTAAAAAATTCCTTGTTTTTGTTTTGTTTTGTTTTTTGTTTTTGTGGAATTTTAAGAGGGGACAAAGCCAAATGGATGCGTTTAAGCTGCCTGTTTTCACAGGAAGTTAGCCCTTAACTGTTGAACCTGTCGAAGTGTGGATGTTCTCCCCACAAAGATCTCAGATTATTTCCTAATTGGCTACTGAGTGGATTCTTTTCTGCTCTTATCCTATTTAACCTTGCAGTTAATACTGTAGTCTACTCATTCCTTCTTCAAACTCCTGTCCCCTGATGTTCTGTGATACCAGGACTCTTACCTCAAGCTGCTTCTTCATACACTCCTGCCTGCTCTCCCCTCAGCTTCAGTGTTCTATGATAAATACTGTGTGTGGTCTTATCCAGTTTCATGATTTTTGCGATTATCTGTCTCTGTGATTTTCAAATCTGAGCTCCAGCTTAGTGTCACCACCTGTTTAAAAGAATTCTCACCTCGGTTGCCTCACTGACTCCTCACACTGAACTTGGTTCTCCTTCCGCACCTTCCAGTTGTTGCCGCC
Source organism: Vicugna pacos (assembly GCF_048564905.1). Lineage (NCBI taxonomy): Eukaryota > Metazoa > Chordata > Mammalia > Artiodactyla > Camelidae > Vicugna > Vicugna pacos. The sequence continues at coordinate 25,106,126 of NC_133007.1, forward strand.
GCCGCCGCCGCCAATGGCAGCTCCCCTGTCCCCACCTCTCCCTTCTTTGATCTGTTCTTTGGGAATGACGTTACTGCCTAGCTGTTTTCTCAGCCCGTTAACTGAGGAGTTTCCTCAACTCCTCCTCCTTGATCACCACCATTTGTCTGTCACCAAGTTCTCAGTTTTCTGTTTCCTACTGGGGTGCCTACTGGCTAGTTCAGGCCTCCGTCACACCTGGATTAATGCAGTGATTTTCTAAGTGGTGTCTCTAATTCTGGCTCCGTTTATTCTGTCCTGCGAGTTGCTGCCATAGCCACCTGCATGTAATCCTTCAGCGTAGGGTTCAGACTGCTTGCATGGCACAGATGGCCTGTCCTGCCTGCCTCTGACTGGTCTCCTGAAGTCTCTCCTCATTCCTTAGTTGTTGTAGCCAGACCATCTCTTTGTGCTTCATTAAACATGTCAGTGGTTTTGAACATGAAGTATATTCTGCCTCATATAGCAAAGTGTTCCGTTAAGATTCGTCTATAGTTGCGCCTGCTCCAGAGAAATCTTTATTGTTCAGCTGTGAGTTGTGTGTCACTTTTTTGTGCACGTCTTTATACTTTTTGATACAAAATGTTATTATTGGTCTACTTGGCTGTCTCTCCCATTAGTCTGTATGGTCTTTGAGAGCAGGAATTGCTTCTTTAGTTGTATGCTCAGCTTGTAGCATGGTGCCTGGCAAGTAGACATTCAACAAATGTTGAATAATTGGGTGCATACTGTCAGTGTAAGTTCAATTTCCCTCTTTGTTTACGCTTAAAACTGAACTGCCTCAGTCTCTCTGTTCTTCTTTCCCTTCCCTTTTAATGCCCTTCACGCCATATTTGCTTAAAAGGAAGTTTCCATGTGGCCAGGATGAAGGTTAATCACTTTCATTGCATCTGTTGAGCACAAGCAAATTTTAAATGACCATTTGCATTGTTTTCTCTGTGACTTAAAATTTTTCCATTCCTGCTGACCAGAATGGAGAGCATCAGAAGATACTGAGCAATTGTAAAATCTTTATTAATTAGGGAGTAGTTAATTTGAAATGCAGAAGCATTCAGCACATGCTGTTCATGTATCTGTTTTATGGATGAGTGTGTGTGTATGTGTCTTAAACCACTGCCTACCTTGCTCCCCACCCGGACAGAGGGCAGTGTTTCTGGAATGAATGTAACTCATGCTTTATTTCTTCATGCTCAGTTTTATAAGAAGACCAAACAGCTGCCCATGTTAATGAAGTGCTGTGAAGAGATCCAGCCACATCAGTGGAAGCCACCTGTGGAAAGGGAAGAACACCGGCTTCCATTCTGGTTGAAGGTACAGTCTTCCTCCTCAAAGTGTGTCAGAAGCAGAAGGTCACCAGAAACATCAAAGGCTACTTTGCACCTCTGATGCTTTGGTTGTAGAACTAGGCCTTAAGAAATCTTCAGTCACCCTTCCTCTACTCCTTCTCCACTCTTCCCCCAGGTGATTCTATAACCTTTTAAAAATGATGGTTAAAATGATAGTTTCCTAAAGGAGATTCAGGGAAGAGCTTCTAGAGTATACAGTTGGAATGCAGTCTTTGTAGACATTTGATCTTGTGCAGAAGAATCCTTCTTGAAATGATGTCTAGAGATTGTCCTGAAAAGGTCCTTTGCATCTCGAAAGCCCTATGATTTTTTACCAAGTTCTGGCACGTGCTGCATCAGAGTGTTCTTGTTCCCAATAGGCCAGTCTGCCATCCATCCAAGAGGAGCTGCGGCTCATAGCTGATGGTGCCAGAGAGGTAGGAAATGTGACCGGAACCACGGAGATCAGCTCAGACCCAGGCCTCGGAAAAGGCGGCTCAGAACTGGGGAGTGAAACTCGGTACCCACTGCTGCTGCCTAAGGGTGTAGTCCTGAAACTGAAGCCAGTTGCCAATCGTTTTTCCAGGAAAGCCTGGAGACAGAAGCGGTCATCAGCCCTGAAGCCCCTCCTTATCAGACCCAGCCCCTCTCTCCAACCTAGCTCTGGCTCTGGGAAGACACTGGCTAGGTCATCTCAGTCAGAAGCCCCTCCGAGCAAAACGGTGGTCGGGATTCCTCGCATGATCCAGCCAGCCACTGTCTTACAGAAAGTGCCAGGTGGCCCTCCGCCGGGGGTCGCTGGGGGCGATAGTTTTGAGTCTCCAGCAGCACTGCCTGCTACACCCCCTGACACCAAGACCAGCTTCCCTGTGCCTGAGCCCCAGACCCTGGTCCCCTCTGCCCCTGTGCCCAAGGTAATGCTGCCCTCTCTTGGTCCTTCTAAGTTTCGAAAGCCCTGTGTGAAACGGAGGGGCTCAAAGAGAAAGGTGGCCAAGACCTCTCTGTGTCTGAAGACTGCCCCCCTCCTCCACTCTGCACCTGTCATCTTCACTGTCCCTGCCACCACTGTGAAGGTTGTGAGCCTTGGCAGTGGCTGCAACATGATCCAGCCTGTGAATGCTGCTGTGGCCCAGAGTCCTCAGACCATCCCCATCACCACCCTCTTAGTTAACCCCACTTCCTTCCCCTGTCCGTTGAACCAGCCCCTTGTGGCCTCCTCTATCCCACCCTTAATTGTTTCTGGCAACTCTGTGAATCTTCCTGTACCATCCACCCCTGAAGAGAAAGCCCAAGTGAATGTGGACATCAGTTGTCCTTTGGCTGAGGGGAAAAATGCCTTTCAAGGCCTAGAACCCAAATTAGAACCTCAGGAACTCTCTCCCCTCTGTGCTGCTGTCTTCCCCAAAGAGGAGCCCAGCCCAGGGCCTCCAGCGGCCGACAGAGCGTGCCGGGAAGAATTGTCGGACAGCAGTGCCTATGGCTGGACTATTGTGAAAACAGAGGAGGGGAGGCAGGCTATGGAACCACTGCCTCAGGGCATCCAAGAATCTCTAAACTCTTCCCCTGGGGATTTAGAGGTAATTGTCAAGATGGAACCTAAAGACTCTTGGGAGGAAATCTCTGGTGGATCCCCTGAACAGGAAATCAAAGAGGAACACTGTGTGGAATTGGGCACTGGCTTTCCACATGAGGAGTCAGGTGGTGCTAGAGAGATGAAGAAACAGACGGCCCTGCAGCAGGAGGAGGAGAGGAGTCAACCAGCTAAAGCCCCTTCAGCTTCTCAAGAGCCTGCTGATGGAGGAAACTCGGGAGAAATGAGCAAAGGGTCCCCAAAGAATGCTTCATCCTGTGCTGACCCTGACATGGTGCTTAGCAGCCCCCTAGGGAAGCCTGAAGACTTGTCTAGCGCTGATGGTCAGTCAGTGGGGACCCCGGCTGGGCCAGAAACTGGGGGAGAGAAGGATGGGCCAGAGGAAGAGGAAGAAGAGGACTTTGACGACCTCACGCAAGATGAGGAAGATGAGATGTCATCAGCTTCTGAGGAATCTGTGCTGTCTGTCCCAGAACTCCAGGTGAGAGCTGTGGAATCTTCTCACGTATTTTGTGGACTCAGTAATAGATTTAATTTACTGATAGTTCACCTGTTCTCTTGTTGGTCTAGAGACTCGACATAGTCCTAAAATCATTTTAATTTGACTTTTGAATGCATTAGGAGACAGAATTTGGGGATTGAAGTGAGAGGAGAGGCATAGGGTGAAATTTTACTTATTATACTTGACTTAAACTCATCTGAACTTTGAATTGAATTACCTGAGCACAATTTAAATGATCAAAAAAATAGATCATAAGTATGGACCCTGGCAAAGGAAGATTATCTTCAGGGTAGAGATGGACTTTTCAAAACACATCTGCTCCCTCCTGTCCTTTGCTCCAAATGATTAACCTCAGTTCCTCCTCAAAAGCTCTTTGCAGTCAGTGCTAGGTGAGGCATTACAGGCCTCATGATCACTCTTTGGGGGGTGGTTTGCAGGAAACAATGGAGAAACTTACTTGGCTCGCATCTGAAAGGCGCATGAGCCAGGAGGGTGAGTCTGAGGAAGAGAACTCCCAGGAAGAGAACTCTGAGCCTGAGGAAGAAGAGGAAGAAGAAGCAGAAGGAATGGAAAGCCTGCAGAAAGAGGATGAAATGACAGACGAAGCGATTGAAGACCCTGCCGAGAAGCCTCCTACCACCTTTGCCTCCCCCAAGACTGCTCCAGAGGTGGAGACCAGCAGGACCCCACCAGGTGAGTTGGGCAAGCCTGTATTCGGCAGGTCTCAAGTGACCCCATTTTCTCAGGGACATGTGCAGAGTGGCTAGCTTGTAAACCAGGTGGCCAGTTTCCAGAGGAGATCCTCTGGCTCCTCCTGCCAGCCTCTCTTCTTCAGAACAGGTGTTTAACCTGGTGCCATTGTAGCGGAGCAGTGCTCAGAAATTTTCAATTTGACTCTCATCAGCTGCTTTGTATTTGTATTTGGTTCACACAAGTTTTTATACTGGTTCTTAATTCATCTGTCACATGTGAGGCCAAGAGCTATGTTTATTTTGGAAAACACTGCTTGTTCCTCACCAAGACAGATGTGCCTCTCATACCATTTTTCCAACAGCCTTTCTCCTGAATTGCCCTATAACATTGAGAAGAATTTTGATGGGAGGGTGTGCACTGGTGGAGTGGGAAGAGTAGGGGTTGCAGGGACAGAGAAACAGTCTTTTTCGCATGTACTCTAAGGAGAGAGCGTCAAAGCTGCTGGAAAGGGCCGGAGCAATCATCGGGCTCGCAACAAGCGGGGGAGCCGGGCCAGGGCCAGCAAGGACACCTCCAAGCTGCTGTTGCTGTATGATGAGGACATCCTCGAGCGGGACCCACTCAGGGAGCAGAAGGATTTGGCCTTTGCTCAGGCTTATCTGACCAGGGTAGGCAAATGCTGCTTCCTGTCCCTGCCAGTCCCTCTGAATAAGACTGCTTCTCCTTCCAGACAGGTGTTTTAAAAGTGAAGTCTGCTCTTCAGGCTGCACAACAACCTTCTATGCCTCTGCCTTTGCTTTCCTGGAATTACCAAAAGAACTGTCTGAGAGAGCCACAACGATGCAGGGTTCAATCATAAGCAGATTTGTTACTACCTTAGCATCACCCCTCTATTGCCCAGAAATTGGGGAAGATGATTCCCATCATCAGTGAGAGGTTATGACTTGACTGGATAGGCTAATGAGGATCTTTACTGATCCCTTGGCTTCAGAAGAAAGACTTTTGGTGCCCTGGCCAGACAGTGGACCTCAGTGATCTTCAGAGACATGAACCAACCGGTTCCTGGTAGTTATCCTTATCTCATCCTTTTGGTAACCAGCTGGTTCTTTTATTTCCCCCCTAGGAAAGTGGTGTACTAGCAGTGATAGTCATCGTTTTTTTGTTTTTGTCTCCTAATATTTTACTAACATTGGTAATTTATATATTATTTACCCTCAGATGATACTGTGCCGAAATATATATACCAAGCACTTCTTATCTGTTTCAGTACAGAGCTGAAATCTGGAGGGAGAGTTTAGGGTTGTGAGCTTGAGAAAAGCTTACCTGGTTTAGTGGGTGGGACTGTGGTCCCTGGAAAATGAAGGCTTTTCAGTTGCCCACTTCCAGAAAAGGAGCTGTGCCTTGCTCATGGCTCTGTGTCTCCCACTAACAGCCAGATCTTAGGACCTGTCAGAGGAGAAGCCTCTGAAGGATACTTTGAGAGCTTTCTAACAGTAACTCCTCATTCTCCCTCTGTACCACTGTTTCTTGTTGGGGCCCAAAGGAAGGGTGTTGATGATTGAAAGTCCTTCTGTATAGGTACGAGAAGCCCTGCAGCATAGCCCTGGCAAGTACGAGGACTTCCTTCAGGTCATCTATGAATTTGAGTCTAGTACTCAGAGGCAGACAGCCGTGGATCTCTACAAGAGCCTGCAAATTCTGCTCCAAGACTGGCCTCAGCTGTTGAAGGACTTTGCTGCTTTCCTGTTGCCCGAGCAAGCTCTGGCCTGTGGATTAGTAAGTAGATGGGCAAAGACAGCACACTGGGATTCCTGGGTCAGAGCAAGACTGGGATTGAATAGCGCTGGTCAGCACTGCTCCAGTCTCCCGCTGCTTTCAGTCAGACCGCCTTCCCCTACAGTAAGGTCATAAGAGCCTTCTTTTCAAGGGATAAGCTTCCCAACTCCTGTCTCTCATTTGCTTTATGCGTAGCATGAGGGGTTTTACCTTTGTTGCCAGTGGAGACCTTAGGGAAATCATATGCCCTTTGCTTCTCACTGTTGTGAAATGGGTGTTCATTCAGCAAATATTTATTGAGTGCCTGCTATGTGTCAGACAAAGTTCTAGGTACTAGAAATATAGTAATTATAAAAGACAAAAATCCTTACCCTCATGGAGCTTACATTCTCTTGGGGAAAGTCAGGTTAAGTAAACAGCAAGATATATATATTATAATTATATATATTATAAAAATTATAAACTATATGTATACAGGAAAATATGTAGTATATAGTGCTTTATAATGATAATGTTGCAGTTTTATGCATGGTGGTCTGGGCAGGCCACTGTGGTAAGGTGATGTTTGAAATGTTGGAGAATAAGGGGAGAGGGTCTAGCTCAAGCGGTAGAGCACATGCTTAGCATCCATGAGGTCCTGCGTTCAGTCCCCAGTACCTCCTCCAAGAATAAATAAATAAACCTAATTACCTCTCCCCATCAAAATAAAATAAAACAATAAATTAAAAATAAATGAATAATGAAATGCTGAAGAATCAGTGTCTCAATGTGAGGGATATCCCAGGAGTTCTGGGTTTGTTGATAAACACAGGAATAAAGGATATGATGAGATTATTCTGATAGTCTTAAAGCAGTTACATGATAATGAGAGATATGCACATCGTGCCAGTCTTCTCTTCCTGCGTTATTATGAGGATCAAATGAGGGTATGTGAAAATTCTTTGTAAACCGTGAAATGTGTCTCATCTCACAATCCATGAAACAGTAAACAACTTGAGATGTATAACCCTTGAATCTTTCGTTTATACTTTAGTTGTCTTGGGTTGGTAGACGCCAGTGACCCAAGGGGGACAGATGCTGTGGTCCTAAAAAAGATCTCACAATTGTAAACCAGAGCTTTGTTAGCTCCCATGCCCCTAGCACATTTTTCTTGATTCTTATGCTTAGAACCATCAAGTCCTGCTCAAGCTGTATAGGTGACTCCTTTGCCCTTTTTCCACTCTGGTAGTTTGAGGAGCAGCAGGCTTTTGAGAAGAGTCGCAAGTTTCTCCGGCAGCTGGAAATTTGCTTTGCAGAGAACCCCTCACACCACCAGAAGATTATCAAGGTCCTCCAGAGCTGTGCAGACTGCCTGCCCCAGGAGATCACTGAGGTATTCTTTCCTGTTTTGCTGCCTTTCCATTGTCTGGGCTTTCGGCCTTCCCCTTCTCCCCTCCCTAACCTATCCCATATCCTCTTGCTTCTGAGCAATGGGCTTCCTGGAAGGGATGAAGAAGGCAAGGAAGTTTTAGACTTACCTAAAGCATGAAGCACTGGGACGGGTGGTGGTTGCCATCTGAAGCCAGAGCCTGACTGCTCTTCATAGGCTCAGGAATGCCCTCCGTGCCCTGGAAGGGAAGTCCAAGGAAGAAGGAGATGGTGCCCAGGTGGGGCTTGCCTCCTGGCTCTGCTTGACTTAGTGCCTGGGCTGGAGATCAGTATGGCAGGGATAGAGAATGGTGTCATTAGGAATCAAACCTGTTAATAATACAGGCAGACCTCAGAGATACTGCATGTTTGGTTCCAGACCACCACAATACAGTGAATATGGCAATAAAGCGAGTCACACAAATTTTGTTGTTGTTTTTCAGTGCATGTAAAAAGTATATTTACACTATACTGTAGCCTGTTAAATGTGCAACAGCATTACACTTAAAATATAGTTTACATACCTTAATTAATGCTAGCCATCTGTAAATCAAGTACACTTCAGTTTAAAAAAAATGCCAACCATCATTTGAGCTTTCAGTGAGTTGTAATTTTTTTGTTGCTCAGGTGTCTTGCCTCAGTATTGATGGTGCCAGCCGATCAGGGTGGTGGTTGCTAAAGGTTGGGGTGGTTGTGGCTGTGACTGTGGCTGTTTCTTAAATAAGGCAACAGTGAGGTTTGCCGCAATGATTGACTCTTCCTTTCATGAATGATTTCTCTGTAGCATGCAATGCTGTTTGATAAAATTTTACTCACAGTAGAACTTCTTTCAAAATTGGAATCTATCCTCTCAAATCCTGCTTTATCAACTAAGTTTAGGTAATATTCTAAATCCTTTGTTGTCATTTCAACAGTCTTTACATATCTTTACCAGAAGTAGATTCCATCTTAAGAAACCACTTTCTTTATTCTTCTGTAGGAAGTAACTCCTTATTTGTTGAAGTTTTGTCATGAGATTGCGACAATTCAATCCCGTCTTTTGGCTCCACTTCTAATTCTAGTTCTTTTGCCGTTTTCTATCACATGTGCAACTACTTCCTCCACTGAAGTCTTGAGGCCTTCAAAGTCCTCCATGAGGAATGCAAACACCTCCTTCCAAACTCCTGTTAATGGTGATATTTTGACCTCTTCTCATGAACCACAAATGTTCTTAATGGCATGTAGAATCTTTTCCATGTTTTCAATTTCTTTTGCCCAGATCCATCAGAGGAATCACAATATAGTGTTATTAAATGTATCTTTTTAATTTTTAAAAACTTTATTGAAGTATAGTTGATTTACAGTGTTAGTTTCAGTTGTACAGCAAAGTAATTCAGTTATACATATTTTTTTTTTCAGATTCTTTTCCATTATAGGTTATTACAACATATTGAATATAGATCCCTGTGCTATACAACAGATCTTTGTTGTTTATCTATTTTGTATATAATAGTGTGTATATATTAATACCAAATTTTTAATTTATCCTTCCCTCCCAACCCTTTTCCCCTTTGGTAACCTGTAGTTTGTTTCTTATGTCTGTGAGTCTATTTCTGGTTTGTAAATAAATTCATTTGTGTCATCATTTGTTTCTTAGAGTCCATATATAAGCAATACCATGTGACACTTGTCTTTCTCTGTCTGACTTACTTCACTTTGTATGATAATCTCTAGGTCCATTCATCTTGCTGCAAATGGCATTATTTAATTCTTTTTAGAGGCTGAGTAATGTTCCATTGTATGTATGTACCACATCTTTATCCAGTCATCTTTTGATGGGCATTTAGGTTGCTTCCTTGTCTTGGCCATTGTAAATAGTGCTTCTATGAACATTGGAGTGCGTGTTTCTTTTTGACTTAGATTTTTGCTGGATATATGCTGAGAAGTGGAATTGCTGGATCATATGGTAACTCAGGTTTTGGGGAGGTTTTTGTCTTTAATTCTTATTTTTTGTTGAAGTATAGTTGATTTACAATGTTCGTTTCAGGTGTACAATGTTCGTTTCAGGTATATAAAGCGATTCATTTATACATATACATATATATACATACATATATTTTTTCAGATTCTTTTGTATTACAGCTCATTACAATAAATTGAATTTAGTTTCCTGTGCTATAAAGTAGGCCCTTGTTGTTTATCTATCCCAAACTCCTAATCTGTCCCTTCCCCCCTTTTCTATTTCTAGTTTTTTTAAGAACCTCCATACTCTTCTTCATAGTGGCTGCACAAATTTACATTCCCACCAACAGTGTAGGAGGGTTCATTTTTCCCCACACCCTCTCCAGCATTTGTTATTTGTAAACGTTTTAATGATGGCCATTCTGACTGGTGTGAGGTGATACCCCATCGTAGTTTTGATTTACTTGAAATGTGTTTCTTATATAATAAGACTTGAAAGTCAGAATTACTTTTTGATCCATGGGCTGCAGAATGGATGTTGTGTTAGCAGGCATGAAAACAGCATTAATCTCGCTGTATGTCTCCATCAGAGCTCTTGGGTGACCAGGTGCATTGTTAATGAGCGGTAGTATTTTGAAAGGAATCTTTTCTCTGAGCAGTAGGTCTCAATAGTGGGCTTAAATATTCAGTAAACCATGTTGTCAACAGATGTGCTGTCATCCAGGCTTTGTTGTTCCTTTAAAAGAGCAGAAGCAAAGTAGATTTAGCATAATATGGAAAGGCCCTAGGGTTTTCAGAATGGTAGAGGAGCACTGGCTTCAACTTAAAGTCACTGGCTGCTACAAAAGAGTGAGGCTGTCCTTGAAAGTTTTTTTTTTTTTTATTGAAGCGTAGCTGCTTTACAGTGTGTTTCAGGTATACAGCAAGTGATTCGGTTATACAAATACATACATATATTTTTTTCTTTTCAGATTCTTATTGTTTTGGATAAAAATAATTTTTTTCATTGAAGTGTAGTTGATTTATAGTGTTCGTTTCGTGTGTACAACAAAGTGATTCAGTTATACATGCACATACATATGTGTATGCATGTGTGTGTATGTGTATATAGATAGAGATATAGATATCTGTCCTTTGAAGTTTTGAAACCAAGCAGTGACTTCTCTCTAGCTATGGAAGTCCTAGATGTCATCTTCTTCCAGTACAAGGCTGTCTTTTCTATGCTAAAAATCTTTTGTTGGGTGTAACCACCGTCATTATCATCTTAGACCTTCTGGATAACCTACTGTAGCTTCTGTATCAGCACTTGCTTCTTCATCTTGCATTTTTGGAGACGGTTTCCTTCCGTAAACCTCATGAACCACCTCTCCGAACTACAAAATTTTTTTCTACATTTTCCCCTTGTCTCTCAGCCTTCATAGAACTGAAGAGAGTTAGGGCCGCGGTAGGCTTTGGCTTAAGGGAATGTTGTGGCTGGTTCGGTCTTCCGGTTTGATCTTAGACCACTAAAACTTTCTGCATATCAGCAGTAAGGCAGTTTCGCTTTTCATCATTTGTGTGTTCACTGGAGTAGCACTTTTAATTTCCTTCAAGAACTTTTCCTTTGCATCCACAAGCTGGCTGACTGGCACAAGAGGCCGAGCTTTTGGCCTGCCTCAGCTTTAGACACGCCTTCCTCACTGAGCGTAATCATTTCTGGCTGTTGATTTAAAGTGAGAGATGTGTGACTCCTCCTTTCACTTGAATGCTTAGAGGCCACTGTAGGGTTATTAAATGGCTTAATTTCCATATTGTTGTGTCTCAGGGGGTAGGAAGGCCTGCGGAGAGGGAGAGGGAGACAGAGGGGGAATAGCTGGTCAGTGGAGTGGTCAGAACACACAGCATTTATCGATTAAGATTGCTGTCTCTATGGGTGCGGTTCGAGGTGTCCCAAAACAATTACAATAGTAACATCAAAGATCACTGATCATAGAGCCATAATATATATAAAAATAATGAACAAGTATGAAATGTTGTGAGCATTACCAAAATGTGACACAGAGACACGAAGTGAGCAAATGCTGTTGGAATAATGGTGCTGGTAGACTCACTTGACTCAGGTTGGCCGCGAACCTTCAGTTTGTAAAAAACGCAGTGTCTGAAGTGCATTAAAGCAAAGCTCACTAAAACGAGGTGCATTGTACTCCTCTTGTGCAGGGAAGCATGGATGGAGAGGAAGTTTAAGAATTCTGAGTTATCAAAGAGAGGTTTCTCTGTGTCTCCCAGTTGACAGGGAAAGTAGAACTCGGAAGTGTGTGGGATTGATTTGGAATGGTGGCCCAGAGAGGCTCTGGGGACTTCATCTCTCCCTCTACAACCCTCCCCAGCTCAAGACACAGATGTGGCAGCTCCTCAAGGGCCATGACCACCTACAGGATGAGTTCTCCATCTTCTTTGACCATCTGCGCCCAGCAGCTAGCCGGATGGGTGACTTTGAAGAGATCAATTGGACTGAAGAGAAGGAGTATGAGGTATAGACCGTGAGGCTGCAGTAGGGTTGTGAAGGGGAAGGTCGTGTGTAGGAGGGATACCTGCCCAGGGTCTGTGTTGAGTGGCACCCACTCCTCCCCAGTTTGATGGCTTTGAAGAAGTGGCCCTGCCTGATGTGGAAGAGGAAGAGGAACCTCCCAAGATACCCACAGCCTCCAAGAACAAAAGAAGAAAAGAAATTGGGGTCCAAAATCACGATAAGGTATACCAGGTTGTTGGGGATTATTCATTTTTCATGAATCAGACTTGAGTTTTCTGTCTAAGTGGGTCTCTGACTTAGTGTGGGATCCGAGGCAGTCGTGGAGCAGGAACCAATGGTCGGGCAGCTGTGGACACGCAGAGCCCCTGGGAAGGTCAGTGCAGGTGCTGAAGGGGCCCCACCCCTGATTGCCTCATTAGAAGCATCTGTTTCTCTCTGGCTCAGAGCTGTTTCTCTTATCTTTGGGTCTTCTTCTTTCTGTTCGTGTGAAAAATGGAACCAGGATTCCTCATTTTGATTATGACAACAGCTAATACCTAGCTTGTTACGGAGTGTCATGTATCTCTTGGAGTTATTTTTCATGAATTATTCACTCATTTAATTCTCACAGGACCCTGTGAAAAAAATTGCTCTTGTTTGCATTTTACAGAAGAGGAAGCTGAAATGCAGAGAGGGGCCATTGCCAGGGTCTCACGTTTAATAAGTGGCAGTGCAAGTTTATGCGCCCAGGTGGTCTGGCCCGAGTCTGCTCACGCTCACTGCTCTCTGTTGTTCTTCAGGAAGTAGTCTTTTTAATTCATGGCCTTTCACTACATGTCTTGTTACTCTTGGGGAAAAACTGCTGCTTAGTAGCTGAATGACCTTGGGCAACTTACTTAATCTCTCTTTGTTTCAGTTTCTTCATCGTCATTGGGGATAGTAATGGTACTTATGTCTTGGGTTTATTGAACAGAGAGTATCATTGAGTGAGCCTTCCATATGTACAAAGCCCTCTCTCAAGGGGATTGGAAGAGAGGGGAGAGCTCAAGGCACAGGGAGACAGAAACAAAGACAGACGAGTGAGTAGATCATATTTCGTGATGGAGCTCTCCAGTGACTTTGCCTCAGATTGTATTTCACTTCGTATTTCTTGAAACATCTGGGCAACTGGGATATATCAGTCTTTGGGTCGTTTAAGGATTGTTTCAGGGATTCATAATAGGCTTTAATTGAGTTTGGGCGTTGATTTCCCCAGGCAATGTGAAGAGATGGTGTATAATAAAAGAGAAAGGAAGCAGGGAGGGGGCCAGGGGGTGGGCTTGTTCAGATGGCTCACAACTTAGCTTCCTCTCTTGGTACCAAAAATGCTTGGCAGCTAACCAAGCCCAGGTATCTCCTAGGAGGCTGAGTGGCCAGATGGGGCCAAGGACTGTGCCTGTGCCTGCCATGAAGGAGGTGATTCCAAACTGAAGAAGAGCAAAAGGAGAAATTGTAGCCACTGCAGCAGCAAGGTGAGGAGGGGCCTGGTACCCAGGGTATCAGAACTGCCTGGGGCAACCCCCAGGTTGCCTTCTGTTTGGGGTATTTTTTTGCTCCCACAGATGTGTATCTTACAGAATTCCTAAAAAGATTACACATGGATAAATAATATGCAGTACATGTGTACATTAGTGTGTGTATGGAAAATAGAATCTTTTAAAAATATATAATGGATTTTGCTTTTTAGAGAGGATCCTGTAGTAAAGCTTTTGGAACTGGAGAAAAATCAACCAGTTCATGCATTTCCCTCAAAAAAATTTTTTTTTCAATGAAGCAAGCCTGTGTGAGGAAAATAGAGCCCAGAGGGAATGCTGGTTCTTTAGAGTAGGGATGGTTGGCAGCAAAAATCCTCGGTTGGAGAAGGAGTGGTAGAATTCAATACTCTGTTTTGGGCCATTTGAAATCATTGGAGCAGGTGTGCATGTGGTTGACTTGCTAAGCATCATGGCAGGGCTTCTTCCTTTGGTTGGCCCCTAAGACAAAAGAGGTCAGGAGACCCTTGACCCAGAAGGCCATCCCTGCAGGTCTGCGACAGCAAATCCTACAAGAGCAAGGAGCCGCATGAGTTGGTGGGCGGCAGCCCCCACCGAGAGGCCAGTCCTATGCCCGGTGCTAAGGAAGCCGGGCAGGGCAAGGACGTGATGGAGGAAGAAGCCCCAGAGGAGCGAGAAAGCACTGAGGCCACCCAGAGCAGGACTGGCAGGAGCACCAGAAAGGGAGAGACACCTATTCCAGGTGAGTGATCCGACTGCCAACCCAGCCTTTCTCCCTTTTTTTCCTGTCTCGTTCTCCTGGGCTTCAAGCAAGAACGTCTATGAACCTGGATAAATGATGGTCTTTTCCGTGATGGACTACCACCTCTTTTACTAGTAAACCAATAGGAAACCCTTCTCCTGTCCACCCTTAATTTTCTCTCCTGTGGCCTCAGCCCTCTTGCAGAATTAAGAGTGCTGCAGAATCAACATGATTCAGCATTTTCTTCTCGTGTGCCCATTCCTGAGCCCCTTTCCCTTGTCTCCAGATCCTCTGTGATCTGCATTCTAAAGACCCAGCCATTCTCAGCATTGGCAGTCGGGCTTTCTGTCTTTGTATAAGTAATTTCAGCCCTGACCCTCACCACACGCTTTTAGATTAGAACTTCATCGCAGTAGCTGCCAGAGTGACCCTGTGGTAGTTCGTAGTCCTTAGGTCCATCATTACCCTGTCCATCCCCTTAGATCCTTATTTTCCTCCTGAACAGGCTTGGCAGCGGGGAGCACTTTGCTGTCCCCTCAAGAAGTGACTCTCACAGACCGGCTTCCCGTGGATGGCCCACCACCCTGCTCCCCAGAAACTCCTCAGCTTCCCTCCAATGCCGGAACTGTGCTGGGCACTGTTAGGAATAACCAGGCTGGGCCTGAGGTTCTCCCCTGCCCCAGGGCATCTCCCAGACTTCAGAATGAGGTTGAGGGCCATCAGGCAGGGGGTGAATCAGAGGTTCCCATGCTGGGCTGGGATGCTTCCGAAGCTGAGAAGGTGCCTGAAACTGTTGAGCCCCCTGCTTCCTTCCCAAGTCCTGTTTCCTCAAGGACCAAAGACTTAGGGAGAAGACAGGTGTCTGGGAAACCAGATACTCAGGAGAGCTGGCTGCCTTCAAGCAGAGCTGGGGTGAAGACAGCAGACAGGGTGTCCCCTGTCCATGAACCTTCTTCATCAGGAATTGAAACCTCAGAGACTTCTCCCAAAGCCTCTAGAGGAGGTTTGGCTAAACCCAGTGGGATACAGGGCAAGGGTCCAGTGGGGGAGCAGCAGCCAAAGGCCACAGAAGCTACAGTGTGTGCCAACAACAGCAAGGTCAGCTCCACGGGGGAGAAGGTGGTCTTATGGACCAGGTAGGTGGGATGGATGATGTGTGTTTGGCAAATGTCTGTAAGACACCCATGTTACTAATGTAGATTAATCACCATATGTGGATTACAGGGAAGCTGACCGGGTGATTCTGACCATGTGCCAGGAGCAAGGAGCACAGCCACAGACTTTTAGCATCATCTCCCAGCAGCTGGGAAATAAGACCCCTGCTGAGGTAAGTGGCAGGGAGGCCTGTTAGAGCATCAAGCCCCAGAGGAACCAAGGAGAGGGCCTGGCAAGAAGAGGACAGGATGGCTAACTGAGAGGTGACTGGTGGTGGTAAAGGCCTCTCCCAAGGAGGCCCTGACTTATAGTGGCTCTAGGAGGAGAGGCAGGGCTGGCATTTTGGGGTAGAAGCCCGAGATTCCATTCTAGTTTTGTTTTTAGAAAGAATGTGACTTTGGGCAAAATGTTTGTTTAGCCTCTTGACTTGTTTCCTAATCTGTAAAGGAGGACACAGCCCTCACAGCCTTACTGTGTGGAACAAACAAGACTATTTAAATTGGTGTGTAGTGCTTAATAAATGTTAAAATGAGACTAACTTAAGAAAGGTGATGCAACTCTTCCCCTCTCCTCCTAGGTTTCCCACCGTTTCCGAGAACTCATGCAGCTCTTCCACACAGCCTGCGAGGCCAGCTCCGAGGATGAGGACGACGCGACCAGTACCAGCAACACAGACCAGCTGTCTGACCACGGGGACCTTCTGTCTGAGGAAGAGCTGGATGAGTGAGACTCCAGAGTGTGAGGATGTCATCTGCACGGAGGCAAAACCAGCAGGCGCCCTGATGGGGGAGAGGGCGGTTGTACTTCGCTTGTACAACTCTTGAGCTCAGTACACGGAGCTGGAGGAGCAGGGGCCGGGGACGAGGACAAGGCAAGCTGGGGACATCTTTTGTGAAGACCTTAGGAATCTACTTTACGAAGAGCATTGTGGGGCTCGGCTTCTTTTCTACTGTTTCTGTTTTTGTCTTTTTGTCTGATGGTACATATTTATTGTTCTGTGATCTGATCACAGTGTTTCTAAATGTAATAAATGTGTATGTTGGTGTAGCCAGTCCCAAGACACTGAGCTCCTGCATCCAGCGGTTTTTATTGTGAACTAGCTCTTTCCTCTTCTTGGAGCTTTAGTCCATGAGGCTGTCGCCAGCCTGATAGCACTGGGCCAGGCTGCGCAGCTCCTGCAGCGTCTCCTCTAGGTCATCCCGTTCCACCCCGGCATCCATGAAGCTGGCCCAGCGCCGCAGGTCGAGTCTGGCAAGCTCTTTGGCCAAATCTCCCAGGGTCTGGTTCAAGGATGAAGAGGAGCAGAGGGCGCCAAGCACAGGGATGCTCTCCACTGCTGCGGAGGGAGAGAAACAGGAGCCCTGTGACCGGACTGTTACTCTACCCTGGAACTCTGTCTTACACACAGGGAAGTCTGGGCCTCTGGTAGACTTGATTGTGTAGGAAACTCAGTAAATTTTGTGTCCTCTCCCCTCTGTATGCAGTACTCCAGAGGAAGAACACTTCTCTCAGTAGCTATACAGTGAATAAAGGAGTGTTTAACTGGGAATCTTGAAAGTGCCTGTATCCAGGAAGGGATAGAGTAAACCTCTCTCATGCTTGAAATCTTGGTTTTCTTCACCTCGTACATACCTGCCCCAGTTGAGGGACCATCCAGAACCAAACCCTGCTGGCTGAGGCTTGAGGAGAAGAGCTGAGGGTAAGGAGGAACCACCTTGCAGGGAGTCAGCAACAGATGAGAAGAGCTGTGGGGGCAAGAGAGCAACAGCTGAGTGACCACAAGTCAGGGGAGGTCGGGGTCCGGGAGGAGGGTGGGAGCGAGCATTGTACTGACCTCCTGACTCTAGGCTGCTGCTGTTGCAAATACTGGGCCAGGACTTCTTCCCCGGTGACACACGCATGGAGCGGGGAAGGCAGAGGTGTGCCTGGGGTGAGCTGACTGCCAGAACAAAGCCAAAACCACCTTTAATCTCTGGCAGTGTGAATAAGAAACTAAGAATTATGTTCTCAGGCCATCAGCTGGATCAAGATGCTCAGCGTCTTTTTTTTCTTTTAAGTGGGGCAGAGGGAAGAAGAGCCGGGAGGTGCCATGAGCCTGTCCAGAGATGTATTAGAAAAAGATATGAAGCAAAAAAGTCTGACAAGGGCTCCTACGGACCCCTGGTCCTCACCTGGTGTGGCATGCTCTGTCTAGACCCCTCAGCACCACTGATTGGGCAAAGCAGCGTGTTCCTGAAGGGTCCCCACATGCAGACAGTGGAGTCCAGGGGGTGGCCCCTCCAAGCTGCATCAGGGTATCAGGAAGGGTTTGGCTTGGAACTAAGGGGAAGGGGATGGTCGCCCCTGCCGTTACCACCTAAAGGTAAGGAAGAAATCAAGTTATGGAGCTTTTCCTCACCTCTGACCCAAATCCCCATCTCTGACCCAACCCCTTACAAAGCTTCATACCTTTTTCCCAGAGAAGTTCAGCATATTGGCCATATGAACCATGGAAACTGGTGAGGAACGTAGGCGATAAGGGACAGTGACTGTGTCCAGGGCTGTAGCCAGGATGGCACTACAGTGGAAAGGCAGAGCGGCCTGTAAAGAGGTGCCAAGAAGAGCAGTTGGCCTTCTGGGTTGAGAAAAGAGCATGTGGAGGCAGAACAGTAATGGCAGAGAGGTCCAGGTGCTTTGGGACAAAGCAGGGGTGTGTTTGGCCCAAGGCTGGACAAGCACAGGACAGTGTGATATAGGAGGCCACATCAGAGCCATGTTCAAGCTGAGTCTTCAAGAATAGATCCAGGGAGAGGTGTAGCTCAATGGTAGAGGGCATGCGAAACATGCATGAGGTCCTGGGTTCAATCCCCAGTTACCTCCATTAAAAATAAACAAACTAATGCCTCTCCCTCAAAAAATAAATAAAATTGGGGGAAAAAAAAGATCCACTAGCAGAAAAAGGCTGATTTGGCGACTGTACATGAGGGGGTGTGGGGGGTGCCCCGTCACTAACTGCCGTCAGAACAAAATGTGGAGCCTTACGTCATAACAAAGGTGAGGGAAGTTGACGGGTGGCTCCTGTCGCAGGCCCAGGCTCCCACCCAAGGATAAGGGGCAGACTAGAGAGCTGTGGGCAGACAGGTGCACCAGACCGAAAGCTGTGTTTAACAGGCGGTAGATGTTCTTCTGGGGCTCCTGGTGAAAGAAATGAGAATAGTTTGTTTTCAGCAACCTTCTCACCGGACTATGATTCCATCCTTTTCCTCTCCTTACCCTGTGACTGTTTTTCCCCCCAAGCACTACTCACCCCAAGACGGTACGGACCAGGGAGCAGGCCCCAGGTTATTATTCCCCTCCCTGAATACTCGTCTTGTAGCAACTCTGCGGCCTTTGCGCCTACCCCAGAGAAGCCATCATGCAGGTCACACAGTATCTGGAAGCCCTGGAGAGAGGTGAGTGATGATGAAAGACAGCAGAACGAGAAGAGTTTTGTCCCAGTGTCCACCGTGCCACGCAGCTACCTGCAGGTAGTCGCACTCCTCCACGTAGAAGTGCAGCCTGTCCTCCAGCTCTTCCAGGTACTTAGGTTCCTTCAGGATACTCTCCCCTTGGCCGAAAGCTTCCAGGCGACCTGCTTCCCTGCCATGCGTAAACCCGATCCAGGACTTACAGGGCTCCCCCTCGTCTATCCCCTCCACCTGCTCAACACATCTAGTTTTGGGGGAAGGCCCGGAAGATGGCCTCAAAAGAGTCTCATCCAACATTGGTGGAGACCCGGTTTCTTGCCTCTCAGTCTCTGGGGTCCCCCATACCCATCATGGTTGTACTTCTGAATCATACAGATGCTCCGGGGATGGAGATGGACTCTGAGGAAGTCTGACCAGACCCTGATGCTGCCCTCTGCGGGGATCAGTGGTTTTAGAGTTGCAGCAGTGGTGAATGGGGGGGGACCTGGAAAAAAAAAAAAAAAAGCAGAGGAAATGTACCTTACTCCATGTTCCTGCTCTGCCCGGTTCCCCATTCTGCGGTATCTAGAGAAGTCTCACCTCTGCCGTTAGGGATGGATTTGACCCTCCAGATACCATCACTACTCAGCACTCCCTGGGAGGGATGAGAAAATCTGCAGTTAGTTCCACCAAAGTCTAGAGACAAAAGTTGACTTACCCTCCCCGATTTTGCTAGCCACACCCTACAGCCTCCTTTCGGTTCATGTAGTCACAGTCCTCTAGGAGAAAAAAGTGCTTTTTCCCAAAATACCATTCTAAGGCATTTAAGATAACTAAAATTCTCTTTTTTTCCCCCTCTGCCCCAGTGGAGGCACTCCGGTTGTAGCACTGGGTGGGTAAAAAGTTCAGGGCAGAGGCCCTCACCTCTGCACTCAGAAGGTCCTGGAGATAAGGGTTCTTGGGATAGGGGTCCTCTTTGTGTGTGGTGAGCTTCCCTTGCCTGAAAGAAATTGGAGATTGATCATAGTGCCAGTTTCCCTGAGTTCGCCAGCTTCCTGTGCTCATTCCCCACTCCTCTCCAAATACACAAATACCATGCTATGGCAGCATCTAGCTGTTTGTCTCTGTAGAGTCCACCTTCTTGTTTCAGGGAGCTCAGACTACCTGCACAAAAATAAGAGGCAATGTTAGGTGAAGTCCAGTCCCTCCCATCCTTCAGCTAATCTTCCTCTGATCACCAGACAACCTGCTTTCACCATCACTGCAGTACTTGGTTCTTCCAAGCTTTCTTGAATATACATGAGTTGGAAAAAACCTTGCCTAGGAGAATCTAGATTCCATCCTTCATTTCTCAGCTTAGCTGTTAGTTGTGGGACCTGGGCAAAGACCACACCCAGCGGTCCTACAGGAGTCCCATAGTGTCCAGGGACAAGCAGCCCATTCCAGAGACGGCTCTTGAACGGAATAAAGCCTTTGCCTTCTCGCATCTCTCGGGTGTTGGCATACTGTAGTTATTTCTCCCTACGGCTCTTCATCTCTGGTCCTTCAGCCTAGTATAAGTCGGGGTGGAGGACCCTGAAGCGAACGGATGCTAGAGACTGCGCGCGAAGGGGAACGCCGGGAACTGACTGACCCCGGCCACTGCCTCACCCTTCAGATCCATAAGGATGAGTCTAGGCGTGTAGGTCTCTTGGCCGTGTAACGTCCGGCCCGTCCGGTACAGGACGTCTGGGCACAGCTCTCCCAGCGGCTCCTTGGCATCAGTCGGTCTACATAGCGCAGCATCCTGGGGAGGCAACAGAGGAAGGACTGGACTTAGGGATGGCGCGACGGACAGGACGGAAGGAAAGGCTGGAGATCTCGAAAGGCTTAGCTGGGGCAGCCGCCCAGAGACCTCACCTGCTGGTTCCACCAGTGTGCTCCCACGAAACCTGCAAAATGTCCCAACTGCAAAGTGAGCACCTCCCGGGCCCCGCCCGCCATGCTGCGCAGCTCCTCTGGGTCGCACAGTGGCTGCCTGCCCACTCGCTACTCCCAGCCGATTGGCTCGGCAGGCTTGTGGGCGGGGCCTCTATTCCGGCACCCTATTGGCTCACAGACACCTCCGTTCTCATAGGATAAACGATTCGTTGGGCTTTAGAGACACCGCTCATCACACCCCGCCTCTCCCGAGCGTGGACCGGTTCTGCTTAACCAGTCGTTGTCATCGAGGGGCGGGGCCCCCTGACGCAGGCCGGAAGTTGTAGACGCCGGAGTCCATGCATAATACGGAAGCGCTCTTGGCGTTGTTTGCTTCGTGAGGTATCTGGCGCGGCTCACTTAACATTCTCCTACCTACTCCTTACGACTCTTGCAGCTTTTGTCTTTTCTCGCATGGGATACTTCTACCGGCTAATAGTGCCTCAGGCAAAAAATAAAACCTTGCCAGAAAAGTAGACGTTCCCCTAAAGCCTAACCTGCGTTCCCTCCTTACTGCTCCAAAGTGACAGCCTTCCTGACTTCTAACCCAGTGGACTGGCTTTGTATGTCTGTGTATCACATTATGTAAGTAAATCGGAGTACGTATTCTTTTGCCTATGCCTTTTGCACAATATGGTTAAATTTTTCCCAGTACGTGCATAGTTGGGTAATACTTGAGTCTTCTTATCACCATTTATCATAAGCTATGATGTGTTTTAGTACATCCCCTTCTTACTTCATGCTAGAAGGCCTTTGACTTTGTTTGGTCTTTGACTTTTTACAAAAGGAAGGCAGGGCAGCCGAATGGATAAGAGTTGGAGAATGGGAGGAGCTAGGCTGGGATGGGAGTAATAGGTAGATGAGAGAACAGATGTTGTGCTTTGAGAAGATTGTGTATCACCATTCAGAAGTCCCAGTTTGAGATTTACAAATGTTAGCCACTATATATAAAAATAGATTAAAAAAACACTTCCTGCTGTATAGCAATGGAAACTATGTTCAATATCTTGTAATAACCTTTAATAAAAAAAAGAATATGAAAACAAATATATGTTATGTATATGCACGATTGGGACATTGTGCTGTACACCAGAAATTGACACATTGTAACTGATGGTACTTCAATTAAAAAAAATTACAAAAAGAACAAGTCCTATATTAAAGTGGATATCAGTGTGATGCAGAAATGATGGGTTCCCAGTAGCTCCTTGACTGCTCTGTTATTCAGACATTTCCCTACTCCTAGATGTTTATTTTCCCCTTCATTTCTATATTACTTACAGGAATGATTTTAGAAGCGGACAATTCAGAATCATCTTATTTGAATCTATGCTAACAACTTTGGGAGAAGATTTCGATAGGCTAGGAGTTTGTCTGTTGGCTAAAGTGAAATCTGGAGATTAGCCGTCTCCTGAAGAAGCAGAATTGGGAGGATGGAAATCTCTGGAGCCCAGAAAAGCAGCTGGGGTTAAGTCTGGATGAAAGATAACAGGGAGATCTACTAGAGCAATGGCACTGGCAGAGGAGAGAAGTGGAAGGTTCCAGAGCTGCTCCTCTAGAAGCGTGGTCAGACCTTGGTGCCGGGTCAGATGTGGGAAAGAGCAAAACAAAGAATCAGAGATGAGTCTGTGCCTCTAGTTTGACTGATGGGTTGAGAATGGTTCCAGTGGGAAAATGAATTCATGAGCAAGAATGGATTTGGGGTTATGATAACGTGTTCATATTTAGGCAAGTGAGTAGATGGAAATCATTCATACTCTCTTAGTCCACCATTAGAAGGAATTGGATGTGTTGTGGACCTAGGGAAATACTCACATTCAGTCATCTCCCTTTGGGGGTAGGTTTGAGGAACCACTGGCCAACTTGCTAAATGAGCAGCATCGCACAGTGAAGGAGCTACTTGAACAGCCGAAGATGAAGAAATCTTCAGCCAAACAGCAGCAGGAGGTAGAGAGGGTTAAGCCCCAGAGTGAGAAAGTTCATCAGGCTCTGATTCTAGACCCAGCACAGAGGAGGAGACTCCAGCAGCAGATGCAACAGGTGAGACTCTTCTCTGTAATATTAATGGTGGATCATCCATTGGCTTGGCTCTGAAGCCAAAAACTAGCAGTTTTGCAAAAGTCAGAAATAGGTGTCTTGATAACCATGGAAACCACAGACCACAGGATCTTCACATCATCCATTAGGACCTTCAAAGGTTATCATGTTCGTGTCCTTATGGCTCATGTAAGAGTGCATGCAAGGACCCTGAAAGTATTCAGAATTACAGATTTCAAAGAATCTTTAGCAATCCCTTCTAAATTTAACAGCCTTACCGCCAGAGTAGTTTTTTCTTCTTTCTAATCTAAGTTCCTCTGGCTTGAGGTTAAACTTCCTCTGGTTCTGTTATTTTGCTCAAGGGGAACATATCTGAGAAAAAACTTCATACCAAGATACTGTGTTGTTCTCATAGTCTCTCTAGAAAGCAAAACATATATGATAGAAGTGCTTACGTCTTAGTATGGTCTTCTGAGTTCCTGAAATGACAACATCGTAACACGTCACTGTATTATTTTCTTTCCCTCTCCAGCATGTTCAGCTCTTGACGCAAATTCACCTTCTCGCCACCTCCAACCCCAGTCTCAGTTCGGAGGCCAGTACCACCAAGATACTTCTTGTAAGGTTTCAAATATCCCTAACTCTAAGGAATTGAGTATGCAGTTAGTTTGGAAGTCATTTCTCACAGCTCTTCACCCATCATAAGCTACATTTATTCTTCTTTCCTGCATGTTTTGGTAGCTGTTTGTATGGCTTCCTGCGTTTGCTGAGAGAATGTAAGCCACTGATTCCCGTGAAAGGACGGAGAGTGTATTCAGTTTTCTTTAGACTATTCCTCTTACTTTTTTGTTGGGTTCTCTTCCTCACCTTTAGAGCTACCCATCTGAGGTTTTTAGTACTTCTGTTCTTTTTATTGAATTTATTAAATATTTATAAGGATTGTATCAGTGTTTTATGTATAAAATTAATGTCGCTCATGACATTTTGAAATCTTTTGGAGGAAGGTCTTTTAATTTCAAATTTTAAATTCTATAAAAACTGCCCCTGAACTTCAGGTCTCGTAAAGATGATATTCTTTGCCTCTTGGGTAAGTCTTTTTGGAGTTTGAGGAGTATGTTGGCTAGTAGTCTAAGCTTCCTTGGATAGTCAGCAGGGTGTATCTCCGTGTCAGATTGTTCAGAGGATCATGAGAATTCTTTTCTCTTTTTTATTTTTCTTTTTTTAAGTAATGGCTCTCATTCTTGAGAACCTTAATTCTAGTTGGGGACCTACATTGTATGTCCAAAAGGCTGAGGAACACTCAGACTGAGAATAAAACAAGAACAAATTAGTGTTACACAAATCCCCGTATTTCTAAGGACTTGGCAAAAGAGTGGTCTTAATGAAATAATGTTAATTGTGAAAGACTTTATGATGAATTTTACTTGTTTCTATCCTGTTGTAGGAAGGATAGTTTTTCACTCAGAGGCTAAGGGCTGCTGGTATTAATTGTCTGAAACTTAGATTTCCTTTGTGTCCTGTTTTCCCAGAAAGAGCTGGGAACCTTTGCTCAAAACTCCATCGCCGTTCATCATCATTTCAACCCCAAGTTTCAGACCTTGTTCCAACCCTGTAACCTGATGGGAGCTATGCAGCTCATTGAAGACTTCAACACACATGTCAGCGTTGACTGGAGTCCTCGTAAAACTGTCAAGAAGACCGGTAGGGACAGATGTGTCCACTTGAAGTTTTAACTTACAAGGAGAAGTGGGAGCCTTAGCTCGCAGATAGTTTCTTAGGAATAGTTTCGTGAGGTTGGAGGAGACAGGATATTTGTAATTTCTTCCTTCTGTCTTGTATCCTCCCTCTGTGCTCATTATCCAAGTTCTAGAATTAGATGATAATACTAGAGTACTTAATACTTAAGTAAGGGATGGAGGCAGTGGACAGGACACGGCTGTGGAGGGTAGAGAGGTGGCACTCAGTGCTAAGGTTTGGACTTTGAGGGTAAGCATTAGGCGTCAGGTCAAGACGGACTGATAAAGATGGAAGTCAGGTGGGAAAGTCAGGTTGTGTTCAGGCTTTTACGCTCTTCTTTATTAGGATCATTTATTTCCTGTAATGATTGTAGTGACATCTCCATTTTGAGTGACACGTTGATTTGGGAGATAGGAACAAATTAGAGATGATGTACATTTGCCTTATTCAGTATTTTAAAGAAATGTTAATGCAGCTTTGGTTTTTACCTTGCATTGGTTTAGTAGTTTTTGAGAAAATATTTGCTGTTTTTTTAAACCAGGCATTTGCTTCTGATTTGTTTCATGGTTCAGCAAATTAGTTGTGGTTTGCTCTGGATATGGGTTTGTCTTTGGACTTGATTTTAAATTCCTGACTCTTCTAGTTAAATTGAATATAGTTGGATTTTGGTGCGTTAAGTCATGGACACTGATCTCCAACTACTTTATTAGTTATATGTTGGTAATGAAAACTTAACACTGAACTTACAGTAATAACTTACACGTAGAGCGCCCTGTGTTTTTCTTCTGGGTATATAAAGATAACACTTATGGAAGGAGACATAATGGATGTTATAGTGCTTAACTCTGGAAAAGCAGAAGTGCCTGGAATTGAGAGGCTTAGACAGCAAGACAGAAATGAATGAGACTGAATTGTTTCATTCTTTTTATGGCTTTTTGATCAGAACCTCAGGAGGAATGTAGGAGAACTTAATGAAAGTTAAGTAAGAGCCAAATCAAATAAAATTTGGAGTACCAGGTTTGTGAGGTAGACTAAAGAAGTTGGACTCTTATCCTGGAAGAAAGAATCGTTGAAGGTCACTTAACTTTCAAGGATTTAAAGGGGGAAGGAGGTAAAAATTTGTTGAGCATACACTATGTGCCAGGTATTACAAGGTGCTTTGTAAGTGTTTATATTACTTAGTGTGTTAAGTGTTCCACCTAGGAAAGAATAAGAGAATGAACTTTTAATAACAGTGAATGGGACTCCTTTCAGAAGGTGTATGTTAGACTGAGAAAGACTATGGAACCTTTGGGTGGGAGGGTGGATGGGTGGGAGGGCACCGAGTTAGGTAGGGGCAGCTCTATCTAAATACAAAAACGCATTCAGAAGCTTTTGTGAAGCCCTCTTTTGTTACAGAATGTCATTTATCACAGATTTTTTTCCTTACAGCCTATGAATTTCCCTGTTTGCCAAAGCAAGTAGCTTGGATCCTAGCCACGAGCAAGGTTTTCATGTATCCAGAGCTACTTCCAGTGTGTTCTCTGAAGGCAAAGAATCCCCAGGATAAGAGTTTCTTCACCAAGGCTGAGGACAAGTAAGGATTTATTGTAGGGGAACAAAAGCACGAAATATCCCAAGGAGAAGACTGAGTTCTTTTTTTTGAGGAGCTTAGGAGTGATAAGGCATGTATAATAAAGACTGGATGCACAGGACCAGAAGGAAAGCAGTGTAGATGGGCACAGATCTCTCTCCGTGTGTGCCTGTTGCAGCAGTGCCAAACCCTGCTCTTTGAGGGAATGACATGCACATTTTTGAAACATTTTAAATGGTTTCTTTTATTTATTGTAAAAACTAATTTCATAATAGTGTTAGAGGAAATTTTTCAGAAGAAAGCAATTTTTTTGATCCATTATCCTAAATCACCCCAAGATGAATGATTTTTCTTTTTTGTGTGTCTTACGTAATTATGGGCAACTTAAGTGTACCTTGGTTTTGCTTTTTTTAACCTAACGTCTTCTTGAAATTGTTTTCCTGTGTTGTGTGCTTTAATATTGTCCTTTCGTTTGTTTGTTTCCATATATTGTCTTTTAAAGCCCTACGATTAATATTTAAATACTAATGGCCCTGAGATAGTCCTTTAGTTTGCCACTCCCCGACCCCCGGTTGTTTTAGCTGTAAGTGAGGCTTCCCCACGATCTTTGTGTGTAGAGCCTTTAAACATCTTTTGAGTTTATCCTTTTGGGTAAATTCTCAAGAGTGAGATTATTGGATAAAGGTCGTGACCACTTTTATAGCTCTTGATATGCACGGCCGCACCGCCATGAGCACACATACATGGGTAACGGTGATTGAATGTTTTGTTGGGAGGTAGTGTTGTTGCCGATTTAATGTGCCTGACGTGGTGCCCATTATTCATCTTTTATTTGTTTATTAGAATTATTCTCCTTCCTTTCAAACTTCACTTATATTATGAGTATAAAGCGCATCATGATCTGATACTTGTGAGGGATTTATGCTTAGCGTTTCCTCTTCCCACCTGATTGTGCACTCCTGATGGAGTCTTACTCGTACAGTACTTAGTAGCGCTCAGTAAATACCTGAAATTTTCTGTTGAATTGCCATTAAGTTGTACAAGAATTAGATGCAGAAAAAGTGCATTATGGGATGTGGATGGAGTTCGTCTGGGAGGCTTCTCAGCAGGGTGGACTGTGGACTGTGCCTGAGTGTCATTGCTCCTCTCTCAGTTTGTTAGCTTTAGGGCTAAAGCACTTCGAAGGGACTGAGTTTCCTAAGCCTCTCATCAGCAAATACCTTCTCACTTGCAAGACTGCACATCAACTGACAACGAGAATCAAGAACCTCAACACGAAAAGAGCTCCTGACAACATCATTAAAGTAAGTGCTTCCTTGCATGCTCCCCTGGGTACCTCGCCAAGGTGCAGCCATTCGGTTTTCTTCTTCTTGGTCACAATGAATAGGCTTTTAGCTGAGGCTAATTCCTCCCACCTGCACAGTGGATTAATCGCCCTCTTGCCTTTCAGGGACAGTGATCCATTCTTTTCCTGAGGAGTGTCATCTTCCTCTTCAGTTATGGATATTGCCCCTAAATATACAATGGTTCATACATTTTAATATTTCTCAAACCTGTTTCCCTCTAGCCATTCATTCTTTCTTTTTTCACTCTAACCTTCTTCAAAGGACAGGCAGCAGTCCACTTTATCCTTCTCCTTAACTCTTTTTATTTAAATATTTATGTCAAAGTCATAAAAGTGTACACTTTAAAGAGGCAAGTAGTTTAAAGAGTCAGATGATTCTTTGAGGCTTGTCATGAAAAACAATATTTTCCTCCCTACTTCCTGCTAACCAAGGTTTTTGAGGGGATGGCATGTTGAACTTCGCATCCAGATAGCATTCTTATAATTGTTATCTGATGTTACGGCTTTAGGTTTTATTTATTAAATGTAAACTGTGGAAGGTCCAGTTTTCTCACTCTAATTATATCTCAATTTTGGCTAGATTGTATTTGGAGTTTCCATGATGAATACTATGTAAATGCTCCCACAGCTGAGCTGTGTACTCTATCATGATTACTTTGCTTTTCCTGCTGAATATTTTGTTTCTCATGGAGTTAAAACTGCATTTTTGGAGGGTTGGTGGGACTTGATCTTATTATGTATTTATTACCCGTTCAACATTAAAGTCGACTTCAGTTTTCTAAATCTCTTTTCGGTGTGTTCAGATATTTTAGGTGTTTTGCTGTCTTCTTCATCCTCCTGAAGAAATCCTTCCCGGAGCCCTGTGAGGCTGTTCCGCTCTACCCAGGTTGCTCTCTCGGCTTGTGGCCCTGATGTCTTCTCGGGCTTTTTCTGCCCCATCATCCTGGGGACTCATTTTGCCTCTTACTTGTGTTGGATCCTCTTAATTCTGAACCCTATGTCTTTCTGCTTTACTTCCTTGTTTTAGTGGAGCACATCCTAGTAGCATTCTGAGGAAGAGCGCTTGAGAAACACATTTTTAGAGTTAAACTGTATTCAGGGTCTGTCATAACATGACATGACCAGAGTCAGTTTCCTAGTTGACTGGATGCCTGGTTTGTGTGTGTAAGTGTTACTAGGCGACTTAAGATCTTACCACTGGGGGAAGCTAGGTGAAGGACACATAAGACCGGTCTGTACTATTTTTGCAACTTGCTGTGAATCTCTAATTATTCAGAATCAGAAGTTTGAAATATGTCTCTGTTCGGATCTCCCACTTCTGTGGGTTTAAACACTAGGTTGAAAATCACTTTATCAGAAAATTTTAAGGGCCTTGCTCCATTTTCTTGTAGTTTCTAGTGCTGGCTGTTTAGGAATTTGGTGCCCTTTGGACTCTTGGACCTTTGTGTGATACCTCTTTTTTTTCTGTCCTTCTGGCAACAAGAAGGATTTTTCTTTTTCTCTAGTTTTTTACAATTTTATGGCAACATGTCTTTTTAGCTTTGAAATTTGTGTTGCTTTTATCTTTCTCTCCTTTTCTCTCTCTTTGTAGTCTTTTATCATTTAAAAAATTCCTTTTTTGTTTGTTTTCACGGGGTTTTAAGAGGGGACAAAGCCAAATGGATGCGTTTAAGCTGCCTGTTTTCACAGGAAGTTAGCCCTTAACTGTTGAATCTGTCGAAGTGTGGATGTTCTCCCCACAAAGATCTCAGATTATTTCCTAATTGGCTACTGAGTGGATTCTTTTCTGCTCTTATCCTATTTAACTTTGCAGTTAATACCGTAGTTTACTCATTCCTTCTTCAAACTCCTGTCCCCTGATGTCCTGTGATACCAGGACTCTTACCTCAAGCCGCTCCTTCATGCACTCCTGCCCTGCTCTCCCCTCAGCGTCAGTGTTCCGTGATAAATTCAGTGTGTGGTCTTATCCAGTTTCATGGTTTTAGCGATTATTTGTCTCTTCGTGATTTTCAAATCTGTATCTTTGGTAGATTTCTCTCCTGAGCTCCAGCTGAGTGTCACCACCTGTTTAAAGGAATTCTCACCGCGGTTGCCTCACTGACTCCTCACACTGAACTTGGGTCTCCTTCCGCACCTTCCAGTTGTTGCTGCCGCCGCCGCCGCCAATGGCAGCTCCCCTACCCCCACCTCCCCTTTCTTTGATCTGTTCTTTGGGAATGACGTTACTGCCTAGCTGTTTTCTCAGCCCGTTAACTGAGGAGTTTCCTCAACTCCTCCTCCTTGATCACCACCATTTGTCTGTCACCAAGTTCTCAGTTTTCTGTTTCCTACTGGGGTGCCCAGTGGCTAGTTCAGGCCTCCGTCACACCTGGATTAATGCAGTGGTTTCCTAAGTAGTGTCTCTAATTCTGGCTCCGTTTATTCTGTCCTGCAAGTTGCTGCCATAGCCACCTGCATGTAATCCTTCAGCGTAGGGTTCAGACTGCTTGCATGGCACAGATGGCCTGTCCTGCCTGCCTCTGACTGGTCTCCTGAAGTCTCTCCTCATTCCTTAGTTGTTGTAGCCAGACCATCTCTTTGTGCTTCATTAAACATGTCAGTGGTTTTGAACATGAAGTATATCCTGCCTCATATAGCAAAGTGTTCCGTTAAGATTCGTCTATAGTTGCGCCTGCTCCAGAGAAATCTTTATTGTTCAGCTGTGAGTTGTGTGTCACTTTTTTGTGCACGTCTTTATACTTTTTGATACAAAATGTTATTATTGGTCTACTTGGCTGTCTCTCCCATTAGTCTGTATGGTCTTTGAGAGCAGGAATTGCTTCTTTAGTTGTATGCTCAGCTTGTAGCATGGTGCCTGGCAAGTAGACATTCAACAAATGTTGAATAATTGGGTGCATACTGTCAGTGTAAGTTCAATTTCCCTCTTTGTTTACGCTTAAAACTGAACTGCCTCAGTCTCTCTGTTCTTCTTTCCCTTCCCTTTTAATGCCCTTCACGCCATATTTGCTTAAAAGGAAGTTTCCATGTGGCCAGGATGAAGGTTAATCACTTTCATTGCATCTGTTGAGCACAAGCAAATTTTAAATGACCATTTGCATTGTTTTCTCTGTGACTTAAAATTTTTCCATTCCTGCTGACCAGAATGGAGAGCATCAGAAGATACTGAGCAATTGTAAAATCTTTATTAATTAGGGAGTAGTTAATTTGAAATGCAGAAGCATTCAGCACATGCTGTTCATGTATCTGTTTTATGGATGAGTGTGTGTGTGTGTGTCTTAAACCACTGCCTACCTTGCTCCCCACCCGGACAGAGGGCAGTGTTTCTGGAATGAATGTAACCCATGCTTTATTTCTTCATGCTCAGTTTTATAAGAAGACCAAACAGCTGCCCATGTTAATGAAGTGCTGTGAAGAGATCCAGCCACATCAGTGGAAGCCACCTGTGGAAAGGGAAGAACACCGGCTTCCATTCTGGTTGAAGGTACAGTCTTCCTCCTCAAAGTGTGTCAGAAGCAGAAGGTCACCAGAAACATCAAAGGCTACTTTGCACCTCTGATGCTTTGGTTGTAGAACTAGGCCTTAAGAAATCTTCAGTCACCCTTCCTCTACTCCTTCTCCACTCTTCCCCCAGGTGATTCTATAACCTTTTAAAAATGATGGTTAAAATGATAGTTTCCTAAAGGAGATT
Organism: Vicugna pacos; assembly: GCF_048564905.1. Taxonomy (NCBI): domain Eukaryota; kingdom Metazoa; phylum Chordata; class Mammalia; order Artiodactyla; family Camelidae; genus Vicugna; species Vicugna pacos. The sequence goes on from NC_133007.1 coordinate 25,137,060, forward strand.
CAGGGAAGAGCTTCTAGAGTATACAGTTGGAATGCAGTCTTTGTAGACATTTGATTTTGTGCAGAAGAATCCTTCTTGAAATGATGTCTAGAGATTGTCCTGAAAAGGTCCTTTGCATCTCGAAAGCCCTATGATTTTTTACCAAGTTCTGGCACGTGCTGCATCAGAGTGTTCTTGTTCCCAATAGGCCAGTCTGCCATCCATCCAAGAGGAGCTGCGGCTCATAGCTGATGGTGCCAGAGAGGTAGGAAATGTGATCAGAACCACGAAGATCAGCTCAGACCCAGGTCTCAGAAAAGGCAGCTCAGAACTGGGGAGTGAAACTCAGTACCCACTGCTGCTGCCTAAGGGTGTAGTCCTGAAACTGGAGCCAGTTGCCAATCGTTTTTCCAGGAAGGAAAAAGCGGTCATCCAGAGGCGGTCATCAGCCCTGAAGCCCCTCCTTATCAGACCCAGCCCCTCTCTCCAACCTAGCTCTGGCTCTGGGAAGACACTGGCTAGGTCACCTCAGTCAGAAGCCCCTCCGAGCAAAATGGTGGTCCGGATTCCTCGCATGATCCAGCCAGCCACTGTCTTACAGAAAGTGCCAGGTGGCCCTCCGCCGGGGGTCGCTGGGGGCGATAGTTTTGAGTCTCCAGCAGCACTGCCTGCTACACCCCCTGACACCAAGACCAGCTTCCCTGTGCCTGAGCCCCAGACCCTGGTCCCCTCTGCCCCTGTGCCCAAGGTAATGCTGCCCTCTCTTGGTCCTTCTAAGTTTCGAAAGCCCTGTGTGAAACGGAGGGGCTCAAAGAGAAAGGGGGCCAAGACCTCTCTCTGTCTGAAGCCTGCTCCCCTCCTCCACCCTGCACCTGTCATCTTCACTGTCCCTGCCACCACTGTGAAGGTTGTGAGCCTTGGCAGTGGCTGCAACATGATCCAGCCTGTGAATGCTGCTGTGGCCCAGAGTCCTCAGACCATCCCCATCACCACCCTCTTAGTTAACCCCACTTCCTTCCCCTGTCCATTGAACCAGCCCCTTGTGGCCTCCTCTATTCCACCCTTAATTGTTTCTGGCAACTCTGTGAATCTTCCTGTACCATCCACCCCTGAAGAGAAAGCCCAAGTGAATGTGGACATCAGTTGTCCTTTGGCTGAGGGGAAAAATGCCTTTCAAGGCCTAGAACCCAAATTAGAACCTCAGGAACTCTCTCCCCTCTGTGCTGCTGTCTTCCCCAAAGAGGAGCCCAGCCCAGGGCCTCCAGCGGCCGACAGAGCGTGCCGGGAAGAATTGTCGGACAGCAGTGCCTATGGCTGGACTATCGTGAAAACAGAGGAGGGGAGGCAGGCTATGGAACCACTGCCTCAGGGCATCCAAGAATCTCTAAACTCTTCCCCTGGGGATTTAGAGGTAATTGTCAAGATGGAACCTGAAGACTCTTGGGAGGAAATCTCTGGTGGATTCCCGAAGCAGGAAATCAAAGAGGAACCTTGTGTGGAATTGGGCACTGGCTTTCCACATGAGGAGTCAGGCGGTGCTAGAGAGATGAAGAAACAGACGGCCCTGCAGCAGGAGGAGGAGAGGAGTCAACCAGCTAAAGCCCCTTCAGCTTCTCAAGAGCCTGCTGATGGAGGAAACTCGGGAGAAATGAGCAAAGGGTCCCCAAAGAATGCTTCATCCTGTGCTGACCCTGACATGGTGCTTAGCAGCCCCCTAGGGAAGCCTGAAGACTTGTCTAGCGCTGATGGTCAGTCAGTGGGGACCCCGGCTGGGCCAGAAACTGGGGGAGAGAAGGATGGGCCAGAGGAAGAGGAAGAAGAGGACTTTGACGACCTCACGCAAGATGAGGAAGATGAGATGTCATCAGCTTCTGAGGAATCTGTGCTGTCTGTCCCGGAATTCCAGGTGAGAGTTGTAGAATCTTCTCACGTATTGTGTGGAGGGAACACTTGTTATTGCTGTCTTTTTGATTTGTAGCAGTCATTGTAGTGGGTGTGGAGTGCTCTATTATTATGATTTTTGACTTGTTCCTCATCACTGTTGCTGTCGAACCTCTTTTCATTATCTTGTCAGCCATTTATCTGTCTTCTTTAGAGAAATGTCTATTCAAGGTGTTTACCAATTTTTTTGTGGTGTTTATCTTTTTATTAGTGAGGACTTATTCTCTATATATTGTCGAAACAAGTCCTTAATCATAGATAGGATTTACAGGTATTCTACCAGTCTGTGGCTTGTCTTTTTCATTTTCTTAATGGCATCTTTTGAAGAGTAAACATTTTTGATTTTGGTAAAGTCCAATTTATCAAATTTCTGTAATATGGATCATATCTTTGGTGTCATATATAAAAAATCTTTGCCTAATTCATGGTCATTAAGATTTCCTCTTATATTTTCTTTTGAATGTTTTATACTTCTTACACTTAGGTCTATAATCCATTTTGGATGTCTGATGTGAGGTAAGGGTCAAAATTCATCTTTTTGCATGTACATATCCAATTATCCCAGCACAAGTTGAAATTTATTTTTTTCCCATTAAAACACCTTAATGTCTTTTTTGAAAATCAACTGACGATAAATTTAAGGGTTTATTTCTGGACCCTCAATTTTGTTACATTGACCTAATGTGTATCCTTAGGCTAGTACCACTCTGTCTTAATTACTGTAGCTTTATAATATATTTTGAAAATAAGAAAAGTCCTCCCAATCTTCATATTTAAAAAATCACTTTGGTTTTACTTCCATATAGACTTTAGTGCCTGTTATCAACTTTATAGAAAAAAAAAAGGCCTGCTGAAATTTTAATATCGATTGCATTAAATTTATGAATCAATTTGGGGAAATTAAACATCTTAACAGTACTGAGCCTTGTAATCGAAGACTGTGGAATGTCTTCCCATTAATTTAGACCTTTTAAAATTTCCCCCAATATTATTTTACAGTTTTTGTTGTACATCTTGCACTTCTTTTGTTCAGGTTGCTAAGTACTTTATTTTCCTACTATTTTTAACATAGAATTACTTTCTTAACTAAATTTCATTTTTGGATTTTTCATTGCTAGGATAGAGAAACTTGGTTTTTGTATGTGAATCTTGCAGTATTGTGAACTTGCTAAATTTGTTTTTAGTTCTAGTAGATTATTTTAAGTTTCTTAAGGTTTTCTATATCCTGGAATATGTCATCTGAAAATAAAGAGTTTTGCTTCTTACTTTTCATTCTGATTTAATCCAGTTGAGTGATGAAGAAAAGCCCCAAGAGACCAGCTCTGCAGCAGGCTTAGCATGGAGACACTAGAAACTGGGGCATGATGATTAGGTCTGCAGTAGAAGAGTCTTAAGCCAAAAAGGGGACTGGATAGATTATGATAGCGTATTTGGGGAAAAATTAAGAATCCGTATTTAGCAAACTGCCAAAGTAATGAGGCAATTCTTCAGTAAGGACTTCACACATAAATGATGGTATAGCTGTACAACTTACTAATCTACATTCATGAAAGAGAATGAACATAATTATGAGTTTAGATTTCCAAAGATGGAAACCACCTTCCCAGCCTCATTTGCAGCTATGTAGGCCTGCCAATCAGATGCAGGTCTTGGCCAGTAGACATCTTCTGGTAAGGGTAAGAGCAGTGGCATCTTGAGCTGGGAGGCAGCAGGGGTGGAGCTTCCGGGGGCTAGGTGGCATTGTCATTAGCACAGGCAGTGTCAGTGTTCACAGCACTGACGACTTCATCAAAGCGCCCTCTTCCTGCTGTGGTTAGGATGCTGTCTTTGGCTGCTGGGATTGTGACACTCTCTCGGAGGTTCTTTGTGCTACTTAATCCCTTTTCTTTTTAAATTCCTTAGAGTGGGCACTCAGTTTACAAGAAAAACCCCTGATATATACAATTTCCAAGGTATGTGGAAACACCAAGGTATAAAAGAATACACTTCTATGTTTAAAAAAAATACATGTATGTTTTGTGTAGAATTTTATCTCTAGAATTTGGTAATAGAAGTTGCCCCTAGAAAAGGGGGCTGAGAGAAAGAAAGGAGCTTGAATTTCCATGTTTTTGTGTGGTATGAACTTTGTAACCCATACATGGCAAAAATAATGAGAATAAAGGTGTAGTGAAGCCACTGGAAGATATTAAGGGAACTGCATGATATGCTGTGTTTGGAAAGCTCATTGAGGCAGCTCTGTGAAAGATGGACTGGAGGGAGTAGCCAAGAGTAGTTGGGAGCAGAAAACATACAACCAAATGATTATAGTGATTCAAACAAGTGACAGGGTTATGAAGGCAGTGGTAGTAAAGACAGAGGAGGAAGTGAGTTTGAGCTGTTGAAAGGACAGATCCAAAGGCTTGACTGTTCATATTGGGAAGTGTATCAGCTGGGGTTCAATCAGAGCAGAACCATATTAAAAGGGATTTGTTAAGTGGATTCAAGCTTTCCAGTTGTGGGAGTGGTTAAGCAATCTCTGTAAGGCTGTTACCTTTGAGTCTGATGCTAGAACATCAGTCTAGCTAAACTGGGGACTGGCTCAGGAGGTTTTAATTTTGATAGGGAATCCTTGAGGCAGTGGTTTAAGGGTAGGGGCAGCTGGCTCTCTAGTGAAAGATGTTGATATGCATTCACAGACTCTCTCCCTCATAGTAATTTTTCAAATAAAGCATTATAAAATCCAAGTTGTAAATGGTAGAGCCACGTACCATTCAGTGGGTGCCTACTATGTGTGAGGCACTTACATGTAAAGTGACTATATGATTTAATTCTCACAAAACTCCTGAAAGTTTGGCACTATTATTACCATTACATAAGGTGAAACAGAGATAAGGTGAAATCTGAAGTCAGGCTAAGACAGGTGGCAGGTCTAGGGATCAAACTTCTCTACTACCAATAACCTGGGTATGGGGAGAAAATGAAACTGCTGAAATTGATTTGAGTCACTATTGTCTCATGTCTCACAAAGATGGTACACAGTACATTCTATATGGATTAAATATGTTAATTTATTACATACAGTGTATGCTGTAGGGGTTTAGTGCTTAATTCTTTTTCAGGAACCTGTATAAAGTGCCAAACTCAGCTGGAGTTTCAGGAAGGTTCTCAGGAACCACTGATGAAAGTATAAACAGGAAGTGAATGGTCTGGGAAGGAGAAGTTAAGCTGTGAATTTCAATCGCCTAAACTGAATAAAGTCTGGAAAATTTCTGTAGAATTCAGTCTCTTCAAGACCCCCAACAAGCAGAATGCCAAAGAAATTAAATTTGGCCTATCTGAAGGCTCTTCCCATCTTATAAATCTAACACAACATTTTAAAAAAGATAATTTAATTCTTAAAGAAATGATACATGATTATTTAAATGTGAAAATCATATCTAATAAACTGGTATTAGTTTCAAGAACAAGAGGACATCTTACTGCCATCACAGTCACTTCCCAAGGAACCCATTTCAGTGAAGGTTGGGAGCTGACTGCAGTCCTGGTCGCTGCCATGAGCCACTCCTTGGCTGCTCTTCTCGTTTACTGAAGAGTGGGTCCCCCCATTTGAGTGGGTCCATTAAAAGAAAAGTCCATTGGCTTCCACGCATGTCGTGACCACAGCTTAGAGGTAGGCACAGAGCTGCTCCAGCTGCCTGGGATTCCTATTACTTAGGAACAGCAGCTCCTTTTTCCCTTCTTCTGTATGAGCTAAAATGGAGTTGAACACAGGTAACTGGCAGTTTTCTCCTGCAACACTGTTACCCAGCAAACTCTGTAGTCAGAGGCTGCATTATCTGGGTTACATTCCGATGTAATTAGCACTCCCAAGAGACCTCACTTCTAGACCCTTTTACCCCCCCCCCAGTATTATTTTTTTCTATGCATAATTTCCTTTTGTCTCTATTCCTCCAACCCAGTGTCTTTCTCTCCCTCTGTTCCAAGAATATCCTCTGGACTTTTAGGACTTTGTCAAACCTCCCAATGCCCTTAGAAAGCTCACTACTGTGGTTCCCAACCCACCATGTTGCAGCTGCTTTATACTCTTCCCCTAATAACCTACTCCAATTGCAGCTAATTCTCTATTATCTGGTGATAGAACAGCCTTTCCTTTTCCTCTACAACCCTTAACCCCCAACCCACACCCAGAACCAAGGGCAAGGCTAAAATGAGCAGCTGCAATGCTTTCATATAATATACTAGGACAGGTACAGCAAGGATTTGGTCTGGTGGAGTAGCCTCTCACACAGTTATCAATTATTCTGGGGGTGTCCTAGCATAGGAGTCTCCCAATCCAAGTTTGTTGAATGATGGATAAATGCAGCAATGAGAGGGTGGCAGCAACCCAAGCACCTGGAAACTGCCAGTGGCTGGGCTTGGTCTGGCCTCCCCTGTTAGCATGAGCATCTTACTCTAGACTAAGATGACAATTTAGGGAGAGATATAATACCTTTCATAAGTTAAACTTTAACCACTCCCCAATCCCACACCTTCTGTACCATCTAATCAACCAGAAGTCAAGATACAGGACAAAAAGATGAAAAACAAATTACAGGCTGCTGCTGAGGGAAGAAGAAATCAAGGCTCTGATTCAGTGGGATTCTGTGAGCACAAAGCTCTGATAGGGAAAAATTAAGCAACTGACCGTTCTCGTGTTGAAGCCAATTGTTCTCCAAGTAATACTGAATACAACTTTCAAATTCCTTTGGGTTATACTTGGAAACGAGGATGGGAATAAAGGGATCCAGGGCATCAAATCCTTCCTGGAGAAGAAGCATAAAGACACAGTATTCATTAAGTGACAAATCAGCAGAGAGATCAATTTTATTTAAACACGTTGAGGGTTAGGCCTTTGCTTTTGTTCTATTCTACTCTGCACTGTCTGGCTACCCTCCCTGATACAGGTAGTGGCTGGCTACTGTTCAATGTGGCCACAAATATTGTTTAAAAAAGAGCTAATGCTTGAAGGAGAGATGCCACTTTCTGACTTAATAGTCAACAAGAGTTTTGATAACTCATATACTTAAAAACAGAACAAACAAAACAAATAAGGATGGGGAAAAAGACCCTAAATGGAATATAAACTGAAACAAATGAATCGAACTGTGTTTCAGACTTCCAACGTAACACTGAAGGCAGGAGGGAAACTAACCCAAACTAACTGCTGAGCAGAGTATCTGAACTAAAGACCCTTAGTCTAAAGACAAAAGCTACTCTAAAAGAAAGGATGCCTTCCTGCATCATCAGCTCAAGGTGAGGCCATTGAGGTCTTCTGGGAAGTGCCAAACCTAAGCCAAATTGCCAGGGAGGCAAGGTCTCCCTCCCTCCCAGCATCTTCCTTTTTTCACCCATATGGCACTTTCCACTCTTCTCATCTTTTATTTGGGACTCTGTGGCCTGCCTTTCCCCTAGATCCACCATCTTCTGCCCAACAAATCTTATCACCCTCTGGCCTCTTCATCAGCACTGCTTTTGCAGTCACCCTTGTAGGAAGGAAGCTGGGGAGGACGTGTATGATGATTTGATGGTCACAAACTGCTTTACCAGCAGTGGAGTCTCTCAAGACTTGGGGCCATCCTCTGTGGTGGACAGGACAGGAAGACTGTTCTGATCCTCAGTGTCCTGAGATTCACAGAGGCGGAGACTTGCCTAAAGTCACAATGCTGGCTTAAACCTACAGGTCCAATTCTGGTTCCCAGTATCTTTTCAGCTGTACTTTGCTTCTCTAACGATAAAGTTCGTGTGAACATTTAATGTTAAAAACAAAAACAAAAACAAAAAACCTAAAAGATACTGAGCTCTAAATAAAAAAGTAAAAAAAAATTTTTTTTGAGTTCTAGTTCACAGCTTCTTTTTTAGAGTCAAGGGTTAGTAATTCTGAAACTACTTTTACTGTAATCTAAGATTAAGCTAATAGTAAATATAGTGTAAATAATGAGAGCAGATTTCTTATCGTTGGAGATGAGGGTTACAAATATGGAAAGGGGGGAGGATATAACGAATGTTGTGATGCTAGCCTGAACTGGAAGTATCGAACTCATTTTTTTCAATATAGAGAAACAGATACAGATGTGTGTGGATGTGGATATGTATACACATACACATATAATACACATACATGTATGTGTGTGTGTGTGCGCATATATATGAATAGTACATATATCTACTTACTAACTCTGCTGGAGGGCCTAGAAGTGACACCCACACCCCAGTGGCAATAAGTGTATCTAGCATTCTGGTCTTGGTTTCTAAATAACATTCTCCTCCAAAACAGACCAAAGCTTCTTGAAGAAATGGCTGATTATAGGGCTGGGGCATGGAAAGTACAAGATGAGTCTGGAACATAGTCTTGTGCCAAAAGTAAAGAAGTGCTAAAAATGATGGGGACAGGGGAGGAAGGGGATGGTGGGGGAGAGGAATGATGGGAGATATGTTAAAAGGACAGAGAAGCCAGCAGGGCTCCTACTGGCCAAATCTGGAATAATTTAAACACCAAAATAAATAATGATAGTAAAGGTTTAGAAACCATTAAATAAGAATTCACATGTCCACGCTGAAACAAACAAGTAAATAAATACATAAGGGAGAAAGGAAAGTTCTTACATATAAGAGAAGGCCAATTAATACATTTAGAAGAAATGATGGAGCTAGAAAACATCCATTTTGCAATTATCATGGTAACTGATTTAGGGAAGAATCACCAATGGGAAACTAAGACTAGTGAGGGGAAGTTTGAGGTGTAAAAGGATATTCACCTAGTCACAAAGTAGAGCTCCACAAGACACTACAAAAGGAAAAGAGTAGCTACTTAGGAGAAGCTAGGTGGACAGAACCTAGCTAACTTAAAGTATTCAGAGTTTATGTTGCCAGTAATAAGAGAAATAAGTTTCATGTGCTTCCTGATATTACAGACTGAGAAGATACAGTATAACTTCTAACATCACATGTAATCAGGAAAAACTATCCGACAACCCCATAAATATCCCATAAGATAACCAGCATGTACTCTTTAAAAATAGAGATATAAATATTAAGGTTATAAAACACAAAGACTGAGGAACTGTCGCAGATTAAAGGAGGCTAAAGAGACATGACAATTGAATGCAATGCATTATCCAGAACTTTCTTTTCTTGTAAAGGATATTGGGATAACTGGCAAAATCAGAATAAATTCTACAGATTAGGTTAACAGTATTATATCAATGTTAATTTTCTGATTTTGATAATTGTGCTATGGTTATTAGAATAGCTTTGATTTTAGGAAATATACATTATTTAGAAATAAAGAGGCATCATATTTCAAGTTACTGTCAAATAACTTAGGAAAAAGAGAAGAAAGCAAATACAGTAAAATGAAACTGTGTCCAAAAAATAATAATAATGTATATATATCTTTAGACGGAACAACTATCTAAGGGTAAACATTTTCCAATGATTTGACCTTTCCCAGCAACTCCTGGGGCAGATAAGCTTTTCGGGGCTTAAAAAGAGACCCAGTCTGGCTCAATGTCAACACGATGGCTCCTCCGTGCTGAAAAAAAGGAAAAAAAGCCAGATTAGAAAAAGCTGAAAAAGACAGAAAAATGCATTTTAATCATCTGCAGATTTTTTTTTCATGGTTTGTATATTTTTTTAATTTAATTTTATTTTTTTAACATTTTTTATTGATTTATAATCATTTTACAATGTTGTGTCAAATTCCAGTGTTCAGCACAATTTTTCAGTCATTCATGGACTTATACACACTCATTGTCACTGCAGATTTTTTTTTTGTCTTCAGTGGTATAGCAGTGTGGTTTAGCACAGTTAAATGGCAACAATAACTTGGTTATTAATTCTAGATTTGGCTCTGACAGTAAATTGCTACAGGATCTTAAATTTATCAAAATCCTTTCCAAAGCTGTTAAGAAGATAGAAAAACACCTTGAACAATTGCAGGAAAGTAACATTATGCCAATAGTTAAATAAAATGGTTTTGAATAAGTGTACTCCAGTCAAGTGGAAATATAAGAAACCAAATATGTAGATTTAAAACTTGGTACAGTTATGGGAATTAAGTAAGATATGAGAACTTTCTATCTAGAAAATTAGAAATTGGTATTAGCAGTGAAACAGTCCCATATCTTTAAAATGAAAATACACTTCTTTCTGAAATGTGCTAGTCATCATATGCACTCACCCAATCATTTTTCATCATCTTCCTCAGGTTGTAAATAAGTGCTAGTTCTTCCGGGGCAATCTGCACGTTGGTCAACATGTGAGAGAGAAAGCGAGAGAAGGAGGGGCAGAGGAAGAGAACAGAACATTACTTGCTTTGCCTGGATGCTCCCCTGAGACAACTGAATTGACAACTAAAAAAAGTCCTCAACTACTACACAACCATAGTAGCTGACGGTACCACCTCTGGGCTAAGCTGTGCGGCCTCCAGCCCTCCAGCTGCAGTGCTCCTGAGATTAAAACCCATCACCAAGGGGGAAACACCCACTGCTCCCAAGCCACGCCCTTCCTTGGTGCTTCTGATCTTCTCTGCTTAGAAGAAAGAAAACGTAGCTTTTGCCTGTCATGCTCTTTTCTAAATACCGTCCCTTGGTATTCAGTGGACAATGAACGTGGCATCACCTTCTTCTTCCGACACTACGTTCACTATGTATCTTACTTCAAATATTCCAAGGCAAGAAAACATATGTCCCAGCCTACATATATGATGGTACCAGAAATCAGAGAAACCACAACAGAGAAACTCAGTTTTCCCACCGGACTTTTATCTTCTCTTTTCAGTGTGGTCCTTCCCCAGAGAGCATTGACTCCATCCACTGCCACCAGGAGGTGAAAAATACCCAAAGAACTTTGCTTCTTCAGCTCTTTGAGCACAATCCCAACTGCATCTGTGGCATTCCTCACTCGCATTATGCCCTGTAGGGAAAGAGAGACAGTGGCTTGCAGACCTCAGGAGGCTGTCTCTGTTATGATGTAGTACACGTTCGGTGTCTTATTTTAATACCTGTTCAACTACTTCTCCCAGAGGACTGCCTTTCTCAGTGCTTTCTCGCTTATTCCAGACATACTTCTCTTGAACTTTTATCTAAAAACAAAAACCAAAAAAGGATACTTAGCCTAAGGATGAAACCATTTCTAGCTAAGAAGGTAGGACGCTAAGGTTGTTAGCAGTCAGTTTTAATCTATTTTTCAAGCCTTGTATGAGACCTCAGCAGGAAAGTGAATGCCTTCGAGCCCATTTCTGCCTGAAGTTCAAAAAAAAAAACAGGAATTCTGACTAAAAAGTCCAGGATGAAGCAGCCTTGTCATCTGCATTTTTAAGAAGCTTGTAGGTGATGCTCATTTAAATCAGAGTTGAAAACCCCTGGCTTAGAGATTGAATCCAAGAACCACTAGAGTAGAGGATAATTTTAAGAATACATTTCTGGTTCTGAAAAGGACCTAATCTGGAGAAAACTATGTAGCTGAATATGTGCTTTAAAGGATTTTAGGCTGTAACCTTGGAAGAGTCAATGAATCAATCTGGACTTCACTATGCTACTCACAAGATGGGAACAGCTTACTGTTGCCTTTTTATTTCATATGGATAAATGAGTTTTAGGGTATGAACTTATTGTTAATAAAATATATGAAAAAAAATGGTATAGTTATCCCAACTACATTATTCGTTCTCCATAGTCTACTGGTACTCTGGACACAAAGGAGATAAGATCTTAAAGATTATCTTGCACCAAACTTCTGGGAATCTAGTCACCTGGCTCAAGAAACGCTCATTTGTTGTTTTGAAATTCTTCAGCCAGACTGAAGCCTCTACAGGTTGATCAAAGCGCTGTTTGTTGTAGGTGGACTGCAGAAGACTGTGACAGTTTTTCACCCAAAGATGAGCTAAAAAAAGGCAAAAGAAAACAAACTAGGCAAGAACTGTGTTCAATTCAAAATACTTTATGCCTCTTAAGTTATGGGAGATGACTTTAGTTTCCCATATATATTTCTGAAACCCTTCTTCCTTCAGAGGTTTACTTTTTCGTCTGGTCCATCTTAGTTTTACATATATATACACACACACACACACAAATTATATTTATATATATATTTATGAGGGGTGGTAATTGGGTTTGTTCATTTATTTCTATTTGGAGGAGGTACTCGGGATTGAAACTGGGACCTCGTGCATGTCAAGCATGTGCTCTATTACTTGAGCTATATCCTCCCCCAATCTTAGATTAAATATTATCATTACAACCAATACCCAAGGTGTACGAAATGGATTAAAGTTCACCTCAGCTTCCTGGCAGTTTTTAAAGATAGTTTGGAAACGTGGATGCACATAACACTGAACAAAACAAGGAGCGATATATTCGAAGTATGAGAGCTTAAGTTTCTAAGATCCATGCTGACAACCTAGAATGCCAGTAAGCAGCCACATCAGAGGCTCTGTGGATACTCAAAATTGTTGGCTGATGGCAATAAAGTCTGGTGACCTTTACGGTGGGAGTTTATGCTCTCGGGCAGCACCTATCAAAGTGAGGACTGCTGGGCTAAAACTTCATTCTTATTATCAAAAGGTTCCAGAACTAGCTCAGACCAATCTGCATCTGGAGCAAAGACCTTTCCCTTAGTCATCAGAACCCTGTCAGAAAACTGAAGCCACAACACTACCACAATAACAAACTAACCCCGACATAGTGAGGTTAGGAAGTTCTTACCATCAGGAATATGCAGTATCAGCCAGGCCTGTTTTGCACAGAAATGAGTAACATGGCAAAGACTGAGGGTTTTTCCTGTTCCCTGCTCCCCATCTAAAGCACTTGTTAAAGAGAACATTACGAAAAGGAACACTTTGACTGTTAACAAATAAAGCATTTCTTCTTTTCCCACGTTTGAGGGAGGAAAGCATTGACTCAGCTGGCCCAGGCAAGCAGGAAAGGATACAGAGAACGTATCGTACAGCTGGATGAGCAAAATTGGTGTTTTTCAGGTAATGCAGAAGCTCTAGGGCTGGTTTCCTTACCATCAGGCAAGCTTCATTGAATGTCTTCACCTAACAAAACAGGGAAGGAGAAAGGAGAGGGTGGGGTGTGCAACTTCTAGCCAGCTCCTGGTATATACATTGAGCCTAATATAAGAACCACATCATCAAAAAAACAAAAAAACCACAACATCAAATTGCCTATTTTTCATTTATTCAGTTAGGTGAGGGTGGGTCAGTATTGAACTTGAAAATCTAGCCATATAATTTAGCTAAAATTACACCAAATAAATAGTCAGCTTTTGATTATTTCTGTAAATGAAGCACAGATATTACATCAGTTAACTGAAATCTACAAATAATCCAGACACCTCATAACATAACTATGTTTACCACTTAGGGTTGATATAAATTTTAAAAGCGTGTAAAATGTTTAACAAAGTACCTGACACATGGTAAGCATCATATTAACTGTTAATTCTTTAAAATTTATTTTTAGTTAATTCTTATTACTGTAACCATCTAGACTTTTCTCTAGAACTACAGACACAGTAACTCAGGAGCAGGTGACCAGCTGTCCCACAGCTATGAGGCCATACCTGACACCACCAGCATACAAGACACACCAGAGAACTGACATAAAATTCATTCGCTTTTTACCACCAGGAATCCTTTGGTGGAAAATTTTGGGAAGCACTGATACATGTGAAAGTGATTTGCAAATAAAGTATTCATGATGTCAACTGATAAGAATAAATATCTAACAAATACTATTCACAAGTATATTAGATAAGGATTAAAACACTTGGTATTTTTTAAAGAATCTAAACAGTTGGATTGCAGAAGGATTTTGACAGGTAAATCCAAACTTAATGGAAAGTGAAACCTTCAAAAACATGATAGATATTAAAACAGAAATGCCATATGAGGCAATATGACAGTACTAAAATGCACCAACAATGGTGAGGGAGTTGGTCTTCACATATGGAAATTATGGAAAGAATGTATGAGTAATTCCCTCCAAAGCACTGGTGGTTAGGCCATTCGGAAAACAACTTGAAATAAATTTAGGCCCTCAAAACCAGGAAGCTAGAGATTGTACTGTCTTAGAACAGTTTAGAATACCAAGGGGGAGGGTACAGCTCAGTAGTACAGTGCATGCTTAGCATGCACAAGGTCCTGGGTTCAATCCCCAGTACCTCCATTAAAAATAAATAAGTAAATAAGCCTAATTACCCTCCCCCACCACTGAAAAAGAAAGAAAGAAAGAAAAAAAAAACAGTTTAGAGTACCATTACAGATTATTTCTTCCAGTTGTGTCCTATTTCCAAATTTTACGAAATTTTTGATGACAAGGCTGTCTATGGTCTAGTGTTAGCTCCCTTACAGGTGTCTCATCTAACTTCTTGAAATAAAGCACACTGAAGAAATGACATCCTCTGGCTCCTAAGCTAAAAATCACCTGCACAGTCTAGTTTCATATCTCAATAAGGAGTAATTTCTGAGGCTGAAAATAATTGAGCAGGAATTAATCAAAAGAACCAATTATACCAATAAACTATGCTTGTAGTTAATTATGAAATCGTTCAACGGCTATAAAGCAAACCCAAGATTACACTCTTTGAGTTGAAGTTATGACCACAGAACTACATTTTCTGAAAATCCATGAGACTGGAAAAGAACAATGAATGATGCATCTAATCCAAATATTTCTATTTGACTCAGGAATATATTACGTTTTTGCTTTTCTATACATACAAACTGTTTTCATGATATTTTGCTAAGCGAAGTATTAAATTCATTTTTATCAATTATTTGAAGGCTGAAGTTTCTAGATATCAGTTGGGAAACACAAGGAAAAGAGTGGGATATTGCTTATTTACTCAAGATTTTGCCTGGCTCCAAAAAGGATTTAAAGTGGTTACCTGCAGATAAGCATTTACTTAAAATAATTATAGTAACAGCACTATTCACAAGAGATAATCAATAGCTGAATTTATGGGTTTTTTTTTAAAGATTCAAGTTAAATCTTTCATAGTTTTCTACTAATTTAATCCCACCCCTCTGCTATCAACAGCTTGTATTTTGAGCTCCCTCCAATTCCCTCCCCTGTTTTGAGCACCTGCATTACAAAGCGAGAAGGCAAGCCATGGGGGAATACAGTCTTCAGATCCTGGAGGGGTATGCTGTAGTGCTGACCCTCATGCTGCTCCCCATGCTTGGCCTATGAGATAAAAATGCAAACAGGTATAATGGATAGAGTGACAAAGATTTTAAAAAAGTAGAAAGGGCCATCTAGACCATACTGAAGAAACACTTCTCTCTCAGAGCTGGGAAAGACATCTTTCATTTCTTATCTTAAGACAAAAAAAAAATGCTCATTGTCCCAAAATTCCACAGTGCATATATAAAGCTGATGTTGGCCTAAATGATGAAGCCAGTTGCTCAGCAACGTAAACCCTAGATGTGGAGGTAGCAGAGACAATTCTTGCCATCTGGATTCTTCTGTGCTGTGTATAGGGATGCTCCAGTCATGTGACGAGATCATCTGCATGCCGCTGTTTCCATAGAAACCCCAGAGGAACTGGCAGATAAAGGGACTACAATTACAGGGAAAGCAAAAAGGCACTTCAATGACTTCATTCACTTATTCTATTTCATTTTGTGCTTGTGAAAGTAGATGAAGGCTAAAGACATAAATAAAATACTCCCTGCTGAGATGGTGTTTGGGTAACGAGTTATTTTTCCCCCTTCCACACAGACAGCATATATTAAGATGGGGCAACTCAGAGGGTAGGGGTAGGGACAAAAAGGGAGAAAAAAGCTATGGGTTCCCTTCACATTTAGCACAGATCACATAACTCATTTCATTTATGAGAGGCAACAGTAATACTGGGGAAAAAGAAATCAACCTCTAGCCCTATGGAACCTGAAGCAGACTGATTTCTTTAGGATTCTCCATACTATGGTTCGTTGTCTATGGCTGGCTACCCATTTCTGTAAGTAACATTTTACTGGAACACTGCCACACCCATTGGTTTATAGCAGAGCTAAGTAGTTGTGACAAAGACCACTTTGGCTTATATGCCTAAAATATTTACTATCTCGTCCCTGAAGAAAAAGTCTGCCAACTCACCATACAGTAAGATCAATAACAACTACTAAATTAAATTTCTAAGGAATTGACTTATTTAAGTATTTACTATGTACCAACTCTATGCCAAATAAAACCCTTGGCATGGAGTGAGTTCAATGGTAGGGATTAAATCGGAACAGATGTGGACTGACCTTCTCGACTTATATTACCACAGTATTAGGGATGGGGAAGATCTGGGTTCAATAATGCTATCTGAGGTACTCTGTCTGATACATGTAAATCTGCTTAGCTTCTTTGGGTTTCAGTTTTCCTGACATGTAAAATGTCACAGGCAACACAAATGATAAGCCCAGAAAAAAATCCAATCCATATACACATTAGCAACTCACCGGATCATTTTCACTGGTACGGGAAATAGCTCTGGGACTCTCTGGTGGAACCTGGTTATCTAGGTGAGCAGCAAGGCTTTGGGGTGCCTGGGTCCCCATGTGCAAAACACGTCCAGGGTCCAACTATATAAAAGAAACCACTTTAGTGTTTTGAAATTATTAGGCTTTTTATGCTTACTACAACACTGAGATTTTAAGCCGTATCTGTAACAGAAAAATCACTAACATGCATTTTAGTTTTATATAAAATGAATCTTTGTTATTATTTATAATTCTCTAAGTCCACTCATATTATTCATACTCTAAATCTGTTCCAGCCTGCATTGCTATGTCTGTGCTCTGTCCCATATGGAAACAATTCTGTTAGAGCATAGCTCAGCCATTAACAACCTAACTCAGGAAACTTCACTTAATGCTCTTGCCCAGTGATAAATGGTGGCCAGTACTATACAGTTCCCAGCTGTCAGGTAATCCTTGTCACCTCAGTTATTAGGGGATTAGTGCAGTGTTCCTATTTGATAGGTATAATTACACTGCCCACGGCAATTTTCTTGCTGGACGTTCTCTGGAATAGAGAATCTTTCATTAAGGATACGTAATGAGGGAATGTGTAAAGCATCCAGCTAAGTGAAAATAAATTGCTCTATAGGCAAGTCAGTGAACTGCATATGGAAACTTCTGAACTGGGGAAGGGTTGGGGGAGAGGATGAAATTTCAGGAGACAAATCTGAGAAAATGCTAACTGGAGAACCCCCAGAGTTTAAGGATAACAGAGCTTGTGTGGAAGCGAAAGATGCCAGTTGCAAGAGAAAGATTAGAGTATGAAGCCAGCAGAATTAGGAGAACAGGGGTGTGAGACACAGCTGTAATAAGGGAATTGCTTGCCAAGTCAACAGGTAATATAAAAGCTGCCTACTTTTATATTCAGTTTCACCAAGCAGCTTCATGAGTACAGAAAATGTGTATCATTTTTGTACTACCTCTCATAACACTTATACCCATTTAACAAGATCTTAAACTCCATAACAACTTTTTAACTGGTATCTTTACCTCTAAATCTTTAACTTTATCTTTCAGTCCAAAAGATTTGTCCTCCCAAATAGGTTTAGCCTTCAGCTAATCAGAAAGCTTGCATGGTTCCCTTCTAATGTCAAAAAAAGGTCTCAAAGTTCTTAGCATGATAATCAAGGCTGCTGCTATGAGTCCAACCTATCTTTCTCGTCCCATTCCTTTATAAACTCTGTATTTCAGCCAAACAACCATGCTAACACATGTTATTCACTTTCATGTCTTTATACTTCTCATTCTACATCAACTTCCCTCTCTCCCTATTTCAATCTTACCCATCTTTTACGGCTCATCTCAAGTGTCATATCCTCTGTGAAGATTTGCCAGACACCTCCAGGCAAAAGTAATTATCTTTCTTTCTCTGTCGATAGCATTTTCTTTGTATTGCATGCCATTTTTACTCTGCCTTGAATTACATTTATGGCCTTTGTTAATGGAGTACCCATAAGATGCTAGGCAATATAGCATTATATATGCATTATTTTTGAGCCAAGAATCCTAGAAGACAGGTAGAATATTATGCGTGCTTTAGGATGGGGGATACCAAGGTTCAGGGAAGTTAAATAACTTTGCCCAAGGTTACAGAGTTGGTACGCAATGAAACCAGAATTCAAATCTATCCTTCTAATTATATCATGTTATCTTACACACAAGTTTGAATCCCATCCTAGGCCACACACACTTGGAGGAGAAGGGATCAAGTTTTATAAATCTCCTTCTCTGAGTACCTAACACACCACAAATACTTCATACTTGTTCCCTGAAATAAAACATCTTTAAGAGACGCGTGATGGGGGAGTATGTAAGGCACTGAGCTAAGTGAGAGTAAACTGAACTACAGGCAATTCAGTGAGCTGCACATAAAAACTTCTGAGCCAAAATCTGCACACTTAATACAAAGTAATCAGGTAAAGTAATACAGTTGCTCAAAACTCTGAGAATGCAGAGATGGCAACGCTTATGAAATATCCAAATATTCTTTATTTCCCAGCCTCTTTACAGAGATTGGAGTCATATGATTAGTTCTGGCTAATGAACTACAAACGGAAATAACGTGGGTCAGTTCTAGTTAGAACCAGTTAAAAGTGGATATATATTCTCTTTCTTCCCCCTGATGCAGCAATCTTAGAATCTGCATGCTAAGATGGCAACCCAAGATGATAAACCTTCATCCCTATGTCTACCTCCTCCCACATTTGCCTGTAAGCCACTCCAGAAATATAGCGACAAAAACAAAATAAAATATATATATACAACACAAACAGTATCACCTGCTGAGTTAAGCCAATGAGAATTTAAGGCTTGT
This sequence comes from Vicugna pacos, assembly GCF_048564905.1. Lineage (NCBI taxonomy): Eukaryota > Metazoa > Chordata > Mammalia > Artiodactyla > Camelidae > Vicugna > Vicugna pacos. The sequence continues at coordinate 25,155,824 of NC_133007.1, forward strand.
TACTCAGCATAGCAATCCGAACAATACATCCTACTACTGATACAAGTTTCTCAATTCTACTGCCAGAGAAAGCATCATGTCTCTAAAAAAAGTAGCAGTCAAGTGGAAAATTAAAGATATTCAAGGGCCACAAGGTGGTGCTATTTCTACAAGAAACCTATTATGACTTTCTAGTTAAATGTTTTTTGCAGCAAATTAGAAGCTAGCAAAATGGATTCCTTACTTCTTAGTGTTATATATTGCATCAGCTAGTCTCTTGTTTCTAGGGAAAACAACCATATGTACAACTGCCTCTGCACAGTTACAGAATGAAAATCATGCAGTTCCTGAAAGAACAGCATTCATGATCCAATCAAGGTGACTACAAACCAATCTACAAACAGCACAAAATTCTTCTCACTGACATTTCTCTGCAGTTTGGACTCAGGTCTTTCTTGTCTGCTACTAAGGAAGAGGAAATTGTTGCCTTTTACTGTAATTACTTGGGGCCAGAATCCATCCCTTTGTTGATCTTTACTTTTCATTTTATGTTATAATGATGGGTTATTTTATGTACGTAGGTTTATCATGAACCCTGGAAAAAAAGATGAATCCTATAGGAGGAAGGGCTCCTTTTCTAGGAAATCTAATCTGTAGTTAAATGATCAGATGGATGTGAATAAAAGCCCTTCTGGCTCATTTCTTATCCTTCAGGACTTAACTCTGGGAGGATTCCCTCTGGATCCTACTAATCTAGGACAGGTGCTTCTCCTGGGTGCTGTAACAGCATCATACTATGACAATCATTTATTCATGATTCCACTACTGGACTTTGAGGTCCTAAGAACATGGACCATAAAATGCAATACAGCACAGTGGTTAAGGCCACAAACTTTGCAGTCAAACAGACCTGGCATCTAGTCTAGGCTCGACAACGTCACAGCATGCTACCTTAGGTTAGTTACTTAGCTTTTCTAATCCTCAATTTCTGCATCTGTGAAATGAAGATACTGTCTACTTCACAGGTTGGTCATGAAGATTAAGAGAAATAAAGCACTCAGCACAGTGCCTGGAACATAATGAATGCCCAACAAATAGTAATCATTATTCATGAAATGAGTTATCTTAGAATCCTGAGTTCCTGCCACACGGAAAGCACCGAAAAACTATTTGCTAAACAAATAAGAAAATAAAGGAAAGTGACAGAATGGTCTTTCTTATATATGACTTTGTTATTTTAATCAACTATCAGATATTAGCAACTTATTTTCCCTTAAGTATTTCATTAAGGGATGATAATCATTAACCCAACTAGAGGATAATAAAAGTTAATAAAGATGATTGCAATTAAGCTTATTTATCTATTTTTTAAAATGTTAATTCTCCTGAGACAGCGTAAATCCTCAAGCACAACTAATCTACTAAGACCTGTTATGTGACCTGTTAGGGCACTTGGAAGTGAAGTGTATGCGCAGAGGAATGGAATTGTGACTGTTCTTTTGAGTGTAAACTTGTAAATTAAAGCACTAGTCAGCTGAAGTTCTCCAGAGCATTTTATTCTGGGTACAATGAATCCAAAAAAGAAATCCACAGAGTTTGCACAAAGCATTCAGGTCATCTAGAACTTACCTTATGAACCCTGGAGATAAGCTTTGTCATTCCTTTCAGCATTATCCCTGTACTCTTAAAAAAAAAAAAGAAAAGGTGAGCCACAACTGGGAAAAGATATTTGCACAATGGATCAGTATCTAGAAAAAATAAAGAATGCCTATAAATTGATTTTTTTAAAAATGAGCAGAAGACACAAACAGACATTTCACAAAAAGGAAATACAAATGGCTGGTAAACCCATGAAAAGATCTTCATCGTTATTACAAATCAGGGAAATGTAAACTAAAACCACCACACTGAGATACCACTGACAACCATCACACTGGGAAAAATGAAAACGACAACAGCAAATGTTCAAGAGGCTATGAAGCAATGGGAACCTTCATACACTGTCAGTGGAACTATAAATACAAGTATCTTGGAAAATAAATATGACATTAGCATTAAATTCTGACATTAAAGTTGAAAATGTACATGTCTATGACCCAGGTATTCTGCTCCTTGGTATTTATTGTAGAAAAACACTCATACGTGTACACTGGGAAATACGTGTCACAATATTCACAGTAGTAAAATATGAATTATCAGAAACTGTGAAAAGCCCGAATGTCCATTGGGAGAAGAGTGGATAAACAGAGATATGGTCATACAATGGAACACCATCCAGAAGGAAAAAGAATAAACTGCAGTTACATATATGACAGATGAACCTCAAAAACTAACTGAGTGAAAACTATAATGTACAGCATGATATAATTTATATAAAACTCAAACACATAAGTACTAATTCACTATTTGGGGCATATACATGTACGTAGTAAAACTGAAAAAGAAAGGCAAGAGCAGCATTTAGAATAATGCTCACCCTTAGGGAAGAGGTAAAGGGATAAGACTGCAGCAGGGCACACAAAGAAATTGGTAATGATCTATTTCAAATGCTTGATAATGGGTATATGAATATTTGTTTTATTATTTGTAAACAATGTATGTTATATTTATTCATTTATATGGTGGAACTGTTTAATTAAAAAAAACCCTAATCAAGTGGGAGCTAAAAAACATTTAAAGTACTTAAATGCAACTCTCAGTATTCAGTAGTGATAGCATAACTAAATCAGATCTCCAGGTAATTACTTCATTTTTGGCTAATAATTTTCACCTTTCCTGTATTCAAAACCTTTAAAGCAGCAGCAACAACAGTGTTGCACTAGTTCATTTAACAGTAACAGCTACAACAAAAGAGTTGCACTCATTTCTTCAACAGTTACTGAGCACCTATTGTGTGTCAGGGCCTGTGAATAAGATGGTGAACAAAGATGTTACAGTTCCTAAACTAACAGAACTTATAGTACAGAGATGACACAAACTCCTTTGAATTCCACCTCCTTTTAGTTTTCAAGTTTACTTTTTAATAAAGATGCCAACACATTCCTTAATTCAGTCATTCAAGAAATGTGTGATGTGCTTCCCACATACCCACATGACACAGAGTATACAGTGGTGAACAAGACTGGCATGGTCTCTACTGGCCTGCCTCCCATTTACATGTGGGATTCCAGGGCTCCTTTGCCGTGTTTCTAAGTCTAGAGCAGCAGTTCCAAAATGAGTTCGACAATATTAACTAGTCATAAAATGCATCAATGCTCTCTGGCCAAAGAAATTTGAGAATGCTATATAGCTATATATTTCTTGAATAATTACAATATGTATATATTAGCTTATTTAAAGGCTTTGAGAAAAACTATAGTAAAAAGACTTCATTTTAATCCAAATTTATTTGGCCTTGGAACCCTTGGGAACTTCTCTGTTGTAAAATACTATTGACAATATTCTCCTGGATGCTAGTGGAGGGCTGCTGCTGTGGAGTAAGGCAGTGGCTGTGAGCATGTGCCCAGGCCTGAAGATGAAGCTCCGCTAGGTCCCAGGTAGAGGTGAGGTCCCCTCTGTCTCCCGTTCTTTATCTGTCTTACATTGCCTCCACTGCTGTCTAACACCGTTCAACGCCCACCACCACTAGCTGCTGCCTAATCCAACTGTGCAGAAAAGAGCTAAAAGAGCAGGCCTAAGACTGCTATCCTTAGAAAGGCCTGGTTGCAAGGTTGCCCCTTAACCAGTGTCTGGGAACTTGGATTTCAGGAGAGTTCCCATCATTCCCAGAATTGGTAAGAGTGGGCCACTGTGCCTAAGCTATTTATATAAACAACATGGTTTACATTAAACATCTATTTTCCTTTTGGGAGTCTGAAATTTTAGCACATGTTAGACAGATAAAGACTACATAACCAGCCCCAGTAAAAACCCCGGGCACTGAGACTCTGTTAAGCATCCCTGGGTGGCAACATTTTATGTGTTGTCACAACTTTTTGTGGAAGGAATTAATTGTGTCCTGTGTGATTCTACTGGGAAAGGACTCTTGGAAGCTTATACCTGGTTTCCTCCAGATTTTGCCCAATGTGTCTTTTCTCTTTGCTGATTTTGCTCTGTATACTTCTGCTGTAATAAATCATAGCCATAAGTATAATGTGCTGACTTCTGAGTCCTCCTAGGGAACCAAAGGGGTGGTCTTGGTAAATACCAACACAACCACCCAGTGCCCACCATCACCCAGCACTGATCTCCACTTGGTACTCAATATCACCTGATACCTACCATCACCTGGCACCCAACACCACCATCTCTGACCAGCTCCATTTTCTTAACATCAGTTCTTCTCAGTCTTCTCCTGTTTCAACTACCTCAACTCCCTGCCTCCAATACTGTCCTTTCCCATTTGTGACCAGCTAAAACTCTTACTTTTTATGGAAATTTTGAAGTTGATCTCAAAATTCATATGAAAATGTGATGGACTCAGAATAGCCCATATAACCTTAAAAAAAAGAACAAAGCTGGAGGGCTTATAGTCCTGATTTCAAAACTGACTACAAAGCTATAGTAATCAAGACAATGTGGTATTAGCATACGCCTATAGATCAAATATGTCTGATTCATGTATCTACAGATCAATGGAACCAAGTAGAGAATTCAGTAATAAACTCTTACATCACAGTCAGCTGATTTTTAACATGGGTGCCAAGATAATTCAATGGGGGAAAGAAGAGTCTTTTCAACAGATGGTGCTGGGACAAGAAGATATCCACATGTATAAGAATGAACTGGACCCCTACCTCACATCAAATATAAAAATGAACTCAAAATAGATCACAGACCTAAATGATAGTACTAAAACTATAAAACTCTTAGAAGAAAACACAGGAGTAAATCTCTGCGACCTTGGATTAGGCAATGGTTTCTTAATGACGCCAAAAGCTCAACTGACAAACATAAAAATAGATACTGGGACTTCATCAAAATTAAAAACTTCTGCTTCAAAGGATACTACCAAGGAAGTAAAAGTTAACCCATAGAATGGGAGAAAATATTTGCAAATTATATATCTGATAAGGGATTTGTATCCATAATACATAAAGAACTCTTTACAACTTAATAAAAAGACAAGGTAGCTCAAAAATGGGCAACGAATTTAAACAGACATTTCTCCAAAGAAGATATACAGTGGCCAATAAGCACATGAAAAGATGCTCAACACCATTAGTCATTAGGAAAATGCAATGTGATACCACTTCACACTCACAAGGATAGCTAAAATAAAAAAGAACAGACAATAACAAGTGTTGGGGGAGGATGTAGAAAAACTGAATTCCTCATACATTGCTGCTGGGATTGTAAAATGGTGCATTCACTTTGGAAATGTTTAGCATTTCCTCAAAAGTTTAAACATGGGAGTTACCAAATGACCCAGCAATTCTACTCCTAGTTATATATCCAAGAGAAATGAAAACATGTACACACAAAAATCTGTGCACAAATGCTCACAGCAGCATTATTTACAATAGCCAAAATGCAGAAATAATCCTAATGTCCATCAACTGATGAATGAATTTTTAAAAATGTAGCCATTCAATGGAATATTAATCAGTAACAAAAAGAAATGAAGTTCTAATACATGGTACAACATGGATGAATCTTTAAACACAAAGAAAGAAGTCTATCACAAAGGACCACATGTAATGTAATTCTAATTATATGAAATCTCAATAATAGGCAAATCTGTTGAGACAGAAAATTAGATTAGTGGCTGTCAGAGGCTGAGAGAGGGGAGAATGGAGACTGATTACTGATAGGTTCTTTTTGGGGTGATGAAAATGTTCTAAAATTAGATAGTGGTAATGGTTACACATCTCTGTGAGCATGCTAAAAACTCACTGAATTGTACACTTTAAAGATATTGAGTTTTATGGTATGTGACTCTCAATAAAGCAGCTAGTAAAAAACGTTGCTTTTTAGCCATATTAAAATAACAGCAATAGCAGACGCTAACACGCACTAAGTACTATATGCCAATGTACGAAAGTACATTATATGCTTTATGTTATTTTATCATCACAGCATCCTTTGAAGCATTTTATCAGCTGGTGCTACATAATAAACCACCCCAAAACTCAGTGGCTTAAAACAATAACCATTATTGCTCACACGTCTATAGGTATAGGCTGGCTAGCTCTTTTGCTCTGCGCCATATCTGGCTATCTCTGAAGGGCTTCCTCATGGATCTGAGGCTGGCCTCAGCTGGGATGACTGATTCTGCTCTACAGTGTCTCTCTTCCTCTTCAAAGTGTGACTTGGACTTGTCACAGCAGTAGTGAAGACCCAAGGGAGCTAAAAATGATCTCTTCAGACCTGGCTCAGAACAAGCACAGTCACATTCTATTTCAGACCATATAGGCCAACCCAGATTCAAAAGGTGGGAAAAAGCAGATTTTACCTCTTAATGGGAGGATCTGCAGAATCAATTTTTCTGACATTTGGAAACCACTGTACTGTAAAAAAAATGGTCAAGCTTGGAGCTAGATGTAATTATTGGACTTCAGAGCCAACATTTCTCATCACTATACCATATTTCTTCCAAGGTGGTTTCAACACTCTATTTGTGTAGCTATTCATTGATTTTGATCTTAGCTAAGAATAAATGAATTATTAAAATTCATTTTTATTAATTTGAAACTTATTTTAGTTTAGTCTTCTTTATTAATAAGTTTTTGAAGGTTCACAATTTTTAACATTTTGTTATAAAGTTAACCAATGAGAACTAAAAGTTGTTTTGATAAAATTCTAAATCAGAAGTTATGGGATAGAGTTATAGTTTCATATCAACTTCAGCATCAAGGGAAATTCAGCTTTTATTTTGTATGCCCAGTATAACAAACCTTGAATCACACAGATAAGTGTTGCAAATGGTAACCATTTGTAATAGTTTTTTAGCTCTTATTAAAAAAAAATTTAGACTAAAAGAACCGCAAAGATAGTACAAAGGGCTTCCTTACACCCTTCATCCAGCTTCCCCTAATGTTAACATCTTACATAACCATCTTACACAACTGAGTACAATTATCAAAATTAAGAAATTAACCTTATTACAATACTATTAACTAAACCACAGACTTTATTTGGATGTCTCCAACTTTTGTGATAATCTCCTCTTTCTGTTTCAGGATCCAATGCAGGATCCCACTTACGGAGAGCTGAATGTTTTTCTGAATTAATCATCAACAAGTTACCTACCCTTTAAAAATTGTGTGAAAATTAAAAATCTGAAAACTATATCCTCAGTGATCTCATTCAAGTAACAATTTAACAGGATATAGTTACTTGACTTCTGCAGCATAGCCCAGATCAGTGGTTCTCAATCTTGGCTACACATTACAATCACCTGGGTATAACTAAAACTTCTGATGCCCAGACTGTATCTCAGACCAATTAAATCACAACCTCTGTTAGTGAGACTCAGACATAGGCGTATGTTAAAATTCCCCTGCTGATTGCAGTGTGCAGCTAAAAGTGAGAACGACTGCACAGATGTCAATGGTTAAGGGAATTTCAACCCACTTAGGTAACATGTAGTCTTTGGGTATAGTTATTCAACCAATTAAACATTTAGTACGTACTTCTCCAAAAAGTCATGATGAGACTGTCAAATGTCTTACTTGAATGAAGATATACATAATGGCATTATTTTGATTTACCATTCTAGGAATTCTGACAAAAAAGGATATTAGTCTGCCATGACTTTTTCTCTATTGAAATTAGACTAATTTCTTGATGATCAGTAATTCTTTTTATAAAACAGAGCTTTTCAGCTGGGGCAATTTTGCCCCCAGGGGACATCTGGCAATGTCTGGTGGCTTTTTTGGTGGTCACAACTTAGGGGAGTGGTGCTACTGGCTATCTAGTGAATAGAGGCCAGGGATTCTGCTAAACATTCTGCAGTGCACAGGAGAGCTCCCAAAACAAAGAACTACTCAGCCCCAAATTTCAATAATGCCAGGGTTAAGAAAGATTATTCTAAATCTTGGGTCCTATAGGAAAAATTTAGCTCATGAAGACAAATGTCACTGTTTTCATAATTTCAGTCAGAAAAAAACAGAATTTGTGATGCTGCATTTTATAATCCTCATAATAACTATTTCCCCAAATTTGGATTTCTAGAACAGCATTAGGGATACAGAAGTAAAGGAGTTTCTCTGAAGCAGACTGAAAATGATGAACTTCAACAATATACATGTCTCCAAGCTCTCAGTGTTTCAACTAGGTGTTTTTGCTAGAAACAATACACATTTAGTCTCCAAACGACACAGGAGCAAGTGATGGTACAATTTACAATCTTCTAATGGGGAAAACAAAGAAAGAAGGGAATGGAAGGGACTATGACTGCTTCCTAGGCTAGAGAATACTCTGGATAATTCTCAACAAACCTAGAAAATTCCTCAACAAATCGACTCTAGACTGGTGAAACATCTGAGAGGTGAGTCTCTAAAGGCTTCACAAAAGGCATGGTAAGTGTACAAACCCTGGCTTAACATCCTAGAATTTTAGGGATGAGTGATATACCTATATTGATCTCAAGCCAATTATACATTTAGATTATGGTTCTGAAGTAGGGACCCATAAAGATAATGACTTAAAGAAAAAAGATATACACAAAACAATCTTATCTATTATGGTGTTAATGTTGCAGGTACTTTTTTGATTTTTATTTCATTAATGTTATTAACAACAATTAGCAATATTAATATTGTTTATGTAATAAAACTGTCCAAACTTCAGTAAGGTGTCCATATTAAAAAAGCAGTTTTTATGAGACCCAAGCAAAACCATTTTTATAGTGATATAATAAATACACAGAGGTCCCTATGTATATAAAATTATTCAACTGCAACACTGTTTCTAGTATTTAAAAAATGGAAAGAACCTAAATATCTGTCCACAGTGGATAAGCAGCATATCCATACAATGGAACACCATGCAGCTGTCTGAAAAAACAAAACAATCCCAGAAGCTCTCTCCATATTAATGAGGAAAAACCTCCAATATATACTAAGTAAAAAACAAAACAAAAATGAAGTGCAGAACAATGTATACGGCAAGCTGTCATTTGTGTAAAAAATGGGAAATCTATCCAATTTATTTGTAAAAAGGTTGTTGAAGGATATACAAAAATTGATAATAGTTTGCCTTCAGGGAGAGAAAATGGGTTCTTGTAGGGGCAGGGAAAGAGGGAGAGTGGTATCTTGTACTTTTTGAATTCTTTTTAAAGTTTAAAAATTTTTTTTTAAATTTTAACACAAATTTTAAAAGTTACTTTCCATTTACAGTTATTACAAAATATTGGTTATATTCTTTGTGTTGTACAATATATCCTTGAGCCTATCTTATACCCAATAATGTGGATCTCTCACTTTCTACTCCTTTATTGCCCCGCCCTCTCCCACTGGTAACCACTAGCTTGTTCTCTATACCTACAAGGCTGCTTGTTTTTTGTTATATTTACTAGTTTGTTGTATTTTTTAGATTCCACATATAAGTAATATCATACAATATTTGTCTTTCTCTGTCTGACTTCTTTCATTTAGCATAATGCCCTCCAAGTCCATCAATGTTGCTGTGCATGGCAAAATTTTGTTATTTTTATGGCTGGGTAGTATTCTACTATATATAGCTATTACATATATATATATACACACACACATATATATACACACATATATACACACACACACATATATAAAACTTCTTGTTTATCCATTCATCTGTTGATGGACACTTAGGTTGTTTCCATGTGTTGGCATTTGTAAATAATGCTGCTATGAAAATTGGGGTGCATGCATCTTTTTGAATTAATGTTTTTTTTTGGGGGGGGCTATACACCCAGGAATGGAATTGCTGGGTCATACAGTAGTTCTGTTTTTAGCTTTTTGAGAATGTACTTTTTGAATTCTGAACCATGTTCCTACCCAGGTAAAGAGTAAATTTTTAAAAAATAAACCAACAACCCCCTAATGAATCCTTTAAATCTACCTCGGAAATGTCTGATAAACCCTTTGGTTTCTCAGATGAGTATCTTTCATATAACATTCTCTGCAGGAAAAAACAACATTGTTTTAAGCTTGTAAAAATGTCTTTTCTCTTTCTCTCTCTCTAAAGTTTCCTATCTGTAAAACAAGGATAAGAACTAGAATAGTGTTTTCCAGACATCTTTTCTTCCTCTGGTAATATAATTTTTACCAAGCTAAGAGCAATTTAAAGTATTAAACATATAAAAGATATACAAGGGCTTTGCTGGGAAAAGCAGGAATACGGAGTATCTGCTTTGATGTTCCCTTTCTTTCCGCTACTAAAGCACATCAGTAAAAATCCAAGGCTCAAAAAAACTCAAGCAACCATAATAGCAATAAGCTAACATTTACGAAACACTGTCTGTAGATCGGGCACTGTTCTAAGAGCTTTATGTGAATTAACTTGTATCTTCAAACAATTCTATGATGTTAGTATTATTATCTCCAATTTACAAACAAAAATACAGAGTGGCAAGTATGGCAGAATAGTTAATAGCATGGACTCAAGAATCTGCTAGGATTTGAAACGGGGATCCTTTACTTAATAAGCAAGTTACTTAAACTTTTGTGTCTATTTCCTCATGTCTAAAATGGAAGTATCTAAATATAGGATTGTTAAAAGGATTAAATGACTTATAAATACCAGTTATTACTACTACCAAGTTTCTACACAAGTTTACACTGCTACCAAAGAGAAGAGCTAAGCTTTGAACCCAGGCAGGCTAGCATACATATTTCTACTTTGCTAAAAGGCTGAAGCATGAGTTTAAAGTTGTGGTACCCCAACAAAAATTTCAGAGTTCTCCCTTGATAAGTAGAAAATTAACAGAAAACAGACTATTATGTTTACACAGCATTTACCATAACTTGTCAAATGTAAAGTCTACACTGATGGTGTTCCAGTACGTTTTATCTTTAAAAACTTGAAACTTTATTTTAAAAATGTACACTGAAGAGCTTTTCCTGCTAATCTGCCATTGCATTTAGACAACATTCCAGCAAGGAAGCACCATGAAATAAATGTTTAATTACTTTTATTCTAGCAGGGAAGTTTGAGGGCAGTTTAGCTAAGACTGCTGCTATACAGCATTATCACAGAACTTAGCTGTGTATTTACAGCTTGAGGACTGATGCTAGGAGAAGCAGAGCAGTAGGGAAACACTGGATATCTAGGCAGCTTTGTTGAGTACCTATCACTGTACTTAAAGAAGTTTCACTTACATCATACCCTCATTTAAGTTAAAGCACCAAACCACCATCCAGAGTACTAGTCATTATTTGGCTCCCCTTTCTGTGTAATTTTCCTACTGCTGCTGTAACGAATTACCACAAACCTTGTGTCATAAAGCAACACAAATTTATCATCTTAGAGTTCTGTGGTTTAGAAGTCCAAAAACCAAAGTCTCTGTAGGGTTGTATTCTTTCTGGAGGCTCTAGAAGAGAATCTGTTTTCCTGACCTCTCCAGTTTTTACAGGTTGCCCTTTCATCTTCAAAACCTGCAACAAGCGGTCAAGCCTATGTCACACTGCATTGCTCTGACACTGATTCTTGGGTCTCCCTCTTCCATTTTTAAAAAACTCTTGTAATTACAATGGTCCTATCAGATAACCCAGGATAAACTCCCTATCTTAAGGTTAGCTGATTAGTGACCTTAATTCTCTCTTGCCATGTAATATAATGTATTCACAGGTTCCAGGGATTAGGACATGGACATCTTTTGGGGGAACTATTATTCTGTTTTCCATACTTTCCTTGGTTCAATGAATTCAGGGTTCATTCATTCAGTAAGGTTATTTTATTCAGCACTTAATATATTTTAGTCTCTGGTAGGCACTGGGACATACACTAAAGAGCAGAATACTATCTTTCATGTCTATATTTAGCTGACAATTCAGTTATTGAAAGCTAAAGGCAGAAACCGTAAGTAACCTTATTTATATACCAGTGCAGTGGAATTGCATTAAAAGTATTCTTCTTCGTAGCATATGCAATTATGTTGCTGATGAGAAATTTTACTATGAAGGCAATGTGGTCTAGTGAAATAGTTAAGTTTTTACGAGACAATCTAAAACCAAAATCTAAAGTTACTGGACCTCTTTGAGCCTCAGGCTTCTCAGCTGTAAAATGGGGATAAGATGACCTATTTCAGTATTTTTCATTACAAGGATTAAACAGGAACACAAGTTCCACTGACATGGTATTCCACAAATGTTAATTCTCTTTCCCTTTTCATATTTTAATTATCTATATTCATTTCAACATTCCCATGACTTACTTTGCACTAGACTACAAAAGAACATAAAAGAAATGTTAGATGAATATACGTATGTATATGCATGACTGGGACATTGTGCTGTACACCAGAAATTGACACATTGTAACTGAGTGTACTTCAATTAAAACAAGTAAATAAATAAGTTTAAATTAAAAAAAAAAATAAAAGAAATGTTAGACTTAGTCCCTGCCTTCAAAAACAAAAATAAAAACAAAAACAAAACGTTCTTGGTAGGATAACACACTTGTATACAAGACAATTAAACAAAGGCTCCTAAATGGCTCCACGGAAGAGGACTTAAGATACGGCTCGGAAAAACAAATATATAGTAAGGTAATTAAGGCAAATTTCCTTGTTCCTCTAAAAAAAAAGAAAGAAAGAAAGAAAAAAAACCCAAAACCTGATCAATGTATTGAAACATGGTAAGGGGGAAATTTAGGAGTGTCTGCTTAAACTTTAGAGCCTGAATAGGCCTTTGAGATTAATCTAGTACAGTGATTTTTCAAACCATTCCCAGGTCCCTCAAAGCCCACAGATATGAAGGAAAGGGAAACCCAAGTGGATCCCTCCCCTAATTTATTCTGCTTTACCTTTTGGGTGAAACGAAAGATTTAGAATAGAAAGCTTTGGGATTATCTATGGACTTTTAATAGTTCATAGTTCTCTTGAATTCAATTAACACGAAAAAGTAAATATTCATACAGAACTTTGAGAAACAAGTTATCAGTAGCCACAGAAATCTAACGGACCTAATCTTGCATTGTTTTATTAACGATTTGGAAGAACAGGAAACAAACTACCAATTACACCCACAAACTTTATCGACATCATGAGCACTGTGAACGATAACACTGCACTTCCCTTGTGCCTAGGAGCTACTTTTACTTTACATGTATTTTATCACACACCAATCCTGAAAGTAGATTTGGAGTTAACTATTTTTATGTCCAATTCTTCGTTTCCTGTTGATAAGGAGCCAAGAAAATTAACTTTCTTAATGGCACATATGATATGAGAGATCGAGTCTTGACCTGAACTCGAAATAAATGGTTTCTTTATCCTCTCACATCAGGCTGCCTAATGAGGTCAAAAATACATCATTCGTCCATAAGGATTGCGTAAAAGTGCACAAAAACATCATTGCGTATAAGGAGTGGTGTGAAATCCGAGAAATCTAAGCTGGGTTTAAAAAGGAAAATAAGAAAGACAAAGCCGACCACCGCGCCGGTTCTTCCTTGGGTCTCAGGTCTCCAACACAGAGCCGGGAAGGAAGCCCCCTAGGAGGGTCACCGGTTCTACTGGCCTCACTCCCTACCTCATGGAGGTTCCGAGTCCTGCTCCTTTCCCTCATGGACACAACCCCCGTTCCAGTCCATTCTCTCACCGAGAGTCGCGGACGAGCTCTCCCGACGCGGTGAACCGCAGACACCGTCGAGGGCTGGCTCCACAGCGCTCGTCCCGCAGCAGAGAAGCAAGCTCCGGTCGAACGGCAGGAAGCTGCTCAATGCGCAGCCGCCGCGGCCTCCAACCTCCCGCCAGCAGAGGGGCGCTAGGCCGCCCCAGATCTGCTCACCGCGGCCGGGACGAGGTTGGGGAGTGAGCCGTGGCGCCGCAGCGCCGCGGCCAGGGAGGTAAGCAGTCATATGTGTCTATCCGCCACTGGAGTAACTCCAGTCCGAATAGCAAGCCGTGCCCGCTTCGCATGTCATTTTCTCCCCCACTACTGCAGCGGACGGGAATGGAACAGTCCCGCGGGGGGGATTGTGGGAGGCGCACGCGCGAGGGGTGGAGGGTATGTGGGGGGGGGCCGGAGGAGGAGGAGGCGGCGGCGGCCGTGGCGGCGGTTGGTGGCAGTGGGGGCGGGGAAGGGGGGGAGGAGAGGAGAGGTGGTGGAGGAGGAGGAGGAGGAGTAGGCTTGGGCTCGCGTTGCTGAAGGTACGCGAGAGGGCCCGCGCCAGAGCTGGCTTGACAGGGGCCGAGGGGAAGTGGGGGACCGTGCGAGGAGGCGCCCCAGAGCGAGTGCGTACTGGCTGGCGGGCGCGCAAGGCGGCCGAAGGCGGTGGTTGGTGGGAGCAGCGAGCGACGAGCCCAGATACACTCTGGCGCGTGCGGGCGGGCGTGCGCTGTTTGCCGCCCGAGTCGGGTGAGGGGGGAGGACAGAGGGGGAAAACGCGAGGAGGGAGGAGTGGGAGGTGGGGGGGCACGAGGCGCCCTTCGCTCCCTCCCTCCCAAGGAGCTGCCGCCGCCGCCGCTCTGCCGCCGCCGCTCCCGCCGCCATTTTGGGTTCGCTTTGCGGAGGGGGAGACGATCCCCGTCTCGGTTGCGGGACCCGCCTCCCCTCAGTTTCTCCCGCTTAGCCCCACGCCTTTCCCTTCTCCTCTCTCGCATTTCCGCCAGTCCGCTCACCCGCTGGCCGCCTCCTGACAAGCGGGAGGGATCCGCTGTGGACCAAGGGAAGCGGAGGAACCTGGTGGCGGCCGCCCCCTCTTCCCCACTTCCCTGCACTCTCATCTTTCTCGGCCTCGGCCTCTGACACGGTGAGTAGAACCGCCTAGGGAGGCCTTTGGGCCTAAGTACTCTCTCAGCGACTCAATCCTTGGTTTCCTGGGAGCTACTGTCATCTCCCGGACCTGGACCTCCGGGAGAGCTGTGGTAAGGATGGGGGAGGGGAGAGTAGGGAAGGGGATCCTGAGCTTACCGGGAAGTCCCTCCTGGCTGGGGTAAAGGGGTGTCCCTGACAGGCGGGCTCCTGGCTTGGGGGAGGGGGCGGGAAAGTAAGCGTGTGGAGGCGGAGTCGGCTATGCCCCTGACAGGTTAGTTTGTGTGTTGTGGAGGCACCATTGGAGCATCCTACCCCCGTAGTCCAGTTGCTCTGTTTAAGGGGTAAGAGTGGCAGGAGGGATGATCTTCTGAGTGTAGTTTACCTGTGTGATCAGGTCTGGGGTGTCCCCGACACGCTGAACGGTGCGTAGGAACGACAGAATTATCTCAGCGTTGTAAGTTTAATAAATGTTACTGGTTAGTTTGTGCATGGAAAGACATGTTTTTGGTCTGGAAGACAGATGGTCTGTTGGTGTATAGCGGCTGTGTTTGTGTGTGTATGCGAGGAAGGAAAAGTGTTCCGGAAGACTTTGCTCGTATTTGTATAAGTGTAATGGAGTTCCCCTTGTTAAGTTGGCTTATATTTAAAATAAAATTTGGTATATTCCCTGCTGATTGATATATGTGTGTGTTTTAAAGTTGGGAGTGCTTTATTACTTGTTGGGAAAGAGAGGTCACGGCAGTATTTTAGACATGTAGCATGTAAATGTGGGGTCAGGGAATGGGAGAAACTTGTTATAGCCAATTACTCTTAAGAATAGTTTGTTCCTCTGAATAAAGTGAATTGTGTAAATGTAAAGGCCTAGAACATCTTTACCTGAACAATTACTATAAGGATATAAAGAATGGATGGCCTTTTTGCTGACTTGAATTTATTTTAATACTTTATCTAGAATAAAGCTTTTATTTTGTTCTGAATGCTCTTTCAGTTTATTTGTGATTCTGAATCTCTGTGAGGATGGTGGGATAGATGTTTTCTCCCATTTTACAAAATAGGAAATTGAGGCATAAAGAGAGAATTTTTCCAAGGTCATGTGTTAAATTGGTGACAAAGTTGGAACTGTAATTTAAATATTTTGGCTACTAGTCCAGTACTGTAGTCACCATACCATGGTCTCTCAGGAGATCTTTGTCAGGCAAATCTGAGTTTGTTGGAAAGATAGGGGCATATGTGGCTAGTTGGATGGTTATTTGGTAGAGATCAGTTGTGTTTCAGACATGTATTCAGACATACGTTGTCCTTGCCAGGGTGGCCTGTATGAAATAGATATTCTTTGACTAGATTACTTTTTGTTTATGAAGGAAACAGAGCATTTCTGATACATTAGCTTGTATGTTTGAGGGAGGAATGTCTTTCATAGTTTAACTTGTACCAGGGCAGCTGCATGGGGGCTGACATCTTAACTACACTATGGGAGAGAGGATTTTCTTTCATTCATTCGACAAAATATTTATTGAGTAGCTACTCAATAATAGTCCCTGCCTTTGGGTGAGAATAATCAAGGTGATCCTATTGAAACAGCCTGGATACATATGAGGGGGTTTGTCTTGACAGTGATACATAATGAGCCCAGTGAGGCAGACAAGTCAGTGTGGAATTGAAACTGGGAAACCTTCCTAAAAAGTCTATTCAGTTTGGAAGGAATGTAGATCTTCCAGACATGTTAATACGGAAGGATACAATTGTATTTAAGAATCTAATAGGGTGGCCAGTTTGTGGTAGAGTGTGTTGCCTTTTGTACTTTCTTTTGGCATTTCTGAGTAAACTGTTTTGGAGGTATGAAATTGTTGTTATACGTGCCTGTGGATATTGGAACTTTTTGGCTGGACTGAAGAAATTCTTTGAAAGACTAATTTTGTAGTGAGGATTTCCTCTATCAATATGAGGGAAGAATACTTGAATTAAGCCAACTTAACTATATTTCTCTGGAAAATAGAATGTTTTTGATTTGCTAGATTGGTTTCTAAAGTTTTTGGGGGTTCATTTATCCTGAGAATCTGGTGAAAAAACCCTCTCTGTAGAAAATGAACATTAAGTACAATCACACAAATTAAGCATACAATTTCAGGAAATTAAATTGTAATGAAGTAGAACCAATTTGTATCCAGGTCTCATTTAAAAGCCTTTTTAAAAAAAAAGTTTTGTTTGGGGGTGGAGATGTTGGTATGAGTTTGAGACGAAAAATTCTATGACAGTGAGCATGCTGACAGAAGAACGTTGAGATCTTGTTTTTAATTTTTTGTATTTTATTCTTTGCAAACTTATTTCTGCAGTGTTAATACATGGTACTGAGTTAGGTGATAAGAGAATATATTATAACACAAGTGTTTATAGCTTTATTCTTTTACATTATAAAAATAGTAATTTTTATTCTCAAACTCATCTCTTTCCAGTTTTACATTGGGACTGAGGTGTTTTGAAGCTCATTTCCTGGAATTTATCTATAACAAACATTATTGAATTATTTCTATGCAGGAGACACAAAGATTAATAATATATGGCCTTTGTCCTTGAAAAGATTCTAATCCATTTGAGACTATGAATTACATGATGGTGGGAGCTTTCAAAGGGCAAGGTGGAGGGAGGGAAACATTCCTAGAAGTTGAGATTTCATGACTTAATTGTGGAGACCTTTTGCTATTACTTATTCTTAGGAAGTTATAGTCTTTACATTCGATGTGCAACTTTGTAGCTAAAAAATATATTTTGGTGTCACCTGATGTTTTGGGACGAAGGACTTCTCTGGTTTGAAAAGGAGGCAAACGTTGCATTCCTTATCTTGTTTTGCATGTGTTTCTGTAGCCAGTTTATGTACAGAGGTGTTAATGTCATTTTTGGATACACAAGCATCTAGACAGTGTTTCTGGGGTGAAATCTGGTGTTTGACAGACTATTATGAATTTAGTACTGGAAATTAAAAATATGTATTTTTATGACTTTTGCTTTTTGTTTATGGAGGAAGCAGAGCATTTCTGATACTTTAGCTTGTATGTTTGAGGGAGGGAGGGATTTTTTAAAGAACAAGAAATTCAGAAAGGTCTTTTAATAGGACAAATTACAGGATTCAGTAAGATAATGGAGGGATCTTAAGAAAAATGATCTGATTATCTCTTCTATTTATTGTCATGTTCTGTGTGTAATAATGCCATGTAAACTTGTGAAAAGTTTAACATTTTCTGTAATTTTTAACTTGGATAGTAGGTTCATGGGTATTGTGTCTATCTGTGCATATGGATACATACGTATATAGTCTCCTATATGTATGAGACATTAAAAAATAATGCTTGTAAAAAATAATAATGCTTGTAATAATTACAGAAAATACTCATGGTCTTTAAGGATCAAGACTAGAAAGCAATTTTCATATCCTATTCTTGAGTTATATTTGTAAAATATGGAGCATAACTTCCGTATATCTTGCTAAGCGTTGTGTCTTTATAGTATTAGCAATATCAATTGAGGCTTTATCCTTAAGTCTTCCATTCCTTAGGAATAAAGAATTAGGACACATTCAGTCCTACCTAAAATGATCTGCCTGCACACAGTGAAAAAGTTTAATATATGTGTATGTGGTGGGTCTCTATTAAGTAATTTCATGTTGTTATTTGAGTTATGCGTGTTGATCTGAGTCTTTTAAAGGTAATATACAGCCTTACTGAAATCCCCTGTGAGGTCTACTTTGTGCCAGCCTTTCCAGGAGCATGAGCTATCTTAACTCTGGCTATCATAAGAGAGGGAAATGAAGGTAGTTTTTATTTTGAGCTATATTACTAGTCTTTTTAAAATATCATCTTTCTTTAAATTACTTGTAATTTTCTTGTTTATATTCTTTTGTATGGAGAGGTTAGATTTTCATACTTAGGATATGTCATCTTAATTAATGGTAGCTATTGTTTCATGTTTTAGAAATCACTTTGTTGGTGACTGCCTCATTAGGGGTGCTGAGGGCAGTGTGATGTTGATACAACATGATTAATAAATTATAGCATCAAGTGATGGCAGAAATTTAACTAATAATCTTATTGGTAATTCAGAGTTATATTCCCTTCATTGAGCATCTAACTTTTTTAAATTTGGAGAATCTACAACATTTTGTTTTTAGCATTTATTGTTTTTGCTACCATAGTTTTTAGTCATTTGCTCTTAGACATAATGCAAGTTGATGGCAGGAGTGTATTTTTTTTCCATTTTATTTTGTTCCTTTTTTTAAACATGGAAAATTTCTAACATACACAGAAATGAACAGAGTAGTATAGAGTTCTCATGTACTCAGCATTCAACGTTAACAGTTTTCCACACCTGGTTATCACACTATATCCTCTTCTGCTAGCCTTTCTTCCTTCTCCCTCGCCCTGCTTATTTTGAAGCAGATCTTCAGACATTATATCATTTCATCCATAAGTACTTCAGTGTACACATTCTTTTCACTCTTAAATGGGGAATTACTTCTCCATAGTTAGGTTTGCTAACTTTTAAAACAAAGTATTTGATAATAGTGGGAACTAAATTACATATACCAGATACTTCTTCTATAAAAACTGTATACCAAATACTTCTAATCTACATTACCTGTCAATAGGGATTCCCTCTGCAGACTAAGAAGAAATGAGCTGAATAGATATTTACCTTACTGCTTTTAGATGTTTGCATTGAAAAATGTAATTAGTTCCGATGTTTCCTAGAAAACTTTATCAGCTTTTTTTCAAACATGCAAGTGAGAAATAATTAATGTCTCTTAGTTTTTTCATTTGTTGTGTTTTTTTAGTCATAGTGACAAGATGCTAAAAACATTTTCTAGTTCCTTTTAGTTCCTTTTGATTTTCTAACTGGATCTAGTTGCCACAAAGAAATCAGGTGATACTGGTGATGTTGAATAGGAGCTGAAATTGGTCTAAAGTCATCTTGCTCTTTAAAGAGAATGAAATGCACATTGTTTTGAATTTTGAAATTCTGATTGTGGGCATTTGAAAATCCATACCATTGCTTAAATTGCTGAATATGAACCATGTTACAGAGCATGGTTATCATTATAAGTAGAAATACTATAGAAAAAGAAAGTAAATAATCCTGGTGATTTATGAAGATGATTCAGAGTATAGAGATTTGAAGTGGTTGCTAGTAAAGTATGATATAGATATATATATATCCTTTCCTTCCAGAAAAGGCTGACAGATGAATGTGAATTCCATCATTAATGAAAGTTTGGTTACCTTATATTTTGTTACGTCTTATATTCCCATAGATAAATATGAATCTTTGACTTAATTATCTTGTTTTACATTGTATCTTTCCCACACTTAATATTAAATCAGTCTTCTCACTCACTTTTATTTGTCATAAGACCACGGGTGGACAGTGTGTCGGGTTATAAAGAAGCTATATCACGGCTTCTTGGTGTACAGGACATTGAGAATGTGGAAGAGACATTCCTTTTGATAAGGTTTCTTAAATTCAGCACTGTTGAAAATGAAAGCTCTAGAGTTTAAATACTTACTGACGTAAGACACCTAACAGGGCTGAATGGAGAGCATTTAAAAGATTGTCTTTTAAAGAAGAAACTGCTAATTCTGACATTTGAGAAAATGAGGGAGTGAATTAATCATGTACTGAGTGAACAGTGTTATATATAGTATATATATTTGAGGATACAAAGATTGGAGGATAAGAATCCCAGATAAGTAGAGATTCCATGTATATGATTGATAACTAAATAATAACACAGGTTAGGAAGTTAAAGTTTAGAGACAGAAGCATATCAAAGAAAAAAGAGTGATCACTTTAAAACTGCAATGAGTTAGAGCTTTAAGTTAATTTTATTTGTGCGTGTGCATTTAATGGAAAAAACCCTCAGATAAATGTAGCGCAAGATCAGAGTTTAATTTGGTTTAACAAGTATTTCTTCTGTTCGTTAAATTCATTCATTATTCAGGGGGAGAATATAGCTTAAGTGGTGGAGTGTGTGCTTAGCATGCACAAGGTCCTGGGTTCAACTCCCAGGACCTCCTCTAAAGTTAAACAAATAAACCTAATTACTTCCCTCCAAATCAACTGAAAAAGAAAGACTACATTCATTATTCAACTAACATTTTTTTCAGGGCTTACTCCATTCCCACTTCTGTGTTTAGGTGTTGGAGAAAAAAATTACTTGATTTTTTTTTTTTTTTGCCTGAAGAGAGTTGTGAATCTAGTAAGGGGAACATCATGTTAGCAAACATATTATAATATATAATGCAATACAATTCTCCCAGGCAGAGGAGAGAAAGTTATTGAATATCTGGGGAGAAAAGACCAGGTTAGGGATGGCTTCTGACATGAGAAGAACCAGGCTTTAAAGGATAAATATGAGTTATTCTTAAATGCATAGAGAGAGCATTCTAGATAGAGGAAGGTCATCTGCAAAGGTATGAAAGTGAATATGATATAGTGGAATTAATTCAGGGGACTGTAATTTGAGTCAAAATAATACTTTTCCACCCATTCTTCTATGATTTCCTGGGTCTTCAGTGCTATATAAGGTTGGCCTTTGTACTTAGAGATCATGAAAAAATAAAGATGGAACTATGTTCAGTACACTCTACAAGACAAAATAGTATATCATTACAGTTAATTTCTAATAGATTAACATCAAGAAAATAACTGATTATGTTTTAGTTACTGAGAACATTTTTACCAGTATACATCTCACTCTTTCAGCACTTTAGCTAATCAGGGCTTGACTATGCTAGATATCCAGCCAAACAAAAAAAATGTATAATTGCTTTTCTTAATAAATAAATCTCCCAGCCTCTACATTGATATATTTCTCCTCAATTTGTTGAAAATCTCAAATAGTGATTAAAATCATAAACTTTAAAATCAGATTGAGTAGGCTTAGATTTCAGTTCCGCTGTTTACTGACTGTGTTATCTTTAGCAAAATACTTATGGTTTTTGATTTCTTTGACTGTAAAATGATAGTACTTATAGCAAAGGGTTGTTGGAGGATTGTATGAGATAATATGTGTAAGTGCTCAGCATGAAGTATGTTATGTATCAAGTGCACAATACATACTTGCTATTATTATTATTGATTTTTCTTCATTTCCTGAAGAGAGAAAATTTTTTTAGCAAAGCAAATGACCTCTTTATATGTATTTCCTATAGGAGGTAAGAATGTGTAAAATACATTTTTGAAAGTGTGTATGAACAACTTCTTTACATGTATACACATTTTTTCTAATTCTTAGTTTTATCTTATTTTCCTCACATGTGAATTACACTTTTGTATTTTCCCATTAACGCCAGGCTCAGCTATTGTGTTAGGCTTCATTTTGCCTTCTTACCAAATCAAGGATTGGCCTCTGAATTGAACAGCAATGTATCTTACTGTGTGAATTTTTTTGAGGTGGAAAACCTTAAGTCTTTGAAAGGAATTGGGTTTAGTTATGACAGTTTTCATTTTGAAGCTGATTAGTATTTATTTCTTTTCATATCTTAGGAGCCCAGTGTATTCTTCTAAAGCAGAACCCATCTCTTATTAAACCACCTCATTTGATTGAGAAAAAAGACTAACATGTATTCACTGAGTGATTATTATGTGCCAGGCACTAGGATACAGTAATGAACAAAATAAGGTCCTTGGGCCTTTTCCTTTTCCTTTTCCAGGATAAGATCTTTCAGAATTGCTATAACATACTGCTACCACCATATTACATGTGGTCCAAGCAAAACTTGTTTTTAAGGTATAGTAGAGATTTCTGAAGAAATGTCTTGGCATATGATTCTTTTATGCCAGAGCAAATCAGTTCTAGGACCAAAAATCTCTAACTCTTGATGAATCTTTGTTGTATGCCTATGTTTTATCCAGGATGTCCATTGGACAGTTAGTCCTTTGGGATATCAGTGGTTAAGTCCTCTGTTCAGAGTTAAATAAAAACCAGCATTCTGCCTCCTGTGCTTTCCAACAGAAGGAATATTCATTCTTCCATTTAACAAATACTGATTATATACAGTTGGCCCTCCATATCCATGGGTTCTGTACCTGCAGATTCAACCAACCAGAGATTGAAAACATTTGGGGGAAAAAACTTCCAGAAAGTTCCAAAAAATGTAAATTTGCCTCACACCACTAGCTATTCATATAGTGTTTATATTGTGGTATTTACAACTGTTTATACAGCATTTACATTGCATTATGTATTATAAGTAATCTGGAGATGATTTAAAGTATACAGGAGGATGTGTTAGGTTATATGCAAATACTATGTCATTTTATATAACGGACTTGAGCATCCCTTGAGTTTTGGTGTCTGTGAGGGGTCTCTGAAACCAATCTGTTGCAGATACCAAGGGAGGACTTACTTTATGCCAAGTTCTGTACCCAGGGGATACAGTAGGGAATAATACTAGTCAAAAATCACTGCCTTCAGGGTGCTCACTTTTCTAGTGAGTGGTAAGATAGATATTATATAGATGTGTATGATGTCATAGCAGTTCAATGATAAATGTTGTAAAGAAAGTGTAAACAAGATAAGGGATATTAGGTGTTAGGGAAGTCCTTTTAAGCAGTAAATTTGAGCAGAGGTCTGAATGATATGAAGGACTCCACCCATCTCTCTGGGGCATGAGCATAAGTGCTGAGGCAGTAGTGTGTTTGTTGTTTAAGAAATAGGAAAGAGCTAGAACAGAGTAAACAAGCTGGGGAAGGATAATCAAAAATAGGAAGAAGAGGTAGCCAGGGCCTAGATAAGACTTAACAAGATTTGACTGAGCATCTAGGTTTTATTTTCAATGTGATAGGAACCTATTAGAAAGTTTGGAGCAGGGTGGTGACTTGATCTAACACTTTGAAAAGCAAGAGTGATGCAACCAGAGTGACCAGTTAGGAAGCAGTTGTGGTATTTGAGAACCTCAAGTGTTATCAGGGAGATGAATTTGGAATATATTTTGAAGGTAGTAGGAATGATAACCTAGATTGGGTGTGGGGTATGAGTAAGTCAAGAATTACTCCATAATCGCGTTAACAGTTGGATGCCATTTACTGAGATGAGGAACACTGGGAGAAGCAGGTTGCAGGAATGCAGAAATAAAGAATTTGGTTTGGATATACTGACTTTGAGTTTTCTATTAAATGTTTCAGCTTGAGATACTGAGTCGGCAGTGGATGTGTAAATCTCGAGGTTGAGGCAGATATAAATTTGGGAGTTGAACATTGTAGAGATGCTATTTAGGGCCATGGGACTTGAAGAGATTACCTGGATAGTAAATGTAGATAGGGAAGAGATGAAGTTCTTGGACTGAGTTGTGTAGCATTTCTTGACACTTAATAAAAATGCCAAGGTTGAAAGAATCTTTTGATAATTTTAGGAATAATACTTTCCTGACTAAGAAAACCTTAACAAGTACTAACTAGTCAAGGCATAGAAACAAAAGTAAAATGGTTGAGAAACAAATTGCTATTTTTTTAATCTGTTAAATAGCTCTTTGGTTGTGTTGCAGAGATCAGAACATTCATTTCATATGAAATTAGGAACTGGAGTGCCTATTTCTACTTGTTTACTCTGACCAGAAATGTCATTACCTTCCTAGATAGCCATTTGGGAGGGCCACATAAGGTAAAATAAACAAATTCAAGTTTATAAAATAATGAGGTATCAAAAGACATGAAACTCTTTACTCATTAACATAACAATTTCTAGCTTCAAAAATTTACAGAGTGAGAGTGAGATCAAGCTGTCTTCTAATTTCTTATTTAGCCTGTCATTGGGCATTTTTAAACCTTCCTTTTAAAAGCTGGTTCTTCATCTGTGGACTTAGTCAACACATCTATATCCTAGATATCCCAGAATATATGTATAAAATGTGACTAATACTTGCAAATATAGATAGGGCTCAGTATTATTTAGGTTGACTTACTGCATTTGGGGGGATATATTTTCTGGATGTGGATAAGGGTCAATTTAAATGTATTTGAGGTGTCAGAAATTGGAAAGAATAGAAATAACCTATATACTGCACCTGCCTTTATCATCTGTTATTTGTTTTTGTTGATTTAAAAACCTGTCAGAAATTCTCTTAGCTAATTCATGAAATGGATACTCTCTTGCTTGAACACATGACTTCACACTTGCCAATCCACCTCTACCATTAGGAAAATATAGGGCCCATCTGTTGAATTGGCACTTTGCCTAAAAGGCTGATCGTTTTGGACTTTCTCAGTCCAGGAAGAGAAATTCTAGAACATTGAGAGGAAACTTTTCTAGTAACAACATACTCCCTAGGGTTTATCTGACCTCTTGTTGCTATTTTATAGAAATCACCAGAGAATTAAGGATCCATATCATTTCTTTTTCCCAAGTCGAAGTCCAGAATCATCGTTTATGAGCATTAGCTAGTTCTCTTTCAGGTAAATGGTGTTCTTAAGAGAACATTACCAAAAATTTCCAGATAGCTTAGAGGTGATCTTAAGTAGATCTGAAATGTTTAAGAAAGTAGTATGATTTGGATTCAGATAAACCTCTATAAATATTTCTAAATGAATCTGTTCCACAAAAATCTGGAAACAATTTACTGAGACTTAGAACTGTGTAATTAAAAATGGCCACCTCCTAGTTTCATGGACATCCATTCTGTACCTTACCTTAGAAGCTGGCCTCAAAAACAGAGGATCGTAACTCTTTTTGAGGTGGTGGTAGTGGTGATAGTAGTCATGGGTCCCATTTAGAATATAATGAAACCTTTATGCTCTTTCCCCAAAAGTGCACATAAGCCCATAAAAATTTTAGTATATAACATCTGGGGGTTCATGGGCAATTTTGATTGTACCTTGTTTCATAAGCTTCTTAATTGAATGTTATGGAATGATAGCTGAATTTGCCTATTCTGCAACAGAGACTTTAAAAATGGGAATAAACTCACGTAAGGATGTTGGTGGTTGGATGGTGATTTAAATAAATTTTTGCTGGACTGTCTGTAATCTGTCCACCTTCCTTTTCCCTTCACCATTTTGGTAATGCAGTAATTTCTGAAGAATCATCAGAAGTTACAACTTACATGTTAAAGCAACACATCAATGTTAGAATGGCCACACACACACACACAAAAGAATGGCAGACTGGGTATAAGAAAAGTAATTATTCTCCAAAATTGGTAAAATGGCATCAAAGTGATAATCATCTGTCTGTGTCCCACTGTAATTGTCTTTACCTGTAGTTACCTAGCCCCCTAGCTATATCCCATACACTGCTCAGTGCAATTTTTAAATCCAAACTTGACCACATGCCTTGGCAGAACAGACTCTTCAGCACTCTTCAAGACCCTGCATAACTCTTTAGCTTTGTATCTCACTAGGCCTCTTATCCTTGTGCTTCAGCTGTTTGGAACTGCCATCATTCCCAAACAGTTCGTTTATTTCTCCAAGACTTTCATGTTCCTCCCAGTGCCTGGCTGCTTAGAGAACACCTTCCCAGCTTCTGAGACAAAGTTCAAGTTGATGCTGTGAAGCCTTACCTGGCCACCTCCCCTCTTTTGGTGAACAGTATGCACTCATTTCTCTTTGGCATATACCTGGGAGTGGAATTGCTGGGCCACAGGGTAAGCATATTTTTATCTTTAGTAAGTACTGTCAAACAGTTTTCCAAATTGATTATATGAGTATAACTTTACCAGGTGCCACATCTTCCCCCAAATTTGGTGTTCTCATTCTTTTTAATTTTAGCCATTTTGGTGTTTAATAGTTTTTCATTGGTATTGATTTGCATTTCCCTGATGACTAGTGAGGTTGAGCATCTTTTTATGTGTTTGTTGGACATTTGGACATCCTCTTCTGTGAAGTACCTGCTGTTAATATATGTTCTGAATGCAATTCCTTTCTCAGATATATGGAGTGCAGATATCATCCAGTGTGTGGCTTGCCTTTTCACTCTCTTGTTAGTGTCTTTTGATGAACAGAAGTTCTTATTTTTATAAGTCCAATTTGTCTTCTTTTCTTTCTGATCCAGTTCAAAGATGTATATAGTTAGGGGTAGGAGAAAATGCAAATTACTTATTAACAGGCATAAAGTTTCAGTCAAGCAAGATTAACAAGCTCTAGAGATTTCTTGTACAGCATCGTACCTGTAGTCAACAATAGTGAATTGTGCACTTAAAATTTTAAGAGGGTAGATCTCATGTTAAGTGTTCTTACCACAATAAAATAAAAGATAAAGAGGTGTGCAGTAGGTGGTAGTCTATTGAATGGAAACAGAAAGAAGAGTGATGTATTAAGAAAATGGCTCGTCAGTAGTAGAATAATGGAAAGTACATCTAGAAGCTATTGGGTTTTCTCAATTTTATGTGTATCAGAACAAAACAAGACTTAGAGGTATGTGCATATGGTAGCCACATATATTTCAAATCTAATAAAAATATGTTTTTATTGGATTTATGTTTAATTACAAAACTAATACAAATTCTGTAGTAGGTCAAGAAAAAATTCACATATAATTTTTTTCCCTTTTTACTTTCAAACTTTTCCCCTAAAGTAACCATTCTATCAATTGGTGTATAGTCATCCATACTTATTTCTCTGTGCATACTAATACATGTGCTTTTTCCTACTTTTTATAAGTATGAGATCATGCTTGCATTTTAACTTAAAAATAGCAGACATGGCTGTATATTTGTGTGTGTGTGTTTATATATATATTTAACTATTTTTGTTTATGTAGCCACATCAAAGAGTGCTGTGATAAATATCCTTTTATTGGTGCTTTTGTTTTTCTATGATAGTGTCATAAAAGTAGAATTTCTGTTGAAGTCAAAGAGTATATAAAATTTTGAATTGTAATAGATCCTATAAATATCACTTTCCAAAATGATGTTGACTACTAGTGCCCCGTTCCCCATCTTGCCAGTATTAGTTTTTATCAGTCTTAAATTTCAGCCAGACTAGTAAGTGAAAAATATCTCATTTTAATTCATACCTCCCTGACTACTAGTGAGGTAGTTCATCTTTATGTTTCAAATTGATTATTTCTGTCTCTTCTGTAATTGCTTGTGCATATCTCTTCTATGTCTTTTCTTACATACTAGTTTATAGAATAACTTTGTATGTTAGAGATATTAATCCTTTTTCATGTTTATTGTATTTTTCTACCAATCCATTGTTTCTTTTTATTTTGTTTCCATCTTACCATACAGATATATAATGCTTTTATGTAATCAAATCTGACAGTATTTTCCTTTATGATTTCTAGTTTCCTGATCTGCTTAAGAAGGTTTCTCAACTATAGGCTGTAGAAATATTCACAAATATTCTTCAGGTGCTTTTATTTTTACATATAGCTCTTAAATCCTGGAGGAGATTATTTTTGTGTTTAATAGGAGGAATGGATCTAACTTTGTTTTCTCCAAATGGATAGCAAGTTAGATCAACATGCAGCAACATACATCAAATAAATCAGCTTCTTGTCATATTGAAATTTGTTAATTGAAAAAGTTTTTACAGGACTGCCACCAGCACATATTCTATCTTTATGCAAAGTAGGAAAGGAATCTCTTCCACAAGATATTTTATTTTGATCTGCCAGAAACATTTTAAACAGCCTTTTTGAGATATAATTCATGTACTATACAATTCATTAATTCAAAACATACAATTCAATGGTTTTTAGTATGTTCATATAGTTATGCAATCAGGACCCCACTATCTAATTTTAGAACATTTCATCATTGTAGCCATTAGGAGTCACTGTTCATCCTAGGTATTCCCCTTTTCCCCTGGCTCTAGGTAACCACTGATCGACTTTCTTTTTCTATAGATTTGCCATTTTTGGACATTGCATATAAGCGGAATCATATAATGTATTGTCTTTTGGAACTGGCTTCTTTGATTTAGCATAATGTTTTCAAGGTTCATCTGTATTGTAGCATATATCAATACAGCTGGCCCTCCATGTCTCTGGGTTCCACATGCACACATTCAGCCAACCATGGATTCAAAATATTTGGGGAAAAAAATTCCAGAAAGTAAAGCTTGAATTTGCTGCATGCAACTTTTTACACAGCATTGACACTGTATTTACAGCTGTCTATGTAGCATTTACATGTAAGCAATCTAGATATGCTGAAATGCAGATAGGTTATATGCAAAAACTATACCATTTTATCTAAGGGACTTGAGTATCTTCAGATTTGGGTACCTGCAGGGATTCTGGAACCAATTCCCATGATACTGAGGGATGATTGTACTTCATTCCTTTTTATTGATGAATAACAGACCCTGTATGGGTAATGTTTAACATTCACGTAAAAGTTTTTGTGTAGATACATATTTTCATTCCTCTTGGATGTACACCTAGGAGTGAAATTGCAGTGTTGTGTGGTAACTCTGTTTAACCTCTTGAGGAACTGCCAGACTATTTTCCAAAGCAACTGTAACATTTTATATTTTGACTCCAATTTTTCCACAGAAAAATTTTATGAAAAACAAGTGTAAGATATTTACAGTGTGAATGGTGCCCTCTCTTGGAAGTGACTCATTTGTTTAGTGTACAACCAAGTGGATTGAGTTGACAGCCCTTAATCCTGGTAATAATTGTAATAATTCATAAATGAGACAATCTTTCCAATGTAACTTCAACTTCTCTCTTGTTACCATTTTAGAATTCCCTAGGGATAGAAATCAACGCCCCTACACATTCCTTGCAACCAAAGTCCCATCCCTCTTTAAAAAAAAAAAACAAAACAGAATTGAAGTTATATATTTGATCCATGTTAACTTTGCTCCTTAGGAAGAGCTAAGTAAGGTTTGATCAGATTATCTGTCTGCCAGTCGATGAGTATAATTTTTTTCCTCAGGATTATCTTTGGGAATTTTTTCTGTGTATATTTTCCCCTTGTGGCTTACTGATTGTAATTTATGTCTGCCATTTCACTTTCCAGTTCTAAAGTAGTTTGTTGGCATAAAACAGTATTTCTTTGGTCATGAGACACATTCTTCCCTCCCAGTTTAATGTTTCTGAAATTAGGAAATTACACAGTTCATAATTACGTTTAGTGTGATACTGGTTTATAAAAATTTTTCCCCTGAAAATGTGGTCATTGATTAATGAAACCTCTTAAAATCACTGGCATCTCCAAATTTAAGAAATATCTATAGTATATAAATGTAAAAATAACCAGATTTATTGGTGATTAGTACTTTGAAAATTAGGAATTGTTGATGATTGTAACAATCTCTTAAATGAAGTTTTTCTGTATGTGAGTAAAAAGCTTAGTTTGTCCCATGTTGTAAGTATAATTTATGTTGTATAAATTATGCTGTATAAATTAGGAATGTAGTTTAAATTTTGTTGGATTGTCATGAAAATATTTTAGCTTCTGATTTCAATGACTTATGTAATATCATTGATTCAGTGGTTTGATATAAAACATCTTAAACTAGTTAGGACACTACGTACCCTTTTACCGTTACATACATAGTGCTTATTTTTTAGGTTGTAAAAACAGTATGAGGAGATGATATAATATTTAAAGACAATTATAATATCTGTTCTTTAATATTTTAATTTTCATTTTGTTTTTTCTCTATATGCATAACTAAAAGTATACTAGTATGTATGTTTGTTTATTCAGTCAGTAGATTGAATATGTTTTATGTTCCAGGCACTTTACTAATGCTATGACAGTGATAAGGCAGACAGGATTCTTATCTTTATGGAACAAATGATCTAATGTAAAATATGAATATTAAGCATAGTAAGTTTTAAGGGACTTACAGTATGCTATATGAGCACTTAACAGGGTTTAGGAAATGTCTCCCTGATGAAGTGACCTTTAAGCTGAGATGGAAAGGATGAGTAGAAGTCCTATCCATGAAGTGGATGGAAGAGAGTTCCAGGCAGAGAGAAGTATGTTCTCCTAGAGGGAGGAAGACAGACATATGAGGAACTGAAAAGTGCTTAGAACACTTATGTGTCACACATATAGTTGTTTTTTGTTTTTGTTTTTGTTTTTGGTGGTTATTTGCCCCTGCTCTGCTCATAGAAGAATGGGAAATGACGTGGCTAGGGGCAGGTAGGGGCAGGTAACGAAAACAAAAAAGTAAACACTGATATGTGTGTGAAGTACTTGTGTAAGTACTTCTGATTTATTAGTTCATGGACTAACAGCAGTTTCTATTCACAGATGAGAGAACAAGGCATGGAGTGCTTTGCCGAAAACTAATATAGCAGAACTGGAATCTGAGTGTATGCATTCTGGACCCAGAGTTTGTGTCTTTAACTACTGTACCATACTGCAGATGTGTTATAAATTATGATTAGGATTGGGGACTTTTATATCCAGAGATTTTAAGCAAATAAATGATGTAATCTGGTTGTTTTTAAAATCATCTTTCTGGCTGCATCTTGAGGAAGAGACTGGAGGAGAGCAAGGTGGATATACAGTGAAGTTAGAAGGCCATACTATATTATGAGGAAGAATTGCTTTTTTGGACAAGTCTGTGACAGTGAAATTAGAACTGCATGTAACCAAAATTATTTATGTGGTTTTCAGAAGTTTTTTGTTTTTTGTTTTTTTAGATTCTTTAAAAATTGAAGTATAGTTGATTTACAGTATTTCAGGTATACAGCAAAATGATTCAGTTATACGTATATATATCTGTTTCAGATTCTTTTCCATTGTAAGTGATTACAAGATATTGAATATAGTTCCATGTGCTATACAGTAGGTCTTTGTTTATCTGCTTTATGTATAATAGTGTGTATCTGTTAATCCCCAATTCCAGATTTATTTATGCCCCGCCTTTCCCCTTTGGTAACCATAAATTTGTATTCTGCGTCTGTGAGTCCATTTCTGCTTTCTAAATAAGTTCGTTTGTATTATTTTTTTAGATTCCACATATACGCGATGTCGCATATTTGTCTTTCTCTGTCTGACTTAACTTCACTTAGTAATCTCTAGATCTATCCGTGTTTCTGCAAATGGCATTATTTCATTCTTTTTTATGACTAATATTCCATTTTGTCTGTGTATACACACACACATACCACATATTCTTTACCCATTCATCTGTTGCTGGACATTTAGATCACTTCCATGTCTTCCCTGTTATAAATAGGCATGCTATGAACGTTGGGTTACATGTGTCTTTGCAAGTTTAAGTTTTCTCCAGTTTTGGTGTGAGACTGAGGAGTCAAGGGTGACACCTAGGTTTCTGACTTGATCAACTGGTGGTAGTAATTACTTAGCTTACATGATGTATTCTAAGAAATATGCCAGTCATCTATAAGAATTTTAATCAAGATGAAACCCAGAATAAATTAAATTGCATAAGGAGTTACTAATTTTTTAAAGTGTTAGGTAGTTAATTTATACCTGGTTTTGAATGTTGAGAAATAGAACAATAATTACAGTCTCTAACTGTGTTTAATAAAGACCACAAAGAAAATAAAAATTTATTACAAATGAGGCAAGCTAGATTTTACTTACGTTAAGCTAAAAACTTGCTAACATTGTTCAGTCTGTAGTGTGGTAATTTTAGTTGTATACTTACCCCAAAAGAAAAAAAAATTATTTTGCATATTGGGGAAAGTTTAAATAAGATAAATTACCTTTCTTATCAAGTTAAAATAAAAACTTATAAAACTTCATTTACTTTATATTCATATATTGTCATACTGTCTCCTTTGTATATCATGTACATATATTTCCTTTTGTCTGCTTGACCTTTCTACTTCAATATTTCATGGGCATCTAAATTTTAACTTATTTATTCCTGGACTCTTCATCTTCCTTTTCTGACTCATCCTGGCAAACAACTTCTAGAATGTTAGTTCCACAAGGGCAAGATTTTTGTGTTTCTTGCAATGCTATATAACTTTCAGTTACATAATGGGCACTCAGTAAATATTTGTTGGAAGTGTCTGAAAGGTACCACCATACAATTCTCCAGTTGCTCAAGTCTTCAAATTTTCTTTCCCTCCCCTCCTACGTATTATTGACAAATCATATCAATTAAAATTAATCTCACAATCTGTCCATTTTTCTTTGTTTCCAGTGCTACCACCCTAATCTGTCAGTCTTATGACTAGTATCCCAGAATCAACTTTTGCTGTCTTTCTAACTATTCTTCCCCAGCAACCAGAGAAGTTTTCTAAAATTTACATTGTGTTTTGTTACTCCCCTACTCAAAGCTTCTTTTTGTATTTCACATTTTTCATGTAGGCCAGCAAGGCCCTCTGCAAGCTATTTTTGTTTATCTTCCCATTTTCATTTTCTGCTGTTCTTTTGGTTTATCTACTATTAACCCTTACAGTCTTGGGGACTTTTTAAAAATACTCTTCCCAGTTTTTGGATCATTTTCACCTCCATTTTGCCTGGCTATTCCCTACTCATACTGGGTCCACTTTAAAGTTAAATGTTATTTCTAAGATATTTCCCCTGCCCCTCCAAGTTCCCTTGATATACTACCTCATTTAGTAGTACCTTCACATTTATTAGAAGTTATAATTATACATATTTATATGATTAGTCATTTATCTGTCTCCCTCTCTAAAATTTAAGGTTCATGACACCAAAGACCATATTTGTATTATTTATGACTGTACCTACAGTGGATGTCACAATTCTCAAAATGTATTTAGAGACTTTCAGAATATTTATTGAATGAATGAAGCGGTAGATTAAGAATGATGAATCCAAAAGGAGATGATGGAATGGTTAGAGATGTAGTTGAAAAGCCAGTAGAATGTGTCATCATAGCAGCCAAGTGAGAGTTTCAAATATCAAATATACCAAATGTCACAGAGAGGAGTAATAAGATCAGGACTGAAAATGATTTTTAAGAGACAGCATTAACATAGTGTTTAAGAGGGACCAGCCAGATCTAGGCTCTACGTTTTATTGGCTATTAACCTATTTTTTCATTTCTAAAAAGAGAGTGATAATAGTAACTACCTCATAGTGATTGTGAGGCTTAAATAAGATAGTCTATATAAAATT
This sequence comes from Vicugna pacos, assembly GCF_048564905.1. NCBI lineage: Eukaryota > Metazoa > Chordata > Mammalia > Artiodactyla > Camelidae > Vicugna > Vicugna pacos. Next base: position 25,189,704 of record NC_133007.1, read on the forward strand.
TTTAGCATAGAGCTTTCCACATATTAAGAGCTCAGTAAAATTTAGATATTTTTGTTATTTTTAAGTTACTGATTCTGAACCCACTTTAAGGACTCAATATTTGCAGTACTTAGAAAAATATATATAGTTTGCTCTTGAACAATGGAGGAGTTAGGGGTGTTGACTGTCCAAGTAGTTGAAAACCCACATAATCAACCCTCTGTATTTACAGTTCCTCCATGCCTGTGGATTCAACCAACCTCAGATCCTGTAGTACTGTAATATTTACTATTGAAAAAAAATCTTCATAGAAGTGGACCTGTGCAGTTCAGATTCTTGTGGTTCAACTGTAATTAGTAATTTTCTAAAAAGTTTGTTCATAGCTAAAATGATCTGGGCAAAAGGGCTTCATGCTATAGGTTAATGTTAGTTTCACTTGAATTTGAACTGGACTGTTTCAGTGTTTTGAAAATATAAGTCCCAAAGTTGCGTGTGAGATGAATATTGAATTTGCCTCTTTGAGCATGAGTAGAGTTTCCAGCATTCTTAGTTCTGTGTTTCTCCTTGAAACTGTATTTTAAATTGAACATATTGTAGTAGGAACCAGAGTAAGTTGTGTAACAACATAGTATCTTTGCCCCTGAATGGAAAACCTAAATTGTATAGATACATCTTTCCAAAAGCTGAAAGAATATCATTCACAAAGAACATTGCTTTGAAAGTTCAAAAAACAACATTCTGGCAGCTGCTGTAGGGACTGCTTTTCAAACAGTTTGCATTTAGCAGATAAAAAGCATTCTTTGTTGTGAAGTATCTTCAGAACTTGGATTTATCTTTACTAGAAACACTTAAATTTGGTATGTGGAGTTTGCCAATCATGATTTTCCAGTCTTACTGCCTAAATAGATTCACAAAATATGCCCTTAGGCATACTGTTCTTTTTCCTCCTTGATCAAGTTAAAGAAATATAATATTTCTGTATTCTTACATACACTTCTAGATTAGTGATCAGTGTTTTCAAATTAATTCCCTTTCAGTAGATTGATATTCTGCTATTATTTAATGATCTGTGTGACTTGGTTTCAGTTTTTTCCATTTTAAAAGGAAAAAAAAAAATGGAGAATCATGCTCTCCAAAGAATTCTCAGGAATGATATGAAAGGGAATAAATGCTAGTAAAAAGTGCTTTAAGTTCTTTGGAAAAAAATACTGAAATTCTACTTTATAAATATGCATTAAGACTTCTGGAATTCTTTCATTATGAAAATCAAAAATTCTAGGGGAGTTTTAATATGTGTGTACTTGTGAGTAGTCATATAAAAAGTTATTTTTATGTAACTCATTATTTGTTTTTATTCCAGAAAGAATTTGTTTTAATAATTAACCAGAAGAATGTATATGGCCAGTCCATCAGTTAACCTTGGTAACATGAAATGCGGGGTGGGCATTAGAATTTAAGAAATAGGAAAGAAAGATGGGAACACCTAGAAGAGGAACAAATTAAAGCCAATGAGATGTAACCCACATAAGGCATGGAATTAATTCAAATATTTTACTGAATACCACTTATGTGTCAGGTAGTGTTCTAGGTCCTGGGATACTATGTTGAAATAAACTGGCAAAAATCCATTTCCACATGGACTTTACATTCCATTGAAAAGATATAGACAATAAATAAATAGATTGTACACCCAATAGTGAGAAGAGCAAAGGCGAAAAATAGGATAGATTGTGAGAAAAGGGTGGTGGAATGGGTGTTTTTCTATTTTATAAAGGGAATGCCTCTTTTATAAGTTACATTTAGGCAAAGATATGAAGGAAATGAAAGAGCAAACCATGCAGTTATCTGGGGAAAGAATGTTCTAGTCAGGTAGAATAAATAAGTGCAGAGGCCCTTTTGGGGGAGTATTTCTGTTGTATTTGAGAAACAGGAGGAGAATACTTGTGTCCCCACTTTTTGGAACTAAGTGGAGAGACTGATAGGATATGGAAGAGAGGGCCTTTAGACCATTGCAAGACTTTAGCTGCTACTTTGAGTGAGATGGAAAGTCACTGAAAGAGTTTTGAGCAGAGGAGTGATATGATAAGATACAAGTTTTAAAAGGATCACCCTGATGTCAAGTCGAGAAGACTAAAGAGATAGTCTGAATCAAGGAACCAGTTAGGGGGCTGTTGAATTAGTCCAAGTCAGATATTATCACTTGTGTCTGATTGGTAGCTATCAGATTAATGAGAAATAGGTTCTGCTTTTATTTTTAAGGTAAAGAAGACTTCTGACCAAATGGACATACGGGGTGTTAGAAAAAGAAAGGAATTAAGGATGATTAGAAATTTTTGGCCTAAATATTTCTGGTTGGAGTTGCATTTGTTGAGATGAGTAAGCCTGTGGGAAGAACAGATTGGGGGAGCTGGGTGAAAGTGAATTGACTTTGAACTTGAAGTACCTAATTGTTAGCCATCCAGTGTTGTCAAGTAGGCATTTAGATACATGAATCTGGAGTTCTAGGAAGAGGTCTCAGCTGGTCTCTATCTGGCAATAAAAATTTGTGAATCATCAATGTTAGATGGAATTTAAATCCAAAAGACCAATTAGTCATTTAGGAGATGAGCGTAGATAGACAAGGAAAGAGCTTGCCTGGGGCACTCCAGTGTTCATAGTTAAGAGAGAAAAGGAAGAACTGACAAAGAAGACTGAGGTTGACTAGCCAGTAAGGGAGACTCATCCAGAGAGGTATCACGGAAGTCAAGAGAAGAAGTGGAGGGGCTGTTCATGTGTGTCACATTCTGTAGATAAGTCAGTTAAGATCAGAGAACTGAGAATTGATCATTGTACTCAACAGTGAAGACTGTGTTAGTGACCTTGACCAGCAGTTTCTGTGGCGAGGTGGTGGTGAAAATGTGATTGGTATGTCCAAGAGAAAAGGAAAAGATGAGAGTTTAGAGATGGGGAGTATAGACAGTCTTTTCAAGAAGTTTTTTGTAAGAAGGAACAGAGAAATGGGAAGCTGGTGGGAAAATGGGGTCAAGAATTGTTTTCTTAGATGAGAAATATTTTAGTATGTTTTCATGCTGTTTGGCATTATCCAGAGGAAAGGTGAGAAATGGGTGATGTGAGGGAGAAAGAGCATAGTTTCCTGAATAATGCTGTTGAGAAGGCATTGGGGATAGAATTTAGCCCTTAAATGGGTTGGTTTGAAGTAGAGACCATTTATGCATTGTAATAGGAAGACAGAAGCCATAGGAACAGACACTGGCAGGTGGGTGGATATATGGTAGGAACTTGTGGCAGTTTCTGATAGTTTCTGCTGTCATCATCTGATTGGAAGCAAAGTCAGTGAGAATGGAGTTGATATGGAATAGTTGTCTAGGAGGGTGGTGGTGTGAATAGATTAGGGAAATGTGTTAACAGCACTAAGGGTTCATATGAGGTTAGTGGTCAGGAATATAAATTCAGATCAGTGAGCGTGATTGTTTTCCTTAGACCAGCTTTGATGGTACAGAGACAAAAGAGGTATAAGATATGATTTGGAAGCTGTTACTAGTGCAATTAAAATATTTTAGTAAGTTTACAAAAAACCACCTCTATGAAATACAATCAACATATAATAATAAAAAAGACCTTGTGTGTATGTTTCTCATAATAACGCAAGATGAAGTCATGTGAAAAAAGAAGAAACATTTTCTACATGTCAAACATTATGTTAGAAGCTGTAGGGGCCTTGAAATTCATTTATTAATTCAACCATTTATTGAGTACTAAAATGTGTTCTATTCATTGTTCCAGGTGCAGGGGATATAGTGATGAACAAGCTAGAAGAGGTCCGTCATGAAGTTTACATTTTAGCTATAGTACATTTGGGGATGTGGCTGACAAATGTGGAGCAAGAGGGAAAAAAAAAACAGTTAGTCATCCAAATTGTCATCCTGTATGGATAATAGGTATTCAGGGAAGGATCATGTCAGTGGAAGTTTAAATATGGTCTGAGAACATAGGTCTACAATCTGTCATCCAAAAGTTTGTTTTTTGCTTTTAGAAAGCTAATGTAGTGTAGATTGGGCTACTTCTACTGTAGTGTTTAGAGTAGCACTCCTTAATCAAACATTTTAGTTCTTCTACATTAAAGTGTATGACTGTTCACAGAAATTGTAATTAAGACCAATGTGGATCCAGATCAGGTTAGGTTTTGTTACTAGTGAGTTATGAAAAATTTTTGATTTTCAGAGTTTTGAATTTTCAGTTATGAAACATCATGGAGAAGAAAGGACTTTGTACTTTTAAAGGAAAGAAAGCACATGGCCCAGAAGCAGAAATGAACATGATTTTTTAGGGACAGTAAAGAAAACTGAAATGACTAAATTATAGTGGATGTGTGTTGGAAAGTCAGGATATACAGGTTTGAGTAGTTAGAGCCAGGTTATGAAAAGCCTTGAATACCATTGTGAGGTGTTAATATATGAAGTGGTAGATGGCAAGAAGAACTGTCCTATAGAACTGGAAAGTTACTGTTACAGCTGTTTATGTGAACAAATAAAATAGAAACACACTTTAGTCAATCTGCCAATATTTGTTGAGTGACTACTTAAAGTGCTGCTGTTACTGCTATTACTAGTACTACTGATAAAATTGTTGGCACCGTCTATTGAGCCTTGCTATGTTCCAGACATTGGGCTATGCATTTTACTTACATTTCATGTAGGAGTTGTAACACAGTTATATCATATGGTCTTTGTCTTTGAAAATCTTATAAATTTGTTGAAGAGAAGGCACATAGTTTAAACTATAAAATATTCTACTTCATCAGTGGAACTTTCTAAGGGATAGGATGTTCTTTTTTCCAGATAACTGGTACTGGATCTTGATTTGGGTATATGCCTGAAATAAAGACTGGTTTGTCAGTCTTCAAGAATAATGAATTGTTTTGCTTTGGTTTTATATTCTAGTCACTAGATTATATGGCAGTCTGGTTTCCTGAGGATCTTTATTTATGTAAGAGGGTTGCCCTATATAGATTATTCAGATTCTTAGCTAAGTTATATCACCTATTGTAAAATAATAAATCTATATGCTGGTTTAAAAATACTTCATAGATTTGGGAGATTAAGTGTCCCAACTGACTATTTGCTATTAGGGAAAATTGTGTCTGGTTTTCAGAGTTTTTATAACAATTATTATCAGTCATTAATATAACGATTTAACATTTGTCTTTTTTACTAGAGCATAAGGCTTTTGTAAGTTTAGAAACTGGATCTGTTTTGTTGAATACTGTATTTCCAGGATGTTGCACAATGCCTGGCACATGATAGGTGCTCAGAGATATTTTTAAATGAATGAATGAGTAAATGAATTCAGAGCTGAACTGCATACCAGCAACAGAGATAATTCCAGCCTAAGAATAAGAATCCTAACCTAAAAAGCCTACAACGTCTTACAAAAAAGTTTGGAGCGCTGAAAGCAGCCAAAAATATGTTTTTTTACGTTCAATGAAGTTGATTTTATTTAATTAAAATGTGAGAATTATATTCCTCTGAATTTGAGAAGTGTTAAAATACATGAAATTATTTTTATCTCAGGCTATGTTTGCTTTTGCTTGACTATCAGTTGCAGACGCTTCTTGGTTGAGTTGTTAACAGTGGTTCTTAAACCACTGTTTGACTTGGACCGTACCACTACAGCTTGTTTGTGATATCTGGAGAATAATAAACTTATTCCAAAATTTTAAATTTATTTATAACTAAATGAATTTAAATCCACTTTGAAATATATTTATCTGTTTTAACCGATTTTGGATTCTATCTGACCTCCTTGTCCTCCTCCCCGTGTACTCATTTCTCATGTTAATAATTGCCTTTGTTCTGATAAATTTTTGTTATGGTCTGTCCTGCAGAGAAAGAGATGCTGGTTGCAAGTTTTGGAGATCCCTGTTTTTTATGGAACACAGTTCTGTAAAATTTTCATAAGATTCCTTGGCAATAACATACACTTGTGATGGACCCTAGAAATACTGCTATGTTAGGATTGGGTTCTGATTCCGAAGGATTTTCAAGAAAGAGTCCCTCTGCCATCAACACTGGCACACTGGTCAGCAAGAGAGAAGTAGAACTAGATAATAACACAAAGGAAGAAGAGGACCTTCGCAAGTGGAATCGGGAAAGAAACATTGAAGCAGGGAAAGATGATGGTTTGACTGATGCACAGCAACAGTTTTCAGTGAAAGAAACAAACTTTTCAGAGGGAAATTTAAAATTGAAAATTGGTCTTCAGGCTAAGAGGACTAAAAAACCTCCAAAAAACTTGGAGAACTATGTATGTCGACCTGCCATAAAAACAACTATCAAGCACCCAAGGAAGGCACTTAAAAGTGGGAAGATGACAGACGAAAAGAATGAACACTGTCCTTCAAAGCGAGTAAGTAGAATTCCCCAAAACAATATGTAATTATTAACAATATTTGAATTTCTACATTAATTTTTATCGAGCTTACATAAATATTCCAGAAAGTTTAATTTTAATCTTTATATATTATTTCCAAATAGTCTGTTTTGTGAGCTTAAAACAGGCTTTGAGGCTTTTCAGAGATGTGAGCCATACGATAACCATGTATTTTTTGAATTTATAAGATTATGGCAAATACTTTAAATGAGTGTATATTCAGATTGCTGCTCTTATGTGGCCTAGTGGAAAGAATATTGGATTTGTAGTTAGAAAACCTAGAATTGAATCTTGCCTTCCTGTTTACTAACAATGTGAATGTAGACAAATTAACAGAAGAAATGAAGGCTCAAAGATGTTAAATGGTTATAATACCACCTAGCGTTCAGGATGGTTGCAAGGATCCATTCACTAACATATTAAAAGCTTTTGTTAAATGAAATGTTACATGCAAGAATTAATTCCTTTTGTTCCTCATAAGGCAAATTAATATATTAAAGATTGTCCCCCTATTTCCCACTAGTTATCCACACATAATAACTATTTTTTCTTAATTCTGTCTAATAAAGATAGTAAATTTGTTTTAGATCATGTCTTGACCACAAGTTCATTTACTCTCTACAATATCTAATTTCAGGTTGTAGGTACCATATGTGCCTACAAACGGATTTAAATTTATGCATGCGTAAGTAAAACAGTGGATCTAGGTAGAAAGAATTGACTTAACATTTTGGCTAAAATTCTGGAATATTCCTAACTGTGTAAAATAACTTGGTTTTACTGTTGATTCCTTAACATCAAATTTATGTGCTTTCTTCATGATGCAGACTGTGGTATCCAGAAATTTTGTTTTCCAAATTGCATTAATGTCCAGAAATTTTTAGTAGTTGCCATTCTGCATAGGATCATAGAAATATAAGGTAGCCTGGGTTATTTTATTGATAAAATCAGCTGTGGATGAGTTAGATTTTAAGTCAAGAAATAATGAGTATTGTACCAATTCTTGGAAAAAAATTAACTGGATGAATTTTAGCTAAGTTGATTAATATACCCTGAGCTTTATTTTCCTTATATCTATTCCTGCTAACCTAAAGAATTTTCATAAGGGCTATTCAAAAAGTTTTTATCCAGACCTTTTTACTTGAAGCAATGTTAGAGCTTGTCTTGCACAGCTAATTTTTACAGGGCTCCAACATGATGTCTTTAGTTATCTTTCTGTAGTGTTTTTTTCTAAATAGTGCTAATGATAAGGTTTTTGTACTGAAAAGATTTTACCCACAATACACACTTACTCTAAATATATAAGTAGTTTATATCTTACTTACCTTGTTTGCAGTCTGTGGTTCCTGAGGAAAGGTATCTATATACTTAAAAAAACTGCTGGTAATGGATAAGTGTTTATTTTTCCAGCAGTTACTATAGCATAGGATGTTGAATATATTAGTTCTTAATAAGTAATGGAAAAAGCATGAGTTATGGGATCAGAACCATTTTCAAATACTGGCTTAATAACAGTACACAGGCAGTTTGGTTTATCTTAACTGAGCTGTGGTTTCTCATTTATAACACGGTAGTGTTAATGCCTATCTTAAATGCTTATATAAAGAATTACGTTTTAATAACCAAGACTTGGAAACAACCCAAGTACCCATCAACAGATGATTGGCTTAAGAAGATGTGGTATGTATACACAATGGAATATTACTCAACCATAAAAAAGAACGAAATACTGCCATTTGCAGCGACATAGATGGACCTAGAGAATATTATGCTTGGTGAAGTAAGTCAGAGAAAGGCAAATATGATATGATACCACTTATGTTTGGAATCAAAATAATACAAAGGAATTTATATGCAAAACAGAAACAGACTCACAGACATAGAAAACAAACTTATGGTTGAAAGGGGGAGAGGGAGGGAAAATTAGGAGTGTGGGATTAACTGATACAAACTATTATGCATAAAATAGATAAGCAACAAGGATTTACTGTATAGCACACAGAATTATATTCATTATCCTGTAATGAAATATCTGAAAAAAAAAACTGAATCACTTTGCTGTACACCTGAGATGAATACAGGATTGTAAATCAATTTTACTTCAATTAAAAAAAAGAATTAAATTTATATGTAGTATCTAGCATGTGATAGATTCTTGTGAATGTTCTCTTTTCCTTTTTACAGCCTAAGATAGGGCTCCACAACCTGGGATCTCTGTAAAGCTTTAGATGAGTATGGTTGCCCTCAGAATATGATAATCTATGCAGAATTTTGTGTGTTTGGGTATTATTTTTACATAGCTCTCAGCAGCATCTCAAAAGGGTTCATGACTCCAGAAAGATTAACCATCAGTGGCTAAGGAGGGAAAGATGGACTATTATGAGGCATGCTGATAGTCTAAAAAAGCTTTGGCATTTGGTTTGGTTTGGTTTTACTTACTTACTTACTTACTTATTACAGCATAGTCAGTTTACAATGTGTCAATTTCTGGTGTACAGCATAATGTTTCAGTCATACATATACATATAATCATTTTTGTATTTTTTCATTATAGGTTACTACAAGATATTTGTTTTATTTACTTTAAAGCAGGGCTTTACCATATATAACCAAAACATTTCCCCCCTGATTCTTCAAAAGTCTTTGGGTTTTTGTCATTGCTGCTTTTAAAGCAAATATTAGGCCTTGGATTTCTAGTAAAAACATAGAAATAAAGATCATATATTTTATCTCTTAATAGAATTTTTCTTTCGGCAGTGTTCAGAGGACAGAAACAAGACCCTTTGAAAAAATAATTTGCAATCATGATTAGTACTGAATGATTGTTAACTTTTTACATATTTAAAAGCAAAACTCAAGTTCAATTCCATGAGTGAAATTTTCCCATTATTGAATCACGTGATATAATTTTAGATTTATAGTAGTTTACTCATGGACTTCATTATTTAGAGTGATTCAAATATACCATTTTTTTAAAAAAATTCAGTCCACAGTTTTGGAACAGGCACGTAAATGACTAAAGTTTAAAGTTTAGTTCTTCCTTTGAGAAATATTAGCTGCTCTTCACATCTTTTAATTAAAGTTATATAAGTTACAGATTTTAAGGGTTCTAATTTTTTTAAATGTGTTTTCCACCAGTTTTATTGAGATATAATTGAAAAACAGTATGGTGTAAGTTTAAGATGTACTTGGTTTACTTTTAATTTATTTTGAGATTTACCTTTCTGTATTACGTTTTGGCAAAACCAAAAAATTTCATAACATTCAGTGTTGGCAGGAATATAGGGGAAACAAGCACTCTTATATGTTGTTGGTAGACAGTAAATTGATATAGTACCTTTTGAGAGTAGTACTTGTATCTGTCACAATTAAAAGTGGGCAATTCCTTGATTCCACAGTGTCTTTTCTGAGAAGCTTCTATAGAATACTTGCAGGTATATGCCAAGATATATATATAAGATATTTATTTAAAGTATAGATTCCTGATGCCTTCTTATTGATTCTGACTCAGTATGACTGGGTACTTTTAAAAATACCTTTATTGAGATATTATTCACATATCATATTATCCACCCATTTAAATTGTACAGTTCAATTTTTTAAAATGGTTTTTGGTCTATTACATTATTAAAATTTAAAATTGTGGTAAAATCTATTTGATATTTAATATAGAAGTTGTATAAATTCAGTGATATTAATTACATTCACAGTACTGTACAACCATCCCCACTATCTATTTCCAAAACCTCATCACCCCAAACAAAAATTCTATAATTATTAAGCAGTAACTCTGTATCACTCTTCCCCTAAGCCTCTGTCTCTATGGAATTGCTTATTCTAGGTACCTCATGTAAGTGAAATCTTAAAATATTTGTCCTTTTGTGTCTGGTTTATTTCATTTAGCACAGTGTCTTTTAAGTTCATTCATGTTGTAGCATATACCAGAACTTCTTCCTTTTTGTAGCCAAATAATATTCCATTTTACATTTATATCACATTTTGTTCATCTATTAATAAGCTCTGGACACTTGGATTTCTTTCACATTTTGGCTATTTTGAATCATGCTGCAATGAACATTGGTATAAAACATCTGTTTGAATTCCTGCTTTCAATTCCTTTGGGTATATACTTAGGAGTAGAATTGCTGGATCCTCTAAGTCTATATTTAGTTTTTTGAAGAACTGTCAAACTGTTTTCCATAGCAGCTACACCATTTCATATTCCCATTATGGGAGTGCATGGGGGTTTCAGTTACTTCATGTCCTCATCAACACTTGTTATCTTCTGTGTGTGTTTTAAATAATAGCCATTCTAAAGGGTATGAAGTTGTGTCTTACGGTGAACTTGCTTTGCATTTCCCTAATGACTAATGATGTTGTATATCTTCTTTGGAGAACTGTCTGTTTAAATCTTTTGATTATTTTTGAATTGTGCGGTTTTTTATTGCTGAGTTTTCAGGGTTCTTTACATATTCTGTGTTTAAGACATAACTAATTTTTTTTTCCATTTTGTGAGTTGTCTTTTTCACTCTTCATTGTCCTCTGATGCACAAACATTTTTAATTTTGATGGACTCCAATTTGTTTTTCTTCTTTTGGATATCATATCCAAGATACCACTGCCAAATCTGAAGTCATGAAGATTTTCCCCTATAGTGTCTTTTGAAGGTTGTATAGTTTCAGCTCTTATGTTTAGGTCTTTGAGATATTCTTAGGTATCCCTCTCATCCTGAACTTGCTCTCTGAATTCAGAAACTGATTAAGATAGCAAAGGATACTTTGGACATAAAACTTACTAAAAATTTAATGTTTAAGAGTATGGGTATTGAACTAGCAAATATTATTTTGATTAAGTAATATACTCCTATGATTTAGAACTTAAAAGATAAAAAAGGAAACAATGAAACATTGTTACCATCATTACCCATCTCTCCCCTCTGAGTACTCAGATCCATTTCGGAATCTCCTTTTAGGCAATCATGTGATAACCCCCTACTAACTATGATAATAGTTAAGCAGAACAATCATTTCTCAACCAAAGTGAAGGAAACTGTTCTGTGTATTAAATGTGTCTTACTTGGAAGTTAATATCACATTAAGAACAAATTTTTGGAACCATACTTGGAGCAAAGAAACTTCCTGGAGTATAATTCCTATTAATATCAGTGCCTTTGCTATCTCCCACAAATATATTATGTATATACATGCAAATACATGTAAATCCCCCCCATTTAAAAATATAATTGGTAGCATACTATATGCAATGTTCTGTGTCATACTTTTTTCATTTAAATAATGTATTGGTATATTCTGGAGATTTTTCCATACAAAAACTAAGAGAGCTTCTTTAGCCCTTTGAAACATGGGTTACAAGTGTATTTTTTCCAGTGTGTCATTGGTCTTTACATCTTGCTTATTTTATTTTGCCATGCAGAAATCTTAAGTTTTTTTTTAACCAAATTTAATTAATCTTTCCTCTTACAACTTCTAGAACTTGACATATCATTAGAAAGGCCTTTACTCCAAATTTATAAAAGATCTCCTTGTATTTTTAATAGGAATTTTTTAATGTTTCATTTTAAACATACAAATATTTGATCCATTTGGAGTTTATCATGAGTTGTGGATCCATTTTTATCTTTTTCCAAATATCTAGATGTTGTCGCAGCACTTTTAACTAAAAAGTCTTTGTGTGTGTGTGTGTGTGTGTGTGTATTAGGGGGAGTAATTAGGTTTATTTGTTTTCATATATTTATTTTTGAATGGAGGCACTGGGGACTGAACCCAGGAACTTGTGCACACTAAGCACATACTCTACCACTGAGCTATACCCTCCCCTCTAAGAAGTCTTTTTCAGTCCTCAGATTTGTGATACTATCTTTACCATACACTGAATTTCCACATGTGCTTGGATATGGTCTGATTTCCCACTTTGTGTCATTGGTCTGTGTTTATTTGCCAGCATGATAGTTTTAATTAGTATATTTATATCTGGTAGGGCTAATCCTTCCTCATTACTCATATTTTAGAGTGTTCCTTGCATTCTTGCCTAGTTTATAAACTTAATGTCATTTGAATAAAAATAAAATGTTTTTTTCTAGAACTTGTCCAATTGATTATAAAATTCATATTTTGTTCATCCTTATCTGTAGTTAAACTTGGAACCTAATTAGAGGATAATTTCCTTGAGAAGCTCTGAATTTACTTAGCCAGGAATTGGTGTGTTACTAACACCTTTCCTCAGGTCCCCACTTTGCCTCTAGGCCGTAGATTGATGCATTTACCCTCTGGGCAACCGTGCCTACTTAGGTCAACCTTCTTTTTTCATTTCTTTTGGTTCCCTTAGAGATTATTCTTACTTCCTATGAGGCCAGCAGTGCAACAAGCTGACATCTTATGCTGGATAGAGTTACTTTGTTACAGTAGAAGGATCTTCATGGTATTTATCCTGCCATATGGCTAGAGTGGAAATCACCTGATTGTTTTATAAGAAATACATTCATTATTAATTTTATAATAGATTTTCCTGTCTCATTTTTGTTTTAGTGGAAAGAAATATTTTCTTTTAAATTTCCTATAAAAATTTTGTTTTGGCTATCTTGCAACTTCATGTAGTGTCTGTGTCATTTCATAAGTTGTCAGAATGATACAGTCATTCTTCTAAAGCAGTATTTTAGAAAGGGAAAATAGAGGTGGAAGTCATAATATTTACTTAGAGTTATCACACACCAACTTGAGGAGGGGCAGTTGTACCTTCCATACAAGCATTTAAACAAAATTCCAGTTTTGGAATTGTGCAGCATAGCTAGTTACACATGATCCAGTTACTTAGGATACTAAGCTTAAAAAAAAATGTGCTTTTGTAGCAAATGAAAAATAACCAAAATACCTGTTTCCTTAACAGGTGATTAAAACTGAAACTTCTGTGAGCAGAAAGGGATTAGAGGGATATTTCAGTACCACTATATGCTGATTACGAATTAGGTCAAATAGCATTGAGATTTGGTGCTAAGTTTTTGTCATTGACTAGTTTATTTGATGTCATTTTACCCTAGTTGAGTGGTCTGAATGAGCACAATGAATTATAAACATAATTTACAGCTGTAATTATAATTTTTTTGCCAAAAGATAGTTTTCTGTTTAGAAAAGAAACACCACCCGCAGTACCTCCATTTAAATAAATAAGTAAACAAATAAACTTAATTACCTCCTCTTCCAAAAAATAAAAAAAAAAAGAAAAAAGAGAGAGAGAGAGAAGAAACACCTGTGCTGACTTAATAGTTTACTTAAGAAAGTCTCTTGGGTGGGAAGGGACAGACTGGGATTTCAAAATGTAGAATAGGTAAACAAGATTATACTCTACAGCACAGGGAAATATATACAAGATCTTGTGGTAGCTCACAGAGAAAAAAATGTGACAATGAATATATATATGTTCATGTATAACTGAAAAATTGTACTCTATGCTGGAATTTGACACAACATTGTAAAATGATTATAACTCAATAAAAAATGTTAAAAAAAAAAGAAACGGTCTCTTGGAAATGTAATTTTGAATTTCAGGGAAGTGATTTTTATGGAGAATTATTAAAATCCAAGTAGTCTAACTAAGGCCTGTCAGCCTGAGATTTTATTAAATTATAAAAATGATAGATTGATGTAGTTTCCTTAATAAGAAAATATACAGATAATAATAGCAGAGCTCTTGCTCAATATGGTTAATTTGCCTAGTAATTACCTTAAATAATTATTTTTGTTTAGGTATTAGTAACACACCTAATGTCTGTTGCACTTTGTTTATTTTTACTGAAGTATAGTTAGTTTGCAATGTTTAGTCAACTTCTGATGTATAGTATAGTGATTCAATTATACATATATACTCCTTTTCATATTCTTTTTCATTATAGGCTATTACAAGGTATTGAGTATAGTTCCTTGTACTATACAGGGGGAGCTTGCTGTTTATTCAGATAATTTTATATTTAGGAGTTGATACCTGCAAATCCCAAACTCCCAATTTATGTCTCCACTTCCACCCCCTTGCCCTCCTGGTAACCACAATTTTGTTTTCTATGTCTGTGAGTCTGTTTCTGTTTTGTAAATTGTCTGTTACCCTTTAGATAATTAATCATAGGACTAATATTTTACTTTGTACTTTTCACAGAGGAGGATCAAATTTTGTATCCCTTAATTTTTAACATAATCTCTAGACTACAGCATTGTTTGATTTATATATTCCTCCATAAAATATTTGAGTGCCTATCCTTTGCAGTAAACAAGTAATTATGACATAATAATGTGATAACTTCCATAATAGAAATACAGGATGTTTATAGAATCACAAAATTGTTGGGAGAAGATGGTGAGCAGGAGAGTATGCAAGGAAACCGTTACAGAGGAGCTTATATTTAAAATTAGGTGTTGACATTTTTGTTAGAATTTACTAGAAAGGGAAGGGCTTCGGGGGCAAAAGTAAATAGTAAAGGACAAAAGTGCATTTAGCATGACTCCCATTTGTCAGTTATATAAAACAAGACTTTGAGAGCCCTTTAGTGTAGGTGAGCACTAAGCAAATATAAAGAATAGAGGGCGAGTGGGGTACTTACATAATCAACTCTTTGTATTGCACTCAAAAATTTAGGGAACCACTGGTTCATTTTTTTATCTACTTTTTTTGTATCTACTTTTTTTGTAACAGATCTTGAGTTGAAGTTTATTTTTTCTCTTTTCTGACTTACAAAGTGGGTTTTAATTTTAAAATCATGCAATATTGCTTTTAATGCTGTAAAATTTTAAAGTAAAAATTGTATGACCATACCCATTTGTTTTTAGGATTTTTTTGTTTTTAAAGTTTTGTAGTCCTACTTTATATTACTATTCCTCATTTATTTTATAGTTAAATTTTCTTTTTGGAAAGTTTTTCTATTTGAGAAATTTAGGATTACTTGTAGTTGTAGTAAGTAGGAACCCTGTCATTTGTAACTGTAATGTTAAATCTTACCAAAGGTATAGTACTTGAATTTTATTTTACAAAGCTGTTAGTAGCGAACTACCTTGGTCTTCATACAGGAGTGAAAGTCAAGCAGGAATATTGGGGCAGATTGATAGAGCTTCTTGAGGACACAGAAGTACAACAGCAGATGGCATTAGAGATCAGGTTTAAGGATGAGTTGCAAGGATTTAACTATTAAGAGGGAAGGAAAGTGAGGTGTATTGGAGATTCAGGGTACAGCTGACAAAGCTTAGCATGACCCTTGGCTGTTATTGGTCTGTTTAAAGATTATCTGTAGGTATATGTGTATTTTTTTTAAAAATCAGCTACTTCAAAATCTAGCAATTAAGGATTCTCTTCCAAGAAGAAAAGGAAACTTGTTATATGTCTGATAACCCCTTCTCCCCCACTAATTAATAGGTGGAAAAATATGAAGATATCATACAGGATCTATTTAATAAAACGTTTGCTTCTTCATTATAAATATCACTTTGCACCAGCAAATGCCTAATGTCAGAAATTAAGAGAGGTGTATATGCAAAACAGAAACAGACTCATAGACATAGAATAGAAACTTGTAGTTGCCAAGAGAAGAGTGGGAAGGGATAGACTGGGAGTTCAAAATTTGTAGATGTTGACAGGCATATGTAGAATAGATGAACAAGATTATACGGTATAGCATAGGGAAATATATACAAGATCTTGTGGTAGCTCACAGCGAAAAAAAATGTGATAATGAATATATGTATGTTCATGTATAACTGAAAAATTGTACTCTACGCTGGAATTTGACACAACATTGTAAAATGACCTTAACTCAATAAAAAATGTTAAAAAAAAAAGAGAGAGGTATATATGATTAAGTAAAGACCTACCTGGAAAGGGGGTGGTAGTTTGCATATTAACTGTGGCTTCCTTGAAACCTATTAATATAAATATGAGTCTTCAAGCTGGATTTATGATGTTCCCAAGGCTTCAGTTTCTCTAAAATCTATTATCTGAATTGAGAGAATACAGATTAGCAAAAGAAGATAATGTCTCAAAGATGTCAGAAATAAGTATTATTAAAGTGAAATTGTAATGAGAACTCACACTTTAAACAAAATAGGTTCTGAACTATTAAATTTGATCTTTTCTACTTTTTATTTTTTTAACAGCTAAGTCCTGATATATGTATATTTTACCTTCATTTTTGGAAAACATTTCGAAGTCAAGTATACAAGCTTGCAATAAAGTTCTGCTACTGTATTAGGAAATCAGAGTTTAGAGATGAGCAAATGCATTTTTGACACAAATTCACAGATGAGAGATATATACTCTAGAATATTTTAGCTGTTTTTAGCCAAGCTACGAAGAATTACTAACATCAGAGTATATATGTGAAAGCAAAAAGATAATCCTAACAGTTGCAGGATTCAGTACTAACTTTCACAGTAAAAACAATGAAATAAGGTGTAATCAGCTTCTGAACCTCACCTTTTCATTTTTTTGCCAAAATTGCTGTGATTATCCTGTAGTTCCTTGTCTAGCCCTTGATTTCACGGGTAGGTGGCTAAAGAGGACTGCTGAAGAAATCACAGGCAGATACTGAAAATTACAAGCCAAAGGCAGGGAAGCTTGGTAACTTTTCTTCTTAACCTGTTTGTTACTTATGGCTGAAATTCTCAAACAAGTGGAAATTCTAGACATACTTGGTGACATGTTTTTCTTCTTTTTGTTTCGGCCTCAAAGTAAATTGTCTAAAATAAAAATGAAAAATTAGAAAAATAAATTTAAGATTACTAAACCCCTAAATAAGAAGTAAAAAAGTTTCAGTATACAATAGAGAAAGGAAGTAGGATGAGGTAGTGGAAAGATTCACCTCAAATGTCACCCAATTCTTTGAAATACTCCCTGAACCCTTCCAGGCAGATTTAGTTACTCTAACTCCTGTGCTTCCCATGCATATATTTCTCTGTTTTTTAACATAAATCACGTTATATTGCAGTTATTAATTTACTTGTCTTTCAGTCAATACTCCTTGAGTATTGGGGTGATCTTTTTAGTTTTTGCTTTTTACGATCAACACAGAATATGCTTTAAAAAGAGTTCAATAAGATATGGACTGTGGGTTTATATCTGTAAGCATAAAACAAATACTACCACCACCACCACCAAAAACATAATCTATAGTTTTGTCAATTTTAATAAGTTAGTATTAGTGGTAGCAGTGCTGTTGCTACCAATGGCTGTTTAATGAATTTCCTAGTAAGGTACCACCTTGGTGATTACCCTTATAGTAGGTCAGACAGAAACATTCCTGTAAGTATTTTATCACAACACAGAGTGGTGAACTAAGCTATGCTATCTCCATTTAAAAACAACCCCACATTAGGCTCTTAGTTTAATAAAACATTTTAGTTGTCAGACACCTTTTGAAAGCATTTAACACATCTTAGTGACCCGTCCACTAAAAGATGGTACCAGATTGTTACCAAGCAGGGGCTCTTACGCTCACTGTGTAGAAAGCCAAACTCTGACAGTGGGTTTTTACAGCAAAGTAAGAGTTTCTTTACAGGGCGCCAACCAAAGAGAATGAGCAGCTCATGCCCACATTAGGGGAGAGGGTCATAGAGTTCCTCGATCAGGTCGTGGACCTTCTTCACATTGATTGGCGGTGAGGTGACAGGGTGATGTTTTGAGAATCTCAGCCTTCTGGTACCATCCAGCCTGGTAGGTGCTTGTACTCACCATCCTCCATCTAGGTAGGAGTCTTAGTTTCTACAGAACAACTCCAAGGTTTGCATCAGATTGTTATCTGTGTCCCTTCAGAGGAACCAGGAGGCTTGTAACTGTTGCCCTAATCATTAACTGCTTGAGCCTGCTCTTTGGAGCTTCTAGAAGGCCTAGGAGACCAAAAAAATTTTTTTAAACAAACAAGAAATGGGGGGCACAGAGGGAATTTTTTACCCAGGAAGGCCCCACACGGTCCTGCTTGGTTTCAGTCCCCCCTTTTCTTTAAATACTTGTGAATCCTGAGGGAAACCGGGCGGGACAAGAAAGAATAAAATTTTGGAGAGATTAGTCATAAACACAGTAAGGAAATTTAGTTTTAGGGAGACTCAGTTTCAAAATGAGCCCAAGTGAAACTGTTTTTATTCTTAATACTATCTGGTATGTTTACCTAGTGCCTTTTTTTTTTTTAACCGTTTTTTATGTTTAGGCTCCATAGCTCTAACCAGAGAATTTGAGACTTGCTAAATAGAAGATGGTCACATTCTCCTCACCAGTAATTTGTGGGCTAGGTGCCATCTATGAGTGTAGTCTTTCTTCTACCAGCTTATGAGAAGGTCCAGAGTATAAGTCCACATTATCCTGCCGTTACCTTTCCATTCCATGTTCTTGTCAAAGGTTATTCAAGCAGGAGGACCTGATGGTATGTAGGTATCACCAGTCCTGCTTTGCATGGAGTTCTGTTGTCTTACTTCATATTAGTTGTTTCCTTTGAAAGCTGCTTGAGCTAGAATTATTTTGTAGTAGAGAAAAAGAGAACAGTTGGCAGAGAGCCTAGCTTCTCCATGGCAGAGGCTATTATGCAAATTCTCCTGGATCCTCACATTTCAGTATGCTTTCTTTTCTCCGTTTAACATACCCAAAACAGATCGCTAAGGGGACAGCCACAGTCTGTCCTAAGCCTTGGAGACAAAACAAGGAAGGTGCCACTCTTTTCCCAGAGTATCATCCATTGTAGAAGCATATGCTCCCATAAATGGAGGGGGAAAGCAGATCCCTTCTCTTGCATTGTTCAGCCTCTGCTATAAGTGTACCAGGAAGATTAAAACTACCATAATTAGTTTCATCAGGTTCATCCTCAATTCTTGCTTTCATTTCATAGTAGAAACTTTTCTAATCAGTGCTGCATTTAGCTGAGCAGTTCACTTCCTTTTAAAGTGTAGCATGTTAAGGATATGTGTTTTGAGTCTGTACTGTGGTTTGTTTTAATGGTGTACATAAGGAGGTATGGTGAATTGAATGTTTCTCATTTCATTGTTGATCTTGCTAATGGGAAAAGTCATTATTGAAACAAATTGATAGAAGGCATAACTTCCTTAGTCCCAGAGAATTAAGCCTAAATATCATCACCTTGACTCACTAATTCACATGCTGCTTTTTATGGTTGTCTGTTCATATCTTTTATTTCATTTTAATGACTGTAAATCATTCCAGAGATCTTCATATACAGACTGCTCCGTAAGTGCACATTGCTAATAAATTCTGAGATACAGCTGCATACAAATGAATGAAGAGTTTGGGGGAAACATCAGAATTAAAGGCTCTATATGATGAGATAAAACCCAGAGCTTTTATGAAACTTAATATTGAGAAAAGTTTGAATACATGATGAAAGAGAAGTTTTTTCTCATCTTGGCGTCACTTTGTGAGTCAAAACCACTGGTACATTGTTCTAAATTGCACCTCCTTCCCAATTAGATAGGGATTTGTGGGGAGAAATCCTGAGAGAAAGACTATAGATTAACTTAGATATGTGCTGTGGGTGTGATTTTTTTTTTTTCTCTTTAGGAATAAACTAGGTATAAAGAAGAATCTAAAGACTTTTTTCCCTATGCTGTTGATAATCTGGGACAGATTGGCATCTTACATTTGTTCCTTAAATTATATTCAGTTGCAAGAAGAGCTCTTTGCTGATAGTAGTTTACGTTACATAGTAATTTCCATATTGTTATTACTGTTATTTTTTATTATAATGTTCTCTGAAGGAATTAAAATTCCTCTAGTAGTATATGATTTTTGCCATAAAAATCTCATTGCCTAACAATGTAGAGTATCACAAGGTATTATCTTAGGTTATAAAAATGTCGTATTTGTACACTCTGAATTTTTATAATTTTTTTTCCCATTTGAAAAATAAAAATCTTTCTTGGTGAAGAGCTGCCCTATATGTGTAACTATTGTGTATACCTTTTAACCAAGCAGTTGCACTTTTAGAGTTGATCTGAGGGAAATAATTGGACAAGTAGGCAAAGATTTAAATAATGATATGTTCATCATTATATTACTTAAAATAAGAAATAGCCAGAAACTATTTATGAAGCAGCCCATAGGAGGTTGATTTTATGAATTTTGAACTATTATGAAACCAATGAATTGATAGGATAACTCTTGATTTATTTGTATAGAAAAGTGTCTTCTTTGTAAGGTATTGTTTAAGTGGGCTGTGAAACAGCAAGCACTTTTGTGAAAGAATGTACATGTGTATATGATGAAGTTTCTGAAATGTAAAAATGTTTATCTGTGGATGATAGTATTTATATTTCCTTTTTTAATGAGCATACTTTTCTATTTGCTTTCATGTTGAAAAAAATGATATGCCTAAAAAGATGTTTTGATACAATATTTTTTCCTTTTATTTATTTATTTAAACATTTTTTATTGAGTTACAGTCATTTTACAATGTTGTGTCAAATTCCAGTGTAGAGCACAATTTTTCAGTTATACATGAATATACGTATATTCATTGTCACATTTTTTTTCACTGTGAGCTACAAGATCTTGTATGTATTTCCTTATGCTATACAGTATAATCTTGTTTATCAATTCTACATTTTGAAATCCCAGTCTATCCTCTCCCACCCCCATCCCCTTGGCAACCACAAGTTTGTATTCTATGTCTATGAGTCTGTTTTTGTTTTGTATTTATGTTTTGTTTGTTTGTTTTATTTTAGATTCTGCATATGAGCGATCTCATATGGTATTTTTCTTTCTCTTTCTGGCTTACTATGCTTAGAATGACATTCTCCAGGAGCATCCATGTTGCTGCAAATGGCATTATGTTGTCGGGTTTTATGGCTGAATAGTATTCCACTATATAAATATACCACATCTTCTTTATCCAGTCATCTGTTGATGGACATTAAGGCTGTTTCCATGTCTTGGCTATTGTAAATAGCACTGCTATTAACATTGGGGTGCAGGTGTCCTTTTGAAGTAGGGTTCCTTCTGGATATATGGCCAGGAGCGGGATTCCTGGGTTATATGGTAAGTCTTTTCCTAGTCTTTAGAGGAATCTCCATACTGTTTTCCACAGTGGCTGCACCAAACTGCATTCCTACCAGCAATGTAGGAGGGTTCCCTTTTCTCCACAGCCTCTCCAGCATTTGTCATTTGTGGACTTTTGAATGATGGCCATTCTGACTGGTGCGAGGTGATACCTCATTGTAGTTTTGATGTGCATTTCTCTGATAATTAGTGATATTGAGCATTTTTTCATGTGCCTACTGATCATTTGATACAATATCTTTTTAATTGGCTAACATGATACACTCTCTTAAAAATGATGCCTCTTACTGCTAGCTGTCATTTTAAGGCATGCTTAGAAATGTAAGAGAACAATATCACCAGTACCAAATATAGTTTTCATCTACTTGTTAATATCTCATTCATTCAGTTCATCCAGTGCCAGAATTTGGAAGAAAAAAATCTTTGAAACGAAAACCAAATTATCTGCATTTTTTTGGTTTTATTTTCCCCTTCCCATAGTTCATTTACTGTGAGATATTTCTGATAAAGATGAAAAGTTAGATTTGAGTATAGTCCTTTAACAGGTTAAGGAAACTGGATGTTTCTACTTTCTTTTAGACAGAATTTTTAAAATAACTTTTTATTTAAGTATAACATAAATATAAGTGTAGCAACACAATAAATTTTCACAAACTCAAGCCATCCCATGTAACCAGCTTTAAGTTTAAGAAATAGAACATTACCAGCACCCATCAAGATCTTATGCTCTTTCTTGTTACTACTCCACACTAGGGGTAACCATTTTCCTGCCTTTTGATATCATAATTAGTTGTGCCTATTTGCTGACTTAATATAAATGGAGTTATATGGTACACACTTTTATGATGGATCCTTTCACCCAGTACTGTTTGTGAGCATTATCCATGGCATGCTATTGCACATAGTTATAATTTGTTCAGACAGATTTTTTAAGGTAAGTTTTAAAAATTGAAAGTGTCACAATTTTCATATGTAAATATATTTTAAAATACTTAATAAAGCCTTTTAGTTTTTGAGCTTTAAAAAGTAACTGTAAAATTGCAGAATGGGATATTACAGAATAATTAAAATTATTTCTTTAATAAGGTAGAAAGAAAATGTAAAGATTTCTTTAATTGCAAACTTTTTATGTCAGTTGTACATGAGACCCAAAAAAGCCGGTTTACTCTTAACAAAGTTGTAAGGGTCCCATCCAAAAGAAGAGGTAGTTCCCTTAATTCTGAATTGATCAGATAGTGGTTGTATTGTGTTGTGCTTTAGTGAAAGAGGAATGTTGTCAAACTGAAACATGCCCATCAGGAAATGACCAGAAAGAAGTGAAACTGCTTGGGGCAGAAAGTTGAATATGCTGGTTGATTTCAAATGTATGAAAAGCTGTTGGAAAGAAGTGGATTAGTCTTTAATGTATGTAATTTGAGAAAGTGAGACTCAAACCAGTAAATGAAAATTGTGAAAAAGAGATTTTACTTCACTCTTAGGAAGAATTTTTTTAAAATAAACACATTTCATTATGGTAAATTTCAAATAAAAAAGTAAAATGACTGGTGCAAAGTGCAGAGGCTAAAGATGTGTACCTATCACCAGGATAATTTGTACATTTTCTACTTCTTGGAAATAGTCTATTCAACAAGGAGTCTTGGTCCATTTTAATGGGAAATGGTATTTAGAGACCTCAGTCTTTATGGTTATTAGAGGTGTTTATTGCTACTGGGTTTCCATTGTTTTTAGAAATATTGTTGATAGAGGTAGAGGAAAAATACGTGTCTTTTAAAAACTTCAGGTATTTCTAATTCCAACTTAAAATTACAGAGATTTTACTTGACTTCTTTGATTTTATATTGTATCTCTTTTTTTCTCCCAAAATACTGGTTCCTAATTATTATTCATATAGTAATTTATTTGATCTATACATCTGTCAGTCATTTATATATCTAGATTCAAAATAACTATACCACTGCTGCCATTAATATATTCATTGGATGCAATGTAAGATTTCTTTACCATCAGTCTTTTTGTTTTTACAACGTATAGTCTAAATACTGTGTTTCAAAGTAATTCAAAATAATTACTTTCCATATAGTTGTGTAATTAGTTTGATAACTAGATATATTTGAATCCATTGTTTTCAGTATTTAGAGATTTGCAGTATTTTTCTTTATAATTTTGTTTCTTAAATATGTAAAACTCTTAATTGCAAAGTCAGAACCATAAAGCAAGTGCATAGAGATCTAACTTCTAGACCTGTTTCCTCCCTCATAAGTCACTATTTTCATTAATCTTTGGCTTATTCTTCTACTTTACTATAACCAAAAATGTATATATATTCATATTCCTTTATTCTCATGTTCCTATGGTTGCATGTTATACCCACTATCTTGCTTTTTTTACTTAACAGTACATCTTAAAGATCATTCCAAAGCAGTGTGTTGACTCCTCTTTTTTCCCTCCGCTTCATAGCGCTCCATTGCACAGATATACTTTTGTTTATTCAGTCAGCCCCCTATAGATAATCATTTAGACTATATTTTAGGGTTTTGCTATAAAATAGTGGAATGTTTTATAGCTTTTTGCAGATGTTAGATTTTTGCCAGTATGTCTTGGGTTAAATATCCTAAAAGTGGTCAAAGGAGTAAATGCATGTGATATTTTTCTAGTTATTTTCAATTTCTATTCCATAGATATACCATTTCATGTACAGTACATTTCCATATATGCTCAAATTTGTTTTTGAGTTTTCTATTCTGGCCCATTGGATCTTCTGTCTTTTCATGTGCTAAACTGTTTTAGTGATAGAGGCTTT
This sequence comes from Vicugna pacos, assembly GCF_048564905.1. Classification (NCBI taxonomy): domain Eukaryota; kingdom Metazoa; phylum Chordata; class Mammalia; order Artiodactyla; family Camelidae; genus Vicugna; species Vicugna pacos. The sequence goes on from NC_133007.1 coordinate 25,213,960, forward strand.
AAAAAAATGACTTAATATTTGGTACAGTTATCCCCTTGCTTCTTTTTAGATTTTGCTAGTTATTCTTGCCTATCTGTTATTTCCAATGAGTGTTGTAACTTTATTTATTTCTGGAAGGAATCTTGTTGGTATTTTTATTGTGATCCCATTAAACTTGCATAGGGAAAATTTTCATCTTTATGTCTTCCTGTCCACAAACAAGTATGTCTTTACATCTGTTCAAGTCTTTCATTTGTATTTTATAGTAAAGGAAAACTCTATATGTCAATTATACCTTAATTAAAAAAGAATCTTTGGTGGAACATGAAGGCAATAAACTCTTTAGAGGGGGAGGCTGAAGCTCAGTGATAGAGTGAGCGCTGAGCATCTGTGAGGTCCTAGGTTCAATCCCCTGTACCTCCATTAAAAAAAACTAACAAATAAACCTAATTACCTCCCCCCAAAACAAAACAAAACCTTTTTAATTATTATCTGAAAATAAAAGACCGTTGTGTGAAATGATAAATTCATTTGTAAAGTATATAATGAGGATTCATGCATTAGATAGCAATTTATGTTATGACTTAAAAGTTACTTCCACCGCTTAAGATTTTATATAAAAACACATTCTAAAGAAAATATGAATGTATTTTATTGTCTTTTCTGTTCCTCTCACGTGAAGAGAGAACTTGACTGCTCGATCAAGATTATAATTAAGAATGAGTTAAAGGAGTGAAAGTAGGTCAGAGGCTGGCCTGTACTGGTTTGAAGTCATTGAAATCAATGAAGGAGGTAGGCAAGGTGCCGCTATTTTCAGGAGGACCATGGAATATTATAGCTAACAATATTTATCTTTTGAAAAACACTGCATTCATATGCTAATATGTATTAGTCCATCTAAAGTAAGCTGAAAGTAGAGTATTAATTTGCCTTTTAAGCCAATGTAAAAAAATATCATAGGAATATTTCTCAAAACCCAGTATTACATAGGTTCATATGTTTGAAAGTCAACAAAGGTAACATCTTGAGAGCCTCTGATACTGCATCAGAGGAACTAACATAGTGTGGCATTAGTATTATATTAATTAGTTTTTTTAAAAAGAAAACACTGTTGCCTCTTTTATATCTCATATGTGGTCATTTAATTTGTTCAAGTATAATGGTAAACTGAAATGGTATAAAGTTTACTGTCTCTGAAACCCTTTTCTTGTTCAAATTTTAGGACCCTTCAAAGTTGTACAAGAAATCAGGTGATGCTGCAGCCGTTGAATGCCAGTCTGAAGAAAGCATCCATCTTCATTCACAGGGAGAAAATAATCCTTTGTCTAAGAAGCTTTCTCCAGTACACTCAGAAATGACAGATTACATTAATGCAGCATCATCTACTCTTGTTAGTAGCCGGGATCCTGATTTAAAGGACAGAGCATTACTTAATGCAGGAACAAGTGTAACAGAAAAGTTGGCACAGCTCATTGCAACTTGTCCTCCCTCCAAGTCTTCCAAGACAAAACCGAAGAAGTTAGGAACTGGCACTACTACAGGATTGGTTAGCAAGGATTTGATCAGGAAAGCAGGCGTTGGCTCTGTAGCTGGAATAATACATAAGGACTTAATTAAAAAACCAGCTATCAGCACAGCAGTTGGATTGGTAACTAAAGATCCTGGGAAGAAGCCAGTGTTTAATGCAACAGTCGGATTGGTCACTAAGGACTCTGTGAAAAAACTAGGAACTGGCACTACAGCGGTATTCATTAATAAAGACTTAGGCAAGAAGCCAGGGACTATCACTACAGTAGGACTGCTGAGCAAGGATTCAGGAAAGAAGCTAGGAATTGGTATTGTTCCAGGATTAGTGAATAAGGAGTCTGGAAAGAAGCTAGGACTTGGCACTGTGGTTGGACTAGTTAATAAAGACTTGGGGAAGAAATTGGGTTCTACTGTTGGCCTAGTGGCCAAGGACTGTGCAAAGAAGATTGTAGCAAATTCGACAATAGGATTAGTTAATAAGGACATTGGAAAGAAACTAGTGAGTTGTCCTGTGGCAGGACTGGTCAGTAAAGATGCCATAAACCTTAAAGCGGAAGCACTGCTTCCCACTCAGGAACCACTTAAGGCTTCTTGTAGTACAAACATCAGTAGTCATGAAAGTCAGGAACTTTCTGAATCCGTGAAAGACAGTGCCACCAGCAAAACTTTTGAGAAGAATGTTATACGGCAGAGTAAAGAAAGCATATTGGAAAAGTTCTCAGTTCGAAAAGAAATCATTAATTTGGAGAAAGAAATGTTTAATGAAGGAACATGCATTCAGCAAGACAGTTTCTCATCCAGTGAAAGGGGGTCTTATGAAACCTCAAAGCATGAAAAGCAACCTCCCGTATATTGCACTTCTCCGGACTTTCAAATGGGAGGTGCTTCTGATGCATCTACAGCAAAATCCCCTTTTAGTGCAGTAGGAGAAAGCAATCTCCCTTCTCCATCACCTACTGTATCTGTTAATCCTTTAGCCAGAAGTCCCCCTGAAACTTCTTCACAGATGACTCCTAATCCGTTGCTTTTAAGTCCTACCACAGAACTAATGGAAGAAATTTCTGAATCTGTTGGAAAGAACCAGTTTACTTCTGAAAGTACCCACTTGAACATTGGTCATAGATCCGTTGGTCATAGCATGAATATTGAATGTAAAGGGATTGATAAAGAGCTAAATGATTCCAAAACTACACATATAGATATTCCAAGAATAAGCTCTTCCTTGGGAAAAAAGCCAAGTTTGACTTCTGAATCCAGTATTCATACAATTACCCCTTCAGTTGTTAACTTCACTAGTTTATTTAGTAACAAGCCCTTTCTGAAACTTGGTGCAGTAACTGCATCCGATAAACACTGCCAAGTTGCTGAAAGCCTGAGTACTACTTTGCAGTCCAAACCATTAAAAAAAAGGAAAGGAAGAAAACCTCGATGGACTAAAGTGGTGGCAAGAAGCACATGCCGGTCTCCAAAAGGGCTAGAATTAGAGAGGTCAGAGCTTTTTAAAAATGTTTCATGTAGCTCACTATCAAATAGTAATTCTGAGCCAGCCAAGTTTATGAAAAACATTGGACCAACTTCATTTGTAGATCATGACTTCCTTAAACGCCGATTGCCAAAGTTGAGCAAATCCACAACTCCATCTCTTGCTCTCTTAACTGATAGTGAGAAACCATCTCATAAGTCTTTTGCTACTCACAAACTATCCTCCAGTATGTGTGTCTCTAGTGACCTTTTGTCTGATATTTATAAGCCCAAAAGAGGAAGACCTAAATCTAAGGAGATGCCTCAACTGGAAGGTCCACCTAAAAGGACTTTAAAAATTCCTGCCTCTAAAGTTTTTTCTTTGCAGTCTAAGGAAGAACAAGAACCCCCAATTTTACAGCCAGAAATTGAAATTCCTTCCTTCAAACAAGGTCTGTCTGTGTCTCCCTTTCCAAAAAAGAGAGGCAGACCCAAGAGACAGATGAGATCACCAGTCAAGATGAAGCCACCTGTACTATCAGTGGCTCCATTTGTTGCCACTGAAAGTCCAAGCAAGCTAGAGTCTGAAAGTGACAACCATAGAAGTAGCAGTGATTTCTTTGAGAGTGAGGATCAACTTCAGGATCCAGATGATCTAGATGACAGTCATAGGCCAACTGTCTGTAGTATGAGTGACCTTGAGATGGAACCAGATAAAAAAATTACCAAGAGAAACAATGGACAATTAATGAAAACAATTATCCGCAAGATAAATAAAATGAAGACTTTAAAGAGAAAGAAACTGTTGAATCAGATTCTTTCAAGCTCTGTAGAATCAAGTAATAAAGGGAAAGTGCAATCCAAACTTCATAATACAGTGTCAAGTCTTGCCGCCACATTTGGCTCTAAACTGGGCCAACAGATAAATGTCAGCAAGAAAGGAACCATTTACATAGGAAAGAGGAGGGGTCGAAAACCAAAAACTGTCTTAAATGGCATTCTTTCTGGTAGCCCTACCAGCCTTGCTGTTCTTGAACAAACAGCTCAGCAGGCAGCTGGGTCAGCATTAGGACAGATCCTTCCCCCTTTACTGCCTTCATCTGCTAGTAGTTCTGAGATTCTTCCATCACCTATTTGCTCTCAGTCTTCTGGGACTAGTGGAGGTCAGAGCCCTGTAAGTAGTGATGCAGGCTTTGTTGAACCCAGTGCAGTGCCATATTTGCATTTACACTCCAGACAGGGCAGTATGATTCAGACTCTTGCAATGAAGAAGGCCTCAAAGGGGAGGAGGCGGTTATCTCCTCCTACTTTGTTGCCAAATTCTCCTTCGCACTTGAGTGAACTCACTTCTCTAAAAGAAGCTACGCCTTCTCCTATTAGTGAGTCTCACAGTGATGAGACCATTCCCAGTGATAGTGGAATTGGAACAGATAATAACAGCACATCAGACAGGGCAGAGAAATTTTGTGGGCAAAAAAAGAGGAGGCATTCTTTTGAGCATGTTTCTCTCATTCCCCCTGAAACCTCTACAGTCCTAAGCAGTCTTAAAGAAAAACATAAACATAAATGTAAGCGCAGGAATCATGATTACCTCAGCTATGACAAGATGAAAAGGCAAAAACGAAAACGGAAAAAGAAATATCCCCAACTCCGAAATAGACAGGATCCAGACTTTATTGCAGATCTGGAGGAATTAATAAGTCGTCTCAGTGAAATTCGAATCACTCATCGAAGTCATCATTTTATCCCCCGAGACCTTCTGCCAACTATTTTTCGAATCAACTTTAATAGTTTCTATACACATCCTTCTTTCCCCTTAGACCCTTTGCACTACATTCGAAAACCTGACTTAAAAAAGAAAAGAGGGAGACCCCCTAAGATGAGGGAGGCAATGGCTGAAATGCCTTTTATGCACAGCCTTAGTTTTCCTCTTTCTAGTACTGGATTCTATCCTTCTTATGGCATGCCTTACTCTCCCTCACCCCTTACAGCTGCTCCCATAGGATTAGGTTACTATGGAAGGTATCCCCCCACTCTTTATCCACCTCCTCCATCTCCTTCTTTCACCACTCCACTTCCACCTCCTTCCTATATGCACGCTGGTCATTTACTTCTCAATCCCACCAAGTACCATAAGAAGAAGCATAAGCTACTTCGACAGGAGGCCTTCCTCACAACCAGCAGGACTCCTCTCCTTTCCATGAGTACTTACCCTAGCGTCCCTCCTGAGATGGCCTATGGTTGGATGGTTGAGCACAAACACAGGCACCGTCACAAACACAGAGAACACCGTTCTTCTGAGCAACCACAGGTTTCCATGGATACTGGCTCTTCCAGATCTGTCCTGGAATCTTTGAAGCGCTATCGATTTGGAAAGGATACTGTTGGAGAGCGATATAAACATAAGGAAAAGCACCGGTGTCATATATCCTGCCCTCATCTCTCTCCTTCAAAAAGCTTAATAAACAGAGAAGAACAGTGGGTCCACCGAGAGCCTTCAGAATCTAGTTCGTTGGCCTTGGGACTGCAGACACCTTTACAGATTGACTGTTCAGATAGTTCTCCAAGTTTATCCCTTGGAGGATTCACTCCAAACTCTGATCCGGCCAGCAGTGATGAACATACAAACCTTTTCACAAGTGCAATAGGGAGCTGCAGAGTTTCAAACCCCAACTCCAGTGGTCGGAAGAAATTAACTGACAGCCCTGGACTGTTTTCTGCACAGGACACTTCGCTAAATCGGCCTCACAGAAAGGAGCTGCTACCTTCCAGCGAAAGGGCAGTACAAACCTTGACAGGTAAGAGGGTTATTTTGCTGCCTGTTGTTTGTGTTAGAGAAATGGTATGTTTTGCCTACTAGTTGCCTGATAATATGTACATGAACTTTTAATAACTCTACTGTCTTTTATTTTTATAAATGTATTTTAAAATGTTGTCTTCCAAATTCCTGTTTTCAGTAGATGTGAGAAGTAAGATAAGGCATGTCTTTGCATTCATTTTGAATTTTGAATGATGATATCAGTATCAAAACAAACAAGAAGTAATACTGAACTTCTGGAAATCAGGAAAAGTGACTTATCTTTCTTATGCAAAAAGGTCTTTACACAGTTTATTTTCTGAGAAATAACTCATTGATCTGTTAACAGCTGCAAGATTTTTAATATATACTAATCCAACTTATGTGCTTCTATCTTACAGGAAGAATATGTTAACTGTATATGTCTCATAAAAATCTAATCATTCAAAGTTATCAACTTTGTAAAATGTAACTGAATATTTAGATGGACTTCATTTTTCAGAGTACCTTTAGTTATCTTCATAAAAGCTGCTTCAGTTGAATAAAAGACATGAAACAAATCTAGATAATTCATTTATTATGTCTAGAAAGTGTCTTTTAAGAATTGAATTGAAGAAAGAAAATAAGAAAAAGGAAGCATTGCCTATTTATGTAGAAGATATTTCTAAGTCAGGAGTTCTTTATCAGAGATCTCAACACTAAGGGTTTGTAAATTAACACTAGGAAGGCCATAAAATCTCTGATGTTGTAAATAAAATTATGTGTATATATTTTTGTGTGTATTTTTCAGGAGAAAATTCATACATTTCATCAGATTCTCCAAGTAAACTCTCTAAGCCTCAATATCCCTTCCTGTAAAATGGGATTAGTGGAGTTATAAGCAGTAAATGAAATTATATAGTGCTTATTAAAATGATTGTATATAGTAAGCACACAAATGTTAATGGATATTATTATTCCTCCAAAAGATTAAAAACTTGTGTGTTAGAGGAAATGATAAACCTCTCAAAGAAAAGAGTTTTTGCTCTTGATTTCAATTATTTATGGATTTCTGAAAAATAAAAGCTCTGTTGATGGAGAAGCTAAGCATTCTTTAGTTTTTTAACAATGTAATAAAGAGGAAAAAAATCCTAGACTTAATTCGGTTCATTCAACAAATGTTTGACAAATACTTAACAGCAGTTGTTGAATGTCTACTGCCTGCTAGACATTCTACTTTGTAGGCCATTGTGATATAGGGAATATACACACACATACATATACACACACATATATAAACCTTGAGGTACCTTTAGAAGATTCAAGTGGAGATGTTGAACAGCCATTTGGATTTCTAGTTCTGGAGCTCAATACAGATGTTTGGGCTAGAGAAATGGATATTTCACTGTGAGGTTTTGAAAAACTGCTGGGCAGTTATTCACTAAATATAAAAGGGCTTCTGGAGAAGATAGAGTTGGGAACAGATTCTCGAAACCTATGAAACTTTGTAACCGTGCTCCAAGAAAAACAATAATGCTAGAAAATACCAGCAGCAGTTAAAAAACATGTTAAATTGTTTAATAAATAAATAAATACTGCAATAAATGTAAGATTTTTTAGGAAAGGAAGAAGGTAGCTTGATAGAAGGGCATATAAAGAAGAGTTGAAGCTGCTTGTTTGTAAACACAAATATATTTCATTTACAGATAAATGAAGTGATGCCAGATATAACTGGTTCTGATTTATTGTCCTTACTTGTTTCTTTTGCCTGAAGATTGTGGGAAACCACACAATAAGCACTTGTAGGAAAACCTGTGGCCAGTTAGAGCCAAGAGGAAGAAATGTGGGATGGATGGGCATTCTGAACAGAACTGCATTGCTCAATGGTTTACTGCATTTAGTTTGTGTTAGTGTCTTGTTTAGCTGCTAACTTGGAGCTTCCAAATATTAATGTACTCTGAAAAGTCATGTGTGAACTCACATACCTCTCATGTCATTCTGCTGTTCTCTTTATCAATTGTATGTGAGCTGTTTCACTGTACAGAAACACTGTAACAACAGACTATGTATTTATGAATCCTCTATCAGTCTGTCTTTCACCATAACAGTGATATTTCCCTAGAGGGAATATAGAATGAGAAAAGAAGAGAGCCTTGGGCAGCTCTGAGGAACGTCAGTATTTAAAGTAGTGGTTAAAAATCATCAGCCTTTGGGTTATACATGACCCTTTGCGATGATCTCTATAGTTTTTTCTTTTAATTGCTAAAATTTTAAAATATGGAGATTTCACATAAAAGTACAGAATTCTGCCTCTCTTTGAAAAGAAATCAGAGCGTCTGACAACAATTAATCCATATTTCCTGAATGACATCAATGGTTGGGTCTCAATAGTGGCAAGCACCACCCCCCTTGTGCCTTTAGCTGGGACATGCATTCTTCACTTTGCCCCAGTCCTTACAGTTTCCTGTGTGTTATATCTGGCCCAGTTAAGCTATTTAAGCAGTTTATCTGGCTTCAGGGAGCATTTGAGTTTGAGGCCCCTAACTTAAGAGTTGTGAGAAGGAGCTTATAACAGGTAGGGAAATTGAGGTGAAGGTGAGGTGAGATGACAATTTAGGTTGTTGACTGTATCAAGTGTATCACCTACATAGGACATTGAAGTCACCCAAGAGGCCATTTATAGAAGTTGGGATAGAAAGGATGAATGCATGTGATTTCAGGGTCCTCAAGGAATGAGATAGCAGGGAAATCTAACATATGCAAAAATATCTGCTTTATGAATAAGAACTTATCTTTTTTTTCTCCCTTTAAAAAAATAACATACAAAAACATTAAAAACCTCTCTGAAATCACTGTTCTGACACCAGTTCTGTGTCACCAACTGGCTGATCAGTTCTGATACTACCTGGAGTTAGAGAAGACTACAAGTTAAGAGCAGAGTTCTTCAAAGACTGTCCCACTTAAGATGCCAGCTGCAAGTTTCAGTAGTCCCTAATCCACCCACACTTCTGCCCAGCCTGCTGCAAATTTGTGGCCTTCCACAACTCCTCAGTTTTGATACTTTGATAGAATGGCTCACAGAACTTACTGAAACCACTATAATTAAAATTACAGTTTTATTATAGAAGATACAGATCAGGAGTTGAAGAAATGCATAAAGCAATAGCTAGGGTGGGGAAGGGGACACAGAGCTTCCATGCCCTCTTTGTGGAATCTGGATGTGTCACCTCCCAGCACATTATTGTGTTTACCAACCAAGAAGCTTCACCAGGCCTCTGTGTCCAGAGTTTTTATTGGGGGTGTTATTATATAGGTACTTATTGATTAGATCATTGATTGTGTGATTGAATTCAGTCCACCTCCACCCTCTGTAGATTGGGCTTACCCAGAGTTTCAACCCTCTAATCATGTGGTTGATCTTTCTACTAACCAACCCCCAACCTGAAAGCATCTCAAGGTCCACCTGAAGTCACCTCGTTGGCGTAGCAAAGACACTACTATCACTTAAGAAATTCCAAAGTTTTTTGAAGCTCTGTGCCAGGAATCAGAGGCAAATAACAGGTATATTCTTGATTATATCACAAGTCTAAATTCTGCTAATTGATCATATCTTGGCATCTCTTCGTCTTCACAGTTACTGTTTTAATAAATTGATAGAAATGTGCCTTGATTTTCTAATAGGAATCTTTTTGTGGTAGACATGAAAATTGGTTTACCTGGACACATAAAATCAGTTGAGAAAAAGATTTTTAGCTAAAGAAAAAAATTAAATCATGAAATATCTTCTAATTTGATCACTTTGAAAGTCAACTTGTTTAGACAAAGCTTTATATGTATATGACTTTTTAATCTTAACTGTTACGATGGTAGCTATCCCTTCAGCAGTTATTTTGTGTCTGTTGTTTGCCAGGTGCAAGGGATACAAACAAAAGGAATAAGCTATAATTTCTGCCCTCAAGAAATTTATAGTTCAGTGGAATACATTAAAATGTATACAAAAAATCATTGATAGCTCCTAAAATTGAGATATAGTGTGTTTTGGGGAGCAGAGAAGAGAGACCCACTTAAAAAGGAACCAGGAAGATGTTTTGAGTTTAGTGTGCAAAGAATAAAAGGGTGAAGACTATTTCTTATAGACAAATTAGCTTTTCAGGGTTTTGGAGATACTGTACTTATGTAACTGTAAATAGTCTGGTAAGGGACCCAGGAGATGAGGTTGGAAAGATAAGCAGGGGAAAGATCATAAAGCCTCTTGTTTATATAAGATCCCAAGGGGTTTGGAGTTTACCCTGGAGGCAATGGGAAGTTAAGGATTTTGAAGCAGAAGAATGATTTGCTAAGGTTATAGTGACAGCTCTGTGATAGATGGGTTAGAGAAAGATGATCTGGTGGACCAGTTTGGAAATTGTCTCAGCAAAATATTATGGGGTCCTGAACTGAGGTAATGATAGAGAAGACAAGATTCAAAAGAAATAGGTTAAAAAAAAAATAGGTAGAGAAAGGGGGAAAGATTTTAGAATGTTTCCAGGGTACTTTTCTTGGGCAGATGGTTGAATGTTGGTATGACTGAGTGAAAGACAGTATGCGAAAGGAGAAGATTCCAGATGGAAAATGGATTTGAGTTTCATGCTGTTTTGTGGGATATAGGAATCTGTAGCTCAAAAGAGAAATCAGACCTTAAGATAAAACTTTTAGTTAGGTGATTGTTGAAGCCAAGAGAAGGAGTGATAATATTTAGGGTGAATACACTGGGTTGCCTAATGGATTTTGCAATAAAAGTGTCAGATACAGAGATCATTTAGATAAGGACTAAAGGACAGTTTGCTGTGACAGATTATCTTTTGTGATCTAAGAGCACTTTCCATAGTGGCCATTGTTAGATTTCTCGGGGTTAAGGAACGAATGGGAAACAAGAAACGCAGACAACTAAAATTCTTACAACTTTAAATTTTGTAGCAATTCTGACTGGTTTATTATTTACTCTTTTAATTTTGTATTCTGTCAAAGAAATAATTGCATCTTCTTGATATGTAATTGTTTCAATGTCACATAATTTTTCTTCCTAAAGTATGAAAAGAGTGTAACTAAACTTCATGTTATCTTACTTTGACCTTCTCAGTCTTCAGTTGATAATTTTTCCATACATAACTTGGAGATAGATTCATTGTACAAAAATTGGTATCCTGTTAAAATGTCCAAAAAGCTATTTACTATACCATGTACTACAGAATTATCAGTTACTTTGGGACATTATTATCCTGAAACAGCTGGTCAATAGCCAAAGCTGAAACAGTCTAAGCAACAAAATAATGACAGTATTGGATTATAGCCTAAAAAATAAATATCCATTCATCCATGCTGATATAAGTGATTGGTTAAATAAATAAATGGAGGAAAGGGACAAGCCAGCCTTACAGAAGAATTCCAAATAATATATGCAGGCTATCTCCTTCAAGGAGGTGGAACTTAATTCTCCTCTTCTTGAATAGGGCTAAACTTAGTGACCTAATTCCAAAGAACAGAGTATAGAAAGGGAAAAGTAGTAACTATGCAGTGAAGAAGCCTAGCATACAGCAACTTAACCAAGTGCAAGTTTAACTTCACCAATGATAAATGTTGGTGGTAAAATGTACCCTCTGATATGATGTGATTAGAAGGGAACTTCATTCCTTTCTTATTGTTTCCAAAAGCCCATAACCCCAGTCTAATCATAAGAAAACATCACAGGGGTTGGGGGCACGTATTATACAAAATACCTGGCCAGTACTCAAGAGTATCAAAGACTTGGAAAAACAAGGAAAGACTGAGAAACTGTCACAGATCAGAAGAGATTAAGGAGACATGACAACTAAATACAATACAATATCCTGAATTGTACCCTGGAACAGGAAAAGGACATGCATGGAAAATTATACCAGTGTTAATTTTGTAGTTTTGACAAATGTACCATAGTTGTGTAAGGCATTAACATTAGGGAAAGTTAGGTAAACGATATATGGAAATTTTCTCTCTTATCTCTGCAACTTTTCTGTAAATTTTAAATTATTCCCAAACAATCAGTTTATTTAAAAAGCAGAATCGTCAAGTGAAACCTGTCTCAACCTGATACTGTTTGTATTAGATTTATCATATTAGTTCGAATAAAATAAGCATATTTGATAAATTATGTTGATGTCAATTTGAGGAAAAGAAATGAAATGAGATCAGAGGCACAGGCAGAAATGATAGTCCATATATAGTCTGGAACAAGGCATTTAACCTCTCTCTCCTTGTTTCACAGATGAGGAATCAGACCGACTTAATTACTTGAGCAGTTTTGGACTAAATGAATTAAATCTCTTAAAGCTTTGAAAAGAATAACTGGTCTAATCATTTTATAAATGATGTGCATGTGGTAGCTTATTTTTTTTAACTGATATACTCTTCTCTACTGTTGTATACTAACAGTCTAAAATCAGCCTGATGCAGATGAAATTGTAGTGAAATTATACACTTAGATGAAACCAGGTTTTCTGGTTTCATGCAGTTCTGATAACTAATTGCATTTATTTAAGTGTCTTTGTTAACTAGACATGAAATAGGAGTAGTGAGGAAGAGTTGCTGACCTTAGTGTTAAATACTCCATTCCTGCTTTTAAGCATTTTCAGTTCATGGCTAGCTGCACTTGCCAGAACCTGCGACCCGATTTTCAGAAACCTGGAGACCAGTAGCGTGGACTGTTCTGCGTTTATAGCTTACAAATTATAGACTGAAAAAAAAATATATATCAATTCTATATACTATATATATATATCAATACTATATATATATATATATAGTATTCATAACTATTTTGTCCCCCAGAAATAAATTAGGGCTAAATGTTTTTTTTGTTGTTTGGAAAAAGTGTACTCACTGTAGAAGCATGATGGTTGAAGTACAGTATACTTAGTATTATTTTCTTTTTAATTGAAAAATGTAAACATTGATCTGAATTTTCTGATTTCTAACAATTTATCTGGGATAGTATAAGATACACCCATAAGTGAAGTGGGTACATGTGGAGATGAAATCAGAAAATTTATTGTGGTGGTTAGTATAGTTCTGGGAATTTCCAGAGGAATTCTATTTCAGTGAATGATATGATTTGAGTAGTATGAGAAATAGCCTAATTGGAAAAAGAAAAACACAGACTTTTTAGCTTAAAAATCGCCAGCACAGGCTCTGAATCATTTTCTCTTGTGCATTTAATTGGTGAGTCAGATGAAATGTATTGCTTTCTGTGAATGTATTTCCCACAATTGGAAACAGCTGTTTTTATTGTGGAACCAGCTTTTATCTCAGCATTCAGCTCATTTGAAAGAAGCTTTCAGGGCTCTTATGATCTGTGAACCATAGCAAAGGATTCAAAACTTGAATCTGGAAACAAAAAAAACTTGATCAGAGATTTCCACATAGTTGGTGTTTTATGCTCACATTGTTTTACTATGGTATCCATTTTAATTATGACCAACTTTGATTCATTCACTGCTTAACACACATTGCCAATAGTTTGACTTACAAGTAATAAAAGAGGAATTTCTTAAAATTAAATTTTTGTAGCATGCTTTAGTTTTGGTGGAAGGAGCAGTTTAAATGTTAGAAACTAGTTTTAAATATGTTATTTTAAAATAAACGTAAATCATCCATGTACTGATTACTGCATAGTATCCTTCCAAATCTAACATACTTAATCTGTTTTTCCATAGCTTGCCCAAAGATATAGCATTAGAAACATAAACAATTTGCTCATTCAAACCATTTCCTAGTTACTTGGGTCTTTAGTGTTGAACTCCCAACAGGGTGTAACCAAAACTCATACTGTATTAAGTTATTAAAGTTTTAATAGTGGACTAAAGAAATGCATGTTTTATCCAAGCAGCTGTTGGTTTCATTCACCATGTTCTTTTGCTAATTTACATTTGAAAATTCCTCATTTTTTTAGTCTAAGACACTCAGGGCTTTAGTGAAGTAGTTAGGTTGAATCTTTATTCTGGTGTTTTCTTTGTGATGCCTTCCAACACATACACACTATTATCAGTGGGAATTTTCTCTATTTACGCTGATATCTTTGCCCACATAATTCTGTCCTCACACCCAGGCATCTGTAAATGTAGTATTTTTTTTAATCTTAGCTTTGTTTCAGTTCCTCCTGTGTAGACATCAATCAAGATCTCCTGTGACAGATCAACTTCAGAACAGCTTCTTGGTTTCCACCCATTTTTGTGTATGATATAAAGATTTCCAGATTCTTATCCCTTTAAAATCTACTTACGTTCTTTTTTGTTTTCTCAACTTTTTGACATTCTTATCCACGGTTTCATCTTATGGTTTTGCTATAAGAGTACCGTCTTTCCCTTTTCTTGTCTAATTTGACACAGATGTTTCCCCCACAACCTGTTTTTCTCTTTAAAAATGCATCAGATAATGGCCAAATAAAACCCCAGAAATCCTACAATCAAAACCACTTCCAAGGCTCCCTCACATCTCCAAGTTTGTTTTTAATTCTTAATTCCCTCTTTATTATCCCAGTTAATGGTATCTCTTTTTAGTTTCTCTCCTTAGTCATAGTCTGCCTTCTTTTTTACATATAGTCCTCTGTTTTTCCAACAGAAGAAAAAGAATTTACTTGTAGTAATCAACTTACATTTATGTTAAAGACCAGTTTTATTTAGCTACTTCTTTTGTGATTTATCTGTGATTTCTCCTTCCGTCTTTTGTATAGTGGAGTTTCTAAACATATTTCTGAAACTATCATTTGAGTAATGAGACACTCAGTAGGGTTTCTAGCAAGTAGTGATTTGAGGAATTCTTGTTATATCCCGTTTCCTTCTGAAGAACTTAATTATTCAGCTTTATACTATATTGAAATGAGAATGATAAGAACTCTCTGATACGTAAAATTATATATGTTCTCCATGTGTATTCTTTGAGGAAGTATCAAATTTTCTTGAATTGGAATACATATAAACCTCCCATCCTATAAGGAATGGAGAATCTTCACATATCCCTCCAGACAGATCTGAAATGACCACTGATGACACATGAACAATCATCACATGATGGAAAAAGCAATAAAGCAGTAACTCTCCTAAGGAATCAACCATGATTTAGAAGAACCAGAGTCAAATAGTGAAAGCAGAAAACTTCTCTCTCCCCTGGCCCAGAGCTGAACAGAGAGCCAAACACTTTCTGATTCTGACTCATTGTTTGGGCACATCTTCTTTTATTGATGTAATCCAGAGCATAATCCCAACCCTGGAGAAGCTATAGTGAAGAGTCAGTGAATTAAAAGATTCACCTCAGAGGAGATTTTTCCAACCTTGCAGCTACCTACCTACCAGCCTTAGAGGTCCTTATCTTAATAGTACTCTTTAATTAGAGGTACTTATTTTACTGGTACTTCTTTATGTTTAAGATAAATGCTTGATATTCTAGATTAGATTCAGTTCCTAATTGGGTGTGATCCTGACCATTTATTTATTTATTTATTTATTTAGTGTTGAATGGTTGCCTGTGCATGTCAGTGACATTATTAAGTATTTAGGGTCTAAAAATTCTATGATAAACTTACGGAGCCAATTTATGTATAACAATAGCATTTATAAAAACCCTTTGGATTTTTTACATTCTCTCATTTTGAAACACAACAACCATGTGAGTTAAGAGTGCATTACTAAACCAAGATTAAAGTATTTTTACTTGCCTGGATCTTATAGTTTAATTCATTAGCAGAGCCAGAAATCAAAACTCAGGATGTCTTACTCCATAGTTCATGTACTCAGCACTGCTGCACTCAGCTCCGCATTGCATTGTTTTAGGTTTTGAAACATAAATATATTGGTCTCTTTTGAAATGGACATACTAGTTCTCTGGGCATTATCTTCTTCCCCATCCACCCAACTGCATAATGGCACTTATAAAACAGTATATTTCTGGCAGTATTAGAGATAGTGTTTGCAGATTTCATATGATTTCTGCTATTAGGCCAGTTTTAACATGCCTTTGACCATCTTTAACAGGTTGCTGCTTCTTGCGTACAAATTTATATCATCATTTTCTAGTCTTAAACTTGGTTGCTTTACATCTTTAGATTTTTTTTTTCAGATATCCTCATCCTCTTAAACATAAGCAATGTTTTTAAGTGAAATGAAGGTCTACGTCTGATGATTATCAAGCCCTAGAGATCTGTATCTTAAGGATTCAACTTTATTTCCCCCTTAGATATGGAAAACTGTTAAGAACAACTCCACTCTGAATGAATAGGGAATTCAGACAGACTTTTAAAAATGAAAAATGAGAGCTCTACTGAATGAAGTTTCATTCCAGTTTCCTATTACATCCTAAGAATAGGCTGCTGGCCTCCATTACTTTCAGGAAATGAAAAATGGCTCGAAAGCTAAGTAAGCTAAGCCATCTCTCTCTCAATTGTTTCAGTTTCTCAGGAATTGCTGTACAAAGCTGCCAATAACGATCTCCGGGGATCTGACCCCTATTCCACCTCCCACTGCCTCCTCTGCAGCTCCAGATGCCACCAAAAGAAGGAGCTTTGAAGAAAGTGCCTGTACCCTCTTTTACCCTGAGGTGGGTGAGGCCAGGCAGGGTGATTCTCAGAATATCCTGATGATCAAAGGTATAGTTGAAGCCTTCATCAAGACTTTCTTGAAGATGACCAAGAAATTTGGGAAACGTTACCAGATAGCCTAGAACTGAAGACGGAGCTCAAGAATGGATGGCACAAATGCCACCTGAAGTGTAATACGTGATGCCATGCAAGACCCTAAATAAGCTCCTTGAGAGCAGAGACTGTTGTACTGTTTTTATATCTCTTTCCCCCACCCCCACAATGTTTAGTATAGTACCAAGCATATAAACTGTACTCAATAAATGTTAGTTTATGACTGAGAGAGAAGACTGTATAAAAAGTGCTCTCCAGCCCCTTCTTTCCCTAGTACTTAATCTGAGTTTGTTTGCTCATTCATCAGGAGAATAGTGATAAAGAGAGTTCAATGATGTCTCAAGGTTCTTGGCCACTGTTGTCTTCTGTCTTGGCTGTGTGTGTGAGTAGGGAATATTTATCTGTCCAGTATATGAATTTTTCAGTATTAATACTTTAAGTTATGTCTTCACTGATGCCTGGGCTTTTACTTCTTAGATTTTTTTATATGGGTTTTAGCTCTTTAATGGAAATCTTATCTGAACCATACTCTGGGGGAATTTATTTTACTGTTGGTTTTTTAAATCCTTTTGTATCTGTTTTTAAGATTCAACAATAAATGGTCTTGCTTCTTGTTTAGACTTACAGTAGTCATCGCTTTGTTTCCAAAGTAGGATGTACTATCACAACATCAGTTTCCCTAAAATGTAACTTGCTAGCCTTGAATAAGACAGTCATATCACACCTGAGCAATGCTAAAAGAGCCTGCTAAAAGAGTATTTACAGTGATATGTATGATTTACGATACTACATGACTAAAGCAAAGCTCAAAGTTTACTATTTCTCTTTGAGAAAGGGAAATATAAGGAACTTAGCTCCATTGAGTTCTTCTGTACCCAAGTTGTCTTTCACTGAATTAGTTACTTCATTAAGAAGTTAACTGTCATTTAGAGGCAGATCTTAATAATCTCATCTTCAAGTGTTTGATTTGTCATACTTTTGTGCTGCTAGTTATATGTAAGGCCTTTTATTTGTAATGTTTTTTCAAGTTAAAAGTGAGCATTTCAGAGCGTTACTAGTTTTTTTTGACAAAACAGATGGATATTTATTATGTATTCTCAACAACTGGCTTTTTATGGTATAAGGAATCCAATATCAGAACCAAGTATATTTTATTCAGGAAAGTAATCTTTCCTGAATGACATACTTTTCTCTTAAGTAAGAATTGTGTTAATTTATGCTACATTGATTTGGGATTGTGGTAAAAGTATGAGACTTTTTGAAAGGAAATTGAGTTTGTATGAACTTTTATGTATATAACTAAGGAACCTTAGGTGTAAGCTTTAAAGGAAGTTTATTCTATTCCATGCATAAATTAATCACAAACTCTTTCATAATATGCTATAGAGGAAAAACATAGACTATGAAAATGATCTCTGTGGATTAAATAGAATGTGTGGATTTAAAGTTCAGCTCTTCTGATTTTCATTTCTGATTCTATTAAATGAAATGTTCAGGTTGGGCCTGCTTTTCTCACATCAGTTGTTCCTAATCAGTTGCCTTGTAGGTTTTGTCAGTTTATATGATAAATTTGAATCAACAATCAGGAATAGATTTGAGTAGATTATTGTTAGTGATTTTTATCAATAAATAATAATATATGTCACAGTGGTAATACATAAAAACTAAATATATTCTTTTCATTTTTCCACTTAAACTAGTTTTCCCTCTGTTAATATAACAGGAGAAATTATAGGACCTGTGAAATTCTGTCCGCAGCATCTAGTGTGATTTGTCTTCCACTTAATGTCCTCTTGTTGTCAGCCTGAAGGTCGTGTTATTACAGAGAATGGCAGTGGCAACAACTAAAATACTACAGTTCTAATAGAATGGTTTGACATTATTTTTAGACTTGGCTTTTCCTATTTCTGTCTTTTCCTGTCTCTCCAGGTTCCCAGCCAACCTCAGATAAGTCTTCCCAGCGACCGTCAGAGAGCACAAACTGTAGCCCTACACGAAAGAGGTCTTCATCAGAGAGTACTTCTTCAACAGGCAAGTGCTGTTTGTTTTAACAGACTTTGAAGATAATTTCCCATCTGTTGTGAACAGGCTTACAATAGATTTACACCATAGATTACAGTTTATATTGACTTGCAGTATAATATCATTAAAAAAAAAACAAAGGTGGTCCTGGGATGTGCTACTAATAATGTATCTTTAAACAGTACAATAGTGTTCCCCCTTTCCCCCTTTTATTTCCAGCTAGGCAAACTCCATGGGGTATAGTGATTTAATTTTTTCTTCCAGTTTTATTGAGATATAATTTAGATACCCTATTGTATAAGTTTAAGGTGAGCAACATAATGATTTTGACTTACATATATCCTGAAATAATTACCACAGTAAGTTTAATGAGCATCCATCATCTCATACTGGTATAAAATAAAAAGAGTAACACATCTTTTTTCCTTGTAATGCAAACTCAGGATTTACTCTCTTAACAACTTTGATATATAACATGTAGCAGTGTTAATTTTACTAATCATGTTGTATATTACATTCCTAGTACTTATTTGTCTTATAACTGAAAATTTGTACAGGTATAGTGATTTTTATATAGTCCAGAAGGGAAAATTCAAAATAACTAAGTACAGTAGTAGACAGACACAAAAATAGAGATTTTGAAAGTTGAATTGAGGAAACGGGGTGTGTAGTATAATAGAGGGGTGTAGATTGGATCCAGTTAATAAAACTTAGATATATATATATAAAACTGATCAGTAAAGTAATAGTTTCCAGTAGCATTTACAAATCTTTGAAATGTGTGAAACAATCTGATGTTATAAGAAGAACCTCCATTAATAATTATTCTAATCTCAACTTTTAGAATTTTTGATGTTTATACATATATATATATATATATATATATAAAATGACCTCTTCATATGGTATAACCTATGTATATATGTATATAATTTATACATAGATTTAGGTTATGGTCTCAGTTTTTTTTTTACTGATAGTGATAGTATGTGTGTTTACCAAAAAAAAAAAATAGAGGCTAATATATATATGTCTTCTACTTCTACTGGGATTAGAGAGTAAGAAATCATTTTTAATTTATCCATGTTATCAGGAGAAATAGGGAGTGGTAGGTTCATTCCTGGCAGTGGGAGTAATATATGTAAAGGGGAGAATAGTGAGTTTAGGAAACTAAACAAAAGAGCCGGTGTGGTTGGAGTAAAGACACTGAATATGAGGCTGAAAAGGTATGTAGGGACCTGTCATGTAGAGCCTTACTAGTAACACTTAGAAGCCACTGAAAGTTTTGAACACTCCCGGAATGTCCGCCACCAGCTTTTATGCCCCACCTGGGTAAGCTGCAGCTGTCCCCCATGTCCCCAGGAGACCCTCCAAATCCAGCAGGCAGGCCTGGCCCGGGTTCCTATGAAATCACTGCCTCTTCCCTTGGACCTGGTGCATGTGAGTTTTTGTGTACACTTCCCAAGCGAATGGAGTCTCCATTTCCCCCAATCCCGTGGGGCTCCTGGAGCCAAGCCCTACTGGCCTTCAAAACTGAATGTCCTAGGGTCTCCTTCTCCTCCCAATACGGGGACCTGGGCTGGGGAGTCTGATGTGTGGCTTAGAGCTCTCACTCCTGTGGGAGGGCCTCCACGACTTATTTTTCAGCTTGTGGGTGACCTGTCCGGGAGGGTCTGGGGCACAATTATATCACGAGCACACCCCTCCTACCGTTCTGCTGTGGTTCCCTCTTTATGTTTCTAGGTGCAGAAGATCTTTTTTGCTAGATTCCAGTCTTTTTTCGACAGTTGTTTAGCATTCAGTTGTGGTTTTTGTTGTAGTCACAAGGAGAGGTAAGCTTGTGGTCCTACCACTCCACCATCTTGACCAGAAAATCTCAAGCCACTGAAAGTTTTAAGCAAGAAAGTGACATACTACTTCTTAGCTTTCTGTCCATGTGGTTTTGACTAGGAGATCACTTGTGACTTATGGTCAGAAAATTTAATCTTCATCAGTACAAGGCCTCACTGTTGAATTGTATCAGTACAGTACTTATTTAACTTTTATTTGATGATTATCTTCACCATATTTGAAGCTTCTTATTAGTCCCATTGTGCCAAAAGTACCGTGAAACTCAAACAGGAATGATGATTTTGTCTCTTATGGTGTTTTGTTTTTATACTACTTCAGGGAGACTTTTAAATTCTTTAATAATGACTGACTAATTTTGATAGTGTTGACACACCAGGGTTCAGCAAACCACAGCCTATGGACCAAATGTTGTCCAAAGCCTCTTTTTTTGTGCAGCCCCCAAGCTAAGAATTGATTTTTAAAGGCTTTTTTTTTTAAGGGAGAAAGAAAAAAGTATGTATGAGATATTGTACATGTCCTTGAAAGCCTAAAATATTTATTATATATCCTTTTATAGAAAAAGTTTGCTAACCCCTACAAAAAAGAATGAGATTTCTATGAGACATCTATGAAGAAGATCACCAAAATGTTTTACATTAGTAAACCAAAGAAATCGTAACTAAATTCATAAAGTTTCTCTTAACATAACACTGTTCTAATCATTCAAATAAATATTTATTGAGGTTACTGTAAGTACTGAGCACTATGAGTACAAATATGAATAAGATAAAGTTCCTGCCCTCAAGGATTTGGACATATTCACCAATTTAAAAGTGTGTTTATCAGACCACTATACAAAATGTTATGACACGTAGAGGAACTCAAGAACTAAACCACTAACATCCTGAAAAACGTGACACATATACTACCATAATTTGAGTAGATAAATGGGACCAAAAAATGAAGATGTAAAAGTAATAATGGACTAATATCAGATATGGTATTTTTTTATTTGAAGGAACTGAGACTTTGTTGTAGAGCTGCTGAAGGATTTTGAACTGGGAAGATGAAAATTGTTTGGTATATTATATATCAATCTGAATAGGCTAGATTTGGCAGTGCTAAAAAAGAATCCCAAAAATTTCAGTGGCATAAAACAACAAAAGCTTATTTTTTTGTTTATGCTTTGTGACCATGATGGGTCTGCTCCATGTTGTCTTCCCTCTGGTATCCTATCTGGAATGTTTGTGGCTTATGTTATGGAAGAGATTAAAGTGCCATAGTAAAGCACTAACTGGCTCTTAAGATTTCTGCCCATAAATAATTCTCACATTTCAGTGCCAAAGCAACTCACATGGTTAAGTCATACGATTAAGTTGAGGAACTATGGGAAGTATAATCCTATCAAGGGAGGGGCAGCAAATATTTATGAGTAATAGTATAGTCTGTCACATACGCATTTTAGAAAAATGGAAAAGATTACGTATGGAGAATGAAGTGTCACAAAAGAAACGCATAAAGATAGTGGCTTCAAGTTTGGTTATATTAAATTTGAACTGTCTTTGGGCTGTTGACGTAGAGATGTTGAATAGCCATTTGAAAGGTGGTGGTTTATAGTTGATGACACCTGTCGTAGAGACACAGATCTAGTAGTGTATATATATAAACTTGAATCTGGCAGTAAATGAGGTTGCCAAAGGAGAAAGTGTAAATTGAAAAGACAGAGTTAGAAATTTAAGCTGCATTAACATCTGAGAGGGAAGTGGATGAAAAGATTTCATTGAACGGCATAAAATTTTTAAATAGGTTTTTAAAATAAAGAGTACCTGTCACAGAAGTCTCTTAATGTCAGCTGTCATAAAGAGGTCAAGAAGATTTGAACAGAAGTCTGAAATTGTTGGGGAAATTATTTTTAAAAAACCAGTTTGCAGGTGTAGAGTTAGAGGAATTATATAAATTACCTTCCAGAAGGCATTCAAACAAGGCAATATAGTATTTTATAGAATCATTTCATCTTTCTTTAACTGGTGTGCAAATATTGTTGCACTAGTGAAAGTAGTAGTCCTCTTGTAATTGTATTGGGAATATACTGTATTCAGGAAATTATATTAGGCCCAAAGAATTGTAAGAGATGGTCCCCAATACTAAAGAACTTATAACCTCTTTATCTTGAAAGCAACAATAAAATATATTAGTGATTGTATAGTAATATCCTGTAAACACCAAAGTACTGAAATGATACAAAGTTGATCAAAAAAGACTTCAATCAACTTCGGATTGAGACATAAAAGATATCTTAGATAAGGCATGGCTAAAGATATTCTAAGTGGGAAAAGAAAAGACAGCATCATGGTACGTTGGAGCAAACCACAAATTTTTTAATTCAATCTAGTTCAATTCAGCTTTAGCAGTATGGTGTAATCTAGGGCAAGTTACGTAAACTGCCCAAGCCCCAGCTTTCCATCCATAAGTCAAGGCTACTTCTGTTCACCTTCCAGAATAGTGAGGATTAGAGTAAATTTATATAAAGCTCTTATCATTGATCAGTTCTTGAGTAAATGGCAACTTTCTTTGTTACTACTGCTACTGTTGGCCTTCCTCTCATTATTCTTATGAAGATATGTGGGGAACAAGATCCTACAGTAGGGAGATGGGGTATACTGGTAGAGAATAAAAAGATTGCATAGGCATTTAGGCCCATTTGATTAGTAAGTAGCCTTAAAACTCAAGTCTTTGCTGAGTACTAGGCCCTATTTTCAGATAGTAAATCTCCGTAATGGTAGAGTACAGCCTAGCAGTTGTAAGATGAAAAATGTCCAGAGCATATATAGAACAAGGAAACATCTGAACTCTGATTACTGAGTGTACAGTCCTTGGGACAATCATGGAGACCCTCATAAGGGTTACACCTTAGGGCTAAACCATCCCTCAAGTGAAGGCTATACTGCATCGAACCTACTAAAGATTTAAACTAGGGTTCAAAGGATCAGAGTATTCAACAAGTGATTTACCTGACTTCACTTTAAAAATTTTATAATCATAATAAAATATATGTAACATAAAAGTTAACCATCTTAACCATTGCTGAACGTATAGTTCAGTAGTGTTAAACACATTAATACTGTTGTGCAGCCAGTCTCTGGAAATCTTTTCATCTTGTAAAAGCAAAACTGTATATCCATTAACTTCCCATTCTTCCATACTTCCAGCCCCTGGTACTCACCATTCTATATCCTGTCTCTATGACTTTGACTGTTCTAGGCAACTCATATAAGTAGAGTCATATAGTAGTTGTCTTTTTTCATTGGTTGACTTCACTTAGCATAATGTCCTCAAGGTTCATCCATGTGTCAGAATTTCCTTCATTTTTAAGTCTGAATAATACTCCATGTATGTTTATACCACATTTTGTCATATATCCACTGATGAACACTTTGGTTGCTTCCACTTCATGGCTGTTTGTGAATACTGTGAACATGGGTGTACCATATCTCTTCAAGACCATGTTTGTAATTATTCTGTACTCAGAAGTGAAATTGCTGGATCATCTGTTTTTTTGTTTGTTTGTTTTGAAGAATTGCTGTACTATTTTCCATAGCAGCTGCACTGTTTTACACCTACCAGTAGTGCACAACTTTACAACTTCTTCAATTTCAGCACTTTTAAAAAGTAGGCGACAAAATGAAGCCAGCAAAATCTAAACACTTAACAATGTGTCATTCCAGTGTCCAGCATCTAACCAGAGATTAATAGACATGCCAAGAAGCAAGAAAATGACTTAACAGAATAAAAATCAATCAGTGGAAACCGCCACAGAAATAACATGTGATGTAATTGACAGACAAGTGCAGTAAAACAACTATCTTTGAGAATTTAAAGGAAAACATGAACATAGTGAAGAGAGAAATGGAAATCTATCTAAAATGAAGTACGGAATTGAGGGGAAAGGACTGATATATCACAAATGGAATTTCATTGACCTGTGGTACATTATCAAAAGGACTAAATTACATAAGATTAGGGTCTTACAAGGAGGGAGTTAGGAATAAAAAAATTTGAAAAAATAATCCTTAATAATTTTTCCACACTTAATGAAAACTATAAACCTGTAGATCCATGAAGTACCACAAATCCCAAGTAGGATACACAAACATACAAAAATCAAGGGGCATCATTATCAAATTTCTTAAAACCAGTAGTAAAGAGAAAAATCTTAAAAATTAAGCAGCAGAAGCAAATTGACAAAACAGAACATAGCATACAGAGATACATCAGAACAAATCACGGCAGGTGTATTGTCAGAGATGTTGTAAGACAGAAGACAACGAAATGGTGTCTTTAAAATGCTGAAAGGGAAAAAAATCACCTATCAATTTAAAATTCTATAGCCAGTGAAATACCCTTCACAGATGAAGACAAAATAAACATTGTCAGAAAAATAAGCTTAAAGAATTTGTTGCGCACAGATTTACAGTAGTAGAAGTGTTCTTCAAACAGAAAAATCATACTAGATGGAAACAAGACTCTACCAAAGGAATGAAAGTTCTAGAAATTTGCAATAAATAAATATAAAACACTCTTTTCTCATATTCTTTTAAGGTTCATGTGGTATTATACCAAGATTTCATCTGGGCCATTAAACATCTTAGTAAACTTTAAAAGATTGATATCACATAGAATATATTTTAAGAACACAATGGAATTGAAGTACACAAGGTATCTTGACATTCCCCAGATAAGTGAAAGTTCAACAACACAGTTCTTTTTTTAGTGTATTTTCTTTGGTAGGGGGATAAAACAACACAGTTCTGAACAGCACAGAAGTCAAAGAGGAATTCATAGACAAAACTAGAGAATCTTTTAAATTGAATAAAAATGAAAACACATAAAAATGTGTAGTATATAGCTAAGTCTGTGTTTTTAGTTCTTCAAAGTTACATTTAGATAGCAGAGGTCTAAATCAGTAGCCAAGCTCTCAACTTTAGGAAGCTTAAAAAAAAAAAAAGAAAAAGAAAAACAACATGTTAAACCAAAATTAGATGGAAGAAAATGATAACTATAAGAGCAAAAATAAACAAAGCATAAAGAAATCAATGAAAGCTTATACTGGTTCATTGAAAATTTAAAAAAAAAAGATAACTCTAGGCAAAAGTATTAAGAAGAATATTGAATTAGTAATATCAGGAATGAAAGAGAAGATATCCCTGCAATTGCTGTGTACCTTAAAAGGACATTAAGAGGGCATAATAAACAGTTTTATGTCAATAAACTTGAGAAAAGGAGCACATTCTTTGAAAACCACCACCTACTAAAACTTAAGAATAAACAAATAGCCCTATGTCTATTTTAAAAATTGAATTTAACAGTTAAAAATCTTCCTCAAATGGAAACTCAAAGCCCAAATAGCTTCAGTTTTGAATATTAAAGGAAAAACAGTGTTACTGTTATATAAAAGGTCTTCCAGAAAGCAGGAACATTTCCTAACTCATTTTATGAAGCCAGCATTACTCTGATGCTGAAACATTACCAGAAAACTATAAACCACTATTGTTTCTGAGCATGGATGCAGATGGTACAAAATATTGTCAGATTGAGTCCAGAATGCTGAGTGGATAACATACTATGACCACATGGATTTATTTCAGGGATGCAAAGTTGGTTTAACATTAGAAAAGTCAGTTAATCTATTTCATGAAATTAACAGTAAATGAGAAAATCGGAGTTGTCTAAGTGGGTAAGGAGAAAACATTTGGCAAAATCTAACATCAATTTTTGATTTTTGAAAAAACTGAATTCTTAGAAATAAAAGACATACAGATGGGAAAGGAAGAAAGAGAAAAATGCGCATTTACAGGCAAAATGATCTATAGAGAAATTCTTAAGGGGTCGGTCCAAAAAAGCTACTGAATCTAATAAATGAATTTCAGAAAAAGGTGTAAACTAAACGTAAAAAATTATTTTTTTATACCAGCAATGAATAATTAGTAATTGAAATGTAAACAAAATACCATTTATAATTATATTAAAAGCCATAAATACTTAGGGATAAATTTAGTAAAATATATATAGGATCTGTGTGATTAAAAATGTAAAGCATTACTGATGAAAGTTAAAGAATGGATATTCCAGATTTATTATTTGTTTGGAAGAGTCAATATTGTTAAAATGTCAGTTCTTTAGAAATTATAAATTTAATGAAATCTTAATCATAATTCCAGCTGACTATTTAAAGTAGAAAATGACAAACTGATTCTACAGTTTATATAGATAAAAAGTAAAAATGTTTGGTCTTTTTAAGAGCAAAGTTAGAAGACTTCCACTCACTTATATGAAGACTTGCTATAAACTAAAGTTATCAAGACAGTATGTTACTGGTGAAAGGATATATACATTATTAAGTGCAACCAAATAGTCCAAAAAGTAGATATTCTCATATATATTTTTTATTTTAATTGATTTTCAGCAAATATGACTATATTTTCGTGGGGCAGGGATAATCTTTTTCAACCAATGGTGTTTGGATTTCTTGGATATCCTTATGCCATAAAAGGATCATTGACCATACCTGTTACCATATATATAATTTAACTCAAGATATATACCTATGTGTAATTTCGAAACTATGAAACTTTTAGAAGTACACATAGGAGAAAATCTTTATGACCTTGGGGAATTCAGAACTTTCTTAAATAAGATAAAAAGCATGGACCAGTAAGGCAAAAAAAAAAAAAGATAAATAGAACTTCATAAAATTTTAAAACATTACGCTCTTTAACAAATTAATAAAAAATGAAAAAACATAAAAGTAAAAAGAATTGGTAAATACATGTGGTGATGGTGATCATTTCACAATACATGCAAATACCAAATTATTATTCAGTTGTATGCCTGAAACTAACATAAAGTTATATATTATATCTCAGTAAAAAGAAAAAAATGAAAAAGCAAATGATGGAGTGAAAAAACCCAGTAAAAATAATGAGGAGAAGATTTGAATAGAGTCTTCTCAAAATAATGCATATGATACAGAGATCAGTTGCATTTCCAAACATGAACAACGAAATGTCAGAAAAAGAAATTAAGGAAACAGTCCCGTTTACCATTACATCAAAGAATACAATACCTGGGAATAAACCTGCCTAAGGAGGCAAAGGACCTGTACTCTGAAAACTATAAGACACTGATGAAAGAAATTGAAGATGACAGACAGCTGGAAAGATAGACCTTGTTCCTGGATTGGAAGAATCAATACTGTTAAAATGGCCATACTACCCAAGGCAATATACAGTTTCAGTGCAATCGCTATCAAATTACCAATGACATTTTTCACCGAACTGATTTAAAAATTTTTTAATTTGTATGGAAACATAAAAGACCTCAAATAGCCAAAACAATCTTGAGAAATAGGAACAGAGCTGGGGAAATCACACTCCCTTGACTTCAGACTATACTACAAAGCTACAATAATCAAATCAGTATAGTATTGGCACATATACAGGCACATAGATCAATAGAACAGGCTAGAAAGTCCAGAAATAAGCCCACACACTTATGATTAATTAATCTATGACAAAGGAGGCAAGAATATACAATGGAGAAAAGACAATTTGTTCAGTAAGTGGTGCTGGGAAAAACTGGACACCTACATGTAGAGGAATGAAATTAGAACATTTTCTAACGATATACAAAAATAAACTTAAAATAGATTAAAGATCTAAATGTAAGACCAGATGTAAAACTCCTAGAGGAAAACATAGGCAGAACACTTTTTGACATAAATCTCAGCAATATTTTTTTCAAACCACTTCTCAGAGTAATGGACATAAAAGCAAAAATAAACAAATGGACCTAATTAAACCTAAAGGTTTTGCACAGCTTAGGATACCATCAACAAAATGAAAAGACAGCCTATAGAATGGGAGAAAATATTTGCAAATGATGCAACCAACAAGAGACTAATATCCAAAATATACAAATAACTCATACAGCTTAATACTAGAAAAAAAAAAGCAACCCAATCAGAAAATAAGCAGAAGACCTAAATAGACATTTCTCCAAAGAAGACAGCCAGATGGCCAACAGGCACATGAAAAGATGCTCAGTTTCGCTAGCTATTAGAGAAATGCAGATCAAAACTACAATGTGGTATCACTTCACACCAGTCAGAATGGCCATCATTAAAAAGTCTACAAATAATAACTGATGGAGAGGGTGTGGAGAAAAGGGAACCTTCCTACAGTGTTGGTGGGAATGTAAATTGGTGCAGCCACTATGGAGGTTCCTTAAAAAACTAAAAACAGACTTACCGTATGATCCAGCAATCCAAATCCTGGGCATATATTCAGGGAAAACTATAATTCAGAAAGGCGCATACACCTCCAATGTTCACAACAGCACTATATACAATAGCCAAGACATGAAAACAACCTAAATGTCCATCAACAGCTGACTGGATAAAGATGATGTGGTATAGACATATATTAAATGGAATACTACTCAGCCATAAAAAGGAATAAAATAATGCCATTTGCAGCAATGTGGATGGACCTGGAGATCGTCATTCTAAGTGAAGTAAGCCAGAAAGGGAAAGAAAAATATATTCCTTATATGTGGAATCTAAAAAAGTAAGTAAGTCACAAATGAACTTATTTACAACACAGAAACAGACTCAACAGACATAGAGAACAAACATGGTTGGTTACCAGTGGGGAAAGGTGTGGGAAGGGATAAATTGGGAGTTCAAGATCTGCAGATACTAACTAATGTATGTAAAATAGATGAAGCAACAAATTTATACTGTATAGCACAGGGAACTACATTCAGTATCTTAAAGTAACCTATAATGAAAAAGAATACGAAAAAGAACATACATATGTATATGTGTGACTGAAAAATGCTCTACACCAGAAATTGAGGCAACATTGTAAACTGACTATATTTCAGTTAAAAAAAAGAAGAATGCATATGATTTGCCATCAAGCACATGAAAATATGCTCAGTATTAGGGAAACGTAACTAAATCCTTAATGAGATATCATTTCCTATGTAGTAGAATGATTAAAATTTAAAAGATTTATTATGCCAAGTCTTGAACTCTCATTCATTGCTGATGACACTGTAAGGTGGAACAGTCACCTTGGAAGAGTTTGTCAGTTAAACATCCACTTAATCCTGCCTACTAATTCCAGTCTTAGGTATTGACCCAAGAGAAATGAAATCATATGTCCAAACAAAATGTCATGTACACAAATATTCATGGGAATTTTATTCTTTATTGTCAGAAATTGGAAACAACTCATGTCTCCAGATAAATGTGTAAACAATTTATGGTATTATGTAATTCAGTGGTAAAGTGGAATATGTAAATATTATAAAGAATAAAGAAGAATGGAACAACAAGAATTAATCTCAAAAATGTGCTGTGTGAAAGAAGCTGGACAACAATAGAGTATAATACTCTGTTTTACCATTTATATGAAATTGTAGAAAAGCAAGCTTAATCTATATTGAATGAAAACAGATGAGTGGATTCTTCCCTGGGGCTGTGGTTGACAAGCAGATTGTCTCGTGTGGGGCACAGGAGAACTTTTAAAGATAATGGAAATGTTCTATATCTTGGTTTTGATGGTGACTGCATGGTAGATTTGTCAAAACTCATAAAAATCTGTATATAAAAGATGCACTTAATTTTATGCAATATTTTACCTCAATAACATTAATCTACAAAATAAGCTATTACATCTAAAACATAGTGCCCAATATCGTGTCCTGGACAGAGAGAAGGAAAGAAAGAAGGAAGGAAAGAAAGAAAAAAGGAAGGAAGAAAGGAAGGGAGGGAGGGTGGAAGGAAGAAAGGGAGGGAGGGAGGGAGGGAGGGAGGAAGGAAGGAAGGAAGGAAGGAAGGAAGGAAGGAAGGAAGGAAGGAAGGAAGGAAGGAAGGAAGGAAAAATGGCAGACTAGAATTTAGGAAGATAGGATTAGTTCAAAAACTAAGGTGTGAGGTAGCCCCACGTGAGTGAGTATTCAAACAATGCACTTGTTGTAGGCTTCTTTTTTAAATTTGTTCTTATGAATTAGAAATATTTGGTGACTCTGAGCAGTTGATGAAGGGAAAGAGGAGACAAAAATGAATTCCAAGATTTTGAGCCCAAAATTCTTTCTTTAACTACCTATTAACAATTACAATTAATTATTTGGTCATTGGAGACACAAAGTGAGTATATATATTATTCACTGTGATTAGTGCTAAGAAAGGAGAAGGTATTATGGTAATTCTTAACAGGATGTGGGGTGCCTAGTCAGCGAAATTCTCCTTAAGGAAATGATATCCTTACTGTAAACTAAAGAGTGAACAGTAATTAACCAGATAAATTTGTGAGCAAACATTGTTCCAGGCTGTGAGATAACATATTCTGAGGCCTTGAGTCAAAAAAGGACATATTAGGTTTGAGGAATTGAAATTCATTATTACTGCAATTGAGGGTTCAAAATAGTGCTAATAATATGACATGAAGTTAGAAGAAAAGGTGATTAATTTCCAAGTTGTTTTATGTAGTAATATGCTTTTTAAGAGTTTTAAGCAGAAGCAAAAACCTGATAAAATTTGTGGGGTTTTTTTTTTAATCCCTCAGGCTACTGTGTGGAAAATGGGATGCAGGGAAGCAAGAGTCAAAGTAGGAAGAACAATGTCCTAGTTATCTTATCTATTGCTGAATAATAAACCAGCTTAAACTTACTGATGTCAAACAATAATAATTTTATGGTTTGTTGTGAGAAGAAAGGAGAAATAATAGATGATTTGATGTGAGCTTGGTTTAAAAAATTCCAGCCATATGCACTGAGACAGGTAATGAGGAAGAGGAGAAGGATTGAAGGAATAGATAATGAATAAAATTGTGAACATGAGTTTGAGAAATCTATGAAACATGCAAAAGTAGAGAATTAGAAGAGTTCTATTTAGAAAATAAAGATTTGGAATTTGGGAGTCATCAGAATATAGATAATAGTTGAATGATTTGCCAAAGAGAGAGCTGAAACAAGAAAAGGACATGTACTAGAGAAGCTGAGAAACTGTAGCATTTAAAGGTTGGGGAAAAGGAAGGGATCCGTTTTCATACTGGTAATTTTCAGATAAAATTGAAGATTGGTATGTATATTCTGATGATATTTGAAACTATGAGGATAAACATGTTCCCAGTGGGAAAATAGGTATAAAATGTAAATGACAAGTACTAGGGATTGAGGACCTCTACAATTAAAAGGAGTGGCAGGTAACTGGAAGATAATCAAAGTGTGTCATAGAAACAGTGGAGGCAGGATTTTAAAGAATGGTGATATAAAATATAGCTGAAAGTTTGAAATTTTAAAAATACTGATTTTAAACAAGACTGTCAGGTATATTTGAAGGCAGGTATTGGTAATTTGAGAGAAACTCCAGAGTAGTCTGAGATTATATAATCTACAATGCCTGAGATTTGTGAAGGAGTATCTAGAATAGTATCACATTTTAAAATCATAAAGATAAAAAATCTATTGGTTAACTTTGGAGAAGTATAACCTGTGATTGTTCCTAGTAAACTGGGCATCTTAGGAAGTAACCTATTACGATCTTATTTTTATAATGCTGTAAAACTAATATAGCTTACCAGAGGAAGAAGCATTTCCCACATTAATTATAATCATAAAAAGTTACTGAGTGGTATCTGAAAAAACAAAGTTCACCAAATCTTTGAATCACTAAGATAAGGTTTATCTGAGATCACATGTTTTATGATCTTACCATTAACATATATTCTTTCTAAACTTTTTCATAGTGATATTTTTATTGTAATTTTAAAGCATTTCTCAAGAAGAGAGTTTCATTTTATGTCCTTGCACTTAAAACATTGTCAGAAAAAGCACTGAACTAGAAATATCATATGTATTTAAAGTTTAGATCTTTATTCAACATTTAACTATCAAATCCCTTAACCAGACCTTCCTTTTTAAAGAAATAAACTCTATTCTTTCTGCTCCTCATCTCAGAAAGTGAGAATTGTTGTTTTAATTTACATATTATTAGGGAAGCACGGGCCAATTTTGAATTTATTATGGTTACTGTAATATACCTTATTCAGGAAAGCAAATTATGAACTTGCCTGTGAAAGATAAATGCATGTGGTATTATGATATTTAATCTTGCTATGAAAAATAGAGCAGTATTCCTTGTCTTTTATCCTTTGTAAAAAGTTACTTAAATAACTAGCTGTATTCAGTTTTTATCCTCTGTGATTTGTTTGCTTATTTAGTGAATGGAGTTCCCTCTCGAAGTCCAAGATTGGTTGCTTCTGGGGATGACTCTGTGGATAGTCTGCTGCAGCGGATGGTACAACATGAGGACCAGGAGCCCCTGGAGAAAAATATTGACGCTGTGATTGCATCTGGCTCTGTGCCACCTTCCTCCAGTCCAGGCCATAGCCACAGCAAGGAGCGAACCCTGGGAAAACCAGACAGCCTTCTAGTGCCTGCAGTCCCCAGTGACTCTTGCAGTAGTAGCATCTCACTCCTTTCTGAAAAGTTGCCAAGCAGCTGTTCCCCCCATCATATCAAGAGAAGTGTAGTAGAAGCTATGCAGCGCCAAGCTCGGAAAATGTGCAATTATGACAAAATCTTGGCCACCAAGAAAAACCTGGACCACGTCAATAAAATTTTAAAAGCCAAAAAACTTCAAAGACAGGCCAGGACAGGGAATAACTTTGTGAAACGTAGACCAGGTCGACCTCGGAAATGTCCTCTCCAGGCTGTGGTATCAATGCAAGCATTCCAGGCTGCCCAGTTTGTCAGCCCAGAATTGAATGAAGGCGAAGAAGGAACAGCACTGCACCTCAATCCTGATACAGTTACAGATGTCATTGAAGCTGTTGTTCAGAGTGTAAACCTGAATCCAGAACATAAAAAGGGATTGAAGAGGAAAAGTTGGCTTTTGGAAGAACAGACCAAGAAAAAGCAGAAGCCATTCCCAGAAGAAGAACAAGAGAATACTAAAAGGTAATATATAGCATTTAATCTGAATAGAGGAAACTAGTTTATGTACAAATGTAACGTATCTATGCAGCTGAATTGTTCAGTTACTCTAACAACCTTTCACTATATAAGACCTGTTCTTTTCTGTTCTATTTAAGTGTTCTTACTCATGGCTGTCCAGAATTATAAATAATTAAGAAGCAACGGGGAATGTAACAGTCTAGCCCAAGCCCCTCACTTTACAGGTGAGGAAATCAAGGCCCAGAGAGACTGTGTTTTATCCAGTATGTAGCTGTGTGAGTGGCGTTATTTTTACTATCACACTATCTCATCTCCTCTGTGGTCTAAACTCTTCATCCTATCATCAAATACATTTTTAAGTCTTCTTGCCTGTTAGATTTTTTTAATAGTTTCTTTTTTATATTTTTACTTTTTCTCAAAAGATGTAGAGCAGAAAACCAAAAATAACCTTCCAAATAGACAATTTAATCCTTTTGTTATGTATCCAGTCAAATGCTTTTCCCTACAGTAATATTTGATATTTTTAAATGAATCAGTACAGTATTCACTATTTGCAAATGACTTCACCTTTATTAAATAGAGCACGCTCAGTCTCACATTGAAATCCTTATTCAGTTAGAGAAATACAAATTAAAACTAGTAGACACATTTTAAGCTTTTTAACATATATTGTCAAATAGATGTTTATAGTCAAATTCTCTTCTTGAAAAACTATACCTGTTTAAACTTTTACTAACATTATAAAGTAATAGTTGAATACTATTTACCCCACCCTTATCTACCCTGAAAGTTACCTTTTTAAAAAACTTTGTCAATCTGATCTAAGTGAAATATGCTTCCTAAATGTTACTTCCTGCTTGTTTTAATTTGCATATTGGAGATACTACTTGTTTATGTTCCTTACCTATTTTTTCTGTTATTTTTAAAGTGCTCATTGTATATAGTCAGAATATTAATACTCAGTTTTTATTAACATTTGATTTTCTTTTTATTTTCTTGCCATACATAAACAGAACAATTAATCAGTGTTTTTCTATCATCTGCTTTGGTGAATCCTATGAACAGAGGTTTTTCATAGCTCTCTATGCATACATCTATAAAAGGAATATATGGGCTTTAAGATTTTTTCCTCAGAATACATGCTTGTAAATAAATCAGTTAAACTAGAAGTTTACTGATTGAAGAGTTAAGTCTCTTTTCACATGATCTCATTTCTTCTCAAATCCTGTTTTCTTTCTGTGAGTAAAACTTAACAGTATATTGTGTATCCTTTGATAATTTTCTTCTGTATTAACAGATGTGTATATATTGCAAAGCTGTTTTATGTAAGTGGTAACAATCATATTGTACTTAATTTTGTAACTTAACTTTTTATATATC
Source organism: Vicugna pacos (assembly GCF_048564905.1). NCBI lineage: Eukaryota > Metazoa > Chordata > Mammalia > Artiodactyla > Camelidae > Vicugna > Vicugna pacos. The sequence continues at coordinate 25,248,654 of NC_133007.1, forward strand.
TTGGCTTCCTTGTCATTGGTACATACAGAATTTCTTTATTCCATGCTAAGACTATATCAACTTAGTCTCCTTCTTGTTACATAATACATTTTTACATATAGGTCTTTAAATCAGTTGAAATTTACTTTTATATAAAATATGAGTTAGTACTATGTTTATGGCCAGGTATTTTTCAAGGTTGCAGATTTGTAAGCATGGCTATTTTTGTGTTGTACGTAGTTTCTATAAATTATATTCCCACAGATTTTTTTTTAAGACCAAAAAAGATTTAATTCAAGATTTAAAATTTTTTTAATTTTTAAATGGTGGTGTTCAGACTGTTCATTGATTAAATTATTATTTCCCTACTTACTTGAAATGATACCTTTATACTAAATTCTTAGGGCCTTTTATATTCTCTTCTCATCAGCCTGTTTTGGTATTAGTGTTAATTCTGTTTTAATTACTGAGGCTTGAAAATATCTACAAAGAGAATGACTTTTGCCTTCACTGTAGTAAGAAAGTGACAGTTTGTGACAACTTAACCATTCACTTTAGGAAGGTTCACCTTGAACATATTCCTCAAAGAAAGAGCTTTATTTCAGATAAACCCTTTTTTTCCATCCAGCAAGTTCTAGTGGCAGCAGTCAGCAACATCAAACACTTATTTTCCACAAAATTATATTCTGGAATTTGAAGAGATTATAAAGAGAAAAATACAATTTCTATCCTCAAGAGATTGTGCAGATAAGGACATGACGCAGTGAGTTCCCAGAGATAGCGACAGGTTTTCACACTTCTCTAACTGGAACCCACTATAGTACTTGTTATATAGCAGGAGTTTGTTCATTTATTTCTTCAGTAACTATTTCATGTGCTAAGAATAAATACAATGGTAAGAAAATATAGAAATATTCCCTATGTTCATGGTTCTTATGTTCTAACTATTATGAAGAATTATTTAGGGTTACAAGAACATATCAGAGATAATTGACTTAATTTCCCTGTGGAAGTAATGACTAAGCTAAAAATTTGAGGAATAAGACTTTATTTGTTATTTAAAGGAGCAAGGCTTGGGAGACAGGGTATGATACAGTGGTAGAGCACATACTTAGTCCTGAGTTCAATCCCCAGTACCTCCATTAATAATAATAATAATAATAATAATAATAATAATAATAATAATAATAATAATGAATAAGTGAATAAATAAATGAACCTAATTACCTTCCTCCACCCCCCCCAAAAAAAGGAGCAAGGCTGATAAGTGTGAAAAGGCATCTCAGATTCAGAGAAATGAAAAAAAGCTTTTGCGGCCAATACACAGTGAATTAGAGTGATAATATTTTCAAATGAGTCTGGAGAAAAGATTGTGGGAGCTAGATCTTGCAGAAGACCTTGTGTGCCATGTTACAGAGTTTGGTCACTATTTGTTGATTAATAACAAATCAGAATGCCAAAGAATATATTAATAATTATGTGCTGGATTCTATACTCAGAAAAACCCGAGTTCAAATTCAGTTCTAAATGGAAAAAATAAATTTTTAAAACTTGTGTAAATAAACAAAATTGTAATTAAAATATTAAAGATATTTAGAATTGAATTAAATACTGTGTTACATACTGAAACTTATGGGATGTATTCAAAGAGGTACCTAGAGCCATGTTTATATCATTTTCAAGAATGCTGAAAATTTATTTATTTATTTGGGGGTGGTAATTAGATTCATTTATTTATTTTTTAATTTAGTTTTTTTTTTTAATGGAGGTACTGGGGATTGAACCCAGGTCCTCATGCATGCTAAGCATACAGTCTACCACTGAGCTATACCCTCCCCACAAGAATGCTGAAAATTTATGAGCAGAGTCTAATTAAGAAATCAGAAAAATGAGGGGAGGAGGGTATAGCCCAGTGGTAGGGTACATACTTAGCATGCATGAGGTCCTGGGTTCATTACCCAGTACTTCCATTAAAGATAAATTAAATAAATAAACAAACAAACAAACAAACCTAATCCCCCCCCACCAAAAAAGGGGGAGCAAGGTTTACCCCAACTAAACATTCGTGTCATTAACACACAAATACACACACACACACACACACACACACACATTCACTAGAGGAAAATGTGGATAAGCCCAAAATGTAAAGGACAGAGATAAAACATACACTATAAATTAGCAAAATAAAGCTAAGGTACAATGGAGAGAATCACTGAAGACCAAAGTTAATAATGCTAATGAAAACTAATAAAATATACAAATTTCTGGTAGCACTGATCAATAAAGAAAGAGAAAAGGGTATAATAAAATTAGGAACTAAAAAGGAGGTAAGCTATATATGAGATTAAAAAGTGGCTACTATACAAACTTCATACCCAGCAAATTGGAAAACTCAGTTGAAATGTATATATTGTATTCCTAGGAAAAAACCTACTCAAAAAGAAATACCCAGAGTGATTCTATTATGTAAATTGAAATTTATAATTTAAAATCTTCCCACAGAGAAAGCACCAGGACCAGGTTTAAGTTCTATCTCTGTTTAAAGAAAAATATAATTCAGTCTCATTAAAACTCTTTAAAGAATATGGGGAGAGAGGGGAGGAGAATATACATATAGAAAGTCAAAACAGCATGGTATTGGCACAAAAATAGACATATGGATCAATGGAACAGAATAGAGAGCCCAGAAATAAACCCACAGACTTATGGTCAATTAATCTTCAACAAAGAAAGCAAGAATATACAGCGGAGAAAAGGCAGTCTCTTCAGCAAGTGGTGATGGGGAAACTGGACGGCCACATGTAAATCAATGCAGTTAGAACACTCCCTCACACTATACACAAAAATAAACTCAAAATGGCTTAACAGCTTAAATGTAAGACAAGACACTGTGAACCTCCTAGAATAAAACATAGGCAAAACATTCTCTGACATTAATCTTAGCAATGTGCTCCAGGGCAGTCTACCCAGGCAGTAGAAATAAAAGCAGAGATAAACAAATGAGACCTAATTCAACTTACAAGCTTTTGCACAACTAAGGAAATCATAAGTGAAACAAAACAATCTATCGAATGGGAGAAAATATTTGCAAAAGATGAGACTGACAAGAGCTTAATTTCCAGAATATATAAACAGCTCATACAACTTAATAACAAAAAAACAAACAACCCAATCCAAAAATGGACAGAAGACCTAAGCAAGCAATTCTCCCATGAAGACATACAAATAGCCAATAGGCACATGAAAAAGTACTGAGTATCGCTATTATCAGAAAAATGCAAATCAAAACTACAATGAGGTATCACCTCACACCAGTCAGAATGTCCATCATTCAAAAGTCCATGAACAATAAATGCTGGAGAGGGTGTGGAGAAAAGGGAACCCTCCTACTCTGTTGATGGAATGCAGTTTGGTGCAGCCATTATGGAAAACAGTATGGAGATTCCTCAAAAGACTAAAAATAGACTTACATGATCCCTCAATCCCACTTCTGGGCATATAGCCGGAAGGAACTCTAGTTAAAAAAGTTACATGCACCCCAATGTTCATAGCAGCACTATGTACAATAGCCAAGACACAAAAGCAACCTAAGTGTGCATCAACAGATGATTGGGTAAAGTTGTGGTATATTTACAGGATAGAATATTATTCAGCCATAAAAAAGAGCAAAATAATGCCATTTGCAGCAACATATATAGATCTGGAGATCATCATTCTAAGTGAAGTAAGCCAGAAAGAGAAAGAAAAATACCATATGATATCACTCATATGTGGAATCTAAAAAAAGAAAGAAGAAATGAAGATACTAATAAACTTATCTACAAAACAGAAAGATCACAGACATAGTAAACAAACTTACAATTACTGGGGGAAAGGAGGTAGGAAAGGATAAATTGGGAGTTTGAGATTTGCAAATATTAACTACTATATATAAAATAAAAGACAAATTTCTTCCGTATAGCACAAGGAACTATATTCAGTATCTTGTAGTAACCTCTAATCAAATAGGAAATGAATATATGTATGTATATGTATGATCAAAACTGCTGTACACCAGAAATTGACACATTGTAACTGACTCTACTTTGGGTTTTTTTAAAAAGTATGTAGATGTAAATAATCAGTTAAAAATATTTTTTATAAAGTTAACACCCATGTAGCTATAGAACAGGTAAACATATAGAATGTTTGTAGCATCCTATGTTCTTTACCATTCATAAATCACTTCCTTACCAGTAGCTGTAATCAGCCTCCTGGTTTTACCTTAATTTATACCATTGAAGTATGCAATCCTAGACAATGCAGTTTAGTTTATCCTTCCTCAACTTCATTGAGAAGGAGTTATACAGGACATATGCTTTTGTGTCTCACTTTTTTTGCTCAACATATAAATGTAGAACCATCTTTGTTGTTGTATGTTGGCTATAGTTACCTCCTTTTGTTATTCTGTAGTAATCCATTGTTTGTATGTAATACAGTTTTTCTGTTTTACCTTTGGGTTATTTTCAGTTTGTTGCCATTATCCAAATACGCTGCTCTTAACTTCCTCTAATGTTCACTGGTGGATATGGACACTCAAGTTCTCTAGGGTATATACCTAGGAATGGAACTACTGAATAAAACAATAGATTTGCCCCAAGACTTAATTTCAGGCTGTGCTATATTAAGCTGGCATGGAACTGTAGAACTGGGTAAGAGAAACAGATCCATAAGTGCAAGTTTGCATGTATGGAGGAGACACTAGACATCAATAGGGAAAGAAAACAATATTCAATAAATATTAAGTAAAGTGTACTCCAGAAGTCGATATTGCATAGGAATGGAAATGAAATTGGATTCTGTCTTAATCATATGCAAAAATCAATTCCCAGTTGGTTAAATAAATACATAGATGTAAAAAGCAAAACTTCAACTTTTAAAGGCTAAGACAGAAGGAGAAAAACTTTATGACCTTGATTGTCAGAAAGGATTTTATAAACAGGATATCAAAAGGAGTAACCATACAGATAAAGATTGATACACTAGATTACATTAAAATGAAGGATTTCTTTTCATCAGATATCATGATATGTATGTGACGACTTGCTACAAAATGGGAGAGGAGATTTATTACATATAACTTAGACATTTTTGATAACCAGAATATATAACCACATAAAGTATTACAAATCAACCCTATGTAATCTAGCAATTCCCTTTTAGATAGCTTAGAAAAACTCTTACCCAATGATCACCAGAGAACATTTTTTGGAAAGGTAGTAGCAGCACTGGTTATAATATATAGAAACTGAAAATATCCCAGATGAACAAGAAAAAGAATAAGCACATTTTAGTTGTTCATTACGATGGAATATGGATATGGTAATACAAATTAATGAATTACAGCTGACATGCAATGATAATGAATAAGTCTTAGAAACAAGATTAAGTGAAAGAAATAAGTCCCTAAAAATTATATACTAGCTGATACTGTTTTTATAAAGCAAAAAAAAGCTATAAAAACTAAACAGTGTATTATATTATATTGGTGTAGATAAATATATCATAAAACCATATTTTAAAATGCCTTACCTCTTCTTTCTCTTTTCTTTCCTGAAAAATTCAGTCTTAAAGTCATAAGTTAAATACCCATATGGAAACTATCATGACCCTGAGCTGGGTGTTGGAGCCTTAATGGGATGAGGAGTTGGGTTATGGGGTGGTGGGGAGAGAATATCAACCCAGCCTAAGGTGTCAGAGCCCAAGTGCGATGAGAAGGATGCTTTTGTAATGAGAGTGCCCAGTGTGGGATATCAGGGACCAGCAATGTTAGGAAGTGTCCATCTCAGACATTCATAATAGGAATTTTTAAAATTCTGAGTAGGCATTTGCATTTCTTACATAAGCTCCCAAAGCGATTCTGATGTATGTGGTCTACAGATAGCACTTGGAAAAACGTGGCACTTAAAGAATTTATATGTGTAGAAAAATATATTTATAAGCAGAAAAGAAGACTTTTTTTATTGCAGTAGAATGAATCATAAAATAAGGCACAGAAGCAGAAATGAATTTGACTGGTAGGGAGAACAGGAAAAAAATAATAAATTAAATTATTAAATCAATCAAGCCATCTCATGACAAGTAAGATTTTATCTCAGTTACATAAAACTGGTTCAGAAATAAAAAATAAAAAATAAACTCTTTCAAGATTCAAAAATCAATTAACGTAGTCCATCATATTAACAGGCTAAAGAAGAAATATCACATGTTCATATCAATAAATGCCAAGAAAGTTTTGACAAAAATCTAGTATATCCATGATGAAAACTTACCTCAACCTGATAAAGGCCATATATTAAAAACTTCAGGCTAAAATTTCAGTGGTGAAGATAGAGCTTTTCCTCTAAAATCAGGAAGTAGGAAAGGATGCCCACTATGCCACTTCAGTTCAACATTGTACTGAAATTGCTAACCAGAGCAGTTAGGCAAGAAAAAGAAGTAAAAGGCATCCAAATTGAAAAGGAAAATGTAAAATTAACTTTGCTCACAGATGGCCTGATTTTATATGTAGAAAATCCTAAAAATTCCACACAGAAAAACTATTAAAGCTATAAACGAGTTCAGCAAAGTTGAGAATACTAAATCAACATCCAAAAATCAGTTGCATTTCTACCCACTAACAATTAGTTATTGTAGTGTATTACTATACACTAATAATTAAAAATAAGGTAATTATGAAAACAATTCCATTGAATAAATTTAGGAAGACCAGAGGGTTCTGCATTGAAAACTACAAAACGTTGGATGAAATTATAGAGGACATAAATAAGTGGAAAGAAAGCCTGTGTTCATGGATTGGAAAACTTAATATTGTTAAGATATCAGTACTACCCAAAGCGATTTACATATTCAGTGCAATCCCTATCAAAATTCCAATAATATTTTTTGCAGAAATAGTAAAATCCATCCTAAAATTTACAAAGAACCTCAAGGGATCCCAAATAGCCAAAATAGTCTTCTAAAAAAGAAGAAAATTGGAGGCCTTAAACTTCTCGATTTTTTTTCTTATTGCCCTTTTGCACTGGCTAGGACCTTTGCTCTGATGTTGAATTTAAGTGACAAAAGCAGATATTTGTCTTGTCCTTGGTATTAGAGAAACTGTATTCAGTCTTTCACCGTTAAGTGTGAGGAAAAAAAAAATCTAGGAAATTACTTTATATATCATTGCTTGGGTTCCAAGGTGCCTAGCCGATCTGTTTGCATATGTTTATTTTATATATAATTTCCAGGGTACTTTTAGCTGTACTTAATGGGAAGATAGGTAGGAGTATTGATTAGATCTTTGCCTGAAACTGGAATCACCTTAATTTTTTAAGTTATCTCTGATTGATTTAGAATTCTCTTTTGACAGGCTCTACCCCCACCCCTCCTCCTTAAGCACTTAATGGATGTCTTTTCATTACTTTCTAGATTGTATTGTTTCCGACATGAAATCTGCATTTATTCTTATTTTTGTACACTTATATAGATTGTGTATTTTTTCTCTGGCTCCTTTTATTTTCTTCATCATTAGTTTTCAGCAAGTTTATTATGATATACCATACTTGTTTTATTTGAATTTATATTGCTTATGGTTTCTTTAGCTTCCTGGAACTTTGAATTCATACTTTTTATCAAATTTGGAAAAATTTTGACCATCACTCTTTTTTATTTCATTGTGAATTTTGCAGTATTGTAAATGTCACATTATTCTGTGTCTGTTTTTTGTTCTTTTCTATGTGTTTGATTTTATTTTGTTAGGCTGTTTAGTTACTTCTGGATCAGCTTGGATTCTTTTGGAGATAAGTTTTAACCTCTATTAGGACTGGCTTTTATTCCAGAGATAACTAAAAACTATGGAAATGGATATTACCCTCTGGGAACATTATTGAATGCCCCAGTGTTGGGCAATGTCTTTTTTCCTCCCTAGTGAAATGCAAATATATACCATCGTGTGCGAGCTCTGGAAATTGTTTGGGTTATAATACTCTGGTGATTCTTTGTCTAGGCTTATGGAATTTTACCCAGCATATACACAAACTTAGTATTTAGCAAAATACTAAAGGAGACCTGTACACAGATTTCTAGAGTTACTTTTCTCCATAGCTTTCTCCACTCTAGCACTCTGCCTCACAGATCCTAGCTATGTCAACCTCTCCATACTCTCATCTCTCTTTTCAACTCATTAAGTTGGCCATTCTCTGCTTTGGTTCTACTTCCTCTACTCTAGCCCTTCTTATAAAGGCAGAGTGCTTACAGATATCATTTCTTTCTCCCCGCCCCCCCCCCCAGTTTTCTCAGGGCTCACAGTGCTGAACTAATTGTTGTCCAACGTCTGATAATTGTTTCATAAAATTTCTCCAGGTTTATAGTTGTTTGCTCTGTTTCTAATAGTTTCTGTCAGGAGGACAAGTCAGGTATCTTGACCAGATGAGGAAGTCCCCTTATCTCTTTTTTTTTTTTTTAATTGCTGTGATGTTTTTTTTAAACAGATAATCATTTGTAGGAAAAAAATTTTTTCACCATAAAATTATCTTTAAACTTCTCTTTCTAGCTTTACTGAAGCAGCAGTTGAGATACCCAGTCCTCCTGAAACCCCAGCCAAACCTCCCGAACCTGAAAGTACCTTGCAGCCTGTGCTTTCTCTCATCCCAAGAGAAAAGAAGGCCCCACGTCCCCCAAAGAAGAAGTATCAGAAAGCAGGGCTGTATTCTGATGTTTACAAAACTACAGAGTAAGTAGTGGTACTTATCAGCTGACATCCTTTAAAGACCGTTATTCTTCCATGTTTTAAGTAATACTGTAACTATCAAAAAAAGAAACCCAATATAAATGTAATATACACAAATACAAATCTCATCACAAATACCTCAGTGTTCACCGTACTCACGATACATTGTTTGGGGATAATTATTTCCCCTGATCTTCATCTTCTCTCTGCCTTTCTACATTACATTTCTATAGTTTCATTCTAATGGTGCCTTTTTTGTTAATTAAAAATAAAAGGCACTATATGTATATCTAAAATAGTCTTGATGATTTTCTATATTCATTCCTCATTTGTTAAATGCTTTCTGTGTTCCAAGCACTTTACCAGATGAGTAAAATATGCTTTACTTTTAAGAACTTAATATTCCCTTGTGAAAGTCCAGCTTAATAAGTACTCTAATTGAGAATTTTTAAAGCCCCAAAGAGATACCAACTAACTATATCATTGAGCTCACAGAATATACTTGAGTTAGGTTTTGGAGGTCCAGTAGTAATTTGCAAGATGGAGAAGGGCATTCCAGTTAGAGACTAGTATGTACCAAGGCACATACTAGGATGCAAAGATTTTTCATATATTAGAACAATTGAAAAGTTCAGTGTTTCTGAAATGTAGTGGTGGTGTGGAAAATGAGCATTGTGTGATAGGGACCACAAGACTATGTACTTTACTGACTCTAAGATATTTATCCCACTAAGCCATAGGAAATTTTAGAAAAAAGTGAAAAGTACATTTTTGTGTTTTAAGGTGATAAGTGTGAAAAAAATAAAGAAGATAATAACTGTGGCAACAGAATGGAAAATGAATTGAATGGGGGAGTTACTAATGGCAGAAACTCAAAACTCAGTATCCATCAAAACAGTATCCATCAAAAGGTTATGAGGGTCTGAATTTGGGCAAGACAAGAATGAAATTGAAAGAAATTACATTAAGAAGTTACATTTTAGAGTTGCATCTCACTTGGTGTGGTTAAAGTGATCATCATAAAAACCAGACTTTATTTTGCACTGAGATTTTTCATTGATTTGCCACTGAGGTAGGTACCACATAAATTCTTTGCACTCTATTTTTGTTTCTTTCGTCATGAAAATGTTTTGTTAGTTAAGCTTAGTTTCAGCTGCCAATAATAGGAAATCCTGTCAAATAACCAAGACTTTTTAAAGATAAACATTTATTTTCTTTTAATTTAAAAAATGTGAAGTACACAGCTCAAGGTTAATATGGTGTCTTCACAGTGTCTTCAGAGACCTAGACTCCTTTTTTTCCTGCTCTTCCATTTCATCACTAAGCTTGTGTTCCTCTGGTTATCTATTCTTACAACATAACTGCTGGGGTCCAGCCATAAGGTCTTCATTACAGAGAGTAGAAAAGAGGAAAGGAAGTTAAAAGCATGCCCCTTCTTTGTAAGGAAACACTGTGATCTGAGTGTGTTCCCCTCGAATTTCATATATTGAAACCCTAATCTGCAGATGATACTTGGAGATGGGGCCTTTGGGAAGTAATTAGGCCATGTGGGTGGAGCCCTCCTGAATGAAATTAACACTGTTATAAGAAGAGACACAGAGAGAGATGATTTCTTTCTCTACCATGTGAGGATACAAGAAGATAGTATCTGTAAGCCAGGAAGAGGGCTCTCACCAGAACCTAGCCCTGATCTTGAACTTCCCAGCCTCTGGAACAGTGAGAAATAAGTTTGTTGTTTAAACCACACTGTGAGTGGTAATTTGTTATAGCAGCCAATCTAACTATGAAAGGAAACTTCAAAAACCTCACTTATAGCTATTGACCAGAAGTCATGTAACCACACTTCAGCCACAGATAAGGCTGGGAAATAAAGGTCATTATTTCAGATGACAATCTGAAAAAAAATTAGCGTTCTGTTACCACAAATGAGAAAATGAAAATGCATTTGGGGAAGATCTAATAAATACAGTTACAATTTTAAAGCAATGTTTTTGCTGAATAGAGAAATCAGAAATATACATCTATCAAATTTTCTGCTAAAAAATAAAATTCAAGTTTTATTTTTCTTTTTGCTAATTTTTCTGGATTAAATTTTTTAAAATGGGAAATTAACAATAAACTGCATCAAAAGACCAGTATTATGAGCCACATCAGTGTTTAAAAATGCCCCTGTCAGACAAAAGTCTTTCACTCTAAAATGGACCTTGTTTATATTGGAACTAGCTCCTTTACCTCATAGAAATAGGAAGAAAATGGTTTGTTTTAGAATATTTTTTAAAACATTGATCAAATAATACAGGTGTGCATTCTTACAAGGTGTGAAGCCAATATATTTTTGTGGGCTTGCTGTTTTTTGTTGGTAGCAATTTGGAGGGGTTTCTGTTTGTTTTGTTTTTTAAATTAATAAATGATTATTTAGAGTAGTTTTAGGTTCATGACAAAATTGTTGGAAGGTATAGAGAGTTTGCATATACCTTCTGCCCTTATGCATGCACAACCTCCCATACTATGGCCATCCTGTACCACAGTGGTACATTTATTACAATCAATGAACCTGTATTGACACATTATCACCCAAAGTTCATAGCAGGCATTAGGGTTCACTTTTGGTATTGTACATTCTACAGATTTTGATAAATGTATAATGACATGTGTCTACTACTATAGTACCAGAGAATAGTTTCACTGCTCTAAAAATCCTCTATGCTGTAGGAATTTGTTTTTGAGTCACAAAATGGTACTAAGAAATTGCAAGGTTATTCATTTTTATATAAACTATTACAGGTTTTTAAAATATTTCATAATTGGAGTTTGTACCTTTGGATTCCCTTCACCCATTTCACATTCCATTTCCCACTTCTGGCAAACATAGATACAGTTGTCTGTGTCTATGAGCTTGGTTTGGGGTTTTTTTTGTTGTTCGTTTGTTTTATATTCCATATATAAGCGAGATCATATGATACTTGTCTTTTTCTGTCTGAGTTATTTCTCTTACCATAATGCCCTCAAGGTCCATCTGTATTGTCACAAATGGCAGGATTTCATTCTTTTTTATGGCTGAATAATATTCTGTTGTGTATGTGTGTTTGTGTATATACATATATATCACATTTTCTTTATCCATTCATCTGTCAGTGGACACTTAAGTTGTTTCCCTATCTTGGCTATTGTAAATAACACCACAGTAAACATAAGGGTACAGATATTTTTTCAAGGTAGTGTTTTCTTTTTCTTAAGACAAATACCCAGAAGTGGAATTGTTAGATCATGTGGTAGTTCTGTTTTCAATTTTTTGAAAAACCTCCATACTGCTTTCCGTAGTGGCTGCACCAGTTTACACTCCTGCCATCTGTCCTCAGAGGTTTTCTTTCCTCTGCATTCTCACCAACACTTGTTATGTCTTGTCTTTTTGTTAATAGCCATTCTAACAGATGTGAGGTGATAGTGCATTGTGGTTTTGTTTTGAATTGCCTTGATGATTAGTAGTATTGAACATAGATTCATGTACCTGTTGGCCTTCTGTATGTCTTTGGGAAACTGTTAAGGTCATCTGCCCATTTTTTTAATCAGATTGTTTGTCTTTTTGCTATTGAGTTGTATGAGTTATTTTGGATACTAACCCTTTATCAGATATAATTTGCAAAATATTTTCTACCATTAAGTAGATTGCCTTTTCATTTTGCTCATGGTTGCCTTTGCTGTGCAAAAGCTTTTTAGTTTATCTTTGCTTTTCTTGCCTTTGCGTTTGGTGTCAAATCCAAAAAATCATTGCCAAGACCAATGTCCCAAGGAAAGTTTTTAAAGCAAAAGTAGCTTAATGTTTTAAATTTTTAATTAATTAATATATTGCAGTTAAATATACATGGGATAAAATTTGCCACTTTAATCATTTTAAGTGCACTATTCAATAGCATTAAGTATGTTACCATGTTATGCACACATCACCACTGTTCACCTACAGAACTTTTTTATCATCTCAAACTGAATTGTTTTATTTCTAAAATATGAATTCTAGTTTTTCATCCACTGCCACCTAAGTGTGATGGTATATGTAAAATGATTGGCATCTAATAGGCACTCAGTAATAAATCATAGTTGTTTTTTCTGCACCTCATTCTCCCAAAGAGTTTTTACCCATTTCCTAGAGGATGTATCCTATCCTCTTTTTTTAATAAAATTTTAATGAGATGTAATTCACATATCATACAATTAACCCATTTCAAGCATATAAGTCTGGTATTACATTTTATTTTTTTAATTATAAAATACCTATAACAAAATTTGCCATTTTAATCATTTTTAAGTTTATACTTCAGTGATATCAGTTATATTCACAATATTCCCACCACACAACAACAAACTATTTCTAGTGTGTTCATAACAATTCACAACAATTACCATTATTTCTAAAAATTTTTCATTACCCTAAACAGAAACTCTGTAATAATTAAGCAAAAACTCCCCACTCCCCTACCCTCCAGTCCCTAATAATGTCTAATGTACTTTCAGTCTCTATAATTTGCCTCTTCTAGGTACCCCGTGTAAGTGGAATCATAAAATATTTGTGCTTTTTTGTCTGGATTATTTTATTTAACATAAGTCTTTAATGTTCATTCGTGTTGTAACATGTATCAGAACTTCATTCCTTTTTATGGCTGAATAATATTCCATTGTATGTATATCTATTTCTGTTAGATCTGATTGGTTTTTTAATGTTATTCTAATCCTTATTGATTTTCTGTGTAGTTGTTCTAACCATTATTGAAATTGGTAAATTGAAGTCTCCCAACTATTATTGTACAGTTGTCTATTTCTCCCTTCAATTCTGTCAGTTCTGTCAAATGTCTTCATACATTTTGGGTCCTCTGATGTTTGGTGAATACTTTTTTATAATCGTTATAGCTTCTTGATGAATGGACTCTTTTGTCAGTATTTAATGTTTTTCTTTGTCTCTTGTAGCAGTTTTTTACTTGAAGTCTCTATTGTCTGATACTAGTATATAGCCTTCCTATCTCTCTCAGTTACTATTTGTATGGAATATCTTTTTCCATCCTTTCACTTTCTTATCTTTCTTTCTTTCTTTTTGTGAGAAAGAGAAGGAAGGAATTATTATTTGCAGTAATAAGGAGAACACCCTATCCTTTCACTTTCAACCTGTTTATATCTTTGGATCTAAAAACAAGTCTCTAGTAGTCGGAATTTACATAATTAGATCATGTTTTCTATCCATTTTGCTGCTCTCTACCTTTTGATTATAGAGTCTCATTCATTTACTTTTAAAGTAATTACCAATAAGGAACGGCTTAGACTTGTCATTTTATTTTCCGTATGTCATAGCTGTTTGTCCCTCATTTTCTCCATTACTGCCACCTTTTGTACTTAGTTGATCCTGTAGTTACCTGTTTTGCTTCCCTTCTCACTCCCTTTTGTGTATATTCTACAACTGTTTTATCTGTGGTTACTATGGAGATTACATATAACTTCCCAAAGATATAACTATAATTCGAATTGATACCAATCTAACTTCAGTCACATGCAAAAATACTATTTCTGTAAAGCTCCATACCTTCCTTTTATGTTATTGATGTTACAGGTTACATCTGTATTCATTTTATGCCCTAAAACATATATTTATAATTATTTTTCATGCATTTGTCTTTTAAATCCTTTTTTCTATACTCCTTTCTCTGCAGTCACCCATGATGAATCTATAAGGGCCTCTTGCCTCTTTTTTCCTAGAAAAAAAATTAAAAACCATTTTTAATAATAATAATTAAAGATTTCATTAACAGAGATGATTAAAGAACTCTCCACATGTGATTTGGTTCATAATGTGGAGTAGGACCTATCAGGCCATCACCTGTGTATATTCTCAGGAATTATAAATCATGATTTATGAAAACTCAGTCTGTCACTTGGGAATGGAGAAGCGTTGAGAGGGAGTCCATAACCACATTTACATTTTGTTCTATTTTTTAATAGAAGCTTGGGTATGTCCAGTTTTATGGCTAAGAAAGGTATTTGTAGCTGGCATTGAATAGGCAACAGCTGTGTTTCTCTAGCTCCCTCTAGTGATAATAAAGTTGCTTCATTAAAATTACTATTTCTGACTTGACTGTTCTTTCAGACAGGCCTGATGGGCTTAATAGGTAACAAGATTTAATATACTTCAGTAAGTAACAGGATTTAAGGTACTAGAAAATTATATCCCCATTCATACAATGGAATATTATTCTGCCTTTAAAAAGAAGGAAATTTGGACACCTCCTACAATGTGGATGAACCTTGAAAATGTTAAGCTAAATGAAATGAGCCAGTCACAAAAAGACAAATACTATTCAATTCTACTTATAAGAGGTACCTAGAGTAGTCAAGTGCATGGAGATAGAATGAAGAGTGGTGGTTGCAAGGAGCTGGTGGCAGTTACTGTTTCATGGGTACAGAGTTTCAGTGTTACAATATGAAGTATTCTGTAGATGGATGACGTTGATGGTTGTACAACAGTGTAAATGTGCTTAATGCTGCTGAACTGCACACTTAAGATTTGTTAAAGTGGGAAATTTTATGTGTATTTTATCATAATTTGAAAAATGACTAATTTTTAAAATGTATATCCCAACTTTGTAGGAAATCTATTACCTCAGCTTGAGAAATATTCCTCAAATCTGTTACTTAAACTAGAGAATGATATAGTCTAACTTAGAAGCCATGATTTTTTGGTGTTAATAGATGGGAGTTTATTGAGACAGCATTATCATCATAGAAGGAATTTCTGAATGGGACATTGTAAAACAAAAAGGAATTTATTAGAGCCTGTGAAATATCTCTTTGCCACCTAGTTCAGTTTTTACTGCTCCTTAACTAACCCCTAAAACAAAATAAAATAGTCACTAAAAAGAAAAGTTTCATAAATTTTAGAAAGCCAATTTAATAAGAACTTACTCCATATTGCAGAGTTGCTGAACTTTGTTCTAGGCACCTCACAAGACCTTTCTCCCCAAGAAGTTTTAGTTGTTAGAGAAAAAAGACTGAATTTTAAACTATCCTTAGATATTACGCTATCTAATGTTTTCTCAAAGTCAGTGTAAGGACTACCTGGGGATCTTTTTAAAAATAAAGATTTCTAGTCCCTCCCTTAGGGAGTGTATGTCTCAAACTATAAATACTATCAGAATTCAAGAAAGAGATAGGAAAATACAATTTTTTGATGGAAATTGGGAATTAATGTTTTAAAGTGTAGAAATTACAAACAATATCATTACTATAGTAATGATAGTATTTCTATTTATAAACTAGAAATTTGGGAAGTGAAGTAATACTTTTTAAAAACAACTTTGGTAATAGATGTGTAGTCACTTTTTCTGAGCAAGAACACAATATTAGCATTTTCCAACCTGAACATATCTTAGAAATTACCTAATTCACCTCCCTTAAGGCTCAGATCAGTTAATCTTATATGCAATGGCACTACCTTCTCAGTTTAAACTGTTTTTTTTTTAAGTACTCAAATCTGCGGCAAAACGAACACTCATATACCCTACCTAAATTTAGCAACATTTTGCCACATTTGCTTTATGTCTTCCTATACACACACACACACACACGTGAAAAATTTGAAAGTTGCAGGAATTCACCCCTATGCAGTTTAGTAATTATCACCTAAGAACTAGGATACTCTCCTACCTAAGCACAATACCATTTTCATGTCTAAGAGAATAAGCAGTTCATCAGTAATATCATTTAATATACAACCCATACTTATATTTTCCATATTGTCCTAAAATTGTCTATAGCAATTTTATTTTTTCTTTTAATCTAGGATCAAAGCAGATATTATGAGGCTTTTGATAAACCATTGAGTGTTTAAAATAAAAGTATCTTTGTATCATTAAAAAAATACTTGTTTTCATATTCTTTTTCATTATAGATTACTATAAGATATTGAATATAATTCCTTGGGCTATACAAAAGAAATGTGTGTTTTATCTATCTTTATATATAGTAGTTAATATTTGCAAACTCCCAATTTATCCCTTCCTACCCTCTTCCCCCCTGGTAACCATAAGATTGTTTACTGTGTCTCCAAATCTGTTTCTGTTTTGTAGATGAGTTCATTAGTGTCCTCTTTTTTTTTTTTTTAGATTCTACATGTAGGTGATATCTTATGGTATTTTTCTTTTTTTTTTTTTAACTTTTTTTATTGAGTTGTAGTCATTTTACAATGTTGTGCCAAGGTATTTTTCTTTCTCTTTTGGCTTACTTCACTTAGAATGATGATCTCCAGATCCATTCATGTTACTGCAAATGGCATTATTTTATTCATTTTTATGACTGAGTAGTATTCCATTGTATAAATATACCACAGCTTCTTTATCTAGTCATCTGTCGATGGACATTTAGGTTGCTTCCATGTCAGGGCTATTGTAAATAGTGCTGCTGTGAACATTAGGGTGCATGTATCTTTTCCAGTTAGAGTTCCCTCCAGGAGTGGGATTGCTGGGTCATATGGTAAGTCTATTTTTAGTCTTTTGAGGAATCTCCGTACTGTTTTCCACAATAGCAGGATCCTCCTTCATCTCCATCTTGAAGCAGAATCCATACATACATTATTTATTTATCATTGAACCATATGAAATTCCCTTTTTTCTCCAGCTCTGTTAGCTTCCTGAAAGAGCCTAAAAGCAGGGATATCCCACAAGTCATGAGCATACTCAGTGTATAGAGTTTGGTTTCTCAATACCATTTTCCACTCAGAGGAACTAAATAAAGCTCCTTGGAGAAATGGCTGATTCAGGGTTAGGTCAAGGAAAGCACAAGGTCAGCCTAAATGTCCTGTTTGTACCAATTTTATTGCAAGTTAGTATGTAAATATGTAAATAATGTTTGACTAAAATGAGACATACCCAAATTAACCTGTACTCTGATTTTGTGATACATACCATGCAAATTTTCTATTCTTCCTGATTCTGGATGAAAGAATTTTATAAGAACAATTCTTTATTTCTTAAAAGTCACCTGTAAATCCAACTAATTTTTTTCTTACCAGCAATTCCTATAGCATAGCATAGCATTTATTGCCTTTTACTTCATAGTTCTCATATCTGAGTGATTAGTTCATAGTTTTCATATCAGAATGACTATGAACATGAGTAGCTAAATTTGTGAATGAATAGTATTATGACAGATACTACTTTTGATTTCTTAGCTCGCCAATGTTTATATTTAGGAATTTGCAGTTGATTTCCCATTGCCCATTTTGTCTTTGATGAAAAGTCTACTCTGCTTGACTTTGTTTTGTGTTTTAATGTTTTAGTAATATTGTCTTTTAGCTAATGTAACAGATTGTAGAATGCTGTTCAAAATTTTAGTGACTGTATTCACTGAAAATATAGTACAGGATTCAAAGAAAGGCTTTCATTTGCTTTTTGAATTCCAGCTACACTGTGGAAACTGCTTTTGTCACCAATGTGACTTAAACTTTTAAGTACAATTTTTAATCTGTAGGTTTGTCCCCAAGTTGTTTCTCTGCCATTTACTATGAACAGTGTCTAGCTAATCTATTAGCATTTAGAACTTATTCTGAGTCATTTCTATAATCAGCCAACAAAAATACCAAAATAAGTTTAATGAAGCTTATCTTTGTCTAAGGAACACTAGAGCAAAGAAAATGAAAAATGCGTAATTTCAAAAAAGTTTTGCAAGCGAATCTGGGCTTTAAAAGAAATACTCTTCATATGAAAAAATATAATAGGTATTTCAGTGAAACACATACATGAAAATACCAAGTATACTCTTTCGGCCATCTTTCCATGCCACCATAATGGTGCACATGAACGTCCTGGCTGATGCTCTCAAGAGCATCAACAATGCTGAAAAGAGAGGCAAACGCCAGGTTATTAGGCTGTGCTCCAAAGTCATTGTCCGGGTTCTAACTGTGATGATGAAGCATGGTTACATTGGTGAATTTGAAATCATTGATGATCACAGAGCTGGGAAAATTGTTATGAACCTCACAGGCAGGCTAAATCAGTGTGGAGTGATCAGCCCCAGATTTGATGTGCAACTCAGAGATCTAGAAAAATGGCAGAATAACCTACTTCCTTCCCGTCAGTTTGGTTTCATTGTACTGACAACCTCAGCTGGCATCATGGACCATGAAGAAGCAAGGTGAAAACACACAGGAGGGAAAATCCTTGGATTCTTTTTCTAGGAATGTAATACATACGCAGAAATAAAATGCCTCAGTGGAAAAAAAAAAAAACAAGTATACAGTTTGTCTGTTCTTGGTGAGAAAACCCAGCAAGTTTCTAACGTGATTATCATATTCACAAAGATCATAACATGACATCTCTTCAGACATCAGCATTGCAAAAATTAGGGGCAAAACTTAAAGGCATTTAAATAACTTACCCAAAATGGCTATTGTGCCAAAGTGTCAGTTTTACTTTCATAGTTCCTCTTTGTAATTGTCTCTACCTCTAAGGTGAAGATTTTATCACATAAATTTGTTTAGTAATTTTCTGATTCAGTATCATTACTTTCATTTAAAATAAGGCTAGTTTTATTTACATATATTTAATATATAATATTAAATATATACAATATATAATATTGATTAATTACACAAAGATCTCTGTGGTATGATTACTACAACTAGAGCAAAATAATTCTAATTCTTTAGAATCAGCTTTTGGTTGGAAACCTTTGTAAAAATTTTGATTTACTATCATGTGTCAAAAGTATTTTATTGCCCTTATTAATTCCTCTACAAGATGAGGAACCAAAAACCTTCCAACTCTCCTCTATCAAATTTCACATGAAGGAGCTATAAATTCTCTTACTTTAAAATCCCCATATATTTCAGTGTTCCTGACCTGCAAAGACTGACATTACTTACTCCCTTTAAATTACGGGATTCCATAAGCCATAGAACAGATTGCAGGCCAGTTTCCTAACAGGAGTTTATAGGTATCATTTACGCTTATGAAGTGTACTTCTTTTCCATGTTAGTGATCTTGTCATATAAAATTAAGTAAGATTTTTCATGGTTATGAATTTGATTTATGCAATTATATGTCTTGATGAACCTACATTATTTACATGGTCATAAAAAGTATAGGAACCACAAGATAATAGAAAATTTGTATTGGTCTCTACCCCCATTTTCTGCCACAGAACCCCTAAAACCCTTGTAAATTCCCAAGTGATAGGAACACTAAGAGCATCTCTTGTTCTAATGTTTGTCTTTAGCTCCATCCCTGACACAGGGCTCCTAAAACTCTTGTAAATTCCTAAGTGATAAGAGCACTGTGAGCTCTGTTATTCTAATAAGGCAATTCTGGGTAGACTCCTAGATGTCCCTTAGTCATCAGAAAGACCACGCCATGATTAGAAGCTTGGAGTTTTTATCCCCTTCCCGCATCCTCCAGAGAAGGGAGAGGGCTTGGAAACGAGTTAATAATTGATCCTGCCTACGTAAGGAAGCCTCCGTAAAATCCCAGTAATAACAGAGTTCAGAGAGCTTCCAAGTTGGTGAACAGTTGGAGATACAAGGAGAATACACACCCAGAGAGGTTATGGAAGCTCTGCACCCCTTCCCACATACTTTTTACCCTATGCATCTCTTCCACCTGAATGTTCACTTCTATCCTTTATCATATGCTTTAATAAGCTGGTAAACTTAAGTGTTTCCCTGAATTCTGTGAGTGGCTGTAGCAAATTAATCAGACTTCAGAAAGGGGATCATGGGAACCACCAATTTGTAGCTAGACTGAACATAAATTTTGGGTAACCTGGGGACCTACTTTAATATTTGCGATTGACATCTGAAGCAGGGTGTGGGGCAGTCTTGTGGGACCTAGCCCTTAACCTTTGGGGTCTGACAACATCTCCAGGTAGATAATGTTAGAATTGAGTTAAATTTTAGGACATCTAGCTGGTGTGAAGAGAATTGATTGGTGTGAGGGAAAACCTCCACACGCTGAGTGACCAGAGATATCAGAAGTCAAGTGTTCTGTGTCAAACTAAGGAGAGGAGACACACAAGAAAGAAACTCACAATAGGGAAGAGCTGGTTTTTTCCTACATAGGAAGGAAAACTGGGTTGTTTTTCTAAACAGGAACATAAAAACACTTTATATTATGTATTATATTTTGTGTATAGGCATACCTCAAAGATATTGCAGGTTCAGTACCAGACCACTGCAATAAAGCAAATATCCCAATAAAGGGAATCACACGAAGTTTCTGGTTTCCCAGTACACGTACAAGTTATGCTTACACTATAGTCTGTTAGGTGTGTAATAATAGCATTATGTATTTTAAAAAAACCAATGTATATATCTTAATTAAAAAATACTTTATTTGCTAAAAAACGCAAACCATCAAGAGTCTTCAGTGAGTTGTAATTTTTTTGCTGCTAGAGGGCCTTGCCTCTGCTCTGACTGATCAGGGTGGTTGTTGAAAGTTGGCGCGGCTATGGCAATTTCTTAAGACAACAATGAAATTTGCTGCATCTTGACTCTTCCTTTCTCTGCAGTGTGAAATGCCGTTTGATAGCACTTTACTCATAGAACTTCTTTCAGAATTGGAGTCAATCCTCTTAAACCCTGACACTGCCTTATCAGCTAAGCTTATGTAATACTGTAACTCCTTCACTGCCATTTCAACAGTCTTTTCACAGCATCTTCACCAGCAGTAGATTCCGTCTCAAGGAAACACTTTCTTTGCTCATCCATAAGAAGCAACTCCTCATCCGTGACAGTTTCACCACAAGGTTGCAGCCATTCAGCCACGCCTTCAGGCTCCCCTTCTAATTCTAGTTCTCTTGCTACTTCCATCACATCTGCAGTTACTTCCTCCTCTGAAGTCTTGAGTCCCTCCAAGTCATCCATGAGGGTTGGAAACAACTCCTTCCAAATTCCTGTTAATGCTGATATTTTGACTTCGTCTCATGAACCACAAATGTTCTTAATGGCATCTGGAATCTTTTCCAGAAGGTTTTTCAATTTCCTTTGCTCAGATTCAACAGAGGAATCACTGTCTATGGCAGCTAGCTGTAGCAGTATGAAATGCATTTCTTCAGCAGTAAGACTTGAATGTTGAAATTACTCCTTGATCCATGGGCTGCAGAATGGATGTTGTGCAAACAGGCATGAAAAGAACAATTAATCTCGCTGTACATCTCCATCAGAGTTCTTGGGTGACCAGGTGCATTGTCAATGAGCAGGAATATTCTGAAAGGAGTCTTTTTTCTGAGCAGTAGGTCTCAACAGTGGGCTCAAATATTCAGTAAATCATACTGTCAACAGATGTGTTTTGTTGTTCCATTTAAAAGCAGAGGCAGAGTAGATTCAGTGTAATTCAGAAAGGCCCTAGGATTTTCAGAACGGTAGCAGAGCACTGGCTTCAACTTAAAGTCACTGGCTGCACTGGCCCCTAACGAGAGAGTCAGCCTGTCTTTTGAAGCTTTAAAGCCAAGCATTGACTTCTCTCTAGCGATGGAAATCCTAGATGACATCTTCTTTCAGTATAAGGCTGTTTTTTCCTACACAGAAAAAAACTGTTGTTTGGTGTAACCACCTTCATTAATGATCTGAGCAAATCTTCTGGATCATTTACTATAACTTCTACATCAGTGCTTGTTGCTTCACCTTTCACTTTTCACAGATTGAAAGTCTGTTTAGTACAGCCACGTATCACAGAAACATACTGTCAAGCTTACTGTAAATTATGGCTTTTCTATATCTGAAATGGCTATTCTTTATTCCTACAGGTATAAAGATTTTCTCCTGAGTGATTTGAACTGATACTGGTACAAAAATGAATACCGCAGGAAATGCCAGGAGTGTTCAGAATCTTGAAGACAAACTAACAAAACAACCAAATTCTCTCTTAATATATCACTCCTCAGAGCTCACATGAAACAGTATTTTAAAAAATGAGAGAAATTTCCATGTTGTTGTAACCAACAGGGAAATAAATGGCCATGTCTAAATTAGAACTAAAATCAGACTTGGCTAAGAACTAGGAAAATAATTTCTCACATAATTATCATATGCATAGTGATATCATGGGTCTTAGACATCAGCATTGCAAAATCAAGAATAAATTTAATTTTTTTAGGGAGTCAGTCGGTAATCGATAGGATGTATTCAAGGTTTCGTTTATTTGAGGGACTAATACTATACAAGTGACCCTGAATTTTTTTGTATGGTTTTGCTTGTTTATTCAGTTCAGAATGCCAAGTATTTTGTTCCCCGACTACTGTCCATTTTGTGCTTGCTAACCCTGTTGGCAGCAGGGTAAAATGTCAGTTTTGCTTTATACCTGTGTTAGCTAAATGAAAACTTTTATGTTCTCTGTTTAATTAGTTTGGATAAATCTTGAATCTAATAAAGTGTAGATCAAATTTCCTTTTATGCAGAGTGCTTAGTTCTAGATAGTTGTTTTCTTGATCTTTTTGACTTAAATTGATGATGAAGAAATAAAATTTTTAGTTGGGTTAAAAAAATTCCATCTTTCTGTTCACAATCATTATTTGGGGTAGGTTTCTTTAAATGAGAAAATTGATCTTTAGATATATTTTAAACAGTCTAATATCTTCCTTTTCCTTCTTTGTAACTGTTTCCCAGACTCCTTAACACTGCCTTAAAAACTTCACATGACCTAGTTTCTAACTTCATCTGAACTGCTTCAGCCTCCTTTCATTTCTTCTGATTTTCCAATCTCATTCAAACTTTTATCTCATACCAACTATTTCCTCTGCCTGATCTTCCTCCATTTCCCAGATCCTCTTCTATCAGTAACATTTTAGCTTAATGTCATTTCCTTAGAAAAGCCTTCCCAAATTACTTGCTGTTCATCACATTTTAATTATTTGCTTGACATTTATTATTTTCTGACTTTTGTTTGTTTGTTTTCTTAGTTTTTATTATTTCCTTATTCTCTTTCTACCCAAGTAGAATGTAAACTATCTTATTTACCACTATTTCTCAGGACTTGGAACAAGGCCTGGACTTAATGAGTGCTTAGTAATTACTGAATAACTAAATGAATGACTCACTGGAAAGAACAAGTCTTCTAATAACTTCAGGTTCTGCAGATAACTTATTCTCTGGGCCTCAATTTTCTCACGTATATCAGCATGCTTACATGTTATAAGATACTATAGACTAAAGTTTATTTTGTATTGCATGGCGAACTATATTCAGTATCTTGTAGTAACCTATAATTAAAAAAAATTAAAATGAATATACATAAAAAAGATATAATAGATTAGACTTGTATTTTGAAAGGCAGTATGCCATAATTCATGGAGAAATATATCCAGCTTGCCTTATTTACTGGAACTTTAAGTCAAAATAAAATCAGAGTAGATTATGAGGCTCTCCTGAACTCCTTTTTTCTCTCCTCTTTTTCTCATTTCCTTTTTTCCCCTTCTTTTTTTCCCTCTTTGAGATATATAGATATATATGTATCTCTTGAGATTTTGACCTCATTGAAATACAGATCAGTAAGATGAGAGGAAGAGGTATGCTTATGGGACATTGTAGAATAAATAAATAAGGAGAATAATGAGTAAGAGTTGAGCAAGAAACTGAGGTTTTCATCTTGAATCTCCTTACTACTAAAATTAAAGCAAGCCATCCTTATAGAGAATCAGTTTTTAAATCTGTATACTACAGCTAACATTTCTTACCTACTTCACAGGATTAACATAAATGATAATATGTGAAAGTACTTTATAAACTATGAGTCATTAGCCATATATAAGGCAATGATTATGATCAGATCTGAAGTCTGGTTTCCTTCTATAAAACTGTTAGAGAATGCTAATAAGGTTGTTTCTTATGTATAATTTCTAAAAGGTAATTCCAGAAATGTAGATTTTTAAGATACATGAAACTACTTAGTACCCCTCCCTTCAAAAATATGCATTTAAAATTTAAGACACTGTTGAAACAAATACTCTTTTCCCCCAGTTCACTATTTTGTTTACAAACCAGACATGTATATAAATCAACTGAATCAACTGTTTCTGACATGTAGAATAAGTCATACAGAATAGTTCACGCATAGAAACCATTTGTTATTTTGTTAGTTTTCTTTGTCCTTTATTAGGAGACTGACATGAAATGAGTAGTTTGGGTTCAAAATTATAGAAAAATAACATACTTTATTTTGTAGATAGACTTTTCTTAAATTACACTCTAAATTGTGAATTTGGAGCTTTTGTACTTTATGAAATCCCATCTATAGCTCAATTGAATTACATTAGCATTTTTAAATTGTTAACGAAAGCTCCCCAGTATTTTTGCATAAATTACCATGAAGCCAAGTTCATTCCTTTTTGTGTTTATAAAAGTGATTTTTAACTCAAAATAGTATTGCAATTTTTTTTAATTAAGGTAAAGTGACCTACAATACCACGTTAGTTCACACACACCATAGTGATTTGCTATTTCTGTACATTACAAAAGGATCACCACTAAAACAAATACTCTTGATACAATGATTTGTTTTCTGTATTTGACCACAAGAGAAAATTACACTGCCTCTGTTTTTCATTCTTTTCTGATCATAGCCCAAAGAGCCGATTGATCCAATTAAAGAAAGAGAAGCTGGAATACACTCCAGGAGAACATGAGTATGGATTATTCCCAGCCCCCATTCATGTTGGTGAGTACTCAGTATATATAGTATATTGCTGAGAAAAAAAATGGTTATTTCTTGAATTTGTGTGAAATGTCTTTGTGCTCTTACTATTTCTACATCTCCATTTGAAGTCAGACCTTTACCATTTAATTTATATTCACTCTGAAGAATTTTGCAAATTCTCTTACCATCTAGGAGTCAAAGTGAAGTAAATCTTATTCACTGGAGTTTCAATAACCAACACTTTATCTGTAGCATTTGATTCTCTAAGTATGTCATCTAAGAAAACTTCAGCTATTCATTAGTTCAGTTTCAAATGTTTTCTGTGTTCAAAGGGAGATGATTTATAGATAAGTAATAATCAAAGGAAGAGAACCCACTGCTTTTCCTGATCATTTATATGCTTGAAAATTGAGCAAGATTTATCTTTCTATTTATTGTTGGAGAATATGTCAAGTCTTTGTTTAGCATTTTGGTAATAATACTTTCCAGGATCCTGCTGTCCAGCTTATCAGATAAGTAAAGAATACCTATAAGTTGTCCTGGATTTCTCTCATTCTTCCAACACCTTATCCAGTCCATCCACCAAATTCTGTTATTTCCATCCTTGGAATATATCCTGCCTCTCTTCAAATTCCACTGCCATCATTCACATCTGTGCCACTATTATCTTTTGCTCGGACTATTGCAATGGCCTTCTAACAGATCTGTTCACTTCTATTCTTGCTCCCTTCCAAACCGCTCTTCACATAATAAAAAAAGAAATGATTTAATAACTTAAACTAAATCATACTTAAAACCTTTCAGTGGCTTGTCATTAGAGTAAACTATAAACTCCTTACCCGGACTTTTAAGAATGATCTGGTTCATGACTAGCTCATCATTCTGCATCTGTCTGTCCCCATCTTCCCCTTATTCACTGTATTGTATCATTCTGGTTCTTGTTTCAGATTCTAGAACATACCAAGCTCTTTCCTACCAAAAGATCATCTTGCTTATTATTACGACTGCCTGAAAAGGTCTTAATCGAACTCCTCCCGTGGTTGGTTTTTCTCATCCTTTGAGGATGAGCTTAATGTCATTATCAGCTTAAATATCATTTTCTTTAAAATTATCTTCCTGATTGTCCTAGGAAACATGCTTCTTACCTTTATTTTATATCACAGCACCCTGTTTATTTCTTTCTATAATCTAAAATTATTTTATTTGTTTACTCATTTGCTAATCTGTCTCCCTTATTAGATTATAAACTCTGGAAGCACAGGATCATTTGTTTTTCTTATTCTTCTTTGATTTTCCAGTACTTGGTATACAATAGAAGTTTAACAAATATTGGTTATACAAATGAAAGAAAAGGAAATAAGAATGTTATTAAATATAGATGACAGTTTTTTTTCCAAGAGCAGCTTACTTGTGTTGTAAACATTGATCCCATACTTCTGTTATTCTCTTCAACTATGACTCTTGACCCTCTTGACTATGGGGCTCTTCTGTGTCTTATGATTTATCTAATTTGTTTTTTCTCCCAAGAGGGCCCAGTACCAACAGTGTAATTCTACGGTAAAGATTTGTTTGCTTTAATTATTCTGTATTGAGTGGCTGGAGGGTAGTTTAACTACAACGTAGAATTACAGGGTTTAATTCTCAGGTAACTCTATTAGAGCCTATTTAAGGAAGTTTAGAGTAAGTTCCATATTCTCTAGGCTTAGTGCCAAAGTTCTTTCGAAAGAACCTTTTGTTTTTAGTAGTGATGTCATAACAGTGGAAGCAGATTCTCAGCAGATTTAGCTACTTCCTAGAATCTGCTAATGATAAATAGACTTTGAAGATAGGAAGTAGTTTAAAAGTCTCATTTAAAGGAAAATACAAGCATTTTGGTCTCACTGGTTTTGTCCTAGATGGGAAATTGGCTAACTCATGTCTTGGGAAAAAGCTCTAACTAGTCAAGGGGGTGATAGTCAGTTAATCCCAAGGGAGATGAGATGAATAATGGATATGCCAATATTTCTGTCACATATCTGGCATGAATAGTGGTTAAGAGGTCGAGGATGGAAATCCCTTAATTTAAATAAAGATTTTTCTCTCTCTAAATCCCCACTTTAGTCTCTCATTAAGACTAGCTTGTACTCAGTGATCTGCAAATAAGTAGATAGTGGACAAAACTATCAAATAGTGGGTCTTTTTCCTATGAAACAAGACTTAAAATCAGGCTATTGCAAGATGGAATTTTTTTTTTCTGGACAGTGATATTCTGTTGCTCAGATAGTATTTTAGACAGGATAGGGAGAGAGGCCAGTCAACTGTTTTAAGCAGCTCACTTCCAGTATTGTGTAAACAAAGAGCATGACTTGGGGTCAGCCAGACCTGGGTTCATCTCTATCTTTGCCATATTAGTTAAGTGAATAAAATAGTTATATAAATGAAATACTAATGTATCTTATCAATGGAGTTATTCAATAATATATTTCAAATTTTTAATGAATTCAGGTCTCTTTGTCTCATTAGAGAAATCTATTTCAAATAAAATTTTACTTTTTATGATAAATACTCATTTATCAAAATGTATATTATACTCTTACATTTGTTGTCAGTTGATTTTTGACAACAGTGCCGTAAAAGTTCAATGAGGAAAACCATGATCTTTTTGAAAGATGGTTTCTGTGATAACTGGATACACACATATAAAAAGATAAAGTTGAATCTCTGTCTAGCACCATATAAAAAAGTTAACTAAAGATGGATCAGCAATCTCAGTATAAGAGCTAAAATTGTAAAAGTCTCAAGAAAACATAGGAGTAAATCTTCGTGACCTTGGATTAAATAATAATTTCTTAGATATCTAACACCATAATCATGTACAACAAAAGAAAAAAGAGACAAATTGGACTTTATCAGTATTGTTTGTTTATTTGTTTTCAATGGAAGTACCGGGGATTGAACCCAGGACCTTGTGCATGCTAAGCATGCACTCTGCCACTGAGCTATACCCTCCCTCCTGGACTTTTCAATATTAAAACATTTGTGCTTCAAAGAACCCCATCAAGAAACTAAAACAACCCACATAATGAGAAAATCATTTTCAAATTGTATATCAAGTAATAGACTTGTATCCCAAAACCCATATATATGAAAAACTGTTATAACTCAATAATAAAAAAAACCACAATTTTTTAAATGAGTAAATTATTCGAATGGATATTTCTTCAGAAAAGATACACAAGTGGCCAATAAGCACATGAAAAGATGCTCAACATCATTAGTCATTAGGGAAATGGAAATCAAAGCCATAATGAGCTGTCACTTCACACTCATGGGGATGACTTTAATTAAAGGATTGATAAGGGTGTAAAGAAACGGGAACCTTCATATATTGCTGGTAGGAATGTGAAGTGGATAAACCTCTTTGGAAAGTATTTTAGCAGTTCCTCAAAAAGTTAAACATAGATTTACCAGAAGACCCAGCAGTTCTGCTGCTTCAGTATATACCCAAAAGAACTGAAAACATATGTCCAGACAAAAATACACATGTTCATAGCAGCAGTATTCATAATAGTCAAAAGGTAGAAGCACCCACGTTTCCATCAGTGAGTAAATGGATAAACAAAATGAGATACATTCACACAATGGAATATTATTTGGCAATAATAAAAAATGAAGTACTGAGAAATGCAACAACATGGATGAACCATGAAAATACCATGTTATATGAAAGAAAACAGTCACAAAATACCACGTTTTATGATTCCATCTATATGAAATATCCAAAATAGGCAAATACATAGAAATACAAGGTAGATTAATGGTTTCCAGTGACTAGGGGTAGGAGAGAATGGGGAGTGACTGCTAGTGGTTACAAGGTTTCTTTTGGAGATGATGAAAGTGTTCTGAAATAATTTTGATTATGTTAATCACAAATCTCTAAGG
Source organism: Vicugna pacos (assembly GCF_048564905.1). Classification (NCBI taxonomy): domain Eukaryota; kingdom Metazoa; phylum Chordata; class Mammalia; order Artiodactyla; family Camelidae; genus Vicugna; species Vicugna pacos. The sequence continues at coordinate 25,277,964 of NC_133007.1, forward strand.
AAACAGCCAATGAGATATGTAGCGAGAAAGATTTATTTGAAGAACTTGGCTGTCACAGTTGTGGAGGCTGGCAAGTCCAAAGTCTGCAGGTTAGGCTGACAGCATGGAGACTAAGAAAGCTGATGTTGCAGCTCAAGGAGTCTGAAGGCAGCATTCACTCTGTAGAGGTCAGTCTTTATTCTATTAAGGATTTCAGCTGATTGGATGAATCCTACCCACATTATGGAGGATACTCTGCTCTCTTCAGACTCTTTTGATTTACGTGTTAATCTCATCTAAAAAATACCTTCACAGACACATCTAGAATAATATTTAACCAAATATTTGGGTACTGTGACCTAGCCAAGTTGACACATAAAATTAACCATCCTGTACACTAAAACCCACTGAATAGAATACTTTAAAAAGCTACTTATTATGGTGTGTAAATTATGCCTTAATAGAGCTGTAACTTTGAAAATGTGTATTATATTTATGTTGTTTTGATCAGGCATATATTTATCAAAAATTATAGTGATCATCCAATGCAAAAGAAGTTACAATGCTTTGAACATTATGGTCACAGGTACTTTTTTTTTAATTGAAGTATAGTCAGTTACAGTGTGTCAGTTTCCTGTGTACAGCACAATGTCCCAGTCATGCATATACATATATTTGTTTTCATAGTCTTTTTCATTAAAGGTTATTACAGTATATTGAATATAGTTCCCTGTGCTGTATAAAATAAATTTGTTTTTTAAATCAATTTTTATATATAGTAGCTAACATTTGCAAATCTCAAACTCCCAAATTTATCCCTTCCTGTCCCCTTTCCCCTAGTAACCATAAGATTGTTTACTACATAAGATTGTGAGTCTTTTTCTGTTTTGTAGATGAGTTCATTAGTGTCTTTTTTTTTTATTCCACATATGAGTGATATTATATGGTATTTTTCTTTCTCTTTATGGCTTACTTCACTTAGAATGACCATCTCTAGATCCATCCATGTTGCTGCAAATGACATTATTTAATCTTTTTATGGCTGAGTAGTATTCTATTGTATAAATATACCACAACTTCTTTATCTAGTCTTCTGTCGATGGACATTTAGATTGCTTCCATGTCTTGGCTATTGTATACAGTGCTGCTATGAACACTGGGGGTGCATGTATCTTTTCAAATTAGAGTTCCCTGTGGATATATGCCCAGGAGTGGGATTGCTGGATCATATGTAAGTCTATTTTCAGTTTTTTGAGGAATCTCCATATTGTTTTCCGTAATGGCTGCACCAAACTACATTCCCACCAAGAGTGTAGGAGTGTTCCCTTTTCTCCACAGCCTCTACAGCATTTATTGTTTGTGGACTTTTGTATGATGGCCATTCTGATTGGTGTGAGGTGATACCTCATTGTAGTTTTGATTTGCATTCTTCTGATGATAGCAATATTGAGCATTTTTTTCATTTGCCTATTGGCCATTTGTATACGACCTATGTATTTTTGGTAGTAAACTTGCTATGCTAGTTTTATATAAGCTACTATCGAAACATAACATGGAAGCAACCTCAGTGTCCATCAACAGATGAATGAATGAAGTTGTGATGTGTATGTATAATAGACTATTACTCGGTCATAAAAAAAGAAGAGTGAAATGTTGCCATTTATAGCAACATGGATGGACCTAGCGATTATCATACTAAGTGAAGAAAGTCAGACAGAGAAAGAAATATTATATGGTATCACTTATATGTGTGGTCTTAAAATAAAAATACAAAACAGAACAGATTCACAGAGGTAGAAAACAAACTTGTGGTTACCAAAGGGGAAAAGGAAGGGAGTATAAATTAGGAGTATGGGATTAACAGATACGCACCACTATATAAAACAGATAAAAAGAATTTACTGTATAGCATAGGAAACTATGTGCGATATTTTGTAAAACCTATAATGGAAAAGAATATATGTATTAATCACTTCACTGTATACCTGAAACTTATATAATACTAAATATCAACTATACTTCAATTAAAAAAATATCTTTAGCATATACCACATGGTGCACAGTGGAAAAGAGTAGCTAAAATTAAAAATTGGTGATGGAAAAACCCATAAAATTAAATCTCTATTTTTCTAGTCAGTGCATATTAAATCTTGGGGCTGTATGGTTTTTTGTGTGTGAATAGATATTGAAATTGATAGTATTTTTTTGTTTCAGGAAAATATTTAAGGCAAAAGAGAATTGATTTCCAGCTTCCCTATGATATTCTTTGGCAGTGGAAACATAATCAGGTACGGGCCTTTCTTACTATGTTTCATCTTAAGTAGTAAATGAGAGCAGAGGGGAATGCAAGTCTTTTTCTCTGCCTTCTGTTATGTTCTCATCTTAGGAAGTATAGAGAAGTATCCCTGTGAAGGTTAGAGACTAAGAAAAATGAATTTGCATCCATATTTAATGTGACCTATTTGCCTTTACTCTTACTTCAAAATAGCAGTAAGTTCCTGCTTCCTTAGGCAACCTTCTGTTATTATTCTGGACTTTTATTTTGGTAGCACAGATTTTGTTCTGTAAGAATCCTGTTTGATGCAGGTCTCAGGAGAATTTAGATGTACTGCCAGCAGCACTAAGAAATTTCAAGCTTTATTTTTGTTGGCTCCTTCCCATCAGTTTGGAATTTATTTTTCACATACAAAAGAGATTCTTCTACCAAAGGAAACAGGGAGACTGTTTAACACTCTTGTACTTTTAAAAGATCTTTAAATATATTGCAAACTAAAAATGGGAAAGTGCTGTTTTTCTCTCTTGCTTTCCTAATTGAAAAGTTTCCCCAGTAATTTTTGTATTAAGCTCTAGCCCCCGACTGAAGACTGAGAAATAGAAGCAGTCATGCAAATAAGCTAAATAAGCTCCTGAGATATGCCAAAATTCCACCAAAGTTTAATTTTGGAAAACCAAAAGCAGTGGACATTCCCTTCTGCATTCTCTTCTCTGGTGGCCTCTCTTGAGTTCTGAGAGGATCAATATGTTAGATATTTGTCTCAGAGAGTTCATATGGAGGAGATAGTGCTTTGACTCTCTACCCACTGAGAAATGGTGGTGGGATTATTCTTATAGATTAATACACTCTAGCTTAAACCAAGTTGCTTTTTGTTTGTTTGTTTTTATACTCTCTTTTGTGGTAAAACACAGAACAACTAATATATTTTTTTCTAATGCATTCTTTTTATATGTATTTTTAAATCTTTTTAAAAAATCAAAGTATAGTCAGTTTACAGTGTGTCAATTTCTGGTATACAGTATAGTATTTCAGTCATACATAAACATACATGTATTAGTTTTCATATTCTTTTTCATTACAGGTTACTACAAAGATATTGAATATAGTTTCCCATGGTATACAGAAGAAACTTGTTTATCTTTTTTATATACAGTACTTAATATTTGCTCCTAATGCATTCTTGATTGCAGTGTGAAAGCTCCATTATCCTGCCTGCCATCTCCCCTTTATTCACTAAATTAATTGCCTTAATTAAAATATGAAATGTATTTTCCTACAACATTCACCCTGAAAAAGCCAGGGTACTCATCTTGTTAATTTTATGTATCTACCCAGACCATCTAAACAAGCCCTGGACAAATTTTCCATTCTTTTCAGAGAGTCAAATATAATCTCAGTTTATCCAAATGAATAGCTTTGATCTGCAATATGATTTTCATTTAAGTTTATCCAGCAATATACTGAAGATACATCTAATTCAAAATGTATTTTCTTTAGACTACTTAATATTTCTTCTGTTGAATCTAGTTTTCTCTTACCCTGATCTAGTAAGCAACCTTTTATTTCTGGGTAAAATGTAATCACACCAAGAGCTTCTCTCAAATGTATCCAACCCAGAAAGTCTTGTAAATATTTCTATATGACCAGAGTTCATGGATAATTTCCTCTATTTTTAGTGATTGATGCTGTTGTCTGGCACTTGAAGTTGAATGCTGTATCAAGATATTTCTATTTTTTTTTCTTCTAGCTCTACAAAAAACCAGATGTCCCACTATATAAAAAAATTCGTTCAAGTGAGTAACTTGGGAGCTGTTTTTTCTGCCTCTATACCATCAATGTTGTTCTTAGCCTGGCACTTAAAAAATTAACCTATATGTTCACAAACTATTCTTTGCTATCCCCTCTCAAGATGTCTACGTTGATGTCAAACCCCTTTCTGGTTATGAGGCTACCACCTGTAACTGTAAGAAGCCAGATGATGACACCAGAAAGGGCTGTGTGGATGACTGCCTCAACAGGTACTGTAGTAAACTGACTCCTCTATGAGCATAGGCTTTAAGATCTATAAGAGATTTTACTTAGAGGGAAAGGTTAAATAGGCTCTTTGATTTCCCCTCAAGAAGTTGTACAGAGATATATAAAACCTAATTAATGGACTGTCTTGGCCTACTATTACAAAATATCTTAGACTTAAACAACAGATTTATTTCTCATAGTTCTAGAGGCTGGGAATTCGAGATCAGTATGCCAGCAGATGCAGTATCTGGTGAGAGCCCACTTTACTGGCTCATAGACAGCTGCCTTCTCCTTATATGCTCGCATGACTTTTCCTCAGTGCATGCTTCTGGTGGAGAGAGATTTCTCTCTCTCTTCCTAGGACACAAATCTCATTATGAGGTTCCCACCCTCGTGACCTTATATAAACCTGTTTACCTCCCAAAGGCCCTACTTCCTAATATCATCATCACATTGGGAGCTAGGGCTTTAACTATGAATTTTGAGGGAACATACTCAGCCTGTAACATGGGCTAAATAGCGTAACAGAAAAACAATACGACTTATGTACCTAGGTTTAAATTCTCTTACTACTTATGATACCTGAGGAAAGTTATTTAACGCCTCTAATAAAAATAATACCTTACTTATCAGGGGGTTATAAGGATTATATGAAACAATGTTTATAATGTATTAAGCACAGTTCTAGAAATCTTAGATCTCAGTATATGGTAGCCATAAAGAGGGAGTAAAAGTAGGATGATGGCAGTGAGAGAGAAGGCCATGATATATTTGGGGGGAAATTAAGTTGATAAACTGTTAACATATAGCAGATATACACCTGATGATTGAGTCATCAAGGCTAGTGAGAGATGGTAAAGCTATTGTCATAGATTGGAAGTATGGAATGTAACTAGTGTGGAAATAAAAATTATGATTTTGATCTGGGACTACTGAGTTTTAAATGACATTGAGATTTCAAAATGGAAATGTCTAATAGACATTGTCTACAAAGGAGTAGAGATAGAATTTGTTGGTTTTAGTAACATAAGCAGATTTACAGCAAAAAAGAAACGGTGAACTTCACATCAATGCTTCTTGTTCTAGATAGCTTTCCTGGCCAAATAAACTGCTTCCCTGGTCTTGATCTCTAGTCAACTGTTCTTTAGGCTGAGGGAATCAGTGTTTCTTCTTTAACATGCCAGTTGGGAAATTCTACCTTATCTACATCACTGTAAATTTACATCTTGTCATTGTACATACACACAAATGTACATAGTAGTAATAGCTTGGTGGGATAGATAGTCAGGGTTCTGTCACCAATTTTTTTCACTCACAAATATATGCACTTTTATGGATCATTATAGTCCACGAGCTCATACTTCTTAGGTTGATATGTCAGTGTTTGAACAACATTCTCCTGTTGTTCATCATTCAAGCTATTTTTAATGTTTTGCTATTAAAAATGGCACTACTGTGAAACTCTGTGTAGATTCCTTTTTTTACCCTTAGAGTGTATTCGCAAAAGAAGAAATATCCCCAAAAGAAAATACCTGTATGAACTATATGAACATATATATAATTCTTACTATATACTATCCAGTAACTCATAAATTATTGAGTTAATTACCACCAATATATAAATATATTTATTTCCCCATAGTTCCACCTTTTTAAGTATTAACATCTAACTTAATTTCTAATGCTTTAGTATTTCATTTTAATATATGAAAGTATGATATGTCCTTAGGGTTGTTTATGTGTGCATTTCTTTAGATGCTAACATTACTGTGTCTTTTTATATGATATTTTATTGTCTCTGAAATTATCATCATAATAGCTGCTGCCTCATTGCTTATTTTTTCTTTCTCACAATAGTCCAAGGACATAGGTGATAATTTTACATTGTATAGATGAAGGAACCTAGAATATTTATAATAAATTGCTCTATATTACACAATACAAGTGACGAGACAGAATTTGAACCCACATGTGTTTGATTCAAGTCATGTTCTTTCCACTGTACCATACTACTTATATAAGTAGTTAATTAGTCTTTTAATTACTTAAAAATTAAAATTTGAATATTCACCTTTACATAATTATGTTGATTCTCTTAAATCATGTAGTGTGGGTATCACATTTACTTTTCTCATTATGTTGCCATTGTTCAAAAAAAAAAAAAACTTAACCCTGAATAAGAAATAAACAAACCCTCAGATACAATGCTGCCAACTTTGTGTCATGAGAATGTGATACTATATCATCATGCATATGGTAAATTCACAAATAACTAAGAAAAATTGAAATATGCTATTCAGTGGGTGCTTCCTTAATATATTTAAAAGTGACCCGTGTAAAGATTCAATTAAATGGTGCTACCTAAAATGTAGGGTGGCTTTGTCTTTCCTGTCTTGTATTCAAAGTTCTGTAAATATATGGAGTGGGGGAATTAAACAATCTGCAGCATCCACTTTCCACATCTAGGTAAGACTTATATGTAGAACTGTACTCACTTGCACATAGCCCAAGGAAAACTTGATTTAGGACTATCTTTAAAGCACATAATGAGTTTTTACAGTTACTTCAAATAAATATGTTAAAAATTTGTTCTCCTCTCTCACAACTTTAGGAATTACCAACATTGTTTTTAAATTCTGCAAATCTTCCCTGTGGATTCTTGTTTCTGTATGCCATCCATATCAAACCCATTACTTCAGAACATTCCTCATTCCCTAAAGCAGAGTCCTAATAATTCATTTCAAGCTACTTTTTAACCCTGTACCCATTTGCTCACAGCATGTACAGAGTACATTCCGTCAGCTTTCCACAGAAACAGACATAGTATATTAAAAAAAAAACTGAATACTTAGGGGAAAATAAAAGTATATTGCCTGGTGAGATTTATAATGCCACTAGTAGTGATTACTCTCAGAGTTCACAGGCCCTAAACTGAACATCAGGGTCCCTGTCTAGCTCCCTATTATATTCTATCTGTTCTCCTTTATTGAGTACAGTACACTTCCACATACCCACCAGTGAGAATCTCTAGGATCTTTCACCTACTGCTCTAGTAGAACCCTAGGTCCTCAGATTCTTGGTCCCAAAAAGTCAGGACAGTCCTCTCCTCTGCCTCTAAGGCTTATTCATCATGGAAACATTCATTTCATTTAAGTAAAAACCCATTTCCACTCACAGGGAATGGTCTGACTTCCATAGCCAGTTAAGTCAATCACACTATACATTTCTCAGTGACTGTTTAACCTTAAGTCTTACCATGTGCCCGAAACAGCAGTCTAGTTCTGTATTTAAAGGGGAAAAAAATTATCTAGTTTTTCAAAGGTGTTATCTGGCTGAAGATAATGGTAATTTATATTGCTTAATCTAAGACTTCACATCTTAACTTGCAGCATCTACTTTAAGGTTTTAGTAAATTTATAGTTTTGTTTTCCAGATAATGAATAGAAACATGTTTTAATTTTTATACAATTAAAGGACTTATCTTGGTTATTTATCAGAACAAATGGAATATATTTCAATGCCTTCAACTCTAGAAACCACAAATTTTCAGCAACCTCTGAATTATTGTTCTCTGGCTGATGTTTTTGGAAATTGAATTCTCTTTCATCTCAGTACTCTGTTATACTTATGTTTTAGTTCTTTTTTATGTTTTAGTTATTTTATCCACCAAAAGTTCATTGTTGTATGTGTTAATGAGGTATGATGAAAGTGTAGGTGGGATATTATGAATAGGATTGCAATTAAAACCATGAAAATAAATAAGCCTTCTGAAGAGAAGAGCAAGGAATGTGCCATGGAAAGTAGAGGGGGGAAAAAAAGGATTCCTGTTAAAAAAAAAAAAAGGCAGGAATTGTTATTGGAGAGGTGAAAAATCCATTATCATAAAAGATCAAGAAAGCCCAAAAAAGAGGACACTTTTAGGAGGGATGTTTAACAGTATACATGCAGCAAAGAAGTCAGCAAAAGAAAGAATAAATGCGGTGAATTTAACAGTAAGGCAGTGTCCTTACAAGTTAATCTGATTGCCTTAAATTGAAGAACAATCCAGTGGATACTTTATCTGCTTACTGCTCCTTTATGTGATTTAACACTGTAGGCTGTTTGCCCTGTAGATAAAGATAATAGTTTTTGGAAGAATAAATCAAACAACTCTGAAAGTACTTTAAATTGTAGAGTGTTAAATACTTTATTTATAAGATTTGTAAATTATGCTTTTAAATATAACATGGTATTTTGAATCTATTTGAATTCTTGATTCTTCTTTGTTTTAATCATGTTAAATACTCTTACTGGGATTCCAAACTATACACCAAAACTAAATGTCTTCTATAAAAAGATCTAGAAATTTAAAAAAAGAAAACAATGAGAAGACACATGCATAACAACTTTCAACTAGTATCTCTAGAATTTTTTACTTGTTATTCACTAGAGATTATAGGTTCAGCAGTCATATAGTCTGGAAATGTTATTTCCAATATGGATATGTCATTTACACTAATGAAATGTAAATTTTCTATAAAACAACAACGTGAATGTACTGAACTGTACACTTAAAAATGGCTATAATGGTAAATGTTACAATGTCAATTTTATGCCTATTTTACCACAACTTTTAAAAACAATCTATAAATGGCTGTGAGCTACTTCAAAGCAATAGTACAGTATAATTATCAAATTACTAATTCCTTTATGGGTTACAGTTCATTTATTCTTAGCACAGAGCTAAATATGACAGTGTTTACCGAGGATCCTGAGTGAGCAATTTAGGTTAATAATATACAAGAAGCATCCGTGCTTGCAACTTGACTTGGAAATTTTCAGTATTGTTAATTTTTGAACTTAATACGTTATTACCCTGTTAACCTTGTTAACCAATCTAACCTTATTAAAATAAAAACTAATTTTATGCATTAATTTTTAAAATTCCTATAAAACAAAAAATGGGTTCATGAAGGCATGTATAATGTTAATTTATATGTAATTATTCCTTTTCTTCCTAGAATGATCTTTGCTGAGTGTTCCCCCAACACTTGCCCCTGTGGTGAGCAGTGCTGTAACCAGAGGATACAGAGGCATGAGTGGGTGCAATGTCTAGAACGATTCCGAGCTGAGGAAAAAGGATGGGGAATCAGAACCAAAGAACCCCTAAAAGCTGGACAGTTCATCATTGAATACCTTGGGGAGGTTGTCAGTGAACAGGAGTTCAGGTACAGTAGTAAATGATACTCCAGTAAAGTGGCAAAGGTACCAGATTAGAATGGAAAAATGGAACATTTGAAATTGGCTTTAATTGGCTTTCAATCATTTCCCTCCTCTTTAGGAACAGGATGATTGAGCAGTATCATAATCACAGTGACCACTATTGTCTGAACCTGGATAGTGGGATGGTAATTGACAGTTACCGCATGGGAAATGAGGCCCGATTCATCAACCACAGCTGTGACCCAAATTGTGAAATGCAGAAATGGTAAGAAAGCAGGGGAAGGTGAAGCTAAGAATCCGACAGAGCAGAAGGCATTGAGGACATACAAAAGATTGATCTTTCCACAATTTCAATCTGTTTACACAAAGCAGCTCAGGCGGTTCCCTATTATACCAGATCCTCCAGGCAGAGAGTACACTCGTGCTGTTTCTTCACACTTCCTCCTAACTACTCATTCCCAGAAGAGTACATGTTAAATGATAGATAGATAGATAGATAGATAGATAGATAGATAGATAGATAGATAGATAGATAGATTAGATAGAAAGAAAGAAAGAAAGATACCTAATATTTATTAACTGCTTACCATATGCCAAGCACTATGTTACATGTTGTTACCTCCATTTGCTCACTGGATTTGTCACAATGAGAAATAAAAGTAAGTGAAATAGATTAGAATCTAGTTGAGAAAGAAAAAATATATCTAAAAAATAATTCATAAAAGGTAACAGGATAGCAGAGGATCCTTAGAAAATGGTGGAAGCACCAGAAATCTATCTACTCTAAGACAATTGCACTAGCAGAATCTGTCTGATAAAACTATTTTGGAACTCTGGAGTCTGTTAAAGGCTTGCAACATCCAGAGGAAGGCTTAGATGTTAAATTGCAGTTCATTTCAGTCAAGTTGAGCTCTTAGCCCAGGAGCAGCTACTTATCCCCAGCTCCATCTGTATGGCAGGCAGCTGTGCAGGTGTTCCTAGAATAGCTTACACATAGCTTGCAGAATCTAGAGTGGGTGAAAAAGACTCTGTCCTCTAAATATTGGGGATCTATGCTCTGATTACTGCTTCTGATTGGAGAGGTGCAGACATAAAGAGGCAGATAGCCATTGTACCTTCACCATTGTTGTAAATCCTTCTCTCTACAGCTGAAGTGACTTTTAGGAGATTTTAAAGGTGCCCTCTTTTCCCCCGCTTCCTAATTTTTTGCTTTTCCCCTTTTGGGACACACATAAAAGACTACAGCATTCAAAAACAACTGCATATATGGGGAAAAATTAAAAGTGACTGTGTATACCCAAGGAAAGGATCAGAAAAGACGTAAGGCAAAGTTTACACCTCAGACTGATCTTGGCACACAGACAGCCTACAACAATCAAAAAAACAAAAACAATGACAAACAGCAAACCTTGAGGAAAGGGAGAATTTGATTTCCATAGTTACTGTATTATTACATTGAAATGTCCAGTGTTCAACAGAAAGTCACAAGGAATACAAAGACACAAGAAGGTATGGCCCATTCAAAGGAAAAAAATAATTCAGTAGAATCTGTCCCTAAAATAGACTTAATGGCAGATATATTACACAAAGATTTTTAAACAGCTGCCTTAATGATTCTCAAAGAACTAAAGAAAAGTGTAGGTGAAGTCATGAAAATGATATTTGAACAAAACAGAAGTATCAATGAAAAGATAGAAAGCCTAAAAAGAAACAAAAAAATTCTAGAGCTGAAGAGCATAGTAATTGAAATGAAAAATTCACTAGACGGATTCAAAGACAGGTTTGGGCAGGCAGAAGAAAGAATTAGTAAACTTGAAGATGAGACAATGTAAATTATCATGCCTGAGAAACAGGAAAAAGATTGAAGAAAAGAGAACCCTAAGGACCTTGTGATACCATCAAGCAGAACAACACATATGCGTTGTGGATGTCCCAGAAGAAGACAGACAGAGGTAGAAAGAATATCTAAAGAAATAATGGTTGAAAACTTCCCAAATTTCATAGAAGACATGAATATAAATATCCAAGAAGCTTACCGAACTCCAAGTAAGATGAACTAAAAGAGACTCATACCAGGACATATAATCAGACTTTCAAAAGACAAAGAGCAAATCTTGGAAGCATCAAGAGACGAGAATCATCATGTACAAGAGATCCTCAATAAGAAAGTTTACAGATTCCTTTTCAGAAACTTTGGAGGCCAATATATGCAACATGCTAAAAGAAAACATCAGCCAAGATTCTGATATGTGTCAAAACTGTTCTTTGAAAGTGAGGAAGAAATCAAAACATTCCCCAATAAATGAATGCAGAGGGTGTTCTTGAGTACTAGTACTAGACCTACCCCGCAAAAATTTAGAATGGTCTCCTTCAAAGTGAAATGAAAGGATACTAGATAGTATCAGCACCATGTAGAGAAATAAAGATTTCAATAAAAGTAAACACACAGGCAATTATAAAAGCTAGAGTTATTGTAACAGTGGTTTGTAACTATACTTTTGCTTTCTGCATGGTTTGAGAGACTAATGCATCTAAAGGGATTGTTATTTTTATGTACACAGTGCATAAAGATTTAATTTTATGACAACACCTGAAAGGAGTAGAGACATAGCTGTAAAGGAGCAGAGATTTTGTATGTTATTGAAGTTAAACTGCTGTAAGTAAGTGTTATAACTTTAGTGTAATTCCCATGATAACCAGAAAGGCAATGGCTTTAGACATACACAGAAGGAAATTAGGAAGGAATTTAAACATTTTACTACAAAAAATTAACTAACTACTATAGAGAACAGGAATGCTGGCAGTGAGGGTCAAAAAGCTAAAGGGCATATAGAAAAATAGCACAATGACAGAAGTAATTCCCTCCTTATCAATAATTTAATGATAAATGGGTTAAACTCTCCAAAAAAGAATGGAATTCAGCACCTTTTAAGATAAAAACGATCAAAAAAATGGGTAAAGCAATGTACTTCTACATAATAAAGACTGTGTATGACAAGCCCACAGCTAACATCATACTCAGTGGTGAAAGACTGAAAGCTTTTTCTCAAAGATAAGAACAAAACAAGGATGTCCACTCCTACCACTTTTATTCAACATAATACTGGAAATTCTAGCCAGAGCAGTTAAACAAGAAAAAAATAAAGGCAACCAAATCAAAAAGGAAGAAATAAAAACCATCTGTTTGCAGAAGACATAATATGTATAGAAAACCCCAAAGACTCCACCAAAAACTTTTAGAACTGGTAATCAAATTCAGTAAAGTTGCAGGATACAAAATCAAAATATTAGTTGTGTTTTTGTACACTAATAACTATCAGGAAAAAAAAAGAAAATCCCATATGCAATAGCATCAAAAATATAAAATACCTAGGAATACATTTAACCAAGGTGAAAGACTTGTATGGTGAAAACTGTAAGATACTGGGGAGAGAAATGCAGAAGGCACAAATAAATGAAAATGTGTTCTGTGCTCACAGATTTGAAGAATTAGTAGTGTTTAAATGTCCATACTACCCAAAGCATCCTACAGATTCAATGCAATAAAAATAAAATTCCAATGGCACTTTTCACAGAAATAGAACAAATAATCCTAAAATTTGTCAAACCACAAAAGACCTCAAATACCCAAAGCAGTCTTGAGAAAGAAGAACAAAGTTGAAGACATCACACTGTCTGATTTCAAACTATATTGCAAGGCTATATTAATCAAAAGAGTATGGTATTGACAGACACTTAGGTGAATGGAACAGAATAAAAGAGCCCAGAAATAAATTCATGTGTTTAGTCAGTTAATTTATGACAGAAGTGCCAAGAATATACAGTTGTCTTGTATATTGTCTTTTCAGTAATGGTCTCTTCAATAAATGGTGTTGGGAAAACTGGACAGCCACATGCAAAAGAATGAAACTGGACTGTATCTTTCAACATACACAAAAATCAACTCAAAATGGATTAAAGCCTTGAACAAAAGACTTAAAACTATAAAACTTCTATAAGAAAAATGGAGCGTTTTGACATCAGTCTTGACAATGATTTTTTTTTTGGTTTTAACACCAGAAGCAAGGCAATAAAGGCAGAAATAAACAAATGAGACTACATCAAACTAAATGTTTCTGTATTAGCAAAGGAAACCATCAAAATGAAAAGGCAGTCTACAGAATGGGAGAAAATATTTGCAAATTTTGTGAGGGATTAATATCAAAAAGTATATAAGGAAATCATACAAGTCAATGGCAAAAAAAAATCCAATTAAATATAAGCAGAAGATCTGAATAGACATCTTCTTAAGACATAAAGGGGGCCAATAGATACATGAAAAGATGCTTACATTACCAGTCATCAGGGAAATGCAAGTCAAAACCACAAGATATCGCTTCATCCCTATGAGAATGGCTGTTATCGTAATGACAGGAAATAAGTTTTGATGAGGCTATGGAGAAAAGGGAAACCTTGCACTGTTGATGGGAATGTAAATTGGTGCAGTCACTTTAAAACAACATAGGGAGGTTAGAACTGCCATACAATCCAGCAATTTCATTTCTGGGTATTTATCTGAAGGAAATGGAAACAGTAAGTTGAGAAGGTATCTATACCCCCATGTTTATTGCAACATCATTTACAGTAACTAAGACATGGAAACAACCCAAGTATCAATCAGTGGATGAATGGATAAAATGTGGTGTATATATACAATGGAATATTAGTCATAAAATTGAAGGAAATCTTCAAAGAAACCAGCAAACAACTACTGATAAAATAAACGTGATGTAAAAGAAGAAAAAATAAAGGAAACCCAGCCATTTGCAACAATATAGGTGGACCTTGAGGGTATTATGCTAAATGAAATAAATCAGACGGAAAGACAGGTACCATATGATCTCACTAATATGCAGAATCTTAGCGGTGGGGGTAGGGGTAGGGTTGGGACTGAACTCTTAGATACAGATCAGTGGTTGCCAGAGGTGCAGGTTTGAAGGCTGGGCAGAATGAGTGAAGGTGGTTCAAATAAAATAAATAAGACCTGAGGATATAAGGCACAGCATGGTAACTATAGTTAATAATACTGTTTTGTGTATTTGAAATTTGTTAAGAGAGTAGTGAATTATAAAGATCTCATGACAAGAAAACAGTTTTATACTATATGTGGTGATAAATGTTAACTAGACTCATTGATGATCATTTTGCAATATATGCATATATTGAATCATTATGTTATACACCTGAAACTAATACAATGTTATATGCCAATTATGTCTCAATTTTTCTTAAAAGATTGGCAGAATAGATTAAAAACACATGATCCAACTGTATACTATCTATAAGAGACACACTTGAGATCCAAAGACACAAACAGGTTGAAAGTGAAAGGATGGAAAAAGATATCCCAGTAAATAATAACCAAAAGAGAGCAAAAATGGCTGTACTTATATCAGTCAAAATAGACTTTAAACCCCAAAAGTTTAAAAGAGACAAAGAAGAACATAAGTTTTAATAAAAGATTCAGTACAGCAAAAAGATACAACTATAAACATTTATATACATAATGACAGGACCTCAAAATATATGAAGCAAAAACTGACAATTGAAGGGAGAAATATTTCTACAATAATAATTGGATATTTCAATACTTCATTCAAAATAAAGGATGGAACAACCAGACATGGTAAGTATGGAGAAGAGGACTTAACTCAATAAACCAACTTGATTTAAAAGACATATACAGAATACTCCACCCAACAATAACAGCATTTACATTCTTCTCAAGTGCACATGGGACATTTTCCAGGATAGACTATGTGTTAGGTCCCAAATTCAGTCTCAATAGATTTTAAAAGACATATATCATAGAAAGTATCTTCTCTGACACTAAGGCTAATGTAAGAAATCAATAACATAAAGGAAACTGGAAAATCCATGAAACTGTGGAAATTCACATACTTTTAAGCAATCAGTTGGTCAAAGAAGAAATCACAAGAGGAATTAGAAAATATAGATGAATGAAAATGATAACACAACATACCAGAATTTATGGGATGCAGTGGTAGTAATGCTATGTGAGAAATTTATAGCTATAAATGCCTACACTAAAAAACAAAAAAGATGGGAGGAGGAGATAGCTCAAGTGGTAGAGTGCATGGTTAGCATGCACAAGGTGCTGAGTTGAATCCCCAGTACCTCCTCTAAAAATAAAGCTTATTACCTCCTCCCCCCCCAAAATTTTTTTTTAAAAAGCTCAAATTGAAAACCTAACTTTTTAATCTAATGACTGAGAAAAAAGAACAAGCTAAACCTAAAGCTAGCAAAAGGGAGGAAATAATAAAGATTAGAGCAGTGATAAATGAAGTAGAGAATAGGAAGACAATAGAGAAAATCAGTGAAACCAAAAGTTGGTTCTTCAAAAAATATGAACAAAATCAACAAACTTTTAGCTATATGGACTAAGGAAAAAAGACTCAAATTACTAAACTCAGAAGTGAATGAAAATGGGGCCATTACTATCACGTTTAACAGAAATAAAAAGGATAAGAGTACTATGAACAATGGAACACCAAAAAATTGGATAACCTACTTGAACAAATTTCTAGAAACCCAAAACCAAAGAATAAATCATGAAGAAATAAAAAATCTAAATAGACCTATTAACTAGTAAGGCTGTTGGATCATTAATCAAAAATCTCCCCTCCAAAAAAAGGCTCTTGACCTGATTGATTTACTGGTGGATTCTACCAGATTAATACTGGCCCGTCTCAAACTTTTCCAAAAATTTGAAAAGAAGAAAACACTTCCTAACTCATTCTGTGAAGCTGGCATAACCCTGATACCAAAGCTTGACGAAGACCCTACAAGAAAACTACAAACCTCTTATCAACGTTGTTGCAAAAATCCTCAACAAAATACTGGCAAACAGAATTCAGCATCATATTAAAAGGATTATGTGTAATGACCAGGTGGGATTTAATCCTGGAATGCAAGGGTGGTTGAACATAAGCAAATTGATCAGTGTGATATACCACATCAATAAAATGAAGGGGAAAAAAATCACATCGTATCTCAATTGGTGTGATATAGAAAAAGCATTTGACAAAATTCAGTACCCTTTCGTGATAAAAATACTCAACAAAATAGGAATGGAAGGACTACATTAACATAATAAAAGCCATATATGAAAACCCACAGCAGACATAATACTCAATGGTGAAAGACTGAAAGCTTTTCCTCTAAGATGAGGAGCAAGACAGGAATGCCTACTTTCACCACTTCTATTCACCATAGTATTGGAAATTCTAGCTGGAATAATTAGTCAAGAGAGATAAAAGACTTTGGAAAGGAAGAGTAAAATTATTTGCCCATTGTATGATCTTTTGCAGTTACATCTGTATATACAAATAGTGAACAATCTGAAAAGGAAATTAACAAAAACAGTTCCTGTTACAGTAGCATCAAAAAGAATAAACTATTTAGGAATTAAGTGAATTGTATAATGAAAACTATAAAACATTGCTAACAGAAATTAAAGACATAAACAAATGATAACTCATGCCATTTTCATGGATTGGAAAACTTTAATATTGTTAAAATGTCAGTATTACCCAAAGCGATCTACAAATTCAATGCAATCCTATCAGAATCTCAAGGACTTTTTTTTTTAATGCAGAAATAAAAAACCCATCCTAAGATTCATATAGAATCTCGAGGAACCCCAAATAACCAAAACAATCCTTAAAAAGAGCAAAACTGTAGTACTCACACTTTTTGATTTCAAAGCTTTCTACAAAGCTATAGTAATCAAAGAGGTGTAGTATTCACTTAAAGACAGGCATTTAGACCCATGAAATAGAATAGAGAACCTGGAAATAAATCATCATATATATGGTCAAATGATTTTTTACAAGTATGCCAAGACCATTCAATGGGAAAGGGATAATCTTCAACAAATGGTGCTAGGGAAACTGAATATCCACATGCACAAGTATGAAGTTGGTCCCTTACCAAACACCATATACAAAAATTAACTCAAATTCATCAAGGATCTAAGTGTAAGACCTAAAACAAAACTTTGTAGAAGAAAACTTAGAGCAAAAGCTTCACAACATTGGACTTGGCAATAATTTCTTGGATATGACACCAAAGGCACAGGTAAACAAAAAACAGACAAATTGGACTTGATAAAAGTGTTCAATTTTTGTACATCAAAAGACTATCCACAGAGTGAAAAGGCAGCCCACAGAATGGGAGAAAATATTTGCAAGGCATATATATTGGATATTAATATCTAGAATATATGGAGAACCCTTAAAACTCAATGATAAAAAAGCAAACAGCCCAATCAAAAATGGACAAAGGACTTGAATGTTTTCTTCAAAGAAAATATACAAATGGAAAGAATATGAAAGCGAATATATGTATATTTGCATATGACTGAAGCACTGTGCTGTATACCAGAAATAGATGACATTGTAAACTGACTATACTACAATAAAAAAAATACATAAAAAAGAAAATATACAGATGGCAAATAAGGACATGAAAAGGTGCTCAGCATCACTAATCATTACAGAAATGTAAATCAAAACTATGAGAAACCACCTCACACCCTCAGAATGGCTACTTTCAAAATAACAGAAACAGCAAGTGTTGATGAAGATGTGGAGAAATTGGAACCTTGTGCTCTGTTAGGGATAAAAATGATATAGCCACTGTTGGAAATGGTAAGGAGATTCCTCAAATAATTAAATATAAAATTACCCTATGACCCAGTAATTCTACTTCTTGGAATATATAACCCAGAGAATTGAAAGCAAAGTCTAAAAGAAATACCTGCACCCCCATATTATAGTAACATTCAGAGTAGCTAAAATCTGGAAGCAACCCAGCTTTCCATAATGGATGAATGAACAAGCAAAATGTAGTATTTACATTCAGTAGAATTATTATTCAGCCTTTAGAAGGAAGGAAATTTTGCAGTGTGCTCCAACACAGATGGACCTTGAGGACATTATGCTGGAGATACTTAACAGTAGTCAAAATCATACAAAGGGCTATGATAGGTATGGTTCAGCGGTAGAGTGCGTACTCAGCATGCCCAAGGTCCTGGGTTCAATCCCCAGTACCTCCATCAAAAGATAAACAAATAAACCTAATTACCAACCGCCCCCACAAATGTAATAAAGTTTAAAAAAAAAAAAGAAAAAATACAGACAATAGAATGGTTGTCATCTGGGGCTGGAGGGAGGAGGGAATGCAAGTTACTGCTTAATAGATAAAAAGTTCTGGTTTTACAAGATGGAAAGAGTTAAGGCAATGATGGTGCTAATGACTACATAACAATATGGGTGTATTTAATACCACTGAACTGTACATTTTAAAAGGATTAAGATGATAAACTTTGTTACATGTGTTTTAACACAATTTTTTTTTAAATAGGATAATATGAACACCTTCCTATATGGATTTCCACTATCACAACTTCTCTTCCACTTCATAAAATATCAGATACCTAGGAATAAATTTAATAAAAGTTTGTAGGACCTCTGTACTGAAAACCACCAAATATTATCAGGGGGAAAAAAGACAACCTTAATTATTGGAGAAATATGCTATGTTTATGGGTTGGAATCCTTAATATTTTTGAGATGTCAGGTCTTACCAGGTTGATCTATACATTCAAATCCAGTGAAAATCCAGTTTATATGGAAATTGACAAGCTGATTCTAAAACATATATGTAGCTGCAGAAGACCTAGAAAAGGCAAGATACCTTGAAGAGCAAGATTTAAGGATTTAAATACCAATTTCAAGACTTACTATACAGGTACACTAATTAAAACAGTAGGTGTTTGGGATTGATTAATAGACAAATGGAATAGAAGAGAAACTCCAGGCAAAGACCCATAAAATGTCAGTTAGTGAGGAAAGGGTGGATTTTTAATAAATGATGCTGTCAGTAGGCTCCTCTCTCAATACACACACAAAAATTAAGATGAATAATAGAACTGAATATCACAATTGAAACAAGTTTCTGGGAAGGAAATGGGAGAATATTTCATAGACTTGGGATAGGTAAAGTTATCTTAAACAGGACATAAACAACACTAACTATAAAATAAAAGAATTGATAAAATTAATAGTGTCTATTCATCAAAAGATAGCATTAAGTGTAAAAGTAAGCCATAGATGGGGAGAGGTTATTTGCAATGTGTTTATCTGACAAGACTTAACTTCTGTATAAAATTCAGGATCTGAAAATCAATTTAAAAAGAGACAATCCAATTTTTTAAATAATAATAGACACATCAGAAAAAAGAATATTAAAGTGGTCAATAATCATTTTAAACATTACTTTTATCGTCAGAGAAAAATATTAATTAAGCCATGTTAAAAAAAAACCACTATATAATCTTCCAAAATGGCTACAATCAAAGATTGTAGTGTTGGCAGAGGTATAATACAATGTGAATGCTCTGTTGTATTACTGCTGGTAGAAGTGTAAATTGGTATAACCACTTAACAAAAGATATTTGCCAGTACCTACCAAAGCTAAACATACCCAGTAACTCAGCAACCCCACTCTTAAGTATATCCCCAACATAAATGAGTGTTTATGTTCAAAAGGTGTAACAATGTCCACAGAAAAAAATTTCAATAATAGCTAAAAACTGCATACAATTATCAAATGTTTATCAACATGAGAATAAGTGTATAAATTGTGCTAAATTCATACAGTGGAATACTACACAGCAGTGTAAAGATATATTACAATACAGTGTAACACTGAATGAAAGAAGATAGGTGTATAATTGTACATAATATAGTGTATTCTGTATGATTCCATTATTTTGAAATTTAAAACAAGCAAAACTATAATCTTTATGGGGATAGAGATTAGAATAGTGCCAGTCCTTTTGAAGGAGGGTACTGACTGGGAAACAGAGGAGCTTTCTTTCTGGGAGGTTACACGGATGTATAAGTAAATAACATTCAGCAAGCTATATGTAAGTTATCCTTCCCCCCAGATTTTTAATACAGTGCATTATATGATCAAATTTTAAATGTTACGGTATAGACCAGGGGTCAGCAATCTTAGGATATGGCTGTATGCCAGTAAAAATTTATAAAGACCTGGGGGGAGTTTGTTTGCCATAGTTTGCCAACCACTGATAAAGACTAAAAATGCTTTCTGAATTTAGAAAAAAGAATACCAAAACTTGAAGATATTAGAGAAATTTACATTTGATAAGGTAGTATCCAAGCTAAACCTTGATGTAGTCCACATTGTCAGGAAGGCAGGAGGAAGAGAAGCTGTGGCATCAAACAGTATGGGTTTTAATGCCCTAGTTTTTCATGCAATTTAATTGCTGAATGACTGTGAACAAACTCTCTAAGACACAGATACCTTGTATATAATTATGTATGACCTGCTAAGCACACGTTCTACCACTGAGCTATTACCGCCCTCCTCCCCAACCCCATGGTTAAGATTTTGTAGCCAGCCTGCCTTGATTTGAAACTTAATTCCCTCAGTTATTAGCTATGTGACTTCCAGCAAATTTCTTAACACTCTCTGTGCCTCAGCTTCCATTTAGAAAATGGGCGTTATAAAACTACCTAATAATAGTACCCTTCTTTATACAGTTGTTGGGAGGACTAAATAAGTTAATAGTAAGTTATAGTAATAACAAAATGTTATTTTGTTATTACTATAATAAACACTCAATAATATTAGCTATAATTATATGGTATTATATAAAGTATCAAGAACAGTACATGAAAGATGATTAATAACTTAGGTAAAATAGAACAAAAGAGATACTCATGTACAGGTGAGAAAGATGGAGATCAGTAGGAACTAGAAGATTTTTATAGGTAATCCATAGTAAATAATTTTAATTTATTTAGTAAGTAGACTAAAGCCATGTGTTAGAAGGGCTTTGAATACACCAAGCAGGAAAAATTAAGACCTATGACAGCATAAAGGATGTTTTCCAGAAAACTTAAGACTGGATAGACTAGAAGAGAAATTAAAGGTAGAGTGATTGTCCAGGAAACTTGAGTAATTGGATACGGAAACAAAAGCAAATTTGAAATCACTGTAGCAGCTTTTCTGTTTTTCAGGCATGGTATTATGAATTTCTTAACTACTTATTCCTTTCTCCTTAGGTCTGTTAATGGAGTATACCGGATTGGACTATATGCTCTCAAAGATATGCCAGCTGGTACTGAACTCACTTATGATTACAACTTTCATTCCTTCAATGTTGAAAAACAGGTAAGAATAATAAATTCAAAAAGGAGTTTGAATTTTGTCACAGTACGGTTTATAACATGGACCTTCGGTGAACATTATTGATTTGTAGCCACTGAGAAGTACATTGGAGAAGATAGTTTTTCACTTTTTACTCCACTTATCTAGGGTACATAGGTCTCAGTTATTCTTTCAGAACTCTAGAAAGAGACTGCTCAATCATTTTTTTGTCTCCAGTCAGTTCTTAACTTTTCTGGTAAAGTTTTCCCAAAGCTTAATCTTTCCTTTCTACTACAGTAAAAACACATTTATATTTATTTTACTCTCAATCAGTTATTTTCCTCTATATGAAAACGTCTTGATTCAAACTTATTGTTAGGTGTCCAGATGCTCAGGCATCTATTTGAACTTGCAAATGCGACTGCAGGCTAAAAGCATTATTCTTTTTCCCTTCAAAGCAACTGTGTAAGTGCGGCTTTGAAAAATGTCGAGGAATCATCGGAGGCAAGAGTCAGCGCATGAACGGACTCACCAGCAACAAAAGTAGCCAGCCAGTGGCCACCCATAAAAAGTCTGGACGGTCAAAAGAGAAGAGGAAGTCTAAGCACAAGCTGAAGAAAAGGGTGAATAACAATCTCATAGTTTTCCCCAAACAGCTGCTTGGAGGCAATTTCTGAAATAAGAGAAATAGCAAAGAGTGGCATCTTTAGAGTGATTTAATATTCTTTGAGGTGATTTCTGATTGATCTTGTTTTTTCTGCCATCTGGTCCATCTGTTTTTTAGAGAGGCCACCTCTCTGAGGAACCCAGTGAAAACATCAACACCCCAACAAGATTGACCCCCCAATTACAAATGAAGCCGATGTCCAATCGAGAGAGGTAAAAAGGAGAATTTCTTACCTGAATACTTTAAATTATGTGATTTCCTTGTCCATTTAAAAATTATTAAATAACTATAGTTGAGCCATTTCTTTTGTGAAGGGAGTCTTTAAAGAAGGATTTAGGGGATCTTCGGTGAGGGAAAAAATTATGTCTTTATTCTCCCTGATTTCTTTTTTTTATTAAGTCATTTTATTTTATTTACTTTAATTTTCTTTCAGCTATTTAATTATCATTTAGCTTGTTTATTTATTTATTTATCTTTAGTTCTTTGGGTAGGGGGTATAATTAGGTTTGTTTATTTATTTCTAGAGGAGGTACTGAGGATTGAACCCAGTGCCTCCACATGGATCTCTAAACTTAAATGAGTTATGTGTATGTGTATCTTGCTTAACTGTACACAACTGTGATGATTCCATAATTTGATTTTCACCCTAGCATTATCACATTGAGATCACTTGGGGACCTTTATAAACTACTGATACCTAGGTTCCACCTCTGAAAATTCTGGTTAAAGTGGTTTGGGTGTAGCCTGGACATCAGGAGTTTTTTTAAAGTTGCCTAAGTTAATATGGAGCCACAGTCTAGAACCACTGGGCTACATCTTCTCTGTTTAACTAAAATTTAAAAATTTTGAGATTAAGTCTGAAATAGGATGAAAGGAGCTAAAATTATAGCAAAGTTACAAAAAAGGATGACCTTTCTAAAATATCAGAGTGTGTAGTCAGGAAAGATGTAGAAAATGTACAATTTGAAAAAGAAGACATACATATTTACTTCACTTCTAACATAAACAGATCTTTTCTCAATATAGAGAAAAAGCAAAGATGACTATTCCTTTTTTGTTGCTCTGTTTTAACCTTTTCTGTGCTATGCATTCCTTTGGCAGTCTGTTGAAACCCATGTAACTCTTAACTGAACAATGTTTTAAAAGTGTTTAAAATTTTAAGTAACTTTTAATATATAGGACTAAATGGAAACTGAAAATACTGAAATACAATTTTCAGAATAATAAACAAAAACCCTGAAATTGTGATATGGAAATAAACATTAATTTTTAACAATGACAAGATCTAGTGGTAGGTTTAACAACCATAGTAATATTTTTTTCCTTTTACCACAATATTAAAACTTTTTTTAAGACATTTTTTATTGAGTTAGACATTTTACAATGTTGTGTGAAATTCCAGTGTAGAGCACAATTTTTCATTTATACATGAACATACATATACTCATTGTCACATTTTTTTTCTCTGTGAGCTACCACAGATCTTGTATATACTTCCCTGTGCTATACAGTATAATCTTATTTATCTATTCTACATATGCCCCCTCCCCCTTGGCAACCACAAGTTTGTATTCTATGTCTGTGAGTCTGTTTCTGTTTTGTATTTATGGTTTTTTTTTTTTAGATATCTCATATGGTATTTTTCTTTCCTTTTCTGGCTTGCTTCACTTAGAATGACATTCTCCAGGAGCATCCATGTTGCTGCAAATGGCGTTATGTTGTCATTTTTATGGCTGAATAGTATTCCATTGTATAAATATACCACATCTTCTTTATCATCATCTGTTGCTGGACATTTAGGCTGTTTGCATGTCTTGACTATTGTAAATAGTGCTGCTATGAACATTAGGGTGCAGGTGTCTTTTTGAAATTGGGTTCCTTCTGGATATATGCCCAGGAGCAGGATTACTGGGTCATATGGTAAGTCTATTCCTAGTCTTTTGCGGAATCTCCATACTGTTTTCCACAGTGGCTGCACCAAATTGCATTCCCACCAGCAGTGTAGGAGGGTTCCCTTTTCTCCACAGCCTCTCCAGCATTTGTCATTTGTGGACTTTTGAATGATGGCCATTCTGACTGGTGTGAGGTGATACCTCATTGTAGTTTTGATTTGCATTTCTCTGATAATTAGTGATATTGAGCAGTTTTTCATGTGCCTCTTGATCATTTGTAATTTCTTCCTTGGAGAATTGCTTGTTTAGGTCTTCTGCCCATTTTTGGATTGGGTTGTTTGTTTTTTTCTTATTAAGTCATATGAGCTGTTTATATATTCTGGAGATCAAGCCTTTGTCGGTTTCATCATTTGCAAAAATTTTCTCCCATTCCGTAGGTTGTCGTTTTGTTTTACTTATGGTTTCCTTTGCTGTGCAGAAGCTTGTATGTTTAATTAGGTCCCATTTGTTTATTCTTGCTTTTATTTTTATTGCTTGAATAGACTACCCTAGGAGAACATTTTTGAGATGTATGTCAGATAATGTTTTGCCTGTATTTTCTTCTAGGAGGTTTATTGTGTCTTGTCTTATGTTTAAGTCTTTGATCCATTTTGAGTTTATTTTTGTGTATGGTGTAAGGGAATGTTCTAGCTTCATTGATTTACATGCTGCTGTCCAGTTTTCCTGAAGAGACTGTCTTTATTCCATTGTATATTCTTGCTTCCTTTGTCAAAGATTAGTTGACCAAAACAACCATAGTAATTTTGAGGTAGAGATGAGTGTAAATCATATTTTGAGATATTTGTAATACCTGTAACATGATATAAACATATAAATATTGGTGACAAAATCATGGAAACTGCAACTACTATTCACACACATCTTTACACACTTCTTTGTTTCCCTGCATTTGAAGGATATACTAAGTCCACTAGAAATTAGGGAAAATAGGTGGGGAGGGTATAGCTCAAGTGGTAGAACGCATGCTTAGCATGTACAAGGTCCTAAATTCAATCCCCAGTACCTCCATTGAAAAAACCAACAAAAAATAAAAAAAAAATTTAAAATGGAATAGTGTTTCCCTATATGTAATTTTCTTTATAATAGCTGAATTCACTGATAAGTATTCATTTATATCATCATAACAGTGGCTTACATAGAGTAGACATGTAATATGCTTAGTGAACTGATGAATAAAGAAACTCCTTTCTTCCTTCTTTGCAGGAACTTTGTATTAAAGCATCATGTGTTCTTGGTCCGAAACTGGGAGAAGATTCGGCAGAAACAGGAGGAAGTAAAGCACACCAGTGATAACATTCACTCAGCATCATTATATACCCGTTGGAATAGCATCTGTCGAGATGACGGGAACATTAAGTCTGGTAAGGCCTGGGAAGCATTCTTGTTAATTCCACAAGATTGCCTCAAAGTGATTATTTTAGTTATTTTCGAACAGTCTATTCAAAGATTTTTTTTAGTCTG
Organism: Vicugna pacos; assembly: GCF_048564905.1. Taxonomy (NCBI): domain Eukaryota; kingdom Metazoa; phylum Chordata; class Mammalia; order Artiodactyla; family Camelidae; genus Vicugna; species Vicugna pacos. The sequence goes on from NC_133007.1 coordinate 25,303,759, forward strand.
AACCAGAGAGTTAAGATCCATACATACAAGCATCAGTCAGCAATAACCCATCCATCTCAGATCTTCAACTTCCTTATCTCTAATCTAAGCAATAAGAAGAAACCTCCTTCCAACCAGCATCCCAAACATTACTTACAGCTGAAAGTTACTAGACATGAGATGGGAAGTGGGTGCCTGGGAAATAACATACAGACGGGTAATTAACTTACAGTATCTGTAAATAACTTACAGATAAATATTGATACCAAATGCAGGAGAAAATGACCAAGTGTTAATTTTCATATTTTGTTTTTCCACATTCATATCAGTATTATACAGAGAGATCTTCAGATTTCCTTTTTTCTGACCTTCATGACTGAATAGTGTATCAGCACTCCTGAGTTCAGATCAGATCTGACATACAGTACAGACTGAAAGCAGAGAAACTGGCATGTCCAAGTATTGTTCCTAACTGAAAAAGTGTTCAAAAGATCATGTTCTTTTATTCTTTCCTTCTTTCCCTCAAAAAGTAGAAGCATTCTGCATAGTGAATGAGTCAATATGCCAAGTGGGAACTAGACTGATTTAGAAATTTGCCTAGACTCTTATATCCTCTCAGTGATTTGATTGGCATAAACTCTCTGAACTTATATTCTAAGTTATTGAAATCTTCTGATGATAACAGTAATTATTTCCTGAGTGTTTATTATAGGTCAGGTACTGAGCTAAAACACATTAAAGAATTACCGTATTTAATCTGCACAAATTACTTCATGAGGGAAGTACAGGCATACCTGATTTTAGTGTGCCCATTTTATTGCACTTTGCAAATACTGTGTTTTCTACAAAATGAAGTTTTGTGGCAATCCTGCAAATCTACAGTGCCATTTTTCAAAGAGCATTCTCTTACTTTGTGTCTCTGTGTCATGTTTTGGTAATTCTTGCAATATTTCAAATTTTTCATTATATTATTTTTGTTATAGTGATCTGTAATTAGTGATCTTTGATGCTACTTTTGTAATTGTTTTGGGGTGCCACGAATCATACCCATATAAGACAGTGAATTTAATAAATGTATGACTGATTTACTAGCCAGCCATTGCCCCTGTCTCTCTCCCTCTCCCCAGGCCTCCCTACTCCCTGAGACACAACAATATTGAAATTAGGACACTTAATAACCCTACAGTGGCTCCTAAGTATTCAACTGAAGGGAAAAGTCACACATCTCTCACTTTAAATCAAAAGTTAGAGATGATTAAGCTTAGTGAAGAAGGTATGTCTAAAGCCGAGACAGACCAAAAGGTAGGCTTCCTGCACCAGTTAGCCAAATTTTGAGTGCAAAGCAAAATTTCTTGAAGGGAATTAGAAGTGCCATTCCATTGAACACACAAAATGATAAAATGTGAAGCTGCCTTATAGCTAACATGGAGAAAGTTTCACTGGTCTAAGATCAAATCCAGCCACAAAATTTTCTTAAGCCAAAGGCTAATCCAGAGCAAGAACCTAACTCTCTTAAATTCTGTGAAGGCTGAGAGAGGTAAGGAAGCTACAGAAGAAAAATTTGAAGTTAGGAGAGGTGGTTCATAGGCTTAAGGAAAGAAGCTGTCTCAGTAAAATAAAAGTGAAAGGTGAAGCAGCAAGCACTGATGTAGAAGCTATAGTAAATGATCCAGAAGATTTAGCTCAGATCATTAATGAAGGTGGTTACACCAAACAACAGTTTTTTTCTGTGTAGGAAAAAACAGCCTTATACTGAAAGAAGATGTCATCTAGGATTTCCATCGCTAGAGAGAAGTCAATGCTTGGCTTTAAAGCTTCAAAAGACAGGCTGACTCTCTCGTTAGGGGCCAGTGCAGCCAGTGACTTTAAGTTGAAGCCAGTGCTCTGCTACCATTCTGAAAATCCTAGGGCCTTTCTGAATTATACTGAATCTACTCTGCCTCTGCTTTTAAATGGAACAACAAAACACATCTGTTGACAGTATGATTTACTGAATATTTGAGCCCACTGTTGAGACCTACTACTCAGAAAAAAGACTCCTTTCAGAATATTCCTGCTCATTGACAATGCACCTGGTCACCCAAGAACTCTGATGGAGATGTACAGCGAGATTAATTGTTCTTTTCATGCCTGTTTGCACAACATCCATTCTGCAGCCCATGGATCAAGGAGTAATTTCAACATTCAAGTCTTACTGCTGAAGAAATGCATTTCATACTGCTACAGCTAGCTGCCATAGACAGTGATTCCTCTGTTGAATCTGAGCAAAGGAAATTGAAAAACCTTCTGGAAAAGATTCCAGATGCCATTAAGAACATTTGTGGTTCATGAGACGAAGTCAAAATATCAGCATTAACAGGAGTTTGGAAGTTGTTTCCAACCCTCATGGATGACTTGGAGGGACTCAAGACTGCAGAGGAGGAAGTAACTGCAGATGTGATGGAAGTAGCAAGAGAACTAGAATTAGAAGGGGAGCCTGAAGGCGTGGCTGAATGGCTGCAACCTTGTGGTGAAACTGTCACGGATGAGGAGTTGCTTCTTATGGATGAGCAAAGAAAGTGTTTCCTTGAGACGGAATCTACTGCTGGTGAAGATGCCGTGAAAAGACTGTTGAAATGGCAGTGAAGGAGTTACAGTATTACATAAGCTTAGCTGATAAGGCAGTGTCAGGGTTTAAGAGGATTGACTCCAATTCTGAAAGAAGTTCTATGAGTAAAGTGCTATCAAACGGCATTTCACACTGCAGAGAAAGGAAGAGTCAAGATGCAGCAAATTTCATTGTTGTCTTAAGAAATTGCCATAGCCGCGCCAACTTTCAACAACCACCCTGATCAGTCAGAGCAGAGGCAAGGCCCTCTAGCAGCAAAAAAATTACAACTCACTGAAGACTCTTGATGGTTTGCGTTTTTTAGCAAATAAAGTATTTTTTAATTAAGATATATACATTGGTTTTTTTAAAATACATAATGCTATTATTACACACCTAACAGACTATAGTGTAAGCATAACTTGTACGTGTACTGGGAAACCAGAAACTTCGTGTGATTCCCTTTATTGGGATATTTGCTTTATTGCAGTGGTCTGGTACTGAACCTGTAATATCTCTGAGTTATGCCTGTACTACCACTGTTCCCCCATTTTACCATTGAGAAACTGAGATACAGAGTTTAAGTAACTTACTCCAGGACACACAGCTAGTAAGTATTGAGGCCAGAATTCAAAAGCAGGCAGACTCATTTTGAAACCCAGACTTGTTAACTACTATGTAGCATTTGGTCATTAGTAAGGTCCTTCTTAACTGCAGCATCTGTCTCTCTGGTAAACTCCAGATTCCCTGATTTTTCTTTAAGGAAAAGAGAAAAAACTCCGTGACCACTAATCCTCATAATCACTTCAAGGAAAATACAGAAAATAGCAGGAGTCCGTTGCAGAAAAGAAAGCCACATAGAGCTCCTCTTTTCCTAAAAGTAATTTTTACTTTATCCTTCCAGACGTCTTCATGACCCAGTTCTCCGCCCTGCAGACTGCTCGATCTGTTCGAACAAGACGGTTGGCAGCAGCAGAGGAAAACGTTGAAGTAGCTCGGGCAGCCCGCCTAGCCCAAATCTTCAAAGAGATCTGTGATGGCATCATCTCTTATAAAGGTAACCATATTTACCCAAATTCATCCTCCTTACCTTTTAAAAAAAAAAATATGTTACTATGTCACCTGAGACATCCAAGGCCAAGAATATGTAACAGATTAGGATTAGGAATTTAGGAGATTTACTTAGCTCTTCCTTTTGTCAGAGTATAGAATTATAGGACTGATTATAGTATTCAGGGATTGTTGTCTTTAAATCCCTACATCTTTAGGTTAATTTTTTGTATTTATTGTAGTTTTACCATAGTTTAGTACCACATTTAGAAATCACATTTTTTAACTATGGGATAGAAAAAAGCAGGTCTTTTTCTTGGATATAATTTTCCTGAATGAAGCAGTGAATTAGCAATTTAAGAAAAAAATATTACCAATGTATGACATCAATGGTTCTTAACCTTTTTTGATTGACAGATATCTTTGAGAATCTAATAATAGTTGTGAACTCTTTCCCCAGAAAAATGCTATATGTGTATATTTTGGCGAGTTCATAGGCCCTAACCTCTACATCAAGGAAAAGGACATAAAGTTGCAAGAAAATTACTTTAAAAGCATTTTCATGCAAGCGTATTTACCCTACTCCTTTCCTTTTCCAGGCCACATCTCTTGGATGTGTGTTGGGGGTGAGGGTGGGGAAGGAGATAGTTTTTAATTTTAGGTAGGTAGTTTGGCAATGTACATGACTTTTTCTGACCGGGAAATTTGGAGACATTTAAAATGAGAGATTTTGACAAATAATTGCAACTTTTTATTTTCATTTTTCAGTTTTATTAGGTAGAATTGTTACAGTTTGACTGCACATACACAATAGATTTCATGTAAATATATATACACAATATATTACACATATTTTAAAATTTACATGTATGTACTATTCATTGTTTCTAAGAATGTTTAGAGCTTTAGCTTTTTAAACTTACATAGTTATCAAAGGAATAAAGCCAACCATGAAATAAGAATTAATTCAAAACGATACATACACCCCGCTATTAATAGCAATATTATTTATAATTGCCAAGATATGGAAACATCCTAAGTGCACATCAATAGATGAATGGATAAAGAAAATGCAGCATATATATGTAATGGAATACAACTCACCCATAAGAAAGAAGAATATTTTGCCATTTGCAGCCCTTCATTCGCTTTTTTTTTTTTCCATTTCAAAAACCAGAATTTTATAACTGGCACACACATTTCCATTGCATCAAAAATAACAAGTAATTGCAGCTTTTTGTCATCAACTTTTTTTTCTATTTTTTTATTTTAGTTGAAGTATAGTTGATGTACAATATTGTATAAGTTACAGGTGTACAATATAGTGATTTTTAAAGGTTTTACTCCATTTATAGTTATCATAGAATATTGACTATATTTCCTGTAGTGTACAATATATCCTTGTAGCTTATTTTTTATACATAATAGTTTGTGCCTCTTAATCCCCTGTCCCTATCTAGCCCCTTCCCATTCCCTCTTCCCACTAGTAACCACTAATTTGTTCTCTATATCTGTGAATGTGTTTTTTTGTTACATACAGCCATCAACTTTTGCTTCCTTCGTTTCCCTAAATTCCGAGGAATTTGGTTTCCTTTCTCTTTGATTTCTCTGTCTTCTCTTTATATTTTAGTGGCTTTTTGTCATCTTGTTAACCTAAGGATATAGAGAGGAAAGGGGAGACCAACCTGTCCTAAGATGTAAAGTTTGTGACACCTATTCCCTTTACATTCCCAAAAGATGACATTGTGCATTCCATCCAACCCCATCTGATCTAATGTGAAACTGCGGTCAATGTATCTATATGTCACTATGTTCTGGGCATGAAACAATGGGCTTTTTCTCTCTTAGTAAGTTGTTAGAAAGTAAAATAGCAAGTAAGAAGCAGCCCCACAGCATGCACTCTGTTTTCATAATATCAAGTAACTGTTATAAGAAGATGGATTCCAGAAAATATTTACATTACTAAATTATTCATTATCTGGAATTTAATTGACTCCAAACCAGGAGAGTAGAAACTCTCCACTATGGGCAATTGACAGGAACTAGAAAACATTTTTTTGGATGAGGTGATCTTTGCTGTAAGTTTTGTTGTGTAGGAATTGCCCTAAGCAGCATAGCTACTGTAAATTCCCATCTCTCATTCTTCATAGAAGGTTCTTTTCATTACCCAACTAACATTGTTTTACATTTAAAGTATATACACTATATCTTTCATATCTTCTGATCTCTGCGTTTACCCACATTTCTGAAAAGTCCTTGTGTTTTTCACAGGTCTAAAAAAAAACTTGGATTTTTTTTCTAACTTTTAACTTTGGGGGGTTCTGCTTTTCAGATTAGGAGTTAATACTTGCCTCCCTTGTATCTTACTGTCTGTCCTACTAAACCTGCATTCTTTTTCAGATTCTTCCCGACAATCACTGGCAGCACCACTTTTGAACCTCCCCCCAAAGAAAAAGTAAGTTTACATATGTGGGAATCATTTGAATTTTAGGAAAATACTGAATACCAGATTGACACTCTGGCTTTATGTTCCAGGAATGCTGATTATTATGAGAAGATCTCTGATCCCCTAGATCTTGCCACCATAGAAAAGCAGATCCTCATTGGTTATTACAAGACAGTGGAAGCTTTTGATGCTGACATGCTGAAGGTCTTTAGGAATGCTGAGGTATTTTTCACTGACTTGAAACAGATTTAAGGAGTCTGTTCTCAAGGGCTGGGAAGGGACAGACTGGGATTTCAAAATTTGTAGATACTGATAGGCATATGCAGAATAGATAAGCAAGATTATACTGTATAGCACAGGGAAATACATACAGGATCTTGTGGTAGCTCACAGCAAAAAAGAATGTGACAGTGAATATATGTTCATGTATAATTGAAAAATTGTGCTCTACACTTGAATTTGACACAACGTTGTAAAATGTCTATAACTCAATAAAAAATGTTAAGAAAAAAGTTTGTTCTGAAGATAACTATTTTAGATGTTTAAGATTTTACCCTCTTCTCCTAGCAACCTTTATGTTTCTGATTAAGAAAGGCAGTAATTTTTATTGAGTACCCTTAGGGTAGGGGTTATAGTGTACTAAATATTGTGCTTATAATAAAGACAGTGTGATATGACTAGATTGGAAGGTTAAATCATACCCCAGAACAGTTTTTGTAAAAGCCTAATTTAGTATTGAACCTTTATATTTACATAATGCAGACATTTTAGTACATTTATGTCATATCTGTAGTTTCTTTATTCAAGACAATAAGTATATGTGAAATTCTCAGAAAGATCTCTTAAGGATGGAATTGAGGGGTATTATGCTAATAGGTTGTAGAATAGGTGAATCTCATTGGAGAGAAGGTGGCCTTGAACTGATTTAAAGGAGAGGTTGGATTATCACATGGTACATGAAAAAGAAGATATCATTCACTAATTTTGGAATACCTTAGAGAGGTGTTTGGGGACAAAAGAAGCTACTAGGTAAAGGAAGAACTGAGGTTGATGACAGAAGAAATGAGAGAAAAACAGACAATTGAAAGAAGAATTAGAGCAATCTTGAATTATACTTTCTACTGAAACACATCTTCCAAATATATTTAAACTTATAGTTTGTCCTTAGTATCTGCAAGACAAAGGTAAATGGAGAGCTTCTCCACAACATTATGCTTGTGATACTTTATTATATTCCTTGGTCACTGTGTATTTGATCCAAGTGGACAGGAAGGCCTATGACAGGATTTGAAGGACAGAGCAATAGAGCAAATGGAAAAATTACCATGAAGATTCTAATTTTAATTCATTTTAGTTCAGTTTTAAGTTGTTTTCAGCTGTCTGGCACCTATATTTGATGGTATTAAAAATTTATTAACCAAAATGGGAGGATAAAGAAAATCCTGCTACCTCTTCAGGTATATTTTTAAGCCATATTGAGAAAACCAAACATGATTTCTTTCTTCTGCTTTCTTCAGAAATACTACGGGCGTAAATCCCCAGTTGGGAGAGATGTTTGCCGTCTACGAAAGGCCTATTACAATGCCCGGCACGAGGCATCGGCCCAAATTGATGAGATTGTGGGAGAGACAGCAAGTGAGGCAGACAGCAGTGAAACCTCAGTCTCTGAGAAGGAGAATGGACATGAGAAGGACGATGATGTCATCCGCTGTATCTGTGGCCTCTACAAGGATGAAGGCCTCATGATCCAGTGTGACAAGTGCATGGTGAGGGTCAGGAGGTGAAGCAGAAGCCTGTTCCTGATGAGCATGGTGACTGTATTCAAAGTCGTAGCCCCTGCCTCTTATCTTGACTTGACGGGATTTTTATGAACTTGAACTTTGCCTTGGTTTCTATTATCCCTTTTTTATATCTCCTTTTCATTTTATCCTTCCCTTTTTTTTCTGCCTCCCATTTTTTCTGCTCACTTTCCACTATACACTTCTCACATAATCTGGATCAAAAAGAGTGATACTGTTTAGGATAGTGCTTTATCTGAAAAACATTAGAGGAACTACACTCTACGTACATAACATTAACACCTATGGAGTGCAGTGTATAGAGCTCTTGATGAAAGAGTCAAGTCCTGGAACTGAACTCTGGTATCCCCACTTGATACATTTGAACTCATTACCTTATATGCAAAGTGGAACCATAAATAACATATAGGATTATTGAGAGGATATAATTACATACGGGTAAGTAAAAGCATTTTATAGCTGGAAAGCCTTTCATAATGGCCATGTCATTGATATATATTGCTTAGTAAGTAATAGCTTGGTGCTGGTACTGTGTTCATTCATCCTCCTGATCTCCATCCTTCTCCTTATTTTATTTGCCCAAATCTATTTATTATGAACCAACTTGTGTTCAGATATGTCCTTATTCTTTATTCCCCCATTTTACCATTTAACTCTTAATTTCTCACTTACCTACTTCCCCTTAGTTCCTGTTCTGCTTTACCCTGTCACATTGCTAATTTTTTAATTCTTAGCCCTTGAGACTTCTCTCAGTTAGTCTAACGCCTACACACACACACTTTTCCCCCCACAGGTGTGGCAGCACTGTGACTGTATGGGAGTGAACTCAGATGTGGAGCACTACCTTTGTGAGCAGTGTGACCCAAGGCCCGTGGACAGAGTAAGTTGCCCTCTGATAGTACTCTAATCTAAAAGTAGGAGATGTGGCACATGGTATTTTATCTTCTGTGCTTCTGTTGTGCTGAATTTCATTTGATAAGCTTTCAACCTCTCTAGGCCTCAGTTCCTTATACTTTACATTGAGGGTAATAATTCTGCCCTTCCTTTTCTCAGGAGTGGGACCAATGGGAGAACACTTAGATATCTATGGAAGAAATGGTACCATGTAAAACTGTCATTTTTATAAACACTATCAACGGTCTATAAAAGAAGTAGCTTGTAAAGTCCAGAACTTAACAGTGCTGCTGTTGTCATTTTGAGTGGACAGTTTTTTGTTGGGAGCGATACACTGCAAAATGTTTAACTACCTTGGCCCTTGGGCACTAATTGCTAGTAGCCGCCTCCAATCATTATGATGATCAAAGTCTCCCTTCACACATTTTCAGATGCCTTTGAGGTGGCACAGAGCAATCACACAATTAGTGCCTCGTAGAAAATAGTTTGGGATCCTTGGCCTGTCAGTTTTGTTCTCTACCTTCACTTTTCCAAGTTTAACAGCTCTAGTTGCTTTCATCTTTTTTTATATCTGTGCTGTATTGAAATTACTAAACAGTAAGTCTTAATTGGTTGCAAATTTTAGGTTTTATTTTTCTGTTGAATGGAGATCAGTAGGCTGGGTGTAGTAGTCCCTGCCCTTATGCACTGATTTTCTTCTCTTACCAGGAGGTACCCATGATCCCTCGGCCCCACTACGCCCAGCCTGGCTGTGTCTACTTCATCTGTTTGCTCCGAGATGACTTGCTGCTTCGTCAAGGTGCGTACACAGGAGCTGACTCTACTTGCCAAAGCTGACCTTTCTAAATAGTAGGAGGTACCTGCTGTCTGCATAATAGTCCTTGTTTCCATATGACCTTTAATAGTAATAGAATATAGGTTTTTATATCTTTAGGTCCTTAGGCTTACATACATGTCCCCTCCACCAAATAAAACTAATTTGGATTGATCAGGGTGTTACAAAACTAACTGTAAGACTGGGAAAGACATAAGTTTCCAAGAAGTGGAATCTCATGTCATTCTCATAGTCTAGAATTGATTGTCATCACCATTAGACTGCTGACAATAGTTACGTATTTATTGTTTTAGATTTTAAGTTCTTTCCTTTTAGACCTTGGATCAGACTAATGGATACGTAACAGAATTTATGCAGGAATCATTTTAATCTTCTCCTGTGTTCTGTGTCTTAACCTTCTGTGCCTTCATAGGTGACTGTGTATATCTGATGAGGGATAGTCGGCGCACCCCTGATGGCCACCCAGTCCGTCAGTCCTATCGACTATTATCTCACATTAACCGAGATAAACTTGACATCTTCCGAATTGAGAAGCTTTGGAAGAATGAAAAGTATGTGCTGAAGTCCTATCTCTCTTCTTCCAGTTGTGCCCTACCAGCACATAACTGGATATTCACAAGGATCTTGCTAATAAACTGAATCTTTCTCTTCTCTTTTTTTCCTTTTTTTTAGAGAGGAACGGTTTGCCTTTGGTCACCATTATTTTCGCCCCCATGAAACCCACCACTCTCCATCCCGTCGGTTCTATCACAATGAACTATTTCGGGTGCCACTTTATGAGATCATTCCCTTGGAGGCTGTAGTGGGGACCTGCTGTGTATTGGATCTTTATACGTATTGTAAAGGTAAGTGAGATATTTGGGCTCCTTAAGAAATGACCTCCTATCCCATAATTCTTTGATCTGCAACTGCCCACTCCATTCATATAGTCCCTTTCTGATAAAAGATTATCCAAGGCTAGCTGTGAAGCTTCAGAGAGCTATATGATATTTTTCCTTTCTTTTACCTAGTGCTTGATACTCAAGAAATGTTCATTTTCTTTTTGTTAGTTCAACTCATATTTTTTTCATACTGTGTATTTAACACTCAGTATTTGTGGGAAGATGTGTTACTTCACCCACCAAAAGGCTATCATCAACTCTACACATTAAACAAACAAACAAGTACAATAGTTTTATAAGGTTTATCGTTAACAGTATAGGCTATGGAGTCGGATAGTCTAGTGTCTAGTTCAAGCTCCACCACCTTTTACCCGGTGTCCCTGGGCACATTACTTAACCTGCTGAAGATGGGGATTAGGATCTATTTCAGAGAGTTCTGTGAGGATTAAATGAAATAATCTGCAGAAGCACTGAGCCCAGTTTATGGCTCACAATAAGTCAGTGTATGTTTGTTGTCATTATTAACAGCATACAGTTCTTAGCTCTTTCTCTTAGTATCACAGCAAAATAGTCCAGAATATATATTCCATTCAAAGTCTAACTGCTTGAGACTTCATGATACTGTTGACTCCTTCGTCCCCCAGTTTATAAAGTGATCATTACCAAATGTGCTTCGTTCATTTCTACTGCTATTCTTTTCTCATAATTTCCCCATAATCTGCTCTGTTTTTCCCTCAAAATGTTCTCTCAAAAATCCTTGCAGCACTCAGTCTACATTTCTGGTCTCTTTCCATACTATAGAATGCCCTTCAACCCTTAAATTCCCTTTCCCCTTTTTTTTTGATGTTAGTGTGTCCTTTCTACCACAGTCACCAAATACTTAGCTGTTCCCCCTCTCAAAACAGCTACAGTGTTACCCTCTTAAGGGTCTAGCTGCTCTCCCAATAGTGTGTGATGGTCCCTAGGCAGGTGAGGAAGGGAAAACAGGGAGGGTTCTTTAACAGTGTTTGGACTTACAGGGAGACCCAAAGGAGTGAAGGAGCAAGATGTGTACATCTGTGATTACCGGCTTGACAAGTCAGCACACCTGTTTTACAAGATCCACAGGAATCGCTATCCTGTCTGCACCAAACCCTATGCCTTTGATCACTTCCCCAAGAAGCTCACTCCTAAAAGAGATTTCTCAGTAAGTCTCCTTCCTCTCTTCACTATAATGTGTCAGGACAATCTAGTTTCACGGACGGAATTCAAAGAATTTTCAAGTGCTCTCTGCTTCTTCATCCTATTTCCGTTCCAAATTGGAAATCTCCACTTCTACTTGGGATGTTTGAGCACCATAAGTGCATTTTTTATGCATTTTCTGGCATGGGCTGTTTTCTCAGGAAATTGTTGTTACACTTCAGTCAGGTTTTCCTCTTTTTCTCTCTAACCTCTTTACAGTCTTTGCTCTTGAGCTCCATAATGTAGTTTTTTGTTGTTTTCCACACCCATAATTTTGAGAAACAAGTAAAAAGAAAATCAGTAACCTTGAGAAACCTTCAGTGAAAATAATTCACTGCTTTTTCTTTTTATCCCTGGATTTAAAATGTAAGACATTATAGAAAATGTGATAAGTACAGAATAATTAAGAAGAAAAAATTGTTTATTATCCTGCTACCCAGAAAATAACCACTGTTAACATTTTTGTTTTCAGCCAGTGTGTTTTTTTCTTTCAAATTATTGTGAATATATTCCTCCAGTTATTTTGTGTCATTTGTTACCATTCCATAAAGGTTTTGGTCACCTGTCAATGTGCTGTAATGAAACCCCAGCTAAGCTCCCCATCCATGAGTCCTCTTTGGGTGGCCTGTCAGAATGCACAGCTGTGCATCCCGGAATATTTAGAAATAGTCTAACCAGAAAGCAAACCTCTGGGTCCCTGTTTTTCCTAGTAGTAGTTTTGTATTTCTCTAAACCATATTTATTTTATATTCTCTCTGCACACTGCCAGTCCCTGCCTCTCACCTAGGATTCTTTGGTCTTCCTTGCTCAGTCAGTAGTTCACTCATTAGTTTTGAAACCCCAACCTTAACTACTTAAAAGTTGGGATGGGACAAAAGGATTGTGAGTCTGTCCCTTCTACTGTCATTCTAGGCTTGTAAAATGCTAAAAAACCACTTGGCCTACAGATTAATAGAAGTACTGAGCTTTTGACCTTAAAATGTCATCCAACTTTATAAGGGTTTTAGGCCTCATTTTCTTTATCTCCTTACCTCTCTACCTCCTTTATCCTGAGTTTGCCCCAGATCATGTGATCCACCTTTGCCAGCTTCTACAACACACTTACTGCTTCCTTTTCTTCTCTGCAGCCTCATTATGTCCCAGACAACTACAAGAGGAACGGAGGGAGGTGAGTCTCAGGGGGGTTTAAAGAGCCAAAGGGATTAACCAGCAACTTGAATAGAGCAAGAGAACCGCCACCTACCCACTCAGCCCCACCCCTGGGATTGAGGAGTCGCTGACAGAGTCATCCAGTATAGTGCCAACAGTGATATGGGAGAACTAGACTTGAGTAGATGCGGTCTCATCATGGAGTCTTAGTTGGGGCAGAGAGGGAGATTTGTAACATTAGAGATAGAGAAAGAGAAGAGGATATGGAACAGAACTTTTAGACAGATTTGGAAGATCTCTTGTTTAGATTTCTGTGTTTTTCCCATTACCTCAGGGTGTAATCAGCTCTTTGGACCTTTGTCAAGGAACAGAAGTAGCTAAAAGTGCACAGTTTTAGCTGGGCAGTTTGGGTTCATAGTTTTGTATTTGTGCTTGTTTTGTATACAAGAGGGATGATATTCTTGGGGAAGTACTGAAGGCTTTTCTTCAATTTCCTTTCCTGTTGAATGGCAGTGAAACAACTACCTTACCTACTTCAATAGCTTACCGTAAGGAAATCAACTACACTTTGTTTTAAAAAAAGAAAATATTAGGTGATAAATGTAAAAAGAAATTTCAGGAGAAGTGGAAACTCCATTTAAATGCTCATCGTAGTTGAGTGTTAGTATCATAAGACTGCGCCATACGTCTTTGTATTCATTAGGCAATCAGAACTAGCTAAGCATTTTATCAGCTTTGGCATGGTTTATAGATTCCTTGGATTCCTGGGGAAGAAAGGAGAAAATTTGAATTTTATAAATAAAATTAAACTTCAGAGAAAGGTAATGATTTTTTCAAAAAATAAAGTGAAGATCATAGCCAAGTTTCTTACCTCTTGAGCCAAGGCTATAACAGCTAGATTGCAGAATCTCAAGCCATCCTGAGAGTTTCTTCCCTTCATTCCCCTTCCATCCCCAAGTGCCCCGCTTAGCCTTCCTCTAAATTCACGTATCCTTCTGGCAGATCATCCTGGAAGTCTGAGCGCTCAAAACCACCCCTAAAAGATCTGGGCCAGGAGGATGATGCTCTGCCCTTGATTGAAGAGGTTCTGGCCAGTCAGGAGCAAGCAGCCAATGAGATGCCCAGCCTGGAGGAGCCAGAACAGGAGCGGGCCACTGCTGACATCAGTGAGGGTGAAAAAAAAATAGAGGAAAGTAGTCAAGAACCCCAAGCAGCCTGTACTCCTGAGGAACGACGGCATAGTCAGCGAGAACGACTCAACCAGATCTTGCTCAATCTCCTTGAAAAAATTCCTGGGAAAAATGGTAAGAAGAATCAGGCTCATTTCTAGGGTTTAAGATAAAAGGGAAATTAGTGAAGAGGGCATGAAAAAGAATAACTTCTAATTGCCCGGAATGGAAAATATTTTTTTAATGGTACAGTTCTTTCATGGGCCTGTGTTTAGTTATATCTTGGGAATGAAACTGTGGGAGGTGAGAGACTCTCCTCCCTGGAAAACAGCTAATTTCATCTTGGGCTGGAGGAAGGCCTGAACTGCTTATAGATCAGAAAGGGAACCATTGAACTCCTGTGATCTCCTGAGAGGTCAAATCTGAAATAAGGAGTGGGAGGGTGGTATTTGATGAGCCTCCTTGGTTCTGTTTTCAGCCATCGATGTGACCTACTTGCTGGAGGAAGGATCAGGCAGGAAACTTCGAAGGCGTACTTTGTTTATCCCAGAAAACAGCTTTCGGAAGTGAACCTCAAAGAATGAGAACCTCAAGCATCTGGGATCCAGTGGAGCTAAGAATCCTGCCTCCTGTTCTCTGAGTGTAGAAAGGGGTGGGAAGGGTCCGTCCAGCAAGGGGAATGGGGCCATGTTAATGATGTTAGGTACTTAGTAAACCTTGGAGTTAGTGGAGAGGAAGAGGAAGGGGTCTATCTAAATAGTTCAGTTTAACTTGTTTTCCTCTCCATTGCTTCACCCTGAAGGTTAATAATGTAGGGTGGAGGGTAGAGCACACTGGGGATGACCAGAATCCTTTGGTACTTTACAGCACTTGCCCCTCCCCCCAGCTTGGGTTTTTCTGTCATCCTCTGATCTCGCAGGCACTGCTACGAAGCTGCTTTTCTATACCCAGGTATAAAATTCCAAAAGGGATAGGGCCAGGATCCCCACCCCTACCCAGTCTGTTCCCTATAGGCTCCAAGAGCTACCCCAGAGACCTAAAACAGAAACAGTAGCTGGGGCCTCTTTCCAGATCCCTCACCAGGAAACATTTCTTTTCTTGCCCAACCAGGTCAAAGTAAAATGTGAGTTGACAACTCAAAGCACTTGTAACTGCTGCCCCTCTCCCTACCTCTACTCCCCAAAATGGAATCATGGAATAGAGAAGGCCCCCATGGGGTCAGAAGGGCACAGTACTTACTGTAACTATTTTTGTTTCAACCTTCATAACCTGCCGAACTTATTTTTTTCTAAGAAGGCCAGGCCCCTGCCAGCACATGTGCTCTTTATGCGCTGTGGTTCTTGTGCGTCTGCTGTGCCGTGCGAATGGAGATTCATTTCAAATAAAATTCATTTTAAAACCTACTTAAAAATAAACTCTAACCGCCCCCAACAAAATTCACTACGTAAACTGTTGAGCAGTATTCACCTTTCAGAGTATTTGTTGTGAGTGTAGATTATCAATTAAAAACACTACTTCTTGTTTTACTTGTATAGTTTTCAGTGTCCATCTCTTAAAGAGACAGTGTGTTCTCCATACCCCTAGTCCCATCTTCCCTCCACCTTCCTGATGACGTCATCATCAGGCAGGCTATCCAGGGTGTCTCCTTCCCATTCTCTTGACCAGGAGTTATCAGACAGTACTGTCTCTTTAAAAATAAAATTTAAAAAGCTTTGCTTTGTTGTCTTCTCAGACATACACATGCATATACGTTTTAGATGTTCTTATAAGAGAAAAGATGGTTTTTAAATGTGCCAAGTTGTGTGTGTATATATATATGTATGTATATATATATATATATCTGCTGCGTGATTAGTAAGCAATACAATAGTAAACATTTCCCCATTACTTTTTTCTAATACTGGACCAATGCTGTCCTAATTGTACATTTCCTCTAATGATGACGACGCTCTGACTTGTTTAGGTAGAAACATTGACCATCTTCCATTCCATTGAATCTTTCTTTTTCTCCTTTCTGTGTCAATCTTGAGAGAAAAAAAAACAAAAGAGACAGGGGATGCCAAAGATCCCCTTGAGCAGAGAAAAAGCAGAATAAATATTTTATTAAAGAAAAAAAAGAGAATTAAGAAAATAGTTTGGAGTATTTTCTTACTGTAGAGAAGCACTGTACATTACTAAGAGACCTGGGTATAAGATACTCACGTGTGGAGCTGGAAAAATCGCATGTCCAAGCCCGTTTGAGTGGTTTCTTTTGGTTTTCATTGCAGGGAGCTGGGTGGGAGGGAGGTGGGAATAGGGGCACTTTGGGGGTCTCCTTTTAGTCAAAGCAGGAAAATGACAAGAAAGAGATTAAAATTCAATATTTCCTTTAATAGTGTTAAACACTAAAATTTTAAAAAAGACATAAAAAGAAAAAAGAAAAAAAACTTTGTAAAATGCGAGAACAGAAGCAAAAGACACTACGCTCTGTCATTTTATCTTTCTTTTGTTGAAAGACTAAAAACTGAAATGTTTTTTAGACAATCAAATGTTAGGTAAGTGCAAAAACTTGTTTTTTCTTACTGGTGTAGAAATTAATGCCTTTTTTTATTTTTCGGTTATTTTATAATAACGAGATAAAAAGAACCCCCTAGCTGCCAGGCGGGTTTTGGTGTTTGAAATGCGGGGCAGAGCACTACATCACTGCAAATAGATACAGAGTTAGTCTGCATGTCTGTAGGCTGTGTGATTGCGGAAAATATAAATGCTGCTAATATATTTCCTTTTTACAAAAGCATATCTAAATAGATGATTGTTTTGATGTTAATCTTTGTAAATTATGTATTACCAATTTTAACATTGGATGTAATTGCATAAAAGCTTGCATCTCAATCCTTGAAAGTCTAGTATTAAATGGAAAAAACTTTTCCTAACTACAGAGTGGTGAGCTTGCTATTTTTTTCTTCTCTCCTGTCCTCCATTTACCTTGCAGGATCTTCTCCATCCTGTTTCCAAAGAGATCTTTTTAAAACCACATCATCAGCATCCTGGGCCCAACTGGGGCATGCTCACTGCTGTTGACTATTGGATAAAGCCATTTCCTCAATCTATTTGGTCTGGGCCCAGCTACCCAGTCAACATAATAATCATCTACACCTCTATCTTTTATAACACAAAGACATCGTCTAATACTCTTTAATAACCTCCAAGGTTGGCAGTAACTTTAGGCCACCACATTGGACCTTTTTCATTGTAAGTAGTTTACATATATTCATTTATTTACTTAATCTTCAAAAGAGCCCTTTAGGTACCAAAACCCAGTTTTACAGATGAGGAAACTGAAACAAGAGAGAGGTTAAGTAACCTGCCCAAGATCATGTAGCAGTTAATCCTCATAATAGTCCTCTGTAGTTATTATTCCCATTTTGTACAAGCAAAAGCTGAAGCTCAGAAAGGGTAAGTAACTTGCCAGAGATCACCTAATCACCAGCATTGAAGTCAGAACTCCAAAATCAGCAAATAGGGAAGTATCAGAAATAGCCAAAGCATGATCCTACCGAGGAAGATAAATCCGTTCCTGCCAGCAACTGAAAAACCTAACAAGATTTTGTCCCAGACATAAGTCAGATGTTTAGGCTTTGAGTTCAGCTAGAATATAGTTGCTCAAAAGCATCAAGACAATTGACAATAAAGAGCTCAGTCTCTACTCCTACAAGGACTTGGGGTTCACCCCTAGTGTTGTATAATAGTCTCTTCATGGCTGCAAAAACACATCAGTAAAGTTTTTTTAATCTTTAACTTTTTTAACCTTTAATATCACTTTAGTATCTGCTACGGCTGTTTATTCTAGATAATAATAATAGTTCAAAACTAATTGCATATCAATGTTTGGCCTATCTCAAGATGCTCTGCAAGGAGGTCCCCTGCTCTGTTACCATCTGCACAAGCCTGAGAACCATGAGGCTCCAACTGCCAATATCGCCAGCTCTCATTGATGCTCTAACAATATTGTTCTAGGACTCCTCCCACTTTTGAGGATTACCAACTATAAAACCAAGCACACGGGGATAGGATTCAGAAAAAGGAGAGGGCAGGTTGAATCATGGGAAATGAAAGTTCCATGTATCAGTAAAAAAATTTCTGAAACTAGAAATCATGTCCCTCGCTACCCAACATTACTGTGTACATCTGAGAAGTATTAGTCCCAAAGTCGAAGTAATAATCTTCCATAGCTACTATTTTATAACTTCAAATGTAAAAATAAAAGTTCTTTTGCAGTAGTAATTTACAGTTGAAGAAGCTCCATAAACTTGAGTACTCAAGACTCCTAAGAATGTTAAGTAGGATTCCCCAGAGGCTCTCAGAATCCAGTTTGAGGAACATCACCCTAGAAAACACCTGAAATGCAAACTGAGGTCTAAAACAGAGGGCTGCCAAACACAAAAAGCAAAATTTAAAACAGTAGCTGACAAGTAACAAATTGACCAGGAATGGGGAACATTGTCTTAGAAAATGGCAAAAGTATGAGACATCTGAGTCTAACCAGCCCTGCCCCTGAGTATTTCCAATGCTTTGGATCTAAGATTATTTCAAGTCCTTTCTCCTAACACCAGCCCATCGTGCCCTTCCCTCATCTTTGGGAACTTGGTTAAAACTTAGATTTCTTTCCCCTGTGTTTCACCTCATAGTTCTAAGCTTTCCCCCTAACTTTTCTGTTTCCTGGTTACAATAATAGCTTTCTATTCTTCTAATCTTTCAGTGAGTCTCCTCTAGGCACTCATTTATAGTGACTTCCAGCCCCATCCTTGAAGCTTTAGGGCATTTAGCTTTTCTCAGTTCAAAAGACTGAAAGGAAACTCATTAACTCCTAACAAAGTAATAGATAAGTTAGTTATTATACTCCCAGAATGATGATATTAAATAGAAAAAAATGTCATTTCTTGAAACCCTTTAATCCTCCCCATCACCTCAGATATGAATCTAATGAGTGTAATTTCAAGGGCTAAGTCTTCCCAACTCTCCTATCTACTCAGGCTACCTTATTAGTCTCACCAAGCAAAGCAGTCAAGTCCCGGACTAGAGAGGCACTTACGCGATTAAGGCACCAATCAGGGGCTTCTTCTCCATCCCTCAGGGAACAGTAAGCACTGGCCCTCCCCATAAGAGGGCCTCCCTCTTCTCCCCCACAGACTGTATTCTGAAACCAACAGTGACAGACACATTGAACGCCCACACTTTATTTGGACAAAGGAAGGAGGCAGACCACACACAGGCCCACCCACCAGGGGTGTCCAGACTTCAGCACCTAGTACAGCATGAGAACATCATAAATACAGGCAATGTGGGGAGGGTGGAGTGGGGGAAGGTTCCACACAGGAAGGAGACTAGAGTCCCTTCTAGTCTTGGGAACTGAGGCATATACTGTACTGGCACAGTCCACTTACAGATGAAGAAGACGGTGGGGGGTGGGGGGCAGGTGGCTAGATTTACACTTTGCAGTTACGATGGGAGATATTCCCTTATGCAGATTGGAAAGAGATGGAGGGAAATTCCTTCTTATATATTTGGAAGAAGAGCAGATTTCGCCTTATAAGTGGGCATGGGAGGGAAGAAGGAAAAGTTTACATATTAGCAGAGTTGGATGTGGGAGGAAAGTGTCATTTTTGCAGACAGGGAAAATGCTTCGGGAAGATCAGTTTACATGGGTTAGTGTTCACAGGTCATTCCATTCCCAGGTGACAGGAGGGCAAGAGATGCAAAAAGGGAAAGATCCTAGGCCTAGAGAACAAGAGAAGTGTACCCCACAGGCACCAGCCCCTCCACTCCATCCCTCCCACAGCGGAGCCAGTCCTCATCCACAGTGGCGACGACACGCAGCACTTCCCCACGCCGAAAGCTCAGCTGGTCGGGTCCTGCAGCAGTGTGGTCACAGAGAGCCCGGACTGCCCTGTGAGGAGCCAGAGGGAAATGCTGGGATGAAGTGAGGCAGGGGTGCTGTCCCCAGCCTCATCTTCCCACTGAATGGAGCTTCCCTCGGTTTAGCTCAGTGAAAACTGACTGGGCTCTGGAAAAGACATAGGGACCATCTATCAATATGTTGATTCTGTCTGGGGCCCCAGCCCTCTCCTGAGCTCCAAGCCCACTCCTCAGCTGCTTATTTGACATGACTTGCACTTCCCTGGTGCTTCTAACTGACCATACACAAACTAAGTGACTGAGCCCTCTAAACCAGTTCCTCCTCTCGTGTCCCCTGTAGTACAGAGCACTACCTTCTACCCAGATGCTCCTGGCCAAAACCAGGGTGTCTCAGCCCTTACAGTCAATCACCAAAACTTGTTTGGTGTTTGTATCTCCCACTACTGCATTTACCTTTCTCTTCAATCTAGATAAAGACTGCCATTATCCTAGTGTGGGCCTCTAGCGTCTCTCTGGACCACTGCATATAATCTAACTGGTTTGCCTGAATCTCTCTTGATCTCCCTCTCCAGCTCTGTTCGCCACACAGCAGTCAGAGATCCTAAAACATAAGCAAGCACATCATCCTCAGGCTTAAGACCCTTCAGAGGCTCCCATTGCCTCAGAGGGAAATCCAGTTTCCTTAATTGGCCTACTGAATCCTCCAACCTCCCCATCACTGCTGCCAGCATCCACCACTCCAGCCACAACCCATCATGTACCCATAGTTCCTCCCTTACCACACTCGGGCCTCTTCACCTTTGCATCCTGTTCCTTCTGCCAGATGCACACCCCGCACCATCACTGGCCCTTTCCTGAGTCCACAAATCTAGGAAAGAAGCCCTGTCTATAGGGCTCCAAAGGACCCAGTCTTCCCTTCCTAGAATCTTTAACACACAGAATTGCAACTGCTTGTTCATTCATTGGTATCTGCACTGGACTAGAAGCTCCACGAGGGCAGCTTGTTTCCCTTTGCACTCCCTCCCCTAGCATAATGCTTGGCACATACTAAGTATTTGAAAAATACTGCTGAGTGAATCAAAAGTCAAGAAGCCTAGCTCATTGGATTAAAAGACCCCAAAAGAAGCCAGACTCTAAAGTCGATGCAGCCCCTGGTCCCAAATTAGAAGACCCCAGCCACTAAAGGGAAGCACAGCCCCTCAATGGACACACATGGGCACACTGTGTACACATACAGTAGTAAATATTACCACGAAAGGGCACCTTCTATGTGCAGGATGTGTTTATAAAATTATGCTGAGTCTTCACAACAACCATAACAAAAGTATAAACTATCCTCTTTTCACAGAGAAAGAAACTAAGGTTCGGAGAACTTAATGTCACACCAATAATAAAAAGCAGAGATGCAATGCAAACCAAGCACTGACTGTACAGCCCAAGGCCTTTTACACCACCTCTCATCCACTGTGAAGACAGAAAAACACATGTGAATAACACACACGTGCACACCAGCACGTTCTCCCCGATCCTCCCTACCTGTGGGTCTGCGCCATGCTGGATGCTGACGCCTCCAGATCCTCAGGAGAAGAGGGAGTCTCGGGAGGTGCCCCCCGCCTCACCAGAGTCAACACATTTACTGTCGGGGGCAGCCAGCTGGATGGTCTCCTGGAGGAAAGGACACAGGGTCACAGAAGTCACCCCCACCTCCAGAAAAAGAACCCAAGTGACCAGGGTTTTGGAGGGAAGAAGAGGCTGAGGGGCCCAACTGTGGTTCAGAAGAGGCCAGGAGCTGGTCACTGCAGAAGGCAGAGTAGCAGCTGTGGGACACAGTTACCTTTAGGGCGATTAGGGAGGTGACAACAAAGGTCTACAACACCAAAAACCACAAAGGAACCTATGGAACCAGCAGGCTTAGAGAAGCCCAGAGGGTCCCTGGAGAGTACCTGAAGCCATTAAAGAGCCACCAATGGTCAAACCCTAGAGCAGCAGTCAGCAAATCTTTCCTTTTTTTCTAGAGGACCAGAAAGTAAATATTTTTGGCTTTGCGGGTCAAGAGGCATAATGGACAACATTATGTAGATATTTACATTACTGTTAGGACCTAACTACTTAAGAACATAACCATTTTTAGCTCATGGCTGCAGAAAAGCAAATTGCCAATATCTGACCTGAAGAATCCCTATCGAATTTCAAATTGGGATGACTGGGGGCTCTGAGAGGGTCAGAGGTCAGGGAAGGGACCAGGGACCCCATTACCTGGACTTCGAGGCTCCACCCTCAGTTTCTGTGAGGCCCCCAGGCACTCCAAACAGTCTCCCCAGCCATACGCCTCTGCCGGGTGCCGCTTCCTCTGCGGGCGGCGATCTCTCCTGCACGACCTCAGCTGCAGTCCCTGACCCGTGTCGCCTGGATCCCCACCGGGGAAGAGGGAAGCCCTCAGTGCCCCCAGAGGCATAGACTCGGGAGGCCTGGGTCAGCTGCTCCCACCAGCTGCCTCGGGTGGGAGGACTCGAGGGGGCTGAGGAGTCTGGAGGGGTCTCCCCAGAAGCCCCCCGGAGGCTCTGGGCCAGTCGTCCCCCCCAGTGAAGCATGGCTTGCACAGTTTGCTGCAGGGCGGGAGGTGAGCCTGGAGGCGCACGGGCCTGAAGCGGTCCCAGGGGCAGGTGGTGGTGGTGCTCAAAGAGCAGGTCCAGGTGGAAGGTGAGCACCGACAATGGCTGCAGCAGGAGCAGCAGCTCCGTGGACAAGGAGGGGCAGCCACCCCGGGCCAGGGAGAAGAATCCGGTGGGCAGGTACAGGAGGGACAGCAGGCCTGTGAAAAAGCAGGCTAACATCAGCCCCTGCTCTGGGCCTAGTCCTGGAGAACTCCCTGCATTAGCCCACCAGTCAACAAACATCCTCCCAGGCCTCCTTCCACACAGGGCACTGGGGCAGAGAGGGGGACACGGCGAGGTGCAGGGCTGCCACATCCCTGCCTGCTTGGAACCACGGCCTACACATATGGAGTCACACGTAGAGCAAGTGGTGACAAATATATATGTATATATAAAAGGAGGGCTTGAGGGCCATGGAACCAAAATGGGCGGGTGAGTGGGGAGTCAGGGTAAGTTAGCCTCGAGGGAGGTGAGGGTGGAGCCTCACTGAAGGACTCAAAGAATGAATGAAAGTTAAGGAGGAGGCAGGAAGGACAGGGAGGCCTATTCTAGGTGGAGAGATAGCAAAAGTGGGGCCCTGGGGAAGGAAGAACAGAAAAGGAAGACTGTCACAGGACCAGGGAAAGCCCGAGACCTGAAGGCAGGAGAAGAAGACAGGCCAGATAACCAAGACTTTGGAGGTTACAGTGAGGATTTGAGTCTTTCTTCCTATGGGCAATGGAACTCCTTCAGAGTTTTAAGCAGAAGAGAAATAAGATCAGAGATCTGGATTAGGATCATTCTGGCATCAGGGGGAACCAAAAGAAGGGATCCCTTTCCCTCCCTCTCTCACAGCCTAGCAACCCCATCCCCTCCTTCTTGAGCTTCTGACCTGCATCTTCCTGGAGACTGGAAAACCACAGCTCCAACTGCTTAGTGCTGGGGAGAGAGGAGGGAACGGAAGTTCAGGGAGGTGGACGACTCCACCTCCCTGTGGGTGGAGGACAGGAGATGAGATTGGAAGAGGGGAGGCCTTCCTTGGGGACATGGGGCACCCACCATGTGGAAGGGGTGCCAGAAAGAAGGCCACTCACTTGAGGAGGCCCAGGATGAAGGCATGGAAGCGGCTACGGCTGCTTCGTAGCGGGGCCAGACGGCTGACCTGGCTATACAGGGTTCCAAGGGAACGAGTGCTGGAGCCTGAGGACACAGGGCGCTGTCAGCCAGGCCCTAGGCCTGCCCGAGTCCCTGCCCCGGGCCCCGTCCCATACTCTCCCCCTTCACCTGGCTTCACAGAGGCCTCCACCACGCTCCAGGGGCTGCTCCGGCGCTGCCCAGTGATGAGGTCCTTCCGGAATGGCTTCAGCCCATCAGCCACCAGGGCATGGAGGGCCGGGCAGAGGGTGGTCAGCACCAGGTGCCCCACATCTGGGCTCAGCCGGCTATCCCCCAACTGGGCCTACAGGCAGCGCAATGGAAATGGGTCCACAGATACTTCCAACCTTTTACCCAACCAACGGTTCCTACATCCCCAGAGCTACATTCATCTCTTCACCCCCACAACCCCATCAAGAGACAACTTCACCTTCTGAACCAAGTTCCGGGCGGCCCCGAAGTGCGAGATGATTTTATCCACTGAAGCGCTGACAGCTATCAGGAGACCTGGGATGGGACCAGGGAAGGGAAGAAGCATCAAAGCCCCCTGTCTCTCCCCAGCACACCTGAGGGACTTCGAGAGGCCGGTTTATGCAATCTGGGCCTAAGAGAGGAAGTCTAAGTGACGGGAGGTTGATTCCTAAGCCAAGGGTCAAAAGTCAGGATGTCCTACCTTTTTTCTGCTCCTGCAGCTGGCCAGTCCTACCCTGGGCTTCTGCCATCCACAGTCGCTGGGCCCCCGAGACGCCGGCGAATGACCAGGAGCTGCGGACTGGGATAAGGGAAGAAGGCAGTGACACTTACCAGGGGTTACCCTCAGGACTCCAGGCTTCCGCACGGGTCATCTCCTGTGGGTCTGCGGCTCCCTTGGAAAAGGGAGCACACGGCTGGGTGGAGGACAGGGCAGTCCCACCTGGGGCGAAATCCTGTGTATATCAGCACTGCTACCCTGATCCCTCGCTTCCCGGTTCCCATTTCCCTTCCTCTGGGCCCAGCTCCCACCTCGTCGGTCCCCGGAAGTCTCAGAGTGGGACAGCCGCACTCACCTCCCGCCAGCCAGGCCTGGCAGGCGGGAGATAACTAGGCGAGGGAAGGGAAGGGCAGCCCTGCGCCCGCCAGGGGCCCTAGTCCGGTTCGCGGGGACCCAGGGAACACGTGGGGAGCCTGGACCAATGGAAAGACAGACAAACGAGAATGGGAGGATAGACAGAAGGAAAGGAGACCCAAGGATTGGGAGGCTGGAAGGCGCCGGAAAGGGGAAACCCAGGTCCTACGCCAGCATCTCGGCGGGGGCGCCCCCTGCAGCCCAAGTGGGGCTGGCCCCGTGGAGAAGGAGTGACCAGAACCTCTTCGACCAATGAGCTCAGCAAGCTTCACCCTCCACCCTTCCTGAACAAGCTGGGGGTCAGGCTCGAACTGCACTGGCCAAGGAATTCCACAGAGGGTGTGACCCAAGGTCCCTAACAATGGACTTGCTGGGACTCAAACTGAGTATAGAAGCGGGATAAGCCCGTGTCCACCTTACCCAGGCCTCTAGGGAGAAGGGCCAGGCCACGCAGAGGGGAAAGCAGCAACCTTTGCCCTGCACAGGGAGCCAGCAGGGCGAGACTCCCCAGGACCAATGAACTTGGAATCCACCCAGGTTGAAGGGCAGGACCCAGCCGGTAACCCCGGAAAAAACTCAAGTAGAGGTCTGGTGGCGGATGGGCGGGGCTTTGGAGTGGGCGGGGAGGCCCCGCCTGAGGCGAGGCCAGCGGGGCTTGCCCGGGTCCGTCTTACGTAGCCTGGGTGGAGGCGGTGGGCTCCTGGTCCAGCGAGGGGCCTTCGGCGGACGAGGTGGCGGTGGCAGCGGGGGGGCGGGTACCTGGCGGGGTGGGGAAGCCGCGGCGGGGAAGGTGCTACTTCTGGGAAAGAGCGGGGACAGCAGCAGTGCCAGCTCGGGGCTGGCCAGGCAGGGCAGGGCTCCTCGAGGCGGAGGCGAATAGGCTCCCACCGGGGACAGGCGGACAGGCAATAGCTTCTCCTCTGGGGAACTCGGCGCCCCCAGTAGCCGTAGCCCAGCGCCGGGCCAGCCGCCCAGAGGTGCCAGGAGCAGGGACCCAGCTGCGCCCGCGCCCGCGCTCCCACCCTCCAACAGGGGGCGCCCGTCAGCCGAGAACCGGAAAACCAGGGGCCGAGGGAGCAGGAGGGGACCGGCTGCAGGCAGGATTGGCGGGGCAGGTGCAGAGGGGAAGGAGGCCAGCGGGAAGGGCAGCCAGGCAAGGAGGGGCGGGAGAAAGAGGGAGCAAAGAGTTAGTCCCGTAACCCAAGGGTCCACCCAGTTTCCCTTTCCCGGAGCGCTCCCTGGTAGACAGGGACGGGGAGAATAGGTGACAGAGAATGAAGGGGAGACAAGGGGCCGGGTCGGAAGCTTTGGAGGCGTGGACAAGGCTGAAGCCCAGCCCTCCTCTTGCTACCTCCTGCGGCTTCTTACCCTCAATGCCGGCCTGCGGGCCGGGCTCCTCCGGTTCCTTCGCGGCTGGGGCCTCCTCGCCAGCCGCGGGGCTGCCTGCCCTGCCCTCTTCGGGCTGCCGCTCTGCTATGGGCTGCAGCCCAGGTCGGTTCTTCTTCCTCCTGGGAGGGACGGGTGGAGGCGGGGGCCGGGGCGGGACCAAGGCCCAGCCAGCTGGGGGGTCTCGGGGCGGGACTGGCGGGGGCGGGGCCCGGCTTCTGGATCGGAGTTCCTTAAAGGTGGTGACTTCCCGGGGAGGCGCTGGGGAGCCGCCCAGCGACACTGTAGGGGGCAGCTCGGAGTCGGGCGAGAAGACTATGAGCCAGTCGCTGCGGTCTTTCTTGGCCTGAGGCACGAGGGGCAGCCCTGGGCCCCGCTTGCGCTTCTGGGCCAGCTCGTGGAAGGACGTGATTGTCCGGTGGGGCACCGGCTCCTCGCTGACGTCACTTCTCCATCCCCCATCAATTTTCCCTGCATCTGTTTTCGAGCCAGAATCAGTTATTCCTGTGTTGGTTTTCCAACTGGAGTCGAATTTTCCAGGTTCAGTTTTCCAGCTAGAGTTAGTATTCCCATCGACTTTCCAACCAGAGTTATTGTTCTCAGGGACTTTCCAGCCAGCTTCAGTTTTCTCTGTGTCTATTTTCCAAATGGGGTTGATTTTCCAACTGGGCTCGGTTTTCCCAGTATCGAGTTTCTCATCATCGGCCTCTGGAAGGTCGGAAGTAGGGAGGTCCTGCTCCCCACCCTCGTCTTCTTCCTCTAGCCCTGGGGAAGGGAGGTCCTGGCAGGTGGTCAGGGCATTGCAGTTGGAGTCCAGGCCAGGGCCGGGTGGAGAGGAAGCTTCAGAGCAGGAATCAGGTGAGCAACAAAAGCTGTCTGGGGAGCAGGCGCCTGGGCCAGCAGAAGCCAGAGGGGAGCCCTGCTCCAGGGGGACGATGCTGGGCTGAGGGTGGATATCTTCGTTGCCAGGGAGTTCCCTGGAGTAGACTGAGATGGGGGACTCATCAGGGCTAAGATCTGAGCAGGAGCTGAGAGAGGAAGAGCAGCCCGGGTCCGAGGGAGAGGCAGCCCCCTCTTCCTCCTGTGCTGGGTCCTGCCTGTTTTCTAGGCCTGGCCCGTGCTCCTGGCAGCATCGGCAGGGCACAGCAGGGCTGTTGGAATTGGCGTCCACCAGGGTCCCGCTGCAGGGGCCCCGACTCTCCTTGCCCCCAGTGTCCCCTGGGGGAGGGGATGTGCTCAGGGGCCCCTCCCGTAGCTCCGGACGGCGGGACAAGTGCAGGCCCAGGGAGACATGCTGGAGGTGGATGTGGTTGAGGTTGCAGAGTAAAGCCCTCTGAGGGGACAGCATGGTGCCAGTAGCGACAGGGTGTCCTCTAGAGAATGAGGATCGGGCCTCACATCCACGTACCTGGCAACCGCAGATGCAGACCTAGAAGACAGGGATGATGAAACCCAGCCAGTGAGGGCGCGGGCCGCAGGAAGGACACCGAGGTGACCGGCGGCTGGAGCAGGCCTGGAAAGGCGACTTGCACAGTATTTAAATGAGATGCAAATAGACATCTACTGGCCATTAGTTTCCGCTGCAGTGTTTGCAGGTGGAGTCGGATGTAACCCCCCAGGGAATGGGGCGGGGAGGGTCAGAAAATGCGGCTGCGCTCTCGGATCTCCTTGGAGGTGCGGGGGCTTGTAAAAGGATGGGGCCCGGAATGGACTCTAGGTCCTTTCTGCTGCAGTCTGGCGCTGCCCCTCACTCCCAGGGGAAGGGACTAAGGGAAGCCCAGCCCAGATGCTCTGAAAAGGGGTTGCGGTAGGGGGTTGGGGGGTAGGTGTATCTGCCTGGTTAATGCAGGAAAGGGGCGGGCGTGGGGGAAGGACAGAGCAGCCATCAGGATGTCAATTCTGCCTGGCAGGCCAGCCTGCAGAAACGCCGGGCTCCAGCCTACATCCGCGGTATACCTTCACCCTGCTCCGAACAACGATGTGTCTGTCCATTCTATCCGCACTTTGTCTCTGTCATCCAGCTACCACCCCACCCCTTCTCTATTCAATTTTTTTACTGCTCCCTTCTGCTGTCCCGCCTTGCGTGCCCCGATGTCCATCCACACCCATAGACCGAGCCATCCTCACCAGGGTCCTTCTTCAACTGCTCCGGCGTTGGGCTTCTCCGCGGCTCCCAGGGTCCCCGCCCGGCCCGCAAAGACTGGAGGGGAGGGGCCGCTAGGACAACCCCCAAGCGCTGCGCAGCCGCGCCCCTTCGCGCATGGGCGTGGCACGGCTCAGACCCAGCCCCCAGCGCTTGACGTCTTGCCTATGTCACCCACCCAAGCCCAGCTTCTACCGCTTTGGATACGTCCTAAGCTTTCAGTCCCAAGGGGTCCTGGCTTCCATGCAGACACCTCCCCACCTTGCCCATTCTGGACAGAGCTGCGCCCTTGGCTGGCACAAGCAGGAACAGAACCACGTGTTAGACAATAATTTATTGAGAGCCTCCCCTCCACACCTTCAATCTCTGGATCACTTTTTCCGCTTGTAGATCTTTTGTGCGAGCCCCAGGAAGATGGCTGGGGGCAGAGGCGCAGCATACTGCTCGATGAGACCCATAAGGTGGCTGTAACTATCTTCCTCGTACTGCATGAACACGGCCGGCAGATTCATCTCCTCATAGAGTGCCTTAACCTGGGCCACCTTCTCAGCCTCCTTCTGCCCGTAGTTCTCCTGAAGGGTTGGAGGCAGGAAAATGGACTTAGCCTTCACCCAGCGCCTCCAGGTCCCCTCCACTTCCCTCATCCAGATATTCCAGAATATCTCCAGTGCCATTCAATCCATTCTGGTCTCCAATTTCAAGTGTCTTGAGTGTCTAAGATCTTGAACCTTCCCTTCCCCACCCCAAATGCTCAGATACTGGCTCAGGCCTGTTTCCGCTACCCCAGAGGTTTCTCAAACTTGGCACTACTGAAACTTTTGGCTGGATAATTCTTTGTGTGGGAAGCTATTCTGTGTGTTCTAAGATGTTTGGCAGCATCTCTGGCCTCCAGCTACTATAGAGCTACCTGTAGTACATGCACACACACCAGGTTTTGACAACAGAAAATGTCTGCTGAGACAGTGCCAAATATCCCCTGGGGTGCAAGATGATCCCTACTTGAGAACCACTGCTCTATCCCCTTTTTCAGCAGCTCAGGGATCCACAGCCCCCTCTCAGGCACCTGCAGGATCTGGCGCTGTTCCGGAGAGGCCCGCTGCAGACACTGAACCACCAGCCAGCTGCACTTGTTGTCCTGGATGTCAGTGCCAATCTTGCCTGTCACACTGGGATCCCCAAAGAGATCAAGGTAATCATCCTGGGCAGGGGGGCAGAGAAGGAGGAATGAGGAGGCTCGAAGGTAGAAAGTTGGAGCCTGTTCTCTGCCCGTGCCGCACGCCTTCCTACCTGAATCTGAAAGAACTCCCCCATCTCCAGCAGGATCTTCTTGGCATTGGCATGCTCCTTCTCCCCATCAATGCCCGCCTACAGTGCAAAGGGGATGGTTAAGCCATACACCAGAGGTGCCTTCATCTTCCTGGCTGCTTCCTTCTAGGTCTTGCCCTAGTGCAGCTCAAAATCTTCTCTCCTCTTCTTTCAGAGATCCCTGACCTCCCTGCTCTGACCGATGGTCCAGCCTCTATCCCACTTATTTTAGCAAGGCCTTCCTGTGAGTCCATCCTGGAGGCACTTGGACTATTTCTTCTCTCACGAGGCTCAGTCCCTGAGTCACTCTAATCCTTCCTAATCTTTTTGCCATTTCCAATTTCTTTCAGCACAAAAAGGAAACTTGGAGAAGCAAGGTCAGTGTGGGAAATTAATCCCACTGAGTGCTTTGGAACCCAGTCTCCTCCCCACTCCTATCCATACTTAGATGGAGGATTTATTGTTCTCCCTGATGGGTCGATCACTTTCGTGTTTCAACAGTCCTGTAAACTTGGGATTTTATCCTCATCTTACAGCTGAGGAAAAAGACTCAGAAAGATTAAGTAACTTGCTCAGTCACAAAGCCATGGAGGGGAGGGGAAGCACCAGATTATCCGAAGTTGTCTGCTCTGTGGCCTCCTCTCCCAAAGCCCCATCAGCAGAGCAGCAAGGGATGGGGAGGCTCACTCACCATATACATGGCAGCAGCCACAGGAAGGTAAAAGGAGTAGAAAGCTGTCTTGTACTTGACAATAGATTTGTACCTGAGTAGGGGGAAAAGATAAACTCCTCAGGAGGACAATGCCCACCCAGAGCAGCCCTCCCTCACTGCCCAGATATGGTTCCCACTGTCCCTCACCTTTTCTCAGTGAATCTGCCAAGATCCACATTGCCCTGGGTGCCTGTGATGAGGTCCAAGGTCTGTCCGATCTCAGTCTGATAGGAACTCTAAAGAGGAGGATGACAACCCATGACCTGGGCTTTCTCCAGGGCTGGAGAGCCCTGAAATCCTGGGCCCTACACCCCATACCAGTTGGCAACTGGGTGGTCAGAAAGGCAGCAGGAGGGAGAGAGGGCCCCAAACTCAAGGCCCATACAGTGTCACACAGACACAGAAGGCCTTCTTCCCACCGCCATCCTCCCCAACCAACTCCCTTCCTCCATTTCTTCCCCTTCCCAGCAAACCCAGGTACCTCCTGTGCCCTGAAACAAGCTAGACAAGAAATGTCTTTATACAGGCCAAGGCTACGGTGTCTGAGCATTGAGCCCTTGTCTGCAGCACACCTGCAGGAAGAGCTCGATCAGGTTCAGGTAATAGGGCTGCTCCCGGCAGTAGAGCTTCAACAGGCGGTAGATACTTGCTTCCAGGAGAAAAGCATCATTGATGGCATCCAAACCTATGCCTGGCTGTCAGGGACATAGAAAAACAAGCCATCCATCTCTGGCCTAGACTCATACCAAGAACCCAAAACTCTGAACACCTCCAGGGACTCTATGTAACCACCTCCTGGTGGCCTGTTCCCCTACCCACTGCTACCTTCCCGCTCACTTTACCTTCTGATACCAGCAGATCTGCCCCCGCCGGGTGAGGGATGAATCCATGATGTCATCTGACACCAGAAAGAAGGCTTGGAGCTAGGAGGAGAAGAAGAGTAGAACAAGGGCCCCAGGGCTCCTTATTACTGTTCCTTCTACCAGTGACAGAGCTGCTGCTTTTGCAAATCACTGAGCTGGGAAGGAAAGTCAGCAGGGGGAGGCTGAGGACTGCTGGTCTGTGCGGCGGGGCTCCAGTCACATGACCTCTCAGGCTCAGGCTTCCCAACTAGAAAATGGGACAAAAACCCCCTTGTTTTCACAGTAAGAGACCACAACAGATCTGACATCTCCAGACAAGCAGCCTGAGAAGATCCCTGATATCAGGGCGATGATGAAACATCTTCATACACTGCACTCTTCTTTTGCCAGGAACTTCATTGAAGACTTTAAGATTTCTTCATGCAATCGGACTTTATATGACTTCTGGAAAAAAAAAGGCTGTTCCCTTGTCATCCCCAGGCACTCCACTTACACAGTCCAGTGACCAGAGTATGTAAAAAACCCCACCTCTGGGAGCTCATTCAGGAGTGCAGGTCTAATAGGATAGAACTGAAGTCTGACTCCCAGTAACTTTCACCCATGGGTCTTAAACATCATCAGAGGGCATACTCTTCTGAGTGCCAGCCTACATGAAGATACCAGAACGTGCTGGTTTTCCCACTGCACTGTGAACTCCTTGGAGGCAGGGATGATGTGTTTGCCCTCTTGGCATTCCCAGAGCCCAATACAGCGCTGGTCCCAGAGTGGGTGTGTCATAAACTTTTGTCTAAGAAATAAAAGAGAACAAAGCACTGGAATGTGCCCCATGATACTTCTTACAGACAGGCCACAACTTCTGGTTCCTTCAAACAGCTTTGCAAGATACGGTTTTTAAACCTTCACCCCATCCTGATCCCTGTGCGTGCTCGAGTGGATCTCAACTGCTCAGAGGAGTGCCCATCGCCACCCCTCAGCTCAGATGTGGGCACTGCAGAAACGGCCACGGCGACCTGCGACCACAGCTCTTGTTCCAGGCAAAGTCCTTGGGAAAGGAGGCATCCATCTACACCTTGACCTCTGACCTCACCCTGGGGTGGAGGCTGGGCTTTCCACACTGGGAGCACATGTTTTATCTACAGTGTGTTTATTTGGATTGGCACTGTTTCCCAGAAGCCACTAGTTCACTGACTCTCCCAAGAGTGATGACAAGGGCCATCTGGTTTCAACCAGCACCACTCAACCAAGATTGTCTCTGAAGGGCATTCATTCTGTAGCCTCCCTCAATCTTCTCTGCTCCCCCAACTGCCCTTTTTATTTATTAGGGAAACTTTAGATCTATAGGGAAATTTAAATCTAAACTATCACAGCATGGGGCTGGGTTTTAGTAATCTTCCCAGGTATGTGCTATAGTGAGAAGTAATGGAAAATATACCATATTACCTTTGCAAGATTCTTATCAAAATCTTTACCCTAATTAGTATCATGAGGAAATAATCAGACTGTGAGTCACTCTACCAAATAAGTGGCCTAGACTTAAAGAAAAGTTAATCATGATGGAGAAACAATTCTAAAGGTTGAAGAAAATTACTAAATATAATGTATTACTCCTGCTTGGATCCTGGATGTTCAAAAAAAAAAACCTATAATGGACAATTGGGGGAGAATTCGGAATATTTAAATATGGAATATACATTAGATAATATCACTATATCGATGTTGGATAATTTTGCTAAGTATCTTCGATGTTGCTATGAGCTGAACGTTTCCCCCCAAAATTCCTGTTAAAATCCTAACCTTCAAAGATGGCATTAGAAGGTGGAACCTTTGGGAGATGCTTAGGTCCTAAGAGCGGAACCCTCATGGAAGGGATTAGTACCTTTGTAAAAGAGACCCCACAGAGCTCCCTAGCCACTTCCACTTGAGGACACAACAAGAAGGTGCTGGCTGTGAACCAGGAGGAGAGCCTCCACCTGTTTGTGCTTGGACCTTGAACTTCCCAGCCTGCAAAGCGGGAAGACATAAACTTCCATTGTTTATAAGGTACCCAGTTTGGGGTATTTTGTGGTGGTAGCCAGAAAGGACCAAGACTGATGTGATGTATTGTG
Source organism: Vicugna pacos (assembly GCF_048564905.1). Lineage (NCBI taxonomy): Eukaryota > Metazoa > Chordata > Mammalia > Artiodactyla > Camelidae > Vicugna > Vicugna pacos. The sequence goes on from NC_133007.1 coordinate 25,337,071, forward strand.
GTCATATAGGCAAATGTCCTTGTTTTTAGGAGGTTAATGAAGTAGAAAAGTAAGAGGTTAAAGGAGATGAAGTAGAAGACAAAAGACAGGAGCAGAAATTATAACACATCATCCAGAACCACAGAGGACAGCTCGAATAGCCTCTTGGGGAAGTGACGGCATTACAGCTGTGTTTGGAAAAAAAAAAAAAAAGAGTAACACTCCCAGGTGAACCTACAGCACAGCTAAGGTTAGTAACAACTGATTCTACCAGGCTTTCCCCTCCCTTGGCCCAAAAGCCCCGCCCTATCCTCCTGCCCTTCCCTCCTTGCCTGTTGGCTCAGTGTTTATGGGCTCCTCAGCCCCTCCTTATCCCTAGAAGGGCACCTCCGTCACCCAGGGTCTGTCCTCAGTGATGCCATCATCCCTTTACCCCAGGAGTCAAATCTCTATTTTCCAGCCCCATCTCTCTCACAAGCACCAGACTGGAATTTCCAGCACCTGCAAGACAGACAGCTCCATCTGACCTGTGCTCATAAGGAGAATGCGGCGTGGCTGACTCTGACTTGTCATATCCTCCCTCAGGCCAGCTGCTCCTCTCTGCAGGCCAGGGTCACCCGTCACTCACCAAGTCCTGAGCGTCTTCCCTTCTGGGCTCATTGTCACCCTCCTCAGGGCCTGGCATCCCTTCCAGAACCCAGTCCCCCTGTCACCAGTGAAGAGTTAAGGCCAGGCCAGCATACCATACACCTTCCAGGGCCAAATGAGCCGGGTATAGTAGATGAGACAATGTGGAGATGGGAGCAAAGCAGAGAGAGACAGACCCACACAAGAGAGTCCATGCACTGTCTTGGGGAAATGGCCTCAATTCGACTTCAGCCAACTGTTGCTACATGGGAATCTGGCTCCAGATCGAGCAGTTTTCCAAGTGATGCTAGAAATCTGGGTCATTATGTGAAATATCTTTGTTAAATTTAGGGAACTTAATTTTTAAATATTTTCAAAAACTATCAGTGGGCTTCCAGTTTTCAGTTTCTGCTGTAGAACAATCTTCTAGAAGGACTATGTCACTTTTGTGGCTGCCCTCTGCTCAGAGCAAAGAGTTGATACCTTATGCTGAGTTCCAAGGTCCTGGCCTACAGCTAGTCTACAGGGAAAGCGTGTACCTACTGGCAAGAGCCTCCCTACGTGTGTAGCCCTTGAGTAATTCACTAAGTTTGGCACAGAAATACAATCGAGAAACAAGTTTCAGGTCCATCCCTCCCCGTCCCACCCAGGGTACCCCCACTCTTGTACACCTCTTCTCCTGCCCTTCCCCATCCTCTCACCAGTTCCACACACCAGCCCACGGTCAGGGCCCGCTGGAGACTATCAGCATCCTGCTTCCTCGGCTCCACCAGCTCCCGGAACACTATTAGCACCGTCAAACCCCGCTGGTACTTGCCTCCAATGGCGTTGTACTCCAGGACCTGGGGGCAAGGGTGGAGGGACAGGGCATCAGAATCCAGAGAGCAGCCACTCTGAGATTTCTCCTTGCCCTCTCCCACTTCCAACCCTAACCCCTCCCCCTCCAGAGAGCCTCTGGAGTTGCTACTGTCTTAGCTTCTTCCCCCAAGTCCTAGAGCACAGCAAGAAGTTCCCCAGTCCCCAGGCTCTCTCTGCCTTGTCTTCCTCAGTAAATTGACTAGAGATTAAAATCTGCTCCCAAGCCCAGCATGGGGCTTGAACTTGGGGAAAACTCTGTACATGCTACAGGAGTGGTGGCATGTTCAGGTCTCTCCTTCACCCCATCCCCAGCCCCACCTCTCCCAGACTTCCCCTTCCCAGCCCATGCCTCCCCCCACAAACACCTCCTTCTACCCATAGTTCAATCCATCTGTAAATAAAAGGCCTCTCTCACTTATTAAAGACAAGCCCCCCTCCACCTCCAAAGTTGGCCAGAGGATAGCTTGGAGGGGACCCAGGTTGGGTGACCCATCCCCGACTCCTCCAGGAGGAGGCATTTCCTGCTGGGGCCTCTCATTTTGCCTTCTGCTGCCCTGCTGTCAACCAGATTTAATTCACTGGGAAGAGTTCCCTTTTAATCTCCATCCCAGTGTAGACAGATCTCCTTTTCCTTAGTTCCCCTCAGACAAATGAGAGAGCACTGATTAAAAAAAAAAATTACTAGAGGGTGGCAGTGGGGGAGGGTATAGCTCAAGTGGTAGAGTGCATGTTTAGCATGCAGGAGGTCCTGGGTTCAACCCCAGTACCTCCTCCAAATACAAATAAATAAACCCAATTACTTCCCCCTCATTTAAAAAAAAAGAAAAAAAATTTTCTTTAATTACTAGAAACTCCAAATGAATAAAGACTTAGGCAACTGAAGTTTCCCAGCAATAATTCCTGTCCTAGAGCAGGAGTTTCTGATGACATGTTAGCTTCACCTCAGACTGCCTTCCTCCCAGGTCCCTGCCAAGGTAGCACCTTATGATTTCTGGACACCTAATGCCCTTTCTCAACAAAATCAAAGACCCACCAGGTTCAAGGCCTTCACCTCCAGCGCCCACCACCCCCATGCTAAGCAGTTTGGATAGTCCACCAGAACCACAAGGCAGGATGGCTGGGCTGAGTAAATATACCTGCCCAGGCCCCAACTCATCCAGAGCTAACCCAGAGTCACTCAAGTAAAAGCCTGCTCCCAGACCTGTCAAAAGTCCCCCAAAAGCTGGAGCTGGGTCCCACACTTGCACAGAGTGACCAAAGATTCACTCAAGTTGTAAATCCCTCACCTCCTTCAAGCGGGCAACAGCATCTCCTATCTCTGGGTGCCTGATATCCTCCTCAGTGAGCACCTTGACAATCTGGGAGAAGTGCTGGATGAAATTCTGTCTTTCTTGGGCATAAACGTCCAATTTCTGATCTCCATTCATTCTGAGGGAGGAGTAAAATGCTCTGAGGAGAGGGAGGACAAGTCAGAAAGCTAGTCAGCTGCTCCCCTCCCCACGGCCCTTCACCCACACCACACTCACCGAGGCTCCTCTGTCCACGCTTGGCACCAGCAGCGGGTAATGTGCCAGGCCGCCAGGACTGGGCACCCATGCACCAGGGAGGGCCGCTGTAGGGGACCCAGCCACCTCTCCCGGGGCGCCCAGCAGGGGGCCGGCAGCAAGAAGACCCCCACAGATCTCAGCCAGCGGGACAGGGGCATCATGGAGGGGGTGGCATAGGGAGGGGGCACCGAGCACTCCCTGCGGGAGTAAGCACCAAAGGCAGATGCACGGTGGCAGTTCCCCAGGTCACCTCCCAAACTTTTACCCTCCGTACCCAGAATGCCCCGCTGTCTTCTGGGTTAAGCTTGAGGACATTTACAGGAAGAAATGCAGGGAACAAAAAGTTTGGCTAGGTGACTGAGACTCAACTGACTGTACTTAAAATAGGTGTGGCTAGAACTTACTGCCACCTAACTTTATCCTCCTCAACCATCAACTCCTTCTCCAGGGAGCCTCTGGAATTGCTACACTCTTGGCTTCTTCCCCCAAGTCCTGGAACCCAGCTAGAAGAGTCCAGAGTAAAGGACCTCAGGACCGGGGACTGGGAGAATCCTTAAATCACCCTATTTTATAGAGGTCAAGCTGAGGCTCTAGGAGGTAGGGAGACACCTGGGGAATGGCAGTGCCAAATCTAGAACCCAAGACTCTCCCAGTAGGCAAAAGAGGGGTGCGCAGGCTCTGAGATGCCCCAAGAAGAGAAGTGAAAACGGAACCCCTGAGTGCTCTGGACATGTGGTCTATGGCTCTGGGACTGGGCGTCCAGAGCCTTACAGAGCTGGGACCGCAAAGACAGCCTCGGAGCAACACTGGGCTCATGGGGACGGTTCGCAGCAAAAGAGCAAAGCAGTGTGCAGGCATATTGGGGGTTCCAGGAAAGCACATGGCAGAGTTCAGGAGTTTCTGCACATCCACAGGATCAGCCAGTTGGTGCCACCAACGTCCAAAACGGGGGAACTCCGACACAACAGACTGGGCCTCCTGTGCCTCAAAGTACTGCTACAGAGCTTAGGCTGAGTTTCTAACCTTTGCCTCCAGTCCCAGCCCCAGCCCCGCAACCTCTCTCACCTGTTTCCTGGATGCCGGTTTGCTGGTACAGATTGTTGGCGGGGTACTCCTAAAAGCCGGAACCACTCCACGCTCAGCTCTCTGGGTCTAGTAGTTCTCGATCTCTTTTCACTATAGGAAGAAATGCCTCGGTGGACTACAATTCCCGGCATACCACAGGAGGGACAAAGACAACGCGATCTAGCGTGGGCTGGCTGTGCGGAGACGAGCCGCACTGATTGGCTGTTTCCTCTCGTATGAGCATGGGGCCCTGTAACCAACAACCAATGGAAGGGCTGCGGCCCGGGCAGAATGCTAGGAGGAGTTGGAATGGGCAGAGGGTGGGATGGGAGTGGAGGCGCCCCGGTGAAAGAGAAACAGACTGGGGATTCCCCTGCACTCTGCCTTCCAGCTTTAACCTTTTACAAAGTTGCCATTATCTTCCTATGCAGTTGAGAGGTTACTACAATCCAGCAGGACCAGCTTTGCCACTTATTGGTTCTCTAACTTCTGCAAATCATTTAACTGCTCTGATCCTCGGTTAACTTCCATGAAACTGATTTCCGTCATTTGTTAAATGAGAATAACACCATGAGACAAAGTATATGAATGCTTTAAAAGCTCAAGAAAGATAAGACTCAGATCAGAAACTAGAAGCCTCATCCCCTATACATACATACACACAATGCTTACCCACCCACCAGGGCTTGACCTCGTTGGCTCCTTCATTATTAACTCTTCGAAATCCCAGTAACTTGACCCATCTGGAGCTACAGACTACCTAGGACAGAAATGGTTTGTCACAGAAATGGTTCTATCATTATGGAACAAAAACTACCGTGCAAGGATATACACTTTTACCACTGCTATTCAACATTGTACAGCCAAATTGGAAAAGTAAAAATCTGTTCACAGAGTATATGATCCTGTATATAGAAACTCCACAAGAAAGCTATTAGAGCTAATAAACTCAGCAAGGTTGCAGGGTACAAAAGCAACATACAAAAATCAGTTGTGCTTCTACATACCTGCAATGAACAGTCTCAGAAAGGAAATGAAGAAAGCAATCCTATTTATATTAGCATCTAAAGTAATAAAATACCTAAGAATAAAATTTAACCAAAGAGGTGAAAGACTGTACATGGAAAACTATAAACCATTATTGAAAAAAATTAAAGACCTAAATAAATAGAAAATATCCTACATTCTTGGGTAGGAAAACTTAATATTGTTAAGTCACTCAAAGTGATCTACAGACTTAACACAACCTGTATGAAAATTCCAGCAGAACTTTTATGGAGAAGGGGAAAACTTATCCTCAAATCCATATGAAACTGCAAGGGGCCCTGAATAGCTAAAATAATCTTGATAAAGAAGAGCAAGATGGGAAGAGTCATAATTTCCACTTTCAAAACTTACTAAAAGGTAATCAAAACTATGTGGCTCTGGCATAAAGACAGATATATAGACCAATGGAACAGAATTGAGAGTCTAGAAGTAAACTCATAAATCTATGGCCAATAGGTTTTTGACAGAGGTACCCAGTCCGCTCAATGGGGAAAGAACAGTCTCTTCAACAAATGGTACTGGGAAGTTGGATTTCCACATGCAGAAGAATGAAGTTGGGAGCGGGGTATAGCTCAGTGGTAGAGTGAGTGTTTAGCATGCACGAGGTCAATCTGGGGTTCAATCTTCACTACCTCCACTTGTTTTTTTCCCCTTTTTCAGTTTTATTAGGTAGAATTATTACAGTTTGACTGCACATATATATTATATTTCGTGTAACTACATATATACAGTACTCAGTACCTCCATTAAAAAAAAAATGAAGTTGGCCACCCTACCTCACACCACACTCAAAAATTAACTCCAAGTGGATTCAAAATCTAAATATAAAAGCTAAAACCATAAAAAACTTACAAGAAAACAGGGGTAAGTCTTCATACCTTGGATTTGGCAATGGATTCTTGAGTGTGACACCAAAAGCATAAGCAACAAACGAAAAAATAAATTAGACTTCAAATTTGAAAACTTTTGCACAAAGGGCGCTTTCAAGAGTGAAAAAAAGTGAACAAAATGGGAGAAATATTTGCAAATCATACATCTGATAAGGATTTAATATGCAGAATATATAATAAACACATAAAACTTGGTAACAAAAATACAAACAACCCAACTAGAAAATGGGCAAAGCACTTGAGTAGACATTTCTCCAAAGAAAATACACAAATGGCCAATAGCACATGGAAAGATGCCCAATACCATTTGTCATTAAGGAAATGCAAATCAAAATCATAATAAAATACCGATTTTACACTTACTAGGATGGCTACAGTAAAAACAAAAAGCAAAAAACATACCAAAAAACTGCAAATAACAAATATTGGTGAGGATACAGACAAATTGCAGACCCCATACACTGCTGGTGGGAATGTAAAATGGTGCAGTAGCTAGGGAAACAGTTTGGTGGCTCCTCAAAATCTTCAACAGAGATTTGCTATATGACACAGCCATTCCCCTCCCACGTATATACCCAAAAGAACTGAAAACAGAGACTCAAACTTGTATGCCAATGCTCATTGCAGCATTATTTACAATAGCCAAAAGGTGAAAACAACCCAAATGTCCATCAACAGATGAATGGACAGACAAAATGTGGTATCTACATAAAGTGAAATATTATTCAGCCTTTAAAAGGAAGGACATTCTGACACATGTACCCACATGGATGAATCTGGAAGGCACTGTGCTAAGTGAAATAAGCCAGACACTAAAGAAAAAATACTGTATGATTCCACTTATATTAGGTACCTGGAGTCATCAAATTCATAAAGACAGAAAGTAGAATAGTGGTTGCCAAGGGCTGGGAAGAGGGAAGAACAGGGAGTTTAATGAGTACAGAATTTCAGTTTGAGAAGATTTTGAAAGTTCTAGAAATGGATGAAGGGGATGGTTGCAGAACAATGCAAATATACTTAATGCTACTTCACTGTACACTTAAAAATAATTAAAATTGTAAACCTTACGTTTATCTTACCACAACTTTAAAAATACTAAAAATTGTTGTACTTCCCTGGAGTAGAACTAGAGGGAGGTCCAGGAAAACGTTATTACAGGGTAAATTACCACCCAGGTGAAGGAGGATGTGACCTTGCTAATACATGGCAGGGCTGGGTTTGCCAGATCGGGCGGCCTCCACTTTGGGAGAGGAGCCATGAGGGAAAAATAGGAACCTCAAAGGAAATTAGAAATCAGGTCATGAGAGCCTTGAGTGCTAGGAAACACCTCAGGGAAAAGCACAAAGCTGAAAAAAAAAAAAAAAAAGAGAGATTCTCCCTCCAATTACCCATCGTATACCATGACACCTGCCCACTCCCAAATCATCCATCTTTCCCCGTTCAGCCCCATGCAGCTGACCAGGCACACGTCTGTCATCACTGTAGCTCTGTGTGAGCTAAGGCCATCGAGGGGGATATTCCTCAGAGCTGCATATTATAGCAGGAGGAGCTCTCAGAAGGGATTCCAAGGAGGATGGAGAGAAAATGGAGACCAGCGCCCCAGGGGGACAAGCAGCCTGGTTATTTGAAAAGTGCAGAGCAGTCTTCTCACTTTTTATTCTTTCCACCAATACCCTACTTATGACACAGTTATTGAGTCACTGGCATTTGAAATCTACACTTTCACGCAAACACCATCTCACTGAACTCTCACCTGTAAGATTTCCCCTGTGGCTTGAGTACCTTGGTCAAACCTTAACTGCTCAAGAGTGGCAGAATGTGTTTCATCTGCCTTTAAGTCTGCACTTCTCAGCACAAACACCACTGAAGAGCCTGTGGGTTCTTCCCAGAGCCACGTCTTCCTTCCCTTGTCATCTGTCTGTCAAGGCCCTTGGGTCACTGCTCTCCTGCTCCCCTCCAAGGCTGGTGGAGTGGGAAGGGGGGAAGTTAACAAAGGATTCAGATAAGAGACAGGCAGAGGAGTAGTCCATAGCAGCCCAGAGAGTAAATGATGCTCTCAGGAAGGCGGAGGATGCTAACCGGGCCTGGTGGAGGCTGAGGCGAAGACCCTTTAGGCAGGAGCACAACCTACTAGGCAGCAGGAGGAGGAATGAGAACACCTGGAGGAAGGCTGGTTTAATACCCGCCCCACGTGCCTCTGTGGTCTGATGGGAGGCCAGTATCAGCTGCCAGCCAGCCCACCGTTAGAGAGAAGAGCAACTGAAACAGGCCAGGAAGGGAAACTGATTCCAGGCTCAGTCCTTCCTTGTTCTTGCCCGCTTCAGTGGAACTCCCTGTCTTGACTCTACCCTCACCAGCTGGGTAAATGTCAACAAGCCACATGACCTCTCTGAGTGGGCTCCAAACTGCAAATTGAGGATGCCAGCATAATTTAGGTGACCAGTGTGTGTTTTTAATAAATCAGAGGATAAATGTGTGCCCTAAGAAGCTCATAAAGTAGAGTGGAGATCAGGAGTGGCAAAGTAAAGGAAAGGGCTTTATAAATAATCAAGTCTGTGTAAATCAAAGGAAGTATTAATCCACTCTCACTGCAAACCTGAGGTTCAGGAAATGGGGGATGAGACCTGGGGTTGAAGGAGAGACGACTGATGGGGGGAAGCAGTGTCTCCAAGAACTAAAGCCTCTCATTTCCCCATTCCCAGTCTGGGACCTCCTGGAAGTGCCCTTCCTAACAGAAATGACGGGAAGTCTGGGACACTGTTGGCTCAGTTTGGCTAGGAAAAGAGCCCCAGGCTTTCCTGTGCCCAGCCTAACCTCCACTGGGGAATGCTTAGCAGGGCAACAGGCCAAGGCCTCCTAGACACACTAGGACCCTGGGAAGAGAAACACCGCTCTCCCAGGCAGCATGAGGCCTCAATTATTCACTGAAAGAACCCAGCTTTGCAGTCAAGCAGCCCTGGCTTCAAACCCTGGTTTAAATCCTTATTGGTTGCATGACTTGGAGTTAATTACCTAACCTCTTTGAATGTCCTATTTCTCCTCCTTAAAATGGAGATTATATGTGTCTCAGGTTTGGGGCAGGTGTTCTTCCTTATGTGTTGACAGCAAACGCTCCAGCTTTCAGCTATATCCCGGACCATTAGGGCAGCGTCTGGTTTAGCTGTTGTATTTTATGGCCTCTCATTACAAGGGTCAAACCTGAGTTCTCTAGGGGACCTTTCCTCACTGGGTCAGGTGTCCCTCCGTGTCTCCCTATGGCCCCTGTGCTCACCCCAGTCATGACTCTGATGACTACATGCAGTCAGCGCCTGAATTCTTGTCTGCCTTCTGCACTGCTTGGAACTCCTCCAGGACAGGGACACATCTTTGTTTTTGTCTCCTGGAGCACAGCCCCAATAATAAACTTGTGTGGAATTTATTTTGATGTTTTTTATAACATACACCAAAAAGTAGAGAAATAGTCTAATAAACCCCCATGTAACCATCACCCAGATTTCACAATTGTCAACATTTTGTCCATCTGATTTTATTAAACTACCCTCCTTTCCTTCCCCTTAAACCAACCACCACACCTTTCTTTGTTGGAATATTTTAATTTTTTTAATTTTTTTCTTTTTTAGGGGAGGCAATTAGGTTTGTTTATTTTTCAATGGAGGTACTGGGGATTGAACCCAGGACTTCATGCATGCTAAGCACACACTACCACTGAGCTATACCCTCCCCCCAACCATATATAAAATAGGTAAACAAGGACCTACTGTATAGCACAGGGAACTATATTTAGTATCTTGTAATAACCTATAATGGAAAAGAATCTGAAAAAGAATATCTATATGGATATGTATAATTGAATCACTTTGCTGTACGCCTGGAACTAACACAACATTGTAAATCAACTATACTTCGGTGAAGAAAAAAAGTCAAGCAAGGAAGGAGAGCAAACCAGAGAAGGGAAGACTGCAGTGTTTAACGGAGTGACCAACTGACCCCACGGGTAAGGGGATACCTGAAAAAAATCAGAGGGAGGTAGTAAGTAAGGCCTCTGGCCATCCAGGGGCAGGGCTTCTCCAGAGTTGGGGGGCGGTGGGGGGTGGTGGGGGGTGGGAAGCAAATGCAGTGTCCCTCTCTGAAGCAGTTTATCTTCCTCGTTTGAGAAACAGCAAGGAGGTCAGTATGACTGGATCAAAGGGGCAAGACGAGGAGGACTGAGAGGTGGCAGGGCTTTGAAAGGACCTTGGCTTTTGCTCTGAGTGTGAGGGGGCACATCAGGGGGTGTTAAGCAGAGTGTTCTCACCCTCTACCTGCTCCTCCCCACGCCCCTCTCTCAGTGTACAGCTCTTCCACTCTCCCCACCTCTCACCAGAGTTGAGCCCTCTGTCCCTCTGTCCTGCCCCACGTGCTACATGGGAGCAAAATGGACAGGACTTCACACAAGGCTCCAGGAGGAGGCAAAGACCTGGGCTCATACGCCCGTGTTCACAGCAGCGTGATTCACAAAAGTCAACAGGTGGCAACAACCCATGAGTCCATCCACGGATGAATGGATAAACAGAGTATGCTGTATACATATGATGGAATAATATTCAGCCTTAAGTAGGAAGGAAATTCTGACACAGACTACCACATGGATGAACTCTGAGGACATTACGCTAAATGAAATGAGCCAGTCACAGAAAGACAAACACTGTACAATTCCACTTATATGAGTTACCTGGAGAAGTCAAACCCAAAGAAACAGAAAGTAGAATAAAGGTTACTAGGGCCGAAGGTGGGGAGTGGGGAATGGAGAGTTATGGTTTAATGGGTATACAGTGTTTGTCTGAGTTGATGAAAAGTTTTGGGAATAAACAGTAGTGATTGCCCAACATTGTGAATGTACTTAATGCCATGGAATTGTATACCTAAAAGTGGCTAAAATGGTAAATCTTTGTTTTTTGGGGGAGAGGGAATTAGGTTTATTTATTTTAATTTTTTCTTTAAACGGAGGTGCTGGGGATTGAACCCAGGACCCTGTGCATGCTTAGCGCACACTCCACCACTGTACTATACCCTCCCCGCTTAAAATGGTAAATTTTATCATATGTGTATTTTACCATGATTTTTTCAAACTTTTTTTTTATTGTGTTATAATCATTTTACAATGTTGTGTCAAAACCATGATTTTTTTAAAAAAGAAAAAGAGATCTGGGCCCAGCCTGGCCTCTGCCTCTCGCTCCTATGCAAGTGAGGGGCTCCCTGGATGAATTTCAGGGAGTCCATTACAAAAGCTGTGAGCAAAATTGAGGCCTCTCCTCATATGCAAGAAGTGCAAGACCTACTTTAAGTGAGAAATAAAAGTACAGCGCAGTATGGATAGTACCATGCTGTCACTTGCATAAAAAGGGGAATGATTACATATTGTTTCACCTACATTATCTATCTGTGGGAGAATACACAGAAGATTCTGGTAGCATGCTGGGGAAAACTGGCTGGCTGGGCAGAGGGACGAAGTCGGGAAGGGAGAAAGTCTTGACCCATATACCCTGTACCTCTGAATTTTGTACACCGTGCAAATATCTATTCAAATAAATGTAAATACATTTTGGACAAATTCCCTGGCACTTTTGGAAATACAGATGCAGGGCCCCACGCCCGATATTCTAGTCACTGCGGTGAGCGAGGACCCACCACATAAGCACGAGAACAAAAGCAGAAACTCCGTGCTCTCTGTTCAGCTCACAGCGCGTCCGCGTACAGTATCTCACAGCGCGCTCCAGGAGGTTTACTATCTCGCTTTGCAGATGAAGAAACCAACGCTCTCAGTGTCTCTGGCCCGGCTGGGCTCGCGGTGGCGGCGGGGCTCGGGCCCCCGGGGGCCTCCTCCACCCGCGGCCCTGCCCTCCTCGCCCTGGTGGCAGCGGGCAGCTCTCCCGTGCCCCTCGCAGGCCTGCCATTGGTCATTTCCTCGGGAGGGAAAGATGAGGAGGGTGGGCATTCTCTGATTTGCAGAATAAAGCCATCTTAGGCTGGAGACAAGGCCTAGACATTGTGTGCGTGTGTGTGCGTGAGAGCGCGAGTGTGCACAAGTGTGTGAGTGTATCTGTGTAAGAAAAAGTGTGTCTAACTGTGTTTCTGATGTATAAGTATGTGCTTGTGGTGTGTGTGGACTCTGTGTGTGTGCGTGTTAGGGTAAGGATGTGTGTGTACATGCACGTGCACGTGTCCCAGTGATGGCCAGTCTCTGTCCTTGACTCCGTTCACTCTAGCATCACCTTTGTGAAGCCACCCTGACCTCCCTCACCCCGCATTGCTCAGTCTCTCCCTGGTGCCGTCTGTCCTGGACACAACTCCATCACCCTGCCTGACACACTTTATTAAATCTAACTGCTGTCAGTCCTATCCCTCCCCAGTCTGGGCAGGGACCCTCAGAGTTAGCCCAGGACAGGGCATATGGCGGGGGCTCCCTCCATGCTTGTGTCTGCGTGTGTGATGTCACATGATCTGCCTATGTGTGTCTGAGGGTGCTGGGGGCATGTGTTTGCTGGGATCGGGAGGGGTCTCATCTGACAAAGCCAAATACACCCATTTTGTCCCAGCCTCTTCACCCACAGGCCTCCTGCTCAGGGCTCCCTGACTCTGTGACAGAGTGCAGGCCTTCTCTCTCCGGTCACTTGTGGACCAGGATCAGCCAGATTGCTTTCCCTCTCTGGCCTGATTTCAGGTCAAAGCTTCTGTCCCTTGGCGGGATAGGACAAGGGCTGCTTTGGGGCACCAGCCCTCACCTCCTGTTGGCCACCTGGGACTTGGATCTCTGGGATCCTTGTCCTCCCAACTGGTCTTGGAGTCAGTTCAAAATTGCCAGGCCAACCTTAAATATCCCATGTCCCTCTCCAGCCCCCAAGCACAAGGCCTGAGCCCCCAGCCCCCGAAGTCTGTTATGTTCCCCCGGTAACAACTTTTGTCCATGTTTATTTGTTCTGTCTTCTATATAGAACCGAGGACCCCAAACTCATTCTCCCTTGGGAAGTCGTTCCAACTATCTAACTTCTTTCTTTTCCAACCAGAGTCTGAGGCTTCTCCCTTTCTTTTCCCCTGAAACAGTCCTGAGAGCAAAGGAATAGAGCTTAGAGGTTACAGCTCAGGCTCTAGAACCATACTGTCTGGGCCTGAATCCCAGCTCCACACTAATAGATTTTTAGCTCCAGACAAATGTATCAGGCTGAGTTTCATCAGGAAACGAAGGTCTTTCTCAGATTAAATAATTTGAGGATTATTTTTATAAGAGGATTTTACGCAAAGGTATGGGCAGGTAAACCACAAGAGATAGTGCATTACCCCAGATCTAGCAACAGTGACTTAGTTACCACCCTCAGAGGCCCAGGAGGTGGGGACAACCTGGTTCCTAGAATCTGGAGAGAGGGGGCCCCCAGGCAGGCACTATGATCTACAGCAACCTCACAGGGAAGAGGGTGGTGTGCAGGGAAACGCCCAGACTTACCCTCCTCCATCACATCTCCTGTTGGCACCATCTTCCACAGGCCAAGCCCTACCGAAGCCGTGGGGCAAGGCCTTTCAGTCTCCTGACCCCAGGGCAGAGTGGAAAGGGTAAAGAAAGGATCTGGAGTGGCAAGAGAAGATGCCCATCGCACCCTGCTAGCTTCAGTTCCCTCAACTGTGGAACAGGCTAGTTGTCCACCTGCCCTTCTTGATGGTCATGATGAGGGGAGGGGAGGGTATAGCTCAAGTGCTAGAATGCACGCTTAGTGTGCAGGAGGTCCTGGTTTCAATCCCTAGTACCTCCACTAAAAATAAATAAATAAATCTAATTACCTCCCCTCCAAAAAAAAAATGATAATAAATAGACTGTCACGATGATAAAAGGAGAGGGTGTGTATGAGGCCCCGAATGCTGTTCCAGTACATGGTGAGTACTCAGTGAACAGATCCAAATGTCTGCCTGTTGATTTGAATGATTAATTAACATCTTAAACTTAGCCTGTCTAAAACTGAAACCTTGACTGTTCTCCCTGCATGCCTGTTTCTTCCTTAGCCGTAGTGAATGGTACAACCATCTACTCAACTGCTCAAGTCAAACCCCTCAGCGCCATCCTTTCGGGGTTGGAAGGCTCCCTCTTTCTCTCCCCACATCTCTCCGTCATTCCATCCCTTCTGCTGCTCCAAAATGCATCTCAGATATGTCTCCCTCTCTCCATCTTCACTGCCATGACACTAGTCCACCCTCTCCCGCCTAGATTAGTCCTAAAACCCCTCACTGGGGTCTTCCTGTGCCAACAATCTAGTCTCCCCCACCCAGCCAGAGGGCTCCAAAGCATCAATTGGATGTCACACACACCCTCCTTGCCCCCCGCACGCCCCGTAAGCCCCTACCCTTCAAGGTCGTTCTCTGGTCTCCAATTTCACCAGGGACCATGCTCCTCCACTCCAGGCTCATGGCCTCGATGCAGCTTTCCCTCTCTTTAGCACCAGGCTCTTTCCTTCCTCAAGCCTTGGCGTACATTATTTCTAACCCCACAGAAAACTCCTTGCTCCAAATTGTCCCAGCGGGTTCCTTCTCCTCCTTCAAATCCCAGTGTAAATGTGATGACTTCAAAGAGGCTTTCCCCAACCACCTCATCTAAAATACATGTCCCCCTCTTCTCCTCTCTGGCTTCTCTATTCCAGCATCCTGATCGATCGATTCCTTCGTAGTGCTCACAAAGGATGTAGTGATAGACTTATTTGTTTGACACTTGTTTGTAGTCTGTCTCCTCACCCAACTATAAATTCCATTGAAGGGCACAGGCTCTATCTGTGTTGCTCATCACTGTGTCCTCAGTACCTGGTACACAGTAGGTGCTCAGTAAATATTAGAGATGGTCAAGGAGCAAATGGTAGCCAATGTGATAATGACAGGGATGCTATCAGAGCCCTTCCAGAGGATCCCACCACAGGATCAAAATGCTCCCCATCCTGGGGGGTAGGGGAGGCGAGGGTATAGCTCAGTGGTAGAGTGCGTGGTTAGCATGCAAAAGGTCCTGGGTTCAATCCCCAGTAATTCCATTAAATAAATAAACCTAACTACCCCCCCCCAAATTTAAATGCTCTCCATCCTCTTTCTCCAGGCTCCAGTTCCTACCCTAGGTCCCCTGCTTCCTAAATTTACCTAGAGCTAACTTCAGTAAAGTACAAAGAAAAAGGAACCATATCGCTGGCAAAAAAAAAAAAATCTTTATTTAGGTTGATGATCAGTGTGAATGGATTGAAAATTTATCAGGAAAAATGGATGAGAGAGGGAGAAGGCCAGAAGATAGGGGAAAGGAGCCAACAAGTCTGGGGGCGGACTCTGTGGGGCCAGGGGTGGCCTGCTGGGTGTGCCCCTTTTCTCTGGCTGCCTTCGATAAGACCAGCAGTTCTGTTATCCTCTCCCTCTCTCTCCACATTCTGGGC
This sequence comes from Vicugna pacos, assembly GCF_048564905.1. Lineage (NCBI taxonomy): Eukaryota > Metazoa > Chordata > Mammalia > Artiodactyla > Camelidae > Vicugna > Vicugna pacos. The sequence goes on from NC_133007.1 coordinate 25,352,509, forward strand.
AGCCCCAGCTTCATGTTTTGGAAGCATGTCAGTGCAGGAGGACATGCAACCCCAGGGGCTTTGGCTCTCTAAGTCTCAGAGGGATTTAGCAAAGTCCATCCTGATTGGGGCTCCAGGAGGTAAGAAGGAGCAACAGATGGAGAGAAGGGGGAAGTAAGGGTGGGAATCAGGAGTGGGGGATGTAGGGTACAAATGATCCAAATCTGCTGCTGGTGAGGAGGCATTTGGGGGAGATCTGTGTTCATTGGAATCTCCTCTGTGTTCATTTATGGTCCCTGGTCCAGGCCTCTTCTCCAGGCCTCAGTAGGCAGGGAAAAGTGGAGCTTGCAGCCTGGGAGCCACGGGGTACTCCCGTGGTGCCTGGACTCTGACCCCTGGTGCACAGGGCCTCCAGTGACAGGGGAGAGGCTAGTGACACTTTAACCAGTATGCAGAACTGATCCCCAGCCCAGCAGGGCCTCATGCCACTGACAGCCTGACAGCATGGAGCCGACTCCTAGAGACAGACAGCCGTGCAACGACATGGAGGGTGCGGCTAGAAGTGGGGATCCTCTTCCTCTGGGCCGGGCTGGGTAAAGCTACAGGGACTCCAAGACTTGCAGTAGCATTGAAGGGGCTGAGGAAACTCCCAGGAAGCGGTGGGGAGGCCAGCTAATCACTGGGGGTTGGAAGGAAGAAAACGGGGACCATATGAGAGAGAACTGGGTGATTCTGGGCCTGGAAATGAGGGGCCATTGTGAACTAGATATCAAGGGGGGCTGACACTGAAGGAAGTCAGCAGCTAAAGAAGAAGCAGTCTGGGATTCTGAGGAATCAGACAGTTGGGTGGTCAAGAACTTGAGCCTAGAGTTAGACCTGGATGTGAATCCCATCTTAATAGCTGTATGACCTTGGGCAATTTATTTAACTTTTCTCAGCTTCTGTTTCTTTACCTAAAAAGTGGGGGTAATTACAGAGCATTTAACAGTAGTTGTGACTAAATAAGATCCTAGCACACTAGTGACTAAATAAGATCATGTCTGCATAACGCCCAGCTCGTTAGCAGGACTCAACAAGCGCTGGAGAGCTAAGGGAAGGAACAGAGGGTACACTGAGCTGAAAGGAGGGGGAGGAGAGGCAAGTGCCCATGAAACCCCCTTCCACTGCAGGGCCAGCAGGGTACCTGCGGCGGGCCAGCGTGGCCCAACTGACCCAGGAGCTGGGCATTGCCTTCTTCCAGCGGCAGCAGCTGCCGGCAGCCATGGCAGACACCTTCCTGGAACACCTCTGCCTGCTGGACATTGACTCCGAGCCCGTGGCCGCTCGCAGTACCAGCATCATTGCCACCATCGGTGAGCACCCTCTTTCCCCCTACAGCATCACAGGGCCTCTTGGGTGTTTCTCAAGGTGCTTCCTCATCTTTTGCCTCCTTTGAGATTTCTCCCTGTTTGACTGAGTCATTCATTCAACAAATATTTGTTGAGCACTTGGTAGACAGCTTCTGGACCCTGGGAGTAAATGAGTGACATAAACAAAGATCCCTACCCTTGGGGAGTTGACAATCTAGCTGGATGGAACAATAAATAATAAATATAATAAATTATTTTTAAAATAAGTAAATTATTTAGCATGTTAAAAAGTGATAAGTACCATGGAAAAAAGAAAAGTCCAGCATGGTAAAGAGTACCAGGATGCAAAGGCAGAAAGGAGGTTGCAGTCCTATTAGGGAGTCACGGTAGCCATTGTTGAGAAAATGAGACATGAGCGAAGACTTAGAGGAGATGAGAGAATGAGCCAGGCAGACTTCTAGGAGAAGAGAGTACTAGGCAAAGGGAATAGCCAGCACCAAGGCCCTAAGTCAAGGAGGCTAGAAACCATCAAGGGGAAGAATGGCAGAAATGAAGAGGCTGGGGGAGGGCAAGCTGCTGTAGAGTTTTGAGTTGGGGGAATGACATGCTGTTACTTATGCCTTAACAGAACTGCCACGGCTGCTTTCCTGAAAATAGATTCGGGGTGGGGGCCAGGGCAGAAGCTGCTCACGTAGTGTTTCTGCCTTAGACCAGGTGGTGGCAGTGGAGGCGGTGAGAAGTGATAAGACTGAATGTACTTTGAAGGTAGAGCTGACAGAACCTGACAGATTGGCTATGGGGTGGAGGCGAGGATGAAAAAGGAGTCAAGGATTACTCCCAGTGTTTTGGTGTGAGAAATTAGAAGAATGCATTATCAACTGAGTAGAAAAGACTGTAGTGGAAAGGTTTATGGGAGAGGAGATCAGTTCAGTTTGGGGCATGTGGAGTTTGAAATGCACATTAGACATGTAAGTGTGGGACAGAGTAGGCAACCAGATACACAACTCGGGGGTTTGGGAGAGCAGTCTGAATGGGAGGTATACAGTTGGGAGTTGTCGGCATATGGATGGCATTCAAAACCATAAGACTAGTTGAGACCACCAAGGGAGTGAAGGTGAAAATGATAGAGAAGAAAACGGGGCATCTAATGTTAAGTAAGGCGCAAGAGATGCTGAGAAGGAGCAGCCAGTGAGGTAGGAGTAAACCAAGAGAGGGCAGTGTCCTAGAGGGCAAGCGAAAGAAGGTACATCAAGGTCGTGTGTCAAATGCTGCTTGCTGATGGGCCAGCTAAGATGTGGACTGAGAATTGACCATTAGATTTTAGCAACAACACAGAGGTTCTTGGTGACCTTGACAAGAACAGATGTAGTGGAGAGTTGGGGGCCAATGCCTGACTAGAGCGGGGACAAGGGAGTGTGCAGGGAGGGGAACTGGAAGCAGCAAGTACAAATAACTCTTGCAAGGAGTTTTGCTGGGAAGGTGAGCAAAGGAATAGGACTGTAGCTGGACGGGGAACTGGGATTAGGATAATTTATTGTTATTATAGTTTGGATGAAAGAAATAACAGCAAGTTTACATGCTGATGGGAATGATCCAATAAAAAAGGAAAACACTGATGACATAGAGGATGGGGGAATGGCTGAATCTATGATTTTGAGCAGGTGAGAAGGAGCCCCAGTGCACAAGTGGGAGAACTGCCTTTAGGTAGGGACTGGAGAGGTTAATCAACTGGCTCTCAGCTACACAGCTGTCTTATGAGCAGAGCAGGGATGGGGCAGAACTCAACTCTCCTCAGTCCAGTATGAGGCCTCTCAACTCTAAAGCCCAGTACCCCAGTAGTCCTCACCTGGCACCCATTCCCTGCCCTACTCCCCTCATAGGCTGGGGTTACCTCCACACTGCAGCACTTAACATCACTGCCAACACAGGTACCTCAGGCTGGGCTGAGGCTGTTCCTCTAGGACCTCACAGTCCAAGGAGGCGGGCGTGAGCCGGAGGGGGAAAAGGAATTTCTGACCTGTGAGCTGGGGTGGCATCAGGGAACAAAGGGCAGGTAACAGGACTTCTGCAGCCTGGGGCGTCTCTGATGGTGGTGATAGGTGCGGGCTGTCCCTCAGGTTTGGGGAGAAAGTTGTCTGAGTGGGATCTGTGGTTCCAGGGCCGGCATCTCGCTCCGTGGAGCGCCTCAAGGAGATGATCAAGGCCGGGATGAACATTGCGCGACTCAACTTCTCCCACGGCTCCCACGAGGTTCAGGGCAGGACCGCAGGGAGGCAGGCGGGGTTAGAGGATGCCCCAGGACCCCGGCCACTTTCCCCTGAAATCCTCGCTCTTTTCCTGTCCCCAGTACCACGCTGAGTCCATCGCCAACATCCGGGAGGCGGTGGAGAGCTTTGCAACTTCCCCGTTCAGTTACCGACCCGTGGCCATAGCTCTGGACACCAAGGGACCGGAGATACGCACTGGGATCCTGCAGGGGGTGAGAGGCGACCTGGGACCCGACCTGTCCCGGGGACCGAGAAGGGGGCGGCGCGGCGCGGAGGCAGTTGCCCAAAGGGCAGAGCATGGGGAGGGGGCCGGCCCCGGACCGCGGCGGGCAGAACTCAGTGCTCCTCTGGCCCCGTCCCTAGGGCCCGGCGTCGGAAGTGCAGCTAGTGAAGGGCTCCCAGGTGCTAGTGACCGTGGACCTGGAGTTCCGGACGCGGGGGGACGCGAACACCGTGTGGGTGGACTACCCCAATATCGTCCGGGTCGTGCCGGTGGGGGGCCGCATCTACATTGACGACGGGCTCATCTCCCTAGTGGTCAAGAAAATCGGTGCGGATGCGCCTCCCGCCCTGGCTGTGCGCAGTGAGCGCACTTTCCTCCTTTTGGCTCCCGCATTCGCCCTTTAGACCCACCACACCTACCCCTGGCCACCGCCCCACGAGCCCCCGGCATGCAGACTCCTGGGCTCACCCTGGGTTGGGGCTGGACTGGCGGGTTAGTCGTTTCTTCCCCATACTTCCTCCCGGTGCCTATTCGGTGCAGAGTCCAGGCCGAGGGCGAAGAAATGAATAGGACATCGTTCCGCTCTCTTGAGGGTCCAAGTCACGTGTTCCCGCTGCCGTGGCTATGCCCCCGGCCTCACCCCTGACCTAGGCCGGCTTTATCCATGCTCGCAGGTCCAGAGTGGCTAGAGACCCAAGTGGAAAATGGCGGTGTCCTGGGCAGCCGGAAGGGCGTGAACTTGCCGGGCACCCAAGTGGACCTGCCCGGGCTGTCTGAGCAAGATGTCCAGGACCTGCGCTTCGGGGTGGAACATGGCGTGGACATCATCTTTGCCTCCTTTGTGCGGAATGCCAGCGACGTGGCTGCCGTCAGGGCTGCTCTGGGGCCGGAAGGACAGGGCATCAAGATCATTAGCAAAATTGAGAACCATGAAGGGGTCAAGAAGTGAGTCTTGATCTTTGTCCCCATCAGGTCCTAACCATCCCCATTGCCCCTCCTCTTCTCCTGTCTGCCTCTCCCTGGCATCTCCTGGCTCTTCCACAGCCCTAACTCCCCCAACTGCCCAGGTTTGATGAAATCCTGGAAGTGAGCGATGGCATTATGGTTGCACGGGGTGACCTGGGCATTGAGATCCCAGCGGAGAAGGTTTTCCTGGCTCAGAAGATGATGATTGGCCGTTGCAACTTGGCGGGCAAGCCTGTCGTCTGTGCTACACAGGTCTGGAGTGAGCCCTCGCAGCAGGGCACTCTGTGGGTCTGAGGATACCTGAGGGTGAATACCAACACCTTAGGTCTCTGACACATTTTGCTGTCCGGTGTTTGACCCTCAAATAACAAAGCTAGGAAGAGATGCTGTGACCCCCCCCCTTTTTAAGATGAGGAAATAGAACAGCCAGGATCACACATTTTGTGACTGTGACCCTAGCTTTCAGGACCCTCAGAGAGTGTGGATGTCAGAGCAGTAGTTTGGGGCAGGGTCCCCAGTCAGAGTATGGCTCCTACAGCTCTGACGTCCAGATGTTCCCCCAGATGTTGGAGAGCATGATCACTAAGCCTCGGCCAACTCGGGCAGAGACAAGTGATGTGGCCAATGCCGTGCTGGATGGAGCAGACTGCATCATGCTGTCGGGGGAGACTGCCAAGGGCAACTTTCCTGTGGAGGCTGTAAAGATGCAGCATGCGGTAGGAGCTCAGGATGCAAGGCAAATGGGCTGGAAAACCAAAACCCCTTCCAGGTCCCAATACCCCTGCCCAGCCTGACCTCCTGGTGCCCACAGATTGCCCGGGAGGCAGAGGCTGCAGTGTACCACCGGCAGCTCTTTGAGGAGCTGCGCCGGGCGGCACCGCTGAGCCGGGATCCCACAGAGGTCACCGCTATCGGCGCTGTGGAGGCTGCCTTCAAGTGCTGTGCCGCTGCCATCATCGTGCTGACCACAACTGGCCGGTGAGGGGGACACGGGGAACACCAAGACAGGGCTTTGGGTCAGGGGCAGGCTAGGGTGGGCCCCAGGCTTGGGTTTTATCTCATCATCAGGAATCATTCAGGGGCAAGAGGAGAGACAGCTATGGGAGCTAGAGGCCAGGAGAGGCAGATCTTGGAGCACACCAGGAATTGTGACTGTGAGCCCCAAGGGGTTGGAAGGGGAACGTGGCAGCAGTGAGTGCATTGGCTTCCAGGTCATTTGAGTTTTTAAGTCTGAGAGGCAGGTCCTCTGCATTTAGCCCACAAAGCCTTATAATGTTGAGGTGTTGCAGAAGGGCCCAGAAAGTCTGAGTTCAAGTCATTGCTCTGAAACTCAGCTGTGACACCTTGGGTAAGTCACCCAGGCTCTATAAGCCTCCTCCATTTGCTCATGGGGTTGTGAGGATTAACAAGAGACGTTTGTATGTTAAGTACTATATAAAGATACATTCCCAGAAGGGTTCTGTTTTTCAAAGAGGCTTCTCCTTAATATCTCATTTGATGATATATTTTTTATCATTTCTTATCTTCCTTATGTGGTAAGAAAGGCAGGTATTCTTATACCTGTTTTACAGGTGAGAAAACCAAAGCCCAGATAAATATGATTTACCCAGGGTCACACAACTTATTGGTGGCACCTGGAACTAGAACCTAACACTCACTGTTCTGGTCTGACCTTCTCTGCCTCCTTCAGTTCAGCACAGCTTCTGTCTCGGTACCGACCTCGGGCAGCAGTCATTGCTGTCACCCGCTCTGCCCAGGCTGCCCGCCAGGCCCACCTATGCCGAGGAGTCTTCCCTGTGCTCTACCGTGAACCTCCAGAGGCCATCTGGGCAGACGATGTGGATCGCCGGGTCCAATTTGGCATTGAAAGTGGTAAGCCACCTAGACTTCCTTCCCGCCCACCCCTGGATTTATATCATGAGTCCACCAACCCCAGTTCCCACACTCACCCAGAGGGCATTGCCTCTCTCCTTCGGTTCCAGATTTTCTCTGTGAGGTTCACTAGGACTCAGCTATTTGGGCCTCCAGGGGTGGGGGAGCATGCTGAGGGAGGAGGGCAGAGGAAGAGGCCCTCTAAGGTCCATCCCTAAAAAGTCGGTGCAGCTGCTGCCCGCACCAGGTGGCTAGAGCCGGGCATGACACAAGGAGCAAGACGTGAGAAGAGAAAGGGGGACCAAGTCCCCTGCAGCAGCAACTAAAATCGAATTTACAGTTGGCTATGCTCATACCCCACCGCTTCTATCAGCATAGAAATACAGGTGGACAGACTTGCTCCTTGGCAACACACCCCACGCCACTCCAGGGGCACTCCTGCAGCGCTGATATAGTGCAGTGGTCACATTCCCTGTGGTGCCACCTGTGGGACACACTATACAGTTTGTCCCAGGCCCCATTCCCTACTGAGTGGCCTTGGGGAGGTGAAGGGTGGTAGCTGGTTCTCATTACAGGGCTGACCTGGGTCCCTCAATGGCTGGTTATTATCTTCTCCCCTTCCTCCTCCCAGGAAAGCTCCGTGGCTTCCTCCGTTCTGGGGACCTGGTGATTGTGGTGACAGGCTGGCGACCAGGCTCTGGCTACACCAACATCATGCGAGTGCTGAGCATAACCTGAGGCTTCCCCCTCCTCTGACAGAGCCAGCCCCAGACCCACCCCTCCTCTCTGCTTCTGCCACCCCACACCTCTCCTCCACCTCTAAGTCTTCTTTACTCCCAATCCTCCCTGAGAGGCCACATCTGCCATCTACCCCACTTCCAGGCTGCTCCCTCCCCTTCTCCATTTCAGACAGGCCTTGAAAGCCTGTATCCAATTAAGCACTGGCCATTCAGCGGCACCAATCCCTGAACCCAATGCTCTCAACTGGTCCCTAAGATGCTCTGAGCCTTTAATCCCAGCTTAACTGATTAATTCTATTCCACTAAGCTTCCCACACCTGGGGGTGGAGCAGAGGGGAACAGGACAATCATGTCTACAGTCTCCCCAAAATCTGTTTTAAAGATATTTCATATCCATGCAGTTTGATGTTCTCATATGTGGCCCTCAGGATAATCTGGAATCTCCTGAGGAGAGTGCCGCCTCTTCCTTCGTTGTGACAACTGGTGACATCAAAGCACCGACCTAGGCTAGATGAATGCCGGGGAGCATCGAGAGCCATGTGGGCTCATCTTGTCACTGTCATTACCACTTCTAGGCTTGCAGGCTGCTCCCTGGATGTTCTCATACCCACCTCATGCCTTGCTGGGTTATAAGCCCCGCTGCCTCCTCCTGCACCCCAAAACTTCTTCATGCCCACTTTGTTCCCACACACAAACCAGGAGCCAAGATGAGTGTCTCTAGTTTCTTTTTAAACCAAGCTCTTTGGAAGCAATATAAAACTTCTCCCACACACTCAGAACCCCAGAACTCCCCACCTCGGAGAAAAGGAGATTTAGGGTCCTGGCCCTACATTCTTTGATGCTGTAGAGTAGGCGTGGGGACAGAGGGACAGGGTTAGGGATTTCTCTTGTCCCTGAGAAGGCAGTGGTACTGGTTAGTCTGCCCTTCCCCAGGCTTGCATACCTCAGGCCCTCCCCTTGTATCTGTACCCACAGCAAACTCAGTAGGGAAAAAAACCAAAACCTTAAAGAACAGTCCTCCTGCCCCTCTCAGGTGGCCCTTCCTGCCCCTACCTAGACAGAGGGTTCAGGTATTGCTGTGGATGGGAGTTGGGCAAGGACCGCAAGAGCTGGCACGGAGGGGCCCTGCCCATTCCTAACTCCCTACCAGGAGGGGAGGGGAGGGATAGATAAAGGAATGGGTGAATAAAATGAACTGATAATAAATAAAATTAGCAAATGAATGAATGAATAAATACAATTATTAAATGACTGAATAAATAAGAATAAATAAATAAGGAAACGAGGGAAGAAAGAAAAAATGGTATCTAAGAATTCAGCCACTTGCCCTCCACCTGGGGGGATCTAGGCTGGCACACTAAATGAGGGAGTGTCAACAATCCCTTACCTTCAAGGGGGACACCACTGGGACAGGGGCACAGGGAGGAGATGGCTCACAGTTACAAAAAGGCAATTCTACCAGTGACAAAGAGGGCAGCGAACTTGGAAGGAGATGGGTGTTCCCACTTGGGACATAGAAGGGAGGCTCCACGCATGGTAGTAAAGCTTGATGTCCACATTGGGAACCCTAGACGTTTGTTGACAGTAATGGGGCACAGGTAATTGGCAATGCCCAGCTATGCTAGTAGGACAGGAAGATAACCATGCCAGGCAGACCCTGCAAGGTCATGGGCAGGAAAACAGAGACATCTAGTTACTTGGCAGTGATGGTGGTGGCAAGTACTTGTGCTTAGTAAGATGGGATCATGGGCCTGGGCCTGCACCTGGCAGGACCGTGGCCAGGGGAACACCCTCATCAGAGGGCTTGGAGTCACATTTACTTGGCAGTGGAGACATACAGTGCCTGGCACAGTGCCTTGAACATGGTAGGTGCTCAGTACATTTGATGAACAGGTGAATGGATTGGGAGGATGTCAGACAGGCAGCAGGGCGCCTGAGCTGAGGACGGAGACCATCTTCTTGGAGGTAAGGGGAGACAGTCCCATAGGGCAGTGTTTCAGGTGTCCCCAAGAGGCGTCTGCCCTCAGGTGTATGCTATTGCACCTGAGAGCTTACCCAAAGATTTCACATATTGGCAGAGAGCTGGGGACCCCGGGGGGTGGCTGGCTCAGGCACTGATGGCCTGGGGGGCTGGGCTGTCCCTGGAGGCTTGGCCAGGAGCCCTGAGGGGGGTACCTGTTCACTTCCTGAGCCTTTACGCCCAGGAGAGCCATCACCTGCTGCCCGCTGAGGCAGAGAGGGTTGGGAGGCTGAGAGTGGGCGGCCCCGAGGTCCTAGTCTCCGTCCACCTCCTCCTGGGGGGGGGCCCAGCAGGGACACCTGGGAGCGCCCGGCCCGGGATAGGCTGGCGTGGAGGGTTCGGGCAGCTGGGGCCGGCAGGCGGGAGGTGGATGCCCATGGCCCCCGAGCCAGCAGAGGGCCAGCACGGACAGGCACCAGTGGGGAGGCTGGGGAGGCTGCTCCTGCTGATCTTCGAGCAGAGCGAGCAAGTAGGGTGACTGGAGAGTCAGGGGAGAGGGGTAGAGGGCCTCGCTGGTGAGTCAGGGCAATGGCCACATTGGAGGTCACGGCGGCTGCTTGCAGGGGTGCGTGCACTAGTGGCTCCCACAGCACTGGCTTTCCGCTGAGCCGAGCTCCCGTACCTGGGGCGAGGCCCCGAACACCCCGAGCCATATCCCTGTCGTGCTGCACCAAGTGCTGCTCCATGATGCCCCCACTGCTGCCCGGACTTGGCTCAGAGCGCTTCCGCTGCAGTACGGAATTCTTCTTACCTAGAAAGTGTCCCAGGGGAAGGAGTTAAGGCTAGGAAAGGAATCCAAGGTTGAAGGTTGGATATCAAAGAGTATGAAGGTAACAAGATGGAGTCAAGGGATGGCAGATGGGTGAAGGTAGCGGATGGGGGTCAAGAGTATGGAGAAGGAGATTGGGTAGATGGGGGTTGGAGAAAGAGGGTCAGAGGATGAGGATATGTATCCGAGATGGTGAGGGTCAGGGACTGGTACTCAGGAAAGGAGTCAAGGCATGGGAACTTGAGGTGATAGCTACAAGGGTAGGAGATGCTGAGTGATAAGGACAGTGAGCCATAGAAGTCCCACGGGGGGCATTTGCTGGGACTAAGCTGGGCTGGGGCACTAGAGCACTGAGAGGCTGGGGACTCCTTGCTATGGAGATGGGTGAGGGCACAGGCTGAACCCAGAGAAGACAGGGTGGACAGGCCTCACCGATGCGGCGCAGCCGATCCATGGCCACTGTCTCGAAGGCTCGGCGCATCATGGGGAACTCCTCCAGTACAGCGTTGAAATGATCCACGCTGAGTGAGTAGAGGCGGCAGTAGGTGTCAGCTCGCACGCTGGCTGTGCGACGGCCCCGAGTCAGCAGACAGATCTCTGCCGAAGTTGGGAGGAGGCCTTCAGCAGCTGACCCAGCTTCCTCAGGCTCCTCCCCAGATGGGAGAACCTAATGATTGCACACCCACCCGGGGTCCTAAAGGCTCCAAGCACGGTTGCTCTCCAGACTAAAACAATTACTGTCCTTCTCACTCTGTTCAAATTAAAGCTGATAAACAGGCAGGTGTTGCTGGCCTCCAGACTCCTAGTTAGTTCACTCCACATTAATTCCCAACCCCCAGCCCCAGAGGTAGGCCTGGGGCAGCACCCTCTGTGGACCCTCCCCTCCTACCCCGTTGAATGACCACCAACGGCAGCCCAGAAAGAGAAAAGCAGTGCTAAAGGGCAAAAGGCAACATGATGGGGATGCTGGAAGGTGGTGGGTGATTTGGCAACTGAAAGATTGTAAAAGCCTCAAATCACTCTGGGCAGCAGCTGGCAGAACTGTTCCCACTGCCACAAGCTGGGTCTCTGATTCCTACCACCAGGGAGCCACAAAGCTTAAGCCCCTGGGACAGCACTGCTTAATTTCTATCTTTCCCTCATCTCAGGGGATCCTCAGATTTTGCTACTTAAGGGTTCTAAAAGGCCCACTGGCCCAGTAATTTTCAACCTGGCTGTGCATTGGAATCTCTTAGGAAGCTTCTTAAAAATACAGAGCTCCAGGTGCCAGCCCCAGAGTTTCTGATTGAATAGACCTGGGGAGAGGTTGGAACTCTATGATCCTGCAGCGTAGCCAGGTGAGGACCCTGATTCAGGGGAGAAGTTGCCCTGTGTCCTCTGCTCCAGAACCCCCCTCTCTCCCTGAGGCCTGCTGACCCCCAAAGTAGGATCCATCAGTGAGGCGAGTGTCCCGGGCGCCACGTGCCAGCACACTGAGCAGCCCATGCTGGATGAAGTACATCTTCCTGCCCACGGAGCCCTCACGCACCACGAGGTCCCCCGGCTGGAAGACCTCAAAGCGCAGCTTGGTGAGCACGGCTGTGACGAAGCTGGGGTCGGCATGGGCGAACAGCGGCATGTGGGCCACGAGGCCCCGGCAGGTGAAGTTAATGATCTCCTGTCCAGGGGAGGGGCCTGTCAGGCAGTGTGTGCCCCCTGCCCCGAGGTGCCCCCATCAGCTCATCTGTCCCCAGAAGCCCCACCCCTGGGGTCATGGTCTGCCAAAGGATGGGGATGCTTCAGTGGGCCAGGGACCATCTCTAAACTCCTGCCTTCAGAGCTCTCCCATGAGCTCTCACAGGATCACTCCCCCCAGAGATCCCTGCAGCCCTTGCCCATGTATACTGCACCCCTATAAGATCTTCAAGAAAGACCCTAACCCCTAAAAGTCCCCCAAAGGCCTGACCTCCCATGGGGCCCTCTGCAGGCCCCACTCCCTGTAGATGCATCTGCTGACCAATAGCCCCTAACCCAGATGGCATCCCAGAAGCCCAGGCCCTCGAAGAGCTCCCCCCTCCAGGACCCAACCCGAAGTCCCACCTCCCGAAGTGGTTCACTCAGCTCGCCTAGGATGCTTTCTTCATCGAACATCTTGCCCTGGTAGCGGTGCTCATAGTACTCATGGATGCGCTGCCGTGTGTCAGCTGGCAGCTTGTGGAAGGACATATACTGCTCCACCTGCTTGTACTGGAGAGCCAGCCGGCGGCCAGGAAGCAAGAGGACAGAGATAGATGTGGGGCCAGAACAGTGTTTGTTGTGGGGGGGGCATGTCACAGACACGGACCAAATCCAGAGGGTTGAAACATGGAGGCAGGACATATGACAATGGTAGATACAGGAAGGACACATACCACACTTACAGGAAAACACAGACGTGGGCAGAGGAGGGGTCCAAGGACAGGAGCACAGGTCCAAACAAGGAAAAGGTACATACATGGAACACATGGACATGGGATAAGGAAGGACACAGAGATCCAACAGGTGCATGCATCAGATTAGGCTCCAAGTTGAGCTACCCAGCCTCCAGCACCCCTCCATGCCCACCCCTTCCTTCTCCTGCCCCTGCTGACCTTCTCCTGGTATTGACGCCGGGAAGAGTCCAGGGACTGGATGAGAGCGGTGGCATGGCCGATGAACATGGCGTAGCAGGTAGCACCCACGATCATGCTGAGCATGGTGAGCCAGACGTCGGGCATGCCTACAGGTGCCTGCTGCCCGTAGCCAATGCAGAGCATGTGGCTCATGGCCTTGAACAGGGCGTGGGAATACTGGCGGCCCCATGAGTGGTTCTGGGGGGCAGAGTGTAATGCAGAGCTGGGTATAGTCTCCTCAGAGCCTCATTTTCCTCCTGCCCCCTCCTCTCTCTCTCAGTCCTTCAGCCTGCCCTCTTCTACTTCAGACCTGCCTCTCAGGAGGCACTTAAGTTTGGTTCTGGGGGAGCCTGAGACAGAAGGAGCCTCTTTGACAGCTTAGAGCCTGCAGTTTCTGCCTAGGTTTCCTTCCCTGCCTACTCCCTCTAACACACACACACTTTTTCTGGGCCTCTTTCCCTTCTCATCACCTCCCCACCTCCTCACTCGTGTCTTCTCTCTTGGTCATCCTTCCATCATCTCCCACATCCTGCCCCCAGTGTTCACCCCTCCTACTCAGGCAGAAGAGCCCTTAGAAGGCCCAGGAGAGGCTGAGCTGTGGGGAGTGCTCACCACCATGTGGTTGATGGAGACCCAGCAGTCAGGAGGGAAGTCCTGCAGCATGGGGACCAGGAACTGCAGACAGCCATCCCAGTGACATAGCAGCAGCATCATCCCGATGAGGTTGAAGATGCGAACCACAGCACTGGCCAGGTCATAGGTCATGTGAAAGATCTGAGAAGTCCGAGGAGGGGCTGCTGTGGACAAGAACCCCTCCCTGCCAGTCCTCCATTCCTGGCCTTGTAAATTCTCTCTTCAAACTTCTGTCTAGCCCCAGCCCCCATGAATTTTTAAAATGTGGCTATTATTCACTTGTATAGAGCTTTACAGCACACATAGATAGCTAATACAAAGGAGGCTGTGTTACTACTCCCATCTTATAGATAGGAAAATTGATGCCAATCATGTGCCCCAAATCATACAGTAAAGTGTCACAGCAGAAACTCAAAAAGGTCTACTGCACAAGCTGCCCAAGTGTAGCCTGGGAAAGAGGAGAAAGGACAGTTCCCAGTTTAATGTCCCCAGGGTGTATATAAGGATTAACGCCAGAAGTCCTCTTCCCCTCCCATAATAATAGGTAATTACTGAGAACTAACTATATGCCAGGCATTGTTCTAGGTGCTTTACAGGTATTAACTCCTTTAATCCTTATAACTTAATCAAATGTCAGTATATTTAACATTTTCATTTTATAGAAGAGGAAATCAAGTCTTATATAGTAAATAGTAAAACTGGGATCTGACCACAGGCAATGAAATTGCAGAGCCCACAGTCTGAACCACTAAACTCTACAGCCTTGAAGCTGAAACTCCAGCCTCTCGCACAGTCTGTAATTCCTAACTCCCCTCTTACATCTTCCTCCCAGAGTCCAACTACCCTCAAGTGTTTGTCCAGCAGCTGTGCACCACCCTCCTGCACCACCATCCTCTCACCTCGGAGATCCATCCCCTGGACCCACATTCTGTCCCTGCTTCTCCCCCACCAACTTTGGAGTGAGCCCACCCTTGGAAGTCCCACCCCATAGCCTAACCCGGAGCCCCACCCATATCTCTGTCTGGAGGAGTCTGCGAGCCCCCCTGCCCACCTCCCCACCCCACCTCCTCCCACTGGTGTATGTAGCGGATGAGGCGGGAGAGGCGGAGCAGCCGCAGCAGGCTGAGGATCTTGGTGAAACGCACGATGCGCAGGGCCCGAGCTGTTTTGTAGACCTCAGCGTCCAGTCGTGGCTCCAGCTCTACCACCAGGAAGATGTAATCCACAGGAATAGAGGAGATGAGGTCAACCAGGAACCAGGTGCGCAGGTAGCGTGTGCGGATGGCCCGTGGTGCCAGCAGGATCTCAGCACCCTCCTCTACCACGATGCCCGTGCGGAAGTTGAGCACCAGATCCATCAAGAAGAAGGTGTCAGAGAGGACATTGAAGACGATCCAAGGCGGAGAGTTCTCCTCCTTGAAGAAGGTGATGCCCACAGGTAGCACAATGAGATTCCCCACCATCAGGAGGAGCATGATCAGATCCCAGTAAAACCTAAGGTAGGGGTGGGATGGAGATAAGACCACATGATAGTTCACCAGCCACTAGGCTAAGGGCAGATAGTCCGACTCTGCTAAAATTAGGCAAGGATATTGAACAATGGAATGACCATTACAGTTAATTGGAGTGTAAATTGGGACCATCATTTGGAAAAATAGTTTGGAACTATCTAGTAAAGTTAAACATTTGCATTCTCTGCAACCCAGCGGTTCTATTCCTAGGTATATACCTATTTAAGGGAACAGTGTGCCCCGGGAAACACATACAAGAATGACAACATTAAATCTGGAAACAATCCAAATGTCCATGAGTAGAAAAATGTAGATAAATAAGATAAATACAGTAGATAAATACACTGTGATATATTCATGCCCTGGAATACCATACGACTGTGAAATCACCCAACTATAGCTACATTCCACAGTACAGATGAATGTCACAAATTTAATGTTGAAAAACAAAAGGATACATACTGTATGATTCCACTTCTACAAAACTCAAAACTAGGCAAAACTAAACTGCATTATTTAGGGGTTCACAGAAGAGTGAAATTAAAGTCAGTAAGGAAATAAAGTGAAGTAAGGAAAAAAAAATAAAGTAAAGTAAGGAAATGAGTACCACAAAAGTTAGAATAGCAGCTTTGGGAAAAAAATTTGAGAGCCTTCCAGGGTACCCACAATGTAGTCTCTTTTGACATAGACAGTTGTGACATGGGAGTTTGCTTTACAATTATTCTTTCAAATATATATGTGTGTATCTCTATTATATGTATATATATATAGTTACCTTATAGATATATCTACTATATATGTACATATATACCTCTACTATATATATCCCTAGTGTGTATATGTATATATGTTCTTGATATATAGTATATGTAATATCTTTACTATATGTATAATCTATGTCACTATTGTTAAATATTTTAAGTTAAAAAAAGATAAATACCCTGTGCTGATTTCACAGGGTTGCTGAAAATACACTCGCTGAGACAATGGATGTGATAGTGCTGTACAAGCCCTGGTTGGTGTTATGACTCACCCACCCTTTATCCCCAGAAGAGGTTGCTGCTTCTCCCATCTCCAGCTCTCTACCCATTCCTAGTCTAGGACTTCACACCCTTCCTAGCCTTCCCCACACCATCCCTCCTCCCCAAAACAGTTAGGCCCATGGTTCCTGTTTCTCTCCTGGGATCTGCTCATCTGTGTCCCAGGGTGGGGGTGGTCTGTCTTGCCTCCCATCTGAACTAGCTCTTCAGAGATGCCCCTTCCCACCTCCACAGCACCTCAGATAGGCTGCACATACAGAGAAACTCCATAGCAGATCCTGAGGCAGCAAGGCTTGAAGGTCTGCACTCCTTTCCTCCCCTAACCTCCCTGTGCCCACTGGGCTCGGGCTGAAGCCAGCCAAGGATGTGGGCAGGGGAGAACCACACTACTGTGGTGGAAGTTGCAGAAAGAGGTCAGGAGGAAGCAAGGTGAAGCCTTAATTCAGAGATTACTGGACAATCTGAGAGTCCCAATTAGTTATGGTGGTTTCAATTCCAGGACACACCTAATTGCAGCATCAATCCAGGGCCCAGCTCCTTCTGACTCTGAGTGCGAAATCAATCCTTTCAGCCCCTGAAAGAAGCTTGGTGGTCCCCAAGTCTGGGCTTCCAGGAATCTCCTCAGACCATGTGCTTCCAATCAACAACAAATCCTTGACCCTCCTCTTCCTATTCTTCCTGGCCAATGGGGAAATCCTGTACTGAGTTGGGAGAGGTGAGGAAAGGAGGCTTTGCCTAGCCATAGAGCATCTTCACAGCCTGACTCACAGGCAGTCACAAGCCTGGCGAGTGATGCTGGAGAGAGGATGGAGAAGAAGCCCAATAATAAATGGGGATACATGGCTTCTGGAGATACATCTGAGAGTAAAATTGGGGGAAGGGAGGGAGATCCACAGGAGACTAGAAAAGGTGCACTAGTAGGGTGAGAATGAGGCAGTAAAGACGAGTGGAAGGAACAATGGGAGAAAGAGGAACATTTTGGGAGTGTGTATGTCTGTAGACGAAGATAATGTCTAGGTCTCCAATTGTGTTTCCAGGCTTCTGATTCACACCTCATCCTTTCCACTCATTTCACTCCCCAGGTTAGATGCTTTGCACACATCCTTGCCTCATCCAAAAGCTGTCCTTCATTTCCTCCAAGGACAGGGCTGCTCTCCTCCCCTAGCGACCTTGATGTAGAGGTACAGCCTGATGGGGACTATGGAATGGCCCCACCCCCACTCTCCGTCCCTTCTCTCTGGTAGTCACCTGGGCGGTGGCCGTGCCCAGGCGTTGCTGCCTCAGTCGGTCTGAGTCCTGGCCCTGCCCCGCCGAATACCGCCTTCAGCACCAGGGACAGAGATCGGAGCGGCTGTCTGGACACCCCCTCTTCCCTCCCCAGCGACCCTATTTTTCTTGGTAGCCTGCCCTGCTGAACTAGGCAGGTGCTGGGGATGGGAATGGGAACGGTAGGAGACAGCGGAGCTCGGTTTCTCACTCAGGCTGACCTCGAGCCTTGGAACATGACATAATCTCCAAGGTCCCCAGCAAGCAGGACTGGAGGAGACAATGATCCCTAACTCCAGTATTTCCTGTGGCCCAGGTGGGGTGTCAGGTTCCTAAAAGGGGAAATCCAGGTCTCTGGTGTTTGCTTGTCCCTCCCAGCTCCTCAGCCTGAGAAGTCACCGAGGACCTCCGGCTGGGGATCCTTCACCCAAGAATTCCCCGCCTAGGTTGGGGGAAGTGATTCTGTTGGCCCACCAGGGGACCCCTGGGCCGGAAATGAAGTATCTGTGGACGGTAAGGCGGGCCCGGCCCCCATGTCGCGTCCCGTGGGGGTGGGATTTGTGTCCCCCGCCCTCTCTGCCAGACCCCCATTACCGGAAGTCGCTGTAGGGGTGGATGATCCAGGCCCCCGCTGACTTGACCCGCTCCTGCTCGATTTCCACTGCTTTGTGGCTGCCGAACACGCGAAGGGAGAACTTGTTGACCGTGGGCTGGAGCAGAGTCCCGAGCTGCCTCCTCTTGGGCTCGGACCCGGGCCTGGACCCGGGGATCGGACCCGAGGCCGCGGTCGTAGGCGCCGGGGCAGCCGAAGGCGCCGCCTCCAGCCCAGGGGTCGCCCCGTCGCTGGCCCCAGTGGTTGGCCGCTGGTCCGCCTCCATGACTCCAGTCAGCTTACACGTTTGGCCTCCTAGACCCTGCTGCGGCCATCCGGGACCCCCGACACCCCGGAGTCCGAGCCGGCGCAGCCCGGCGGGCTGGGAGCGGAGGCGTAGTCGACTGGGAACTGCCGGCGCGCGGGGCGGAGGGGGTGTGTGCGACAGACTCGCCAGCGGGCGGCGGGCGGATTGCGCTGCGCCCCCTGGCGAGAGCCGCGCGAAGGCTGGGCAGGGCAGGAGGAGGCGGGGCAGTGCCACAGCCATCCTGGGAGGGGGCGGGGCCAACGAACATTGCGACCAGAGGAACTCCGAGGTGGGCGTGGCTTAGCTGATGGAAGCGGTGCTTCAAGTGTAGCTAGAGGAGGGGAAACGCAGCCAGAGCCCCGGAGAGGGCGTGGCCTAGAGTTGACGGACTTCAACCCCACTGTGTGCCAAGGAGGCGGAGCTGCCTGCGAATGGCGGGAAAATCGGCCGCTGGTTGTAGCTCGTTGAGGATCGGGAGGGCGAGGAATTGGGAACCAATGGAAGAGATGGGAAATGGCTTTTGAGATTTTATTTCCCCACTCTCATTCATGGACTTCCTGCATTTTACTTTTTCTCTCCTAGGGATATTCCTTTCTTCTGACCTTCTCCATACTGCTCCTTCTATACTTCATTGCGAATGTATCTTCAAGAGCAACTCTGCCTATCAACAAGTGGACGCTGAAGATACAGTCTCAGCCATAAAGTCACTGCTCGTCCATGCCCGCAGACAGACAGAACACGTGAACTACAGTGCTATGTACTGGAAAGTGCTATAAGTTCCAATATATCTCAAATTCTTCCCTTCATCTCAATTTCTTATTGCCACTGCCTTATTTAAAGCCCTCAGCACTTTTTCACATAAGTTATTTCAGAAGCCTCTAAATGGGTCTCTAAATTCTCTCAGGCCAGTTCTTTCCCCACAGTCCGCCAAAGTTACCCTCCTAAAATCCTAAAGTAGCTACATCACTTGTTTACTGTCCTTCAAACTTCCCTGTCTTCTATAGATTACAACTAAGTTCCTTAGAATGACATACAAGGCCCTGCAAAATTTGGACCTAGTTTCAACAACCTCTCTGCTGATAGTCCCTCTCGTGAAAGCCAGGACTCCAGTACTGTTGAAATGCTTTGTTTTGCTTTGTCTCCAGACCTTTGCAAATACTTTCTCTGCCTGGTTTTCTTCTGCTCCAATCCACTTTCCAACAGTTAGTTCAGATGTCATCTCCTCTAGGAAACCTAAAAACATATTTCTAACTCTCCCTTCCTCACCTAAATCTTAGTCTAGAGTTTTCTTAACAGTGACCAGGGCACCACCATTCATAACAGCTCTTGTCAAAAGGCTGCCATTATTTGATTACAGGTCTTTCTCTACCATTAGACTGTGAAGCTCTGACCTTGTGCCCGGCATAATGCTGGACACCTGGTGGACACTCAGTAAATGTTTGTTGAATAAACATGCAGGAGGAAGGCAATTCCACTTTCCTCTCAACCTCGTCATTATCCTTCCTCTTCTATTTTAAGGAACTTTTCCCAAACCATTTCTGGCCGCGTCTCTAACTCAGCTCAATTTGTCTCAAGGTCTCCTCTTTCCTTTTTTTCCCCCCCAATTCAGTAAACTTACTCTTCTCATATATTATGTGTAAGTACATACCAAAGTTCTCAACTGACTTTCCCTTTCTTAGCACTCAATTTTCCACCCCTGCATTTTTCAAACCTTTCCTCTGTGGCCATACCCTCCCCTCCGCCACAACGTGCGTAGTTTTTGTCCAGGACTAAAAGTGGGAGCCCGTCTTTGCTTTGGTAAGGTAGCCGAACTGTAAGAACTGGCCATTTACAGGCTATGCTAGAGAATCAGACCTCACCACCAAGCCTCAAAAGGTTTACGGAGCGGCAACACTCCGTAAACGACACCCCTCCTTTTCAACCTCCAAACCTAACAACGTAAGCCAAAGAAGTCTCAGGAAAAAGGTGAAAGATTGACGAAGGGTACGGAAGTGAGGAAGGATACGGAAAGACACGAGGCGGGAATGCACCGGCCTGGCAATTCCCGGCGACTCTCTCCCCTCCCCCATGAACTTCCGCACCCAGCACCTTCTCGGCTCTCACAGGCGGAAGACAGCTAGCTACGCGAGGACGCAGTGGCGTGCGCGGTCTTAGGGGCGGAGCCCCGGGGTGGCTGGGAAGCGACGCAGGACGTGCGTGCGTGCGTACGTGCTCGCTCGCGGTGGCGGCGGCGGATCGGAGAGGCCAGAGCCGGAGACCGAGCTGGGATCGGGCCCCGGGCGGGGGCGGTGCGAGCGGCGCCAAGCCGATCCTGGGGGCGGGGACGGAGCTTGGGCGGGCGGGACTGGAGCGGAGCCCGGGAACGAGGCGGGAGGTCCCAGGGTCTCGGGTTGGGGGGGTGGAGCCGCACTTCGTCGCCGCGGGGGTGCCGGGACTCCGGCCGCAGTGCCGCCGCCATCACGGACTTCCTGTGGGACAAGCGCACGGGCCTCGCCGCCAGAACGGTGAGCGCGCGGGCTGGCGGGCCACGGGGCCGCGCGGAAAGATGGCGACTGCGGGGCTGGCAGGGATAAGATTGGATTGGGGGGCAGGGGGCCAGGGCCAGATTAGGAGAGGGGAAGGGCTGAGACCTCTGAAGTGGCAGAGGTGAGGAGTAGGAAGATGAAGTGGAAGGTCGATCTGCCTTAGATGTTTGAAGACCAGTAGGAAAGTTGGGAGGGACCAAAGTAGAAGAGGGGTGATGGAGAAGAGATGGGAGTGGTTCCAGAGACGAGAAAGAGCATAATATCAAAGTTGGACTAAAGTTAGTGAGGGAGAAGACAATGCCGTGTCTCTTGGAGGATATGGCAGGAGTTTGACTCTAAGGGTTAGTACTGGATTTTCTGAGAAAGAGAAAAAAAGACAAGTTGAGAAAGTTGTAGGCTGCAGATACTTACGGGGATGGGAGAGAGGGAAGCCTGTGAGGGACTTTGGTAGCAGTACGTATGTGAGAAGATGATGAGATGAAATGTGGCAATGCTAATCAACGTTGAATTATGTGGGAGAATCTGGTGATTGCATCTTCTTGGTTTCCTACAAGCCCTGATAGGCCAGGAATGAATCAACTACCACCGTCCTCCTCAATTTGAAAATTAGCTCAGAATGGGAGCCAGATGTTGGAGCTTTATCCACACCTAACCCACGCCTTTCCCCAAGACTTATGTCTCTGGGCATACTTAATTTTATTCTCTTCTCCTTTTCTCATCTTCCTGGATTGTGACAGTGATTTCTCTCTGATTCTTTCCTTGAAGGAAAAAAAGAATTTGTGCACCATGCTATTGCGATTCCAATACCTGGAAGGTGGCCAGCTTTTAGCCAAGTAGTACTGATATTAATTAACAACCAGTTATTCTCTACTTCTTAGCATAAAAGGGGAGGGGCCGGATGGGAAGCTGACTGCAGTTTGGGGGCCTCCTGTATTAAAATCATTCAAGGGAGATTTTTTGCCAGTGATGTGAGAGAAGATTAAGGTAGTTCAAGGGGCCGGACTCAGATCCCTGGAGCTTGCTTTTATTTGGTATACACTACTATGTGTAGAAACCTGGTAAAACTGGATTCCTACCCTCAGGACATGGATGGTCCAGTTGAGATGAGATCCACTTTCAATGATTGTAAATATTTGTCACAATAGCGTATACTAAAGCATTGTTCTCTTGCTGTTGAGTTGTGAGGAACTATTCTAGATCTCAGCCAAGGATAAACTGTGGCAGTCTCCATCAGTTACACAGTCTGAGCTGTAATAAGCTTTGGCCCACACCTGAGTATCTTCTTGAAGCCATGTTTGAGGAAAATCAGAGTAGAGCACTGAGCTGAGTGGGAGGAAGCTTCCTAAAGTTTTCAGCCAGCATTAGTAGAATATATACTTTATTAAGAAGGGATTGTGAGAACAGAGGAAAACCAAGGGAGTTGTGGGTGGCCAAAAGAAGTAGAAATAGAAGAGCAGAAGGCAGCTTAACATCTCTGGAGCAGCCAGTCCTTGGAAGAGACTTTTGAAAACTCAGAGCTGCCCCACTATTTCTAACTTTACCTTCCCTTCCAGATGCCTCATCCTCGAAGGTACCACTCTTCAGAGCGAGGCAGCCGGGGGAGTTACCATGAACACTATCGGAGCCGAAAGCATAAGAGACGAAGAAGCCGCTCCTGGTCAAGTAGCAGTGACCGGACTCGGCGGCGCCGGCGGGAAGACAGCTACCACGTCCGTTCCCGGAGGTGAGGCTTCGGGAAGAGAAACCCATACTCGGCCCAGTCGTTTATGTATTCAGCACAGATTTATTGGTTTCATGTTAAGCAACTGGGGGAAGGGGATGGTCAAGATGGATGACAAAATAAGACATTTACACTGTGGTGTTAAGAGTATTATCGTGGAGAAAGTATATAGTAAGGGGCTGAGGAAGCTTCCCACAGGTTTGGTTGGAGTGGGGCAATGTGTGTAGTTCAGGGAAAACTTCCCAGAGAGGGTGACACCTAAGCTTGTCTAAAAGGCAGTGGAGAAGTGTCCTAGACAAAGGAGAGCAAATGCAAAAGACTTGGGGCTAGAAGTAACTAATGAACGAGTTAACAGCCAAGACAAAGATAGAGCTACAGGGTTTTAATAACTTAGCAGCATATTCAGTGGGAGGGATGGGTTAGGGATAGTTAGGGAGCAAAGCTAGGTATCAGTTAGGAAAGGCTGGAGAAAGAAGCGGCTCTTTGTTCCATTGCATCACTGGAGGGGAGGAGGAGGCTCTCAGAAGGAGTTGTTCTGCAGATGTCTTTTCAGAGGTTTGGTGACATGCAGGTGTGGGGATCCTCCTCTGTGCTTGGTTACATCACTGCCCTGGGTCTTGGTCCTCTCAGAGTGACTTGAGTGTGTGAGAGCAACTTTTCTAGCATTACTCCTTGTCCTCGGTGAGGGAGGGCCTTGTCACATGGTATGGCAAGGAATGTGGCCTGAACAGATGCACCTAATGGTGTTGTCGTCCAACAGCAGCTATGATGATCGTTCATCAGACCGGAGGGCATATGACCGGCGATACTGTGGCAGCTACAGGCGCAATGACTACAGCCGGGATCGGGGAGAAGCCTACTACGACGCGGACTACCGGCATTCCTACGAATATCATCGGGAGAACAGCAGTTACCGCAGCCAGCGCAGCAGCCGGCGGAAGCATAGACGGCGAAGGCGACGCAGCCGGACATTCAGCCGCTCGTCTTCGGTAAGTGCCAGCCCGGGCCCTTCCTCTCCCTACTCTTTTTCAGCCCGCTGGGACCCCGGTAAGTGAGAAGTATCCTTCTCAGCCAAGCATTGGGGTATGAACACTGAGGTGGGCGCTGAGTGTCTATTCTCTTGGAAGCTCTCCGACTCTTGGAGGGCCCTGAATCTGCTTTGGAGATGGATGGGCACAGAGCATTTGTGAACCCCAGTGCCCTCCCTGGCATGCTGGGCTGACTGTATTGGGAGCAGCTCTTCCACCCCAGAGGCTTCCACTTTCTAGTGGGGACCTTGCTTGTGAACCGCCTTTCTCCCGCAAGCCCTGGGCTCCATGGCCCCCTCAGCAGGTGGGCTTGGGTGGGGGCAGTGGGAGATCTGTGCCCACCTGGAAGGGCATTGTGTAGAGCATGGGGTTGTGGGTGACATTGGCAACGACACCACTTCTCTGCTCTGCCCGTGCCTCTCCCTGTTCCCGTTTTGGGTTTGGGGACTTGGGTTATGCGCCGCTCTTTCTTCTCACCCCGATCCGCCTTACTGCATCTGACGTGTTCCCTTCCACTGTCCCCCATCATCGTCTGTCCCCCCTGGCTGGGCGCCTGTGACCGGTGACCCCTCCACCACCCACCCCGCCTCCCTCCGGCCCCCGCTCCGACACCTGGCTTGCTCCGACCCCCCCCGCCCCCCGACA
Organism: Vicugna pacos; assembly: GCF_048564905.1. NCBI lineage: Eukaryota > Metazoa > Chordata > Mammalia > Artiodactyla > Camelidae > Vicugna > Vicugna pacos. The sequence goes on from NC_133007.1 coordinate 25,376,591, forward strand.
GCAGCACAGCAGCCGGAGAGCCAAGAGTGTAGAGGACGACGCTGAGGGCCACCTCATCTACCACGTCGGGGACTGGCTACAAGAGCGATGTACAAGCCAAATCGTAACAATCCTATAGCCTGTAATGGTCCCATAGCCATCCTAACGTCCCGAGCCAACCCAAGTCACAGCCTCTTTTGCCTCTTCTCAGTGGTGTTGTTTATCTGGGTGGTTTGAGTTGCTGTTGAGATTGACCTCTGCTGTCCACTTCCAGCTCTCATGGCCCCTGGGTTAAAGGTGGTGGGAATCACGCAGGGGTTTTCTCCTCCTGTGACCATCTGTATCTGTTCCCCCTTCCTTCATCTCCTCACCCCAGGTTGCTGTACCCTTTTTCTTCCAACTCAGCTCATTCCCCACCTTCTCTCCCTCCCTCTCCCCGACCCTGCTCTTTTTCATTTCAGATGAAATCGTAAGCACCCTGGGAGAGGGGACCTTCGGCCGAGTTGTACAGTGTGTTGACCATCGCAGGTAACTGTCAGCCCCCTCTGTACTCCACATCTGTTAGGCGTAAAGAGGTAGGGAGATTATCTGGGACTTTTTTGCTGATTAGCCAAAGGTAGAATTTCTTAATCCCCTGTTCAGTCTGAGATGTTCTTGAGATTCCACCAAAAGCCTCTTCTGTTATTCTATAGGGGCGGGGCTCGAGTTGCCCTGAAGATCATTAAAAATGTGGAAAAGTACAAGGAAGCAGCTCGACTTGAAATCAACGTGCTGGAGAAAATCAATGAGAAGGACCCTGACAACAAGAAGTAAGCAAGCAAAGGAGTATGTGGGGAGTCTAAGTGGCTCCATCCCTATACGGGAAACCTTCCTTACCTGTGTTAGGCAGGCAAGGGAGTCCTAGATCTTCTCATCCATTCGTCTTTAATTTATCATCTTAGAGCAGTAGAACATTAGGGCAGGAAGGAAGGGCCTGTGTTATTCTTTAATCCATTCTCCTTGTTTTGAGGGCAAATTGCTCCACAGTTTGGCTCCAGTCCAGGAGGGATATGCCCAGAAATGGCTCTAAGACTGAGAATCAACATTTTCATCAAAAAATTAATTGAGCTTTTAATACCCAGAACTGTGCTGAGAAGACCACAGATATTTATGTGTTAATATTTCTGTTCACACACTTTCCATAATCCAAGTATAGAATAAGACTATTAAAGACATAATAGACATAAAGATGGGCCCAATGATAGCTGATGGTGAGTGACTTTCAGGGCTGGGAGCTGGGGTCAGGATGTAGGAGTGGCAGTTTGACAATTCGTGATCCACACTGGAGCCTGGTACTTAGCAGCTCCTCAGCAAATACAATTTTTTTCTTTTCAGCTGTTTAAAATGTAGGAAAATAGTTTGAAACATGACAGGTAGTACATCTCTTCTTGGATCTGCCAGAAAGGCCATTCCCTAGCTGAACTGAATTTTCTTGGTGATACTAGCTGGCATGTTTTTACACAGGTGTGTGGAATCAGCAGCTATGCAGTCCCTCTATGTTGGAGGGGTGGTGGGCAGAAGGGAGCTCATCAGACATCCCCCTTCCCCCATCTCTCTTCCCAGCCTCTGTGTCCAGATGTTTGACTGGTTTGACTACCATGGCCACATGTGTATCTCCTTTGAGCTTCTGGGCCTTAGCACCTTCGATTTCCTCAAAGACAACAACTACCTGCCCTACCCCATCCACCAAGTGCGCCACATGGCCTACCAGCTGTGCCAGGCCGTCAAGTGTGAGTGGGGTGGGCCGAGGCGGACTCTGGGGCACCCCTCCCTCCATTGGACCTCTTCTGTCTCAGTTGTGCACTGATGAAGCCCCTAAACAGTCAACTCAATTATCTGCAGTTCTTTTATTCACTGTTCTGTTGACATCTCTTCCTCTTCTGACTTAACTCCTCCACTGATGTCCTCACCATCACTGATTGCTTTTACTCCATGTTCAGCCTAGCAGGAGCTGGAAGAAAAAGCATTTGAAATCAAAGCACTTAATTACCTCTTTTTTTTCCTTCATTCCCCTTCCTTGGGAAAGTGTAAGCCATGCAGCAAGCACAAAGAGACAAAAAGATTCCTCAAGCTAGAAGTTTATATTTGTCTGAGCTGAGATGCTGTCTGATCCCAACAAAGCAGGTGGGGGCAGGGAATAGTGCAGCCTTGGGGCCAGGTAGGGGATCCAGACTAGTACATACTTCCTCTTGAGTCTTCATAACAATACAATTTCACAGAGCTGAATTCACAGGATGTCAAACACATGTCAAGAGTCAGTACAAAAATGCAACTCATAGCAAATCATCTTATACATTGTTGAGAGATACATATATATATCTTACATTAATAAGTATAGGGCTTCTTAGACCAGGCATTTCATTTGGATATAGAACAGAAAGCAGCCTAATGATTGTGGACCTACCTCCTCACCAGCTTTAAGCTAGGTGACCAAGCTTGGGGTCAGCTGGTGCCAGTTAGCCCTGTCCACCTGAACCAGCCCTGACCTGGCCTTCTCCTCTGCAGTCCTCCATGATAACAAGCTGACACATACGGACCTCAAACCTGAAAATATTCTGTTTGTGAATTCAGACTACGAGCTCACCTACAATCTAGAGAAGGTAAGATGGACAAGCTCTGCCCCTTGGCCAGTGGGTGCAGGTGTCCCTGCCACTTGGCCTTTCTCTTAGCCCTTTGTGTCCTGTCTTTTATTTCTTTCTCCCACATTTTCTGCTCTGGCTCTGACTGAGTAAAACCAGAGTGCTAGAATAGATAGAAAGGGAGAGATGTAACACTTAAATTGGAAGAGAACTTGGCAAAAGAACCTCTGTTAACTTTCCAAAAGAGTGAAAATGCTTTTAAGTTTCTTAGTTTGGGTTTTCTGTAGAGAGCTCAGCTCCTTTGCCTAACTGGAGATAATGGAGATCTCAGCTAAGGAAGCTCTTTCTCCCTTTGCTACCTGCTATATATTTTCCAAAAGACTATATACCAGTCATGTGGGTATACTCTTCGGATGCAGAGGGGCATGTGTGCTGTTCCATAATTATTCCATATTCCTCTTTCTCTCCCATTCTGCAAGTACTCTGCTCAGTATTCAGGAGGCTGTAAAGCAGGAGATTCTCTGGCGTGTGTGGGAGCAGGCAAGAGATCAGAGGTGCTTTCTAAGGCTCAGGAGCACTTCAGAGAATAGTGGTAGAATCTTGGTTGGTTCGTTCTCCGTCTCGGTGCAGAGGTTCATTCTCTTCCTGCTTTGCTCCTAGAAGCGAGATGAGCGCAGCGTGAAGAGCACAGCTGTGCGGGTGGTAGACTTTGGCAGTGCCACCTTTGACCATGAACACCATAGTACCATTGTCTCCACTCGCCATTACCGAGCACCAGAGGTCATCCTTGGTAAGGCGGGGAGAACAAGGCGGTTCAAATATGTTGGGGTTGGTGTGGTGGTAAGGATGGGGCCCCCTGAGCCTCATAATACCTTTTCCTTCTCATTCCTACCCAGAGTTGGGCTGGTCACAGCCTTGTGATGTGTGGAGCATAGGCTGCATCATCTTTGAATACTATGTTGGCTTCACCCTCTTCCAAGTAAGTGGTGGGATATCTTATGTGACTACTAGGCATTATCCTACCTGATTTCTCTATCTGCTGAGGACCCGCCTACTCACTCCTCCACACTGCCTATCTTCCTGGTGGCTAGTCCTCAGCATCCCCTCCTGGTTCCATGCTCAGTTTTGTTTTTGTTTCCCAGACCCATGACAACAGAGAACATCTAGCCATGATGGAAAGGATCTTGGGTCCTATCCCCTCCCGGATGATCCGAAAGACAAGGTGAACCTTGAGTGGGAGGGACTTAACCCTTTTCCTCTTCTCTCCACAAAATTGGTCTATATCACATCATTTTCTTTTTTCTTTGACATCTCCCCTCCCCCCAGCTACTCTCAGATGGGGGAATAAGGGAATTATCCCACAGCAAGAGGAACCTCCTGATTCCTCAACCTCCCCCTTCCCCTCTAGGAAGCAGAAATATTTTTATCGGGGTCGCCTGGATTGGGATGAGAACACGTCAGCTGGACGCTACGTTCGAGAAAACTGCAAACCACTTCGGGTGAGCCGGGCTGGGAATAAATAGTGCCCACCACCCAGAGATTACTTCCTTCTTAAGGTGTTTTGCCCCTGGAGTGCATTTCACAAGCAAAGGGTTAGGAAAGAAGGGGAGGACAACTGAAAGAAGACATCTTTTGTTGGTAGAAGAGAGATAAGAGAGAGCAGTTTTATGGAGGGAATGAGGTTAGACAGCCATGTCTTGAACCAACCAGAGATGAAAGCAATGTCCTGGATTCTTTAGGTCAGACAGAAAAGAATAAATTACTTTGGAAGAGCTTACATTTTAATGAGGAGCTAAAGAAGATTCATGAAATTGACAAGGATACACAAATAGAACTTTCAAAGACTATGAAGGAATAATTGTGCTAGTAGGAGGGTAGGTTGAGCTGTAACAGCAGAAATGGTCATGATGTGGTTATGGTGAGGTAGCGTTCTTAATAGTTGCAAGCAGAGCCTTGGTCCTCCAGAATTGAAAGAAAGCTAGGGCCTTGACGAAGAAGGCAGGGTTTATAAAAGGCATCGTGCCTCACCTTTTTCCCAACCTCCACCACCAGCGATATCTGACCTCGGAGGCAGAGGAACACCATCAGCTCTTCGATCTGATTGAAAGCATGCTAGAATATGAACCTGCTAAGCGGCTGACCTTGGGCGAAGCCCTTCAGCACCCTTTCTTCGCCCGCCTTCGGGCTGAGCCACCTAACGCCAAGTTGTGGGACTCCAGTCGGGATATCAGTCGGTGACGATCAGGCCCTGGGCCCCGCTGCGTTTCTTAACAGCAGTGGGTGTCCAGTCCAGGACACTGGTGCTTTTTTATACAAGAGAACAGAGCCGGAGCCCACTCTCCTGGCTCCCTATGTACCTGTGAATATGTGAAATAGTGTAAATATGAGAACTTGTACCTATCGCTTCAACCCCGCCTTGTACATAATGCTATTCCATCTCACACTCTTCCCACCCTCACCTACCCCTCCACAGTTGAGTTGGATAGGGGCAGAATGAGGTAACCAGGTGGCATCTATCCCATATTTTATAAGGAATTTTGTACAGTCTTTGTGAAATAAAATGACGTGCTTCATCTGACCCCCATCCCTGGAGTTTGAGGTTTGGGAATACTGGGGTGGAGGGATGAGAAGGTTGGCAACTTTTCTGAGTTTGGGTACAAAGGGAGTCCCATTTTACCCTCCGACGTTAACCATAGTCAGGCTACCAGTTTATCCGGATGTCCAGTTTGTCTCAGGAGAGTAGTGATGGGTGAAATAGCATTTCTTGCCAGTTAGAATGGAGAAGGGTTACTAGGTTAGCACTTGTTTGATCTGGAAAGATGAGGGTTGGGAAAGAGGTCTGATTACTGTAGCTATTAGGCTGGGCCCCAGGATAGAGGCAGAAATCCAGATTTTAAAACTTGCCTACCTGGGCTTCTAGGAGGCAGTCACCACGGGTCAAAGACATCTCGGAGGACTAGGACAGACTGGGATTCTGACGCTAGGCCTCCTGGGAAGTGTAGTTCGTTGGTTGAAGGAAGTCACGTGGGAAGGGGCGGTGCTTGGCTAGGCCGACTATGTTGGAGGAGTCACGTGGGGCACTTCCTTCTTTGCCTTTAGCCGAGACGCAGGCGCAACCCGCTGCTGCTGCGGGAATCCTTGTGACCCTTCCGGTCGGTACAACCAATCCGTGCACAGAGAAGCGGGGCGGACCGAGAGGAGCGGAGCGGAGGGAGCTCTGAGAGCCACGGCCGCCGCCACTGCCGCGGCAGGGGCGTGGAGGGCAGGGGGCCGGCGGCCCAGGCCGCAGTTGCAAACATGGCTCAAAGCAGAGACGGTGGAAACCCCTTCGCCGAGCCCGGCGAGCTTGACAACCCCTTTCAGGTGACTTGCGCCGGCCTCCTTTGGGTAGCTGGGTTGACTTCTCGATTCTAGAGGGTCGGGCGAACTTGTATTCCCATCGCGACATTTGGTGCGAGGAAGGGCTGCCACGTGGGAGTGACGGTGATTCCAGACCAGTGAGCACCCTGGAGGGGCGGGCCCTGCCCCTTAAGGAGCTGGTACTAGCAGTGTGGGGTGAAGGACTGGGGGCAAATATTAGGACAACAGCGTGGCCCCCAAGTTGCAGTCCTTCGAGCCACGGACAGTTGGAAAGAGACCCCTGTGAGTTCCCCTAGAGGCACCAGGTGCCAGCTGAGCCCCAGCTCTCTGCCCTCAGGACCCAGCCGTGATCCAGCACCGACCCAGCCCGCAGTATGCCACGCTTGATGTCTACAACCCTTTTGAGACCCGGGAGGTGAGATTCTGAAGAGCACAGGAGGGCCAGGAAGGGTAGGGTATGCCAACAAGTCCACTCTCTTGGGGTACACGGGACTTTGCTGCAGGCTTAGCTTCCTGAGAGAGGCCAGTCTTCCATGGATGCCTAACCCTTCTGAAGACACCAGGGCCAAGGATCCATCCAGTTGGATCTCTAAACGTTGGTCCGGGGAGGACCTGGAGTCTGGCGGGGCCTGAACCAAGACTTTGTTTAGGGAGGCTTCTTTGAAGAAGAAAAGGAATGGGACTGGTTACAGTTGAGAATAAAACAAACTATGCTTAGGTGTACAATTAGAAGGCAAGGAATAAAGAAGAATGCACCTGTTTGTCTCAGTGGTAAGAATGTTTAAAAGTTAAGGAAGTAGATGAGTATTTGAGTCCTGGCTTAGGAACTCAATGTGAGGGGTAACGAGGGCTGCTGCAGGTCATATAAGAGTTCTCTGATATAAACTTTCTAACACCTGAGGGAGGGGCAGCTGCCTTAGGTAATGAGTTCTAGGGCTAAAGGAATTCAGGCAAACTCTAGATTCCTGTGTTACGAGGGACTAGATGTTCCCTAAGGTCTTTTCCAAACTCCACAGCCGCCACCAACCTATGAGCCTCCTGCTCCTGTTCCGGTAGCTCCCCCCTTGGCTCCCCCATTGCAGTCCTCGAGAAAGCTCAGCCCCACAGAACCCAAGAACTATGGCTCCTACAGCACCCAGGTAAAGGGGATGTGTGGGTAGGAGTTGGGAAGAAGGGCCCGCCCTGGGGTTCAGGACTCACATCTCTCTCTGCTCATACTGGGCAGGCTTCAGCTGCAGCAGCCACAGCTGAGCTGCTCAAGAAGCAGGAGGAGCTCAACCGGAAGGCAGAGGAGTTGGACCGGAGGGAGCGAGAGCTGCAGCATGCTGCCCTTGGGGGCACAGCTAGTAAGTGGACCCCTGGTACACCGGGGGAGGGCATCTGACAGTTGTGAAGACTCAAAAAAGGACCTAAGAACATGGGCACTGGAGCCAGATTGCTGAGTTTGAATTTGGGCGCTGTCGCTTACTAAGGGTGAGCTTAGGCAAGTTACTTAATCTCAAGTGCCTCAGTTTCCTCACCTGTAAAGTGAAAATAATGTTTGTACCTATTTGACAGGATTGTTGTGAGGGTTAAACAAGGTCATCTATACAAAGGGCTTGACACAGTGTTTAGAAGTTGTAAGTCATTATAAACACACACAACATTGTAAGTCAACTATACTTCAGTTTAAAAAAAAACCCACTATTAATGTTAGTTTTGCTACTTACCTTTGTCTCCTTGAACCCAGAATTGGAAATAGAAGAGAGGGCCTGAGAGTAGAAGGAAAGGGGGGTAATTTTTTGGCCTCTGTCTCACTTGTGGGGTCCTCCTGCTCTCTTTGTGCCTTACAGCTCGACAGAACAATTGGCCCCCTCTACCTTCTTTTTGCCCAGTTCAGCCCTGCTTTTTCCAGGACATCTCCATGGAGATTCCCCAAGAATTTCAGAAGACAGTATCCACTATGTACTACCTCTGGATGTGTGAGTAGTGAGACGCCTTTTTAAAGGAAGAGTACAAGTAGTAACTTGTATATCTTTTCTTCCCTGGAGCCCACTCACCTAGAACTAGACACTTCACCTTTCCTCAGCTTTTGAGTTTAAGGCTAATTTCTCCAGGATCTTCCAGTATTACTCCTTTTATAGTATTTAGAACTTACCCTTCAGCCTTCTGGGAAATGTATGTTCTTACCCTCTCCCCCTTTCCCTCATCCTCTGTTATAACTGTATACTAAATCCTTTAAATGTCTAAACAAAAGGGATCACATGTGATTGAGACGTGCTAGTTCTTTCTCCCCTGTTGAGTTGAGGGTCCTGTGAAGGCAGAAGGCTGCCGCCTTTTCCTTATTCTGCCACATCTGGTGAGGGTGGTGGGGTGGCTTCTGTGGGAGGAAGCTTTTACTGATCCATTGTCCTTTCCCTCCGACCCTCAGGCAGCACTCTGGCTCTTCTCCTGAATTTCCTTGCCTGCCTGGCCAGCTTCTGTGTGGAGACCAGCAATGGCTCAGGCTTTGGGCTCTCTATCCTCTGGATCCTCCTTTTCACTCCCTGCTCCTTTGTCTGCTGGTACCGCCCCATGTATAAGGCTTTCCGGTAAGAAGAGGAGGTGGGGATGATGGCGGGGAGGGGACTTGGATGGGTCCCATTTGGCTCCTCCAGCCCTCATTCTAATCCTACCCTTCCTATCCTTTCTCCTTGCAGGAGTGACAGTTCATTCAATTTCTTCGTTTTCTTCTTCATTTTCTTCGTTCAGGATGTGCTGTTTGTCCTCCAGGCCATTGGCATCCCAGGTTGGGGGTTCAGGTCTGTGAGGCTGCCATTTGCCTTCACTCCTTCCTCCTGCTCCTCTAGTCCAAGTCAGCACTGGATACCGACGTAGGAGTTGTTCAGAAAAAGGAAACGTGGTTTTTATCCTTGGCAGGTGCTAGTTTAAGAAACACAGGACATACTCCAGGATAGAGCACAGATGGAACCCTAGACAGGCATAGATTAGGGGAAAGATGGCTGCATATGGTCAATCTGAGAAGGCTTCCTGGAGAAGGCATATGTAACCAGTGGTTGAAGAAGAGGGAGAATCCTCAACAGAAAGGTCCGTTTGGCGTCAGGATGTCTGGAGGAGCTTGGAGAGCTAGAAGCCAGTGGTTCAGAAGCTGGGATTGAATCATGAATAGAACAGATGTAGTTTGGGTTTGTGGTGCATGGAAAGCTGCCAGACTGATTAGGGAAACGGCCCTTGGTGGAATGGGTGGGAATAGGGCATGTTTGCGACATGTGAAGAAGCTGGAAGGACAGAGACCCAGCTGTGAGAAGCCCCTCATCACTTCCATATACTTTCCCCTCCTAACAGTGGCTGGATCTCTGCTCTGGTGGTGCTGAAGACCAACACGGCTGTAGCTGTGCTCATGCTGCTGGTTGCCCTGTTCTTCACTGGCATTGCTGTGCTGGGAATTGTGATGCTAAAGCGGGTGAGGGGTTGTGTTGAAGGTGGGGCCAGGAGAGTGAGATCATATGTCCCTAGGGGCCTGAGTGGAACATTCGGGAGCAACTGGGGAGGGCCAAGCTGATGGATGGGTTCTCAGCTAATGGGCCTCTGGCGGGAGGTGGGTGTTCTGTGGGAGGAGTGTGTGTGTGTGTGTATGCTGGGAGGGAGCCAAGAAGAAAAAGCTAGAGCTGCAGGCTGGTGAGTGGTGGTGATGGTGTTAGATTGGAGCAGGCAACCGTGGCCGGAATATGCTGTAAAGTCTGTGCCTTCTCTACCTGCAGATCCACTCCTTGTATCGCCGCACAGGTGCCAGCTTTCAGAAGGCCCAACAAGAATTTGCTGCTGGTGTCTTCTCTAATCCTGCGGTCAGAACCGCAGCTGCCAATGCAGCCGCTGGGGCTGCTGAAAATGCCTTCCGGGCCCCGTGACCCCTGACTGGGATGCCCTGGCCCTGCCACTTGAGGGAGCTGACTTAGCCCCTATCCCTGAGGTCTCTGGGACTTGGTGAGATGTCACAGCTTGACGTCTCCGCTATAGTGCCCCCAATCCCACAGCCGTGACTGCTGAACCTGACTTACAGGTGTAGGGAGTCCCACTGTGACCCAGTCACTGCTTCCCTCCCATAAGGCCACACTGCTGCCACCCCTACACACCCCAACCCAGCTTCCCTCTGCTGTGCCAAGGCTGTTGCTTCGGTTATTTAAATAAAAAGAAAGTGGAACTGGAAATCCCCGTTTCTGGAGTTTTAATCGGAAGAGAAAGTGGAGGGGACTGGAGTGGAAGCAGAATGTGGACTTAAGAGGGAAGGTCGGGTCTGTCCTTAGTGCCGTTGGGGGCAGGGCAGCAGAGCCCGCTGGCTGGCGTAGGAAGAGGGAGGGAAGTCCACGGTTGGGCGTGGAATTGTGGATCTGCCAGGGAGCTCAGCTCCCCACCCCTCTCCATTAGTGAAAAAGACGCTGCCTCTGCTGGGTACTTAGCGGGGGCCCAGAGGCCTGAGAGGCTGGGCAGGGCTAAAGTGAGCGCCCAAATTGTTAGCCCGGACGGGGTCCGGGGAGAGGCGAGGACCCAAGCTGCTCACGGGATAGGCCGCGGCGGCCGGCTGACCCTACGGCCGGTTCCCGCCCTCCTCCTCCCACACAATCTTCTGCCGGGACTACAGCTCCCAGAGTGCACCGCGCGCCGGCCCTCGCGCCACGCCCCTCCTCCCGCACCATCCCATCCCCATCCCCCGCGTCCAGTCCCGGACCTGCTGCAGCCCGAGCTGGGCGAGCGGGAGCGTGGTGGGGAGGGGAGCGGGGCTGACGACCCAGGAGACGGAGCCGCCGCAGCCTCTCCCCACCAGGCGGCCTCGGATCCCACTGGACACTCTGAGGGCACACCGACCGCGCCTCTAGAGTCACCCCACGCCGATCCTCCCCTCTTCTCTAGACTTTTTTCCCATCCTTCTTGCCTTCACCCTTCCCACCCTTCCCTGGGTTCCGGACCGCCGCCCTCACTTCACTCCTGGACCGGCCCTTCTCGGCTCCCCTTTTCCCTAGGGAGATGCGATGAGCCGGTGCCCCCGCGTCCTCATCGCCGTCCCGGGCACGGTGCCCGTCCAGTGCCCGTGGTGGAGAGGGAGCACTCCGCGGCCCCTCCGTGACGCCCCTCCCTTGGGCGCCTCCTCAGCTGGAGTCCCTGGGCCATGCCCCAGGGGACTCAGGCAGGGGGTGGGCTCTAGAGCGAGAGGGGTGGAGAGGAGAAAGGACGGGGCCTTGGGCGCCTCTGAGATGCTCCCAAGCACCAGGGAGAGCCGAGCGAGGCGCAGACAACCGGGCGGCAGGCATGATGCCCTCGCCTAGTGACTCCAGCCGCTCGCTGACTAGCAGGCCCAGCACCCGGGGCCTTACCCACCTCCGCCTCCACAGACCCTGGCTGCAGGCCCTGCTCACCCTGGGGCTGGCTCAGGTGCTCCTGGGCATCCTGGTGGTCACCTTCAGCATGGTGGCCTCCTCCGTCACCACCACCGAGAGCGTCAAGAGGTCCTGCCCGTCTTGGGCTGGATTCTCGGTGAGTTGGGTGCACAGTTGTTGGGTGGGGGAGTATCCTTGGGCCCCACCCCTCCACACCAGCTGCCAGTCCAAATCCTGGCCTCTCCTGTCTCCTCGTCCTCTTCCTCTTTACAGAGCTGGGTGCACCCCGTGGTGAGGGGCTCACTCAGGTGCCTCCCCTGCCAGGCTGAGCCTGTGCTCACTCTGTCCCCAGCTGGCGTTTTCCGGGGTGGTTGGCATTGTGTCCTGGAAGCGGCCGTTCACTCTAGTGGTATGTGCTAGGGTCTGGTGCCCACTGGGAGGCAGGTGCCCAGCACCTGAGGGGGTGCCCATTTATGCCCTCGAGAAGGGAATTGGCTTTCCCGTTCACACTGGCCAGGCATAAATGTCTGTGAAGGAGGGTGGCTCCATCTTCAGTAGAGGCTACCCCTGGGATCCCAGCCCTAAGTCTGTGCCTTATTTCCTCCAGATCTCCTTCTTCTCCTTGCTTTCGGTGCTCTGTGTCATGCTCAGCATGGCTGGCTCTGTTCTCTCCTGTAAAAATGCTCAGCTGGCCCGAGACTTCCGAGAGTGCTCCTTGGTGAGATTTGAAGAGGGAGAGCCTGAGAGCACTGGTTGGGGGAGGTGTGCGGGACACCTGGGTTGGTCCTGTTTCAGGCTGCCTCATCCTTCCCACTCCCACTCAGGACGGAAAGGTCTGTGTGTGCTGCCCCCCTGTTCCTCTTCTCCGGCCCTGTCCAGAGTCAGGGCAGGAACTGAAACTTGCCCCTAACTCTACCTGTGATGAAGCCCGAGGGGCCCTCAAGGTGAGCATGCCCCCGCACCTCCACCATTCCTTCCTCTCCCACCATCCTCCTGGTTCTAACCCTTGTGTCCCCTCCTGAGGTCCTCACAGGCCTACAGTATGTGGGCTTTACCTAACCCCAGGCCCCTCTCACATCCCTCTTCCTCTTTCTCGCTTCCCCAGAACTTGCTCTTTAGTGTCTGTGGGCTCACCATTTGTGCCGCCATAATCTGTACCCTCTCTGCTATTGTCTGCTGCATCCAAATCTTCTCCCTGGACCTTGTGCACACGGTGAGCGGGGAGGGGTCAAGGCCCCGAAGATACGATGAGGGCAGGGGTGAGTGTGCTGGATCTGGGCTTGAGGGGCGATGGCTACAGTGCTGGCTTCTGAGCACCAAGGACTGTGGGTCACCTCTTTGGCATGTCTATTGTAGGGATGTTTGGGGGGATCCCAAAACATAGGGTGAGGAGGGGAATGACAGGGAGTAAGAAAAGTTTGTGATGCCAGTCTGGGGCATTGGAGAGTAGAACTAAAAGTTGGGAGGAGTCAAGAATGTCCTGGATGAGGGGTGGGAATAAGGGGTTGATGTTCTGGGAGGGACAGAGGACAGATAGCAATTCTGGGTGCAGAAGGGTCCATAAAGAGGAGGAATTTCTAGATGCGTAGGGCCAGAGCTGGAGGTCCTTCCTGGATGGGGGTGGGGCCAGAAAACATACATGAGACAGGAGTTTGGGAGCCAGGGAGCTGTATTCCCAGAAACCAGGCTTGCTGACCTGCTTACTCCTCAGCAGCTGGCCCCTGAGCGCTCAGTCTCAGGCCCTCTGGGGCCTCTGGGCTGTGCATCCTCGCCCCCAGCCCCACTCCTACACACCATGCTGGACTTGGAGGAATTTGTACCACCTGTGCCCCCACCACCCTACTATCCCCCAGAGTACACCTGCAGCTCAGAAACAGATGCACAGAGGTGAGGCCTGGCAGAATCCTGTTGGGGAAACTAAGGAAGGGGACTGGGGTTGCAGCTGGATTGGTGGGGAGGGCTCTTTGCAGAGTAGGAGTTTTCTTTCAGGCTTTAACTCTCTCCCTCATCCTGCCAGCATTACCTACAATGGCTCCATGGACAGCCCGGTGCCCTTGTACCCCACTGATTGCCCCCCTTCTTATGAGGCCGTCATGGGGCTACGAGGAGACAGCCAGGTGAGAGCAGGGCTTGGTGTGAGCTGGGGAGCCGGGTATAGAGCCTACAAAGCTGAGTGAGCTGCAGTCACTGGATAAAGATAATACTAGTTCTCGTGATCTATATAGTAAGAGAATATCCACTGTCATCTTTGATCTGCCCTCGAGCCTGGTGAGATGGGTGGGGCAAGACCTATTATTTCCATTTTACAGCTGTGGAAACTGAGGCCCATATAAGTGACGTGGACAAAGTGACAAAGCTGGCCTGGAATCTAGATCTCCAGAACTCTGTCCAGCGTATGGGGTGGCCATATCAGCCTGTATGGCTGGACCCTTGACCCCTGTGTCTTCTGCAGGCCACTCTGTTTGATCCTCAGCTTCACGATGGCTCCTGTATCTGCGAGCGAGTGGCCTCCATTGTTGATGGTGAGTAGAAAGTGGGGAGGGTGGACCAGGGCCGCGATGCCTGGGATTGCAGGGCTGGGTGGGGGCAAAGAGGGAGAGACGAGGCTGAGTTGGTTGAGGGACAGCGATGGCTGAGACTCCTTGGAATTCTGGACGTGCCTGTCTCCTTGGAGATAAAGCTGGAGGCAGGGTGGCCCCCTAGAGGCTGGGCCTGAGAAAAGAGGAACCACCTGGGCCTGGCCAGACTGGTGCTACCCAGCAGCCCCTGCCGTCCACAGTGTCCATGGACAGCGGGTCTCTGGTGCTGTCAGCTATCGGTGACCTCCCCGGGGGCTCCAGCCCGTCGGAGGACTCGTGCCTGCTGGAGCTGCAGGGCTCCGTACGCTCCGTTGACTACGTGCTCTTCCGCTCTATTCAGCGTAGCCGCGCCGGCTACTGCCTCAGCCTGGACTGTGGCCTCCGGGGCCCCTTTGAAGACAGCCCCCTGCCCCGGCGGCCCCCGAGGGCTGCCCGCTCCTATTCCTGCTCCGCCCCCGAGGCCCCACCCCCACTGGGTGCCCCCACAGCTGCCCGCAGCTGCCACCGGCTGGAGGGCTGGCCGCCCTGGGTGGGGCCCTGCTTCCCCGAGCTGAGGCGGCGGGTCCCCAGGGGAGGCAGCCGGCCAGCTGCGGCCCCTCCCCCGCGAGCCCCCGCTCGCCGCTTCAGCGACAGCTCAGGTTCCCTCACCCCACCGGGGCACCGGCCTCCTCACCCAGCTCCCCCACCACCGCTGCTGCTGCTGCCACGGTCCCACAGTGACCCGGGCATCACCACCTCCAGCGACACCGGTGAGCCCCCACCGCAAGGTCTGGGAGAGGGCCAACCTTTGGAGTTAGAGGGCCAGTGATGCCCGCTAGGATTTGGGACATTGTGGAGGTCCCTGAGGAGGAAAAAAAGGTGAAACTCCTGCAGTAGACACTTCTTAGGTCACCTTCTAGAAACACATCAATAGCCTAGTGCCTAAAAGTAAAGGATTTGGCTTTTGGAACCCAATCCCACAGCTCCCAGCTTGGGCTAGTTACCTCCCCTCTCCAAGCCTCAGTTTCTCACCTGTAAAATATGTATAGTAATAGTACCTCAACCACAGGAGAGATGCAGGTCAAATGCCTGGCACTGGCACAGAAGTGCTCACCATTACCATTATGGGCCAGGGAGGAGGCAGCAGTGAATGATAGCACCTTAGTCCCTGTCTTGGTGGATTGTATCATCTAGCTGCTGGTAGAGGTGGGCAGAGATGATGCCCCCTTGGTTGGGACTGGAGTGTGAGAGCTGCGCTTAAGTTCTCAGGAGGGCGGTGAGAGGAGTGGGCGTGTCTACTGAGCCCTCCCACTTAGTCCCTGTCTCCCTCTCCTTCCCAGCTGATTTCAGGGACCTTTATACCAAAGTGCTTGAGGAAGAAGCTGCTTCCGTTTCCTCTGCAGACACAGGTCAGCCCTGTGGTTGGTAGGGGAGTGCTGCCTGGCCTTCTTTGCACCTCCCATTCCACCTATTCTCCCTCTTTCTCTTTCCAGGGCTCTGCTCGGAAGCCTGCCTCTTCCGTCTAGCCCGCTGCCCTTCCCCCAAGTTGCTACGTGCTCGCTCAGCCGAGAAAAGGCGCCCTGTGCCCGCCTTCCGGAAGGTCCCCCTGCCCTCGGGCCCTGCACCTGCTCACTCCCTGGGGGACCTGAAGGGCAGCTGGCCAGGCCGGGGCTTGGTCACTCGTTTCCTCCAGATGTCCAGGAAGGCCCCGGACCCCAATGGGAATGGAGCCCATGGGCATAAGCAGGTAGTTATGGAAGCCAGGGAAGACACCCAGAAAAGCCTGGAGCTGCAGGTCAGGCCACCCTGATGCTCTCTCCTGTGGCCCCATCTAGGTGCCCCGGAGCCCGTGGGGCCGGCTAGGCCGAGAGAGCCTCCATCTTCGCAGCTGTGGTGACCTTAGCTCCGGCTCCTCCCTGAGGCGCCTCCTGTCTGCCCGGAGGCTGGAGCGTGGTACCCGCCCCCACAGCCTCAGCCTCAATGGGGGTAGCCGGGAGACTGGGCTCTGACCTGGGCATCCTGCCACACTGAACAGATCCAGATGAACGCTGGGGCCACAGGCACCAGCTAGTTGGGACCAGCACCCCCTTGCACTGGCTGACACAAAAAGAAACCTGCTGAACATCCCCAAAAGTATCCCTTTCCTTCCTACCTCTACGGGCTCCTGCTGCTTGCCTCTGCCCCTCTGGCCTGGGAGAGCTTCTGTCCTGTGCTGCATGGGTATTCAGGCTGTGGGGGAAGATGCCCCTGCTTAAAGTACTGGAGGAGGAAAAATAAAGTCCTGTTCCCTCAGCATGAGAGTAACTCTCACTGGTTCACCAGGGGCCCTGTGGCCAGGGCAAAGGCACGTCCCAGGTCTTTAAACATAGGGGGCTGTGTGCCTGTGCCGTAGGGTGGTGAGGCATGAAGAGTCAGAAAATCTGGGTGGCCTCTCAGCTCTGCCACCACTAGCTGCATGACTTTGGGCAAGTTATTTAACCTGAATTGCCTAATCCGTACAACATTGTGAGGACAAATGTTTGTAAAGCTCTTAACACACTAAGTAAGCCTTCAATAAATTTCAATTTTCCCTTCTCTTCTGGATCATTCTTTTTCACCAATGAAACCTGTTCTATCATTGCTCATATTTACAAAAACTCTCAAGACACTGGTATTTATATCCAGCTTCCACGTGGTATCTCTGCCCCTTTTCATAGGCAGACGTTTTCTCTCTTTCTTCCTTCCACTTCCTGAACATCCGTTCTCTCCAGGCCCACTCCCATCAGGCTCCTTCCCCTCCCTCTCCCCAGGCACTGCTCTTGACAAAGTTTTCAGTAACCAAAGTAACCCAGTGGCCATTTCTCTGCCTGCATTTCATTTGACCTCTAAGAAACAGATAATCAGCCTCTTTCCTCTTGAATTTTTCCGCTTTTTTGTCTTTGAAGACATCATGCTTTCCTGTTTTTCCTTCTGCTCTACCATGTTGGTATGATTTGCCAGCTTTCACACCTCTGTTGGACTGCTCAACACTGGAGGGCCCCAGGGCTCTCCCCTTGGCCTTCTCTTTTCTACCCCACTCTGTGATAGGTGGCCCTATCACGATACCTGGCTTTAAATGCCATCTATGTGTTGGTGGATAACACTCTTCTTGACCTCTCTATGAGCTCCAACCTCCAGTTTGACATCTCTGCTTGGATGTTTAATGGGTGTCTCAGACTCAGTGTGGACACAACTGAACTCTTGATTCCCACTCCCAGCACCTGTTCCTCTTCCAGTGTTCACATCTCAATAAGCAGCACCACCACTCAACCATATGCACAGTCCATAAGCTTGGGGATCACCCTGATTTCTTCTTTTCCCTCATTCAACACATCCAATCCTATTCTGAATTTCATCCATCTCTCATCAATTACCTAGCCCAAGTCACCACTACCCTCTCTCCCAGCCTTTGAATTAATCTATTTCCATTCTTCCTATAATCCACTCTCCACTCAGCAAAGTGATAAGAAACCATGTCACATTAAAGTTCTGCCCAAATCTAATGGCTTTCCATTGTATTTATTTATTTACTATTTCTTTGAAAATAATTTCACCTTTTTTGGGGGGTGGTAATTAGGGTTTGTTTTATTTTGGTGGAGGTACTGGGGATTGAACCCAGGACCTCGTGCATGCTGAGCATGCGCTCTACCACTGAGCTCTACCCTCCCCCTTTCCATGGCATTTAGAATAATCGCCAAACTCCTTATGAGACTGGTCAGGTATAACCTGATCCACTCTCTGCTCCAGCCGAAGTGCCTTGGGCCTTTGCACCAGCTAGCTCTTCACTAAAACATTGCGTCCTATAGCTGTTGCCTTTGCCTAATTCAGGTCTTAGTTCCAGTCTTACCTTGTTGAGCACTCCTCATTCTATTATGCCACCATGTTGTTCTGAATACTTATCACTATCTAAAATTATCTTGTTTTTGTTTGTCTGTGTCCTCCCATGGAACGCAGGCTCCACAGAGCAGGGACTTGTTCATTGCACTGGGTCTAACAGTAGGTCCTCAACAAACTCATTAAGTTACTAAAGGTAGAGTGAGGCCTTGTAAACAGCTTCGGGACCTACGATTTTGGAGATAACTGTGTGGCCCTACAGGAAAGGAAGAGGGTAGGGAGGGGCACTACCCATAGATGGCGTCAGGCTGCAAGGCTTCTTGAATAATTCACCACCATAACAACGCAGCCTCAGGAAGGGTTAGGGCGCGGCCTGCCAGAACGACAAGATGAGGTAGGAGGGAGTGGAGATGGGGTTCCCAACGGGGCAATTTCCGGGCACTGAATGTTCCCTATCCCGAGGCTCCCACAGGAGGAAGCTCAAGAATGCAACTCAGCTTCCGTGAGCTGGACTCATTGACGGAATTCAATCTACCCCCACCCATTAGGGTCGGCTCGCGAGTGCACACCGAGGCGCATGCGCGCCTTTCGCTTCCCGCGCCCTCTTTTCGCGTAGACCCCCGAATACGCTTGCGCCCCATTTGGGCTACAGCTGGTCCACGGAAACAGTCCGTCCCTAGCACGGCCAATAAGACGTGCAGAAAGCACCTGCGTCCCGCCTCCTGACGATTGGAAGCGTGGGGTGGGGGGTGTCTCCCTTCCCTAGCGAGGCTCCGCCCCGCCCCGCCCCGCCGGCCCTATGCGTCTCGCGGCTGCGCGTGGTGGGGCTGCAAGCCTATCTCTGGCGCCGGCCCTGCTGAGCTTCCTTGTCTCACTCCGTCCACCCAGCTTTGCTGGTTGCGCTAGGATTTCCCTTTGCCACCTGTTGGGGCTGCTGTTTCGCTTCGCCGACGGTAGGCGTAATGGGTTTTGCACCGTTTGGATCTTAACGCTCCCTTCCCTGCGTTTGCACCTCACCTTTTTATCATCATTGTTATTATTAATTGTAGGGATGGTCATATTTTACTAATGAAGAAGAGGGGAAAAAAGTCTTTAAATCATCTCTACCCACTTGCTTTTTTGAGGGGTGGAGTGGAAGAAGGTCTATATAATTTTATCAGTCATCTGACAGATGTTCAGTGAGCACGAGACAGGTGCCAGGTGCTATAACTGATATTAAGTCGTTTGTACAATTAATTGCAACGGTAATAAGAGCTACAAAGGAAATGTAAGGACTGTGATCTTGTGTTACAGGAGTGGTGGGTGTCTGTGTGAAGGGGAAGAATTTCTTAGAGAAAATGACATATGAGCTGAATTCTGAAAGAAAGATGAATAGGCATTAACTAGGCTAAGTGGAGGTGAAGAGTGATGCATACTAAAGGAAGAACCTTTGTGAAGATTCTAGGGCAGAAAGAATGTAGAACAAGGGGCCAGGCCATGGCAGACTGCAGTTGGCAGCTGGTTTCCCTGCCTTGGCACTTACCTCTTAGTCTGATTTCTACACAGCAGCCAAAGTGATCTTTTAAAAATGTAAATCTCATGTTGCCACTTCCCTGGACCAAACTCTCCAGTGAATTTCCATCTTAGAACAAAATTCAGACTCCCTACTGTGGCCACCAAGGCTCTGCAGAATCTGACCCCCAACCTTTTTCTCCAAACACTTCTTACCACTGTCCCTTGCCCCTCACTCGCTCTGTCCAGCACTCCCTACCCCTTTATTTTGCTTCCTAGTTCTCATGGCCACCTGAAATTATGTTTTGTCTGCCACACCCACTAGAACATAACTCCCTAGAGCAGCTTATTCATTACTGTAGTCCCAGGATCTAGAACAGTGTCTGGCACATAATAGATGCCCAATTATTATTTGTCGAATGTGTGAATTGGGGAGCACATAGCAGGGGTACCCAGCTCATTCAAAGGTGTCAGGAAAATGGTAGTGATGGCAGGGACATTAAGGCTGAGGACTTGATGAAAAAGTGTTTTGGTTTTTTTTTTTGAGGGGGGAGGTAATTATGTTTACTTATTTATTTATTCTTAGAGGAGGTACTGGGGATTGAACCCAGGACCTCATGTATGCTAAGCATGTGCTCTAGCGCTTGAGCTATATCCTCCCCCCAAGAGTAGTTATTCTTTCCAAGAAAGGGGAAAAGGAAAATATCATAGCAGAGGGGAGAGCAGAGGCAAGATGGAGTGTGGTCTATTAGAGAAAATGTGCTTGGAGCATATGGTCCAAGTGGAGAGGTGAGAAATGAGGCTGGAACAAAGATGCCAGGTCCCATAAGCCCTCTTAAAAGGCAGTGTGGCACCACTGAAGGATTTTAGAAGGGAGAGTGGTAGCTTCAGCATTTTTATTTTAGTTTAGTTCTTCTTGGAGAATGGATTGGAGGAGGGTAGGAGGCCAAGTGATAGATGTTTCAATAGTTTAGAAGAGAAATGCTGAGAAGAAGGGTTCAGGGAGAGGACAGAGTCAAGGATGAGCCCTAGGTTCTGGGGGGAAGTGGTGCTAATCATGGGGAAAGAGATCACAGGAGAAAGAGTGAGTTTGGCTGGAAGAGATGATGCTCTCATGATGGTCCAGCTGAAATATCTGTGAGACACCTGGAGGCAGTTCTGGAGGGCAGAGTCATATCACAAGAGTCCATCCCAGGAGAAGGATCGGGATTGGAGGTGGAAATTTTGGAACCAAAAGCAACTAGAAGATAATCAAAGCTGTGGGTTGTCTCTGTAGAGAGAATATGATGGATTAGAAGGCCCAGGACAGAACCCTGAGGAACAGACAGAAAGAGGAGGCGAGGAGGGAGGGTATAGCTTAGTGGTAGAGCACATGATTAGCATGTACAAAGTCCTGGGTTTAATTCCCAGGTCAGTACCTCCATTAAAAAATAATAATAAACAAATACATCTAATTACGCCCCCCCCCCAAAAAAAAGAGGAGGCAAAACCTGTAAAAGACAAGGAACAGCCAAAGAAGTGGGAGGACATCCAAACCAGCAGAGTGTGGCATCATAAGAACAAGAGAGTGCTTCTGGAAGGGACCATGTGTCAACTGAGGTAAAAAGTCAAGTCAAAGAAGGGCTGAGCAGTACCCTTTGGACTTAGCAACAGAGGGCTTGTTAGTGACCTTGGCAAGAGCAAATCTGGAGCAGAAAGGGTCCAGAGTCAGTCCGTGGAGTGTAGGAAGTGCAAGAGAGAAGACTCATCAGGTGTAGCACCTCTTTCCAGAGGGTTGGCTAGAAGTAATATTACACGCTTTGTTGCATTAAGTCCTCGTAACAACCCTTGAGGCAAGAGTTTTGGAGACAAGGAAACTGAAACTCCGAGAAGTCAAGTAACTTCCCAATATCCCAGTTCTAGTCAATAATGACACAAGGATTTCAATCCTGTATAGCCACTCCTGTGGCTATGCTGAAATTCCTTCCAAGTTGCCTCTTCTTGTTTTGCCCCCTTTTTAAATTTTAATTGACGTATAGTTGATTTACAAAGTTGTGTTAGTTTCTGGTGTACAGCATAGGAATCAGTTTATATATATTCTTTTTCATTATAGGTTATTGCAAGATATTGAATATATTTTTCTGTGCTATACAGCAGGACCTTGTTTTTATCTATTTTATGTATAGTAGTTAGTATCTGCAAATCCCAAACTCCTAATTTATCCCTTTCCCCTCTTCCCCCTTTGGTAACCATGTTTATTTTCTATGTCTATAAATCTGTTTCTGTTTTGCAAATAGGTTCATTTATGTCATTTTTTAAGATTCCACATATAAGTTTATTATATGATGTTTATCTTTCTCTTTCTGACTTACTTCCCTTGGTATGATAATCTCTAGGTCCATCCATGTTGCTGCAAATGGCATTATTTCATCCTTTTTATGACTGAGTAGTATTCCATTGTATATGAACACCACAACTTCTTTATTCAGGCATCTGTCAGTGGACATTTAGGTTGTTTCCCGGTCTTGGCTATTGTAAATAGTGCTGCTATGAACACTGGGGTGCATGTATCTTTTTGAATTAGAGTTTTATCCAGATACCATATTGCCTCTTCTTGAGAGGACAAGAGAGAAATGGCGTCAGCCCAAGGGAGCAAGGGTGGAGGTAGAGGTCTTGAACAGAAGACTCCTTCAACTGTACCTGGAGGGAAGAAAAAAAGGCTGAGTAACAGTAATAGTAGTAATTCCAACCATCTATATGGAAGTTGACAGTTCACTAGGAACACCTTCACAGGCATTTTGATTTTCAGTGAGCCTCATCACAGCCCCTCATGGAAGCTCAGAACAGCAAGGAATGAGCGAGCAGGCTCACAGGTGTTCAGTATTTGGATCCATACTTCCTGTTGCCTCAACTAAATCCCCTCCATTAGGTCTCACTCTAATAGTCCTGTTCAGAGTGAACCTCATTCTTCCTGAAGTTCACTACTACTTTGCTTCAAACCAGGGAGACCAAGGACAGTGTCTGAAACCCTGACAAGCAGGGCCTTGAATAGCAGGGTGTGGTTGGTAATTTAACCTGCTTGTTCATTCAGCAAACATTGAGCCCCAATTCTATGCTCGCCTCTGGGTGAAGAGTTTTGAGGTTTCAGAGAAATAGGAATCATGAAATTTGCCCTGTGACCATTTATAACCTTACGGAAGACTAAAAATACACTGCTGAAATATCTGGGGGGCTGTATGACATGATGGCTAAGAGCTTGCTTGGGCTTCAGAGTGAGACAGAGCTGGATTTTGACTTGACTCTGCCACTTAACTTCTCTAAGTCAGCTTTCTTGTCTGTAACATGGAGTTGTCAGGCTAATGGCTGTAATAAATACTCATGAAAGACAGGCTATTTGGTACCTTGAGAAAAATTATAGGAGTGCACATGAGGTACAAAATTTTCCACCTGCACTGGGCTTTACAGGTATGCTGTGGTTATTGTTTAAGAGCTGGCTAATCCAATCAACTTTATTGTTGATAATCATATATATATATATATATATATATATATATATATATATATATATACACACACACATATATATATCAAATCATCACATTGTACACCTTAAACTTACACAGTATTATGTCAGTTATATCTCAATAAAGCTGAAAAAAAGTTGGTTAATCAGATTAATCCAGGGGTGAAGCCACACCCTAGTGATTAAGGGGCAGAAGGGTCTCATTGGAGAAAGAAGTCACTTGGTGTCAATAATCAAGAGTGATCTATCTTCTGATTGAAAACCAGAGCTGAAAGGGAAGGTTCTAGGTGACTGGTGAGGTTAATCCATTCGTTTGTCTCTAAGTATTTTTTGAGCACCTGCTCTGCTGTGCCTGGAATGAGAAAGTGTTTCTCTTTGACTTGACTTGACCATGCAGTTGACTGTGGGACCGGAAGGGGGCGCCCTCCTTGGGGAGTTGGTCTGAGGCTTAAAGAGCAAACAAAGAGCCTCTGACATGGTACTTGCCAGGCTCCAGGTCTGGAATTTGCCATCAGAGCCAAACCTATAGCCTGTCACTGGGCTGGCCGAAATGGGATCAGAACCCCTGTGCTGGGTCAGCCAAACTATTTTTGTACTTCTGCTTTTTGCTTATATTTATTGCCCAGTTGTCCTTAGATGTTTAGCTAAGCCTTTTAAAAGTGCTGTGCAAAAGGGACCTAGGAACACATTTGTGGCCACCTAGTATGCCCCTAGTGGTTACTGTAGGGAGGCCTGAGTTGACTCCCCTAGGGCAGTGGTTCTCAGTCGCCCCCTAGGGGGCATTTTGAAAACTTGTCTTTAGTGGAGACCACAATTAGAGGGTGCTTTGAGGATTTAGTGGGAGGACAGGAAAGGTGGACCACCTATATAACATGCAGGACACTCCTGTACAAGGAAGAATTGCCTCTCATTCTACTTGACTTTGGAATGTTCTGCTCAACAACACATGCAAATATGAAATCAAATATAAGTCAGCAGGACTTTATTATATAATAATGCAGAAAATTTTTATGAGGTTTTAACAGCCAGCTATTGGGGGACACAGCGGGCCAGTGTCATGGGTTGTAAAAGAATTTACCAAAAAAAAAAAAAGAAAGAAAATAGAAAAGGAGTTTATTAGGTTACGCTGCTATAGACAATAGTGGCCACACAGAAGAGAGGTGCCTGTGGACACTGAGTTGCTGAGGTATTTTATTGGGGAGGGTTACATCAGGTGCCGCACAAGTTTTGATTTGTTGCGGTGAGGTAAGAAGTTTAGGGTCAGTGAAGTGCAGTGGGATATGACTCTGATAAGGTGGAGACGTGGGCTGAGATGAACCAGCCTGATCTATTATGAGATTAGGCATTACCTAGGGTTATTAGTTTGTTAGGGCAAACACGCCCGGTGAAGACTGTACTTTATCTGTTGAGAGATCGAAGGCAGACATCTGAGAACCCAGAAATAGGGGTCATTGGACTGTGAAGCATGCCATTTGGCCCCACACCAATAATTTAGGAAAAGATCATTATGGAGAAGGGAACTTAAATAAAATAATTGTCTTGAAATTATTGCATCTGTCTACTCAGTGTATTAGCCCACTTCCAACTACGTAATATATTTAGTTGAAAAGAGTATCAATGCAGTAGTGTACCTACAAAAGCAATGAACCAGTTGCAGTGGTTACCGAAGAAAAGTTCATGTGCCAGGGGCACAGTGAGGCAAAACAAATTGGAGTTTGGAGCAGAAAAAGATTTCTTGTAAGGCCAAGCAACAGTAGGTGGCTTGTGCTCAAAAAACCTAAACTCTGATGGTTTTCTGGGAGTTTTAATGGCAAAATTGTAGGTGAAGGCTACAGAGTACGTGACTTCTGATTGGCTGGTGGTGAGGTAACAGGGCGGGGCTCCAGGAATCTTGTGCTCCACCTGAAGTTAACATCCTCCACCCAGGTGGGGGGCCTTAGTTCCTGCAGAAGAACTCGAAGATATTGTTATGTATATTCCTTGAGGAGGAACCAGGATCCTGCCGCAAGGCTGTGCTATTGTTGCTTTGAATGTTCCTCCTTGTCTCTGCATCCTCCTTTCTCTAATTAGCAACTGTTTGAATCTGCCCTTTGGAACTCAGGGAGGGTCAAGGAGGCTAAATGAAGCCTATCTCCTACTAACAAGAAATAGGGGACATGGAAAGGATTTGTACCAAGGAGGACCCTGTTGTCCCAGAATTGGCCTCTGTACTCTGATAGCCGAATTGGGAGTCAGAGGCAGAGTTTTGGGAGGATAGAAAAAAACAGCTTTATTACTTTGCCAGGCAAAGGGAGTCATAGCAGGTTAATACCTTAAAGACTGTGAGCCCATCATGAGGTTGGTGAGGCTTCATAGAAAAGGTGATAATAATCAGGGTGTTTTTACAGGGTGCTACATTCCTCTTAACCTCAAAGAATCTTCAAGAGGAACTGTCTGTCCATTCTTTTGAGATTATCAGCCTGTTATCTCCTTCCTGGAGCACAGCCTCTGGGTTAAAGTTATTAGCAGTAAAGAATGAATCAGCAAGTAGTTTTTGCGTCAGGGAAGTCAGTTCGTTAGATATCACAAATATGTAATAAATTTTTTTGACTAGCTTCACTGAGGTAATTTACATACTATAAAAGTTTCTCCTTTTAGGTGTACAGCTCAATGATTTTGAGTAAATTTACAGAGTTGTGCAACAGTTCATCTCCATTCCCACTCCAGCCCCAGGCAAGCACTAATCTATTTTCTGTTTCTGTAGATTTGGCTATTCTAGAATTTCTTATAAATAGAATCATACAGTATGTGATCTTTTGTATTTGGCTTCTTTCGGTTAGCATCATGTTTTTGAGGTACATTCATGTTGTAGCATATATCAGTATTTTTTCCTTTTTATTGCTGAATAGTATTTCATTTAATGAAATGCCATAATTTGTTTATTCACTCACCAATTAATGGACATTTGGTTTTTTTCCATAAGTAACGCTGCTATAAACATTCATGTGCAAATCTTTGTGTGGACAAATGTTTTTATTTCTCTTATGTAGCTACCTGGAGTGGAACTGCTGGGTTGTATGGGCTCTCTGTGTTTAACATTTTGAGAAACTACCAAACTGTTTCTAAAGTGGCTGTGATGTAGGAAAAATTAATGTGGGGCGAGAGGAAGACCATACCCCAGGTCTCGGTGGAGCCCCTAGGGACATGGGCCGCCAGATGTGGGTCCTTTGCTTCATGCAGGAAAGAACTGAAGAGTGAGCCACAGTTGAGTAAAGGTAGATTTATTTAGAGAGATACATAGGCTGTTTCAGAAGGCAAGAGAAAAGCCACCAGGTGTGGAGGTTGAAGTAAAAGTAGACACACAATCCATGGACAGAGTGCGGGTCGTCTCTGAAGAGGAGGGAGCGAGAGAGGCAGCCACAAGGCGCAGTGTTGCCAGTTTCTATGGGCTCGGTAGCTTCACATGCCTACAAGTGGAAAGACTATTCCAACTACCCTGGGGAAGGGGCTGAGATTTCCTGGAATTGGGCCACTGCCCACTCTTTGACCTTTTGTAGTTAGCATTGGGACTGTCATGGCACCTGTAGGCATGCTATTTATTATGCTAATATGTTGCAATGAACGAATAATGAAGCTCAAGATCTCCTAGAAGTCAAACCTCCAGCTATCTTAATCCTCAGTGCCTACTGGGAGTTGAATCTTCCACCATTTTGATGTTAATTGCTGTCATTCCTTGAATAGCTGTGCCCTGCCCGCTTCCCTCCTGTCTCAGCTGCACCATTTTACATACCCACCAGTAACATATGAACATTCCAATTTCTCCACATCCTTCCCAACACTTGTTATTGCCTGTCTTTTTGATTGTAGCTGTCCTAGTGCCTATGAGGTGATGTCTCATAGTAGTTTTAGTTTGCATTTCCTAAATGACTAAAATTGTCAAGCATCTTTTCATGTGTTTGTTGGCCATTTGTATATTATCTTTAGAGAAATATCTATTTAAATCCTTTGCCCATTTTTTCAGGGGGAGAGGTAAATAGGTTTTTTGTTTTGTTTTGTTTTCAGAGGAGGTCCTGGGGATTGAACCCAGGACCTCATGCATGCTAAGCATGTGCTCAGCCACTTGAGCTATACCCTCCACTCTTGCCCATTTTTTAATTGGGTTATCTTTTTATTATTAAGGTGTAAGAGTTCTTTATATATTTTGGATACTTGGCCCTTATCAGAGATATAATTTGAAAATATTTTATCCCATTCTGTGGGTTGTCTTTTCACTTTCTTGATGGCATCCTTTGAAACAGAAACATTTTTCATCTGGATGAAGTCCAGTTTATCTTTTTTTTCTTCTGTCATTGGTGTTTTGGAATCATAAATAAGAAACCTTTGTCTAATGAGATTCTGGACTTAAGCTATAATAAGGATACTTTGGGGGACCTTGGGAGGAAGTTAAGAGTATTTACATGTGGGAAGGACATGACTTATTGAGGCCAGAGGGCAGACTATGGTAGACTGCCTCCTGGATGACCCCAAAATGATCCCCACCTCCTGGTGTTCACACCTCTGTTTAGCCCCCCCGCCAACGCCAACTGTATAGGGAAGCCCTATGTAACCAAACAACAGAGTATGTAAAAATGATGATCTGTGACTCCTGAGGCTAGGACATTGTGGCTTCTGCCTTATTTCTCTTAGATCACTCACTGTAGAAGAATCCAACCACCATGTTGTGAGGACCTTCAAGCAGCCCTCTGAATAATTCCACATGGTAGGGAACTGAGGCCTTCTTTCAACAGCCAGCCCCAGTCCACCACCTATGTAAGTGGCTTTACTTGGAAGCAGAACCTCAGTCCAGTCAAGCCTGCTACAGATAACAGCAGCCCTGACCAAGATCTTGGCTACAATCTTTAGAGAAACCTCAAATCTGAACCATCCAGATAAGCCACTCCTGAATTCTTTACCCTCAGAAGCAATGTGAGATAATAAATATTTACTGTTGCTTAAAACAAAAGAAAAAGAAAGGGAAAGGTATAGCTCAAGTGGTAGAGCACACGCTTAGCATGTGTGCAGTCCTGGGCTCAATCCCCAGTACTTCCTCCAAATATAAAATAAATAAATAAAACTAATTACCTCCCCCTCAAAACAAAAAACAAAAAAATTACATTAAAAAAAGAAAGAAAGAAAAAGAAACCATTGGCGAATTCTCCTGTGCCTTCTTCTGAGAATTTTAGTTTCAGCTCTTACATTTAAGTCTATGATCCATCTTGCTCTAATTTTTTATTCTGGAGGAAGATAAGGGTCTAAGTTTATCTTTTTGCATGTAATATCCAGTTGTCTCAGCATCATTTATTGAAAAGACTGTACTTTTCCTTACTGAATTGCCAAGGCTTAGAATCAAATAGTAAATTTGTGGACTCGTGTGGAATGCACTGAATCTTATTCATAAAGATTGGCTTTTATGCACTTTGATTTATCATATATTTTATGGCTTTGCAGCACAATGCTAATTACATATTGTGAAAATGACATAGGGTGAAAATTACATGTTGAAATTATTTACTAATTCATGGGCTATTTTTGCTTCTGTTAAATCCTAATTTATAACATTTAGCTTAGTACAGATCTGACCACATTCTGTCTTGTAGGTAATGAAAGAGTAGAAAACTAACAAGATGGCTGCTGCATTGTTCAGGTTTGTAATTCTGGCTAAACTGATCTTGTGACTAACATGCTCGCCTCCCTGGGCATTCTTTCCTTACAACTTATTCTTTTACCCTAGAGGTCTTGAAAGGTCATAGACTGAACCTCAGGAAAATGGGCAAGCCCTCCTAAATTCCCTGATTGTTATCACTCTCCTGTTTCCATTTTTGTATAAAATCCCAAAACCTTTACCCCGAGGCAGGTTCACAGTCTCTAAGGCATTAGCCTGCTGTGACTTCCTTTGCCTGGCAAAGCAATAAAGCTGTTCTTTTTTAATCCTCCCACAACTCTGCCTCCAACTCTCAATTCCGCTATGGGGGTATAGAGGCTGATTTTTCAGCAACAGTAATGATGCCTAAGCATTTACTTATTGAAAAACAGATTTTACCATAAAAATAATTTTCTTTGTATTCTAATTAAGGCAACTATATTGATTCTTTTAAATTTTGTATGTAAGTAAGTCATATTATCTATATGTCCATTTCAGGATAATAAAGAGTATGTTAGGAAACACTTTATGAAAGGGGGTGCTTGGGCTGTTGGGCTGAGATCTCCCAGGATGGGGAGAGTGAAGCTCAGGAACAGAGGCCAGCCTGCCCCTCCCCAACTGAAAATCAATCAATATGGCCTGGGAGTCCTGGATTATTTTACATTCTTGACATGGTATACCCCACCCAATGCCTTTGAAGAACACAGATCCAGAAATGTTGCCATGTAGCCAGCACTTTAGAAGCCAATTTAGACTTCATTTTGGGCAGGTAGAACACTGCATAAAAAACACAGGATGGGGGAGGGTATAGCTCAGTGGTAGAGTGCATGCTTAGCATGCGCGAGGTCCTAGGTTTGATCCCCAGTACCTCTATTAGAAAAACAAATTTTAAAAAATCTAATTGCCTGCCCCCCACAAAAGGACGATTTTAAAACAATACAAAGCGAATACTGACTAAGACCAACTTAGAAGCTTTTGAAAATAACCAGCCGCTAGCATAGCATTTGGCACACCAGAGGCACTCATCAAATGTGTGATGTGTGTCATAGGATTCTGGATACAATCCAGGTTCCACCACTGAGTAGACAAGAGACTTTGGACAATTTAATGGCCTTTTAGAGTCTTAGTTTCCTCATCTGTAAAATGGGAAAGATATTAGTATCTTCCTTGTGAGAATGAAATGAGACAATGAACACAAAGTAGCATAGATTAAGTATTGAAAATATTAGCCCTTATTATAATCTACTTCATTTAGAAAATAAAATATAAAAGCCTAGATGGCAAATCACATTGTGAGAGAAGAAGCAGGAGGCTCACAAACTCCGTGCCTGCAGATGGAAACAGGAGGGGAGTGGGGCTCTAAAGCCAACAGAGCAGGTTGGGGCAAATGTAGTATGTACTTAATAAATATTTGTGGAATGAATGAACTAGAGGGAAGTAAGGTACTAGATATCACCTGCCCTCCTCCTGAGACCAAGCCCTGAGCAACATTTCCTGGAAAAACAGGAAGTCTGGATGGGGCAGATTCTGGCTTCATGATGATGGTTCAATTCGATTCAATTTGGCACCTACCCACTCTGTGTCAGGCCTTCTACTTAGCATGAGTAAGACATTCCTTCGTACTCCAACCTCCCCGCCATAAACAAACACAGCCCAACCTTGTCGTGGGTCCAAACTGGAAGAGAAAAGGTAAAATTGTCATGCAGATGACATGATACTATATAGAGAGAACCCTAAAGACTCCACACAAAAACTATTAGAGCTGATAAATGAATTCAGCAAGGTAGCAGGATATAAGATTAACATATAGAAATCTCTTGCATTTCTTTACACTAACAATGAAATATCAGAAAAGGAAAGCAAAAAAAAAAAAACCCTTTTAAAATTGCATCAAGGAGAGACGGTATAGCTCAGTGGTAGAGTGCATGCCTAGCATGCACAAGGTCCTGGGTTCAATCCCCAGTACCTCCATTTAAATAAATAAATAAACAAACCTAATTACCTTCCCCCCAATTGTTTTTAAAAAATTAAAAATTAAAAAAAAAATCACATCAAAAAAATAAAATACTTAGAATAAACTTGACCAAGGAGATGAAAGACTTACATGCTAAGAACTTAAAACATTAATAAAGGAAATTAAAAATAACTTAAAGAAATGGAAAGATATTCCATGCTCTTGGATTGGAAAAATTAATACTGTTAAAATGGTTATTACCCAAAGCAATCTACTGATTTAATGTGACCCCTATCAAATTACCCAGGACATTTTTTACAGCACTAGAACAAATAATCCTAAAATTTATATGGAATCACAAAAGACCCAGAATTGCCAAAGCCATACAGAAGAAAAAGAATGAAGCTAGAGGCATAACCCTCCCAGACTTCAGACAATTTTACAAAGCTATGGTAATCAAAATAGCATGGTATTGGCACAAACAGACATGTGGATCAACGAGACAGAACAGAGGGCCAAGAAATAAACCCACACACCTACAGTCTATTACTCTTTGACAAAGGAGGCAAGAATATACAATGGGGAAAACACAATCTCTTTGGGAAGTAGTGTTGGGAAAGCTGGACAGCTGCATGTAAGTCAGTGAAGATAGAACACTCCCTCACACCATACACAAAAATAAACTCAAAGTGGTTTAAAGGCTTAAACATAAGACAGGACACCATAAAACTAGAAGAGAACATAGACAAAACATTCTCAGGCATAAATTGTAGCAATGTTCTCCTGGTCAGTCTCCCAAGGCCTTAGAAATAAAAACAAAAATAAACAAATAGGACCTAATTAAACTTACAGGCTTTTGCACAGCAACATAACATAAACGAAAGGAAAAGACAACCTATGGACTGGGAGAAAGTATTTGCAAATTATGCGACTGACATGGGCTTGACTTCCAGAGTATACAAACAGCTCATACAACTCAATAATAAAAAAACAAACAGCCCAATCAAAAAATGGGCAGAAGACCTACAAAGGCATTTCTCCAAAGAAGACATCCAGATAGCCAATAGGCACATGAAAAAATATTCATAAAATATTGCTAATTATTAGAGAAATGCAAATCAAAACTACAATGAGGGTCACCTCACCCCAGTCAGAATGTCCATCATTAAAAAATCTACAAACAGTAAGTACTGGAGAGGGTGTGTGGAAAAGGGAACCCTCCAACACTGTTGGTGGGAATGTAATTTGGTGCAGCCATTATGGAAAACAGCATGGAGATTCCTTAAGACACTAAAAATAGACTTACCATATGATCCAGCAACCCCAAGCCTGGGCATATATCCAGAGAAAAGTCTAATTTGGAAAGATACATGCACCCCGGTGTTCATAGCAGCACTGTTTACAATAGCCAAGACCTGGAAACAACCTAAATGTCCATCAACAGATGATTTAGATAAAGATATGGTGTATATATACAATGGAACTACCAGCTATAAAAAAGAATGAAATAATGCCATTTGCGGCAACATGGATGGACCTAGAGATTATCATACTTAGAGAAGTAAGTCAGACAAAGACAAATATCATATGATATCACTTATATGTGGAATCTAAAAATAGGAACGTATTTACAAAACAGGAATAGACTCACAGACATAGGAAACAAACTTACAATTACCAAAGGGGGAAGACTGGGGGTGCAGAGCATAAATTAGGAGTTTGGGATTAGCAGATACAAACTACTATATAGAAAATAGATAAACAACAGGGTCCTACTGTGTAGCACAGGGAACTATATTCAATATCTTTTAATAATCTATAATGAAAAAGAATTTGAAAAAGAATATATATATGTATAACTGAATCCCTATGCTGTACACCAGAAACTAGCACAACATTGTAAATCAAATATACTTCAATTTAAAAAAAAAAAGACAAACATGCAGTTCTCAAGTGTCTACTATGTACCAGGCGCTGTGCTTACCTCACTGATTTCAGTAATGACCTTGTGACGTGGTGGCATTGCATCCATTTTACAGATGAAGAAATAGGCTCAGGGAGCTGGAGTCAGTCAGGTCATAATTGTGTATGTCACTTCCAATAAATCATATGTGATGTGGCCATGAGGCAACACCATGCAGAACCCCCTTCTCACTCACATCTGCTGAGGATACAGCATTGTACAACACTTTACAGTCTCTGAACTGCTTTACATAACCTCCTTGTCCTGTGAGAAAGGAAAAACAGTTCCTTCTCATCTGCATCTGATGATGAAACAAGGGAGGTCTCAAGAGGCACCATCCTTCTGCCCAGGGCTCATCCTTCCTGCACTTCGCTGATTAATTCTCCCTTCCCCTTCTCTTCCGAGAAGCCTTCCAGGATAATCCCACCATAAAGGGTCCCTCCGTGCACATCTGCTACCATTTTTGTCTTTATCTGTAACCGTCTGTGCGTCTGACTTCCCTGCCTTATGAGCCTCTTTGGGGCAAAGACTGTCTTAATCATCTCTTAGTATTTTGTCCTCAGTATTTGGCACACTGAACTTCTTTTATCAATATCACCTTTATTAGCATTGCTTTAACATTTTTTCCCAAGAAAGTTTTGTGCCTGCTGTGGTTGCCATCCTCTGGGATTTAGGAGCCTCTGCCCAACCCTCCATTCAGATCTTTCATCTCGATTCTTCCTAAGGTTGTCATCCATACATGCCTTCCGGAATTTCATAGGGTATATAATCACCAATAGCCTGGGGGAAGCCAGTCGCCCTTTACAAGTATGGTTGCAGTTGCCTCACTTCCTGTGTCATGTGACTCGCCCATAGTTATCACATGATCCATCCACCCCATTATGCCGGAATTAACGCGTAGGGCTAATCTGGTGCGTATAGCTACCGCAGGTGCCTCCAAACCTGCTTTTATTTAGTTGATCCTGTATCCCTCCGAAATTTGGAACCGTGCAGTCTTCCCATCTGGTGATGGAGCTTTCAAGTCCTTCCAGAGAGGTGAGTGGGCCGCGGCTCCCAGTTGGTCTTGTCATGCTATTTCTGGAATCCTAGCCATTCAGGCTCTGGAATTCAATGAATGACAGACTCTCCTTGAACCCAGGCCATCTCGGCTCTATGATGAAGGGACAGATGGAAGGAAAGAGGGGTTAAAGGAGAAATAGGTGGGAAGAGGTGTGGAGGAGGGTGCTGGTTGGGGTGGGCAAAGAGCTGTCACTAGCAGAGGGCTTGGAGGGAGGGCTGGACCTCTGTGTCTGTGGGTTTTGGTCCATTCTGTTAAAGGTGGGAGACTCAGCTGGGTGCCCACAGGGAGCCCAGACCTGCCCAGGAGAGTAGATGAGGGGTGGAGAGGGGCTTGCCTTCCAGTCACTCCTCATTCTGTTCTCAGGGGCGTCCGAAGTGCCAGGGCAGAGTGGGCATCATGGCTGTCTGCCTCATGGGATTGCTTCTATTTCAGGCAGTATCGTGGGCCTCAGGTAAGTCAAGGAGGAAGGAAGGAGCCCCGAGGCCCCCTTCTGCCTTATGGTCCTTTGATAGTCTTTGGAGTACTGGTGGTGGATTTCAGTAGATGCTCAATAAACCGTTTTGAGTGACTGAGATCACCTGTAGAGTAGGGGTACAGCAAAGGGATTTTTGAAACCACTGTTCAGTCTTTCCTTCCAACTAGTGTGTCCCTTCTCCCCCTCTTCACCCTCCAGCCCTTGCCTCTCTTGTGCTCCCTCCCTCCCAGGTGCCCGCCCCTGCATCCCTAAAAGCTTTGGCTACAGCTCAGTGGTCTGTGTTTGCAATGCCACATACTGTGATTCTCTTGACCCCCTGACCCTGCCTGACCCTGGCACCTTCAGCCGCTTTGAGAGCACACGCAGCGGGCGCCGAATGGAGCTGAGTCTGGGGAACTTTCAGGCCAACCGCACGGGCACAGGTAACCACTACACACCTCACCCCCAAACCCCTGGAGTTAAGTCATGCCAACGATCACCACGGAGTTTCTCTCCTGTGCACTGACAACCTTTATTCCCTGCGGATGTCCTCAGGGCTGCTGCTGACCCTGCAGCCAGATCAGAAGTTCCAGAAAGTGAAAGGATTTGGAGGGGCCATGACAGACGCTGCTGCTCTCAACATCCTTGCCCTGTCACCGCCAGCCCGGAATTTGCTGCTCAAATCATACTTCTCGGAAGAAGGTGAGAAGGGGGACAAGACAACACAGTGCAACTTTGACCTTTCCTTTGATCCTGCTGCCCACCCGCCCCTGACATTTGGGTCCCCTCTTTTTTTTTTTTTTTAAGTTTTATTGGGCACAGCCATGCTTTTTCTTTTTTCCTTTTTTTTGAGGGGGGGTGGTAATTGTTTTTTTTTAATGGAGGTACTGGGGATTGAATCCAGGACCTCATGCATGCTGGGCATGCACTCTGCATGCAATGTCCCGTGGGGAAAAAAAAAGATTATCCTGCCTACCTCCTACTGAGTGCCTGGGGACTCTCAGGCTCTGAAGGCCTGTTCTTTACCCGAGCCCATGTTCTCTTTTGCCCTGACTTAGACATAATTTATGATTGGCATGTGGTAGGCCAGGCCCCACGTCCTCCTGTTGACTCAGATGCACATATCTTGGTCTTCTTTTTTCTGCAGGAATTGAATACAACATCATCCGGGTCCCCATGGCCAGCTGTGACTTCTCCATCCGCGTCTACACCTATGCTGACGCCCCTGATGACTTCCAGTTGCTCAACTTCAGCCTCCCAGAGGAAGATGTCAAACTCAAGGTGGGCACTCTGGCTGCCTCAGGCTCTGGTGGCATTGATGCCAGGTGGTTGAGAAGCCTCAGGCGAAAGCAGTCTGCAGAGAAACACAGAACCTGCCCCCTGCTCTCTCTGTTCTGTCCTGGGGGTGGGAGGGAGGGCAGGGGCTGATGGCTAGGCCTCATGCACTGGTTGGGCCAGTCTGTTTATGTTCCAACTCTGAGTGTCTCTCTCCTCACTACCTTTATTTCTAGATACCCCTGATTCACCAAGCCCAGGAGCTGGCCAAGCGCCATGTTTCACTCTTTGCCAGTCCCTGGACATCACCCACTTGGCTCAAGACCAATGGGAAAGTGAATGGGAAGGGCTCACTCAAGGGTCATCCAGGGGATCTCTACCACCAGACCTGGGCCAGATACTTCATCAAGTAAGGGAACAGCAGGGCCAGGGTCTGGACCAGCCTCCTCTCTTAGATACCCTGGTCCGTGTATCTTGACCTGGTTCTGCCTCCAGATCTGACTCTCCTCAGCTCATCTTCTACTTTCCAGGCCTTTCTGACTAAGGCCCCTCAGTTTTCCCCACCCAGTTGGGCCTCTTATTCCCCAGTCTTGGTCCCCTTTCTTGGCCTTTATCACTCACACTCTTTCCTCTGCCAGGTTCCTGGATGCCTATGCTGAGCACAAGTTACAGTTCTGGGCAGTGACAGCTGAGAACGAGCCTTCCGCAGGGCTCTTTAGCGGGTACCCCTTCCAGTGTCTGGGCTTCACCCCTGAACACCAGCGAGATTTCATCGCCCGTGACCTGGGTCCCATCCTCGCCAACAGTACACACCGCGATGTCCGTCTGCTCATACTGGATGACCAACGCTTGCTGCTGCCCCACTGGGCCCAGGTGGTAAGGCCCAGTGCCTCCATGGGTGCCATAGTGACCCCCAAATCCAGCATCCAAATGACTGGCTCCCAAATAGTGTCATCCCTGCCCTACCTCTTGATTCCTGGAGCACCCCGACTGGGGCCAGATGCCCAGGTGGTACTCCTGGGGTGCTGGAGGTGGTGGTGATCCCCCTCTGGATCTCCAGGGCCCCATGAATCTCCATGGTTGTCACTGTAGCCCCCTCTAGTTGTGTTCATCCCACCGTCCACTTCTTAGGACCTAGTGCCTCTTCCAGAACCCTTTGTGCAGGGCCCAGGTTCAATGGCTCTCGCTCCCCAGTACTCCTTCCTCTCCCCTGTACAGGTGCTAACGGACCCAGAGGCAGCTAAGTACATTCATGGAATTGCTGTACATTGGTACCTGGACTTTCTGGCTCCAGCAAAAGCCACCCTGGGGGAGACACACCGCCTGTTCCCCGACACCATGCTCTTTGCCTCTGAGGCCTGTGTAGGCTCCAAGTTTTGGGAGCAGAGTGTGCGGCTGGGCTCCTGGGATCGAGGGATGCAGTACAGCCACAGCATCATCACGGTGAGCCACCTCGGCCTCCCTTTCTGCACAGCACACCACCTCAGAGCCCTTGCCAGTCTCACCAAAGACTGACGGAAGGCCCCCCCTCTCCAACTTTTCCTCAGCTGATGTGTTTCATGGGGATATCATGATTACCTACGTTGCCTTCCCTTCACAGATCTGCACACCTCGTCACCCTCGTTCCAAATGCTTGGGTCTCGGGCAGTGACCTCTGCCTTGGATCTCTCAGCTTCTCTTGTGATGCCTGTATCCTCACGATCCCTCCCTCCTTAGATATTAAGGATGTAAAACAGCCCCCTCACAGCCCTGAGACACTGTCGCCTGTCTCCTCCGTGTGAGCCTTTCCTACGTTCTCTGGGGGCCCAACGTGGAGCTTGTTTCTGCCCTGTTCCTGTCCTAGAACCTCCTCTACCATGTGGTTGGCTGGACCGACTGGAACCTTGCCCTAAACCCTGAAGGGGGACCCAATTGGGTGCGTAACTTCGTTGACAGCCCCATCATCGTGGACATCACCAAGGACACATTTTACAAACAGCCCATGTTTTACCACCTTGGCCACTTCAGGTGCGTGGAGGGCGGGCACCCGACTCCACACCAAGCCTAGCGTCTCCTGCACTGGGCTTGTATTACCCTGCTTGAGGGAGCAGGAAGGTGTTTCTAAGGTGGGAACCTTGGGAGAGGCACACCCGCCCCTCTTGCACCATCTAGGCAGGAAGTGACTAGTTGGCAGTAGAGACAAAGACAACCCCTGAATGCCCGACGCTGGGGTTGGGAGGCAGGATGGCAGGGTATCCCCAGCCACATGGCTCGAGGCCTGGAGAGTTTGGAAGAGTTCTGGGGGTGGACAGTAGGGAGGATGACTGAGGGGACTGATGGGAGATGCCCTCAAGGCCAGAGGGACTAGGCCGGGGTCCCTGACACTGTCTGTTCCCACTTCAGCAAATTCATTCCTGAGGGCTCCCAGAGAGTGGGGCTGGTTGCGAGCAAGAAGAACGACTTGGACACAGTGGCACTGATGCATCCCGACGGCTCTGCAGTTGTGGTTGTGCTAAACCGGTGAGAGCAGCAGGGCCTGGGAACTGGGCTGAAGACAAGACAGTGGGCTTGGTGGGATTACACACTCAGCTTCTTCTCCCCCTAACCCCAACAGCTCCTCTAAGGATGTGCCTCTCACCATCAAGGATCCTGCCATGGGCTTCTTGGAGACTATCTCACCTGGCTATTCCATTCATACCTACCTGTGGCGTCGCCAGTGATGGAGCAGATACCCAAGCAGGAGCCTGGGCTCAGAATGGACATTAAAGGGACAGAGTCAGTTCACATGCTATCTGTGGCTAAAGAGCGTACGGCAGGGCTGGGGGGAGCTTAAATGACGTAAGCCCAGAGGCAGTGGTTTGGGTGACTCACTCTCCCCTCTAGTTGGTGCCAGCGGGCTGGAGGCCCCTAGGGAAAGGATTGGGAAGCCCCAGTGGTCCCCCACCCCCATGCTTGTGTGAGCGTGTGCTGTGCGCTGGTTGCCTGTGGAAACTGGGCCCGGGCCCAGAGTGAGCTCACTGTCTGTACAAACAGAGGGTGGGTGGGGGGGCGGCGGCGAGAGAGGTTAAGGAAAGGAAGAGACTAGGAAAGCTGGACCCAAAACTGGGAACTGTTTGTCTTTCTTGGAGATGCAGGACCGGGCTCATGTAGATGTCAGCATCAGGGCACAGGCAGCAAAAGAAGCCAAGCGCCAAGTGGGTAGATTCAAGCACCCAGATGGGCCCACCAGCACCAGCTAGGAGAAGTGGCAGCCCCTTAAAGGAGAGAATGTCTGACCCCAGTCAGTGTGAGCAGGTTTATTCTGGGGGTGGCACCCCATTTCCAGCCATCCCAATGATGGGGAAACATGGGGCCTCTGGAATGCATCACAGTAGAAAAATCAGTCCTGGGAGCATGAGGACGAATCATTCCTCTTCATCCTCCTCAGCCATGCCCAGGGCCCGTGTGCCTGGGGCTCGGGCAGGCGGTGCCCGCTGGATGGAAACAATGCCACTGAGCAAGGCGTAGCCTGCCATGGCTGCCAGACCTGCCAACACAGATAGGATCTGGTTCCGGCGCCGGTATGGTTCCTCCTCATTCTCCGGGCTCGCTGGTGTCTGGTGTGGAGGTGGCACCTCAGCTGAGGGGCAAGAAGGGAAGGTGGGCTCGGGGGCTGGCTCCTGGATCCTTGCCCATTTCTCCCCAGGGCTAGCACCAAGCCTCCACCATCTGTCCGTTACCTCCCTCCCAGGGGAAGTAGAGGCTGAGGATGTGGGTGCAGTAGGCACAGAGGTTGTGCAGCCCCCGCAGGTGTGCCTGCAGCTTCCCACTGGGCAGCTTCGCCTGCTGCAGCAGGGCCAGGTAGCTGAAGACAAAGGCGTCCAGGGAGGCAGGGCTGCAGCAGAGAGAAGGGTGGGATGGAGAAGGGGGAGAGATGGAGTGGGAGGAAGAGTTGGCCCTGAGAGTGGGGCTCTGGGCAGCCGGGGGCCACCGGGGGAGGAGAGGACACAGTTCTGGACGTGGTGTGGGGAGGGCGCCCCAGGTGGCGCCAGGCTGGCCTTGAATGGGACTCTATCCCAGGGCTGCATAAAGGGCACATTGAGTGCCCCACAGCCCTGCAGGCCCCTCCTGGACCTGGCAGCCCTCCCACCCTCCCTGTACCACTGAGGCGGCTCAGGCCCCACACATAGCCCCACTGTCATCAGACCCAGTGTCTGTCCTGAGCCTGAGGACCTTGTGTGCACAACCTGATCCCACCCCAGCCCCTGTGGCTACATCTGAACCTGTCTCTTCTTCCAAGCCACCTATGATTCCCCTGGAGTCAGACTCACGCATCTCCAAAGAAGAATTTCTGAGAGCCCAGGCGCTGAGAGAGAAGGGTCAGGCATTCCCGAGCCTCTTGGTACAGCTACAGGGAAGACACAAGGTAGGCTTGCGGCTGCGGGAACAGCGCCGCCACCTCTCCCAGGCAGTCCCATTCCTGGCTGTCATCCTTGGGGCTCGTCTCATACAACAGCCCCCTGTCCCAGGTACCTCCTTCTCCAGCTCTTCCTCATCCTCAGGCCTGTGCTCCCCACACAGCAGCTGCAGCCGCTCCATGTACTGCCGCTGCATGCGGCCAGGGAGGAAGAAGTTGAGGGGAAAGGGCATAGCCTCTGCGTACCACTTCCGGGTCACTTCCACATAGTTCTTGGCGTCTACCCAAAAAGTGTGTATCTGGATTAGGTATGGAGGAAGGAAGAGGCAGTCTGAGCCAGTGCACCTGCCTGACTCGGGGTGGGCTTCTGACCCCCACGCTGCTCCAAGCCTGTGTGTGTGTATGGGGTGTCTGTGTGTATGCCTCACCCCCTCCCCTGCTGGCCATTCATGCTGGGAGGTCTGTGCACACTCACCAGCACCGGGAGCAGCTTCTCCTCTAGCAGAGACATGAAGGCCAAGGTGTCTGCCCCTTGCCGGGCTGACAGATCATAATCAGCATTGTACTTCTGTGGAAGAAACATTCACTGTGAGGTGGATGCTGGGGGACCCCAGGGACACTTCCCCAAGGACGGAGGCCTCCTGTCTGCCACCACCCACACTGACCTCTGAGTGTAGCAGAGGTAGAGCAAGGAGCTTTTCTCGCTGAGGCCCCCTCGCCTGGGCCCAGTCAGTAGCCTGTTGCTGTTGGCGGGAAGCCTGGACCTTGGAGCCTGCTGGCCGTCAAGGTCCTGCGCCCACTGGGGGGAGGAAGGAAGGCCCAGCCGCAAACCAGGAGCAGCTCCCAGAGTTTCCACGGAAAGCTGGCAGGATGCCTGCTGACGGCAACTTTCTAACAGTAACTTCCCCGATCCAGACACCACAAAACTAACAAAGTGGAGCCCAGATGCAGGTTGGGCCTCAGTCAAGCCTCAGGAACTAGGGGATGCCATCCTCATGCTCCTGGGACCCAGTGAACCCATGTCTAGGGCCCCCTGGCTTGCTTTCCCAAAGCCCAGCTCTTGGCTGTTTCTTCTATTTCATTCCATGGCCCAGGCGCCACCACCACCACACACACATTCCAACCATACCCCCAGGTCTCGGCCTGCCACACCTTCCTAGGCCCTAATGTCTGTTCCTCGGCACCCTCCTTCATATCCTGAATAGACTTTGTCCCCAAATAACCTTTCGAGAATCCTTAAATCTCTCTGAGCCTCAATTTCTCCCCTGCAGAATGGGGGTAATAATCTCTCTCAATGTGACTCTGTTAGGAGAAAGCTCTTTGGAAACTGAAAAAGCTATGGTCATATATAAGGAAACAGTGGCCCAGCCCCAGCCAGGAACTTTGGCTTTTACCTGAATTCCCTCTCTCCATGTCTCTCAAGCCTCCATTAACTCCCTAGTTCCTCCACCTTTGAGAAAGTAGAAATGAAGAAGAGGGTTCCCCCTTCTGACAACGTGTTCTCTTTTGGAACCAAGCTAGAGGAGCCCTTGGAAAGCATTCTGGCTGAGCCCCCTACTTTTGCAAGTAAGGAGTTTACAGCTCTGAGAGGTTAAGCAACTTGTGCAAGGTCACACAGCCAACGACAGAGTGAAAAACATAGCCTAGGCCTCCCCATTCCTCTTGGAAAGCTCTTTCAATTCCCCCCACCCTAACCCTAGCTCTTAGCCTTGTCTACCCTGAGCCCCATATTCAGCCAAACCCAGTCCCTGAAAAAAGGGCAACAGCCCTTAGAAATCTCCCTCTGGTCCCATCTTTGAGGGCCTCATCTGAGCCAGCTGTTCTCTCCTACTCTCTTTTCCCTTCCGTGTGTTATCAGCCCATTCATCTCTCCCTTCCTCACCCAGAAGGCATAAGGCGCTGTGTCTCTGGATGCCCCCACAGTGCCTCAGTTTAATCTCTAGCCTTTGACTTACTACCTCACAGCAACATTGTCTGTGTCCTTGAAACTCTGGGTCACCTGCGTCTAGTCTGGCATATACTTGGTGCTCAATAAATGTGTGTTGCCCTGAATTGACTGAACTTCTCTCACTGGCAGCCCCCCTACCCAAGCCACCTACCTCTTTTCGAAGGTGGGTGATGATCTTGTGTGGTACTGAGATGACCTCTCCATGACTGGTCCGAAGGGCAGGCAGAGTTCCTGACATTGAGAAAGAAGTGTGTCCACCAGACCCTTAGCTGCCTATCCATACATAATTGCACCACATTCCTGTCTGTCTCCTGCTCTTCCCCTTGTACACTCCTTCCTCACCCCCCCAGGGACACTGGGTACCTGAAGGGCTCCGCCAGGGGTTGGTGATCTTGTGCACTTTGAGTGGGGCACCAGTAAATCTGGCATAAGTCTGCAGGGAAGGAAGCAGAAGGCAGAGGCCAGGGACATGGCCCCCACAGGGGAATCAGGAAAAGAAATAACATTTATTTAATACCGTCTGTGCTATGTTCTATGCTTAGTAATTGCCTCACAAAAAAAGAGGTAGACATTACTGTTCCCATTTTACAATGGGCAACACAGGGCTCAGAGAGGTGATGGACATGTCCAGGATTACAAGTCAGCCAAGGAAATCCTTCCCTCTATCTTTTCCTGCCATCTACCTGGTGAACACCTAGCCTCCCCTCATTTGGAAGCACTAACCATGCCCATCCTTGGCAGGCTCTATGGCCTTTTCCTACTTATACCATAACACCTGAAAATTTTATTACATTTATTTGCTGACATGTCTACCTTTCTGTAGACAACTCCAGGGGAACAATCAAGTGCTATTCATCTTTGCATACCAACATTTGGTACATGCTTGTTAAATAAAATAGTGAGTGAATGAGTGAACTAGTCTGACTCCAAAGCTCTTTCTACAGAGCCTGGCTGTGGGCCTTTTGGTTCAATAAACAATAACCTCAGTAAAAATGTTAAGTGAAAGGGAGGAAAGGGAAACTGAAAAGGCAGCAACGCCAAGCCGGAGAATCCTGAGATGGTCCAGCCTTAGTAAATCTCCGGATAAACAAACAGCGCCCAGGGAGAAGGGATCGCCCCAAGGTCACACAGCCAATAAATGGATGTGCAAGGACTAAAACCCATCTCCTGAACCCGTGACTAGGCCTCTTTCTATTGCTAAACAAACCCTAGGCTGCTATGGCACAGGACATTGAGCCCACACAGGCCAGGCACGTTGATTGCCTCACTTTCCCCCACTAAGCCTGTGCTGAGGCGCCCTGACAAAATTCGGAAGATCGGCTAGTCCAGGACCCCTCCCCAGTCCACCAGGGCGTAGCAAAGGGCGCCGGCGCCATCCCTCACCAGCACGGCCAAGCTGTCCAGGTCCACTGAAGGCAGCCCCCAGCCCCTTGACCAGCAGAACAGCTCCATGGGCGCCGCCATCTTGCCCGCCCTCTGTCCCGGAAGCACCTCCCTCTGCGCTTCAACCCTCCACCGCGCGGATCCGCCCCCCGGCCATCCAGCCGCTGGCGGTGGGGAGCCGGGGGAGGCCCCCAGGAAGGCGCGGCTTGTCCCGGCCCGAGAGGCAGCCTGACGGCGTGGGGCGGAGCCCAGGGCTTCGGGGGAAGGCGGCCGCCGCCTGATCCAGAGGCGACTCCCGAAGGGGGGAAGGGCTCTCAGCCCGGCGCGCCTTGCAGAATCAGGGCGCTTCGGCCGAGGGGAGTCCCGAACCCCCGAAGGCGCGGCGGGCCCCGGAGAAGGGGGTTTTGTGCTCCTGGGCGGGCTCTGGGGGCCTTCGCAAATCTGCGAGAGGTCTAGGCTGCTCCGGGGCCCCTCAGGGCTCAGCCCCGAGCGGGGGCTGCGGGGGGGTCCCCCGAGCTGCATGTTTTCCACAGCGCGTTATGTTTGGAGCCTGCCCCGCGCCTCCTGTCGCCATGGAAAC
Organism: Vicugna pacos; assembly: GCF_048564905.1. Taxonomy (NCBI): domain Eukaryota; kingdom Metazoa; phylum Chordata; class Mammalia; order Artiodactyla; family Camelidae; genus Vicugna; species Vicugna pacos. The sequence continues at coordinate 25,419,953 of NC_133007.1, forward strand.
AAAACAGGGGCGGTGGCGGCGGACGGAGCTAGGCCCGGCTGGGGCCTGGGTGGGGGAGGGGAGGTGGGGCTCGCGAGCTGTTGCCTTGGTAACGGGAACCAAGGCGCCCCTCCGCTTCATCCGGGTCACAGCCTGTTCGCCAGTACCCCCAGTGTTCCCAGTATCGCCCCCGGCCCCTGGCCTGTCCTCTGGTCTACTTCTCTCCTTGGTGTCCCTTTCCTCTTTCCTTCACTCCAACCTCACTGACCACTGTTTCAGACTCTTCCGCCGGTTCTCTGGACGCTTCCAGACTCCAAGTTTTCCTAGGAATGAGGGAAAATGGAGTAACAAACACAAGTCGTGGGACCCTAACCCTAATAAAAAGCACTTGCTTAGTCAGAGCAGCAAACTTCATGCCATGTGGACATCCCCTGGGCACTATAGCAAGTTAGTTTCGGCCACTCCCTTGGAATTCTCTCATGCCAACTGTGGAATAATGCCCACTGCCTGGCACTGCCCCTGCCAAGGATTCCTGCCTTCCCCAACTGTGACTTCCAGAAAACAGTAGCATTCGGTAGCAGCCCCCAACAGCGAGATGCCGGGAGAGAAGGAGGCACCTGGGGGAGAGCACCGTTAGAGAGTCAGGAGGCAAGGAGGCCTCCAGGACACTTCCCTAGTGCCCCTGGTTCCCGGAGCTGGGGATGCCTCCAGGGTGATTGGCAGCTCTTTGTTTCATACACCCCCCCACCGCCTGCCGGCACCCCCCCCTTCAACTCCCCCTTCCAGTCCCTCCGCCCCCCGCTCCTGCTCTCCGCCTAGCCTTTTCCCCTCCCAAGCCGCCTGCCTGCCAGGGGTAGTGAGCCGGCTGAGCGGCATGGAGACGCAGGAACTTCGGGGGGCCCTGGCTCTTCTCCTCCTTTGCACTTTCGCATCTGCCAGTCAGGACCTGCAGGGTAAGCCTGTCTCCATCCTCTTAGACCCCTCTCTGTCTCCTCCCCATTTGCCCCCAGCTTAGTAGCAGGGAACATGTGGGCAAGGGGAGATGGGAGAGTCCTGAAATTGAACGGGAGGGAAGAGTTGATGAAATTATGGCCCTGGGGGGGAGGAGTTGACACCAGAACGTGATGGATGAGTTGGAGCTTGCCAGGTTCAGCATGAGGCCAGGGTAAAGGACTCAGGAGCTGGATGCTAGGGCTGGGTTGGTGTCTGAGCATCCCCAGGCACCCCAGGGTCTCGCAGAGCAGCTCAGAGGTGGGCTTATTCCAGCCCTGAGCTCCTGGCTGCCTAAGAGCTGGGGCGGGGGGATGGGGGGGAGGGCAGGGTAGGGGGGATGGAGACGTCTGGTCTCTCCTGGAGGTCTGGTTGTAGGATGGGCCTGTGGATGTGGGAGAGGTAGTTGGAGCAGATGACACAGGCACAGATTCTTTACTGGCTGGAAGGGAAACCACAGACTGGCTAGGACACAGGAGGCAGAGGAGCTGGGTCCTATGTTCCTATGGGAGAGAGCCAGACAGTAGGAGGGTCAGAGCTTTCAGTGGGCAGCTGTCCTCATCTAGAGCGAGTGTACTGAACCCTCAGTATGGGAGGAGGGACACTAGGGTGTGGAATGAGCCAAACCCAGCAGTGTATAAGAGAAACTGCCTTCCCATTTCTGCACTGTGGGCACCAGGTGTTACTCCTGCCTGGGATCAGCACAGTGACTCCTTTGCGCCACCTGGTGGGGGCATCTCAAGTTTGCAGGGCGCTGTTTCTGTAATTCCCAGTGAGGCTCAGCCTGCCAGGTTCCCAGAGAGTGGCAGTAGAAAGGCACAGTGCCTGGTCCTCTGATAGCAACAAGGGTTGGATTTTGAGGTGATGGCTAACACTATCGGGTAGTGATGAAGGATGCCACCCTGAAGGTTCAAAGGAAAGATCAGGCCTTAGCATTTGACAGGAGCCTGACCTTGATAATCCTTGCCTGGCCAGTGATTGACCTGCTGACTGTGGGCGAGTCCAGGCAGATGGTAGCTGTGGCAGAGAAGATCCGGACAGCCCTGCTCACTGCTGGGGACATCTACCTCTTGTCCACCTTCCGCCTGCCCCCCAAGCAGGGCGGTGTCCTCTTCGGCCTCTACTCTCGCCAAGACAACACACGGTGGCTGGAGGCCTCTGTCGTGGGCAAGATCAATAAAGGTGACTGGTGGGCATCTCCTTTCCTGCAGTGGTGATCCCTCTGAGCACTCTGGGCTGTGCCCAGGCACCAGGGGCACCTGGTAAGGGGTGCGTAGGAGGAACCTCAGGAGGCCAGGCACCCAAACAACCGGGTGAGGCATTTGTAGGGGTAGCACGTTGTATGTGGGTGTGCCTGGGGGAAGGGGAGGCACGTCTCTGTGCCCCACTAGTGGTATAGAGAGGTCCCTCAGACCCTTGGGACAGTTCAGTTGGTACGGAACCAGCTGCCATTCTAGCAGGGGATAGAGTGATCTGATGCTACCAATGACTAAGAAAGTCCTAGTCTTTAAACCAATTTGAAAAACATTTATTGGCGGGGTGGATATAGCTCAGTGGTAGAGCGCTTGCTTAGCATGCATTAGTTCCTGGATTCAATCCCCAGCACCTCCATTGAAAAAAAAAAAAAGAAAAACATTTAGCACATATCTACTATGTACAAGGTGTCTAGAGATACTTAGCTGAATATGAAACGATAGCCCTAGAGATTTGGTGTTCAGAAGAACTGATCCAAGGCTCAACTGGGAGACAGGGGTGTGGACCGTGCCCATACTGACCTCCCCTTCTGGGCAGTGCTGGTGCGGTACCAGCGGGAGGATGGCAAAGTCCACGCAGTGAACCTACAGCAAGCAGGCCTGGCTGATGGGCGCACACACACGGCTCTCCTGCGACTCCGAGGTCCATCCAGACCCAGCCCGGCCCTGCAGCTCTATGTGGACTGCAAACTGGGCGACCAGCATGCTGGCCTTCCAGCACTGGCCCCCATTCCTCCAGCAGAGGTCAATGGGCTGGAGATTAGGACTGGACAGAAGGCTTATTTAAGGATGCAGGTGAGCAGGAAGGGAGGACCCTCTGCATGTCTGTGGATACAGTTTGCACTGATGGGAGGAGGAGCTGGTAGGTCCTGCCACCCAACTCTGTTCCTGTCCCCCCAGGGTTTCGTGGAATCTATGAAAATAATTTTGGGCGGGTCCATGGCCCGGGTTGGAGCCCTGAGTGAGTGTCCGTTCCAGGGAGATGAGTCCATTCACAGTGCAGGTAACACAGAGACTTCTGTTAGCTGATATCCTGGACCCCAGGTTCTGTGAACTTTGGTGACTCCCATCCTCTTGACCTGTCTCTCCACTAATACCAATTCCTTTGGCTTACCTATTCCTGGGGCTTCTGACCCTGTCACCCAAATCTCCTTCACCTCTGACCTGTGATCTTCAAATACCACCACCCCAGGAAGCATGGGTCAAAAAAATCTCCCTGTTAAGGTCATCCTGCCTACCAGGTTGGCCAGAAAAAAAAAAAAAAAAGATCTGAGAAAAGACTATAACTCTGAAGAACCCTGAATAAAGGTGAAGATGTTAACTGCTTGGTCTTTCTTGGTTAACTGAGCGAAGGGTCTTGGGTCTTTTAGTTCCCATCATTGTCTGTCCCCTACCAGCAGTTTCTTTGAGTGTTGCTCATCTGCCTGGCCTGACAGAGATGCTCAGAGGCTCTCGCATAAATAAAACACCCGCTTCTCCATTTCAAAGAAAGCATTCTTGTGGTGGAATCTTAAGAGGGAGGTAAATGTAACGCACTGGGTCCCTGGCCCTCCTTTGAGTCATGTCTCACTTGGATCCCACCTGCCACTACCATGCCTGGGAACCAGGAGGATTTGTATTTCAACCACAGTTTGACACCACGCATACCTTTATTCCAAGGCTCTAGCCTTTTGTTCCTGTCCCTCCTTTCCTCCTCTTCACCAGCCAGGCCCCTCCTCACATCTCCACCCTCTGTTTTCTTGTCCTCTCTAGTGACCAATGCACTCCACTCCATCCTAGGTGAGTAGGCCATGGAAAGGTGGAGGGGGCATGAGGGTGGGGAGGAGGCCCAGCTGCCTGCAACCCAGTCTCCTTCAGCCAGGAATGGGGTGGGGTTTAAAGGTGGGGGAGGGGTGAGCAGTAGTGGCAGGACCTGGCTTAATACCTAGAAAGAGGCCAGAGCTGGTGCCCCACTTCTGAGCCTCTCCACACCCTGGACCCTGACAGGGGAGCAGACCAAGGCGCTGGTCACTCAACTCACCCTCTTCAACCAGATCCTGGTAGAGCTGCGGGATGATATCCGAGACCAGGTTTCGTGGGCCGGTGAAGGGTGGCGCTGATTCTGGGATGGGGTGGCAGAGGCTGAGAGCTGATTCCTCCCCATTCTTCTGTCTAACAGGTGAAAGAAATGTCCCTGATCCGAAACACCATCATGGAGTGTCAGGTGTGCGGTGAGTGGGAGAGTAGGGGAGGGCTCCAGGTGCCATCACTGTGTTCCCTGCCGCACGGCTTTGGCCTCTACTGCTGGTGAATTAAACAGTGACCTCTTGGGGAGGGCACAGCACGCATGAGGTCCTGGGTTCAATTCCCAGTACCTTCATCAAAAAAATAAATAAACCTAATCCTCAAAATTTTTTTAAAAAATCTGGGTAGCTCTGACTGTGCTCACCCCTCTGCCCCCAGGCTTCCATGAACAGCGTTCCCACTGCAGCCCCAACCCCTGCTTCCGAGGCGTAGACTGCATGGAAGTGTACGAGTACCCTGGCTACCGCTGTGGGCCCTGTCCCCCCGGACTTAAGGGCAACGGCACCTACTGCACTGACATCAATGAGGTGGGGGAGGACAGACTCTGGAAGGGCACAGAAAGCGGGGGTGAGGAAGTTAGGAGAGGCCCAAGAAGGCGGGGTGAATGTTGGTTAGAAGCAGAGGAGCTCAGAGTTGAAGAGAGAGTAGAGACCGCCAAAGAACTGTGGGAAGGGTGGGAGGCGGGAGGGCCGGGGCGAAGACTGCAGGGCCATGCAGGAAAGGGGCTGGGAGTGTGGCAGGGGCAATTTGAGAAGGTCAGCCAGGAGGGAACCTACAGGACGGCCTGGGGTGGGATCAGAGCATGAGGAGGATGGGGAGGGGAGGCCTGCAAACGGGAGACCAGGAGCAGTGGCCCTAGGATCACAGGCAGTGGCCTGACCTCTTCCGTCTCATCTGGTCCCCAGTGTGCTCATGCTGACCCCTGCTTCCCGGGCTCCAGCTGCATCAACACCATGCCTGGCTTCCACTGTGAGGCCTGTCCTCGAGGCTACAAAGGCACACGGGTGTCTGGTGTGGGCATCGACTATGCCCGGGCCAGCAAACAGGTCAGGTTGGGTAGAGTATGTGGATAAGAGATTTGGGCCTTGTGGGGGGTCAGGGGCTTCTGGGGTGAATGTGGAGCCTTTGAGATAAACGGGATGAGGCTACTGGCTTTGCATTGGTTTGGGGCCTGTGCTTCATGTCCATGTTCACAGTTAAGGCCATACCAGTGCTTTCTCCTGTATCGGAGGAGACCCACCGCAGGTATGGTTCTACCCAAAGTCTGCCCCTTCAGGTCTGCAATGATATTGATGAATGCAATGACGGTAACAATGGTGGCTGTGACCCAAACTCCATCTGCACCAACACTGTGGTGAGTTAACACCCTGAGTATCTGGGCGGTGGGGATGTGCAACCCCCTCTTCAGACTTCCTGCTTCCCCCCTCCTCCCTCCACATAGTAGGTGTCCCATGTGGACCTGGTTTGGAATTCTGGTTCTGCCTCTTACTAGCCATGACCTTTAGTTAGTTATTTACCTTCTTTGCCTCAGCATCCTCACTTGAAAAAATGGGACTATTCCCCACCTTGAGAGGTTGTCAGGAGACCCTACAGGATATAAGGGATTGACCTGGCATATTAGCTGTGAGGGCCCCTCCTCCACCCCTGGTGGGACTGTGTTGGTCCTAGCTACCTGGCAGGCTGATCCTCCTTCCCGAGACGCTGCTTCCCTACCCTTAGGGCTCTTTCAAGTGTGGTCCCTGTCGCTTGGGCTTCCTGGGCAACCAGAGCCACGGCTGCTTCCCAGCCCGGACCTGCCACAGCCCAGCCCACAGCCCCTGCCATGTCCACGCGCACTGTCTCTTTGAACGCAATGGTGCAGTGTCCTGCTCGGTGAGCTAGGGCCGGGGCTTGGAAGAAAAGGGGAATCTGGGGGAAGGGGCAGGGCTAGTAAACATGTTTAGGGGCTGGGATGGGGGCCTGCATGGGAAAGGGAGTGGGGCCTGGGCCCAGAAACTGATTGGTGAGAATAGAGCCTGAAGCAGGAAAAGGGGGGATGTGGGGAGCCAGCCCAGGCCACTAACTCCTACCCTTCATGTTGCCCAGTGTAACGTGGGCTGGGCCGGGAACGGAAATGTGTGTGGGCCTGACACGGACATCGATGGCTACCCAGACCAGGCGCTGCCCTGCATGGACAACAACAAACACTGCAAGCAGGTGCAGGGGGTCGGTGGCGAGTGAGCAGATAGGGCGCCCCAGTCTGGGACAGGAGAGAACTCATCCATCAACTTCCTCCCCCCATCCTTTAGGATAACTGTCTTCTGACACCCAACTCTGGGCAGGAAGATGCTGATAATGATGGCGTAGGGGACCAGTGCGATGATGATGCTGATGGGGACGGGATCAAGAATGTTGAGGTGGCTCCTAGATGTCCTGCCCCTTCCAGCTCCTCTGCAACTCTGTTGCCTTATCCCATAACTCTGTCCCCACTTGGTCACTGGCAGCTCCCCAGGAAGGTCCCTAGGACTGCATATTAAAGAGACATAAGCCTGGTGCCCAGGATGAGGTGGATTACATGGAGGTTGGGGGGGGTGGGACTGTGCCAAGTAGGTGGTCCATCACAGGAATGGTGATTGTAGAGGATGGCACAGGGACAAAGAAGGTGCAAGGTGGCCAGTGGCTCTAAGAGGTGCCTGACTCTCTCCCTTCACCCCAGGACAACTGTCGGCTCTTCCCCAACAAGGACCAGCAAAACTCAGATACAGATTCATTTGGTGATGCCTGTGACAACTGCCCCAACGTTCCCAACAATGACCAGAAGGACACAGATGGCAATGGGGAAGGGGATGCCTGTGACAACGACGTGGATGGGGATGGTGCAGGCCTGGGGCAGAGGGGGTGGCTGGGAAACCTGTAAGAATTTGGAGACAGGTGGGAATGAGGCAGGGAGGCTGAGAATCTGGGGAGGGTGATGCTGGGGGAAGTCATTGTGCATGAGATGGATGTCAGTGGGAACATGATGTAGGCTGTGGGGTTAGGCAGGGACTGGGCAAGAGGATGAGACAAGGGACAGGCAGATTTCCTGAGCAGCTGTCCTCTGGATGGGAGGCAAAAGTCAGGGCTTTCACCAACCTAGAAGAAAGAGTGTGATACATTCTAGTGATAACCGTGTGTTACCCTCATATCTTCTAGGCATCCCCAATGGATTGGACAATTGCCCTAAAGTGCCCAACCCCTTACAGACAGATAGGGATGAGGATGGGGTGGGAGATGCTTGCGACAGCTGCCCTGAAATGAGCAATCCTACCCAGGTACAGGGGAATGGAGAGGGCAGGGAAGGGGTGGGGTGACTGGTGGATGGAGCCCAGCCCTTTGGATGGGAAGCGGTCAGGTTAGCCTCTTTGGAGTTAACAAAAGGAGATGGTGAGAACAGATCCCTCTCTCTCAGACAGATGCAGACAGTGACCTGGTGGGGGATGTCTGTGACACCAATGAAGACAGGTAGGGTTTTGGCCAAAAGATGGAAGGTCTTACAGGGGATACTTTACTTTCCTCGTATATTCTCAGTTCCCTCTGGGGTCTAATCTTAATTCTCCACTACTGTTGAGCAAGAGGTCATTCCCATAGTCTACCTTCCATTCCTCCTGCTGGACCTTCACCTCATTTGGCTGACTTCAAGGGGTCTGGCTGAATGCAGGGTATACCCCAGAGAGACTCCTAAGAAGAGTGGGGAAGAATGTGGTACCTTTAAAAGCCTTTATTTGGTGCCTGTTCTCCTGGACAGTGATGGGGATGGACATCAGGACACCAAGGACAATTGCCCACAGCTGCCGAACAGCTCCCAGCTGGACTCAGACAATGACGGACTTGGAGATGAGTGTGATGGGGACGATGACAATGACGGTATCCCAGATTACGTGCCTCCTGGTCCTGATAACTGTCGCCTGGTACCCAATCCCAATCAGAAGGACTCAGATGGTGAGGCTGGGGTCCCCAGAGGCTTGGACTGATGTGGGCTTTGCTCAGGGAGGGGCGGTAGGCCTTGCTGGGGAGTGAGGGAAGGCAGGGTGGGGAGAGGTGTCAGCAACGCAAGGCCCAAGAAGTGGTAGTGCTGGCTTGTGGCAGTGGCCAGGGCCTTCCTGAGCGCCTGGCTTCACGCTGCCCAGGCAATGGTGTTGGTGACGTGTGTGAGGATGACTTTGACAATGATGCTGTAGTCGACCCCCTGGATGTGTGCCCTGAAAGTGCAGAGGTAACCCTCACGGATTTTCGGGCATATCAGACCGTCGTCCTGGATCCTGAGGGTGATGCTCAGATTGACCCAAATTGGGTCGTGCTCAACCAGGTACTAGGGCAGTGGGCTGGGTGGGTGCTGTGATAGGAGACCAACAGGCAGGGCCTAGCGGGGGCAGCGCACCTGGACCAGGGCTTTCTTCTTCCTGCATACCACCAGGGCATGGAAATCGTTCAGACCATGAATAGTGACCCCGGCCTGGCAGTTGGTATGTAAGGGATACCCAATTCAACAATGTTCGTAATTTCCAAATGGAGGGATCCTGCAGGCAGAGGATGGGGGGCAAGCTAGTCACACATACAGCAGGCATCCCTCCCTACCCGCACCCCGCAGTGGGCCACCAGCTGCTTTGCTGCCCCTGCCCCTGATCCCGCCCACCCGCCTGCCCCCAGGATACACAGCCTTCAATGGTGTGGACTTTGAAGGCACCTTCCACGTGAACACAGTGACTGACGATGACTACGCAGGCTTTCTCTTCAGCTATCAGGACAGCGGCCGCTTCTACGTGGTCATGTGGAAGCAAACGGAGCAGACCTACTGGCAGGCCACACCCTTCCGGGCTGTTGCCCAGCCCGGGCTGCAGCTCAAGGTCCCACACTGCCCAGATTCCCCAAGCCAGGGCCCTTTCCCGAAGCCTCTCCCACCAACCCCTGGGGCCTCCCCCACTGCCTCAGTGGGAACCCTCTTACCCAGACATCTGCCCAGGAGGTTGGCTCCCTGGGCCTCCAGAATATTCTCCTGACTTCCTTTTCCACCCGCACTTACCAACCCGTTGTCTTCCCTAATTCGGAGCCTGTGGTTGACCCACTGTCTTTGCTGATGCCCCGTAGGCCGTAACATCAGTGTCTGGCCCAGGCGAGCACCTCAGGAATGCCCTGTGGCACACTGGCCACACCCCTGATCAGGTACGACTGCTGTGGACCGACCCACGAAATGTGGGCTGGCGTGACAAGACCTCTTACCGCTGGCAGCTGCTGCACCGGCCTCAAGTTGGCTATATTCGGTGAGGGGAGGAGCTGAGCCCTCCCGAGGGACCCCAGGCCCGGCATTGCCTTCACCTTTAGCTGGGATTCCCCAGTGACGTCCCCTGTCCTCAGTGCCTTGGTGCCACGGGCCTGGACTGGGACCCCTTCTCCCCGTCTCCCCTCTCACCGCAGACTCACTACTCCGGCCCTGCTTTCCTCCTAACATAAGGCAGCCTGGGCTGTGGTGCTGCCAAGAACCTGTAGACAATGTTGGGCGAGTCCTTTTTTTGTGCTCCATTTTCCCCTCTGTAAAATGAGGGTGCCTCTGGAAGCCTCTTACCCCCAGCAGCCTGTGGAGAGGCACATTACATCGGGCCCTGTCACTGGTACAGCCCAGAACCTGCCTCATCAAAGTGTCTGACCTGGAAGGGATCCTTATTTACAGAAGACCTAACCGAGGCCCAGACTCCACACCTGCCTTGGTAGCCGAGCCAGGCCCCTCAGTTCAGCACTCTGTCCACAAGTTTGCATTTCCTAGTTGGTGGGGATGACAGGGAAGGGAGGGGAAATGGTCAGGAGCCCAGAGTGCAGGGACTTGAGTTGGTTCCCCTTTAAGGTGCCTGGGGCTGTGGGGCGCCAGGGCAGGGGATGAGGGGGTGGACTAGAGCCTGGGAAGCGGGTGACTTCACCCCCCAGCCCTTTGTGCTCATCGTCATGGCAACCCAATCCTCGCTTGGAATGCGGCTGCTGCTTTGAGATGCAAAGGGGGCCGGACAAAGACCAGGGGCCCTAGGCCTGAGAAAAGCACCCCCTTCCCTCCCCTTTCCCTCCTCCCTCTTACCCACCTCCCTTCTCTCTCTGGCCTGGTGAGCCCAAAGGCCGGTTGGGGATGAGCTGGGCTGGGGCATGGTGGCATAGTGCCCACTGGCACCATAGCACCAATGGACACCCCTATCCTGGACAGGGTGAAGCTTTATGAGGGGCCCCAGCTAGTGGCGGATTCTGGGGTGATCATTGACACATCCATGAGAGGGGGGCGTCTTGGTGTATTCTGCTTCTCCCAAGAAAACATCATTTGGTCCAATCTCCAGTATCGATGCAATGGTGAGGCTCTAGAAGGAGATCAGCCTGACCTCTCATGCCCTCATGGGAGAGTCACATCTTCTGACCTTAATCACATCTCCTTCCTCAGACACAGTGCCCGAGGACTTTGAGCCATTCCGGAGGCAGCTGCTCCAGGGAAGAGTGTGAAGAGGTGGCCACCGGATTCCGAATCCTGATTTTAGACTCTTTGGCCTTGGGGTCCATTCTGGAGACCCTGGGGTCTAATCTACAGCTCCTCAGCCAAATACAGACCCTCCTCTGGTACCCACCAGGAGTTCAGCCCCTGAGGGTTGGTGACTCCACTGATCAGGAGATGGGAAGTTTTCAAGGGGTATTTCTCAGGCACTAACCCCAGGAAAGATAACAGCACATTGCCATAAAGTTCCAGTTGTTTTCTAAGCCAGTGCAATTACTTATTTTAGAGATTTTTCTGGGATAGAGTGGGGAGCAGGAAAAAAACCTGAGGTGGGTAGGAAAGAGGGCTAGTACAGTGGAAGTGAGAAATCTAGAGGAAGTTTGGCTGAGTTTGGGGCACGGTGAGGAAGGTGCTGGATAGGGGTTAGGTGAAGGACGCGGAGGAGGGGTTAGGTGAAGGATGGGGTGCTGGTAGGAGGATGACAAAAGTCCTCCCAGCTCCACTTACTCACGGTGGCAGCGGCGACAACTCCAGTCTAAGAACAGCCGGGATCGACAGCCAGGAGGGCTGGGACTGCCCCTCTCGGGGTGAGGGGGAGGCCGGGGGGCCGGGGGGGCCGGAGGCCGGGACGAGTGCAATATTGGCGGGGGAGAGAACAACACTGCACCGCGTCCCGTCCCTCCCGCCCGCCCGGGGCCCGGGATCCCGCTCCCCACCGGTTGAAGCCGGACCAGCCCGAGAACCGGGGACGCGCTGGGGAGTTGGGTTCACTTTGGAGGCCAGAAAGGCTTGGCGCTCGGAAGAGGTTGAAGGGATGGTAAGGGGGAGGGGGAAAGGAAGAAGGGGAGACCGTGGTATCCCGGAAGGCCGCTTTCCGACGCCCGGGCGTTGCGCGCGCTTGCTCTTTAAATACTCAGACTGCGCGGCGCGGAGCCGTCTCCATGGTGACGCGTGTCCCAGCAACCGAACTGAATGGCTATTGCCTGGCAACGGCGGGGGTTGAAGTTTTGGGGCCGCCCACCTAGATACTCGCGCTTTCTCTAGCCCGTGGGTTGTTGAGGGGGGGTGCTTCCCTGCCTCAACGGCCTGGGCCTGGGCGCACTGACGTAAACGTCCCCCGCTCCGCGCCCGCCCTGGGTCAGGCTGCTGCACAAAGCCGCACCAGCCCCGCAGAGCAGCGTGTGCTCGGGGCTGTGGTCCCTGTCCTCCCCAGGCTTCTCTCCAATACCCCGGCACCGAAGTGTTCTTAAAGTTCATTTCTCAGTCTGAATTATTTGGGGCTAAGAACTGTTTCCCAAGGCGGACGTAATTGCTTCCGTCGGCCTAGACCTCAACCCAGGACCTGCGGATGGGGTCGGATATCCTAAGCTCCACGTGCGGTTGTGGCCCCGAATACTTCCTTGGTCCCACATGTTTTTGACCTTCAAAATAACTCTCGGCCTTCCCAAATTACGCACTCACATATACAATTTACTGTTCCCCCACCATGTGCCTACCTGTGCTAAATAACACTCTGCTCCCCAAAGGATAGTTCTGTGCTCCCAAATACCATTCTGTCGCCCTACCTACTCTGCCTCCTAAATACGTAACTAATCTGTCTCATTCTCTCTCCCACATTCCAATGTCCTCGCCCAAATACCTCGGTCCCCCTTCCACGTAACTCAGGACGCCACCCACTTTAGCGCCATTTCCTCCAGACACCGCCCCCACACGCCTCAGAGTCCCCTCCTAAAGCTCCCAGCCCCTCGATGTATCAATGATATAGTGTGTTCCTTCCCTTCTCTGTCCAAGCCACTGACTCTTCTGGCCCAGACCCTGCTCTCCCCAGCCTCTCTACCCACACTTAGGCAGCGCCACTCGACCTCCTCTCTCTGGACGGGCGCAGCCCCTCAGCCCGCTCCGGCGGGCCCGGTGAGGCTCTGGGTGAACGCTAGAGGGCAGGAGAGCCCGGCCAGCGAGGCCGGCTGGCCGCAGCTACAAGGTGGAGGACTGGAATGGAAAGACCCTGGGGATTGGCGGAACTCAGATTTCTTCCTTTCTTAAGTGGAAATTTCTTCCCTCCCCTCCTTCTCGGGTGAAAGCCAAGGAAGGAACTCAGGCTGCTGGAAAATCCGGCAGGGGCGGGGACTGCGGGTTTCGGAGTAGAACCGTGTGTGCGACGGGGACAGGGAGCGGTTAGAAGGGTGAAGCTATTCCGGGAAGTGGTGGGGGGAGGGACTCCAAAACTAGCACCTACCTGACGCTGTATCAAGCCTTCCCCTTTTTTCTCAGCCCCCTGGAGTGGGACTTCAAGGGACCTAGTGAGAATGGGGCAATGGTGTAGGGGACCTGAGATTGAGCTTTCCCCACCTCGCTGTCCAGGACCTTGACCTAGCCCACTTTCCCTGTTACTTCTCACCAAGGCTGTTGTCCTGGGGCTAAAACTAGAGCCCTGGGGACTCAGCTTCCAGAATCCCTCCATTATCTTCTGGAGCCATGGAGTGGTGGGTGAAAGCGGGAGGCCAGTTGGAGAAGAAACAGGTTGTCAGAGGGTGGAGTGATTGGAGCCCACGTACCCTATTTGAGGGCCAAGAATGGTTGGGGAGGAGGAGGAAGCGGTAGGAGGTAGGGAAAGGGGGAGTGGGTGGAGTTTTGTCACCTGTCACCTGTTCTAGCTGAGCCTAGGGCGGGAGGGGGACCGGTATAAAGCAGCAGGCGCCTGTGCCTGCTCCACCTCATGCGCAGCGCCTGCCGGAGTCTGTCCTGCCCCCTCCCCACCACCTCACCACCACCATGACACGGGACATCCAGGCCCCTTTCTTCTTCCTGCTGCTATTCCCAGTGCTTACAGGTGAGGGGCACAAGGTGGGGGAGGGGGCTGCCTTGCTTCTGTGGTCTTCCCAGCCTTTCTGTGGGTTTTGCTTCCTGGGAGATGGCACCTGAAGAAGCAGCAGTTGCAGACAAGTGTGGCCTGGCCCAGAATAAAGAATAAAGGAAAGAAGCTAAAGACAGGCTGCGAAGAGACAGTCCCCCCCAGGAGAGTGGGTCAAATGTAGGGGACGGGGTGGTGGTGGAGTCAGGAGAGGTAAATCTTAGGAGGGATGTGGGAAGAGAGAGGGAGGCTGCCAGCAAGGAAGGAGGAGAAGGGCTGACCTAGGGGCCCACTCCCCAAATCCTTCTGGCATTACTTCTCTAGATGCCAGAGAATTGTATTTTCTCCTTGTGCTGATTTGTCCCCCAACCCAACTCTGTAACCTCAACTTCTTATAGCTGCTGACAACGGTTCTACGCTGACAACGGTTTTTACAACCTCTGACCATACAAGTGGAAATATACAGGCTTCGAGTAGTCAAAGCAGCCCAGCATCCAGCTTCACTGACAGAAGTGCTGTGAACACAGCCAGCAGCTTAGCCTTCACCCACAGCCCTGCCCAAGGCTCGGTCACCACTCCATTCTACAATGACAGCTCATCCCCGACCACCAATGACACCTCATCTCCAACTCCCAGCCCTGCCTCAAACTCAGTTGTCACTCCAGGTGCACATGAGAGCACCTCTTCCAAGGCTATCGTGACCCCAGACGACATCGTGACCCCATCCTCAGCTCCCAGCAACCACTCTGATATTCCCACCACTCCTACCAGTCACATTATGGAAACAATTACTAGCAGCACTAACCATAGCATAGTATCTTCCACCTCCACTGCTACAACTTCTCAGCAGTTGACTGGTAGTGTCTTCCTGTACTTCCTGTCTTTTCACATTATAAACCACCAGTTTGATTTTTCCCTGGAAAATGCCAGCAGCCCATACTACCAGGCACTGAGGAGAAACATTTCTGAATGGGTGAGTAGCTGCCTTTCCTCCACCATGCTCCCCTGAAGCAGCCTTCAGAACTCTGCAGACCCCTTGCATCAAACCTTAGTCATTTCCTTCTCATCCCAGTTTTCGCAGCTTTTTGACGGGAATTTCCTGGGCTTCTCATATGTCAATTTCAGGTACAGTTCTGGGGCATATGGACTCTGTGTGGGATGGGTGGATGTTGTCATGACTGTGGGGAGGGACTCGGGTACTTGTGGTTGGGTAGTGGGGGATGCGCTGACCTAGAAGCTGGGACCCATGGCTGAGTTGCTCATTTCTCTGTTACCAGCCGAGGATCTGTGGTGGTAGAATTAATTCTGGTCCTCCGAAAAGATATCATTGATGACAACTACCTGAACACAAATTATACTTGGATGATAGAACAAGCAACCATATATAACCTGACCATCTCAAGACTCAGCGGTGAGGCCACTTCCCCAGCTGCCATCCAGCACCATGTGGCCAGGGTTCCTCCAGCAGCTGGGTTCCTGCTTTTCCACTTGGCGCTAGTAGGGGGAAGGCCACCTCCTTTGGGAGACTGCCCTAACCACTGCTTTTCCTTTTAGTGACTGATGTGTCACTTCCTTCCTCTGCCCAGTCTGGGTCTGGGGTACCTGGCTGGGGCATTGCCCTGCTGGTGCTGGTCTGTATTCTGGTCGCACTGGCCATCATCTATGTCATTGCCCTGGTAAGTTCTCAGTCCTCAGCCCTGACCAGAGTCCCTTTGTTGGAAGGAACTCCATGGTCCCCCATAACCTATCTACTCAGGCTGTGTGTCATTGGCAACGAAAGAACTGTGGGCAGGTGGACGTCTTTTCAACCGGCGATGCCTACCATCCTATGAGCGAGTATCCCACCTACCACACCCATGGGCGCTATGTGCCCCCTGGCAATACCAAACGGAGCCCCTATGAGGAGGTGAGGATGGGTCCCACAGGTGGAGGGAGGCAGAGGCTTTGGCTGGGCAGGAGTTCTGAAAAGGGTACTTGGAAAGCCCAAAGAACTTAGAAGAGGTAAGAGGTGACATGAAGTAAGCAGGGAGGGCCTGACACGGAAGAGGGTGGAGGTCAGAGGACTTCTGGGGGAAAGGCCTGGAGAAGAGACCATGGAAGAAAGGGGACCTCAAGAGGGAGTGCCCCCACTACCAGCGCTTCCAGAAGAGCATTTGCTACTTGGTTGAACTGGTGCCGTGGTGGCTGTTCACTGGGATGCCCAGAGGGGAAATGAGTGCCCAGGGGATCCCTTCACGCAGGACTCACAAGGAATGAGCATCTGTGCCCCTACTTGTCACCCAAGAATGGAGGGCAGATTGAGACAGGCTCATGGGGAGGAGGGGGTCTCTGAATTGGGGAAGAAGTCTCACCAAGCCAGGTGAGCCTGGATGCCAGCAGTGGGTGGGGTTCTTGGAAATCTCAGAGGAGGTACAGACCCCTCCTCCCTCTTTCTTTTCCTGGCCTTTCACTCCAGGACCTAGTAAATAATTACTTGGCCACCTGGAGCTGGAAAGCCACTCCAGGTGGGGGAGGGGAGAGAAGTTTCCTTTTCTTGACCCATTTTTCCTCTGCCTGGTCACTTCCTTCTCCCAGTTTTACAGACACACATACATCTCCTTGGGCTGGAGGAGCAGAGAACGGAGAGGGAAAGGGGCAGGAGGGGAGCACAGGGGGACTGATTAGAGCCAAGGGGAAGGATTTAATGGGAGCAGAGGGAGGTGGAGTGGGCCCTGTTTACAGTCACCTGGCTGCTTCTGGTGACCAGCAGGTGCTCTCTCCAAATTAACCCTTTGAGAGCTAGTCAGGCTCCTGGGCCATTTACCCCAGCCTGGGGTGCCATCTGGGGGCCTTGGGGAGGAAGCTTCTCCCAGAAAAGCTTCTGCCCCTCACCCTGGATCCCTTCTCCCCCTACCTAGGTTTCTGCGGGCAACGGTGGTAGCAACCTCTCTTACACAAACCTGGCAGCCACTTCCCCCAACTTGTAGGGGCACATTGCCTGCTGAGTCCTGCCAGTGCCAGCTGCCTCTCTGAGGTTGGTTCTTCGCCGCTGGAGTCCCCTGCCCCCAACTCTGATCTAGGCTGGTGAGCTAGGAGTTCAGATGGGCTGCCCACAGTCTCCCTCACAGGCCCCGTCGAGTCCCCTAACCCATCTTAGCCCTGGCGAAGCCTGTTCGGAGTCCCTGGGGACATGCCTGAGGCAGTGACTCCCAGGAAGGCTGGCCTGGAAAGCGCCAAGATCGGAGTGGGAACCTGAACATGACTGAATAAAACACAGGCCTCCTCTGCACTGACCATCAACTTTTTTTTTTCCGATAATCTTTCATATCAACTTAAAAAAAAATTGAAGTATAGTTGCTTTACAATGTTATGTTAGTTTCTGGTGTACAGCATAGTGATTCAGTTATACTTATTCTTTTTCATATTTTTCATTACAGGTTATTACAAGTTATTGAATATAGTTCCCTGTGCTATATGGTAGGACCTTGTTTATCTGAACGCCAACTTCTGATCAGTCGTCAGTGGCTGGTAGATAGGATGGGCGGGCAGAATGTGTGTGAAAGATCTGGAAGGGGCCTTTGGGAGAGGAGACAGGAAGGAAAGAAGGCCAGAACGAGTCGGGTTCATTTGAGAGGTAGGAGGCTTGGAGAGGTGACATTGGGGCGCAGGAGTGCCCAGTGGAAGAACTCAGTCACCTCTCGTGCATGGCTGGCGGCGCAGAAGGAAGGAGGAAATGAAACCTCGGCGGCTCCAGCGGGCCAGCGTGACCCGGCTCAGCCCGCGCGCCCCAGGCGCTCCCCTCTCCTCGGGCCTCACTCTCGCTTGGGGGCGGGAGATGGCCCGCGCTCTCCTCTCCCCTTGGCACGGTGCCCCCAGGCGGCTCTATTCTTAGCTGTCTGGGCGTGAAGTCAAGTCCTTGGGCGGCGATAACAGCGGCAGAGTCAACAGGGCCACGATAAAAGCGTGGTGTCAGATCCGGGGGCTGGCGCCGGGCCGCGGCCTCTCCCCGGCCGCCCCACCCGCCAGCTGCCTCTGGGGTCTGCCACCCAGTACCCTGGGAATGGGGAAGTGGTTCTGGTTCCCTGCTCCCTTTGGGCCTGGGCACGGGGCCCGCCCTCTCAATCACATTCCCGCAGGGCCCAGAGCCGCCAACCCGACGCCCCGTCGGGCGCTCGACGCAAGCAGCTACCGGAGCGAGGCGCCCCCTGGTGGCCATGGTCGGCTCGGGCCTGGGCCCGGTGCAGACGTGCAGAAAGCTGGCAAGCCCCTGGCTTGGGGAACTCCTTCCCTCAGGCGCGCCAGATCCCCAGGGCACCTCTGTTCTGGGTAATGGCAGGGCCCCCTTGGTCCCTCCCGCCTGCCACACCCAGGACAGAAACTAAGAAGAACGGTCTGGTTCAGGGAAGGCAGAGACATCACAGGAAGGCCTGGCATCACAGTTTATTGTTTATAAACCATGAAAATGACAGCTGTTGCTTGGCACAGGCCTAGCAGTGCCCACCGCAGGGGGGCAGCAGCGGACACCAGAGGCCTTACCAGGCCCAACCCAATAGGGACACCCACCTTCAGCTGGGGCCCCAAGGGAGACTTGGCACATTGGCATGGGTGCAGGTCAGGTAAAGCATGCAAGAGGGAAAAGAGAGGGATAAGAGGCATGCGGCTGGGGGGTATAGGGACCCAAATAAATAAAGCAGGATGATAGGGTCCCTTTTCCCTCACCAGGGAGTGCCTGGGCAGTGTCCAGCCCAAAAGCCTGCCCGCCCCAAGGCTGTAGTTCAGCATCAATGGGGCAGGGAGCTTGGCAGGGCAGAGGGCAGAGCCGAGGAGCATACCCAGTGTTCCAGGTGCCCTCCCTCCCAATCAGCCTGGGGAGGAGCACAGGACAGGAATGGGGAAGGGGCTCTCTCCATGGCCTGGATAAGATGCCAAGGGCAGGGCATGGGGCAGAGACTGGATGGGGATGGGGGCCTGGATTAACAGGCAATGGAGAGAATGGGGGACATCCAGAGAGGTGAGCAGAGGAGAGTCCCTTGGTCAAGAGAAGGCCCTGGGAAGACAAAGACATAGGGGCAGGACCACATGGTAGAGTTTGAGGGAGAAGCTGCTGGAGGAATAACCTGGCTTCAGGAGAGTTGGAGGGCCAGGGCCCAGGAGAGGCCAGGAAGGGTCAGTCCAGCTTGGCGAAGCCCCCAATGGTGACCTTCCTCTCAGGCTTAGTGCCCACAGGCTCTTGTAGCTGTACCGCGCCTCCCCCAATGAAGCAAAAGGCCGGGCACACAGGTCCCGAGCAGTCCAGGGGGCACTCCAGGAGCCCTCGGAAGGACACAGCATCCAGGAAGGAAACCCGACCCCGCTCGTAGTCCAGGCAGATGCCCAGGCGGGGCGGCAGGGGCACTGTGCAGCTGGCCGCCGGGCCATCCCTCCCTGTCAGCCCTGCGTTCGAGCTGGCTCCGGCTCCCAGCAGGATCTTGCCCATGCCGATGGTTAGGAAAGCGAAGGGTGGTAACGCCTCCACTGTGGCATCCTCGGCACCGCTGTCATGCCCACTGTCCGGGTCGTACCTGCAGGAGTGGGAGTTGGGAAGGATAAGGTTGGAGGGTGGTGGAAGGGAGTGGGGGAGGGGTACCAGAGGGTTGAGATGTTGGAAGGATGGAATGTTGGAGAGCAAGGGGTTCAAAGGATTGATATGGGGTATTGAGAAGAAAACATGTTGAAGAGATGGGGGTTAGAATATAGGGTTGGGGTTTGGTTTGGTGGGAAAGGGGTATTGAAAGGAAAGCACATTGGCCAGAGAGGTGTGGGGGAAAAGGGGAGACAGGGTAGTAAGTTAATAAAGCACCTTAAAGAAATGCAGCGCTTCTGACATTGGAAGGTGGTGAGAAAAATGGTGCTGGAATATCATGCTGGTGGAAGGTCTTGAGGATTAGCAAATCTTAGAAGGATGAGGTGTTAGTGACTAAGGTACTGGGGAGAAGAGGAGGGCAGAAAAAGGATGTTGGGAAGGTGGATGTTGGGAGAGAGATGGGAGGGGGTCAGTGTCTTACATGAAGGGTGTTAGCGGGATGCAGCAGGGCTGGGGACCATAGGTTCAGGAAGGAATTGGTGTCAGAAGGCATTTTTAAATAAATGGGATGTTGGGGAAATGGGGGATGGAGTGCTGGGGAGAAAGGGGTCAGGGAGAAAAGCATGTATGGGAGGGTGTTAAACAGGATGTTACGATGAGAAGGTAGGGGTGGAAAGTTAAAGGGAAGCATTTTAGCGTGTTGAGAAAAGATGTGGGTGAAGGAGGTACTGGAGAGAAGAGGCTTTGTGGAGAAAGGATGTTAGAAATGGGCTATCAGGGAGAGAGGACATGGAGACTTGGAGAGATGGTGTGTTAGTCCTGAGTGACAGATGGAAGTGGAGATGGCTGCATTGTCTATGGTCCCGTTCCCCAGCCACTCCAAATATCAATCTTCAAAGCCCTTTCACTGAGCCCACAGTTCCCCCAACCACAGGCTCCCCAGCCTGGCTTCCCTGCTCTTATTACATCCTCTTAAGCTCCTCCCAGCTCCATCCCAGCAAGTGTGTACTCCCCTTGCCGACCCTGGCCTGTCCCCAGCACCCCCAGCCAGATCCCCATATCCCCATCCCTCCCAGAGAGGCCTGACCTGGGGCTGATGACGTCGGGGGCACCCTGGAAGCTTTCCTGCAGCTTGCTCTCCAGCCCGACGCCCACCTTGACCAAGTAGGAGGCTGGGTCTACGGCACAAGCCCAGTAGCTGCGGCCCTGGGTCACAGCCACGTCGCCCAGGACCACGTCCACACTCAGGTGGCAGCCCGTCAGCAGCCGCTCGGCAGCCAGCAGCAGCGGCAGCCCTGGAACACTCCGCACCGCTCGCTGGTCCTTGCTGATGGCCAGCCGCTCTCGGCTTGTGCCCCAGCGGCCATCAAGGAAGAAGTGCAGGACTGGAGGTGGGGAGGGTTGAGACAGAAGGAAGGACTTCAGGGACGAACACTGGCACTGGGGACCTCGAGGTGTCAGCACGAGACACTGGGAGATTTCAGAACATGGAACAAGTTGCCGAGGGATGGGCAGGGGGCTCTGGGGAACAGGGCCTGGAGCACTGGAATGGGGAGCATAAGAAGAGAAGGGGCATCCCAAGTGGGCATGGGACCCCAGGAAGAGTTTCAGTGATGACGAGCGGGCACAGCAACCAGCCTCCCAGACCCAGCTGATTCCAGTGCTGCCTCTCACCCCTTTCCTGTGGCTGCCCCATGGAGGGCCCCCACAGCAGTCCATTCCACCTGGCGACATCCCACTGCCATTAGCCTGCACCTTCCAGCCCACACGCTGATGCTCATGCCTGGCCCTGGCACCCAGCCCCTCATTCTTCTGCCCCCTACTTGGGTGGTGATGTGCCACTATTATGCCCACACCCAGAGTCCCCACTATTTTCTGGAGAGTCACTCTACCAACATTTATGGAGCCTAAAACTTGGCTAAGACTTTACACATACTCATCTCACTTAATTCTCACAACCCCATGAGATCAGTACGTTATTATCCTGACAGAAGAGGAACTTGGAAGCTCAGGGAGGGTGAATAACTTGCCCAAAGCCACACAGTTGGCAAGAGGCAGAGCTTGGATTTGAATCCAGGCAGTCTAGCTCCTGAGCTAGTGAGTGTGACCCACTGTGTTATGCCATCTTTCTCTCCAGTGCCCACCCAGCACCAGCTGTCAGTGCCTGGGTCCCAGCAGACCCTGTGCCCACTCACCGGGTGCCGGGGGCGTGTGCAGGTGCACGTCTTCACTGTACTCGCCGTAGCCGGCCTTGTTGCAGCCACGGACACGCAGCACATACACAGAGCCTGTGTCTGGGTTCTCCAGCAGGGCGCTGGTGCCCCTCACCTCCTCCCGCCGCTGCCAACGGGTGGGGCCCGGCTGGGCTGGCACATCTGTGCGCCGGAACTCAATGGTGTAGTGCCAGGCAGGTGGTGAGTGAGGGGGCAGCCGCCAGCACAGGAAGATCTGGTCGTAGGCAAAGGTGCGCTGGGTGTCGATGACCGGAGCCTCGGGCACTGTTGGAAGAGACAGCAGGGGTCAGTCAGGGCCTGGCCACAGGTCTGGCGTGGAGGGCAGGCAGGAAAAGGGAAAGCAGCGGGAGCCGGGGGGGTGAGTGTGGGTGAGAAGGGTCTGAGGAAAACACCTGTCTGGGCACTGGGCAGGGATGCGCAGGGCAGAGCCCAAGGGAGAAGTGGAAGAGGCGCTAGGCAGAGAGGCAGGAGGCTGGTCAGCCACTCCCTCAACTCTGGCCTTGGCCCTCAGTTTCCTCCTCTGTTAAATGAGGGTATCAGGTCAGTTGGGATCCCTTCTTTCTATGACCCTTTTTATTCTGTGAGTAAAGAGGAGCCCCAGGAAAAGGCAGGCAATGGCCACTGGAACCCAGGCAAGAGGGCACTGAACAGGAAGGAGGGAACCAAGGAGGAAGGAGATAGACGCAAGGGTCAGCAAGACAGAAAATGTGGAACAACAGAGGGCAAGCAGAAGCTTGATGGCAGGGGACAAAGGTCAAGGGGAAGAAAAGGAAAGTCTAGAGGGCAAAGGTCACAAGGACAAAAGGTCAGAAGGGCAAGGACCGGGCAAGGACCAGGCAAGTGCCTATGGAAGGCATTAGAGAGCCAGAGGGTACTGGTGGGGGGAGGCCCTGGGGTCTGGTTAGGGCAGGAAAGAGGAGCAAGCCATGAGGGGTAGCCGGGCTGCATGGGAGTGGCAGGGCAGGGCAGGGGGCCTGGCGGGGGCAGGACCCCCGGGGCAGGGCCGCTGACTTGCCTGGGGTGCTCCGGAGCAGAGTCCGCGGTGGCCACAGCCTACAAACAAAGAGAGGGAGAAGCAGCGCTGAGCGCGGTGGGACAGGGTGGCCGGGGGGGGGGCGGGGGGGCTAGGGGGGTGGGCGGCCGGCCAGGCTGGGCAGGAGGCTGAGGAGTTCCCCGGTGGGCACTGCCCCCCGGGCCCGCTGCTGGGGAAGGAGGGAGGAAGGCTTAATTGGGCACAGGGCCTGGCCATCTCCTCACCTCGCAGGAAGTTCAGCTCTGTCAGCAGCTTCATCTCACGCCCCACATCCAGCTGGCAATGGCGGAAGGAGGAGCTGGCAGCTGGCCGGAACATCTGGAGGGCCTCCGTAGCTCGGGTAATCCTGGGATGGGGGCCGGCCAGGGTCAGGCGCTGCCATCTGAGCGGCCACCCTTCTCCTCGATTCTGCCTCGCCTGCCCCTAAAGCCTTGGTGTCTGCTCTGGGTCTCTTCCTTGTCCCTTCAGATAAGGTGGGTATCGGTTTGGCCTGGGGAAAATCCTCAGCGCCCAGCTCTCCAGCGGGCAGCACTCTCGACGTCTTCTATCTTGGCTACACCCACGATGCCTCTACCTCCCAGGAGCCCTTGCCCTTATGCCAGGCCCCTGAGTACCTGTTGTGCAGCTGTTTGGCTGCTTGCACAAAGCAAGGCTGGTCTGTTTCCTTAAGAACCTCCTGAGCGTAGCCCACCAGGCCTGAGCCATCCAGCAGGCTCCGGTGCTCCTGGATCTGGGTGCTGAGACGGGCCAGCCGCTCCTGCTGGCACTCCTCAATGGCCTGAAGCAGTGATGCCCGCTTCTCCTCCAGCACAGCCCCCAGCCCCCGCACCAGCTGGGACACCTCCTCCTTGGCCTGCTGACCACTCACCTGCCCAGAGAGCAACATTTACTATCTTCTTGAAGGCAGCACCTGCACCAGCCTCCTGGGGCAACACAACACGGGGCAAGGATCACCGAGGATCTGGGGAAATCCTATCTACCCTTTCTAATAGGGCCAGGCTCATGGTTCTATAGGCACTTGTACACTTAGATGGGCTCAACTCCTGACCATTCATGCTAACCTTCCTGGATCCCCACCTCATAATCCTGACTCCTTAAGGGCTCTCCCCAAATAAAAGAGGCCATGACCGAGCTAACGTCCACCAGCATGTATGCCATCCTTAACATCCGTCCCCATATCAGCTGATTCAAGCAATCTGGCAAAAGGTATCAGAGCCATTGCCTCACCCTCCTTGGTCCAGGGATGTGTGCTATCCTCAGCAGGCAGCTGAACCTGAGGGCATCAGAGCTACATCCCTGGGGCTTTTCAAGCGCTCTCCCTATCCTGGGTGCTACAAAGCCTGTCCCCACTGTAGCCTCAGGTACAGCCTGGCCTGGGGTACTGCTATTTCTGACAACCTGGTTTAACCAAAACCGTGACACATCCATGGACCCCACACGGGCTTCCTGAGCTTGCAACCAGGTGATTGGGCTGTGCCCATCCACACCCCCTTCCTGCTCCCACTCCCAGGGAGGGCGCAGGGCCCCCCTCCATGCCCTCCCTCACCTCAGTGTGCCTCACGGTCTCCTCCAGCTCACAGATCTGGGTCTGTACTGTGTCCTGGTTTCCCAGGATGTATGTCAGGCTCTTTGTCAGCTTATCCTGAGGGGGAAGAAAGAGGTGGGCATCATGCCCACACCCAGGTCCAAGGAAGCCAGCAGTTAAGAGGAGGAGGGAGAGGGTGTGAGTGTGGGTTAGCACTTGGGTTGAGTGAGGTGGGGGGCCTCACCTTGAGGGCCTGGTAGGCACTGAGCACTGGTGTGATCTTGTGGCCGCTATGGGTGCGCCGCACACGGCAGAGTTGGCATACCAGCCGTTGGCACGTCTTGCAGTAGTGGGTCACCTCTTCCTTGTGATCTGGGCACATCAGGCCCTAGGGACAGAAAGAGCAATGAGACAGTTAGCCAATGGTGGGTGTCGGGGTGCTGACCTACCACAGAGCGGTTTGGTGCCCTCCCCTTGCTGGCAGGCTGGGGATGGAGGGGAGTTCAGCTGGTGATGCTCCACAGTGCCACCTGGTGGTCCACCCTGGCATCAAAGAGAGCCTTTCCAGCAATCTCTAGGCATTAGCCTGGCTCCTCCCTTCGTTTACCTCACAAAAATGTGTGGTAATAACAATAACGATGATAATCTTAGCCCTGTGGTTAATAATTAGCTTTGTCCACCTTGTTTACTGCTGTCGCCCAACGCCTAGAATAGCACCAGGCACATAGGTGCTTGATAAATATTTGTTCAATGAATGAATGCACACAGACATTTTCAGTGCACAAATAACTTTCACAAACATTATCTCAGTGATCCTCTCAACAACACTGCAGGTAGGGATATTGCAGGGCAGATACTAGAATCCTCATTCAGCAGAGGAGATGGAGGCTCAAAGAAGTTCAAAGATGTGTCCTTTTTTGTTACCGTAAAAGGAGCTTGGCAACAGCAACCCCCTGGCCACCTCCTCTGGGAAGCCTGCAGCACTGGGCACCCCCTCCTCCCCAGCACCACCACGCCTGTCCCTTCCCAGGCCCCGTAAGGGCTGGCTCACCTTGGGGCGGAAGGAGAGGGTGGGCAGGGTGGGCTCATGCTGGGCCTTCTGAGTGCCCCAGGGGTGGAAGAGCTTGAAGCACTCGTTGCAGAAGGTGGCGCGGCACTCAGTGCAGCCCTTGGTGGCCTCTAGTGGTGGGGGCTTGCACAGCTGGCACAGGATGGCGCCACCCACACTCACACTCTGGCGGTACCGCTCCACCACACGCTCCAGGGTCAGGTTCCGGAACAGCCCTGCCAGGCCCCGCTCCCCCAGCTCCACATCACCCTGGCAGGCTGGGCACGGGAACATGATCACCTGGGGGTGCAGAGCACCTCGCTTCCGCCCGGGGTATGTCCCAAAGCCTGTGGATGGGCCGGGGAGGTAGGGAGGTGAAAATTACAGATGGCTTGGGGTGGGGGAAGTCTGTTCAATTAAAAAATTGCTTTTTATAGTTTCAGAGCTCAGTTCTCATTTGAGCCTGGATGGGCAGTATCTCCACCCCCTGAAAGACAGACAGATGCCTCTGGCCAGTGATGGACCCCTTCCATCGTTCTGATGGACATCCCAACATCCCCACCACCATCCCATAGGCCCCAGTCCCACCTGACTTAAGCAGCCGGTCCAAGCGATCTGGCTTGGGGAGAGTTCTGCGGGAGAGGCGGGGACTTCGGGTGGAAGGGGTGGAGGCAGGAGAGGTGGGCTCCGAGCTAGGGTCCCCACCATGGCCTACATAGCCCTGCTGGCCCAGCACCTCCCGGGCACAAGCCTGGCACACATTGTGTGTACAGGGCAGCACCAGTGGCTGTTTGTACATCTCTTGACACACTGGGCATAGCAGTTCCTTCTCCATGTTCTTCATACTCGTCTGTGGAGGGACCAGGAGGTTGGGTCAGAGCTTGAACACCTGGCATAACTCAACAGGCCCCTCAGCTGCCCTGAGAGACCCAAGAGTTCTCAGGAATGGGTAAGACACACTGCTAGGGACCAGACAAGCTTTGGATTTTCCCCAGCACCAGACTTGGCCTGGTTCACAGGCCTTTCCAGCTCCCTGTCTCTGGCTTCAGTTTCCCTCCTGCAGAGCTACAAGCCTAAGGAGGAGGGATTGTTGGAGCTCCAGCCTCTCTCAATTTCAAGCCCCACCCCCTTCACTACCTCAGTGCCAGCCGGACCTGCAGCCCCTCTCACCTGGCCATTGCCCCATCCCCCCATCTCTGGGCCGCCTGCCTCGGCACTTCTCTCAAGGACACCGCCCATTCTGCAGCTCAGTGCGGACCCCCGCCCCCTTCTCTGGCACCTCCGCTCCCTCCCCACCCCGCGTGACTCCTCCCTATAGCCAGGCTTTCTCCATCCTCCTGCTCACCCTGTCTGTCCACCTGCCAGCGGCTCCGGCCTGCAGCCACCCTAGCTTCCATTCCCCATCCTTCACTTCCCCACCCGTCTCCTCCTCCCCTTTCGCCCCCCACCGTCCTGTCCTCCTGCTCCCTCCTCCACCCCCGCCGCAACCTGGCCTGCCACAACCCCCTCCCCAAGCAAGGGAGAAACAAGCGCCCCGCCTACTTGCCCCCTCCCCACCGGAAGTACCCCTCCCTTTTTTGGTGGCGGGGGTCCTCAAGCTATGCCCCACCCCCACACCTCACCTTGGTCCCTCTCTTCGCAGCCATCCCGGTCAGGGGCGCAGCTGACACAAAGGAGGGAGGGACAGGGAGGGAGGGGGAAGGAAGTGGTGGGGGGGAGCAGGGTTGGCACCGCCCCTGGGAGAGCCGGGCACGGGTTGCCATGACAACCGCAGGCTCGGAGGCAGCCCTGAGTGGGGGTGCAGTGGGGTGGGGTCTCGCAGAGGGGTCCAAATTGGGAACTGCGCCGTGGGGCCGCTCCTTCTTCGCCCCTACCTGTCCTCAGTTTTCTTGGAAAATATCCAGGCTCACTCACTCTCCCTCCTCATAACACAACCCCAGTTGCCCTGCAGCCCCAGCCCCGATACACGGTTGGCGGCTCCCCCCAGGCCACCCGTTGCGTCCGGGCAGCTCCATGTTCCTCATACCCCAGCAGATGGACGCCTTTATGGCATTCACCTCTGGGCTGCTCCCGGGATTATCCTCTCATAACTGCATCCCGACCCTCCCAGTCCTTTCTGCCATCACCAGCCCCCTGTCTACATCCTAGCATCTTGCGAGATGAGATCCCCACCTGTTCAAAGTCCCGGCCTGCCTGGGACCCCTATACTCCCCCTCCCCTTCCCCTCGACCCCACCTTAACTCACACTGATGCGGACCAGTGCATCCATGATGGAAGAGAAGGTCTGCATATCCTCACCCTCAGCCATGGCCCTACCATGCCCGCCCGCCCCCGGGTGCCCGATCCCGGCTGCGGCTGCGAACCCCGGGCTTAATGCAGGAGCCCGGTGGGGATGTGGGGAGGGGTGGGATGAGATGTAACTGCGCATGCTCCAGGGACCAGGCTCGAACAGCGCCCGTCGAGGTAGGAGGTGGGAAATAGTTTTCACCCACGTGGTTCTTTGAAGGCGGTCGGGGGGTTGGGTAACATGGGATGGTATTTGAGAAGGGAACCATTTCTTATGTTCAAATTCTTCATTGGTTCCTAATCTTACTAATATAAAGGAGGAGGATTGTTTCAGAGAAAGATGAGCTCCAGGATGAGAGGACTAGATTTTAGTCTGGGTAAGAGTCCACAGGAGATGTCGAGGCAATGATCATGGAGGAGGGGGGAGAGTTTTGGTGAACAGGCACTAGAGCTGACATAAAAGGCAGAGAAGATAGGGGTGGGCTAGAGGTTATGGCCCATGGGCCCAGTGACTTGAAGAGTTAAGTGCAGCTTGCACTGAGAGGCAGCAGATGATCGGGGTGCGGGGAAGGGCGGGGGACCTGGGTGGTGGCCCAGGTTGCTCTGGACGCAATATTTCCTCCCTTCAGGAAGAGGGCGCTGCACCCAGTCGCCGAAAGGGAAAACGAGGCAGACATGAGGGAGAAAGGAAGTCGGCGTTGGGGACTGACGCATGCGCACAGCTAACCGTTCTCGGTTCGACTCTCCTCCCGGACAGAGACGCGGATTGGACCCGAGGGCAGGGAATGATGGGTAACGGGACCGGCGGCATCCCCCCAGACGGACTAGTAGGGGTCGGGGTTGGGCGGATCAGCCTTCGCGGTCCTCTCCCCGCCGAGCTGACGTGTCCTCGGTTCCAAGGGGCGGGCATTTCCACGGGTCGGGATGGTTGGGGCATCCGGGGTTGAGGAATTCCTGGGGGTGCCTCGGGGTGTGGGGCGTTGGGGAGGGTGGCTGCAGGCCTGGGAGTTTTTGAAAGTGGTCGGGCCCTCGAGCTCCAGGAGCTGCCGAATCTGCTTGCAGCTCCTGGAGGGAGGGCTGGGCCTGACTCTCGCTGTCTTCACCCATCCGCTCCAGTGGTGGGTACAGGCACCTCGCTGGCGCTCTCCTCCCTCCTGTCCCTACTGCTCTTCGCTGGGATGCAAATGTACAGCCGCCAGCTGGCCTCCACCGAGTGGCTCACCATCCAGGGCGGCCTGCTTGGTTCCGGCCTTTTCGTCTTCTCTCTTACTGTATCCTCTGCGGTGGAGCAAGCAGAGGCGTTTGAGGATAGGAAGGGTGGAAGGCCACGCAGGCTTGTTCCCATTACCCATACAGCCCTGCCCCCATTGCATGCCCTGCTCCTTAACTCTCTCAACCCAGGCCTTCAATAATCTGGAGAACCTTGTCTTTGGCAAAGGATTCCAAGCGAAGATCTTCCCTGAGAGTAAGTGAAAATTGGGGGTTGAGTATTGGAACCCTCTCCTGTAACCTCCACCAGCATGGTATTCAGTTTGCATGTGCTCAGATAGTAAAGTTTGTTTGGGAGAAAAAAAAATGTGTTTACTAAGAGTGTTTGAAGACAGATGACATTTTTGGATCCAACACTTTTCTAGCTCCTGGAATTGGAGCTAGAAGAGAAGGCTTCTGAAAGCAAAAAAACTCAGTTACGTCCTGGCCAGTTCCCAGGGAAGGTTTGAGGGGAACAGGCAAGTTTGGGGCTGTTACGCATACATGCAAGGAAGGGTGTCCTTTTCCCCCCACCCCCTGCCAGAAGCAGCAGCAGCTGGACCAAGTTCATTGAGGGGTTCTGAGGTGAAATTGACCCAATGTTAGTGAATTTTATTTATTTGAGATGACTGTGAAGAGCCTAATTATTAGATACACCAACTTTCTATTGTCAGCAGGAATCCTGACCAAATTAGAATAAGTGTTAGATTGTTTTCCCTTTGAAAGGATCCTTCTCTTGCTCATGTAATCACGAATTGATGATTTAATTGTTTTTGGAGAATTAAGTTCATAAAGCAAATTAGGCGTCAAGGCCAGATCACCTGAGGGATGCCTCATGCCCCACATTGACAGCAGATGCCATCTGTTGTGAAACTCTCACCGGGTAGAACAAAGACCTGTCACTGTGGCCCTTGTTTCTTTGCCCTCCTTGCTCTCTCCACCTGGCCCTTTTGCAGGCTTCCAGAGCTCCTTCCATACAGCAGCTCCAGGACTTCTCTCTGTTAGAATTTGTTTCCAAGTGTATTGTCTTCATTTGCTTATGAAAGAAACCTTTGTTGTGGGGCCAGCTTCCAGGCCCTCTTCACCTGTCCTGCTGTCCCCAGCTGGGCAGGGGGGATTGCCCTTGCCATCTGCTCTCCCACCTTCCCTCCAGTCCTACTCTAGATACCTTGAGACCCTTTTCTGTCCCTGTGGCTGTGTGTATCCAGACACTCTGCAGTCCAACCTATATCCAGGGAGTGAGGCCCTTGACTCCCAGCACTGGTCAGCCAGTTTAGTGAGTTGATCCCCACTGGCTGGTTTCTGTTGGAAAGGCCTTGACCCTCTTCCTCAAACAGGAGCAAGCCTTGCCCTTTAGACTGTGCTATCACCTTTCCTTTTCCTTTTTATTGGAGGCAAGCCAGGATAGGGAAGTTAAGTGGTAATTAGGGGCAGAGCTGGCAATGAGCATGCATCTACCTCCATGTCCTGGACACCGATAAGGCCATCTGAGCTCCTCCTGCTGTTGTCATGCCCTACCCCTCTTAGCAGTTCCCCAAGGATTGAGAGGGCCGCAGATTTCTCCTAGACTCCATATATGAATGCTTGGTATTTCCATTCTGACCGCCACCCTCCTTGTCCCCTCTTGCCTCTAGTTCTCCTCTGCCTCTTGTTGGCCCTTTTCGCATCTGGCCTCATCCACCGAGTCTGTGTTACCACCTGGTAAGTGCCTGACAGCTGGCTAAGGAGGGTAGCATCCTGTCCTTTGGCACTGGATCCTCCTGTAATGGTTCCAGACTTCCCCATACCTCCCTCCCACTCTGTTCTCCCTCCTTCCCTACCTTCCTAAACCTGAGCCTGGATTCGCTCCCTGATGCTGGTTCTGCCCTAGGAGGTACCACATGGCAGCATGCCCACTGATGCCGTGTCCTTTCTCCTTCACCCTATAGCTTCATCTTCTCCATGGTTGGTCTGTACTACATCAACAAGATCTCTTCCACTCTGTACCAGGCAACAGCTCCAGTCCTCACACCAGCCAAGGTTACGGGCAAGGGCAAAAAGAGAAACTGACCCTGCATGTCTAATAAAGTTGATTCTTTGTAGCTCTGTGAGCTGTGATATGCTGTCGGCCTTTTCGGCCAATGCCTGCGTGGGTGTGCCCAGTGTTGGGGCGGATGGGTACCTGCTGTTCTCAGACCTTGGGGATGGTAGGGCTTTCCTTCCTCCAAGGTTCATTTTTACCAAGTATTTATTGAGTGCCATCAGTGCCAGGCACTGGAGTGGCATACGCTTGTGTAAGAGCCTCATCATGGAAGAAAAGTACATGAATGATCTGCAGTCTTGCCCTTTGGGAAAAGGGGTAAAGACTGCGATGCAGGAAGGCCTGCCCATCCGAACTGGAATAGATCCTAGAACAGAGGAGTAAGGGAGGAAGAGGCCCCTTCCCCCCGCCCCTCCCCCATGAGATTCCATGTACCCTGTGAGGGCTTTGATACTCCAACTCCCCACCCTGAGCAAACGAGCCCCCTGCCCTTTCCGCCCAAGTCTGCGGGTGGGGATTCCCTACTGATGTTGCTCTTCTGGACCCATCTCATCTGTTCTCCAGCATGGACATATGCCTGTGCTTAGAAATACTCCCCAGGTTGATCACTGTCCCTATCCTCTTTGTTCTGATGCCTTCATTTTTCTCCTCCGTTTCATAGCCAAGGGATTAAGAACTTCCCAAATTTCAGCAAAGGATAGAAAACGATAGGACAAGGCCACCAACCTTGGAGGCCAGCCTTAATGGAAATGAGGGGCATAACTTCTCAGGTCCTCCTCTGTCCATGCTCTGCCCAGAGTGTCTGTCCTTTAAGGCACCTAGGCACTCTCCCCCGTGCTGGACGGTGTGAGCTTTAGGGTGCTTACTGTCCTTTGGTAAGCTTCGCATTCTCCAAAGTGGCTGATAATGGGCAGTGAAGACTGGTAGGTTGGTTGAATGAAAGAATCTGCCCTCCTAGAACAGGAAATCTTGCACATGGGATGTGCCTAAGTTAGGGAAGAAGAACCAATGAAGATGAAGAAGTGAGTCAAAGGAGTTTTCTATTCAAGGATTAGAGCCCCTTCCTTCCCCAATGTTTGTAGCCAGAATCCTGTACCCTTTCTCTATCCCTAGGCTGGGGGAGTGCTGTGCAGTTCACCCAGATTGCCTGCAGAGGGAGCCGCGAGCCCATGTCTTTCTCCAGGAGACTAGCAGCACTCAGCTGCAAGTCCACCCTGAGAGCTGGGAGGGTTGCTGCTGGGTCTCTGGGTTCTTACTGAGTCTCTCCGGTGGAAGCCAACTCTCAGAGGACCTGAAAGACTGGCCCATTTGGGAGGGCTGAAGCCTGAATCAAATCTTTTTGCTCCCCTAGGCTGGGAATGGAGGCAGAGAGAGTTCAATGGCGACCAGAGCCTTCCTGAGGGAATGGCAGCTCTAGCTCCAACTTACCCAGTGATGGTTGTGGGGGGCAGGGTTCCAGGTGTGGGACGCTCAGGGAGAGGAAACTGTCCGAAATGGGTCCTGGACTTCCCAGGGTGGCTGGGCTGGTTCTAGGTCTTACTCTGCCAAATCTTGACTTTCTCCTGATCTGGAGTGGGAACAGTGAGCAGAGAGCCAGGTCCCAGCCAGGAGAGCACAGACACAGCTGGGTGGGGTCTGGCCACCTGAGGGCACCATGCTTCCCAAGATGAGAGCTTGGATGGGGCCAGGTGAGGGGAGGGCAGGGAGGAGCCCAAGAGCATGTGTCAGGACAATGCCAAGGGATCTGGGCACCTGCTGCCACTCACTGCATAGGCATCAGGGACAGTATGTGGCCCAGGAATAATGACCCCTTCCTCAGGAAATGGGTGCATTTACTAGGCAGATTGGTGCCGACCTCAGCTCTCCGCCCAGCCTGTCCCTGGGGTGCCTAGTTGCTGGCTCCCTGCAGCTGACCTACCAGTTAACCCTGGCAGGGGTATCCCAGCCACCTAACACCATCATTAAGTAAGGGGGCGTGAGGCCATCATGGCTTCTGCAGACCTGAAGGTGAGAAGGGCAAAGGTGCTAACCTCTTGGCCCAGGGACTCCTGAGGCTCTGCTCCACCCTGGAGGCTGGTGGCCTAGGGGAGAGAGGGGAGGTCCCACCCCTGGAGGACAGAGGGAAGCCAGATGTTTCCTCCTGCTCCCTCACACGTGGCCCTGACACCCGCCAGCACCCGCTGCCTGCTCCGGAAATAGGAGTAAATAATACCGGGGGAGGGGGCCTTGGATACAGTGGGGAGGCTGGCAGGAGACGGCTCCTGGCCCAGAGGCATGCTCCTTGGGGCTGGAGGTGATGAGGGCAGTGGGAAGGTAAGACGAGGGGGCTCCCCTGCCTGGGCAGAGGATGGGCTCCCTCAGGCTGGCACTGCCATGAGGGCACTCCTGGCATTTGGGGCAGGCCAGAGGGTCAGAGTGGGGGCGGGGGCGCCCAGGGTAGGGAGGGGGAGTCCGCGCCAGGCCTTGGCTCCAGCCCTTTCCGGCCCTTATTGTCCTTGGTGAGAACAGGACGCTGTCCCGTTCCCACTGCCCGGCCCCCCAGCTCTGCTCCCCAGGGGCTTGGGAAGGATGTTGGGAAACAAGAGAGAGCCAGAGACTGGTAGAGACAGAGATGCTGAGAGACTCAGAGACAGATACAAAGGGGAAAGGTTCAGTCAAAAGCGAGTATTGAAACTCATTGTAAGCGGAGCAGGCTGGGCGCTGTGGGAATCACGGAAGAATGGGCAGACCGAGGCCCTGCCCTTGGGGACCTCCGGGCTGGCCTGCCCTGTGCACACTCCTCCTTGACTTAGGGTCACTCAGAGAGCCGCCTCCTAAGCAAACAATGGCTGGAACCATTCTGGGGGCACAGTTGGTGGCACTTAATCGCTCCACCTCAGGTATGTTTCTTTGCCTCCCTCCCAAGGGACTGAAGTCCCTCAGGGCAAAGCCAAAGCCCACCTCCCTACCCACACAGGGCTGAGAGCTAGCGGGCCACCAGAGGCTGCACTGTAAGTGCAGTCTGGTTGGTTTGGTTGTGTTCCTGCCCTGGCAGAGAAGCCCCCTAGCTGGCCCTAGAGTTAGGCACCGCATCACCTGGGCTGGAGGGCAGTGTGCAAATTCCCTGCCCTCTAACAGCAGGAAGCAGCTTTTAGAGCTGCCCTGTCCTTCCCCTGGGCCAGGTATTTCCACCCCAGCCTCTGCAACCACAGGCTCGGGGTGGGCCTCCTCCCTTCCAGCCCTTCTGGGCCTACGGTTCTCAGAAACCTCTCCCCTGTGAGACAGGCCCTCGGAAAGATGGAGAAGTCCAGGTCCCTTCTGTCTACTGAGGTTCCAGATAACACTTCAAAATGAAGAAAAACTGAGGCATGTTTGAAATGTGTACACTTAACAGATGAACACTTTTTAAGACAAAATGACAATACAGTATAATCCTACTAGTCACAAGGTCATTACAGGATTTTTAGAAACGTTTCTTTCACTGGGAACTGCGGCCCTATTTCATGAGGTAAAGTTCTGTGATAACAGGTGTATCGGATTCATTGTTGGATTCTTTCTACGTTTGTATATATTTGAAAATTCCATAATAAACGTTCCATCATTTGTATTGTAAGTCCCTTCTTCCGGTTCTGTCGCTGTGTGACTGTAACCACACCTGGAGACAACATCAGAAGTCTGAACTTGAGGCCCCATGTGACAATGAGGCCTGAGCCAAATGGCCCTTATGGTCTGCGAGGAGCCCTTCTCCGAGAACTCCCCGCACCTCAAATAAGCGAGAAGTTTCACCTACTTTGAGGCTGAGGCTGCGCCGTCAGGAGGGACTGAAAAATGGAATTCCTGTCTGTCCAGATCAAGATCGCACAGGAAAACCTTTCACACACCCCCATTCTGGGCCACGAGTTTCCCAGAGGGCTGACCTCAGGCTGCTGCGAGGGAATTTCCGGGGCTGAGGTGCCTGCACACCTGTGTGTGAGGGTCAAGGCTAAACCTCAGATAGTTTCCATTCTACAGTATGTAGAACAGTAGGAAAGAGCCCTGGTCTTGACATCAGACAGACCTACTTCCAGTTTCGGCCCTGACACCAGGTGAGGGTCCTTGGGCAAACGGAGTGATCGCTCTGCACCTTAAATTCCTCACCCGTAAAATGGGGATAATAATACCTGCTTCCAGTTGTGATAGAGAGGATTTGAATTAAATAATAATGTGGAAGAGCCTAGCATAGGGCTCCACCTTCTAGGCATTTGACAAATGCCATTTTTCCCCTGTGAGATGACAGCCACCACCTTGCACTGAGCATTTACCACTTGCCAGTCAACTAGTGCCTTACAGACAGTCTCCATTTCAACACTTAGGTTATGAGATTGACACTCTTACGCCATGTGATTAATTCTATGTGTCAGCTTGGCTGGGCCATAGTGCCTGGATAGTTGGTCAAACTGGATTACTCTGGATGTTTCTGTGTGGGTGTTTTTGAATGAGATTAACATTTAAAACTGGACTAAAGCAGATTGCCCTCCATCATGTGGGCGGGCCTCAGCTAGCCCACAGAAGGACTACATAGACACTGACCTCCTCAGAGAAAGAAGGACTTCGGTGGCAGATAGCTATCAGACTTGAACTGCGACACTGGCTGTCTCCTGGGTCTTCAGCCTGGTGGGTTCCCTCGCCGTGTCTATGCTCACGTGGGCTGGGACCTGGCCCCCTGCCCACTGTTCCCACCTCTGGTCAGGAGGAAGTCAAGACACAGTGAGACCCTGCAGATTTTGGATTTGCCAGCATCTCTAATTGCATGAACCACTACCTTAAAATAAATTTCACACATATATCTCCTATTGGTTTTAGTTCTCTGGAGAGCCCTGACTAATACACCTGTTACAGTGAAATGAAGTGGGGTAAGATGAAAGAGAGGTTAAAATCACCTCCTCAAGATTGTAAGGGAAGGCAGGGCTGGAGCTGAAACTCAGATCCATTGGTGTGATGCTTAACCCATGTGGTTACAACGTAGCATCTGACTCCCCCCAGCTCTGACTCATCTCCTCACACTACCCCACGCTCCTCCATCCCACTTGGCCTCCATGTGTCCCCTGTGTCAGACATACGTCCACCTCGCAGACTTTGTACTGGCTGTTCCCACTGCCTGCAACACCTGTCCGGCCTTCTCCCTCCTTCACCTCATTCAGGTGTCCATGCAAATGTCTCCCTCTCAGAGGGCCCCCCCCCGACCATATATACCAGGGAACACTGGCACCCTTTAGCCTCTCACATGGCTGTTTTTCTTCATAGTACTTCTCACTACTTGATATGTTAAGTGTTTGTTTCCTGTTTGGCACCCATCATTTCACTGAAGTAGAGAGTTTGTCTGTTCATTGAAAGCTTCATTGAAAGCAGAGCTTTTTGTCTGCTTTATTCACTAGAACACTGCATGATGTAGAGGAGGTACTCAGGACACGTCTGTTAAAAGAACCAAGGACCCCATTAGCAACACACCATTGTCACACTTTGAGTTCTTTCAAACTCGGCTCCCATCCTCATGAACTCCAAACTGATGACTTCTCAAAATCAACCAAATGTTTCTGTCCACTGCCAGGCCTGTTCCTGGCTCCCCTTCCCTCAGGCTATCATCTTCTCCCATCCTGGTCTCCTCCAGCTTACCTGACTCAGCCAGCCCCTTCTCCAATCAGCAGCACGATCTCGGAATTACCATTTCCCCTGAAAGCCGGGTTGTAATTTTGTATGTATGTGTCTTTGTTGATTACATGTGTGCCTGTCCTGTCACCCTCATGGAACTGTGGGTGCTCGGGGGACAGTGATGGAATCAACACAACCTAATCACCTGGAACCTTCCTCAAGGACCCAGTAATTACCATGGTACCTGTGGGTGCCCAGAAATCTCTACTGCCTGATGTGACACACGCAGGCACACATGGGGGTCACCTGCTTCTCTAAGGGGGGAAGCTGCTGACACAAATGCTTTTAAGGGGTCTTTCTTTAATAGCCTGAACCTGGCCTGCCTTTCCAGCCTCATCTCTTTCTAGCCACTCCCTGTGAAGCAGTCTATGTGCCAGAGACAAAGGATTACTCACTATGAACTCTCAGGCCTCCCTGCCTTTGTTCAGGCTTTCCCTTGGCTTTGCCTTTGGGGCTTTGGGCCCCCCACCCCCAGCCCCAACCTGAACACTCTTACTCATCTTTCTAGTAACACCGAGGGCTTTAGGGCCTCCTTCACAGAGGCTTCACGCCTTCCCCCAAACAGTCAATCCCTTCCTTTGTGTTGAATGTAATTTTGCACATTCCTCCATCTTCAGTGTACGTTGGAATAAGGGCTCCCAGATTTGGAATTTGTCTCTCTCTGAAACCAAAGTCTGCCAAAGGAGAAAACCCCAACAAACATGAGAAAACTGAAGCTCAGAGAGGTTGTGGCTTGCCCAAAGTCACAGAGCTAAGCCAAGGAAAGCACCAGGACCCAACCTGAGGCCGTCTGGCCTCTAAAAGCCCAAACTTTAAACCCCCAAGCTGACTGCCTCTCATATCCTGCTACAATCACATGTACTTGTGGCCTGCTGTGGCTGCAGAAGGGTGATGGTCTGCAAAAAGACTGAAGAGAAAGGAGTTGGACCGTAAAAATTTTGTCAGATGCTATCCAAAGCCAAAGCCTGTGTCTAGCAGGTGGGAGTCTCGGGAGTAGTCATACTTCCTGGGACCAGGAGAGCTGGTCAGTGTCCCTGGAGACCATCAAATGCTAACCTATCCTTCCTTCTGTCCCTTATCTTACATTTATAGACACCCTCTGGGTTTCCCACGCTGTGCTTGGTCCTGGAGATACAATGGTCCTGGGCAGGCCAAGCAGGGAAACAAAAAACCTACAGCTCAATATGGTAAGTGTCATCTATGAAAGGGAGTCTGTGGGATTTCAGAGGAGGAAGATGGTGTCCAACCCTGCAAGACAGGGTCAAGTCCAGGAAGGCGGCCTGCAGGGCGTGATGCTTGAGCTGAATGTTAGGGTAATACGTACCCACATTTTCTTTTATTTAGGTTCTCACTGTTCACATTAAAATTTTTTTAATGCACTGGGAATTTATTTTGGTATAAGATGTGAGGCTAAAATCTAACTTAATTTACTTTTTCAAATGATAAGCTCATTGCAAATTCTTTTGAAACAATCCATCATTCATCACTCGAGATGCCATATCATATGCTGAAATGGTATATGTTTGATCTATGTCTTCACTTTTTTCTTCTGTTCCATTGATCTAGGGAGATGCTATACCACCGTGGCAAAGTTTGCAGGCTTTGAGGTCAGATTATCTGGGCTGTGCCTCAGTTTCCTCATTTGTGAAATGGAGCTAATAATAGTACCCACTTCATATGGTGACTGTGAAGATTAAATGAGATTACAGACAGAAAGTACTCATTAAGTGTCTGGCACAGAGTAATCAATAAATGAAATGAATGTCAGCTGCTAAGACCATCCCTCTCTGCCCCTTCCTACACCCGTACCCAGGAAGGTGAAGTTACTAAGCACCCAGCTTTGAGTCAGACGGGACAGCTCTGCTACTTCCTACCTGCATGAGCTGGGGCAACTTACTTACCTTTCACCTTCTCTCTGCTTTTTGTTTCCTCATTCATACATGGGGATATAAAAGCACCTACTGCACCCTGTTGTGAAAATTAAACAGGCATTGTCACACAAGGCATGACATATAATAGCCACTCAATGAATGTTTAATCTTTTGCTGATTATTATTATAACATTATATTTATTATCTGGCCTTATGTGCTGTAAGGCAAACCCCTTCTCATTATCTTTCCCCCTCAAGATTTTCTGGGAGTGGCAATCTTCCAGGGCCAGGTCTACTGTGGGTGAGTAAGATAGAATTTCTGGATCTGGAAAGCTGATGTCTGGCCCTTGAACTGTGCTGAAAGTCACTGACTAGTGAGGTCTTGAGTGGGCAACCTATAGGATTTTGGGGGAAATGGGGGAGGGAGTGGAGGTGAGCCTTTGAAGTTCATATAGCAGGTTTTAAAATATATTTTTATTTTGCCTTAACTTTGACTTTAACAAAGGAAGTTTTGCAGTTTTAAAAGCCAACTAGTTCTATAAGGCATTTAATGAAAAATATCACCCTCTGCCCCATTCTGCGACCCCCTACACACACCCTCCTCCATAAACCACTCTCAAGTTTCTTGGTTGCTTCTTTTGGTGCTTACCCCTCTGTCTCTCTCTCTATATATATATATACATTTTTTTTTAAAGGAAGGCACTGGGGATTGAACCCAGGACCTCAGTGTGCCAAGGACATGCTCAGTGTGCCAAGCAGTGAGCTATACTCCCACCCCCTCTATATTTCTAAATAATACGCTCATATTATGATTTCGTTTTTCTATTTTAAATATAATCAATTGACTGCCTGCCATGGAAGATGGATAGATCTCTCTAATCCTACAGATCTAATCCTGTAGATCTTTCTAATCCTGACTCTCCTCATATACTCCCCTCCTCCACCCTATCAATTCAAATATATTCCAATTTTCAGTTAAATCAATACTCAGTGTTTACATCATTATGGCTGTGAAGATATTCTTCACAGCTGAGTTATGCAGTGTTTGTACTAAGACTCTGTGAATCTGTAAAAACTGCTTTTATTAATTAACATCAAGGACAAGGGGCTGAGAAACTTTGTTCTCTAAAATCAGTCACAACTTTCCTTTTCTTGGGGGGGGAGGTAATTAAGTTTATTTATGTGTGTATGCATGTATTTATTTATTTATTTTAATGGCGGTACTGGGGATTGAACCCAGGACCTCCTGCCTGCTAAGCATGCGCTGTACCACTGAGCTCTACCCTCCCCATCACAAACTTTTCTACCTGAAATCAATCAGTGAGAATGGAACATCACAGCCTTGCCTGGAGGACTGAGCCTTGATACAGAGAAGCAACCTTGATTTCCAACCTAGGTACAAAGCTTCAGATATTGGGGTTTTGGACATAACATTCTATGCTTATCTTAATTATGTAGTTATCTAGTTCATAATTACGTAAAATTAATTATCTTAAGTTTATAATTTCCAAGCAGACCCTCAGTTCACTTCTCAATCCAGGCTGTTGTTAATCCCTTCACTTACATCTGTACTTGCCTTGAACCTATCAGAACACTGCTTCACTTAAAAAGCACCTGAACTCAACCCTTTCTCATATCCTGTAATGACCTGGCTTTTTCCTTTGTTTGATGAGCAGCTGAACAGTTTCTCCTGTGTGTGTTCTCTCTTGTAGCAGCAAGTAAATACAGTTTATGTTCCTAGTGGTCTTTATCAGACAGGCTTTTATCAATTCTCTTCCCTTTCTTTTATAACTCTTTGTTTTCCCTGAAGTTGATAATTGCCTGACCTTTTCTTTTACTTGGTTTTCTATGTACCTATCATGAATTCATCCCACAAACTCTGAAAGATGTATACACACCTTCTCTTAATACCTTAAACACATCAGGTAATTTCTCTGTCCCCATAATTTTTTCCCTTAAAGACACCCTCCCAGATCACTTCTTACCCTGGCTCCAAGCCGTGCTGGTGCCTTCCCTGAGTTTCTCTTTAAAATATGACAGCCTAGGCCGCTCTCCCTTCTGAGTGAGACAGACTGCACTCTGTCTATGGAGTGTGAAAATCTACTTTTGCTTTAACAACCCCCACACTTCGTGGCCTCTCTGGCCTTCTGAAATGGCCTACACTCGGTCTATAGGTTGTGCATCTCTCTGAATAAATCTACTTTTACTCTAAATAAAATACGACAACCTCTGTTCTAACACCTATCTCAGGACACCATGGTTAGTTGCCAATGCATCTGCTTTCCTGACTCCTGCTTTCCCCCCTCCGTCCCAGGAGAGGCCGAATGTCTTGACATCTCTCTCTCTCTCCAAAGTCTATCGTGATGCCCGATAAACGTTCAACTAAGTGAATGAATAAAAGAATAAATACGTGAATGAATGAATAGGATTTCTGTGCAGAAGTGAGTTTAAAAGTAACGATATTACATCCCCACCTTGTTGCAAGGCTTAAGGGTGTCTTCAGGCTGTCTACAAGGCCCCATACCAGCTTGGAGCGGGTCCGGAGGGAGAGAAGCAGCACCGAAGCCCGTCGGAACCCAGGCCACAGCTGCAGCAGAGCCGGCTGAGCACAGCCTAGGTCAAGACGGCAGCCGCGAGTTCGCCAGACGCCGCTCCGGGACTACAACTCCCAGAAGGCCGCGCAGCGGCAGAGTGCGAGCCGTGAAGGATTCCGGACGCTGACGTCAGAGCAGCGCCGGGCAGCGGAGACTCGGGGCCCAGAGGTAAGTGTAGGTGGCGGGCAAAGTGAGGAGGGCGGGAGCGATGGAGGAGCGACCTTGAGGTTAGGTGATGCGGGGGTTGGATGAGGGAGAAGGACAAGGAATGAGTCTCAGATGAAGAGTGGGTACCGGGGTGGTAAGGACCTCGAGTTCTGCTTCCTCTTCCCGCAGTGACCATGACGAAATTAGCGCAGTGGCTGTGGGGACTGGCGCTCCTGGGCTCCACCTGGGCGGCCCTGACCATGGGCGCCCTGGGCCTGGAGCTACCCGCATCTTGCCGGGAGGTCCTGTGGCCACTGCCCGCCTACTTGCTGGTGGCCGCAGGCTGCTATGCCCTGGGCACTGTGGGCTATCGCGTGGCTACTTTTCACGACTGCGAGGACGCCGCCCGTGAGCTGCAGAGCCAGATCCAGGAGGCCCGAGCCGACTTAACCCGTAGGGGGATGCGCTTCTGACACCCTAACC
Source organism: Vicugna pacos (assembly GCF_048564905.1). NCBI lineage: Eukaryota > Metazoa > Chordata > Mammalia > Artiodactyla > Camelidae > Vicugna > Vicugna pacos. The sequence goes on from NC_133007.1 coordinate 25,461,266, forward strand.
CCACCCCCACCCGGACAGCCCGCTCTCCCATTCCCCATTAAAAAGCCACTTTATTTTCTAGCTTTGTTTGATTTGAGTATGGATGACGGGAACTAGGGATTCTGTATACCAGCTGCTAAGTGAGAGGTAGATGAGCCACCTTCCTGAGGCTGTCTCAGCCTTTCTTTGCATTCTGCTGGTGCTTCCTCCATTTTGCTCCACAGAAGGCAAAGACCCCTTCTCAAGATCTCTCAGAATGGAAAAGTCAATTCACTTTCCTGGTCCTTTTAACTCTGTTAGGAAGTACTGCTTGAAGCCTAACTTTCATTCTTCTTCATAACATCCAAGTTCTGTTCTCTGTAAGGCCTTCCTAGGTCTTTCCAACCTCTTGGTTCTTTCAAATACCTTTTCTTAGCCAGCTCGACCAGCCCAAGAGCAATTGTGGAACAGACAGTGCACCTCTACCCTTCACCAAACCAGGCAGATTGAGTATCCCTGAATAAGAGAATGAGTCTTGATGGGCAGGGGTAGGAAACAGTTTATTTTAAGGCACATTCTAAAGATTTCACCTCCACCTCCAAAATTAAAAAATAAAATATTGAGAAAAATAAAAGCAATTCATTTCCCAGGTTCCATCCAATCTTCTAAGTAAAGCTCTTTCTTTAGTCCCTGGATTCTCAACGCTGTCTCTTTTCCTTTACTAAAACCCACTGCACCCCGTAGAGCTGGTCAGTAGGAACAGCTGAAATAAAGTTTCTTTGGTAACAGGTTGGTATTCTGTTTCCCAGAGGTCAGGTGAACTCCCTCAGGCTTGTAGAAACTGACAGTTCCTGTCTTGCTCTTGGAGAGTACTTCCAGAAAAGCCAGAGGCGAATGAAGCTGGTGAGGATTCCTGGAAGGTTGGGCACCTGAAATCACAGGGGCTGCTATGAGGAGAGGGCTGATTTTCCACCTTGTACACCTGTCACCCCATCCCCGTTCTGCTTACCACGATGTAGGGATCATTTAGTCGAAACCCATAGAGGGTCCAGGAGGCAGAAGAGAGGAGGGTGGCAATGGTGAGTGAAAAGGAGAGACGTTGGGTTGATTTGCTCTGAATAACCTTGGCCTATGGAAAAGGATGGAAGACAGTCCTAGCCCAAACACATAATAAAGCTCCCACCTTGCCTAAGAATTTCCTCAGGAGAAAGGTCAAACATCCTCCCTGATCTTCTGTGACCCAACCTTTCCCTCCCGCCTCCCACTCACCCAACTCTACTGCCCTGTCTCCCTCCAGGATTTGGATCTTCCTTTCTCTGGAGTGTAAGCTACAGTGTCTCGCTATGAAAGCCTGACCCTTATCTCCCCTACCTCCTTGGACACCCCCACTCACCAAGTCAGCCAGTGGTGAGAGGTACATACTGATCGTGAAGACACTGCAGAAGAGGCCCAGCTGCTGAAGCCGGGTCTCAAGATCAGGCACCAGGAGCCAAAAGTAGCCAAAACCCAGGACAAGGACCCCCAGCAGGGTTGCAGTCTGAAGGAGCACGGCACGCTGCAGGGGAGAGCGCAGCCTTACTTCTGGATGTGCCAGGAGACCTCTCTAACCCTGCTGCTGGGATTAATTCATCCTGCCCTCTCCCATGCTCCAGTGGGGTAGCCAGCCTTGGTCTAAGCCTCCAGTACTGCACTTGTCACAGCCTCTTTCCTGTCAGTGACTTGAGCACATGTCTGATCTACCCACAACACTGGAGGTTTCTAGGAGAGGGAAAGGTATCTTTTTTGTGGGAGCTTGCTACACAGAGTAGGCGCTTAATGGCTTGTGTGAATGGGGAAGCAGAGCTAATCCTCTCCCTCTGAGCCACTGGCCCTGGCTCTGAAGGAACTACGGAGACAAAGATCCCTTTCCACTTAGCTTGTTGGGCAGCAAAGCACCATCAGGCAAGGCAGAGCTACCAGCCTTACCAGAACGGGAGATGGTATTTGAGGCTTAGAAGGCTGATTTCATGGAGGAAGGAGGACTGCAAGCCTGGAGGAGTCTTCCAGGAAAAGGTGGCGGTGCCAGCCTGTTTATATACAGTCTTCTAGGAAGCAGTGTTTGCCTTGCCAGCAAGGCAGGGCAGGGTGTGCAGCAGAGAGGGAGGGCTTCTACCTTCCGATGGCAGTAGTGCAGATACACCAAGATATACAGAGTCTGAAGCACAGCACCCACGGCATTGACGACGATTAGCGTCCCATTTCCCTTCAAGGCCCCATAACTCAGCCAGCTCAGGTTGCTGCAGGGTGGAGGGGAGGGACATTGGCCCGCTGGGTTGAGTGTGGGCGGGAGACCCGAGGGGCCTCGTCCACATTCCTCCCCACCCCTCCCCGACCACCCTCAGCCTTTCCCGCCGCAGGCATTGCCCCCCTCACTTGACATCCGTGGTGAGAAATGGCAGGAACTGGACACTGTCCACGCTCCGTGTCATCCGCATGTGCTTGAGGTCCGAGCTGTGGGGCCCCGAAGGCAGGGGGAAAGGTGGAAAGGGAGAAGCAGGCTGCTAGGGCGTCGAGATCCCAGATGCCTGTCATTCTTCCCGGACAACTGCAGACCCCTGGCCCCGCCCTCATCTTCCTCGCCTTCTCCCTCAGGTCAAGTGACCTGTACCCCGGCCCCCTCGATCAAATTCTACTTTGACCCTAGGTTCCGATTGCAGCCTGGGGCTGCAGCCACGTTTCAGTTCCCTGTCTCTCCTTTCCTGACTTTCTAGTCCTGCCCCAGCCCACCCACTCCGCGCTCTCACAGGCCGGTGGAGAACATGCCGAGGGTGAAGAGCACGCAAGCTCCGGAAAGGAGCGAATCGGCCAATCCGCCCGCCTCCATCCCTCCCCGAGTCGGATCCCGCGCTCGGCGCGGGCGCCCGAGGCCTGCTTAGTAGGATCAGGAGCCCGGGAGGCAGGAGCCCCGCCCCAACGCGCCCCCGGCTCCGCCCCTGCGCGCTGGGCCGTCCCCCCGGAAACTGAACCGGAACCCGGCCCACCCCTAGAACGTCAAGCCGGAACTCAGGCCCCGCCCCTCCAAGCGCCTGCCCCGCCCCTGCCAGCCGGCTGTCGGCTCGCCAGGTTGCCGGGCTTCACGTGGCTGTTTTCTGGTCAGTTCCCTTCCTAGGGGTACGCAGATTTGTCCCCTGCACCAGCCGCTCCACACACGTTGCTTACCCTTTAGATCACCTAGACCCCCGGCCTCAACTCTTTCCCACAGGCCCGGGAGCCTACTTGGTAGAACTCAAAACAAAAGGTTACTAGGCGGACTTTAACGCGCTTCCCATTCAGAGCCCCAGCTCAAAACTTAAGTTGCCCAGGACGCCAGAGGCTTTTCCCAGTTTGCCGAAGCCTCTTTCCGGTCTCTTCCCTGAATAATAGGAATTGCCAGGAATCACCAAGTCTTTGTGAGACGCCCTCCCCCTTCGGCCACACTGCCAACTTTCCGTGGCTTGTCCAATCCACTGGCCAAAAGTGTATCACTGACCCCCTAGTCCAACCTACTTGCTGCTGGGAACTTTCCCTCCCAGCCTCCCACACGTCTCTGCTGGTGGGGCTGTGGGGGCGGGCCGCATGCCTCAGCTGGCGTTCCCCTGAGCGGCTGCCCTGACTCACCCAACAGCCTGAGTACCTGAACCAAAGCCCAGCGCTGTGAGGCTGGGAGTGAGACAGAAGTTGGACAGGAGGAACTTCCAGAGTGGGGTGCATTCTAGAACAAGAGAGACTGCTGTGGGGGCACTCCTGTCTTGAACAACCCTCAGAAGAGGAAACACACCACCCTTTTGGGCTAGATATATGTTCTTCCCAGAGACAGAAAAAATTCGAACCCAGTTGCTACTAGTGTAGCACAGAGCCTAGCAAGTAGCAGATTCAATGATCATAAAATGGGATGAGGGGCAGAAAAGCATGTCAAAAGAAACAAACACATTGCTTTATTTTGAGACAAAGAACATTGTATTAAAAACAAAAACAAAACCAAAAACAACTCCAGTTATAGAAATCAGCACAGACACAGCAAGTTCCTATACAAGTTCTGTACACATGGGCCCTGCCCTTCAGGCTACACTCTACACACAGACTCTGTGCATGTGGGCACTGCCCTTACAGCTACACTCTAAGACCAGGTTGGCACAGCCCCCCTGCTGGCACAGCTCTGGGGAGTGCTGCCCCTGGATGGGAGAGGATGCAGTACATGGCTACAACCTCTCTGTGGCAGCTCCACAGAAAAAAGTCTTGGGGGAGATGCTGGGTCAGCCCAAGCATGCTGCCTCTCCTGTCCCTGGCTCCCAAGCAGGCAACTGTCTCTTGGTTTTCCTTTAGTCAGTTCATCTGGTCATCCTGGCTCTCTCCGGGAGGGACATCTTTGCCAGGCTCAGTGTCCATCCGTGGGACCCCAAACCCCTTCCAGCTCAGCTCACAGTGCCCTTCTTAAGAGGTCATATCTGCACAGCTTGTTTCTTTGGTTTAAGGGCAGGAATGGAGGGGAAAGGACCGTCTCCACTTCTCTGGCCGGCCCTCTGAGGTGGAGGTGGGGACGGCCCTGCCAGGCCTGCTAACCTCCTCTGGGTTGAAACCCTTAACACTGACCCGTTTTGAGGCTGCCGGGTGGCAGCTTGTGCATGTGGTGGGAGTGGTTCCCAGGACTGGGGCTTTGGGAGGGGCCCCAGGCAGGTAAGGGAGGCCTACCCCTGCCTCCTCAGCCCAGTTCCAATCCTGATGCTAGACGTGGCGTACACCTTCATGGGGTCTGCAGCAGCAGGAATGGCAGGAGCAGCACAGCCCAGGCAAGTGGGAAGAGGCGGGGAGCGGCACTGTGACCGATGCTATGTAGAATTTGCACCTCTGGGTCATCTGTAAGGTGAGAGGGCAAAGGCCCCCAGGGTTAGCCCTCAGCCCAATGAGGTTTCCCCAGCCCCTGGTGGCAAAGGAACCACCTCCTTTATGCAACCTCTTCAAGCAGACTCCCTTTTGTGCCCCAGGCCCAATTTGCTCCAGATACCTACCTGCTGGAAGTCTCTTCTCCTGTGGATTGGCATGGGCCTGAGGACTGTGAGCTGAAAGAAAAGGGTGGTCATAGGTCAGGTACTGTACCAAGGAGGCAGAGGGGTAGGAATGCTCGGTGAGCTGGGCAGTGGGACTTCCCAACCATCCCAGATCACTAGACCAGACCCAGGATAGAGGTGGAGGAAGGAGGCCCATAGGGCCCTGACACTCACTGATTTTGCCGTTAACTGTCACTTTCAACCTCAAGCACTGGTCTTCCTGGTGGTGGATGGGTTTGGCTACAAAATAAATTCTGAGTGTAAAGGAAGGAAACTTTGTTGGAAGAAAGTGTTAAGTGCAAATGCCTGAGGCCCTGCTTTTCCAGTTCCTGCTCATTTTAATCCCTCTCCTCCCTCTACTCTTTGATTCTCACTTTCATTAGTTTTTGCCCACTTTCTGCACCAAGTTCAACCCAAGCACCCATTCTTTGGAATAACCCTTGGCTTTGAAGATGGTGGTAAAAAGAATATAGACACTGTCTGCTCCCCACAGTCCTCCCAGCCGGAAGTTGGGGGCAGCCTGCACAATATGCTCCCCTTCCCGAACCATTTTGTACTCACCCTGCCTAAGCCCCACTGACAGGGTGAGGCCTGGATCCATTCTATATAAAGCTGATCTTATAAATCCACCAGTAGGAGGGTGGGAATAGCTCAGTGGTAGAACGCATGCTTAGCATACATGAGGTCCTGGGTTCAATCCCCAGTACCTTCATTAAAAAAAAAAAAAAAATCCACCAGTGGCTCTCTACCGCCCTCAGGCAGGATAAAGTCCAAACTTCTTAGCACTTCTTAGGCCACGATGCTCTACCCCTATCTACTATATCCCTACTTCCAAGCTCCTATATCCCTACTTCCAAGTTTCCCTCCTGCTCCAGCCAGGCTGAACCATGTGGAGCTCTCTGAAGATGTTATGCTCTCTTTATACATGCCCCAAACTCCTGGCCAACTCCTCTGGCTGTCCTAAGCTCTCAGGTCATCTTCCCCAGGAAGCCTTCTATGAGCCCCCCTAGACTGGCAGTTACCCAAGTCATTTTCTCAGGGCCCCCATGCTCATATCCACCATCTCACCCTGTTCTAATGATGTGTTAATCTATGCGTGTCCCTTTCCAGCTTCTTGGAGGAGAGGGGCCCTGTAATGTTTTATTTATCCCTGTGCCTATAATGCCAAGCAGAGTGCCCAAGACACAGTAGAAGCTCACTTCACATTTGTAACGGAAGTGAATGAAAACAGAATTCAGAATAGAAGGGGTGGTCTGCTGCTTGACTCTCCGATAAGCATAAGTGGTACAGCATACCACTGCAGCCCCCAGTATATGCACCCGTGTGCATGCCTCCCGGGTACTCACAGATGTAGTAGTAGCTGTGTCCCTCTTTGAACTCCTTGCCCAGGGTAAAGGGTGTGAAGCGCTGGAACTTCTCAGACAGCTTCTCTGGGCCATGCCTGGCACTGGGCTGGTTGCACTGCCAGCGGACCTGGTCCTTGGACTGCGGTTGGCATAGCTGGTACTGCTCACGCTCCACCAGGTACAATGTATACCGTTCCATGGCAGCATCTGCCACAGAGTCATCCTCGTAATGAGGACAGATGATGTCCAGGTAGTCATTCAGCCGCACATGTACTGTGTAGTCCTCATTCCGAAACCTGGGCATGCACAGACGGGGAGGAAGCAGGTGGTCACTCAGAAGCCAGGCTAGAACCCTGAGCTTCCAAATGTTTACATGATCCCTCACATTTCACACTGGACACCCCCCAAAGATTTAAAAAAAAAAACAACTCAACTCCCAATATTTACTAATCTTGATCTCTTAAATATCTTTCCATTATCTACAAACATTCCTGTCACCGTCACTGTCTGCCACTAATACCCTAAATAGCACCTACTTAATGTCTTTCAGGTACCAAAACAATTCCCATAACCTTCTTGATATTTACCCAAGGGTGGGCTTCTAGATATTTCCTCAGTTCACTTTCCTACCCATAAATACTTCCCCAAATCTATTCTACCAGTTGCTCCTGTAAACATTATTAGATCTCAGTCTGTGACCCTACTGGCCCATTCTATAATCAAGATCCAAGTAACCCTTTCTCTTTCCCATGCTAGTACTTGGCGCCCAACTATCTATGTTTTCACTTCTCTTACTCCTCATGTTTTCCCCAATCCACTGAGTATATCTCACATTTTTCAGCTTCACTCTTCTCCCAACACCCAGTATATCCACACCCACAGATATGCCCAGTCCTTTTAAGTTAAATTGCTTTCATCAGTTCAGTCCTCTCAAATCTCCTCTACTGACTGCTCAGATCTATGCTCAGCTCTCCTTGCCCACTTCTCTCAAAGCACCCCAAAACCTCCCTGTCCCTTTATCTCCAAAAGCCATTCTTTCACCTGCCTGGAAATGAGCCCCAGAAATGCTGGAGTTCTCAGGTCTGAAACGGCTTCTCCCCTCCCTCTTCCCAAGGTGGAGCCAGCTCCCCTCCCCCAGCCCATTCCCCCCAGGCTCCACAGGCTCCAGCCTGACTGCCCACCAGCTCCTCCCCCTAGCTCTAGACACCTGGCTCCAGTCTGGGTGGGGTCCTTGAGGGGAAAAAGAGCCTCCCCACCTCCCTCTCCAGGCTGGTCAGCTTCTCTGAATTCCCCCAAGCACTGCCAGCTAGAGACTCAGCAGAGTTGCCTGCCAACTTGCTTCAAACCGAAGCCCTGGGTTGGGGGTAAGGGGGAGGGGCAGGGTTAGGCCAAGAGGCCTCTGAGGTGGGCACCCACTGCCCAGTCAGCATGACCCTTAAGAGCCCTGGCCTTGCAGAGCCTGCCAGTGCTCAAGCTAGGCTTACCAAGGCCCCTCCCCCACCCTGGGGAAAAGAGAGACTGGGGTGAGGGGAGGGGGAGGGAGGGGGGAGAGAGAGAGGGAGAGAGAGAGGGAGACAGGAGCAGAGAGAGGCTTTTAAAATTCCTCTCTGGAGAGATAAACATAGAAGCCATTTCAGAACAGGTATTTCAGCTCTGGGCCTGGCGTCTTTCCCCCATTCCCGTGACGGGCACTGACTCATTCCTCATCCACCTCTGACACCCGCCCTAGCATTCATGAGAACCTGTGAAAATCTACCTTGTCACACGTGGACAGCCCCCAGGCCCCCAGGATGGCCCAGTGCCCACTTGCTTTGGGCACTGTCCTCAAGGCAAAGGGAGCTGAAAGGTCTGAATGGGTCAGGTACCTGCCCCTCTTACACCAAGGAGGCCAGGGCCCAGCTCACAGCGGCACTACCCTTCTTCCCAGGCTGCCCCCTGCCTCAGGCCTGGAGATCCCAGGGCTGATGCCCACTGCCCTGAGTCACCCATGCCAGCCTCACACCCGCCCAGCTCACTGCTGCCTCATCTTTGCCTAAAGCTGGGCCTGGCTTGGCTGCGTGTGGACTCCACACTGGCCTGGCTTTCCTTTAGTCCTGGGTATGGTAGGGTGAATGTGTGTGTGTTCCGATGGACAGGGCAGAAGCTATGCCTGGTGGGCGCACCCATCACCCCCCTCCAGGGGATACAATCTTCTCCAATTAGCACTCCTTTGACTCTTGCTCTCCATCTGGGAAGGGGGGCAGCGGCGGCGTCAGGGAAGGCGGGGAGGTGGGGGCAAGGAAGAGGCTCCTTCCTGAAAGAGAGGAAACCTGGGAGCTTGGGAACGGAAAAGGCCAGGGTCCCCCCCCCCACTCACGGCTTCCTGTCCCCTCCTCCTCCTTCAGCCAACACCTGGCATGGGCATAAACAGGGACTTTGCTCTCTCCCTCTACGATGAGATTGGGTCAAAGAAGCAAAGACCAGACAGTAAGAAGTGAGGTGGGGGAGGGCTGGCTGACTGCACTGCCCGGTTGGTGGCTGATGGGCAAGAGGGCATTGCCCTCTGGGGTTGGTAGCCCAACATGCCACAGATGACAGACACCACCCCCCCCCAGGCAATGCCACCACAGAGTCAGAAGAAGCCGGCACAATATACTCCTCAAGGCGAGTTGGAGGCAGGCCTGCTAGGGCTGGGGGTGGCCCAGCTGAGTGGTGTTTTCCTGACCCCAAGGTGCCCAGCCCTCCACTCCCTACTTCATCACTTCACTGTACCCGCCTCTCCTGTTTTCCCGCAAATATTGTTCCGATAACTTCAGAAAACTGAAGAACAAAGAACAAAGGGGTCCGATGGAGCTTCTTCCTCCCAGTACCATTTGCCTCACAGCCCTAAACCTGCCCAAGAGAAATTAACTCCTTCCTGCCTAGAGCCCTCAGTAACCCTTTAACCCCTTCCTGTCCTTCCGAAACTTTCCATGACCTCCCTCCCTACTTCTCTTCAGTTCTACAACCTGAACCTCAGAAACAGGTGACTCCCTCAGCCTACCACACACAGCATGTCCCTCACTCATGACACCTCAAAAGACCCTTCTGTGGGAGGGGAACTTTCCAGGGTCACCTTAAATACAGAATGAACCCTTAATGCCAGCAGCCCAAGTCCCTCCCTAGGGGTCCTTCCAGGATTACTGTGAGCATTCTGCTTACTCCTGATGTTCCGACCTGTTAGTGTGGGCAGATGCCCAAGTGACACCCAAGGAGAGGCACAGAGGGTTTGGCTGTGGAAGAGCCTAGAACGAGAGCCCTGACGGCCAGGGAGAGTGGCCCCTGCAGGAGGCAGGAACTGTTCGGCATGGGTCCCTCACTTCGGAGTTATAGGGGTGCCAGAGGGAAGGAAAGGAAGGGCAGAACAGAGCCTGTGCAAACAGACTGCAGGTAGGGTTCTGCCTGGGGTGGGATACTCACAGTTAGGGGAGAGAAGAAAATCTACGGGACCCTCCCGCCTCAGGTCACCTCCCCAAGACTCAGGTTAGGGGCTGGCCAGGACCGTTAACCTGGAGGTGGGGTGGGCAGTGCCAACCGGGCGCCCACGCTGTCGGCCGGAGACTCGGGGCTTACTTGGGGTTTGAACTGTTCCAGAAGACGGTGTGGCGATCAGCAGCGGCCAGACTGCAGCACAGACCCAAGAGAGGGGCCCAGAGGAATTCCATAGCGCGGGGCCTGGCCAGGCCGGGCGGGGACGAGGGGCTCCTCGGGGTCTGGGTTCCCGCTGGCTCTCTCGGCGGCGCAGTCAGCACCGCGCACGCAGCTCTGGCCCCTTTGCCTCGCGACTCCGCCTTTTGGGCCGGCGCCGCCCGACACCCCGCCCCGCCCCCGCCCCGCCCGGCGTGCGGCTGCCCCGGGGCCTGGGGGCTGGGAAGGTGGAGGAGGGGAGGGCAGGGGGAGGGGGAGCGGAGCGCGCGCCTCGGTGCGACAAATCTGCTCGGCGCTGTGTGTTGGCTCATTCGTGGGTCCGCGTGCAGCTTTGTGGGCCTGTGCGGAGTGGTGGGTCTGTGTCCCGGGCGCAGTCGCGTGCGGGGGAAGGGAACCAACTCCAAGTTCGGCTCCGCGGGTGCCGGACCTCTCTTGTCTCTGCGCGCGGATCTTGCGGGTGCGAGGTTGTTGATAGATTCCGCACCTTTCCCGAGCCTTGCACAGCCAGGCTCGGGCGCCCGTGTTCCCACACTCTCCTTCTACCCTCCCCCTTCCCGGACTCTGCGCTTGGCTGCCCCTCCCCACACACGCGGCTGTTTGTTTTTGTTAGGTTTGTCAATGTTGTCTTTGTTCGGGAGATTGTGTCATCGCCTAGATGCCGGGAATAAAGTGCGACCCTGTGTGTGATTAAGTGTGTAACGTGTGCGGCCGGGGTTAAGGGCGCCTCTGTCCATTAGTGCCTGTGGGAGGGAGGGACATTCGGGATCCTGGGCCCGCGAGGGGGTTCGCTCGTTTCTAGTGCGTCAAAGGGCACTAATGACTTGTGTGCGTGTGTGTGTGTGCCAACATACGTGTGTACCGTGCGAACAGGCTTTGAATATGGACTGTGAGAATCTGGGCCTGAAGGGTGACAAACTGTAACCACACATGTGCATCTGGCATGTGTAAATACGTGCGATGGGGTGCAAGTGTGAAAGCGTTTGTGAGTAGTATCACAGCCGCGTGTCGGGAAGCGTGTGAAACTTTACCGTACGTATGCTAATGTTTGTGAACAGCGTGTGAAGAGGAGAAACGTGCACAGGCGAACAGTGTATGGGGGCTGGGGGCTGGGGGCGGGCGAGGGGGATTTGTTGCATGGCGTCCTAGGCAGGGCGGCTGGGTCTGGCCCAGTTTGGGCAGGGTCTCCCAGTCAGTCAGGCCCCAGTACCCAGATCGACCCCCCCCCCCCCGCGCCATGTAAACAAACCCGCTGGAATTCGCCTCTCGGGGCTCCTCTCCCCGCTGGGCTCTGCTGCCGTCTGGAGCGGGGTTGGCGGGTGGGTGTCTGCCTCCCAGCTCTCGGGGTGGAGAGGGAGGCAGGTGTTTGATTAGGCTCGCGTGCGCGCGCGCGTGTTTGTAGCAGGAGTGCCGAATGCTGCGTTTCTGCGTGCGTTTGGTAGTAGATGTGTGTGATTGTGTGGCTGTTTGCATGCGCGCCCGGGGTTGGTTTTGGGAGTCTGTGCGCACCCCGGGGCAGTCCTTCCACGCGGCTGCGCAACGCGGGAAGCCGCACACCCGGGGCTTCTGACAGGCTCGGGCCCAGCTTCCCAGGTTCCCAGGCTGTTTCATCCGCCTCTTTTACGGCCAGGCCTGCGACAGGCCCTGTAATTACGCGGGACCCGGACGCCGCGGCTTGTCCGGCGCTGACCCCGCCAGGGAGGAGCCTGGGGCGGGGGAGGGCCCGGGCGGCCCCACCCAGCGTGGGGCGCAAGCGCTAAAGGCGGGACTCCGGCCGGCTCGCCGCGCGTAGGATAAATATTTACCCGGCGCGGACTAGGTGCTTGGCCTGGTAACCTCGCGGCCGGGTCTCGGCCTGGCTTTGTTCACGGCCCCCACCCCTCGCACGCACCTGCCCCAAGCGACGTGCCCGGCCCCGCGTTTACCCGAGGTGCAGCCCTCCTCTCCCCGCGGGTCCGAAGTCTACCCGCTGACCAGCCCCAGGGCGGCGTCTCACGCGCTTTTTGCTCACCTGGGAGGACGCCTGGGTGTTCGCCTCCCACGTGTCCCCGGCGAGATTACCCCATCCCACCTCGTTCCCATGGAGTCGAAGTTCCACGAGGGCAGGGATATTTGTTTGTTCACGAGTGCTCTGCACAGCACCTAGCACACTTAGTAGGTGGTCAAGATAGATTTGTTGGGAAAAACTGTTGAGTGAGTGAACTCACTTTTCAGTGAAGGTACTTTACTTCTGCTGGACGTACTGCTCTGAAAAGAAGCCAGGAGAGGGGTTAGAGAGGGAAGTGGTGATGGTAGCTCTTCAGAGAGTGTGGCCCAGATTTCCCCCGGAGGAGACGGTTTGGGGCACATACTCCCGTTTCTCTGGCCGCCGCGACTGCTGGGCGGGAACGTGTGGGGTCCCTGGGCTGCGCCTCTCTCTCGGGCCGGGCAGGTTCGGGCTCGCTTGGCCCAGCCCGGCGGGGCTACGTCCGTTCCCGCCCTGCCTGTGTCTAGGGCTGGAGTAAGCCGGGTAGAGAAGAGGTGGGGGGAAATTCTGGGCGCGAACGGAACGCGGAGCCGTCTTTCCTCGGCTGGGCGCTGTCCCCAACATTCTCACTTAAGGCTTTGAGCTCATCACTCTTCTATCCGAGTATTTGTGCGTTTGGGGCGTCATTCGTCAAACCTTAAGGGGGCACCTCTAGATGCCGGGTGTTGTGATAGGCACCAAGGGTAAGGGAGCGTCTAGGTTAAAATCTCTGCCCTTGGTTAGCCCTCAGACTAATAGGGGAAATAGACAAGCCACCATTTATACAACAAACTTGCTAAGTGGAAAAGTCTAGACTGCAGACCCACATCATGCACTCGCGCTGCCCTGACACTCCGAGAGCCTCTGCGACGCCTGGTGGACCGACGAGAGAGTTGCAGGCACTGACGGTGCGATCCAGACAGAGAACGCAGAGGGGACTTTTGGATCCAAGACTCAACCTGCAGACCAACTCAGCCCCGGTCCCTCCCCCATCCCAGCCCCCAGCCTGCCCAGGCGGGTCTAGTCTTGGTTCTCGCTTTGGGCTACCTATCATCACAAAGTTGTGCGCCTGTGTTGGCTCTCATCACCGGCACCCTCAGGGAAACATCTGTGCTCAGCGGCGGGAGCTGTCTGAGGTGTCTGTCTGTCTGTCTGCCTGGCTAGGAAATTCCCCTCGTGAGTCCTTTCTGGGAATTCCTTGGGGACGGGATTAACTCTCTGAGTGACCTGGGGGAGGTCTGGCCTCTGGAGGGAGGTGCTATCCACCTGTGGGACACTGCTGGCCTGGAGGTGCAATTTCCAGTCTGGAAGGGGCAGAGCTGCTTGATTGTTACTCCCTTGCTAAGTGCCCTGTGGTTTGAGGTGGGTACGGCCAGAACCACAGGGCCCTGGGGCGCAGGCTAACCTGGCCCAGCCCCCAAAGGAGTCACTGGGCAGTCGGGTAAGGTGGGGGTAGGGGGGAATGTGTGGGGGGTGATCCTGAGGCTGGAGCAGCCTCTGCTCCACTCCCTCAATGTCACTTTGAAAAGTAAAGTGTATATTTCCCATTTTATTCATAATGTGTGTATATCTTTCAAAAGTTCAAAAAGAGAACAGAATAAAGGTGAACTACCAGCTACGGTTAACATTGTCAGCCCTTCCCTGCCAGCCTTTTGTTTGTGAGAATTCTTTTGCTTGCTTTTAGAGATTGTGTTAAATATGACTCATTTCCATTGTGTAATTCTTTTTTCCCCTTTAACTTTATGACAGAAGTTATTCCCCATGTATAAACTCTTCGTAAACAATATTTTTAACCACTGCGTAATGTTTCATTGAGTGAGTGTTTCAGGGTTTGCTGTTGTGAGGAGGCAGGGTAGAAATAACAAACACATCCACATACACACTCAAGCACTCAGCTGCTGAGCAGTTGAGCTGATTGGTTCCTAGAATTTACAAATAACCCTGAGATTAACTTTTATTCAACAAGTACAAATGGAGCCTTCACTCTGGTCTGGGCTCTGGGTTGGGATTTGGGGCTGAGGGGTTAGTAGAGGATAATAGTTGAGGGCCCTGCCCTCATGAAGCTCACATTTCAGATGAAATCTGGGCATATGTGTGTCAAGATTTTGGAGAATTTCTCAGATATGGAAAAATGCCTTTGATATTGCCAAGCCAAAGCCAGATTCTTTCTTTTTTTAGTTTGTTTTTTTGGGGAGGTAATGAGGTGTATTTATTATTATTTTTCTAATAGAGGTACTGAGGCTTGAACCCAGGACCTCATGCATGCTAAGCATGTGCTCTACCACTGAGCTATTCCCTCCCCATTCTTTTTAAAAAATGTATTCATTTTTATTCATTATTTTTTTTTTTGGAGAGGGAGAGGGAGGTAATTAGGTTTACTTATTTATTTTTAGAGGAGGTACAGGGGATTGAATCCAGGACCTCATGCAGGCTAAGCATACACTCTACCACTTGAGATATACCCTCCCCTTCAAAGTCAGATTCTTTTGACTACTAGTCCAGTTTTCTTTTAACTGAGAACTAATGGATCTAACAAATGGATCTGTCTCTCCCCTACATCCAACTCAAAAGGGGGCCAAACTCTGGGAAAAGGTGGAATTCTCCCCCTGGAGGGAAGAGGAGTTTGGGAAGGATGGGGAGTGGGGGGGAAATGGGAGGGGTAGTGCTAAGGAGGATGGGACCATGGTTTCTGCCCAGAAAGCACCAGAAGGTGTTTTGTATCGCTGCTTCTTTCACCAAAAATTAACTAATCACTTATGTCAAATACTGTACTGGGAGGTGCTAGGGACTCTGAAATATAACCTTGTCCTAAAGGAATCTAATCTCCTGGCAAACACATGATTAGAATATAAGATAAGAATTGTAACTGAGGTATAAGTGGAACAACAGGCTCTGGGCTCACAGAGGAAGGCGTGTTTATCTGGGGTCAAGAAAGCCTCACAGAGGAGGGAATATATTTTTTTTTCATGTGCCTTTGAGTCTCTGCCAATGTAGCTGACTCTGGAGGAGATACTTGAAATGGGTTGTGGAGAATAAGTAGGTATTCACATTCAGGGATGAGAGGTAGGGTTTGTGCAGTGGATATCCTGGTGTAGCTGAAATGACAGAATGGGTCTCGGGAAATGGCAAGAGAGAGTAGCAGAAGGTGGTTCAGGGGCCATGTTGCCAAGGGCCTTGAATGCCACACTCAGGATTTTGAACATTGCCCTGTAGCCCATAAATGCTTAAGTAGGATACATAATCAGATTTGTATTTTAGAAAAATCACTGTGGGTAACAGAATGTGGATAGAGTACAGAGCTCAGGGGTGGGGGGCTGGCTAGGCCTGAGCTGCAGGAGTTCCTTTGGATGTGAGGAGGGCCTGGAGCTGAGGGCCAGCAGTGGGGGGAGAGCAGAGAATGGATTAGTTGAGTTGTCTGACGCTGAGCCATGGGCAGGGGGCAGGGAGAAGTCTGGGATGGCTTGATGGGCAGAAGTGTCACTTACAGATAGGAAACAGAGGCGAGGGACAGACCCGAGAAGGATAAATGAAGAGGACAGTTTTGTACATTGTACCAATTAGGAGTGATTTTGGCTGCAAATAACAATACCCAACAAACTACTAGTGGTTCAAACAAGAGATTTTATGTTTTCCCCCAAACAAAGCCTTCTGGATGTGGGACAGCAGTTCCACAGTGTCGTCAAAGACCCAGTGCTCTCTGCCTCTCTGCTGTCCTCCTGACCCTGGGTACAGGACGGCTGATGGTACAAGAGCTACATTCAAGCTGCAGGAGCCACAGGAAGAAGGGGTGGGAACAAGAGGGCTTCTCCTCCTAAGGGTCTCTTTTTATCTGGTAAGAAAATCTTTCCTAGCAGCTTCCTAGACAACTTACCCTCAGGGGACAGAACTGCTGTGTCCATGGCTACACCAGCATCTGTGCAGGAGAAGGGACTGTTCTGAAGGGCGGGGGCTGGGGCCCTCCTTCCCAGAGTGGGTTCTGCTCTGTTCCCCAAAGAAACAGGAGTCTTGTTAGCCTAAGAGCAGTCATGAGCCCTGAACAGTGTCTGCGCAGACATGTTGCTTTTGAGGGGCCAGTGGAATTTCTAGGTGCAGGTGTCTAAGGAAATGAGGGAGATGGGGGCCAGGAATCCCTTCCCTGCCATTTTGACTGGGGAGAAATCCCTCCTTCCCAGCCACCCAGCCTCAGTCTTCAGGTCCTGCTGGGTAGGAAAGCTGGGTAAGAGTGGGCGGGAAGACATTTACTCTCAATGCAGCCGATAAACCTCTTTTCCACCCACCTCCCGAATCTTTCACTATAACATAGTATAAAAGCAGGACTTTACATATTTTTCTTTCAGAAGCGTTGCTCTTACATAAATGTTTCTTTTTTCTAATTACAAGAACGAATACATGATCAATGCAGAAAACTTGGAGAAGCACAAATGAAGGAAAAAAATCACCCATAAAAGTGAAATCTCAGGAGCAAGCACACTTCTCAATTCTTTTCCCCAAGGCTCTGGAACTTTTTATGGTAAATATCTTTGAGAGGTTACAGTTTAATGCCCATGCTGCGGCCAGCTTGGAATCCCTTACATTTGTGTAACATTTTACGATCTTCCAGTGTTTTCAGCTGTGTATTTTATCACATACTATTTCATCTTTACAGACTCCTACACATTTTGAGGTGGGCAAAGGCGGGATTTATGCCCCGACTGACAAGGTGAGGAAACTGAGGCTCAGATGGATGATGGCCGTCAGGGCTCAGATGAGTAGCCTCGGTGGGGCTTGGGTCCACGCTGTCTTAATCCTTCTGCACCCTCACTGCCCCACAGTCCTGGAAAGACCTGGGCACAAAGTGCTGAATTTGCTGTGGGCAGGTGGAGGGAGTGTGTCTGGAGAAGGGAAAAGAAGGGAGTGGAGAGGGGGCAACTCCTTCCTGCCCCCGAGCCTGTGGTGGGGGAGGGAGGAGAGGGGACAAGGGGACTGGAGGAGGTTTGTAGGTCAGTCTCCTGAGATACAGTCTTTCAGTGCTGAAGCCCGCCTGCCCTGGCCTGTCCCTGCAGGCAGTAGATGTCCAGATAATGGCTTACTTTCCACTTCACCAAACAGTTTTTGAGGTCAGTTTGTTTGTTTATTAGGAACACTCTGCGAGGCGTGGCAGGGATGGCCAGATAAGACACCCTGTGAGCAGGGGAGAGAGAGCAGGGCCCCAGAGAGCTGGGTTTGACTCCCAGCCACAGACACTCGGGACAGGAATTTCACCTTGCTGGGCCTCCAGTGTGCTCATCTGTAAGAAGGGGGCAGGTCGACTTTCTCCCTGGAATTCTTATAGGGATCAAATGAAACACCAGCTGCGCGGGGCCTGGTGCTAGGCTGGCGGGGAAGGCTGTCAGGAAGGACTGGTGTGTGTTTCTCTTTACAGGGGCCTGACCTCCTGGGCTGACCGAGTAAATACGCCAACACTGAGGGTGAGGAGGGGGAGCCTCCAGGATACAGGGAAGGCAGGCGAGGGAGGAGGAGCCCTAAGAACACAAATATTCTGCCAGGCAGGGCTGGATAAATGCCCCAGGACGCAGCAGCCAAGAGCTCTGAGGTTCAGGCGGGCAGAGATGAATGGGGGGGATCCTTTCGGTGGCTCCCAGGGAGGGACGGTGGCCAAAGGCTTTCCATGCCCAAGGGACACTTCAGGCCTCTCTCCCCTGACCTGCAGGGGCAAAGGGAAGTGTTGTGGGGCACAATGCAGCGGCTGGGCAGTGAGCCAATGACACATGGGTTGGTAAAAGAATGTACCAGAGATTAAGAACAAGAATAGAAAAGCATTTATTAGGGTACGCTGCCATAGACAACAGAGGGGTGCCTGCACGAGCCCCGAGGGCCGGTTATTGGGGTCCTTTATAAGGTCGGGTCACAAGGTGCCTGACTGGCCTGTTCACAAGTCTCTGATTGGTTGTAGGTGAAGTAAGAGGTTTAGGGTCTGAGAAGGGCGGTGGTGTTTATGACCGATAAGGTGGGCTGAAGCGAGCCAGCCTGAGCATTACCTGGGGCTATTAGTTCGTTATGGCAAGCACGCCCAATAAATAATGTCAGACACCTGAGAGCCCAGGAATGGGGTTTGTTGGACTTTAAAGGACATCAGTTGGCCCAACATTAAGGAGATGCAGAGAGGATCTGTCCCTCCTCCATGTTCCTTATTGCCCAACCCCCCCTCCTTCACCTGGTCCCCTCCCACACCCTCCCCATTCTCCCTCTTTCTTGGCCTTGGCATCATCAATGTCCACTAAGTGCGGGCCAGGCACTCTTGGGTCCTGGGGATCCCCATCTGGGTCTTAAAAAGGAGTAGGAATTGATGAAGTAATGGTGGAGGAAGGGCACACAGCTTGGAAGGGCGATACAGGTTGGGGTTACGCACCGGGAGGGGGCTGGAACTATGGAGAGAGGAGGGGCAGGAGTGTCCAAATGGCTGGAATGCAGGCGGAATGAGGTAAATACCTCAGGGAGATGTGCACACAGTCTGTGACTCGGTCGGTGTGACTCTGAAGAAAGGGCTCCTCACTTGGGGTCCCATGTGGGGAGGTGTCTGGACAGACATCCTGGAGGGGGCCCTTTTGGAGATGTGGCTTACAGGGAAACTGCTTTTAAATGGGCTGAGGACATTCCAGACTGGGCTGGAGCAAGGCCCTGGGGCCAACCCAGCAGAGCCTCAGAGACAAGCCGAGGAGGTTATATTTCACAGGGGAACCACAGGCTGAGGGAAGGCGGAGAGAGAAGGGAGGTTTGGAGACTTGAGAGCGCTTGATGGGCAGGTTGCCCTGGGAGTAATAACATCAGCTTCCGTTGATAGGACATGTTCTCCATTCCAGGCTCATTTGAAGCACTTTGCCTACATTAACGCACTTACTTTTCACAATCACCGTAAGAGATATGTAGCATTATCGTCCTCATTTTACAGATGAGCAAACTGCAAGCCCAGAGAAGTTCATAACTTCCCTGAGGTCACACAGCTAGTAAGCAGTGAAGCTGGAACCTGAAACAAGGCAATCTGGCTTGAGGGTCCCGATTTAACCACTGCACCATACCATCCAGCTGTTCTGCCAGCTGTTCCTCGAGAGGGGCAACTAGTGCAGGCCACTGGGGACACAGAGAGATGCAAGAGCATTCTGGAAATGATCTCTATAGGATGCAGCAGCTGTTTGTATGTAGGGGAAAGATGTGTTAGCTCAGCATCTGGCGCCCAGGTGGGAAGCAGGGCTGTGAAAGCCTCCAGATAAAATCCTTGCTCTCCCAGGCCAATCAGGTGCTTCCACCCAGGGCTCTTACTACAAAGGAAGGACTCAGATGTGGGGAGTTGGGAATTCATTTCTCCCTGGACTCTTCCTGTGATTCTGGCTGTACTTCTGGCTGCCCCAGGTACCTTGGTCCCTGCCCATCTCCCAAGGAAGGTTCCCAGCCTTTCCGTCTGTTGTGTGAACTACTGGATTTTCTTCCAATAAATCCTTTTTCTGCTTTAAGTGACCTAGAGTCAGTTTCTGTCACTGACAAGCCAGAACCTGGACAGGTACAGAGGGAATCAGTGATGCCAAAGTCTGAACCTGGGGAGACCAGAAGGGTCAGTTGCAGATGTGTTTTGGGGGCAGGACAGGGAGTTTTGTCTCAATAGGTTAAGTTTAAAGCGGTTGGAAAAGCCTGGAGAATGGGTTGAGAAGAAGTTGCTTATTAGGGGCTGGGCCTGAGGACAATGTTTTGAGCTAGAGGTGTGGAAATGGAGCAGAGAATTAAGGTTTGAGGCCCTGGCACTGACATGGGAGAGAGGAGAGCTGGCTTGCAAACAGCACCTGCAAGTGGCCAAGCAGGAATTGTGAGAGTGAGGGGGCCAGGCGTGTTTGTCAGGGAGGCAGAATGTAGGCTGCGGGCTGGCATCGCATACCTTAGTCACCCCAGAAGAAGGAGAACGTCTCTATTGTATCAGTAAAGAGCCCAAGGAGGTCTTGCATTGTCCTCCCTTGGGCCATAGGCCCATCTCCAGACCAATCCCTGTGGCCTGGGGATGCTATGCTGGGACTGGCCAGGCTCAGGACACTGGCTAACGACTGGACCTGGGAGGGGAGCCCACAGGAAAAGTGGGCTTCTGTCCCTGGAATGGGAACTGGAAATCAGGCAAGCAAACAAGCAGATGTCAACTAGGAGAGCTTGGTAGCTTGGGAAGTTTTCAGAATGGAGAGGATTTGGGGGGAATGGAGAAATCTGGGCCCGGTTTTAGAGAGGAGAGAACCACTAGAGAGAGCCTGGAGAATGAGATGCTTAGGGGAAACCAAGGAAGTAGGTCCCAGGAAGAACATGTAGGGATGGGTTTTAGGACGGAGGGTAGGAGTCCATCTTGGCGGAGGGGAAGCAGCTGTGTCTCAGAGTGGAGGCAGGTAGGGAGATGCTGGCGGTAGGAGGACTGGGAGTATTGGGAGGAAGTCACAAGAAGCTGTTCCCAGGTCACCTGCTTCCCCAGGCCTCCTCCAAGCTAAGAGCTTGGGCTTCGGAGACAGATTGCAGGAATTTAAATCCCAACTCGATCACTTATTAGGATGTGACCCTGGGCAAATCCTGTCTGGTGCCTCAGTTTCCTCATTTATGTGATGAGGATGATAATCACGGGGCCCACCTAAAGGATCATGAGAGGATTAAATGAAATAATGTATGTAAAGTACTTAGAAAAGCTAGCGTGTCTGGCATATGGAAAGACCTCAGGATTAGCTATTATGATGGTAATTATTATGATCTTTATTGCAGAGGGCTCACAGCGACAGTAATGAGTTCCCATACAACTGGCTCCAGCTCCTACCTGCTGACACAGGACCTCCAGCCCCCTGCAAAGTCCCCCTCAAATATTGCTGATGGTCCCCACAGGGCGCTTCATGCGGGCTCATCCCCGTGTCTGTGCGCTGAGTGCTGCAGCTGTTCTGGGTGTAGTGTTTTTCTGCTGGTGGGGGTGGGGTGGCAGGCATCTCCCTCTCTTCTCAGGTGTCACCTCTGTCAGGGGAGGGGGGTCTCCCAGAAAGGCCACTGGCGTTTCCACATGCTAAGGTTTGATGGATCCGCGCTTCAGTTTTCATTCGCAGCTGCTCCATCTATGAGGCCCGACAGGCTTCCCAGGGGCTGGACTGAGGATAGGTTTGTGGATTCGCCACCTCCTCGCTGTACTGTCTGGGATGTCCAGTCCTCTCTGAGCATGACGGCTTTGCCTCTGAGCCGTTTGGGAGCTTCCTCAGCCCCTCCGGCAAGGACGTTCCTGTGAGGAGTTCCCTCCTGGCTGCTGGGTGATTTTCAACTTCAGTGTACACGCCAGGCTCTTGATGAGTGACCTGCCACAGCAGCCCAGCCAAGTCCCTCAGCAGAAATCTAAGGCCAAGAGACTGGCCCTGCCTCGGGCGAGGGCAGCCAAGGATAATGGTGATGATACAGGCAAAACAAATGTGGGGCGAGAGGAGGGCTGTGTCCCAGTGAGACAGGAGGGAAGAGGGCAGGGCACAGTCTTTTCCCACAGACGAAAAGGTTGAAGTCTCTGTCCAGCCCAGTTACTAAAAATTTGAAAGGAGTTTGGAAGACCAGCTGTAGCCAAAATGGAAGGGACCATATCGGCTATCACTAAGCACCCCAGCTGCTGTTAAGTTACAAGGGATTGCTAGTTGGGTCCATCTGTCCAGAATAAAACCTGTAATTTATAAGCTGCAACAGGAACCAGGAGAGACCTACTCTTGCGGGGCAATACAAGACCTCAGGTACCTGTTTAAGAAAACAAGCAAATAACGTATAGTGGTGATTACAACTCATAATTACTTGAATATATCCAATTAAAGCTCCTAAAATAAGGGAAATATTTCAATAAGGTAAAAAAAGATGTGAATTCAGTAAAAGAAGGTTTGTGGAAAAGAAAGAGTTTCATGCATAATTGGGATTTTAAGTATTTAGCAAATTCTAAAACTTCTTTGTAGCTCCAGCTAACTTTAAGATGCTTTAAAGGAACCCTGAGGCATCTTAGGTATCAAATTAACTAGGATTATTTGGTCTGTTAAGTTAAATGTAATCAGTCATGATTCTAGTCATTGTAAACAAGTCTCTGTCAATTACAGGTGTTTAACCATGACTTTTACATCTTTTGTCATTATAGACAGTTGAACTATGTTACAAAAGTGCTTCATCTTTAAGAAGATTCCTTGGAAGTCTATGGGAACAGTGGGTTACAAGAGTCTCACATCAGATGATGGCTATGTGAGGATTCCAGCCCATACTGCCCTCTGATGTAAAAACAAAAGGCGGTCCTGTTCCTGGGGCCCCTAGACTAGGCATTCAGATTTTTACTCCCTGATAGGCAGGGTCAACGCCCCTACTCAGCCTGGAAGTAGTTTTGGAATACGGACCACCACCCCTCTGCACCCCCATAAGATTATGGGAGTAAAATCTCTGAGGGGGAAGTGAGACAGGAGGGAAGGGTTCAGGGCACAGCCATTCAAGGAATGACACAGCAATTAACACCAAAATGGTGGAAGATCCAACTCCCAGTAGGCCTTGAGGCTCAAGATGGCAAAAGGTTTGACTTCCAGTAGACCTTGAGCTTCATTATAATATATTAGCATGATAAATAACATGCCCACAGGCGCCATGACAGTGTCAAGGCTGACCATAAAAGGTTAAAGAGTGGGCAGTGGTACAATTCCTGGGAATCCCAGCCCCTTCCCCAGGGTAATTGGAATGGTCCTCCCACTTGTTGGCATGTGAAGCTACTGAGCCCATAAAAACTGGCAACACTGCACCTCATGCATCCTCTCTCATTCCCTCATCTTCGGAGATGGCCTGCACTCGGTCTACGGAGTGTGTATCTACTTTTACTTTAACCTGAACGCCCAACCCCCTCACCTCTTGGCCTTTCTCTCGCCTTCTGTAACAGCGTACACTCTAGTATGCCTCTCTCTAAATAAATCTACCTTTACTCAACAGAGACCTGGGACACGGCCCTCCCCTTCGCTCCACTTACGTTCATTTTTCCTGCATCACCAGGTCTCGGTTGAGTCCCTGGGCTGTGCCCTGCCAAGTGTGTTTCTGGTATCAATAGACAGTCTAAGGAGTCAGGACAGAGGGGGATGTAAGAGAAATCCAGGGCAAAGTGGGAAGGTGTACAGCCACCACGCTTCCTAGACCAGAGAGCAGTAGGCCTACTGAGGGAGGGCCCACCTGTGATGACCACTCAGGGTTGTAATGAAACTTCGACCCCACAAGGGCTGAAGGAAATGCTTACCAGAGACTCCCGTTCAGGGGTGCAAAAACCCATGACTCGCAAAGGGAGTGCCCGCCTGTGACTCCCACTTACGGATGCAATGAGGCAGAAAGCACTGAGGGCACTTGGGGAGGGCCGAGCGGCAAATTTTTAAAAGGGGACTTCCCAGAGTCCCCTAATTTGGGCCCTCTTTCACAGTTCTGGTGTCCTGGAACCCAACTGAGACTAAGACGGAGTAGAGAAGAGGAATTAGGCTCAAGGAGCCATGGAGGGGAAGCTCACCCAATCAGGTTGCCAGTTACTTGCCTTGTGGTCTTAATTTGGATGTCTGAGTGGTGGCCTTGGTAGGTCTTCTTGAGTTTGAAGAGATAGAATGATAGAGGAGAATGAGAAAAGATGGAGGAGAGAAAAGCCTTGGGTTCGGTGGGCTCCTTCATGGCTAGAGAGGTGGTCTCTGCCAGATCCTGCAAGCAGCGTCGTCCACCACCTAAAGGGCTTCTTGAGTCTGCATCGCATGGGAGAAACCCCCAGCCACCCTCCGAAGAGAGGGGAGCCATAGCCCAATAGGCAGATAGTGATTATGCCCTTTGAGCCCCGTTTCTTTGACTAAATGTCCCATCTGGTGTGCCAGAGAGATGATGCAGGAAAAACAAATGTGGAGTGAGAGGAGGGCTGTGTCCCAGGTCTCTGTGGAGCCCCCTGGGACACACCCTGCCAAATGTGGGTTCTTGGCTTCATGCAGGAAAGAATTCAAGAGTGAGCCACAGTTGAGTAAAGGTAGATTTATTTAGAGAGATACATAGGCTGTTTCAGAAGGCAAGAGAAAGGCCACCAGGTGTGGAGGTTGAGTCCTCAGGTTAAAGTAAAAGTAGATACACACTCCATATTATGGACAGAGTGCAGGCCATCTCCGAAGACAAGGGAGGGAGAGAGGTGGCCACAAGGCGCGGTATTTATCATGTTATTTATCATGCTAATATATTATAATGAGCATATAATGAAGCTCAAGGTCTACTAGAAGTCATATCTCCTGCCATCTTGAGCTTCAAGGTCTATTGGAAGTTGAATCTTCCACCATTTTGGTGTTAATTGCTGTGTCATTCCTTGAATGGCCGTGCTCTGCCTGCTTTCCTCCTGTCTCAGTGAGGGGGCTGAGGACACAGCTGGCAGCCCCCAGCATCAGGCAGAGCTGGGGCCCTTGCAAGGCAGGCTGGGGGTGGGCCCTCTCTCCAATTCTGGGCTGCACTTACTCACCAAAGGCCCAGAATCAGCCCTGAGGCTCCAAGGCCCTTATCAAAACCAGTTATCTGACCTCTGCCCTGACCCTTCTACCAGGCCAAGGACATACTCAAGATCTCCCCCCTCAGCCTAGTCCCCATCTCTCCCCAGGCTCCTGTTTCAACCTAACTCTGTCCTCTTTCTCCTTCCAAAAAAGAAAAAGAGAAAAAAATCCCCGTGTGTCATTAGATGCACCTGGATACCCTGTAGGGCTGGAGAAGGGCAGGGTGCGGGGAGGGATACAGTGTCTGACCAGCAATTCGTGGCCCGCTAGAAAGGTTAACCGATTTTAGAACAGGTAATTCTAATCTCCAGGGACAGAAAGCAGTTCAGTGGCTGCCTTGGATAGGAGGTGGGGGTAGGGGTGGGGGGACTAACTGGAAGGTGCATGAAAGGACTCTTGGGAGATGGAAATGTTCTTTATCTTGATTGGGGTGGTTGTTATAGGAGTGAATACATCTGTTGAAAGTCATCACCAACCTACATACTTAAAACGTGTGAATATTATTACATGCAAATTATACTTCACTAAAGGCAATAAAAAAATACAACAAACAACAACAAAGGTTAACTCGAAGCTTCAGTTTGTGGACCAGTGAGAGGCAGCCAAGGTGGTTTCCTGAGGTCCCCCTGTGGATAAAGGCAGTGGGTGAGGGGCTGGGGCAGCGAGGGGGTCCGTCTCACCTGGCACCCTCAGGGCACACCAGTCCCTGCTCTGAGGTCCTTTCTTCTCCCCATGGCCTCATTCTAGGAATTGCCCGATTCACGGCCAGGAAACTATTTCCTTGAGATGTTTCCTCCTAGGTCCGCTCAGAGCCTGATAAATGGTTTTGTCCTGAGCTGCTTGTGTGGCTGGTGCTCTGAGGCACAAGGAACCTTCCTCTTCCACCGGCTACCGGGAGTGCCTATAAAATAAACAGGACTGAAAAAGCCAGCGACCACAGAAGACACAGATGAAATGAAGAAAAAAAATCAAAATAAACAACCCTCCCCAAACCCACCCTGAGCCTCACACAGAAAACCCGAGACCCCCAAGCTGGGTGGGATGTAGAGAGCAGGCCTGTTTGGGGTGATATTTATACAAGGGGCTCGGTTCCTCCCTCGGGCAAGTAAAGCAAGTTGTAAAATTTGAAGGCACATTTAAAATTGTTTAAAATCCTCCAAATGTGTTTCCTGTCTGGCACTGGGTATGGGGAGTTGGTAATATGTGTGCATGTGTGGCCTGGAGTATGTGTTAATGAGGGAGTTTAGAGGTAGAGATGCCAAGGAGCCAACGAGAATCAGGGGCAAGAAAAGGAGTCTGTTGTTGGTCAGGGTGTGTGTTCCTCGTGTTGGAATGTGTTTAAAGGGCCTCGGGCCCCCAGAGGGTGGTTTAGTCTGGGAAATCAACATCTTTTTAAAAACCACCGTACTTGTATACATCATTAGTTAAAGGCTTATAGCAGTAATAATGCAGGTATGTGATTTTTACTTCTGAAGCAAGTAGGTGTGATAATATTTGACAACATACAATAATTAGCATGTTGCAACACAAGTTGTGATCAATTAAATGATGATAAGTCCTCCTGCACATCACGGCCTTCTACCTTTGCTTAAGCTGTTCCCTCTGCCTGGATGCCTTCACCAGCTGTCAAAATCCTAGTCATCCTTCCCAGCTGGCTCAGTACCACCTCCCCACAGCGCGAATTAATCACTCCCTCTGCTGGGCCCCCATGACATTTTGTCTTTTACAATGTTTACTTTGTTCCTTCCTTTCTGAAATGTAGCTGAATATGTGTCCGTTCCCCGTCACACATCCTTTGAGGAACAGAACTGTGTCTTGGCTGCCGATGTCTTCCCTGCAGCTCTGTGCCCAGAGTGAGCTCTCGGTCAGTGTTTACTGAATTAAACTGCATGTGTTTTTTTTTTGTTGTTGTTGTTTTTAAAGCGGATTACTCTAAGGAAAATAAAGACCCTGAACTGGCACAGACCTAATTTGGTAAAAGCCATCACACTTTAGGATATTTTTATTTCATACTCTTTGAACCTTGCCTCATTTAGCGTGTTGATGTAATTGCATTGGATTTAAAATTGATGGAATTCAAAATGTCATTTGAAGAAAATGTGATATTATGTTATTGTAGTGCTAATACATAATATCCATCTTGTTAGGAAATCCTTTGTTTGCTGATAGCTTTTGGAGTGGAGGGCAAGATGATCTGTGGTATATTTGTCTTTATTATGAAATTTCCTGGCATCTGACTGATGTAGGATGGTGACACTCTGGCAACTGGGCACTATTCCCTGTGGTGGTTTCTGGGATGGATATCGTGGAACTCAAAACTGAGCAGGGAAAAAACACTTGATTCAGATGAATAATTTAAAGGCACCCCAAATGCAGCCTGGTTAAGCGGAAACGTTCAAGGGAGTGGCAATCTATAAGGCTAACTGGTGTATTCAGCTTGCAAAAAGAAATGACAAAAAACAAAAAATGAAGGATCCTTGGTGTTCAATAATGAGGCTGTCTTGGAACAGAGCTGGAACAGATGCCTGGGGTGGGCTCTCTCAGGAAGGTGGATATTCACGCTCTTTTCCTTTGCTTCCTGGCTGCCCCTGGGAGGATGTGGTGCTTGGGAAGAGACAGGTGCTTAAGAGCCAGGCAGACGGAAGGTTTAAATACTAACTAGCAGTGGTCTTAAGTCTCAGTTCCCTCATCTGCAGAATGCAAGGAATAATAAATACCTTACAAGGGTTTCAGATACTCTTGTAAATTTCCCCGTGCAGTGCCTGACAGATGTAAGTGCACATGCGTCAGGGTGGGGGCGTGTCCCCCATTCTCTTCTCCCAGCCCATCTATGCTATCCTTTCTTCCAGATTAGGTTTACCAGATTTAGCAAATAAAAATGGGTCATGCCCAGCTAAATCTGAATTTCAGATAAACCATAAAGACTATTATAGTATAAGTATATCCTATGCAATATTTGGGGCATATTTATACTAAAAAAAGTACCCATTGTTTATCTGAAATTCCAGTTCAGCTGGCAGTTCTGTTGTTTATCTGACAACGCTATGTCAATTTCCATCTTCCTTCAGGAAGCCTCCTGGGTCAACCTAGTAAGCTCCACCCTCTGAACTCTTCTATCCCTTCGTGACTTTGACACCTGCTTGACATCCAAGAAGCAGCACCACTTTTACTTATTATTACTTATTATTAATAATAACAGTGACCACTTGTTGTGCATCTATGATGTACCAGGCAGACAGGATTACACAACCTGCCATCACAGTACCCCTATATGGCTGGAATTAGTGCCCTAAGAGAGGCCTGCAGAGCATCCACACCACTCAGTGGGTGCATACTGGCATCATGCTTCAGGCCCAAGGGTGCAGGACTGGATCCAAATCCATACTGCTGCTCCTTAGGTCTCTGCCAGTGCCCGGCCCATAGCGGCAGCTGCCCACCTTTGTTGTTATGGAGAGCGATGTTCCAAAGGAGCAGCCCCAGTATCAGAATTGATTTGGGGACCAATCGCGGGTTGTGATCTGTTTCCTGAGGCCTAAACAACATTATGGCAAAGACATGAATTTCCAGACAAGTGCAAGATTTTTCTAAACCTCTAGAAATTTCTAAAGTGCTGTTTGTCTTAGTGTGTGTGTAACTCTGGCATTGCTCCTTGAAGTCTTATGAAACTCATCCTTGAGCAGAGTCCTCTCTGATACCACCTGCAGTAGAACATGGTGTGGGATGCACAGCATACATGTGGCATGTGGTGGAGAGCTGTGGCTGGCCAGGACTGAGGCCATCCATACTCCTCTGGGTTGGGTTTTTTTTTTGTTTGTTTGTTTGTTTGGTTTAAGTTTGAGAATCAACTGAAAGGAAGCTTCTTTTTGGAAAGGATGTCTCGCATAACTGAGCATTCATTTTTGATATTTAATCTCCATGGGCGTCTCCACCCAGATGCAGAGGATCTGGGAGTGGGGGGGGTGAAGGGTAGATATGTTTCTGATCACCAAATGGAAATGCAGCTCCTTCCGTTGTTTGGACCTTAATTATCATATTAATGTTACTTCCTTGCTGGTGCTTCAAAGTTACAAAAATATATCATGGTCAAGGACATTTGGTTCCCAGGATAGAAAGAAGCGACTGATGAACATGGTTACAGCTGTGAATATACCTGAGCTGGGGTGGGGGTAGGTGGGGGAGATCTCCACCCATGATAGGCTGGCTACTTCTTTCTTCTCATCCCCCGTTTGTCCATTTTTATTCCCATTCTAATTTATATGTGTTCTGGGGAGTTGGTTTTATAAGGGGGTGGGGAGAGTGAAGGAACCAGCCTCTCCTCATGGTAACCAAAGAGTATTGTCTCCATCCCAGTGTGGGGTTGCGGCTGGGGGGTGGGGGTGGGGGTGGGGGGAGTTAAAAGACTTTCCAGGCTTGCAAACCTGTAAATGGTGGAGCTGGGACATGAACTTAGGTCTGTCTGACTTTGAATCCTGAGCTTTTTCCGTGGTGATGGTCAAACTCAAAACCTGTCCTTCAAAAGACTAGCAGAAAAAATATGGTGGGTCGGTATAGCTCAAGAGGCAAAGCACAGACTTAGCATGCACAGGGTCCTGGGTTCAATCCCCAGTACCTCCTCTAAAATAAATAAATAAACAAATAAGCTTAATTACCTGCCCCGCCCCCCACCAAAAGACTTGAAGAAATATGAGGGGTTAATCACACAGGTCTATTTCCTAAAACCACACTAAAATGACTGTGAATCATTACATAACAATAGTATAACTCCCCTAAGGATGTGAGGTTTAACACATTTTGGAAGATGGGCAGCAGGTGGGGGAGTGGGAACTGTTTTGATAGAGGAAGAAGCTCTAAGGTGGGTGCCTGCTGAGTGGACTCTTGCCAAGGAATTTCAGAAGAGTAAGGCATCTCTCAAGGCAGGATCTGGTCCAGTGCTAGAAATGGAGATGGGATTAGGAAAGGGGGCCTAGGGCAGTTAGGCCCCCAGGTCTTTCCTGCATCCACAGAGGTTAAGCAACTACCCTCCTGCAAAGCCCACCCCGTAGGAATCCCCCTGAGCACATGAACTTCCTAAGAGATCTCATCAGGCTCCCTGCTGTAAAGAAACACCATCTATAAGCTGAGGACTCACAGGTTTCCGTCTAAACCTGCATCTCGCCCTAATCTTCACGCTCACAACAGATCTACCGTTTACACAACATCTCCACCAGGAAGCCTAACTGGCATCTCACGCTCTTGGGATGGCCAAAGTGCACTCTTGACTTCCGCCTGCAAACTGTTCCTCCCCCCGTGTCTCCCACCGCAGAAAAATGGCACTACCTAATTGCCAAAAAGAAAGCAAAGCAAAGCAAAACAGAAGTCATCCTTGACTGTCCTTTCTCTCAGCCGTCATCCAACTCTCATCAAATCTTGTCAGGGCTGCCTTCCCATACATCCTGAATTTGACCCCAGCTTACCACCTCCACCTCTACCACTTGGGCTGAGCCACCATCACCTCTCACCTGGAACTAGGCAATAGCCTTCCTTCCAGTCTCCCAGCTTCCACTCTCACACCTATAATCCTACTGTTTACACAACAGCCAAGAGATCCTTTTAAATGTTAAATTTTATCTGGGCTCCCATGGCAAACCCTCCAGTGGCTCCCAGTCAAACAATGGAATCCAGGTGCTTACCAAGGTCTTCCAAGCCCTTCCTTATCTGGCCCCTGGCTCCCTCCCCCACCTTATCTCAAATAATTTTTCTCCTTACTCACCATTGTCTAGCCACACTGACGTTCTTGATGCTCTTTGACCTCCCCAACTATTTTTGCACGTTGAATGTCAGGCTGGAAAACTTTGCCCCAAGATATACGCTTAGCTGATTCATGTGTTGTCTCCATTGAGAAGTCTTTTCTGATGACTCTAGTGTGCATGAGCTCACACAAGCAAGGTCATGCACACGTGCTTCTGTTCCTCTTCATCCTTTTATTTTGCCTTATTTTTCCTCATAGCATTTGTCACTGACATTTATGTACATATATATTTATCTATTTAAAATATATTTTATATATTAATGAATTAACTAGATAAATAAATATTTTTTTCTGTTTATTTAGTATTTCTTCCCAGTAGATTGTAAGCTTTCCTGGGATAAGGACTCTGTTTCCTACTGGGGAGAACAATGCTGAGAATTTAGGAGGATTTGAAAAAATAATCTAGCCTCAGGAACACCAAGCAAAATAGGTAAAAGGAGCATATGGATAAAACTAATCTGCATGCTGAGTGGGGAAACCCTTGGCCCCTTCTCTACCTGCCTCCTGAAAGCTAGGGTTGCACTCCCAGGAATAAGATTAGAGGACTCTTCTCTGGAAAGAGTCCCAGAGAATGGTCCCAGAGAAAAAGTCAGCATTTAGAAAAGATGAGAAAGCCTCTAGATGTCCTTTTTTTGGGGTGGGGGGTGGGGGAGTAATTAGATTTGTTCATTTATTTGTTTTTTAAAGGAGGTACTAGGGATTGAACCCAGGACTTCGTGTATGTTAAGCATGCACTCTCCCACTGAGGTATATCCTCTGCCCCCTCCAGAACTGAAATTTTAAAATAAGAGCAATAAAGATTTGCATTTTTATCAGAAATTACTTTAGTCTTAGATTTTGCAGTAGCAACAGTAGAAGGGAAGAGACCTGAAGAAAGTAGGTGACTTTGAAATCCTGAGGGGAAATGTTTTCCAACTTAAAATTCTACCCCAGCCAAGCTAGCAGTTGAGGTTGGGTTTAGTTAGGATAAAGAGCACTTCTGTCACTGATGGCACAGAACATTTCTTTCCCAGGCAATGTTTCTCAGGACGTTCTTGGAAATATGTGCATGAAAGAGAAGTAAACACAGAAAGAATGGGACATGGGATCCAGGAAACAGGACTCTAACACAGGAAAAAGGGGAAGGGAATTTCCAGAGGGCTGAGGAAGGGAAGCTCCAAGGTGGCGGCTGTGCTGCCCAACCCAAGACCAACCAACCCAGGTTAGAGCAAAGGGGTGAATGTCTCCAAGAAAAAGGGCACTGCCAAGCTCATTGAGGAGTTTGACTACATTGAGAGCAAGGATTGATCAGCGAGTTTAGGGATAAATTAGTAATCAGAAAAAGAAAACAAAAATAAAGTAGTTCAGGCAATATTTTAAATTTGAATTCATTTTTGAGTAGGTAATATCTTCACATAGTTGAAAAATCAAAATGATGTAAAAAGCCAAATAACTGACTCCATGTGCCCTGTCTACTCTGACATAGGCAACTATATTTTGTTAGTTTCTTACAGACACTTCCAATGACTTTTTTTATTTATTTTTATTTTTTTACATTTTTTATTGATTCATAATCATGTTACAGTGTTGTGTCAAATTCCAGTGGACTTTTTTTAAATTGTGGTAAAAACACATAACAGAATTTACCATCATATTCATTTTTAAGTGTACAGTTCAGTAGTGAAAATTATATTCACATCATTATGTTCTAGTGTTTTTTAAATAAGGCATGAGTTCATATGAAAATATGATCTAATTTTTCTTATGTTCTGTATAAATTGTTCTACAGTTTGCTGTTTTCACTTTCCATTGTTTCCTGGAGATCTTTCCATGGAGAGCCTCCTCATTCTTTTGTCGAGTGGCTTAGTGTTCCATTGTGTGGATGTACAGTAGTTTACGGGACCAGCTCTCTATAGAAAGACACTTGGTTTTTTTCCCAACATTTTACTGTTGTAAATGAATGCCACAATGAATAACTGTATACATTCATTGTTTCAAATGTGTGTAGATATAGCTGCAGGACAAATTTCCCAGAAGTGGGATTGCTGGGTTAAAGGGTAAATGCATTTATAATTTTGCTTGATATCTTCAAATCCCGCCCCATGTGAGTTGCACTGGTTTGCCATCCCACTGGCAATAAATGAAAATGCCTGTTCCCTGAAGACTCATCAACAGACTGTGTTGTAAACTTTTGGATTTTTGCCAAGCTGATAAATGAGAAATGCTATCTCAATGTAGTTCTAATTTTCATTTATCTTATGTGTGAGATTGAGCATCTTTTAAAAAATTTAAGAGCCATTTACATTTCTTTTCTGTGAAATGTTCATCTTCTTGGGCCATTTCTCTATTGGGTTGTTGGTCTTTTCAGATAATTATTAACTACAAAGAAAAAAAAGTTTTTGAAGAAATAGAATGGATCATAGTCTATTACATGGCTCAGTTGTGAATAATTGTTATAGTTTTATAACCATCTAAATGCTAAGTATCGAATTAACTGAAAAGTTGGATTTAATCTTGTTGGGAAGGTAGAAGCAACGTGTGGGTGTTTGTGCACTGAGGGCTGGGACAGGGAGAACTAAATCCTCACCTTCCAAGAGAGGAAGTCATAGATAAAGCCTAAAACTTAAAGAAAGAAAAGAAAAGAAAGCAAGAACAAACATCAGTGACAGCTAAATCAGATTGTTTAGAAATATGAAGGTAAATAGCAGAAGAAGCAAGTAAAAGGTTTGAGGGTGGTTGCTTGGGGGAACAGGATTGGGAGTTGGGGAGGGGTGTGGCAGGGGCTACTGTTTGTCATCAAAGCTATTTAGTCCTAATTGACTTTTTAAACTGTACAATGCATTCCTGTGATAAAACAAAATTAATTACATACAATTAAAAGGAGTGGTGTATACACTACAATATAAAGCGTCCCCTTTCTCAGTAAAGGGATATAATGGAATGTGATACACAGGAGTTTTTGTGCTAGTTATTGCAGCCAGAAAGGGTCAAAAGACTGGAGGGAAGGGGAGGGAATAGCTCAGTGGTAGAGTGAGGGCTTAGCATGCACAAGGTCCTGGGTTCAATCCCTAGTATCTCCATTAAAAAATAAATAAACAAACCTAGTTACCTCTCCCCAAAAAACCAAAACAAAAGTATTTAAAAAAAAAGAAAAGAAAAGACTAGCGAAGATCCAACAAGATCTTTTTTAAAATTAATTAATTAATTAAAAATGAAGGTACTGGCGATTCAACCCAGAACCTTGTGCATGCTAAGCACACGCTCTACCACTGAGCTATACCCTCCCCCTCCCAATAAAGTCTTTTTAAAAATTGAACAAAGGAAAGTCTCTTCCAAAATCATAGGCCAGTAGTGATTCTGATTCTGTGTAATGGAGACCATCCTCTAGCCTCCTGCATTAAACAACTAAAAAAACCGAAAGACTATATGAAACCATGACATTCAGATACTAGATAACAGGCCAGGACAGCCAGAGGGAGGAAGCAAACTAAGTGATCTCTAAGATTTCCCAAGATTACCGCCGAAGAGAATTTCCAGGATAGGGCTTAGAGAGGGACCCCCAGGCAGAGAGTGGTGATCGCCCAGGGTGCGGACAGGGAGCTAGGAGTCTGGGGAGGCCAAGCTGGGCACTGCAGAGTGCAGGGTATTGAAGAGGAGAGAGCTGCTGAGAGAGAGAATTCTGGAGATCTGCAGAGCACCCCCTTCAAGTCTTTAGTTGTGTGCTGAGCAGGGTGTATGTGTAGTGGAAGAATCACAGGAAGGGAGGCAATCCTCAGAGCTCAGACAGGGCCAAACTTGAGTCTGCTTGCCCATGAGTAGTAAAGCCAATCTATTGACATCGAGTTGTGGTGAAGGAGGGTGCAGCATTTATTGCAAGGCACCAAGTAAGGAGTCCAGGCAGCTGGTGCTTAAATGATCTGAACACGCAGATGGCTTTCAGAGAAAGATTTTTAAAGACATGGTGAGAGAGAAGGGTTGTGGGATGCATGATCAGCTCGCGGACATTCTTCTGATCGGTTGGTGGTAAGGTAATCTGGAGTCAACATCATTAACCTCCTGGTTCCAAATGGTCTGGAGTCTACGTTCTTGTGGTCAGCATACAAGGGATTTTAGTATCTGCAAAACAGCTCAAAGGGTATGGCTCAGAATATTATCTGTAACCCTTGAGGAGGAACTGAAAGTTTTAAACATTTTTTAATGGCTAAACTATTATAGTTTTGTCCTGCTTGCCTGTTTTCCTTTGTTTCTGTATTTCCTCACCTCTCTGATTAAATGTATTCTTTGGAACTTGGAGAAGGCCTAGGAGGCTAAAGTTTTTCTACAAAGGAGAGGCGGGTGGAGGATATGGGGAGGCCTGTCCTGGGAAGGCCCCATGGGGTCCTGCTTGGTTACGTCCCCCGAGGCAGAGTGAGAAGACCTTCTAACAGTTATTCTATGCTAGCTATTAATTTATTGCCTCTCAGCTCTTAACTGATCCTTCATTTCCTGCTCTGTGACAATGGAGTTGAGCCCTTTAAATATTTTTCATTTTTTAAAGTTCCTTTTTCTTCCAGTTTTATTGAACTATAATTGACATATAGCACAGTATAAGTTTAAGGTGTACAGCATATTAATCAACTTACATACATCATGAAAAGATGACCACAATAAGTTAATGAAAATCTATCATCTCATATAGTTACAAACTAAAAGAAAAAGATTTTTTTTTGTGATGAGACCTCTTAAGATTTACTCTCTAACTAAACTTTCATATATAACATACAGTGGTGTTAATCATATTAGTCATGCTGTATATTATATCCCTAGTGCTCATTTATCCTGTAACCGGCAGTTTGTGACTTTGCCCACCTTCATCCAATTCCCCCTTCCCCCATGCCCACCTCTGGTAACCACAGATCTGATCTTTTTTTCTGTAAGTTTGTTTTTGAAGTCTATTGACCTACAACACTATGTTAGTTCCTGGTGCACAACATAGTGATTTGATAGGATCACTACTAAATATTTTCCCTTTGCCAATGGACATGATGTTAAGCTTTGTCAACAGAGGATGGTGGAGAGCCATTGTAGGAGCAAGAAGTTTTCCTTCTGCATTCTGGTGTGCTCTCTTCACAGGTTTCTGTAGTACATGCAGCTTCTCAGATGCAGCTGGGGGAGGGCTTGTCCTTGGGAGCTCTGTCTCAGCCCCAGAAGTAGTGGTTCTCCTGATAATCTGCTCTTCCTACATGCCTTTAGAGCTCTGCTTACTTCTTACTAGCCAATCTCTTGTTATGGTTAATAATTATTTACATTAAACCTTCTCTGTTCAAATTACGTGGTTTCTGTGTTTTGAATAAACACTGGCTGATATGTGGGCATTACGTAGAGTCCACAGAAGAGCATTGCCTCAGTGGCCAGACCAAATTAGCCCTAAATGGAAGGCTGTTTTGTTCTTGCCAAATGGCACTTAAAAGCAAGTAGATCAGTCTGTTTCCAAGTAACTTAATTGTGTCCCTGAACAAGGCTCAAAAATATTCAAAACAATTAAAAAAAAATCCAGTACCAAACAACATAAAATTCACAATGTCTGGCATCCAGTGGATGATTACCACACATGCAAAGAAGTAGAGGAATATGACCAAAAATAAGGAGAAAAAACAACCAATCAAAACAGATCCAGAAATGACACAGATGATAGAATTAGTAGACAAAGGATTTAAAATAGCTATTATTAAATATATTCCATATGTTCAGGAAGATAAAGAGATGCATGAACATGGTAAGGATAGATGTGAAAGATATAAGACATCAGTTGAACTTCTAGAGATGAAAATCACAATGTCTGAGTTAAAAGAAGTATACTGAATGGAATCAAAAGCAGATTAGGTGCTGCAGAAAAAAAGCTTGATGAACTTGAAGACTCAGCAATGTAAAGTAGCCAAAATGAAGCACAGAGAGGAAAGAGATACAAGAAGAAGGAGGAGGAGAGGAAGCAGTAGTAGTCAGTGAGCTCTAGAATAATATCAAGCAGCGTATATACTGGTCTGGAGAACTAGAAAGCTGGGGAGAGGAATGCCAATAATATTTGAAGAAATAATGGCTAAAAGACTGTAATTTTGATGAAAACTAGAAACCCATATATTCAAGAAACTCAACGAACCCTAAGCAGAAGAAATATAAAGGCACATGATAAGATGCCTTAATCACTGCTGAACACCAGTGATGTAGAGAAAAATCTTAAGAGCAGTCAGAGCAAAAAACACATCCTGTAAAGAGGAAAAAGAGAAGCAGACTTCTTGTCAGAAACAACGCAAGCCTGAAAATAGTAGAGCAATGGCTCTAAAGTACTAAGAGATGAAAGCTGTCAGCCTAGAATTCAGTAGAGATACCTGTCTAAACTGAAGATGATATAAAGATGCTTTCAGACATTCAAAAGCTGAAAGAATTCATCACCAGCAGACCTGCACTGCAGGAAAAATTCAAAAGTCCTTCAAGTAGTAGAAAAATGGTACCAGATGGAAATTTCCATCTATACAAAGGAATGAAGAGCATTGGAGATGGTAAATATACAGGTAGACATAAAAGACTACTTTCTTATTTTAGTATTCTCTTTCATTGATCGTGGAGGGATTAAAACAAAAATAACAATGTGTGTGGGGTTTATGGGACAGGTAGAAATGCAAGACAACAGTAGCACGGAGGCTGGGAGGTGGGGACTAAGAGTAAGGTACTTATACTATCAGTAAAGTGGGACAAATTACTTGCAGAAGATAGACTGTGATAAATTAAAGATGCGTTCTGTAATCCTAGAGGAACCACGGAAAAAAAACGTTTTAAAGTATAGCTTAATAAGATAATAAAGGACATAAAATGGAGTCACCATCACAGGCATCCACGGAGACCTGTCAGCTGCTGGCTCCGCAGACTGAGCTCTGGGGTTGGGTCCCTCAGGCCAGAGGGATGCCCCAGAGCCTCCAGGTGTTTGAGACGGAATAAGTACTGTCAGAAAGGAACTTCCTCTCCTGCCACCTTCTGGCAGTAAATCCAGCCTATTTTTAACTCAAGACCCTGCTTAAGTGCTTTTGGCTGAAAAGAGAACCAGCCGCTTCTGAGACCCCGGGCGGCCACAATCTCCCTAGCTTCCCCGCTGTCCCCAGCCCCTGGAGGCTCCCAGGCTGCTCAGATGCTCCCAGCTGCCCAGCCACCTGTCCCAGGAGAAGAGGCCCCCTCGCTGTGGGTGCTCCCGATGGGCGCCCACGGCCCGCCGCCCCTCAGCCCGGGCGCAGACTTGTGAGGGGACCTCTAGGGGGCGCCATGCACACAGACACAGTGGGAATGGCGCCCTTGGGTTGTCCCGGGAAGGAATGGGACCTCAGACTCGTGCCCGAGGAGGGTGTGTGCGCGCGCGCACAAAGGCGCACTGTGTGAAAAGGGTGTGCTCTGCTGCGAGTGTGAATGTTTTTGTGACTGCTTATGCTCTGAAACATAAACATAACAGCCTCTGCCCTTTTGGGCAGCCGCCCCCTCTGCCGGGCCGTCTTCCCTCCTCATCCGCCAGCCAACTCCCACACGCTAGCTGGCAATCCGCCACCCAGCCCTCAAGCCTCTCATCTCTCCAAAAGCCTTCCCTGACAGCCCTGCCCACAGGCCCCGCCAAACGGGTCTCTACGCTGGTTTGTACACCTGGGGCTTAGTTAGCCCGGGGCCCGGGGAGCGCTTAGCCCTCAAAAATGCTCCCGAGGCCTGTTGTGAGCCCTTAACAGGGGTCCACTTTTCCCACTGTCAGACCAGGTCCTGTTGGGCCTGGAAGAGCACCCAAGTGACAGGCCTCAGGACGCAGAGGGGTGCCAGGATCACCCTCCACGCCCAGGTTGGGTCTAGGGGCAGGGTCTGGGCTTGTGTCCAGGGAGGTGGTTGCCGGGACCTGGCCCCACACAGAGCTGGGCAGGCTCTGTTGGTCTCTCCCCAGGTCCCTTTCCTAGACTCACGGTCTGGTGTGTGTGTGTGTGTGCAGGCCTGTCTGTGGTGTGCAGAGAGGGGTCTCCTCCTAGACCAGCATGTGGCGGGGGTGGGAGAGTTGCTCAGGCCCCTGGGAGGAAGTGCAGTGGGCACCTGAGTCTAATGCAGGTGTGGACTCGTGTTTCGGTATACATATGGACTGGGTGAGAAGCGCCTGCCTCGCCCTGTGTCTGAGAGTACGTCTGGGCACATCCTGAGGGCCCTTGGGTTATTTTTGTGTCCTGTGTGGCTGTTGACATGACCTGTAGGTTCCAGAGGGTGTGAATGTGGCACTGGTCTCCCCACACCCCACACCCCACACCCCACACCTTCCCTCTGCTTGACTTTCCTGGACTCCAGACTTTGTCCGGTTGGTTCGGCTGCTGCCCTTCCTGGCACAAAACAGCTTATTTAGTTGGGACTGTCAGCATGGTCTGTGTTGGTGACTATCATCTGTGGGATGCCAGCCCTCAAGTCTGTCACCCTTTGTGATCTTGGATGCAAGTGTGGCTCCAGTGCCTGTGAGACCGTCCACCTGTGGGTGGGCTCTCGTTCGTATGTGTTAGTGTGACGTTCCTGTGTTGCCTGATATCTGAGAACGGAGGGACTGTGGCTTTGAAGTGTGTTGAGCACACACGTCTGAAGGTGTGTGGAAGTGGTGGAGGAGTGTGTGTCAGGGGCCTGCCCTCGGGGTGGGGGCAGGGCAGGGGTGGCCAGTGGACCTACGGTGCCTGGGCTGCTCCCCCCGCCCAGGGAGGCCCCTTCTACTTCAGCTGTGTAAACAAAGCCCCTGCCTTCCTTTCTGAGGCCCCTTCAGGGTTTTCCTCCCCGCAAGACCCCTCTCAAGGCAGGGAATTTGATTGACTGTGTGGGGTCGCAAGGTTGTGAGGTTATATGACTGGGTGTGAACTGAAGTGTGCAAAATTGTATGTGAGCGTGAACGTGAGGCTGGAGCATCCCCTGGCCAACACCAGCCTCTCAAGGTCAGGTTGGAGGACCCCAGGCCACTTGAACTGAGCTCTGTTTAGGTCCCCAGGCCGGTTTGTCCACCCTTCATAGCCAGCTTGGCGACAGCCCATAATTACCCCCTGGCCAGACTGGTGAAAGCCAAGAGTATGACGCTGACCCCCTGGAGGAGAGGCTGTTCCACCAACCTCTGTTCAAGCCTGAGGCCAGACCTCCCAGGGCTCAGATCTCAGGCCAGCATCACTGGGTTCTGCCTGAAGCTGCTCTTCCTGCTCTGGGCCCAGAGTGTTTCTAGCTGGCCTGGCCCCAGCCCATCTGGGCTATCCCCTGAGTGTCAGCATCACACTTAGTAGTCCAGGGGCTGAGCTACCCAGCCTGTGAGTCCCCACCACTTCCTGCCTGTGTCCCTCGTGCTGGCCCTCCCCGTAACCTAGCTCAGGTCCTTCATCCACACTTGTGTGGATCCAAGTCCCCATTCACGTCCATACCTCCTGGTCCTAGCTCATGTCTCTCCATTCCAATCCCTGTCCCCTCCCAATCCGTGTCACCACCACATCCAGCCCATGCCCCTGGGTTTGCCAGCTGGGCAGAGCGAGGAGGGCGACGGAGACAGTGTAAGGCTTTAGGGCTGTGTAGCTCTGAGCTGGACCACTCCCAACCCCATAGCATCTAGAATGAAGGGAGGGAGAGAAGGAGGTAAGGGGGTCAGAGAATTTCTGAGACGGAGGATGGGCTGAGACATCTCCACTCTGCCCCAGGCTGGAAAATAGGCTGAGCCCAAAGCATCCTCTGGGCTCAAGCCCCCAATCCCTCAAGGCCCAGCCTGCAACCCAGTGGACAAGGCTTCATACTCAGCTGGGACTGCGGACAGCCCTCCTCCTCCTCCTTCCCCACAGCAAGGCTAGGACAACCTCATATCCAGAAGGGGAGGACGTGGCTGGCTCTGAACCTCACTCCCCAAGCCAGAATGTGTACTGGATTGTTTGTTGTGGCTGCTGTTTTTGACCCAGGGGAGGGGCCGTGTGAGAGTCTCTGTCCAGCTATGTCCTGGGGTGTCCTGTGTGGACCCTCTGGGAATTCCAGCACGTGTGGATATGACCCCTCTTGAAGCCCCTGTGGAGGTGGCCAGAATGAGACAACAAGGAGGAAGAGGACCCTGCTCGGGGTGGGCATGCTGCCATCCGGAGTTGGCTTTGCTAGTCTGGAGCTGGCATTGAACTTCCCTGAACTGAACTTCCTTGGCCTCAGGGCTCTATGCTTTGGGGTGGGGACAGCACACTAACAGAATATCCCTGCAGGGTGCCATGGGCAGCCACCAGCAGCTTCTAGAGGGGCCGCAGGTGCTGGGGTGTGGCAGCAAGAACGAGGTGGCTTAGCCTGGCTTTCCCTTGCCCTACTGTCGTCTTGTCACCCTCTTCCCCCTCCCCCAATAGCTTGCTCAGTCCCATATCCAAAGCTATTCTATTTTGTTCTGTGCTCTCGTCCCCTGCCCCATGCTACCCATCAGCAGGTATTGAGTCTGGACCTTGGGCCCTCTTCCTTCCTCCTGCCAGCCCCTGCCCTCATTCGCACCTCCAGCCTTTGCCCCCGGGCGCCTCTGCTGGAGTCATCTCACCTCTGCCTTGGCCAGGACACCCCGGGCTGTGCAGACCTTGCTGCCACAAGACAGAGGCCTTGAGCCAGGCAGGCTCATGGTCATGGCATCTGTGCATCCAAATGCTGACTGCTTACAGCACTCTCTCTTATGCCTGGGAATCTAGAGCTTTGCGTGAGGGGAGATCCCAGCAAGTCCTGAAGCCCTGGCCTCAGGGGAGACGAAAAGGGATCTTTGAGGGAGTGGTGCTTCCTCCTTAATCCCTGTTTATGGCAGTTTAAGATGTTTCAAAGACCGGTCTCCAATTCTCAGGACACCTGAGTTCCAGTCCTGGCTCTGCCATGAACATCTGAATGACTGTAGGCAAGTCACCTACTCTCTTGGAGCCTCGATTTTCCAGGTGTACAGTGTGGGGTTCAGGTTGGTTCCTCCAATCCAGAACTGAGGTCCTTTGATGTCTTTTTCCAAAAACTCTGACTTTGGTGGAGGGGGGTGAGAGGAGGCAATCAGGATTTGTGGGAAGGAGTTCCAGGTGGTGGTGCAGGTTCCAATGGTCAGAGCATGGTGACAGTGAGACCCGCTTTGAATGCCAGCCTTACCAGGCTGTGTGACCCTGGTCAAGG
This sequence comes from Vicugna pacos, assembly GCF_048564905.1. Taxonomy (NCBI): domain Eukaryota; kingdom Metazoa; phylum Chordata; class Mammalia; order Artiodactyla; family Camelidae; genus Vicugna; species Vicugna pacos. The sequence continues at coordinate 25,502,746 of NC_133007.1, forward strand.
GACATAGCCTCTTAGACCATCAAGTTTTCCCATCTGTGCTATTGGGATAGTAAGGCTTCCAAGGGCACGATGCTCACAGTGCACATAAAGCACTGGGCACGGAGCCTGGCACATAGTAGGCACTCAGTAAACGGAAGCTGGTTTGGTCTAGTTCTTGCTCCCAACTGCCTGGCCCTTTTGCAGTGTTCCTATTCCTGGATTTTTGGACCCAGTAGGCCCTCCCCTTCCTAGCTGGTCAAGCCCTGCCCCAGGTAGCCCTGGGATTTGAGGGAGCCTGCAGTCTGTGTCCACTGTCAAGGTTCCTTTCAGGGACAGACCCACACTCTTCAGCCTTCAAGGCCCTCGAGACTGCCCAGTAGGGCACCAGCTGTGTGTGCCTCCTCCTGTGTTCCCAGGCAAGAGTGTGCTTTTTCCTCCTTGTTCCCACAGCCTCCTGGCATTGAACCACGTTACACCCGGTTATATTGTCATATGTGTGTATGTTACTTACTGTTTCCTCTTCACGTATGTTAAATTATGAGCTTATCTGAGGCTACATGGTTTCTTGTATCCCCAGTACCCAAGGTAGAGCCTGGCACTCAGCAGGTGCTCAATAAATGTCGTTGGAAGCCATGAACGATTGGATGAATGAGCCGACATTTTCAAGTCTTGTCTCCAGGTAGGGAGCTCAGACTAGGGCCCTCAGAAAGGGCCAGGACCTGCCCTCCCACCCCCACTCCTCCCTGCTCTGCCAGCGGGAAACCTACCCTCTCCAGGGTCCAGCTGAAATTCCAGTTCCCATATTCTCTGAATACAGAGGGAGAGAAGACACAGTCCCTACCACCCAGAGATTCACAAGGCAGCTGGCAAGAGCCACGGGCACACAGGAGGGGCACTCACCCAGGACCCAGCCTGTCCACACAGTGCGGATTAGAGAACTCGGTTGGGATGGAGTCCTAAGAGTACACAGCTTGGCAATGAGGAAAAAGGCCCTCCCTCCCTGGGCCAGGGCACTTGGATGGGCAAGTGAAGCCTGGATAGATTTTAGCCCCTATTGGTATCCTCCCCCTACCCCCGAGGTGCCCACCTGTATAACCCTGACCTCACCCAGCCTGGGTGGGGCTATGGCTCTTGAGAAGAGGCCTTTGCCTGCTTCGTCACTGTCCCGTCTTTTGCCTTCTGTCCCCCACTCTCCTGACGGATGCAGGGTGCTGTATTATGTGTGGCCCCAGCACCAGCAAACTCTCAGCCTTTTGGCCACAATGTTTTAAATGAAAAAAAAAATTACAAAGGATTATAAAGAAAACCAATTATATTGAAACACAGTCATCAAAACATTTACATTTTGGGGTATAGTAATATATATGCTTCTTTATTAACACATTAGAAACAAGATCTAACAACTACAGTTATTTCAAAGGAATGATGAGAGTAAATTATATTTTGAGTTATCTTCAAAAACTGTAACGCAATCTGAACACATCTGTGATTTCTGTTAGTTACAAAGTCACAGGCACTCTTAAAACTATTGCAGCTCATTGCCCAAGTACATAAGAGGATGTTAAATTTCAGTTACAGGAGAGTAAAAATAAAGATATATATATATATTTTCCTATCTAGGTTCACAACCCCCCTGAAATCCACAGACCCCAGTCAAAAACCTCTGGTTACAGAATCGAATGGGAAGAAAAGGAGAAAACCATCACTGACTGAGCCTTATACTCCCTCTGCCATTTAATCTTGACACCAGCACTGTGAAAGATATATTAGAACCCAAACTTCCTGATGAGATACTTGAGGCTCTAAGAGGTTGACCAAAGTCATCCAGGCCCAGCTTAGAAGCTCCTGTTTCTCCTTCCACACAGAGCTGCCTCCTTAGAGGAGATGAGCCACAGAACAAGGTGTTCAGTTGACCCTTTGGCCCCAGAGTCCCCTCCCCTCCCCAGGCCCTGTGACCTGTGGGGTTTATTTAAGCAGTGTACAGAAAGGTGATGGACCCTGGAAATCACACACACTCAGTTATTTTTATCTCCAGTTTATTTTTTTAGACTAAGAGCAGAGTATGAAAGTCACAGCCAAAGCACTTGAAAAAGGCCCAGGAGGATGGGTGGGGACCACAGAGGATGGGCAGGGCAGGGTCTTGGGAGTTGAGTCCCGGCTCAGGGCTGGAGGGGAGGGGACGTTGTTGTCTCACGGTCTCCAAAAGTGTCTGTGCGTTGCATAGGTCCTGTCTTCACAGAAGACAAAAGGGGCCAGGGGGTCCCCCAGTGGGGGGGGCCTAGCCTGGTGGGGAAGGGGTCTGAAGCTGGAAGGGGAAGTCAAGGAAGGTCAGGAGGTTAAGGAGGGGGAGGGACTCTGTCCGTCTGTACATTATATATAGAGATATAGAGTCTGTACATGCCTGCCTGGCACCCCAATGCCCACCCCTTGTCACCCTTGTCCACTGCCCACCCCCCCCAGGGGTGTCTAACTTGTAAACTTGGATTCAATCCAAAGCACAATCCTGGGAGTGGGAGTGGGGGGAGGAGGACGTGCTTATTGCTGTAAACAGGGGAAGGGGGCAGCGGACGGTGCCACCCCCTCACCCATCTAGTCCCCTCCCCATGTTCTGCCCCTGGAAGAGAGTGATGAGGGTGTCTCCCACGCTTCGATTTGCTCTCTCTGGGGCACATCTGTCTCTCTGGGGGGACAAAGGAGGAGGGCACCAGGGGTCAGAGAAAGGTACCAGGGGGCAGGCAGTCCTGAGCACTACCCTTTATGGCCCCCCGGTTTGGTACCAAACATTACCAGAGCCACAAGGCCACCTGGGACCCGTGGCTGTCCCTGCACCCGGTCCACTGCAGTGCCCTACGAGGGGGAGGGGGCAGAAGGGGCGGGCACAGATGTATGGTGCAGACCCCACTTCAAGCCATCGGAGGAGGGGTCTAGAGCCCACGACTAGGCTTCCCTTGGAGAGGCCAAATGCTCCCAGCTCTGTCCCAGCCTCGCCCCATCTCTCCCTGTTATGGGAAGGGGCAGAGCTAGGAGGCCAAGAGTGTCATAAGGAAGAAGGCGATGCCCACCGCCAGGGGCAGGTGTTCCCGCTTGGGGCTGGTCCCGCTGATGCTCTTCTCAAGCTTGGGCACCTGGGGGTTCTCTCCCTCAAAGTCTTCTGTGGAGAGATTAATAGACAGACTGGTGAGGGTTGGGCTGTGCGCCGGGGTGGGGGCACGCGGCAGCGGCAGCGGCAGCAGCAGTGGGGGGGGGGCGTGACCACGGGGTGGGGAGGATCGGTGCCCCCGGGGGAAAGACATGCAAGGTGAGCAGGCACCGGGGAGGGGGCTGCGGTTCCAGCAGTGGCCACCAGAGGGCGCTGCGCAGACTCACCCAGCACGTTGATCTTCACATTAGGGCCCATGGTGAACTGGGGGAGAGTGGGGACCGGCTTCTCCCCGGAGTGCGATGCTGCGGGGTGGGGTGCGGGTGGGGAGAGAGGAGGGGAAGAGTCAGGGCCAGGATCCCCTCCCCCCGCTACAGCTGGGGAGCGAGTCCCCCTCGCCTGTGCTCTCCGCCCCCACCCCCAGGAAGCCAGGGGAGCCCCAAAGCAGGGGAGCTGAGGATGGGGTCGCAGCTGGGAACCGATTATACTCACTGGAGGCGCAGCAGACGAACACCTTCATCCTCAGACACTTCCAGTGCAGGTTGTGGGTGGGCGTGGCTGGAGAGGAGACTGGGCCTGAGTCCCTTTCTCCAGATTTACACCCCATGCCCTCCTCGCTCAGAAACTCTCCTTCTCTCCCCCTCCAAACTGCCCCTCTTGGGTAGTGTCCTTCAGAACTTCCTACACCCTTTGGACATTGGTTGTGGTGGCTCCGCCGTCTGCCTTAGAAACCCCTTGGGTCCCGCCCCTCAAGAAACAATGACCCCTGAGATCCCTACCCCCTGGAATGTCCCTCACAGAAAGTGACTCTGCGACCCAAACTTCAGATTGTCACTTAACTCCTTCCCTAACCTCATGACCCTGTCTGAGCTAGAACCCCGAAGGCCGCAGGACCCACGCCTCATCCCGAGGTATCACTCCTATCACTCCTACTGACAGAGACCTAGTGCCTGCCGCGTTGGCCCGCCCCCGGCCCCTCGGGACTCCACCCCCTGGCCATCACTAGGACTCTCTTAGGCCCCGCCCCCGCCCTCCGCCCGACACTCACAGATGTAGTAGTACTCGTGGCCCGCATGGAACTCGTAGCCCAGAGAAAAGGCGCTGTAGCGCTGGAACTTCTCCGAGAACTTGATGGGGCTGTGGGGGGCGTGCGGTCGGTTGCACTCCCAGCGCTTGAAGCCTTGGCTGGCGTTGCAGGTGCGGTAGCCCGCCCGGCTCACCATATACAGTACGTACTGCTCCGCCCCGCCTCCGGGCCCTGGCCCCGCCCCGGGGCCCACCCCTGAGCTGTTGTAGTGCGGGCAGTAAATATCCAGATAATCGTTCACATTCACCTGCACCGTGTAGCCCTCTCGCCGCAGGCTGTGGGGAAAGGAAGCGGGTCAGAGAGAAAAAACCCAAAGCCAGGCCGCTTTCCACCTCACCGCTCCGCAGACCTTCCCCAGGGTCTTAGGAGCCTCCCGGCTTTTTCTTCTGAGCTTCCTCTCTTCTCAGTCCCTGTCTCTGTCCCCAGGGCCCTAGTGCCGCCAGTCCCCTCACTACCCTTCCCGGCCCACTCCTTGTTCTGCCCTTCTCCCGGTGGCCACCAGAGGGTAGCAAAGGCGCAGGGAAGCCCAGCCGGCCTCCAAAGGAAAAGAGGCGGGGGAGAAGGGTGGAGGGAAGAAGGGAACGTATGATTTGGTTACCACAGAAACGGCGCGGGCCCCTGCGACTCCTAGACCCAGGCCCGGATTTCCTCCGTCCACCCACCATAATTCACTAGACGGGAGGAGGGATAGAAGGAATGGGAGGGAAGGGTGAAAGTGGGAGGAATCCCTTCGGAGGGATGCACACCCTCCATCGCCTCTCCCAGCATGCTTTCCTGCTGCTGCCAGTCCACCCCAGAGGCCAGTCCGACAGGACCTGCCATCACATACGCATGTATGGAGGCTTCATGCATATACACGCATAAGTTCTATGGCACACACACAAATATGTCCACCGCCCCCACATAGGCGGCATACACATAGAAAAGCTAGGTGGTATGTGTGCATGCCAGTATTGGTTGATCCCAGTAATCTCAAGCTCTCTCCTGCCCTTCCCATACACACACACTGGCACATGCTCTCTACAGTATGACTGGCCTCTGTATCTTAAGTCCCACTGACCTCCACCCTGAGGCCACTGACAATTAGATCCCCAATAATGTGACACAAGAGATCAAGGAACTAAAGCACTCAACACCATGGCTCTAAACAGTGTCATGCCAATCAGCCAAAACTCTGTCTCTACACCTCCTTCCTCAACCTGGGCACCAATGCCCGCTTCATGATGCTGGGCAGAGTGGTGGGCATAGTGCCCAGACAAGATGGCTGTGTCTCTTACTTCCCTGATCTTTCTATGGGCAGAAAAGCAGATGCTGGGTCCCTTGTAATCCCCACCTGCCTTGCTAGTTACCATCAAAGTGCTGGTCTTAATGTCCCTGATGGTGGTACTGAGTGGTGTGGGGATGGGGGAAACATCTGAATGGAGAAAGAAACTCAGAGAAGTAGGCAAGAGTTTCCCCTAATTTCCTTAGCATAGGAATGCACACACCTTGGCAGAGAGAGAGGAGTGTGGTGAACACAGGAAGGCATAGGGTGCTGGGCAAAATGTCAAATCACTGGGGTCCCTGGTCTCTGGGAACTCCCTGAGGGGAGAGACTGGCTCCCAATGTTGCCAGGCAACTCCCAGTTCCACAAACAGTAATTAGATCCATTAGAGAAATGAGCTTGGAGGTCTCTGCATGGGGTAGGGTCTTGAGGGTCCCTCCTCTTGGCTTGTACCTTGGCTGTACCCCCCCCCCATACACTCCCTTCCAAGCATAGCACTATGGTTCATAGGTAAGAGCTGGTGCTTCAGCACTTCAGTAAGAATGGGCACAGCCTTTTTGAGTCATCAGGAATGCCACCAGCCCCACTCAGTTCCCATGGGAGTGATGGGTCACTCTGGCTCCTCCCTGGCCCTGGCACTCAGGTGGGCAGGAGTCTCGGCCTGGGGCATTGGGAGCAGGAAAACGGGTTAGACCAGGCCTGGCTCCCAGCCACCACCCAAGGTTTGCCTCTCTATCCCCAAGTCCAAAGTCTACTGTTCCTCCCCACAGGCTTTGAGGAGGGGGCCACCAGTGGTAGAGTGCCAGACCTGGAGTAGCTGCACAGCCACAGTGGGGCCTCTGTCCTTGAGCCTCACCCAGGTTTCCAGCCCTGCTCTGAAGTAGCACCTTTCTAGGCATTGCCCAGTTTCCCCACAACACACCCTGATCCAGCAGGGAGTAAATCAAAGCCAGAGCTATTCCTACAGGTACCTTAGTTTCCGCAACACGGAGGGAGGGGAATAGCTTTATAGGAAGGTTGCTGAGTGACCACAAGTGAAGAGAAGCCACCACTTACTTATCCCTGGGTGGCAGGAACAGCCCCTGAAATGCCACCCCTTCAAGCCGGGCATCTGGGAGAAAGAACTGCCTGTGAAGGGCTGTGCCCAGTTGGTATTTGGTGGGCAGGGGGCAGAAGGGCTGGATGCTAGGAATCCCCAGCTACAACTCCTGGGAGACCTGGGGTGGCAGCTTGGCTTGGGCCCTTTAACTGTATCTGTCATCCTCCCAGCCTTGGCAGTGAAGAGGGTGGTGCCGCTAGGCCCTGGCCTAGCTCCACAGCGAGCCCCTCCTCCAGGGCCGCACCTCCTTAACCTAGAGCCGCACGCCCAACCCCCGCCCTGCGGGAGGAGGGGGCAGGCTGGGATCAGGGAGCTGGGTTGTGCCTGACCCTTCGAATAGTTCTCTATTCTTCCTCACTTCATCCTCTACTGGCCTCCCACTTCTCTCGCAGAAAGGCGAGTGTCAACACTGCCCACCTGGAGGGGATGCCCACCTCACCCCATTATTTCATCTCTCCCGGCTCTCGCCGCCCCCGGTGCGCATTCCGACCCCTGCCTTTCACTCCTTGAGTACCCCACCTGCTCGAGCCTGGTTGGGTGGGCGGCGGGGGAGCGAGGAAGGAGCAAACCTCTCCCCCCGGGGCAATTAGGGGCATGTAAACAGGGTGTCTAACAAGACCAGGGAGTAGTGAAAGGATCCCAAGGGATCCTGAACTTGTTAAATCCCTGCCCCCACCCCTAGACGCCAGGATGTAGAGCTAAGGAAGTGGAGGAGGGATAAAGACATCGGACCCTGGTTCTCCTCCCCTCTAGCGCGCGCCCCCGTGGCCGCGCGCCGGTAGCTCCAGCAGGAGAGGCTGGACCACGTGTGCGCGGCGTGGGGTCCGCGCGCCTGGGCTGGGTGGGTGGGTGGCGGGAACGCTCGCGGGGCGGCGTGTGCACGCTGACACCCCCGCACCCCTCCGGCGCCCTCTGACTCCGCGCGCAGCTGGACTGGGTCTTGCCAGCCGGGGACTGGGCCCCGGGCTTCTCCGGCCGGCGTCGGGTGGGAGAGAATCAGCGCGCCCCACATCCCCGCCCCTCCTCCCTGCGACAGAGGCAGTGGCGGCGGCGGCGAAGGTTTATTGATCTGCAGCGGCGGAGAAGAGCGAGAGACCCGCCGAAAGAGAGACACACAGAAACCAAGTGAGAGGGAGACGCACACCGAGAGTGGAGATGAACAGAGATCGGATTCACTGAAAGGGGAAAAGGAGTGAGACACAACGGGAGAGGGGGATCCAGAATCGAGAGAGAGGGAAGAGAATGAGAACGGAGAGAGATTTGGAGAAAGGGAGAACTGTAGAGGCCGCTCCAGAGAGGCCCACAGACAGCAAAGACGGAGACCGAGAGACGCAAAGGAGAATATTAGGGACAGGGAAAGGGTTCAAGGCAGAGATTTGGGGACAGGGAGAAAAAACCAACAGGGACGTAGAAGAGCCTCGATAAATATTTGTTGAGTGAATGTATGAATGAGAGATAAGCAACAGAAACATTTCAGAGATAAAGAGACAGGCAGACAGCCTAGAGAAAGATGTTCCTGAGGCCTCTTGAGATAGGGGAGAATACCAACACACTTGCTCAGTTCTGCAGAGAAATGAAGCACAGGCCTGGGCGCATGTATTTGGCCATGGGCCTATCCTGCCCCCTGCAATTCTAATCCCGGCTCAGGGGATCCCTCGACCTCACATTCTCATGCTTTCCTCCAGCATAGGTCCCCCATCCCTAGTTTCTAGGCCAGGTTGGGAACAAGTCTCGCCTATTCCAGAGGACCAAAAGGAGGGGGGTGAGTGGAGGGTAGGGGGCCAGATCATGGTCGATGTGTAGGGCACTGCCCCCAGGTCGGTCAGAGGCCACCGCACGTGTCCCACCAGCACCCACTCACGTGACCCCCAGGAGGTGGGGTCTTAAGACCCTCCCCACGTGATCCCCAGGGACAGAGACCCTCGGCACGTGAGGGGGGTAAGAGCGAGGAGCCCAGCTCACGTGACCGGGGGGAGGGGGCGCGGGAGCCTGTGGCGCGGCCCGGCCCCGCCCCCAGCTCCCTGGCCCTCTCCACTCCCGGCTCCGGAGCACGTCGCTCTCACGATTTATGGGGCCGCGGCTGCCGCAGTGAGGGAGCCGGGGAGCCCGGGCGCAGCGGCAACAAAGGCGGAGGAAGCGAGGCGGGGGCGGCGGCGGCCTCCCGGCCCGGTACGCGCCCCCTCCCAACTCTGCTGGTCCAGATCTGCGGGGGAGCAGGGAAGACGGAAAGGAGGCTCTCAGAACACGGGTTCCCCCACCCCCTTCCCAGGACTTTCACCTGCGCCCAGGTGTATGCGGGGGAGGGGATCCCGATCTACAACATCCCTTCTTCCCCCATCCCCCGCTATTCCTGCATCCCCCTGGCTCCGGGTTTCCCTTAAGAACGTGGTGGTGCCCTGATGGTGGGAAACCCAGGGTCCCTCACCTGCATGGTCTCCACTCCCCGCCAGACTTTAGCGGGGCGGGGGGCGGACGTGTGAGTCTTTGGGAGGGGGATGAGCTAGATAGAACAGGAAAATCAGCCCCCAGCGCCCCCCGGAGTTCTCTGAGTCCCGCTCCGGGGAGGAGGGGCCATATCCCCACCCCCGAGGTTTCCATGGGAAGCGAGAAGGGGGCGTCGTTGGCTCATCCCCACCCCCAGTCTGACACTCCGGGCGCAAGGAGGCAGAGAAGGGGAGGCGCAGAGCCCCAAACAACAAAGAGCGGAGCAGCAAGCGGCAGCCCCTCCCCCGGGAGGTTGGGGGGTCGCGGCCGCCCGACCCTCCCTGTCCTCTCCCGTGGGGCCTCGCCATTTGCTCCTGAGTAGCCCCCCGGAGTGGGGAGCCAGGGGCAGTGCCGCCGCTGCAGCCTGAGCAGGTGTGACAGTGACCCCCGTGTCCCCAGGGATCCCCCCAACGCACAGACACACACGGAGGCGGCCGGGGTGATATACACGGTGGCTTGGCGGGGAGGAGAAGACAAGGGCAGCAAGGACTGAGCAGAATGAGGAGCTGGACCCGCAGCCGGCACCCAGCCGCTGAGCCACACACCCCGGGAAACCACAGGGCCGCCCTGACACCCGCCCAGACCGCGGCGGCGCCGACAGCCACCCCAGCCGAGACGGGGCCGACCACGCGGACAGTGACCGCAGCCCCCTCCCCGACCCGTCGCCCGCTCCCACCCCCAGACGATTGTCGACGCAGACACACAAATCACACACTCAGACACACGCACACTGACAGCCGCGCAAGCCTGCTCACACTTGGAGCCACACGCCGTCCCCAGCCCGGGCGTGTGTGTGCGTGTGTGACACTCCGACATCTCCTTGCCTCCCTCCCTTTCGCCAGTGCCCCATGTTCCCATCCTAACCAAGCAGCACCTCCAAAACCTAACTTGGCGACCCAACCCCAGTTCACCCCAGTGGATCTAATCCATACAATCAGGGCAACCAATTCGCTTTCGTGCTGAGGAGGTGCTGGGTCGGACTCCTTGCCTCAGCTCTAAATCCCACTTTTAAAAGCAAGAATCATAGACAGAACCCCTGGAAACCCTCATAGCTGAAAACAGGTCATCCCTGGGCCCCCAAGTGCGGCGGCCTATTCCCAGCACACTGGTACTCCCAAACCCCAGCCCGGCCGAAGGGGTTGAAGATGAGGGGACTATCGGGAAGGGTAAGCTATTCCAGAGGCGAGTGTGGAGAGAAGCCAAGGTTGGGTGGGGTGTACCCGAGAAGCCTCCTCCGCACGGCCCAAGCCCTGGTTACTATACCTTAACCTCTTTCAGACATCCCCCCTCCCCGAGTTCATAGACGCCCACAGAGTGTGTCCCCCTCTCCCTCGCCTCCTAACCCCTAGCTGTGGTCTCTCAGGACTCCCACCCCAGGTTCCCCCAGGACTTCCCGGGCCTCCCCTTCTCATTGACGCGGGACGCCCGGGCTCCCTGGGCCCCCGACTCACTGCTGGTTGGAGCTGTTCCAGTACACCGCATGCCGGTTTCCCAGCGCCCCCCCGGGCCCCTGGGCCAGCAGCGGCAGCAGCGGCACGGGCACAAGCAGCAGCAGCAGCAGCAGCGGAGCCGCCGCCATCCCCGGAGCCGCCGCCGCCGCCGCCCCCCGACTGAGCCCCGCGCTCCCGGCTTCTTGCTTCCCAGCTCCCTGCTGCCGCCGCCGCCGGCCCCCGAGCCTTAGGCCACGCCCCCTGCCCGTTCCTCCGCCTTCCCGGGCGCGCCCCCGAAGCCCCGCCCCTGGCGCGCTCCCGCCAGGCTCCGCCCCGCTGGGGCTCGGAGCGCGCGTGGCGCGTGGGAGGTGAGGACCGTGCTGCCCCCTCAGGAACAACCCTAACGCTCCTCGCCTCTCCCTCTTAGGTTTAATTTGCTGTTGCCCGTCCTGGGCCTTCTGCTCCCTAGTCGAGTTCCCACGAGAAGGATTAGGGAGGCCAAGACAGGGATCTGAATCTCCTGTGAACATTCATTTCTGGGATGGAGTGAAGGAGACTTGAAAAGAAGCTGGGGGTCCAGGACCCCTTAATAAGTAGAACTAGACCCCATCCTTTCTGAACAATCTGGTCCTCTGCTCCCTCTGAGCCCCTTTTCCCATGTGCCTGAGGAGACAGGTGGGTGCTAGAGGGTGGCCAGAGGAACCCTCAGCTGGCACTAAGGACCTGACAGCTGTTGACCTGAAGCCCCCAGCTGAGCTTGAAGCTTGTTTTTCTTGGAGGTAGCGTGGAGAAGCTCAGCTCCCAAGAATGTCAGTACTGGTTGCTGGAAGGGCCTTTGGCAGTCCACAGCCCAAGGCAGAGGAGGGACTAAGGAGAGAGTCAGCTAGAGCAAAACAGGCTTTCCTTGGACATCTACAAAGGATTCTTGACTCACACTCAACCAGGGCCCCCTCCCAGCTCAGCCAATGGTGTCCCCAGGCATTCTCACTCCTACTCTCACAGACGCTGACAGGAGGGCAGAGGGCAGAGCACCTTGGGTTCCAGCTCTCCTCATAGTCATTGTTTTCACAGTGACATCCAAACCCAGACATTACACACACATTCAAGAGAAAAGGCACAGACACCTACAGGCAGAGAACGTAGAAATGAAGGCATCTGACACAGACATACAGACACACAGATAACCCCTCAGAGAAACACATAGGTAAAGGTACTATCAGGCAACTAGAGATCTAGAAACACAGGGATTAGGTGCACAGAGACATAGATACACACACCCAGACACATACACGCACACAGTGGCTCACACACAAACCCACTGCACCCTTTGACACACTCACACTCAGCTCTGCTTTCTCCTCTTCTCTCTTTTCCTATGAAGTTGAAGTTGAGGGAAAGGGTCTAGAATCCTGACCTAGGGAGTGTCCACTACTCATCCCCTTTTATGGAAAGGCTCAGGCTAAGAGTGACCAGGAGGACCAGGTCTCATACCAGACTCCCAATCCAACCACCTGTGCCCAGGGTGACAGGTGTGATGTTCTTTTCTTCTTACTGCAGGAGAGAGGACATGGAGGCACCCTTTATCTGCTTATTGTTGGCAAGACAGTGGTCCTGACCACAAGTTAGCCTCAACTGCTGGATTTAGGGGAGGGGCAGCGCCATCCAGAATCGGCCCCGTGCCTAGCTACTGCCAGGCAAGAGCAGGTTCTGTCCTCCCTGGACCCCTCTCCATCCCAGGAGATCTCCTCTCCCTTCTCAGGAGCCAGAAAATAAATTAGGTCCCTTGGGGTGGGAATGGGGGACACTGCAAACAGCTCTCCTTCCCCTGAGGCTCCTCATCCCCAGGGAGATTTGTTTCACCCAAATGATGCTGACCTGCCTACTCCAGGTGCTACAAATCCCAGCCTCCTCCTCGCCTACCCACATCCCTGCTCTGCAAATGGACGCTTCTCTGTAGGGCCCATGGTTGGCAGAGAGGCTGCCCATATTCATACGGAGTGGGAGCTTGCTGGTTTGGTCTAGGACTTTAAATTCCATTTTAGAAGACCTGAGTATGGAATCTAGGTCCTACTTAAGGATTTGAGACCTTTTATATAGGGCTCAGATACTCCTCCTTAGAATCTAGCTCTCCCAGCCCCCAGCCCCCAATAATAACTGAGCCCTTTCTAGAATCTGGAGCCCTCTCTATAGGATTTATTTTTCCTATAGTATTTAAACAACTCTCTCTATGGAGTCTAAGCCACTGATTTTTAAGTTCTGAAACACCCTCTATAGGGCCCAAGCCTCTGTCCTTGGGATCTGGTGCTCTACTGGGGCCTCTATCTAAATCAGCTACTGGCTGACTTTGGCTTTTGTGTGAATCAGAAAAGCCACCTCTATATGCAGACCCAGTCTTAGGGTGCATCTCTTGGCTAGTGGTGCCTTTGTGCAAAGTCAAAGGTATAACTTTCTTCAGTGGGAGGTGGCCCTATGTGTCTCCCCATCTTAGTAAGGGAGCTTGGCTGATGGCCCCTACTACTCCTTGGGTGGCTCCTTTGCACAAACAGCACAACTGTATGTGGCAGTTCTGAATATAGGGTGTGTGCTTCCAGCTCTCACGGTTAGGCCTGTCAGGAGGCCTCAGTTCACGGGGTCTGGGCTTCTCTAGGGTTTAGGTCTCTGTATATAAGATCTGGGCCACTGTCCATATGCCTGGGACCTGATCTGAAGCCTGGGCCTCTTTCTGTGGCATCTGGGTCATGGAAGGTCTCAGGTCTTCATCAATGGGATCTAGGCCTTTGTTTATAATTGTAACTCAAATCTTATATGTGACCCGCAAGGTGTATATTTTGCATTTGCAATACAGTATACACACACATACATACATTAACATATGACTGAAATAATAAGTATCATGAAGCAATACTCTTCCTTATTGCAGAGGATGCACTGTGATATTTTTCCTCTATTCTAGTCTTAATTTATTTTTAAATAAAATGAAAAGCTTGTTAAGACCCAGAAAATTGATTCCTTGATTTTATCAACCTTAATGGCTCACAATCTATAGTTTGAAACACTGGTATCTAAGGCCTGGGCCAGGACTGGCACCTCTCTGTAGGGTGAGGGCCTCTGTGGAGGCTGGGGTTCTCTCTGTGGGGCTGATCCTCTCTCTCCTGGGCCTCAGGCCCCTTTTCTTCTCTCCTGCAGCCCTGTCTACATTTCCATCCGACCCCAGGCTTGCCAGTACACTGCTGGCTGCTATGTTCTCTCCAGGGGCACTGAACTCAGGCCCCTGGGAGTTCTCTGAACGCAGTGCCTTACCCGGCCCCTGTCCCCCTGGGGCCAAGGAAGCTGGGAGCTGAACGGGTTGGGACAGAGGGAATACTCAGGCTGTGTGGCCCATGGGGCTCTGGGGAAATCGGGTGGCAACCACAGAGCTGAGCTGTGTTCAATAAATCATGGAGGCTAGGGCCTGGGGGAGGGGGAGGCCAGGGGGGAAGGCGGGGGCCATGGATAAATAATTCATTAAACAAATAAACAAGGAGCCTGTGAGAGGGAGGATCGGGCACGTGTGTGAGCGGGAGAGGCAGCCGCCAGCTCCAGACATGAAATATTCACAGGTTCCGCACGTTGCCCAGGGCCCTTGTGTGTGCCCCAGAGCAGGCAGCCTGTTGGTGTGGTCCTAACAGAGAAACCTGGGTGCCAACACGGAAGGCGGTGCACTTGTCTTCTGACGTCCAAGTGTGATGTGTGTGTCAGCATGGCTACCTGGTGCTCTAATGTCCATGAGTTGACATGGAACCACACACGTGACGGACAGCAGGGAGCACGGGGCACTAATGTGTGGTCCAGGACACAGGAAATTAGGATGCAGGGCTTGGTGGGTGAGGTCGGGGTGTAACAATCTCTGATTCTAGTCATGCCCTGATCCCTCAGATGAGTCCTGAAATGGAGAGGCATCTCTAGGGTGTTGCACTGGAGGTGTGTGTATGTGCCTCCTCTGAATGAGCTTCAAGAAAATCTAAGAGGAAGGCAGTAGGGTTTAGCAGTTAACAGGATGGGCTAGGGTTCCAATTCCATTTCTGCCATTCACAGACTGTGCTAGTCACTTCACTTCTTTGAGACTGCTGTCTCATCTGGAAAACGGGATAATAATACCCTACCTCGAAGAATTGGTTGTGATGAGGATTAAGACCCACGTCTGGGAAGCACTTAGCACAGTGTTTAGGACTTATGAGGTGCTTGATGGATGGAGGTCTCCTCCTCATCATTATCTGAGGTCTGCCCACCTAGACTAGCTCCAGACTCTATTTTCCATTTGTTCTCTCTCATCTCCAAGCCTCTCTAACAGCCATCATAGTGGGAGAGGTGACCTTGGGCTTGGGGAATAGGGATGGGATAGGAAAAGATTAGATGGTATAAGGGGGAGGGGAAGTTACAGCCAAAAATTTCACATCCTTGACAGTTTGAAAGGAGGTGTCTGTGACCTTCTCATCAACCCCCAGAGCCTCTCCCCTAAAACTCTCCCCAGATCCACATTCTCTTCTCTTTCCTGCCACCAAAATTTAGCTTTCCAGTAAGCAGCTACAAGGAAACCCCAGGAGGAATTGGGGTAGAGGTCTCTGAGTAGCATCACAATCTCTTCACCCCACCTCTTCCCACACTAGTCTTCAGTGCCAGAGCTCTAGCCCCTACCGTCTGCCTGTCAGTTGAGGGCTTCCCTGGCAAAGATGGCTATGTCTGGGCAAAACCCAGAGAAGTGGCACCCCAGAGTGGGTGGGGAGAATCCAGGCTGGAGAGAGCTGTGGAGGGCCAGGGTGGAGTTCCTGGGGCCTCCCAGTAGGCCCCAGCATTCCCCAGCCCTCTCGTGTCCCCTGGAAAGGATCCGCTCCCAGTGGGAGAGAGCCAGCAGACAGGTCTGAGCCGGCCGGCTCCTCCACAGACAGAAGAACAGGCTGGGGGAGGGGGCCTGAGATCTTGGTGGGGAGTGGTGGCTGTAACCTCCACATCTCCGATGGGGAGCCAGGGGCAGAGGGGACTACGGCCTGGGCACACCCTACCATAACCTAGGGCCCAGCCCTTGCCTCCTTTGACCAGCCTGCTGCTACTTGGGGCATCAAGGTCTGGGCCCCCAGGTGTGAAGATGGTGCCTGCCCACCGCTTCCCAAAGAGCCAACATCAGTTTTCTTCTTCCCCTCCCCTGGGCTGGGCAGGTTCGGGCTAATCTGTGCCAGAGCTTCACAGCAAACATTGATCTGTAATAAAACCACAACGTGTGTTCGGGAGAAGGGATTCCAGATACAGAGAAATCCAGACAACTCACATGTACACTCACACACGTCCACACAGATGCAAAACATACAGTTCTGGGAGGGCAGACACCAGCAGTCCTGAAAACACCGCTGAACATGGGCTCGCACTTAGTCAAACACACAAGCATTATTAGTTCTACAAATCCCCTCCACTCCATAAATTTTGTCCTTCAAAACTCAAGCTTTCTCTGACAGTCCATTTCCCTTGTTCCTACAGCACTTTCTGCATAGCCCTATAACTGCATTTGCACTTGGCATCATAATTATTTGTTGGCCAGTTTGTCTTCTGGAGTAATGTGAAGAATCCTTAAGGGAAGGGGTCCTGTCTTGTGCAAGTGTGTATCCTCAGCATCTAGCATGCAGCCTGGTAGTTAGTCAGTAGGAATAGGTGAAGTACTTAATAAATAATTCTTGAATTGATGAACAGAAGAATAAATGCATTCTGACAGTGGGACACCCATACCTAGAATCTCTCAGAAGCACACAGAGCAAAACCAGCACATGTTACTCATGCCTCTGGCCCCACCTTCTTGTCTCCAGGTCCCCTGACCTTACTGCTTCTTGGCTTCCTCAAAGGCCCTCCTTTCTCCCTCTTCACTCAGTGTGAGACCATAAATTTGAGTACCACCTGAGGGCTAGCAGGCAAGGTAAGGGTTAATGACACCTCATTAGTGCTTAATTGGAGGAAGGAAGCTGCCCTGGCACCAGACAGGTGGGCAGGCCTGCCTCTCACTGGAAGCAAGCATCCCTTGTTCCAGCACCCTGCTGGGCACGTGGGTGATTTGGGGCTGGAGACCCTCAACCCAGCCTGGGGCACCTCCCCCTACCATTTGCTTTGCCAATTTAGTCTCCAGGCAGTACAGACCAGCTCTCCCCATCTGTCGCAGAACATCCAGAGGAAGAGGCAGACTCCTTATCCTTTCTCCTTTAGTTAGTCTGTGCCCCTCCCACCCCTGGACAGACTGGAGTCTGGGAGGAGAGGTGGGGTAAGGAACTGGATGACTGAGAGGTAAATTAGAGAGCCACTAAGGGATAGATTTGGGATACAGACAAGCGACAGAGCTGGGGGATGTGGAGATGTCTGCCCAATTTGACCTTAAACGAAGAGAATGCAAATGAGATGCAGACGATATGCAGATGAACGCGAGGATCTCAGAATTAACATTCTGGGTGGCGACAGCTCTGCACTCAGGACCCCAACGCTGTTGCCAATACTCCCCTCCTAAGCTTCCTGGGTTAAGTGGCACTGACCGTTGCTTTGAGTAAGAAAAAGGATCTCAAGAAAAATGAGTGCTTGGTTGGGCTAGGACTGCGGGACCTGGGAAACAGAGCCCCACCGCCGCGTCCCCGCCCCCATCCCAAGCACCACCCAAGCTGCCTTTGAAGCACTAGCAAAGACCACTCTCCAGGTTACGCTCGGACGCACCGTCGGTTGCTATGGGGACCCCCTCCTCGTCCAGGCCTGAACCAATGGGCATCACCGCTGATGACCTCATGCCCCAGGCCCCGGGATTCTATTGGTTATTTGGAACTCAGCGTGCCCTTCTCCAACTGCGTCACCGCTGGGGATCCCCCGACGACCCCAGCTGGTGTGGCGAACTGAAAAGAAGGACGCGCTGGGAGCTCACAATTTGCTGAATGAATGAATAAGGAAAGGAAGGAAGGAATTAATGAAAGGGCAGAAGGAAAAAGGGAGGGGTTACATAAAAAGACCAAAACTTCAGAGTTTAGCCTCTAGGGAAATATTTGCAACCCCAGAGAGTGTGGAGCAGGATGCAGGTCGGAGACTCAGGCTCTCAGGTTTTCGAGAGACACGGCGAGACAGAGTGATGCAAAGATGAGGGGAGTTTTCAGATGGTTTGGGAGAGACTAGGACAGGCCCAGCAAATTGAGGGCCCCACCCACGGCCATCTAGCGCCGCTGAGTTTAGGGGAGATCGGTGACGCCCCAAAACTTGCAGATCTGCCTAGCCTCCTGGAACCGCGCCCCGGAACACGCCTCGAGGACTTCTCATGGGTAGGGCTCAGTCCCGGAAGGCCGCCCAGCGCCTTTGGCCCATCTAGGCCCCATGAGCGGGCTTAGCTCTCGCTTTTCTTGCCGACGCGCCCCAGGACTGAATCAGTTGTCCGCGCAGGGCCCAGGTTGTGAGGAAAATGAGTGTAGGGAAGCGCTGGCTTGGCTCGAGGCCTGCGGCCAGCGGTCCTGAGTTTGCGACCCCCCCCTAAACCCCCCAGGTGTCCGCTCTCACATCTGCAGGGAGTTGGGCGGCTGGCAAGGGCATGTGTCTGTGTCAAGTGTGCCTGTCTGCCTGGGAGTGAGGGCGTGTGTCTGAGTGCGGGGGAAAGCTGACTGGGCCCCGCGTTTCTTCCGCACATGCGTTCTTATCAGCGGCGGATCCGCGCACCTGCCACAGACGCAGGAGCGAGCGCGCCCCGGCTTGGGGCTGTTCTGAGCACGGTGAGACCCCCACAATCCTCAGTGCAGTTCAGGGGCTTTAACCAGTCGTCCCTGGCCTGCCCTGCCTTTGGTTTCACTGAAGAGGGGAGGAGGAGGCAGTGCAGTGGTTTTCTAGCGCGACATATAGACAACCTCCTGGATGACAGTAGAGACTGAACTCGAACTCAAGATCAGAAGACTGAGCCTACAGCTCATCCTTCAGCTCAGACACCACTCCGCACCCCAGCCTCTGGCCCCCACTAAAGATCGTGTTTTGGGATGAAGGCCCTGATACATGAATACGCAGGCACATGCACCTACCGACGTGGCATTGTATGAAACTGGCCTCGAATGGGGGAAGGATCGACTCGTGTCTGTTCTATCCGCGGTGCTGTCCTCCACCCTAGACCTCAGCCAGAGCAATGGAACTAACCCAGAGGGACCAGGGTCCGACCTAGGTGTGCAAGGAGGTGGGGCAGGGATTCGCAGTCTCCAGCATTTCGGTCTGGTCTGTCAGTCTCTGGACCTCCAGCACCCTCCGCAACCCCCCAACCCCCACCCCGCGCGTTCACACGCCGCTTCTTGCCGCCGCAGCCCGGCCGAGCTAATCAGCACAACATCCACCTATCGATCGCTGGCTCAGTGCCAGGCGGGCCGGCTCCGTGCCAGTGGAGGCTGTGGGGCACTCGGGCGGGTACAGCATAGCTGCGGGGGAAGGGCCATCCCTTCCCTGGCTCCACCCAGGGCACCTTTCAGAAAGAGGGCCCCGGTTAGGCTTGGGGGGTACCATAGCCTTGCCTGCCAGAGGTGGAAGAAGACAGCGCGGGGCTGAGAGCAAAGTGGGCCCTCCCTCCTCGGCCCCACCCCCTCCTCCTTATAAACGCGAAGAACAAAGAGGCCACTGGGGAAGGAGGCTTTGATCTGACCCCACCTTCCCAGTTCTAGGCCAGGCACCGCCCAGACTGCCCTTGGGGGGCGGGGAGGAGGGGACACCCAACTCTCAGGGACCCAGGCATTCTGAAACCCAGGTGCTGTCTCTCTACTGGCCCTTGCTTTTGCCCCAATGCCCTGCTTGGTGCTACCACAACTTGGGCAGTGCCCCAGGAAGGTGGGCTGTCAGGAACACCTGCCCCCTCCTCAGCACAGGAAGCCAGCTAGGGAGGTGGGAGAGGGTGCCAAGCTCCACAGCTGCTGCTGGCACCCACCCCACACTACCCAGAGGGGTGCCCACGGAGGCCTGGCATGGATGGCCTGGGCACAGCTGGCACGGAGGTAAGGCCAAGCCAAGCTGCAAGCAGAGACCACAGGGAGTCCCAGTGTCAGGGCAGGAGGCAGAGGGCGATGGGTTGGGGAGAGCAACAAAAATATGGGTGGTTTATTGAAGGTTTGGTCCAGACACTTACAAAAATACAAATTGGCATGAAATTCAACCTCATGGCAAGTCCGTCTTCACAGAAGACAAGTAGGTGACCCCCTGGGGAGGAAAGGTGCTGTCCCAGGGAAGAGGCCCACGGGGTACTGGGCACAGATGGCAGGCCTGGGCTGCTTCCTTGCCCTGGTCCAGCAATCTACCTGTCCCCAGGTCGTTGGCCTTGGCCCCCAGCAGGCTCAAGGATCTGATCCACCGCATCCCAGTCTTCCTGGGGGATGGGATGAGAACATCAAAGCAGCTGACAGAGACCCTATGTTTGTCTCGCCTCTGCTCCAGGGTGCCCAGGGCTGTCTGCAGCTCCCCTGCTGCTCCTCCAGCCTGATGAGGAGGCCAGCACCTAGAAGGGTCACTTCAGACCCTCTGACCTCCCCCATCACTCTTCCATCTTGTCTGTCTGTCTTGGCACTCCCAGCTCAGGTAGGTGGCAGGGGCCCTCTTCCAGGGAAGTCTTGGGAGGGCTCTGGTTCCTGGGGGTGGCAGGAATGGTCCACTTGGCTCAGAGAACTCTCAGGAGACGTAGAATTGGGAGCAGCAGCAGCAGCAAGAGACAGAGCGGGCTGGGAGTGGCACCCCCTTGCCACCCTGATGTGCCACTCTCTCCAGGGCTCCCAACAGGATGGGCTGACTCAGGCTCTGTGAGGGGGAAGAGGTAGCATTGATGGGTCCTCCTGTTTCAGCAGCCCCTTCCCGCTCTCCCCATTAGCTGTGCACTCCCATCACTTTCTTCAGGGTCTCCAGAACTAGCCAATCCCCTCTCATAAGCTACCACCTCATCTTCTCTAAGCCTCAACTTCCAAGTCTCCCTCCAGTTACCATTAGAGACCACTGGTTCAGCTAAGGCCTTGAAGGGCCTTGACCCTGGAAATGCCATTCCCTTGGCCCAGCATAGAAGGTTGAAGTGGAAGCTCCCACAGGCTAAATGGGGCAGAGGAGGCCCCTCAGAGTTTGAGGTTCCCAGATGCTTCCCACCCTCCCCTCATTCCCGAGGGCCCCACACTAGCCAGATGGGTGGCTCCCATGCCCCAACCCACTCACTGTCCTCCTTGCAGCAGACAGACACCTGGAGCCTCAAGCACTGGCCAGGACTCTCCGGAGTTGGCACTGCTGGGTGGTGGGAAATCGGGAGGAAGAAGTCAGCACAGGCCAGTCTGCATGCCTCAGTCTCTGTTTCAAACTCTCTCAGCTTCTCTTCTCTCCAATTCTCTGGAAAGCTTTTCCTTATCTGGGGGCCATACCCAGGTGCCAGGCCCCACCTGTGACCCTACTCAGGTCCCCATTCCTAGCACCTCCTCCTTTCCCCTCCTCTCTGTGGGCTCACTCGAGATGTCCCCTAGCTGGGTCCTGGACTCAGGCCCCCTCCCCCTCCCTGGCCTGGCCTCTTTCCCCACCTCAGGCTCTCTGTCTTGACTGGTGACAGTGGCAGGTCACCCCACTCCTCTCCCCACCTTCTCCCAAGAGGCAGCCAGTGTGCCCTTCCTCACTCACAGATGTAGTAGTAGGTCTCTCCAGGCAAGAACTCGAAGCCAAGGGAGAAGGGTGTGAAGCGCTGAATCTTCTCTGAGAATCGAACAGGGCCAAAGGGAGCAAAGGGGAGGGAGCACTCCCAGCGCTTGAAAGCACCCGGCCCCTCAGCCCGGCAGGCCTCATAGCCTGGCCGGTCCACCATGTATAAAGCAAACGTCTCAGGGCCCTCAGGGGGCCCTGGACTCTCATAGTGAGGACAGAAGATGTCTAGGTAATCCTTGAGGCCCAGCTCCACCACGGCGTCTCCTCGAAGCAGCCTGCAGGCATAAGGTAGGTGAAGGCAGAGAGGCTTATAACACCGCACACCTGGGGCATGAGGGTCAGAGATACCCCTTCCCAATGGTCCCTGCCAGACAACCCCCCACCCACTGGAAAGGGAGCAGCTTAGGGAAGGCCTGAGTTCCCCAGACTGACAACTCTTGAGAGATGAAGCAAGTGCAAGAAATGGATAAGGTAACGGATCCTCAGGTTCGGAAAAGTTAAGGGACTGCAGTGCCCCTAACCACATGGCTCAAATGTGAGAAGGCCACTCCCCACACCCGACCTTCTGAGTTGGAGCTGCTACCCAGCTCTTGAGCCCTCATGCCCAACACGGCCTGGCATAGCACTGTACTTGATAAATGTGAGGTGGATAGCTGTTGTGAAGAAGCCAGGGCCCAGAGGCAAGGGGTACAGATCTAGGCCCACAGTGCAATCACAAGCTAGAGATGGAGACTGGAAACGGTAGCCTCATTGACAAATGCAGAGAGGGGAAGGCTGCCTTTTAAGACCTCAGTTCAAGGCTGAAAAGAGTAACATAGTGAAAAAAGAAAAAAAGAATGAGAGTGGACGGTGGGTACCTCCCTTTTTTTCCCCCCCTTTTGACAGGACTCCTTGTCCTGGCATTTCCTTAGTGCCTGACATGGAAGGGAGCCCCCTCCACATATTCCTCTAATCTTTCGCCTCCTCAGGACTCCCTTCCACCTCTTGGGAGCTGCCAGGGGAAGACAGCACATGTGGGAAGGGCTAGGACAGGCTGCCTACCCCTGCCCCCCACAGCCCCAGCATCAAATATAGCATGAACCATTTTCCCCTCTCCCCACCATACACAGAGCTTGACTTACTAAGGGCCCCCAACTGTCCCTCAGTGGGTGGTCTGAGGACCACCTGCATCAGGAGTTCTGATTAGAAATGCAGATTCCAGGGCTAAGCTCAGACCTACTAGAACACAAACCAGGCCTTTGTATGTTTTGTTCCACGGCGTCCTCAGTGCCTGGAAAAGTGTCTTGCACAAGGGCAGCGGTCAATAAATATTTGTGGATTAAATGAATAAGCCAGAAACCTCAGGGTTAGGGGCTAGGAACCTGAATTTTTAACAAGTCTTCCAAGTGATTCAGAAGCACTGGTCTGGAACAGAGAGAGGAATTCAGAGTTGGAGGACAATAGCTCTTAACACATAGCATTGGTATTGTAATGCCCTGTGTTGACGCCTGCCCGCTCAAGGGTCCTTTGGGCTCCCAGAGGGCAGAGCCTAGGTTTTCTCATCTGTAATCCCCATCCCCAGCACCCTAGCACAGGTCCCGGCACAGAGTACACAATAAGTGTTAGTGAGTGAACAAATGAATGGAGTCACAGATTGTCTCAAGTAGAAAATCAGAAAGGAAAAGAGATGGAGAAAGCAGAGAGGCAGGGAGAATTGGGGAGGAGGATGGAAACAGGAAAAAATATCAAGGTTCAAAGGCAGGCAGCTCAGGACAGAAAAAGAAATAATAGTTTATATCTGTACTGCCTTCATCTTTTTCACACACATGACCTCAGTTAGTCTGGTTTCCCAGGTTACCAGGTATTATTAGCCCATTTTACAGATGAGGTTAAAGAGGTAGAATGATTTGCCCAAAGGTGATTCAGCTAGAAGGGCAGGTTCGAGACTGGACAGAAATAGAACGACTAATAACAACCGAGATGAAAGCAGAGTTACCGAGTGAGATTGGGAGACAGATTGAGCGCCAAAGGGGAGGCCAAGCAAGCAGAGGAGTAACCCACGCTCTTTCACAAGAGTAGAGGAGCCCCCTCCCTCCCTCTCAAGTCCGCCCGCCCCAGCTCGGAAGGGAGAGAGGCTCGGGTCACTAAGAGAGAAGCCAGGGGGGCGGGGCTCAGAGTGCAGGCCGAGGTCCCCCAGCTCCCGGCGCCGAGACCCTACAGATTGCCTTCCAGGCTGGGGTCCTCCACTCACCCCTCAACGCGTGTGGGAGGGGGTGGGGGACCTGGGAGGCGCCTCGCCCCACCCTCCTCCCCCGCCGGCTCAAACAAAGGAGCCCCGGCGCGCGGCCGGGCTCAGCCGGCGCCGCGCACAGAGCGAGCATCGGGCGCGCGCCCTGCCCGGGAACGCGCAGGCCCGGCTCGCGGCTCGCTGGGTTCGGCCCGGCTACCTGGGGTTACTGGAGTTCCAGTAGACCTCGTGGCGGAGGCCAGAGCCCCCTCGCAGAGGGGAGCTGAGGAGCGCGGCCCAGAGGACAGTCCGCAGCAGGGGCTGCAGCCGCATCGCCCCCGGGGTCTGGTCTGGTCTGGCCCGGCCCGTCCCGGCCCGCTTCGCAGTCGCCGCGAGAAAGGTACAAAGTGCGGAGGGGGGGGTTGCGGGAAGGGGGGGTGGGGGTGCCAAGACTCACAGGCCACGCCCCGGGATAACTTTCCACCAATGGGGGCGCGTCTCCGCCTCTTCATTCAAAGCCAACTCTTGTTAACCTTCTGTGCGCTGTATGGCGCGCCTGCTTAGCCAAGCTCTTCCCAAGGGGTGGTGAGGAGGGACGTATTCCACTGTCTAGGAGTTGTTTTAGGGAGGTCGTGTCTTTCGTGTCTGTATTAGTACACGGTAGAAAGCCTTATTAGAACCTTGGAAGATTTAAGTACGAGCCCGCTCTTGGCCCAGAAAGAGGCAAGTGAGACGCGGGCGAGGATCCACGAAGCTTGTCCAGCCATCTTAGGCACCATTGCTCCTTTTTCTTTACACAGCTAGGGATAGCGCGAGAGGAAGGGATAAATCGCCTCCTGAGACCCCCTCCCCCACGCAAAGAGAAATCGCCTCCTGAGACCCCCACTCCTGAGACTCGCCCCAGTGGCGAGCTCGATGCCCATCTTGGGTTTGGCGCTTGTCCCTTTCAGCCTCACACCTTCGTTCTAGACTCAGGGGGTCTACGAGGCCCCAGTCTCAAAGACGAAGTAATGAGGTAGTTGTGGCGGGTACAAAGCACCTTTGTTCCCGAACCCTCAGGTGGGGGCGGGGGCGGGGGAGGAGGCAGGTGCGCGGCCTTGGGATCCTGGGAGCCGCCGCCCCACCCCACCCCAGCTCCAGGGCTCTGAGCACACCAGTCAGTTCCATTTTTCCCAGCTACTGGTCAGAGGGTGGGGACGGTGGGTCCAAAAGCTTGGCCGGTTTGTCGATGGCCGCCGCCAGGGGCCACGCGGCTTTAGGGGTGATGACTTGGCAACTGGGGGTGGCAGAGGGCGTACAACTCCCTTTGTGGTACTGGATTGTGCAGAGAGTCACCCAAGACTGGACAGAAACAAGCCGCGAGCATCCCGGGGACACTCGCTGACCCTGCTTAGGACTCTGGCCCTCCCTAGCCCATCTTCGTCTGAGGCGACAGCGTCTCCTGGCGGCCATACCTGGAATCGCGACAGGGGAGACCCTCCTTCCCTGAGCAGACAAACTTTTGAGGAACGCTCTCAAGACCTCACGTTTATTGCAACTGATCAGAGACAGGCTGTGCGCACCTCCCTCAGCCCCGTCCAGCGCCCAGCCCCTCCCCAACCCCCAGCTGCCATTGCGTGGGCGGGTCCCCAGGGTGCTCCTCAACAGTGCGTGGAGGTGCCTGGTGTCTTAAGAGGCCTGCTCTGTAGCGTCCAGGCTCCAGCTCCTTCAGTCATCGCGGGGGGACTCCAGGGGTCAGGCCCACCTCTTGAAGTCCTAAGTCCAGGTTAGAGGCAGCGGGACCTCAGGAGAGGTCAGAGGTAGAGCGAGGACATTGCTGGAGGCGGCGGCGCAGGCCTAGGGTGCGGGAAGCCGAGGAAAAAGTTCAGAGGTCCTCTTTCCTCAGACCACTCGCCCCGCCCACCGATCCTCAGCACCCTTCCTCCCCTACCTGGAGGGTACCACTGGGGGCGGGATTCCAGCTCCAGGGTCAAGCAGGTCACCCGAAGGGCGCTGGCCCTGGGGATCAGCAGGCAGTGGTTTTCTTGGGGGTGGGGGCTTGGCGGGCCCCTGAGACAGAGAGAGAAGGCAGAAGGCCAGCTTGGGAGGGGGTATCATGTTGCCCACTTCCGACAACACTGATGCTCAGGAACACCAGCTTGAGAGGCGGCACCAGAGGTCACCTTTGTCTCCAAACAAACCTGTCACCATTTAAGATGCCACCAGGTATGTGCCCCCAGGCACAAGGGTCATCTTGCCACCGGCACCACCGCCAAGGCTACTAGCACCACAGCCCTGGGTGGGGGGAAAGGCTGTGCCCTTCTCTCCCCCCACTGTTACCTTCGGGCGCCTCACCACCGGGTCAGCTGGCAGAGGGCGAGTGGGGGGATTGGGTCGGTCAGCCAGCTCAGCCTGAACAGAGAAAGGAGCAGTGGCTATGAGAGCACAGCTAGGGGCAGTGGTCATGCAGTGGGTCTCCCTAGGGGTTCAGGTCAACATGCAAAGTCAGCCAGGGGGCAGGAGAGAACAGGGACATGCGCACAGGGCTTGAGTGCAGACCAGCAAATGTCTGAGGAGAGAAAGGTGTGGGTCACCGTGGTGTCCCTGGCCGACTGCAGTCCCGCCACTGACCACCAGATGGTGGTAGAAACCAAGGCAGGAGGCTCACCCATTGCTGCTTCTGGGGCTCAGAGGGTCTGGAGGTTGAGGGGCACCCTGGTCCCCTAATGAAGAGCGCCACTGGCAGGGAACAGGGATGAGAACTGCAGTTGGGCACCAAGCCTCCCACCTGCCCTGGGCCAGGGCGGTGCCTGGTCCAGATTTACCTGGAGTCTCTTGGGCACTGGGTCAGGAGGCAGCGGCCTGGAGGGGGGTGCCGGAAAGCCAAGAGCACTAGTCTGCTGAGAAGGCAGGAGAAGCAGACAGGCAGAGTCGGGGTGGGGGTGGGGAAGAGGGAGCAGAGAGACAGATGTGGGCAGAGAGGTGTTAGTGCCCACGGAGGGGCAGCCAGGGCCCCAGGGGCAGTAAGGGCTCTGCGTGCGGTCATTCAGTTGCATGCAGAGTGGGTGACGAGTGGTGGCGGGGCATGCAGACCACCTCCACACAAATACTCCTGTCATCAGATCAGGGCTCAGGGCAGGGGCACTCACCAGCCCTTCTACACATGGTGACCTGGGCCTCGTCAGGTCCTGGCACACTGAAGGCCACTCTGAGCACCACCCCCTCCTGCCCTCCAGGAGTCACGGCTGGGAGCACAGGTAGATCCACCTTTCAAAGGCACCCGTTTGGCCAACTCAAAGAGCTCAGCACTGCCTGCTCTAGGAGACTGCCCCTCCCCAGTCCAGTCTGGACTCTGCTTCTCAGCCTGCAGCCAGGGGAGGGGCAGGGAGGGCTGGCCCTGACTCCTCTGACTGACTCTTGGGAAATGCAAGTCTTTCTGAGTCTAGAGTCTTCAGTACCCCCACCCTAGGGCCCAAGCTGGATGCCCGGCCAAGTTGAGGCCCTTTCTCCTCTGGCATACAGACCTACCTTGGCACCTGGCATCAGCAGGGCCCTCTGCGGGGGTCCTGGGCGTTCTGGAGGACCAGACTGGGCTGCCCTGAGCATGAAGAAAGGCAAAGAGGGAGAGGGCCCAGCCTCAGATGCTGTTCCCCACTCATATGCGGCCCTTGAGTGGGGCTAACCCTTTGTCTGCCCCTTGGCAGGAGCTTGTCTGTGGTTTAGGCATAACTAGAAGTGGGAAGGGGAAGTTGATCAACCTGAGGGAGGGCCCCAGTTACTCAGCACTGGGGCTCCTGGAGAGAAATGGCCTTAGCATCCCAGCTGCCCCACGCGGGTCTATGTGTGATGTGGAGGGTTATGGGGCACATGTAAGGAAGAGAGGTACGTGGGGTTTGTTCCAGGGGAAATGGGCTCAAAACTAGGTGGCAGGGGCTGCGGAGGTGGGGACAAGGCTCCAGAGCTGTTGTCTTCAACAGAGCTGTTGAGAAAGCTGGTAGCAGGGAGGCTGGTACCTGTATTGGCAGCTGGGTCCCTTGAGCTGGCAGATTCGCTGGCGCAGGCGGGCACGGTGCCAGTAGCTGGCACCAAGCAATACCAGGACCAGCAACAACAGGAGGCTGAGGGCCAGCCCTGTGGTCAGGGAGCTGGTTGCTGCGCAGGGGGTGGGGGGCAAGTTTGAAGGTAAGCAGGGCTAAGAACTCTACACCCAGGAAGAGGCAGGGTGGGGACTGGTAGGGCAGGGAGTGAGGTCAAGCAGTCAGAGAAGGTGAAGGGGTCAGGGGTCACAGAGAGTCAGGGAACCAGCAGTGAGGGGGTCAGAAGAAGAGGGGTGGTGTAGGATGCCCTCCCAGCTGCTCCTACCCCCCACCCCATGCTACCTCTGATGTGGGTGGTGCAGTCCGGGGGTGCCCAGCCCTCCTCACAGCGGCAGTGTCTGTTGCTGTCGCAGACCTAGGAGGTACAGGTTGAACAATGAGGGGTCCTGCATTCTGGGGCCATGTTTCTCTGTCTCCAGCTTTTCAAGATCCCAGATGTTCACAACTGGAAGGCGTTCTGGGGATGATGGGATGGAGGGTGCCAGCACTCTCGAGAGGGAGGGACTCTTTATCAGTGCCAGAGGAAATTAGACTGGACTCACACTGTGAGTCTTTCTATATGCTGGGGACTTTACTAGAAGCTTTCATACTTATCTCATGTACCCCCCGAAGTCGGTACTATTATTATGCCCATTACATAGATGAGGAAGCTGAGCTCAGAGAGCTTAATAACCTGCCTCACGTCACATGGTTAAGAAGCGGTAGAGCAAGGATTAGAACTCAAGTGTGTCTGTTTCTAAAACCCATCATTCTTTTCCTCCCGGGAGGCTCCCTGGTCCCCATTCATCTCTCCTGTGCCAGCTCACCCCATGCCCATGGCATTTGCTTCGACATTCCTGTGCACCCAGGATTTCCTCAGGCTGGCATCGATGGTTAATGCACACCTGCTCAATGGGGAGAGAAGAGCAAATATCACATTCTCACAAAGCTTTTCTGGTACTGGGAGGCCAACACGGCCGAGGCCCACCCCACTTTTACAGATGGGGAAACCAAAGAAACAGGACTTTGCTCCATCTGAAGTAAGAATCTGAAGTCCCCTCAAAGTCTGCCTTTTGCCCTGGTGGATAGTGAGGCCTGGGCACTGCTTGCGGCAGTCCAGGTGTCCCTCCCCACTTGTTCTTGTCCACCCAGGCTGCTCACCAGGCCAGGACCACAGGCTGTGCCAGGCAGAGTCAGGAGGGGCTGGGCCACGTCATTGCCCAAGTCCAGGTGGACCCAGCTGCAGTTCAACTTCTGCTGAGTCCCATTGTCTTCCAGCACCTCCCAGTGCAGATCCCGGGCTGAGCCTAGCAGAGGCTGGGCCCTCCCACCCTGGCACTGGAGCTGTCCACAAATGGCATCTCTGGGGTTGGTTAGGGAGAAGATGCAGGGTCAGTGGGGCAGAGCCAAGACTCCCACAAAGCCAGGAGGAGCCAGGTTGCCTCACTTGCCTGGGGGCACAGGACACGTAGCTTCTATCAGGGTTGCGCCCACAGCTCCCAAAGGCATCCCCCCGAGTATTGGCAGTCAGGAGGCAAAGCGGCATGGCGGGCTGGGCCCCAGGTCCCCAGAGAGCTTGGCACTGCTGGGCATAGGAGGCACAACGCCCTTGCATGCACACAGCCTGTCCACCAGCACACGGCTCGCCATCTCCCAGGCTGACATCAGGGGGGCACTGGGAGCTGTCTCCTGGGCAGAACTCGGGCAAGTCACAGTCACCTCTGGTAGGGCGACACTGCCAGCCAGCCGGGCGCAGCTGTGGAGGGTGGTTCAGCATCAGTGTGGGTGCTGGGCAAATCCAGCCAGGCCCTAGGAGTGACTTTTTCCACCCTGGCCCCTGGCAGGTGGGCTCTGGGTGGCCAGTTCAGTCTGCACCCACCTGGCAATTTTGACAACAGAGTCCATCAGATGCGCACTGTGCCCCTGGCCTCAGCTGGCAGGTGTGGTAATCACAGCAGGGATCGGCGCAGTCCTGTGGGCCAGGGCGCAGAGGGGCCGAGCATCAGAGCAGGCTGGGCCTGACAGCCTACCCCAACCCCTCCTCCCGGAGCCCGAACCCAGAAGGACACACACAGCAAGTGAAAGCTAGATCCCAACAATGCATGTGCTGTCCCCACAGACAGGGAGGTGGGGAGAGGGGCTCAGGAGGCTCGGACAGGGCTGATGTGCTGGAGTGAGGGCACTGAAGTGAGTGGGGCAGGGCTCTGGGTGAGGAGCTCACATCTGGGAAGCCACAGTCACACTGCTCGCCGGGCTCCACCAACATATTTCCACAGATGCTGGCCATAGAGGGCAGAGTGGACAGCCGTTCAAAGAGGCAGCTGCCCATCCCACCCAGGAGGGCTTTCTCCAGGGCCTGTCGGCTGCAGTTGCTGAAGTTCAGGCCTGGCAGGAAGCTGGGGACAGCAGCAAGGAAGGTTGGGGCTGTGGACTGCTCCCTGCTCCCTGTCCCTGCCCTATCCCCTCTCTCCATCCTGCAGCTACTCACTCTGTGGAGGCCTCCATGATGCAGCTCTTGGCTGGGGCGGGACCTGGACAGGGGCAGCGGTTCCCAGGTGAGTCGTGGTCCAGGCCTAGGCTGTGGCCCAACTCATGGGCTATTGAGGAGGCAACTCCCAGGATGCTTGTGGAGTGGTCCTGTCATTGGGGAGGGGATAACCCAGGTCCAGCACCAGCCTGACTGCTCCTGTTCTCTCCTCATCTGACCTCTTGGGCACTCAGCAGGCACCGCCTCCCTCCTCAATTGCTTCTCAAGTAGGGGGAAACCCAGGCCTGAGTGGCAGGAAACCTGGGTTCTAGCTCAGCCCTGCCCCTCTCCCTCACTATGTGACCCTGGGAGAGCACCTCTGTTCTCTGGGCCTCAGCCATCCCTTTATCCCCCAAGACATGGGAAGAGCTTATAGGTGAAGACTGTGTACACTAATCAGCTGGCCATAGGCGAGGGGTACCCTGACAGCAGAGTCCACATCATGAACCCCTGCCCTCTATACCCTCAGCTTTGCAGTTGGTAAGTTTGTAGGGAGTTTCGGTGAATAAATCGTACCAGTTGGGAGGAACTGAATCAGGAACAGGAAGGAGGTGTGGAAATAGCTCACCATGTTCACACCTCCTGAGAAATCAGGAGAGCAGATGGAGTTCTGAATGGCCATGCCCACCGTGGGCCCAGAGAATGAAGTAGCACTGTGGAATTGAGAGGTCAAAGGTCAAGGCCCAAAGCCAAGGTGGCCAGAGCTTTAGGGCCTTGGGTAGGGAGTTGGAGTATGAAATTGGCCAGACTGGGGCTGAACTGAGCTCTGCTGGCTGAGCCTGGGGGTCTTACGTCACCAGCTGGGCACTGTCGTGGGGCAATCGAGGCAGCAGGTCTGACCGGCGCCAGCGGAGGAAGCTGTCTAGTGTGAGAGCTGGGTCCTGGCTTATCTCTATCAGGTTGCGCTGGGCCCAGGCCTCCAGGCCCACTAACATCACTCGGACATTCAGAGGTCGGAAGAACTGAAAGAGAACTGGGGTTCAGGAGAGGGGTTCCCAGGGTCAGGGGCCATAAGGATGCTGCTGGCCTGACACTCACTGTGTCCAGGAGGACGACTACTTCCAAGGTACGGTTCAGCAGGCTCTGGAAGTCCCGGTACCTCTGGACCTGTGGGTCACGAGAGGTGACCATGAAAGGTGGCAGGGCAGGCAGAGGTCAGGGGAGGACATGCAAGGGCCGGCAAGCTCACCTCAGAATGGTCAGCCACAATCACCAGCTCCACAATCTTGGTCTCTGTCACCACATCCCGCCTCCACTGTGGACAAGAGGAGGGAGCATGTGGCACCCCCACCACTCACCGCCAGCAGCCACACGGGGCTGACCAGGCTGTGTCCACGCCCACCTTGTGTGGCCAAACAGGAGAGTGAAGAGCCCATTTTACAGAGAACCACTGAGAGGCTGAGAGGCCAGGGACTTGCCCAAGGTAGAGTAATTGAAGGTTATGAAGCTGGGAGTAGAGTACTCCTTTTCTGGCTTCAAATTTAGGGCTTTTCCCAAATTTAAAAACATAATAATAGCCAACACCATCAAACACTTAACATATACCACGCAGAGTTCTAAGCATTCACATATATATGCATGTATATACATTCATTTAATCTTCACAGTAATCCTATAAGGTAAGTAGTTTTATTATCCGCATGGAGTAAATTAGGAAATTGGACTCTCACTGCTCTGTGATTGGTAACTATGTGTTCTCTCTATCCAAGTGAGAGCTCTCTGCATATGGATCATAAGCCTCATGAGGAGTTTGAGTCAAGTGCCTGCATCTAAATCCTGGCTATACTATTTATTAGTTGAATGGCCTTGGGTAAGTCATTTAACCTCTCTGAGCCAGTTTTCTCACTAAGATAGAGCCATGGAGAGCACCTGCCCCCCAGGGTTGCTGGTAAGAGTAAAAGAGATAATGTTTACAAAGTGTCTGGTACTGGGAAATCACTCCATTAGCAGGAGAGGTTGTTACTGTGGACAAATAGCTCTGAGGGCCAGGAGGCCAGCCCTGGGGACAACAGAAGCCCAGTGCTCCTGCCATTCATCCTCACCCGGTGACTGTGATGCTGTCCCAGGGGGCGCGCTGGTGGAGCCTGAGTGAGCACAGATGCAGGCCTGCTCAGGGCACAAGTGTGGCCTGGCAGGAGGAGGTCTTGGATCCGGGAAATAACGGGGGAACCCTGAAGGTCCCCAGGCCCCAGATCCAGGACGTAGCTTCTCTCTGGGGACAGGATCACTAAGCCCCTATGGAAAGATGCAGGAAGTCAGAAAACTTTTCAGCTCGTGTACCCTCACTCTCTTCACCTTCAAAGAAGTGAGCCCCTGTACCTGAGCCCAGAGCAGGTGCAGACAGAGACCCAGGAGTCGGCATGGCCCTGCACAATTCCCTGGTAGCAGCAGTTCTCCTACAGCAGAGAAACATGAGTGCCAACTTGAAGGACAGGCCAGGATTAGAGCCCAGGAGACTAGCCTGTTGGTGAAGAGATGCAATGTCCTCCCACATCCTCCAGGTGCCCCCTCCCTTCTTCCCTCAGGCCAGAAGCAGGGCATGAGACAGCCTGACTCACCAGAGTGTGTCCCTCACTGACCACCCGGGTGCCATCAGGCTGGTACCATACCAGGGTTGGGCGGCCTGAGACTAGGTCCCTGTGAAATGAAGAAAAAGGAGGGCAGTGTCAGCTGTCTCCCAGGATGGTGCAGTGACAGCCTGAGGACTGGAGTTGGTAGAGGGGTGGCTGTGGGCCAGGCAATCCCCCCAACCTTCCTGCTTCCCCTGGAGTCAGCAGAGTATAGTGGCTGGGCCACAAACTCTGCCAGGCTATGGGGGTTCCTAACTGGTTCTCCCCACACAATAGCTGTGTGACCTTGGACAAGTTATTTAACCTCTCTGTGCCTTGACTGCTTTATATATGAGAACAATAGTAATAATGCATAATAGTATCTACCTTATAGGGTTGTTATGAGGATTAAATGAGTTCAAGCTCTTAGTACCTGGCACATCGTAGATGCTATATAAATGTTAGTCATGTTATTATTAGTGTTGCCACTATCATCATTACCTATTCTGTAGCAGCTCCAGGATATGACTCTCACCATCCAATTCCAATTTGATCCGCAAAGCCTCAGGCAGACTGGTCTGTGGGCACCAGAGGGCATGTCACCTCCCTGGCCCTGCCCGAAACTCCTATCTTCTCTAACCAGAAAATCTCAAGCCCTTAGGAGAGCACCAACGATTAGATCACTGGTGGGGGGATCCCGAGGGAGGGGCCAGGAAGCCCTGCCTGGCCTGGGGCATTGTTCTGGGGGTTTGTGTGGGGAGGTCAAGGAAGGTATCCGAGCTGCCCCTTCTCGGCTTCCTGCCCAGAGAGGAAGCATCGTGGAGGACTCGGTGTAGGCCCCAGCCCTTCCTCTGACTCAGCTTTAGAATTGGGAGGGGAGG
Organism: Vicugna pacos; assembly: GCF_048564905.1. NCBI lineage: Eukaryota > Metazoa > Chordata > Mammalia > Artiodactyla > Camelidae > Vicugna > Vicugna pacos. The sequence continues at coordinate 25,536,111 of NC_133007.1, forward strand.
GTGTTTGGTGAGGCCTCTCCAAGTCCCCCCACTGAGGAAACTGACAACATGAGACCAAGAAAGCAAGTTTGGCCTCAGAATTTCCCAGAGGAGATGGATGGGTTGGGTGGGGCTGAGGTGGACAGATGTGTGTGTAGAGGGGAGAGGGAGGTAAATGAAGCCAGGTGCTGGGGTGTGGAGGGAGAGGCAGCCAGACCTGGGATGGCCATGCTACAGTGAGGTCCACGCGCCAGCTCCTCAGGTAGCCTTTACCTTGAGACACCTGGTTATTCACGGTGATGGGTGGTGGAGGCATATTTCTTTATTGAGGGGAGAGGGAGGCTCACCTGAAGCACCTCTGCTAGGCTGAGCGTGAGGTTGTCCTCAAGGATCTGGGGCTCCAAAGGCCCATTCACAGCCCCCTCTGGCCTTGCCTGCTCCTCCTCAGCGCCACCTGCAGGGTCCCGACGACACCCCAAGAGAGTGCTGAGAGAATCAGCACCAGGGCTGGTGCCCTCTGACCCACCTGGCTCCCAGTACCTCAAGGCCTTTCTCTGCTTGAAGGACTGTTGCATTGCATGCTGGGACTTAAAGGAGAATACTGGGGGGTGGGGGGCTTCTCTCCAATTTTTCCCTTTCATGCCACCAACCCATCCACAAGTCCCCAGAGAAAGAAGTTCAGTTTAACCAGCTTGTGGCCGCTCCCTGTCCCCCTCAGGCAAATCCCAGGTTCTCACGGGGACCCTCCCCCTGTTCCCACTCCCTCCCAACTCCCCCCCAGGAACGCCCACGCTCAGGACTGGGCGAAGCCGTGTGGCCGGGTGCCCACTCACCCTCCCTTTCCTCACATCAGAGATGCGGGGAACGCCCATTTCTGGGTGAGCAGTGCAAACACCCCCTCTCCCAAAATATCCCTCATGCCCAGTCAGGCACACCCGCTCCCCACAGCCTCCGCTTCCTCCCGGAGTCCGCCCCCCTCCCCACAACGGCCCTCTCTCCTCCGGACACTCCACCCCTGCCTGCCCTCTCGGCCCCCAGCCCAAGACAGCAGCGGGAAGTGAAAGTTCCAAAGAGGAGTCGGTGTCCCAGCCTCTTTCCTGGCCAAATCTCCCCTCTCCTGGCTTTTCCCGGGCCCTCTCCCGCCGGGTTTCTGGTGGCATCAGCACCAGAATGAGGGGTGCCTGGCCGCCCAGGTCTGGGATGAAGGGCCAGGAAGAATCCTCTTCGCCAAACCCTACAAGCCGTGCCTACTCGGCGCCCTGGCACTGGGTGGAACTGTCAGCTAGGCCCCAGAGGAGCGAAGACGTCAGTCCTGGGGAGCAGCTACCCTCTCCAGCGATTCTCAGGGGACGCTGGGCTAGGCGCCTCGGTGCCTGGTCCCAGAGCCTGAAAGTGTCCTCGGGGACCGTGCAGAGGATGACCGGGCAGGGGCCGCCGGCATCCGCTATCTTTCCCTCTCCATTGCCCAGTCGCTGGGCCCTCGGCCCAGGATAGCAGATCTGGGCGGGATGAGCTCTGGTTTGGGTCTCCCACGGTCTCTGGCCGACCCCAGGACCCCAGTGCCTCCCGACTTCCCTGCGAGTCTTCCCAGTCCGCCCCCGGCCCACTCCAGGCCGGTACTCACCTATATCTGGAAGCGGCCGGGAGGGCACCGGGCTGCCCGCGCCCAGGAGCCCCAGGGCCCAGAGCAGCGCCAGCCGCATGGCAGCGGCGCCCGGGGCCGGGCGAGGGCAGCAGGTGCTGGGCCGCGCGCCGAGAAGCCGCGGCGGCCGGGTCGGCTTCGCGTACCTCGCCTCGCAGCGCAGCCACCAGGCCCCGCCCCGCCCCGCCCCTCCCACCCGGCTCGGGGCCAGGCTCCGCCCCCCGAGGCTCCGCCCTCGGAAAGGCCCCGCCCCGGCCTCGCGCCTGATCCTGAAGAGGCCAGGACCCAGCCCACTATTCCAACTCCCTCGCGGCCTGCGTTGCTGCGCACCTCCAGTTTCCGGCTACTGTACAGGGTGGGAGCCGAGGCCCGGTCCGACCGACATGGGAGCCGCGCCTCCACCCAGCCCTGGGTCCGGACCCTTTCCTACCCTTCGGCTTCACATCTGCAGCCCGGCTCTGACCAGATCAGGCGGGCCAGTTCTCCAGACTGCCTGCCACGCAATGCCGGCCCACCCTCCCGTACCGGACCCCTGCGAAGCGCGGGCAGCAGGAGTGTACAAAGAATTTTACTAAACAGGAAGGAGCAGATGGGCGAGCGAGCAGGACGTCCCTTCACTCCGCGTAGGTAGCGTCATCATTGCTGTCGCTGTAGGCGGAGGAGGAGAGCTCCTCGCGGGGTGTGCAGACCGGGCACCGCTGCCGCATGTCGTTCCAGCATGACCAGCAATATACCGCCTCGCAGTCCGGCGTCGGGCACACATAGGACTCGGGCGCCTCGGGTGCCTGGCACACCACGCATCGCCGGCGCAGCCAGGGGCTCAAGATGGGGCAGCGGCGGTGCAGGATGTCCACCAGGTGGCGGCGCTGTTAGGAGGCAAGGCGGGTTTAGAGCCTGTTGGGGAGTAGCGGGGAAAGAAGGGGTGCGAAGGGTACTGGATAGCACTTCTGCTCTGAAATCTCAAGGCCTGACTATGCTCACATGTTGGAGGGAGCTGGATTGGGCAAAGAAGACCCGTGGAGGGCAAGGGTACTGTGAAGTGGGTCCTAGAGAGCCTCCCTCACTCCTTGATGGAGAGTGGGAGGATGCAGCCTACACCCTCTCCCAGCCAGTAACAGCAACAACCATCATAGTTTTGCACTTTCCCATGAATCACCTTAGTTGATTCTCACCGTGGGGCAGAGACATGAGTAGGGCAGATAAGACCATCACTACTGTGTTCCCCCACTTTACAGATGAGAAAGATGAACCTCATGAAGGTTAAGTGAATTTCCAAAGGCACAGAGGATAAACAATCAAACCTCGCTGGACCCAGGTACCCTGATTCCAAATCATAAGGCTGGCTTATTATGCTTCCTCCCTCTTTCACCCTCTCTCCACACAATTGCCAGGAATTCTCAGGCCACATTATCAGGTCACTCTCTGCTCAAGAAACTCCAGGGGCCCCACTACCTGCTAGACAAAGACAGAACTCCGGGGCATGGCCTTCTGAGCCTTCCACAGTCTGGTGCCTTTCTAGCCTCTGCTCCAACTTACCTCTCCCTGAACTTTGCATCTTTTGTACCAGTTTCTCCTTAGACTAGCCCTGGCTCTTGCCATTCCCTTTAGACTCTGAGTCTTTGCACATTCTGTTCCCTCAGCTTGGAATGAAAGCCCTTCACATTTCCACCTGCCCATCAAAATCCGGTTAACTCCATGAACTGTCATGTAATCATAGTATGTTCATTTTTTTCATCAGGCATTCATTCAGCCCCTATTGTGTGTCATGGGAGTTGGGGCAATCTAGACACTGAAGGAAAAAGTTAAGCAAACATAGTCTGTCACTTTTATGAACTTTGTTAGGTCTGGTTAAATAAGAATGGCTGCCACTCATTTTTAAAATAATGTTGGGCCCTGTACCAAGAAACTGAAAGCAAATTAACTAAATTCAGACAATAACCACTTAAGGCAGATATTGGTGTCATCATCTCTTTTTCAGGCGAGAAAACTGTTGCTTGGAGAGGTGGCTACTTGCCTAGGATCACCCAATGACAATTAGCACGTGTATGGAACTTGCTGTGTGCCTACAACAACCAGATGAAGTAGTTAACTCCATTTTACAGGAGGGAAGAACCAAGGCTCAGCATTAAGTAAGTGCTTCAAGATTACACAATTGTCAGAGTAATAAGGGGAGGAGCCAGAATACAAACCCTCTGGCGTCAGAGCCCCACACCTAACCACCATTCTGTTACTGATCTTTAGTGAGCTGGCCTTACAGATCTGTCCAAGCTCCCCATTCTTCAGAGGGAAAAACTGAGGTCACGTGAGGACCATGGCCAAGGTCATACAGCTTAATGAGGGAGTGTGGACTGGAATCTGGTTCTTCTGACTGTGTACTTTCTGTACACCACATACCCTTTCATGAGACCTCCCTTACCCCCAGCCCACCTGCCCTCTGAACTGCACTGAGCTTCTGGTCTGAACTGCACTCTTAGAAGAACCTGTGGTGCCTTGTTTCTGATGAACCCTTCTTGCTTTCCTTTGACCTGACTATCAAATCCCCCTTTTCAGCCTGCTTCCCAGTGGTCCACTGAGGATCTCAGGCTGAGCTGGATCCTGGGGTACAGAGATGGACACAGCCTTGACCTCCAGGAGCTGGAGGACCAGGGCCCTTTGCATGCATCCCATCAGAACTGACTGGGCGTCAGTAGGCCTGGGACCTCGGTGGGGGCTGGGCACAGGGGCACAGGCCTAGACTTACAGGAGCCCTCTGCTGTTGTGCCCGCCTCATGATGGTGGCCCTCCTCAGTTGGGTGAAGGCTGCTCTCTTCCTCAGGAGCTCATTATAGAGGAACAGGATCCGCTGCTTCTCTCGCTGGGGCCGGGGAGAGTGGGTCAGTGACAGTGACAGTGTTAAGGAGAAAGGCATCTCCCAAAGATGGGGCCGGTGGGGAGCTGGGTGCGGGCTGGTGTGTGTGCGTAGGGGTGGAGGGGTCAGGGGCGGGGTGGACCTTGGGGAAGTAGAAGGCTGCGATGACCCTCCGGAGCCGGTAGCCGAGCGCCTGGAGCAGGCAGAGACACACGAGCAGGCCGCTTGGCAGTGCAGCCCTCAGATAGGCCCTGGTGCTCAGGGGCACGGGCTGGGGCAGGCAGGCTGGGGGAGGGGGCAGGCCTGTGAGGGGTCTGGTCAGGATTGGCTTTGGGTTGAATACCCCGTGCCAGGGGGATGGGGGTTAAGTCTCTGATTACCCTGCCTTCCTCCTGCCTGCCCCTCACCCTGCAGAGCTGTGCTGCCAATACAGGAGGCTATTTCCTCAGCATGGCACAAATGTAGAAATTTTCCATCATGGCAGAAAGTTCTGTTGGACAGGGTTGCTCCCAAGGGCTGGGACTCTCTGGCCCTAAGGCCCCAGCCCTCAGAGCCCTCTGACCCAAGCCTGTCATCCTCCAACTCTGACCTGATGTTTCCCGCTCTGATTTCTCCAACCCAGCCTCGCCACTTTGCCACCTCACCAAACCCAAGGCGGTCGCCCAACGCTTTGTCCTGGAAAGACTCTGTCTCCACCCGCGCTCCACCCTCAGTTCCTCTGATCCAAATTTTAGCATCACTCACGCATGTTGTTTGATTCCACTACTGTCTCTGAGGAGGTGTTCAGGGCCCCGATGGTTTTCCGAAGAAGCCGGGCAAGCATAGAGTCTCCCCCGACTTTCACTTCCAATTTATGACTGCCTGAAGCCAGAATAGGGGCCGTGGTATGTGGGGGGGTGGGTATGGATCACGAAAGAGTTGGAGTTAAGGGGATGGGGCAGGATGGGGACTGGATGAAGGGGAGAGGTAAGGGCATAGAAAAACTCACTGCACAGGACTTTTTGTCCTCTCACCAAATACTAACTCCTCCTTTTGGTAAATATAAAGGGGGGTTGGAAACTGAGGCCCCCAGTGACAGCTGTCAGATTGCAGGGCTGACACTTGACCCTGCAGAGGACAGGGAGGGGCTGAGACGCAGAAGGAGGTGCAAAATGGGAAGAATTGGGGTGGAGTGGCTGCACAGGGGTGGGGGTTCTCCAGGGGGCTGTCTCCTGGGCCTGGAGCCAGGGCTGGGCTCACTGCGGAAAGAGTACTGCAGGAAAGAGTGGTGGCGGATGGTGTCGAAGATGGAGTAGAGAACCCAGTCCAGGCCACAGAGCAGCAGCAGCAGCAGCAGCACGGGCAATGTCTCCATGAGCTCCCTTACCTGCCCAAGGAGCAGGAGGGGCGGAGCTGGGCAGCTTCGCCTGCCCTGGCCTGAAGCCCTTTCTGATGCCTTTGCCCTCCACCCCTCGGGCCTCTGCCTCTGTAGGATCAGGAGTCTCTCCTTCATGCCACCCTCACCACATTTCTCATTTCTGAGGCCTGGATGGTGGGGTCCCTGGGGAAGATGACGGTTTTCTTCTCAGCTTTGCGGAGCGGCAGCAGAGTCCGTTTGCCCTGGGAAAATGTCCACACAGTGAGAAACACTGAGCAGCCTCTCCCCTTTCCTGCTGCCCTCCAGGGCCGTGAAGCCACACAGGGCACAGAGCAGGGCGCCCTTGGGCCAGGCTGCGCCGCTCACCAGCTTCCTCCTGCGTTCATCGATCTGACAGAAGTAGGTGCTGATGTAGATGTTGTCAAAGCGGATGTCCCCGTTATAGCTGTCCACGTAGGAGAAGCACCTGTGGATTAGGGGGTCTCTGTCTCTTCCAGGTTCGCCGACGCCCTGCCGTGGGGTTCCTGGGCGCACAGCCATTCAGCCGACCACCCAGCATGCACTGGACCCCAGCTATGTCCTAGGAGAAGGCACTTCTGCCCTGCCTCTCAGCAGCCCACAGCCCAGTGAGAGACATGCACACATACGCTGATGAGACATAATAGAGGTGAGGAGAGGAGGGAGTCATGTAAGGGCATGGGAGGTAGGGGAAGGTTTCCCAGGCATGGAACTTTCTGGATGAATAGCAAGCAGAGGAAACAGCAGGAGAAAAAGCACTGAGACAAGAAACCCGTAAAGGTGGCGGGAATTTCCTGATTCACCTCTCAAGTCCCTACCTCTTGGCCAAGCCCTCAAGACATATCCTGGAAGTCACGTCAAGCAAAATTCATTCCAACCACTGTTTCCCTTTTCCTCTAACACACCCTTGAGTACATTGGTGTTTTGTGTGTGTGTGTGTGTGTGTGTGTGTGTGTGTGTGTGTGTGTGTGTGCGCTTGTGCGCGCGCGCGCGAGTGCAAATGTAGCTCCCCTCTGTGTATCTCCCAAAGTCCCACATAATGCTTCTGTTTCCTAAGAAAAAAATGTTAATTGTTGGAAATGTGTTTTAAACTGTAAAATTACATTAAGTAAGCTCTGTAAACTGTGAAACATAAGTTCCAGATCTGTTGGTTCTGGGACCCTGTAAAAATCCACGTCTTCGCCTTTAAGGTAGAAGTAACTATAAATGCAAAGAAAGGCTATGAGCGCCCCCTTGTGGAGAGACCTACCGCTGCCGGGCCTGGGCCCCGCCCCCTGGCCAGCTCTGTCCCTTCAGTGAGTGACCCCACCCAGGTTGAAAGCCTGGAAATGGCTTTTGACTTTGTGCCTCCTTCCTTCCCTCCCCAGGCTGGCTCTGAGACCTGCTGCACCTTTCCCTTCCTCCCTCCATCTCAGGCCAACTTCCTGCCACACCCCACTCCAGCCAGGCTCCCTAACCTCTGACCCACCTTGGCCTCCCTGCCTCCAAGCTGCTCCAGTCCACCCTGAAACCCTGCAACTGAGGGGCAGTTCAGGGCCCTCCTGCAGGGATTTTTCAGACTGTTCTGACCATGCCCGCTTCAGCCCAGTCCTCAACCCCAGCCTCTGTCTTCCACACCCCACAAACGCCAGAATCCTGGCCCAAGAGAACTCCTTTCCTCTTCTTGACCATGGCTCCCTATCTGCAGTCTTTTGAAGCCCCATTATGGCCCTCTCAGGGGCACCTTTTCAGCTCCCACCCCTGTCCCAAGAGCCAGTTCATAGTACAGCCGTGAACCATCTGTTTTGTTGATGTCTCTCTTGCTTCCCCTAGACCATGAGCTTCTTGAGGGCAGGAATATGGCTCATTCATCTTTGTCCTTCCACAGGGCCCTGGGCACACATGTAACCACTCACTTGTGGTCACTCTAGGCCCCACAGATGGGGCCAACCAAGCAGGAGCTCCTATGGCTGCCCTTGCCCAGCCCCTGCCCATCTCAGGCATTTGGGGGTGGAGACAGGACATAGAGGGTCCAGAGGTTGGCAGGGAAGCCAGGTAAGGCCCAGGAGCCCAGCTAGACGCCAGGCTGGGTGGGGTTGAGGACTTTGGTCCAAATGGAGGGAAAGTAGCTGCCAACGCAGCAGGCAGGAGAAAATGAAAGCAGAATCGGACGATAAAAATGGCACAAAGTCAGAGCCAAGGGGAATATGAAGGGCAAGAAAAAAAAATCAAAAGTCAAAGCTAAAAGTAAAGAAAAAAGTCAGCATCAGGATAAAGGCCGGAAGGAGGCAGATAAATGAAGACAGTCACCCTTTTAAGGTGGTGGGAACCTGGGTAACGTTCCTTCTGACAAAATGTCCACATTTCCTTTAACTTTGTGTAAACAACAAACCCAGTTTTATAAAAAGGCAAAGTTAAAGGCCCAAGAATGTTCACATTTGGAGTCGAAGGTGGGCTCTGCAGCTCCATCCTTAGAGCCTCCCTCAGGGCAGGGCTTCCATCCAGAGCAGAGGAGGGGGCTTCTGGGTGGAGGTTGAGGACTCACGCGCGGAGGACGAGCAGGAAGGTGCAGGAGAGCAGCACGTGCAGCAGCCCCAGAGCCCACTCCAGCTGGGCCTCCTGACGTCTCACGTAGTCCCGCACCTCGGTGCTCACATGTTCCCAGCTCGTGTTGAGGCCCAGCACCCCAGCCCGCTTCTCTTCCTGGTGGAGGGCGTTGGGCTGACTCAGAGCCTCAGCCTCCCAGCCTCCCAACCTCCCAGCCTTCCAGCCTCTCTGCAGCTTCTCTTCTCTGATGCCCGCTCTTGTCCCCTGACTCTTCTCAAGACCTTTAGGATTGCCACCTCCTTCTGTTCGCTGCCCTCCTTGACTCAGTCTTGCTCCCCTACATCTGTATGAGCTGACATCTTCCCACACCTGGCTGACTCTTCTGTCCTCAAGTCAGGTCTCTGTCTGTGTGAGCCACAAGCTCGGCCCTCTTCCCCACCCTGTCCCCTCACTCACAGCCAGTCACCTCTCTCCTGTGTCCTCTCACTTGCTCTTCCTCACACCCTTTTCCCGGTGCCCTCCTCCCACTCCCTATCTCCCCCTGCCCCCACCCCTATCTCCCCCTGCCCCCACCCCCGCCCTCACACCCTCCTCCTACCTTGAGGTTAATAGTGGCTGAAAATTCCCCCTCCAGGCTGCGAATAGACTGGTTGAGGGTGTCATAGGTCTGCCCAAAGTTGCCCTCCACTGGGATGCGGCTGCGGCACCAGACCTCCATCACTGGCCGGGGGGTGGGGAGGGGACAGGTCAGGGACTTCCCTGTACCCAGCCTCCAGTCCTCCCTTCCCCTGAGCCTCTTCATCCTGCTTTTCTGTCTCTCTGCCTGTGACTTTCTACCACCCTCAGTCTTTCCCCCTTCACTCTCCTTGAATTCTTTCCCCCATTTTTTCACCTGTCTATAACCATACCAAAGGTTGATAATGATAGCCAACATTTAATACAGTGATTCCTCTCCGTGCCAGTGCTGTTGCCTGCTTTACACACATTACCCCTTAAAGCCTCAAAAACTCCAAGTGGGATAAACATATCATTGTACCCATCTTTCAGATGAAGAGACAAAGCTGAGAGCCTTGCTGTAAACTTACCCGAGTCACAGAGCCTGTCAGTGGAGGGGCTGGGATCTGAGGGTGCCGTGTCCCCGGAGCCGAAACCCTCCCCTCCTGATTGCCTTCTGCCCCACACCTACCTGGGGTCTCCAAGGACTCAGACCCCAGCCCTGGTGCTCCCCACCCTCCTGCTGCGGTGCTGACCCTTGGCAATGCCACAGAAGAACTTGAACTTCATGGGCAGGCAGAGCAGATGGCTAAGGAGCGGGACCCAGATGCGTTGCATGCACTCTTCGTGCTTTTGGTCAAACCAGTGACGGCAGTGGAGCATGGCCTTGTTCACCACATCTGTGGGAAGGGGCAACAGGTGCCTGAGGTCCCCACACCCTCACCTGGAGCCCCGCCCACCCACCCCCAGGGACCCCACCCTCACAGGAGCAACGCAGCTTGGTCCGCAGCTCATACATCTTCTGTGTAGAGAGGCGGTGTCTGGAGGCTGAGGCACGGCGGATCTCTCTGCCTTGGGCTGTCTCCTCTGAGCCCAGGGCATCCTCGGGAGTGAAGCCGGTCTCACTGTTCACCTGGGCATCCAGCTCCTCAAAGGAGTTGGTGATGTTCTGAGTCTCGGCTTTCATCAAATCTTTGCTCCCCTGGGGTTGGAGCGGGAGGGAAGAAATGGATCAGACATGGGAGCTTAGAGCCTCTGCTGCCCGACAGCCTGTTCTTTCCTCAATAGCCAAGCTTTGGGCTCTTACCTCAATTCTATAGGGAGACTAAGCCCTGAGACAGACTTTCATCTCAGATTCTCCACTGTTCGTAGTCCTTGGGAGCCCTCTCCCCTCCCCAGGTGCCTCTGCTCACCTCCCAGGCTCCCAGCTCCTCCTGAGGCCTCCCATCCAAGAAGGGTTCCCCAGGTCCTTGGACTTCACCCATCACTAATCTCGCAGACCACTGTGCCAACTCAAGGTCCCAAGCCCCTCAGTCCTTATCTCCCCAGCTCCTCAACTCTCCAATTCTTCCGAACCCCCATCTCTAGTCTTCTAGTACCCAATTCCCTAATCCTCTGGTCCTCAAAGCTTCCAGAGTGTTCAAGGCCAGGGCCCCCAATTTCCTGGCATTCTAGCTCAGCTGCCCAGAGTACCAGCTACTTAGGTGGTTGGAAAAGTGTGTGTCTGGGGGAGTCCCGATGGCTTGGGACAGGGGCTATCCTGGCATTTATCGCCCAGGGACCATTTAGGGCAATGTTTGGGGACAGTTCTGCAAAAAAAAAAAAAAAAAGTCCAGTACCACCCTCATAGGGAAACTGTAAATCCAGGACCCCAGCTCCCAGCACAAGTCATCTAGGCCCTGCGGGGAGAGGGACCCCCAGGTCCTGGCCGGGCAGGGTCCTGACCAGCAGGTCCTTGAACACTGCCCGAAGCGGGGCTGTGGAGACATGCCAGGCCGCGCGGGTGTTGTTGATCTGCAGCTCCACGGTGCAGCCAAGCGATGCTATCACCTCATTGAGGTTGTGCCGCAGGTTGGCCACTGGTCCTGGGGGAAGATGCCCTGGTAGATTATCTCCCTCTAGAGCCAATTAACTTCCTTCAGCCCACCCCTAACTCCTGCTCTGCGTGCAGTGACCATCTCCTAGAAGCGTACACTGATGGGGCCCAGAAACTGGTGAGAGGTCAGCTCATTCAACCCGTGATCTTTTTACCTGTGTAAACTAAGGAGACCCAGAGATGTGGAGGCATTCTTTCAGGGACACACAGAAAGTTGAAACAGCTGGGATGAGACTCCCAGTCCTTCTCCTTTACCAGGCCTGGCACTCACTGGATGGCCCACCCGGGGTCACTGCTTCATTGAAGACTAACTGGTACCCAGGGGCACACACTCACCCTCATAGATAGCGGCCAAGGCGTATCCCAGCACAAAGAGCCGGCCCTCTTTGCCCAGCATCTTGGGTACTAGCAGGAGGCTGGCACAGCGGATGTGAGGGGAGGTCCCCCAGCCCATGGCTCCCAAGCCTGTGGGGAGAGCCCAGGAGGTGAGGAGGCAGAGTGAGGAAGCTGCCTCACCCACCAGGTTTAGCAGAGCACCCACCCTCTTTGACTCCCTTCTAGAACCGTCACCATTCTACCTGTGTCCCATTTACAGTGACTCTGATAGGCCTTCCAGGCCACTCACTCATTTACTGAACAGCCATTTACAGGGTTCAGCTGTGTGGCAGTCTCTGGAAGGGCTTGGAAAGATGGCTAGAGATTGAAAAGCCATGGTCGGGGATTGACTTTGCATGTGTACATGTGTGTGTGCTAGGGAAGGGGGCCAACACTTCCCCTTCTCCAGGCTGGATTCACACTTACCATAGGTGCTGAGAGAGCAGAAAGCAAGAGAAAAATTCTGGAAACAGGCACTGGTGCCCAGAGCCGTCAGGAGAGAGGTCACAGCCACTTCAATATTCCCTGTGCTCTGCCACCTACAGCACTCACAGTCTCTGCCCCTAATTTTAGCCCTTAATTGTGTACATCCCAGTATGTTTTAGCAGTTTCACGTGTGTCTCCCTGTGGTCTCTGCAAGGAGACAGTGAGCTCCTTGAAGCTCATAATCCAGGGAGAGAGACAGACGGGTAAACAAATGACTACAACACGAAGTGCTAAGTGCACAGGGAGGTGCTTATAAAGAGCTGTGGGAGCCGAGAAGGGAGTGGGTATTTCTGCGGGGAGGGGTGGGGCTGGGAAGGCTGGACAAAGGAGGTGATGTGTCAGCAGGGCCTGGAAGATGAGTAAGTGTTGTTCGGCATTCCAGGCCCAAGGAACAGCATAAACTGGTCAGGGAACCTAGAAGATTCTGGTGTTGATAGAGTGTTCTCCCAAGGGTCACCAGATTAAACCCCAAGTCCTCACTTTGCTCCATCTCCACTGCCCTCATGGAGTCCCCGTCGTCCCTCATAGGGACCAGCTAGTCTCCTAATTCCTCTCTTGCTAACCTAAACTTCAGTTTTCACAAGGCAACTAGATCTTGTAAAAATGTAAGTCAGATCATGTCCCTTCTCTGCTTCAAACTAGGCAATGACTTTCCACCTCACTTGGGATCAAATCCAAACTCCCTGAATGTGGTCTCCAGATTTTCATGATCTGGCCCCGGACTCCCTTCTGAAGTGATCATGTGCCACTCAGCCCTTCGCCCACCATGTCTGCCCACACAGGCCTTGTTGCTCTTCCTGGAACCCGCCAAGCTCATCCCTCCTCTCAGGTCTTCGCCCTGGCTGGTCCCCCCGCCAGGAGCGCTCCTCCCCCTGTTCTCCACCTGGCCGGCTCCACCTGGTCATACAGGTTTGCTGCAAACCCTGTCGGGTGCCACCCAGCAGTTTTTCTGCCTTCTTCCTTGCTAACACAACTTGGGTTTTGTTCAAGGGCAATGGCCTGTCCCTGCCTTGGCCCCTGGGGGTAAATCTGGATCTGTCTATCCTGAGCTTGGTATAACAAGACATCGAAAGCGGCTTGTTCTATGGTTTTGGCCTTTCGGCCCAAGACTCAAGGTGAGGACAATAGTTGACAATAGTTGGCCTACATTCCGAGGATGACTGTTAACCAAGGGTTGCCCTCCATTCTAAAGAGAGCCCTGTGGAGCTCGCCCATGTCCGTGTCTAGGCTTACCCGAAGAGCAAAACTAATCTCACCCCTCTGTGCCAACCAGTCTACATAAAGACAAGACTCGAAATCTGTATTTTCTGGAAGTGGAGAGAAGCGGTTAGAGTAGGCAGACAGAGGAGGAGAGTCTGTGGAGAGGATGGGTGTCCACTTCCCCATGTCAAGTGACAGACTTAAGAGAACCCTTCAGAGGCTGGTGCTTCAGGAAGAGGAACCTGGCTCATCGCTCCCAGCCTGATGCCCGCTGAGCTGCAGAGCCCAGCAGGGCCGCTCCCCAGGCTGCCACCAAGGCCCAGAGAGGGAGAGGGTTCATGGGGGTGCTCAGCAGGGACCCCCGACCTGGGAGTGTGGGGGAACCGTGAACGTGGAGAGTGGTACTTGCTTCTTACCACGGCAGAGGGGAGGGCAGCTGCGAGGGACCCTACTTTCCCAGTTTGGCTAGGCAAAGAAGTGCACACTTCCTCTGGGACAAGTGGACATTTGGAGGACAGCAGGCCTTAAGCCATCTGTGAGGGTCCCCATCCCAGAGTGCAGCCTGCTTGGGGGGAAGCATCCAAAAGTAAGAGGCTGTGGGTGGTCTGTAGAAGCTACCGGGAGCCTCATTTGAGGTCAGCCAAATAAAACTGCCCTCAGCAGGAAGCTGGGCACTGTGAGGTCCACACGGAACCTCCAGAGAAACCATAAACGGGCCTCCTGAGACAGCCAGGGTGTGAGTGCTTGCCATGCAGAGGCGGTGGAATTATAACAGTATAGATGACTTCAGACTTTTGTCTCTTTTCCTCTAATTCTTCTAACCCCCTTTCTGACATCAGAAGAACCAAAAGGGGAAGGAAGTGGAGAAAAAAGTGAGCAAGCCAGCCAGGCCCCCTTCTCCACTGTGGGACCCCGTGCCAGGGGACAGGTCTGAGCTGCGAGGGGGCAGTTGAGGGGAAGATGTCTGAGAATGGACGTGAGATGGAAAATTTGATATAGACTGGATCAGACCTTTTAAACACTAAAAACAGTCATAATTACTGAAGCAGGACTGGGTCTTCTAGATTAAAATCACCAGAAAGCTAAGGGTCTGTGTGAGAGGTCATTAGTGGGAGAAAGGTTGGAATACAGTGGTCGGAACAAAAGCAGTTTCATCTTGGTAACCCATAGAGGTAGTTCGTTCAGTGAGCTGGTGTCGATGCCACGTCCGTGCCCCTTGCCTGGGAGAGGTTTAGGAAAGGGCACGTGCTGCAGTTCTGACCACAGAGGTGTGGGGGATGTTGGCTGGGGTGGATGGAAGTTTTCTTTGTTCTTATGAGACATGAGGAAGGAATGCTTCGGTCTTTTGACATGGTTGGATGAGGATGTGATGCTTGGATTTGCTGCAGCCATTTCATGACCTGAAGAGGAATGATCTACAGGCCAAAGATGGCAGAGAAAAAAGACAAAAGGAAGCTGGGTCCCGGGTGGGTTTACTGAGCTGCTAAATTATCCAAATCCCGAAACCACTCTACTTTAAAACTTGCTGTGTGAGATGATAAACTTCCTCTATGGGTAAACCACTTATAGGTGGATTTTCTGTTTTTGCAGCCCAGTACCTCCTGATACAAGATCTCCATTCAAATGTCACCTCCTCTGAGAGGCCTTCCCTGACTACTCAAGGTAGCTCTCTGCCCCTTTCTATCACATCCCCCAGGTTTGCTTTTTTCATACCACTTTTCACCATCAGAAATGCTCTTGTTTATTTCTTGTTCATTTATTGTCTAACCCTCTCCATGAGACTGTAAACTTGAAAGAAGGTAAACTCTGAATGAGCTGGGTGTGGGGTGAGGGTAGGGAGGAGTAGGGGAAATAGGTGAAGGGAATTAAGAGGTAAAAACCTTCAGTTATGGAATAAATAAGTCACAGGGATGTAATAGATAGCATAAAGAATTTGGTCAGTAGGGAATATAGCCAGTATTTTGTAATAACTTTAAAATGTTGAATCAGTATGTTGTACATCTGAAACTAATATAATATTGTAAATTAACTATACTTTAATAAAAAAAGAACATGGTCAATAATATTGTAATAACTTTGTATGTGGACAGATGGTTCCTAGACTTATCGTGGTGATCATTCCGTGACATATGCAAATGTCAATCACTATGTAGCACACCAGAAACTAACATAATATTGTACGTCAACTATATCTCAGTTAAAAAAAAGAAATCATTATAGATTATAGCTGTCACTGCATATATATAGATATACACATGTATGCATTATATATTACAGTGTATGTATGTGGATGTAGTATGTATGATATATATTATAATCTCTAAGAGTCTAAAGTTAAGAAAAAAAGAGCTGGGTGCATGTCAACCAAGTTCACTGCTGAAGCCTCAGCAGGTGCTCAATTAGTGCTAAATGAATGAATGAATGAATGAATGAATCAGTGAATGAAATGAATTTATCAGGAGCAGCAGGAAACAAGGCCAGAGAGGTCAGGAGAGATGGGGATCATGAAGGGTCTTGGGGTTTGGACTGTATCATGGGGGTAAGAGGGAGTCCCTCAGACTGGGGAGACTTGAGAGGGCAAGGACTGTGTCTTCTTCTGTGGACTCGGGGCCTCTGCCCTCTGGATCTCCCCTCAAAGCCCAAGACGAGGTTGAGGCTACAAGGGACACTTGGGAACAGAAGAAACAAGCTCAGACTCCTTCCTGGGCACCCAGGGCTAGGCTGTGTTTCACAGGCCTCTTGAGTGTCCCTGCCCTTATCCCAGCACTAACCAACCAAGCTGTACAATGTCACCATCTTCTGATCTTCATAGATGTTCATAGGGTTCACCAGGAGCTGGAAGAGACCTGAGGATACAGGGTCAAGCCAAAGGTCAAAAGATGGGCCCCACCCCTGAGCTCTACTTGATACTCACCTATGGCCAGGAGCCCCCCTGTGCCTGCTCCCAGCAGGAAAGCACTGACTGGAAACTCGCCCTGCTGGCGCCACAGGAATCGGCTACAGGCGTTGGGCAGCCCCCAGCTCAGGAACCTCTGTACCGCTGGGAGATGGTGCAGTTTAGCCCGGCATGGCCGACAGACCGCTCTTCTGGTGGGACCTGGTTCACTAGGGTTAGAGGCTGGCAGTGGGGGAGGCTGGGGTAACCTGGCTGAGGGTGGCAGGAACTTGGGGGATCCTGAAGGAGGATGAGGGACCCTAAGGAAGTGGGGCAGACATGAGGGAGAGAAGAAGAAAGGGCTAGACTGGAGGGGGACACTGGATGAGACTGGTGGAGGTGGGGAGACACCAAAGTGGGGCAAAGGGCTGGTGTCCTAGAGGAGAGATTGGGTGGGAGGAGTGGGGCTGGCAGTCGCTGGCAGTCACTGTGAAGATGTGGCTGACTCACTGGTGTGGGGTAGTTTCCTTCTTGACCCTTTTGCTCTATTCTGATGAGGTCTGATGGCCATAAGTCTGCTCAGGGGAGGCCTCTTTCCACCCAGAAGTCTCCTCAAGGATGTCCTTGGATGAGAGGTTCTGCTTCTGTCTCTTCTGCCTCACCCACAGGCTGTCTGAGGTCTGTGTCTTTTAATCCCTCTGCTCTGAAATGAGGTGGTTAGAAACCCACCTCTCCCTTCCCCAATCTTTGAACTGGATAAGGAATTCTTACATACAGTAAAAGCCCTCCAGAACTTTAGAACATGGTGAGAAATTCTAGAGCCTTTAAGAGCCACAGAATCTGGCGGGCATCTCCTGGAGACAGGTGGACGTTTGGTCTCTGCAGCCATGCCCAAAGTCATGAAGGATGTTGTGCACCCCTTGGGGGCAGGGGAGCCGAGCATGGCGCGGGCTGTGGTCCGCAGTACGGGCGGCTTTACCCTGGGCTTGTCCTTGGCCACAGCCTATGGGCTCCTGGAGCTGCTGGTGGAAGGGCACAGCCCCTGGGGCTGCCTGGTGGGCACCCTCACTTTGGCGGCCTTCCTTAGTCTGGGCATGGCGTTCTCCCGCCAGGTCCGAGTCACGATCTTCCTGCTCCTGCCCCAGGCCTTCTCCAGTGAGCTTGGCACCCAGTGGAGGAGGGTGGGCCGTGGGGCGGGGGCTGAGGCGGGAAGGGTCTTGGGCAGAGGGCGGTTGAGGGAAATATTCTGAAGGCTTCTGTAAGACACATGCGTACGCCGTCACGTGCAAGGCTGGGGCCCTGGGTCTGATGGTGCTGTCTCCCCAGAGCAGGGCCGGACACTGCTGTTGGTGGCTGCCTTTGGGCTGGTGCTGCAAGGACCCTGTGCCAACACCCTGCGCAACTTCACCCGGGCCAGTGAGGCTGTAGCCTGTGGGGCAGAACTGGCCCTGAACCAGACCGCTGAAATGCTGGAGAGGGCCAAGCAGCCCCTTGTCAGTAAGGCTGCGTGTCTCTGTGGGCACCCGCATTCCCCTTGTCCTGCGGGCTCTATGTCCTCTGGCTTCATTCTTCTCCATTGGTACTGGGCCCCGACCTTAAAGCATCCGGTTAGACCCCCTGACCCCTGCTCTCTGGCCCGTTCCACTGCCAGATGAACTGTCTCCCAAACTCAAGCATTCCGGGTAGCAGCCCCCTCTCCACGCCCTCCTCCAGGGGCAGTGGTGGGAACTGGGCCCTAGAAGAGGAGACCCGATTAATGGTTAATTAACTGGGTGTGCCAAGAGTTTGAGTTCAGTATGACCTGCCTCCTCTCAGGTGCCCTGAACAAGATCAAAGATATTGCCCAGAAGACTAAGGAGGTGGCTGACCGGGTCCGCAAGTTTTTTCGGTCAATCATGGATGGTGTGAAGCACATAGGTCAGCACATAAGTATATGTGTTTTAGGGGGTCAAAATTCACCCAATCTCCTCACCCTCACCCCACTTCCAGGACTTTGTGGGCCCCTCCTGGGTGCTGACTAGTCCCCCCTGAATATAGCAGAGCCAGGCCGCTGACCACTCTCTGGTTGCTGTCCTGGTGCTCCCCAACCCCCTGAGAAGGTGCTGCAGGACTCCTGGGTACCAGCCCCACAGCTGCCCCCAGCCAGGGCCCTGCGGAACGTGTGGTACTGGCTCCTGCACATCGGCGACGTGTGCAACTCGGAGCTGGGCAACCCCTACTTGAAGTGTGCTCGGGTCTTCGATGATGCCAAGGACAGCTGCATGAAGGTCATACCACAAGCCTACCACCTGTGTTACGTGCTCATGCCCTTCAAGCTGATGCTCTGTGGACTTGCTAGTGGTGAGAGAGCCAGGGGTTTGCCAGTAGGATTGGGGGCCTGGCAAGTGTAGGGGTCAGTTGGGAAGGTGGGCCCAGGAGACTAATGGGGGGCAATCAGTATAGCACCAATAAGGATGCTGGGCCCTATGTGGGGTGGGGGGCAGGTAGGGAGGAACCACTGTAGTGGGATGGGGTAATAGGGAGAAGCCAAAAGGTTTTGAGCCAATATGGAGGCTAGTAGGAAAAAGGAACAGTCAGAGGGCCCTGTGAGAGCAAGGTCCCTGGACGTGGGTGAGGCCGGCTGCAGCTCTCTGCCCCTCCTGACACTCAGTCTTGGCTCTCAGTGGTCCAGGTGTTTTGTGTCATTCCCAAGTACATCCAAACCTTCCTGCGTGAGACCATCGGCACCCGTGAGTGATCCCCTTCCGGCCCTGCCTTGGGCGCTGTTCTGGGTGGCCTCCCTCCCTCATCCCAGGATGTGTCAGCCCGGGAATGCTCCCAGTCCACAGAGAAGAATGCAAGAACAGGAAAGGACCTCAAGAGCTTACCCAGGCCAATGTCCGTGCTGTACAGATTAGGGAATTGGGGCCCAGCGAAGGGGAGGTGCCTCCTCAAAGCTGGACTCGCCAGCGGGAGCTGGGGAGAGAACCAGGGCCTCCTGCTCCCTTGGTGGGTCATGGAGACATCCGCTGTGGAGGGCAAGGCTGGCGCGAAGCAGTGACATAGACTGTGGAGGCCTTCTCCCCTCCTCTGTCCACTGTAGGTCCCAACGCTGGGGGTTCCTGGCTGGACTATGAGCCATGCGGACCCTCCCCCAGGCCCTCCCCCGAGGCTGGCCAGGCCCCTCCCTGGGTGCAGCCCTGCCCCCTCCTAACTCTCTTTGCTCACATCTCCCCTGGACCTGTGGCCCCAGCGGTGAGGAAGTTAATCAACCGGGTGCGTCAAGAGTTTGAGTTCAATATGACAGCCACCCACCACTTCTCTGTGGATCTCAATGCCTCTCGGAGCCTGTCCCAGGTAGCTCTGGACCTCCACGAAGCTGTCAGCTTGAAGCTACACCTCGTCCAAGAGGCCTTGGCTCTGATGGGTTACACGACACCTCTGCTGCTCATGTTTCTCTACCTCCAGTGAGGGGCTTGGGGCCGGAAGACGGGTCTGGGGGTGGGGAGCTAGGGCTCCTTGGGACCTGCTCATCCCCATAGCATCCTGGGAGGCTGGAGTTTGGGGGCAGGGGTGCAGGTAGGAAGGGTGATGCCCTGGGGCATCTGGTCAGGAGTGCTGAGTGGCCTCACGTATGCTCCACCAGAGCCCTGTTCTACCGGTACTGTTACCTGAACTGGGACAGTTTTGACAACATCTACATCACCAGCCGATTCCTGCACATGGAGGCTGTCCGCTCCATGGCGGGATTGCCCACCGTGCTGCCGCTCAGTGCCCACGAGGCCAGACACTACATCCAGCCGGGTGAGGGCCCTGAGGACCAAGGGGCTTCCCACCAACCCTCCTGCCCTGCCCTGCCCAGAATCCCAGGCACCGGCTGGGCTTGGGGCCGGGCCAGACGTAGGAGAGACAAACCAAAGCTGAAGGAAATTTCTGGCTGGGGGAGACACAACCGTGTCCTTGGGGAGCCCTCAGTCTGAAAGGGGAAAGTAGGGTCCCTCAGAGGATGCAGACAGAGAGAGAAGGGGCAGACAATGCTTCTAGGAGCACCCTGGATGTCTGGACAGAGGGGAGGATGGGTGGGGAGTGGATATGGAGCAAGGGAGGTGAAGCTGGAGAGGCGCGGAGAGCAGGAAGTGTGCATGTGCTGATGTGGAGGAGATGCGGCTGGGGTGGCGGGGGCTGTCTGTAAGGCGGAGTGCCAGGTGAGGGTATCAGAGGTGCCTTAGGAGGGAGGATTCCTGGAGACTGGAAATAGGCCACCAGGCCCAGATGGAGATGCTAGGCCTCCAGCTCTAGCCACGAAGCCCCTGCCCATGACGAGTGCTTCCCACTTACCCAGGGGCCCGCACAGCTTCATCACCTTCCAAGAGAAGACAAGCCCCAGCTTGATCAGGGGCAAGAAACGTTTCCAGGAGGGAGATCTCTCTAGGAGCTGGGGTCTGGTGAGCGGGTGAATTGGGAGCATCCTCCTGGCTAGCCCTCCCCCACCCAGGCTCCATCTTCTTGTCCCGGTGGGAGCAGATTTTCTACATTCTGGCCACCTTCGACCTTATTCGGCACCTCCTTCTCGTGTTGCTCCTGGTCTTCCTGGACTATGCCGTCTTCTGGGTGCTCGACCTGGCCCGGCACCAGTTGCAAGGGGAGATCGTGGCCCGCAGTGAGCGCCTGAACCTCCCTAACTTCCTCAGTCCTGGGAGATTGTCACTTATTTACCAGCCTCTGACTTTGCCCCTCTTCTAACTCTGTTTTCTGCCTGGTAATCCCTGTGCCCAGTTCAAGGTTATAGCACAAGACAGTAGATAAAAATACAAGCTCTAATATCAGACTGCCTTGGGTTCAAATTTCAGTTCTGTTCTTTACCAGATAATGTCCTTGAGCAAGGTGCTTAACCTCCCGGACCCTCCGTTTCCTTATCCGGACAATGGTACAATAATGGTAGCAACCTCTCTGGGTAACTTTAAGGAGTAAATGAGATCACGTGTGTTGAATGCCTGGTGGACAATTGAGAGCACACCACAAACCACAGGATAGAATTAATCTAATCCGGTGTACCAGAGACCCAACAGAAAAAGTTAAAAAATACCCAAAACAACCAATGAAGCACTTTGTTCAGTACCTGCTCCACAGTCAGTGCTTAGCAAATGTTTGTTTTTAATTTTGGTTTTATTGAAGGATAGTTGATTTACTATATTAGTTTCAGGTGTACAACAAAGAGATGCAGTTGTATGTATACATATGCATGTTTTTTTCCAGATTCTCTTCCATTTATTGTCACTACAAGAAATTGAATATAGCTCCCTGTGGTATACAGTAGGTCCCTGTTGTCCATATATTTTACATATGGCAATGTGTTTCTTTTAATCCCAAACTCCTAATTTATCCCTCCCCTACTCTTTCCCCTTTGATAACCATAGTTTGTTTTCTATGTCCATGAATCTATCTTTGGTTTGTAAATAAGATTTGTATCATTCTTCTTAGATTCCACATATAAGTGATATCATATATTTGTTTCTGTCTGACTTACTTCTCTTAATATGATAATCTGTAGGTCCATTCGTGTTACTGCAAATGGCATTATTTCATTCTTTTTATGGCTGAATAGTATTCCATTGCATATATATACTAACTCTTCTTTAACCAGTTATCAAGTCAATGGACATTAAGGTTGTTTCCAGGTCTTGGGTATTGTAAATAGTGCTGCTAGCAAATGCTTTAATATAAATGCTTCTGGGTAGTTGTGGAGTCAGAGGGTGGACTCACTGACGATTAAGGTCATTTCAGATCTGGTGGCCTGGGCAGGCAGATCAGGCAACAGCACCAGCCAGCTCTGGACCATAGGGTCAGTCCTAGGTGCCAGGAGCTGAAGTTAGGCCCCGGGGCACCATGAGGTGCCCAGGACATCAAAGGCCCCTGGCTGAGGGTCTGGGGGCCATCTTGATGCCCTGCACTGTCCACTCTCCACCCTCCAGGAGGTCTGGCCTTTCCTGCATGGTGGAGTGGGCAGCTGCCAAGAGCATCCCTCACACAATGTCTTGGTGCCAGGCCCTGTGTTAATATCCATAACCGTGGAAGGTACTGGCTCCACTGGGAAGATATTCCGTGATCTGGTGTCGGCATTTGATGTCCTGCAGCAAGGCAACATCACCGTCTTGTCCCGGCGCTGCCTCCTGCATCCCTCGGAGCCCGACAGCACTGGTTATATAGTCATCGGTATCAGCCACACCTCTGAGGGCACTGGGGGAACAGACGCCATCCAGGGTGCAGGGGGCACAGATGACTCAGGGTGAGTGTGGCTGCCACCTGTGCCCACTGGTGGCTGCTTACTGTGTCTGCTGTGCCCCTAGGCGTCATGTATGGCCTCTGCTTCTTTGTCACTTTGTTTGGCAACTATGTCAGCCGGCTGCGGCGGGTCATCTGTGCCTCCTACTATCCATCCCGGGAGCAGGTGAGTGGTCCCCGGCCAGTTCCTGCCCCACTCCCCAGGGTGCTAAGCTCGAGGCTGTCTGTCTTGGTTTAGGGGAGCTTAGAGCCCTTCAGTAGCCCAGCTCTTTCTCCTCTGGTTAAACCCCAAAGCCAATGACCTGGACTGTAGGTCTCCGGACTGCAAATGGGGCTGGGAGAAATGGTGCCTCTTGGGGCAGGGCTTTCTGAGACACAGCTTGCCTTCAAAGTTTGGTTAAAACCCTGGGGGGACGGGAGCCATGTTGTCATGTTGAGGGGTGAATGGAAACTTGCCATTTGTTTACTCATTTACTGAGCATCTACTGTGTGCCGCTCAACCTCAAGGATGGCGAGATGAACCAGACACAGTCTGGAGCTCATGGTCTTCAGGCAGGCCAGACTGGCTTTTAACAAGATGTAACAATGAAAAAAGTGTTTTCATTAAGGGGTGAATAAAGTCCACAGAAACCCAGAGGAGGGAATGGGTAACTCGACCTGGGGAAGTCCTGAAATCTTCCCAGAGGAAGGGGCATCTGAGCCAAGCCTAGAGGGATTCGTAGGAGTTGGACAGAAGGCAAAGGTAGGGAGTAGGAGTGAGTGCAGAGAGCACTCCAGGCATAGGAAACAGGATTAAGGGGACCCCCTCCCTGACTCCCCTCCACCAGGAGAGGATCTCCTACCTCTACAACGTACTTCTGAGCCACCGAACCAAGCTGGTGGCTGCCCTGCACCGATCAGTGAGGAGACGGGCAGCTGACCAGGGTCACATGAGTGGCCTCCAGGTGCTGGCCAGGCGGTGAGCCCACTGTCCTTCCTTATAGGAAGTGGGGTAAGAGGGGGTAGAAAAAGAGCCAGAGGTCAGAATGGATCACTGTCCTTTCTAAACGTCCAGAGGTTTGGTTGAAGAGGGTACCCATTCCGTGGCATTCATGCATGCATGGATGAAGGGTGGGGAGTGAAAGGAAAAGGAGGCCGGGAAGCAGAGAGGTTGCTGCTGTAGTCAGAGGGATGGAGGTTAGTCTGCAGGAAGGCCTACGCGTGGTCTGGAGTGTGGTGCTGGAGAGGAAGCTAGCTGGGCTGGCCTGTTTAGTTTCTGCGACCCTTCTCTTCAGGTGTTCCTGCCTGGCTCCGTTTATCAGCCACTTTAGGCAGCACCAGACCTACTGCCTGGGCTGTGGGCAGCCCCAGGATGAGGCGCACACAGAGAATTTGGTGTCCTGCAGTACCCCGGGATGCCGAGGTGAGACCCCTGGGGAGATGCTTCTCCCTGCTGGGACTCACTGCATTTGCATGTGACAATCATGACAATCAACTGTGGTTCTTCTTTTATGGACTTCTCCTGTACCTCACCTTTTGTACCCCTCCCTCATGACTATGCATGTTCTCAATTACATAGACCCCTCAGCTCACTTTCTCTATATGTGCCTTCCATTCCTCCCATGTGAATGGAATTTATATGCAAGTGGCATTGCAGCAATTCCCTAGTGTGGACCACTTGAGGAGGATGGGGGGCCAGGGGAGTCAAGGAGGCAGGGGCTGGAAGCCAGGAAGCAGGGTGGATGGTGGGAAGGTACACGTTCACCTCCTTCCCTGCTGGCCTCCTCCAGGTCTCTTCTGCCTCACATGCTTCCGCCTCCTGGACAACACCTGCTCCGTGTGTGCATCTCCCCTCTCCTACCAGGGGGAACTGGACCTAGAGCTGTGAGTCTCCATCAGTCCGAGGTGGCTGGAGCCTGTGAGGGCAGTGGGAGCAGCCTCCCTTCCCCCAGGACCTATTGAGATGGAAGGCTTCTACAGGGACTCCAGTGATGAGGAGGGCCCCCGCCTGTGGCTGGCTGCAGCTCGCAGAAAGGGCCCTGAACAGGAGGGGTTACTGCGGCAACGGCTCCAAGACGCTCTGAGCAGGACCCTCTCATCTGAGTCTAGCTCTGAATTCAGGTGAGCAGAAAGCAGAAGGAGTTGGAACCTGGGAGGTCTAAGGATGTTCTGTTACATTTTACCAATGGCTTGTTGGGTGCCTGGCCCTCTGCCTGAGCTGGAGACAGAGATAAAGGGAGGGGAGGCAATGGAGGTTTGCCCAGTGCCTGCCAGGTCAGCACCCCTGCCCTGAAGGAGCCCACCAAATGGTGGGGGACAGTGACATCAAATAGATAAGTGACAAGTGCGGCAAGTGCCCCAAACAAGGAGTGACGCAGGTTCCAGAGGACAGAACAACCAATTTGGGTTGGGGGTATATGAATGAAGGCTTCATAGAAGGAGTGAAAAAAGAGGTAGGTTTGGGGGCAACCTGGTAGTTTGTTTGGTTGAGGAGCGGAGGAAAGCACTCCAGGGGGAGGCCTGTGTGAATTTGGAGAATGTGGCACATTTCGGAAGGGAGAGCCTAAGAGAGGGGTGGGTGGGTGTCTGGGTGGAGAGCTCAGAGCGTGCCAGAAGATGAGACTGGCAGTCAGAGGCAGAGGTAGGACGGAGCTTCCCTTTCCCGTCAGAAGATCCTCAGTCAGAAAGTGATATATTCCTATATGTCTTTTAGGACCATAAGCTAAGGAGGCAGAGAGGAGGCTGTCTCAGCCCAGGAAAGGTCGGTGACGGCCTCAGGATTGAGGTGCTGAGGATGACAGGGAGTTTGTGCTTGGGATGGGGCGGCGTTAGGGCAAGAGGAGGAACAGGTTTTACAGAAAGAGGAATGGCCCAGTTCAAGACCTCTGAGGTATCTGTAGGGAATCCAGCTGGAGATGCCCAGGGGACAGTTAGAAAAGGGCAGGACTCTGGGCCAGAGGTGTATTTTAGGGGGTTGTTGACTTAGGGACTCTAAGAGAGAGGGTGAGCTGGATCATACTGGTGTAGGGCATGGCAGGAGAGGAGGGGACAGGGACAGCAGCCTGAGGGGCTCAGTCACAAACCACGGAGGGGAGAGGCTCACGAACAGCAAGCCAAGCGTATCGAATGCTGTGAAATGACCAAGTAGGATGAAGACTGAAGACTGGGCATTGAATTTGGCAGTTGAGAGAGCCTTGGAGCAGAAGGCTCTCGTGGGAACATTTCTCATGGTGCAGGGAAGGTCAAAACCAGTCATAATGGGGTTGGGGCGGGGGAGTGACTGACAGAGAAGACTCAGAAACAGAAACAGGCTCTGTGACACTGTTGCAAGAAGTTAGAAAATCCTTTTTTTCCCCCCAGTATAACTGCTGTAGTTAAAAAAAGAATGTTGATGGTGAAGAGGAGGGAGTTAGCTTCACAGAGCAACAGAGCACTTGAAGGGAACCCAGGACTGAAGGGTTTTTCTTTACCTAAGTAGAGGGAGACCTGAGCATTTAAGAGGTGAAAAAGAGAGCACTGAAGAGAGAGGGATGCCGGAGAGATGGGATCTAGGGCCAGGAGGACAGGGTGGCCTCAAATAGGAGTAGGCTCGCCTGAGGCAGGAGGGGAGAGGGTAGGTTCCTCCGAGCAGAGCAGAACCTGCTCCAGTGTGGTTGCCTTGCTTTACTGGGGCGGGGGTGGGGGCAAGGTAGGAGGCAAGTGCACCTGCTGAGGCAGCAAAAAAGGGGGCTGGGAGTGGAATAAAGGTTTCAAGGAGTGGGTGGTGGAGACTGAAATATCTGCCTTGGGGACTGTGCAAAGGAGCCAACTGGGGAGGTTAAGAGATTTCCAGGTAGCGTTAAAGGCTCAAGTGATGTTGAAAAGCATCACCTGCGAGGACTGACTCCAGTACACTTGGCTATGTAGCTTTCTAGAGCAGATGTGGTAGCTGTGAACTAGATTCAAGGGTGGAAGGCTTTTACTGGGCAGGTCAGGGGAAAGACAAGCTGGGAGAGAATTGGGGTGTCTGTAGTCAGAGTGCCTGAGATGACTGAACTTGGGGAAGGAAAGGGGCTGAGACCCCGGGGTGAGGGGTATGTCTCCATGAGGTGCTAGAGCTGAGGCCACGGGCAGGAGGGACATAGAGAGTGGGCCACAACCAGGGAAGAATTCTGGGATAAATCCAGAGAGTGGCCAAGGTTGAGGGCACCGTCTGAGTGGGAGCAGAGATGAAGGTCATTACGGCCAAGGAGGTCAAAGATTGAAAGGCCAGAGAGTTGGAAGTCTCCACCATGAGGAGGCTGCTGGGCCACACAGCGCCCTGGATGGGTGCGGGGGGTCTGGGAGGCCTGGGGAGAGAGCCGCGGCCCAGGGGAAGGGGGGCGGGTGGGCAGCGGCTGCGGCAACCAGGAGCTTTGCAGTGTGCCTTGGGCCAGCCAGCCGGGTTTGAGAGAGACAGGCAGATTCTACCTGGGAAGACTGCAGAGAAAGCTGTCCAGTGGGCACATTCCAGCATGAGTGGGGCACCGGAAGTAGTAATGAGTTGAGAGGTTAAAGGGGAAGCAAAGTTTTGTTTTTAGAGATTTCAGAAGGCTCAATGAAAAGCTGGGTCACCAGACTATTGGGGGTAGCTTGAGGGTGTTATCCTCGAGGTCACTACTGGTTCTGCCCTTACTAGCAATGTGACCTTGGGCAAGTCATTGCCCATTCATCTCTCGGCATCAGCCTAAAATCAGAAGATATCTACAGCCATGAGCTTGTTTGCCTGGGGGGCCTGTGAGAGCAGCAGTGGCTGGTAAATAACAGGAGCCAAGTCCGAACAGATGGGGCAGGGCAAGGGCAGGAATGCTCCTGTGAAAACAGAATGGTGGTGACTGGGCCACCCCCTTCCTCTCACTAGCGACCTGGATGAGAAGGGGCCGCAGAAGAGCAGGCACGGATAGCAGCCCCACCCGAGGCCCAGTTTGTCGGCATTCCCACGCTCCCTTGGCCCCACTGACCACCTCAAAAATCCTCTGTTCCCAAAGCAGACCCCTCTCCCGGCTTCAGAACCCCCAGTCCTTCTGATCCCTCCCATCTACCCTCCAAATAAAGGAACCAAAGGTAGACACAAATGTGAATCTTAAATTATTATTATTTCTTCCTGTCGTTTACACCCGAGGTGGGGGGCAGGGGAAGGGGAGGGGAACAGGAGAGGGGGGATTGCCTCCCCCCCTAAGGCACTGAGTGGAGAAGCCGCAAGGGGGGAGAGGGGAGGCCACATTGTCCTCACTCCCTGGGGCTAGGCCTCAGGTCTCCTCAGCCCTGGGCTCCCCCATCACCTGAAATGCTAAGATGAGGCCCAGGGCAACCCGACCTCCCCCAACCCCAATATATTACATCATCACTTTTTAAATAGATATAGGGACTGGTCCCGCTACCCCCTCCCTGTGACCCCCCCACTATTGGGGGTACCTGGGCAGCTGTGCAAATGGGCATGGGGGTGCTTGGGAGAGAGGGAGAGCACCGGGCCCCTGAACCTGCCCCTTTGAAGGAGGGGGAGGGGCCGCCAGGCCAGGGAGGGGAAATAGTGCAAGGCAGAGCCCAGGCCAAACGGGGTCCAGCACCCAGCGAGGAAGAGGGGGGAGATACCCCCACCCCCAGCAGATTTGGGTAGTTAAAAATCTGAAACTAGATTTCAACAAGACCAACAGAAAAAGCTATGTACAGAACGGGGGTGGATTCAATCCTAAGGGAAGAGGGAGGGGATTATTCTCCCCGACCCAACAGGGAGCCGGGCTGGCAAGCGTCTGGGGAAAGGGTCCCTTTCCCACAGCTCCGCAGCCCACTTTCCCTGCGGCTGAGCAAGAAGTTATTTGCCCACAGCCTTGGCAAGGGGGCGCCGCTCACCAGCTGGGGTGGTGGGGGTGAGCGCAGACGGCCCGCTGGAAGTGGCCGCCAGGGGCGCTCGCCCAGGCGGGGCACGGCCGCCAGATGGCGCCGGCTAGCCCGTTCTCCGCAAGGCTCCCCCCAACCCCTCACCCGGTCCCACACCCTGCACCGCGCCAGCCCGGGGGCGGCGTGAGTCAGGGGCGGCAGCGGTGGCGGCGGCTCCAGCTCGCACCTGGGCGGGGAGGAGGTGGGGAGGAGAAGAGGGTAGGACACCGCCCGGCCCGCCCTGCCCTCTGGCCCCGGGGAGGGAGCGGCGGGAACAAGACATTCCCTGCCCGGGGACGCGGGAGGGGAGGGCAGGGGAAGAGAACCAGCGAGCGGCTCCCCTAGCTGGGCGGGGCCCCTCCCGCTGCCCCCAGGGGCGGGCGAGCCAATCAGGCCACCCCGCCCCTTCTCCAGGACCCCATGACTCAGCGCTGGGAGCAGGGCGGAGGGGGACTAGGATGGCTCCTTCCTTACAGGCCCAGTCCCCCAGTCTTTCAAGCTTTTACCTTGCTTTCCCCCACTTACCCTTCCTTTGCCGCCCCCTTTGCATAATTCACTGCCAGGAAAAGGGAACAGAAACCAGGAAGGAGGGGTCTCGAAAGGGAGGGGCAGTCCTTCACCCCCTTACACAGCCAAAACCCCAAGGGGCATGGGGGCGGGGCAAGGCTTTGGTCCCAAGCCCCCCACCCCCTAGAAACCCGCATAGCCGAAGAGGGACCCCACGAATCAGAAATACATTATTGCTTCTACTCCCCAGGAGCAGCTGGGGACAGGGACCCCACCGTTACAACAGAGCTGTAAATATATACATCGTATCATACGTATCACTCCTTGGGAGAGCACCCCAATCTGGGGAGCTTCTGCCCCAAAACCTTCTCAGCTTGAAACTGGAATGAGGGCTCTGGGGGAAGGGGCTGATTTTCGATGCCAGGGAGGCTCAGTGCCTGGACCCCCAGCGCCGTCTGTGCTGCACACTCCCACTGCTTGGCATGGGCGTCCCCAGCCCCCGTGCTGCTCCAGCTTGGCCACTCGTCCCTCTTTAAGAGGACTCCATGGCACCTTCAGCCTGAGGTGTGGTGGGTGCCCCCTCCTCCTCATCGTCATCAGGGGGCCCTGGGGTGGAGACTGGGGGCCCAGTAGGGGCTGACTGCTCCCAGAATCGAGCCAGAGAGAGGCGGAAGTTGTCCAAGTGGCCGTTGGAGAGGTCGAGGCCAGCAGGGGACGGGGTGGCGGCAGAGGGTGTTGGGTAGTGAGGGGGCGCATCGTCCTTGCGGCGCCGCCGGGTGCGCACCTCCAGGCAGTTCTGGCCTTTGAGGTGGCGCTGCAGGTGGTCCTCCTTGGCGAAAGCCTTGTGGCACAGGTGGCACTCATAGGGCCGGTCCCCCGTGTGCAGGTGCATGTGGTTCTTGAGGTCGTAGCTGTGCAGGAAGCGGGCTGGGCAGTGCGGGCATGAGTAGGGGCGCTCTCCTGTGTGCTTCCGCATGTGGATCTTCAGCTTGTCATTCCTGGCACAGGCAGCAGGGAGGGGCAAGGGAGATGTTCAGGGCGGGATCCCTGGTTGTCCTGGCCAGCCTCCCAGGTCTTGTCCCACTCCCGTTCCCCCCATTTGTTTCCCCATTGCTGCCCCAGGAGACCGTTGCTGACTTGGCCCCAGCTTAACTGGGCCTAGCTACCACCCACTCCTCTGCCCCCTGCACAGCCCAGTCTTTCATGCCCCACACCCACCTCCCTTGACTTTGTTTCTCCTGGCCTCCCTTTCCTGGTCTCGCTCTTCACTCTGGTGACCCCTACACCCTCTCAGCCCCTCCAGGATCACCCACCTCCACACCTCAGGTCTCATAATCCCTTTCACCCTCCCCCTGACATGACGTGGCCCCAGCTGGGCCCCTTCCCCATTGGTGCTCACCGGGTGAAACGGACGCCGCAGACTTCACAGGCGAAGGGCTTCTCACCAGTATGGGTCCTCATGTGGCGTGGCAGTTTGCCTGCCCCGTGGATGATCTTGTGGCAGACTGGGCACTCCTGGGGCATCTGGGAGCGGCGTTTGCGCACTAGCTTGTCCTGGCCATCCAGGCCTGGTGCCAGGGTGTCCTGGTGCAGGGAACTCAGGTAGGCCATCAGGTCAGGATCGATGGCATCCTCATCTGAGCCCAGCTCCTCGGGGGACAGCGGGGGCCCACTGCCCTGCACCAGCCCATAGGCTGGGGGATATACCAGCTCCTCCTCTTCTTCCTCACCCTCATAGGCATCGTAGCTCAGGGGCCCCTCAGTGGGTGAGGCAGTCCCTGTGGGAGGGCTGTAGCTGTCCCCTGGACCACTGCCCCCACTGCTGCCCACTCTGCCAGCTGCCTCCTCCTCCTCGTAGGTCAAGGGATGGGTGGGCACTGTGGGTACTTCGGGCACTAGGTGGTTGGCCCGGGCCCCCTTGGTCTGCAGGAAAGCTTTTCGGGGCTTGCGGCTGCGGCGGGCGACAGGCCGAGGTGGCGGTGGTGGTGGTGGGAGGGGCACCTGTGGAGGGCTGTCTTCACCATTGGGAACTCCCGAGGCTGAGGCTGAGGCTGTGGCTGTGGCGAAGGCCTCCAGGTATTGGCGAGCTCGCTCGCAGTCGTCCTCATCAGGGCTGGGAGCTTCCAGTCCGCTGCCCTGCAGGATCTCCATGCAGGCAGCGATGACACATGGGATCTCCAGCAGCCGCGCGGCCTGAAGCACGGCCGGCATGTTGGCGCTGCTGGTGGTCAGCGTGGCCGTATAGGCAAACTCGAGCAGGGCACCCAGGGCCTCTGGCCCCACAAAGTCCAGCTCACACACACCGGCCCCTGCTCCGCCGGTGGCTGTCCCGCTGCCCCCAGAGCCCATGACTGCCCCGCCACCACCCTCAGTGAAGAGCTTCTTGAAGTAGTGGCTACAGGCAGCCAGCACAGCCCGGTGGGTGCGGTATTCAAGGCCCTGGGTCCGGATGGTGAGGTCACATAGGTGGCCCAGCTGGCGCTGCTCATTGAGGCTGCTCAGGAGCTCACTGCTGTGTTCTGGGAATGGAATCCCGATCAGGTCGTCCTCCGGGCTCCCCATCTTCTTCTGCTGGGTGAAATAGAAGGGGAAGTTAAGAGCACTGAGCCCTGCAAGGGGGTCCAGGGAAGGAGTACCAACACTGGCCAGGTGCCTACAGGCCGGGTGGTCTTCTAAGTACTTTACACCCATTTCATCATCCCCAATCTTCTAAAGTAATGATTATCATCCATTTCACAGACAGGAACCTGAGGTGCAGGCAGGTGAAATAACTTTCCAAGTTAAGTGCAGAATGGGTTCAAAGCCAGGTGGTTCGTGTTCCTAACACCTGTGCACTATTCTACGTGAGAGCGGGAGCCCTGCCTTTCTGGTCCTTTCTTAGGGACCCATCTACTTCACCTGCCCCATTTTCCATCCCTTTGGAAGAAGCACTGGACTGGGAAGAAGGATGCCTGGGTCCTGGTTCAGGCTTCATGAAGAACTGGCTGAAGGGCTCTGGGTGGCTCTGGCAGCTAGCCTCAGTCATCTGCAAAGTGTGGTGCCAGTCTTTATGATGGAACCTCCTTACAGCCCAGAGAGGCTGATGAGAGAGTTCAGATTCACACTGGACCAAGGTCTGTTCAAGGCAAGGTCAGGTGCTTTAACTCACGTTATCTCCCTAAAGCATTTGTTGCACTGTAAAACACTATGCAAACATGAGAGGCAGCTTCCCAGCACCCTCCTCCTTCTCCTCCTCCTGTCCCTCCTCCACCCACTAAAAGTTCATCTCCCCTTCTAGATCCCCCCTTCTAGAGGCCAAAAGGGAAACACAGCTCCCAGCATCCCTCCCCCCACATCCTCCCCTCCCCCATGGGGCCAAGGAGCAGCCACCCTTTGCTGGGGTGTCGCTGGCGCGGGTGCTTCCTGCCCCGCACCGATAAGCATCGTTCCCCGCCCCCTCCCCCACTGCCAATAGGCCAAGTTCCAGTCCCACCCCTCCCCCCTGGTCTACCACCACCACCTCTCCCTCCCAGTTCCCGGCCAGTCAGGAGAGTCCCCCTCTCCAGAGGTCCATCTTCCACCCTCTATGCTTTCCCTTCCAAGGCAAAGCCCCAGAAGGCTCAGAGCTGCCAGCAACCCTTGGTGAAGGCTGGTGGAGGGGAGGGAAGGGGTAATAGAGTAAGTCTGGCCTGGAAGTGGGGAGATCTGCTTCAAGTCCTGGCTCTGCTACTATCTTGCTGAATGACCTTGGGCAAGTCATTTCTCTCTGTGCTTCCATTTCCTCACTGTACAAGGAAAGGGTGGGAATGGAAGCCCCAAGGGCTCAGCCCTTCGCCCTGACATTCGGTGGGCCTGGAGCAACTGAAGACAGAATTGGGGCCTGGAAAGAGCTGGACTCTGGAGTCATCCAGGCTTGAGTTTGAATCCTCACTATGTGGCTGATTAGCCCTGTGACCTTAAACAAGTGATTTAATCTCTGAACCTCTTTCCTCATCTGTAACATGGGACAGTTCCACCAGACTCCTATGGCTGTGGTGAAGGTTAAACGAGTCCAATGCAGGCACAATGCCTGACCCACAGTAGGGGCTCAGTAAATGTTCTGGCCTTGGGAGGGAGGAAGAAGGCCTCACCTGGAAGTAGATTTCACTATACAGACGGCCTCTGCTGCGAGACAGGTCTGCCTCCCTCCCTCAGATCACCCCAGGGAGTCAGGTTACTACCAGCTGCATGACCTTGGACAAGTCACTTCCTTCCCCAAGGAGGCCTGTTTCCTCATCTGTAAAATTAAAGGGTGACCTAGATGATCCTTAGGGTAAGTCCCACTGACATTTTGTCAGTGTCTTGTCTGCCTCTCCCAACAGCTGTTCAGTTTCAGTCATTGATGGGGAAAGGTTCTTTGGCGAGTTGGAGGAGTCAAGGGCTACAGGTTTCCTCTTGAGGACACAAGAACTGCATTGTCTCCGCCTGCCTCCCCGTCTGTCACCTTCGTTGCAATGCCAGGATGCCTGCGCAGAAGCCTTGAGTGAGAAGCACCCATGTGCCTGCTTGTAAGCCACAGCAAGACACCCTAAGATAACCCACCCCTTCCCACCTTCAGTCCCCAAATCACTTCTCTCTCCATAGGAGCCAAGCAGTCTGGGAGCACTCCCAGTTTCCTTTGGTTCTCCCACCTGTACTTTACAAATAGTACAAGTGGCAAATGGCCCCAGGACTTAGGAACAAACAAAACCGGGTGGGCAACAGAGCAGCATTGGGCACCCTCTTGGGCCCAAGCAGATCCTGTCCCTCCTGAGGGGGATGGGTGGGGTTGTCCTCATTGTCCATTGGCCCAGAGCTGGGCGCCCGCAGGCACGTGGCTCTCCCTCCTTCCCTCCCCACCCTATCCAGCGGCTGCTAAGCCCGCCTCCCTGCCTCCCTTCTCCCACCCCAGGGCCATCTCCGTGGCAACTTGGTGTGGCAGGGGCACTGATTGGCTGACCCTGCTGTCAGGTCACAGGCTCAGGCTGGTTCACCATGCAACTCACTCAGGGCTTGGGCAAGGGTGAGTGTTTAACCCCTTAGGCCTAACTCCAATGCCCATGGCCAGGAAGTAGCAAGGAAGGAGGGAAGAGGCAGAGGACACACGTGGGAAGGGGAGGTGTTCATAGGTTCTCTAGCTTCTGGGAAACTCCCCTAGCCAGGGCTCTGGCACCCATGCCAGAGGTGCCACCTGGAACTAGGCTGGTGCCAACCAGGCCAAGGGGGCACTCCTAACCCCATCATCTGGGAGGGTCGGTGGGGCAACAGCCTCCCCCTTCTTCCTGGCAGGCTGGGGCACTGGTGCCAGGATGCCCACCCCACCTTGGGCACCCTTCCCACCTCTGCACCCCAGAGGGCCCAGCCCCCTAATGCCCCATGAGGGCGGCCCATCCCCACCCAGCCTGGCATGCCCCCTCTTGCTAAGACCTTGTGGGCATGGGCGTGTGTGGTGGTTGGGGGGGGCAGCTGTGCCAGGGAGCCAGGGAAGGTCTGTTTGGTCTGTTTGCCTGGTAGGGGGAAGAACTGGGGGCCCCGCCCCATCTCTCCCCGCTTTCCCGCCACCCCCCCAGGCTCCCCTCACTGTCAGGCCTGCTAGACCGGCCAAGCCGGTGGGCAGCTCTCTTGAAACTGGGCCCTGAGTCAAACTTGCCCCATCTTTGGTGGGGGGAAGATTTTGGGGTTAGAAAAGTGGGAGCGGGGTGACGGTGAGAACCCCTATCACCTACCCCTCAGTGCCCAAGGGCACCTGCCAGGGTGTGTCCACCACCAAGAAACCAAAAGGTAGAGGGCACTGGCCCTGGCATGGGAAGGAAAAGGAGGCTGGAACTCTTTCCAGGTGCTGACCTCAGGCAGTGTCCAGTGCAGGGCTGGGGGCACCAGGGCCAACACTGCTGGCTCCAGCCAGCTGAAGAGCAGGGATACGAGGCCCTGAATGGGGCAGCTGAGCAAAGCTGGCCCCCCTTCCCCACACCCTGGGGATTAGGGGAGTGAGGCTTAGTGTGGGGGGCAGCAGGCGGAAACAGGATTAGCCGCGGAGAAAATAGATATGGGCCTGAGACACAGGCACACAGAGCCCCCCCTCCCCAGGCTAGGAGGCCCCCACCTCCGGGCTCTGCCAGAGAGGCTGAGGGGCCTGGCCAGGCTTCTCCAGGTGCAGCAGCTTGGGGTGAGGGAGGATGAGGACCAGGCTGTGATGCCTCCTTCCAGGGTGATGGAGAGGTCTGAGGCTCTTCCCACCTTGGCTGGCCACCCTTCCCCCTTACTTCTTTCTCCTTTCTACCCCCCAACCCCCACCCCAACTCCAGCCTCAGGTTCTCTTCCTGTTTTTTTGGAACTAAGTTTGCACGAAGCCAGGGCTTTGGCCTGTGGCTGGACCATGGGGGTGGGGAAATAGGGCAGCCAGTCTAAGGTCCTCAGGGACCCAGGAATCCTAGTTCCCCAGCTTCTCCCACCCCTTCCTAGGGCCTCTGGAGCCCAGGGGCTGAAGCCATCTGGACTGCCCAGTGGGGAAGGCAGGGTGAGAGGTTGAGGTGAAGCCCTTGGAGGACTGGAAGGGCTTCAAAGGAGAGGCCCTGGGCCCAGGGATGCCCTAGGCATCTATGGAGCCCTCCCCGACTACCCCAGCCCCTCCAAGCTAGTGCATGCCTTCCCCATCCCCCATATGCTGCTTCCCCCTCCTAACCTCACCACCCCCAGCACTCACACTTCCTGGGGGCCAAGGCGGGGAAGAGAGACCGCAAGCCACGAAGGGGGAAGGAGGCAAGGGGAGTTGGCTGCTTCCCGGTGCTGTGGGGGTTAAGCCTCTCCTCCCTCAAAATCCCCAATTCCTGGTGCTTCAACTCCTGACAGGAGGGAGACCTCAGTATTCCCTACATTTTCTTTCCATGACACCTGCCCTAGTCCGCAGCCTCTCAGGCCGCATCAGAGGCAATCTGAGGGACATAAAAGATGGCGGAGGGAGGAATAGGGGCAACTCCCTCTTACCCAGCCTTCTCCTCTTTACCTTTGGAGACCCCTGCCCTCAGCCTCTCTCTATTCTTGGCCCCTTTTCTTGGCCTCCTCTTCCTGTCCCCTTACTGCCTTCTCCAACCCTGTCTCTGCTCTCCGCAATTCATCCTTTGCTTTCCTTCCGTCAGCCCTTGCCAGGCTCCTGCGTCTTCTCTACCACGTCCATGTCCCTTGGCCTCCTAGGAACCATCCCTGCCTCTCCTTGATTTTCCCTTCTGGTTCTCTCGCTCAAGCCTCTCCCACTTCCTCCATTTCACCCTGCTCCGAGCATCCCGTCTCTCTTCCCCAGGCAGGCATGGTGTAGAGAGGGGCAGATAAATCAAGTCGAGAAGCCAGGCCTGTCCTTCAAGGCCTGGTCTTGCCATGAGATGTCCGCATTTCGGGCACCCACATCCCCCTTCTGGATGAAGAACAGGACCCAGATTTGGGGGACGGCTGGGGAAGATGGGTGAAGGGGGTGCTGTGAGAGCGGATGTGGGGTGGGGTGGTGGGGACAACCCAGGCCTCTCTGCCTGTCAGAGTTTCCAGCCCTGGAGCTGCTGGACTTTCCCCAGAGGCTGCCCACCCTAGGCCAGGCAACTGTGCACATGGACAGACCCTGGCCATCACAGTTCCCAGCGGGGCTCTGCCTGGGCAGTGCCAGCTCCCCTTAGGGCCTGAGGAGACCGCACAAGGTGCCAGGGTCTGCCCTGTGCCCACCCCCTCCCCCCAGTCTAGTGTCTCTGGCTGGGTAACCGAGCCGGCTGGTAACCCCACACCCGCCAAGCCGCCAGCAGAAACCTGAGCCCCCCAGCCCCAGAGGACACCCCAGCCCGATCCCCGGAGCCCGGCTCTCTGCCAGCCTGTCCAACCTCCTGTCCCGGCCCAGCGATCCCGCGGCTCCTGTAGGCCCCTTCTGCTCTCCTGTCCTGCGGGGTCCCTGAGACCCTGAAGCTTCCCCATAATCTAGACCCTCAGACCCTCAGCTCCCTAAACTGCCCCTTGTGAAGTTGGGACACCCTCTTCCTAGCCTGTTTTTCAGTCCCTCTCTGACCCTTGGCCAATTCTAGGCCTCCAAACCTCCCCTGGGGCCTGATCTCCCAAGCCAGAGTGGGGCCTACTCACCTGAACGCTGAGGGGCCTTGCCGGCAACTCCTCTTGGCCCCTGGGGGGAGCAGGTTGGAAGGGGTGGGGGAGGGCTGGGCTGGGGGGGAGGTAGGGTGGCTGTTCCCCGCTCCAGCTCCCTCTTTCAAAGGGGCCGCCCACGACTTGGCCCAGCCCCTCCCCCCTACAGCCTTAACCCTCTGGGTGCTGTCCCCCCTCCCCCCAGATGGAGGGAGGGGTTACCAGAGGGCTGGCAGTGTGGGAGAGGGCCTAGAGTCTCTGCCTGCGGTGCCCGAAGCCCCAGCTGTACCCACCCCCGCCTGTCCTTACTCAGTCCTAAAAGAGGAAAAAGGTGAGCGGTAGGAAAGGTAGGAGCTGGGACAGTCCAGGAGGACAGAGGTGAGGAGGAGCAATGGGAGAGGCTGCTGGAGGTGGGACCAGGAGAAGGAAGAAGGGAGGGGAGGGGACAGGAGGCGGCAGTGGCCAGAGGAGGGAGGAGGGGAACCCTGGACAGTCAGCGCCAGGGGTGACAGGTGCCCAGGTCCCAGCCCCTAGGGCATGTGGTGTAACAGGGGACCACGAAGAGGCCCTCCAGACCCCAGCAGGCCCCTTGGCACCCCTGGGAGCTGGCCGAATTCTCCCCACCCTGTACTGGGCTGGGGCCCTCAGGGGCTGGGCAAGGCAGCACCCCGCCCTCCCCATGCCTCACCCCAAACCCACTCACATACCACAGTTCCTTGCCCGGGCGCCAGCCCCTGCCAACCAGGCCAGGGGGCAGTGCTTGTGCCAGCCCCCAATGGCCAGGGGGATCAGGGGGACAGAGCTGGCCTGAGGTGGGTGGACAGATGGGGGGAGCTGTGGGCACCGAAAGAGGAAGGAGCCGGGAGGGGGCATCTGCTGGGAAGCGCTTAGCCCCACCCCTTGCGTAAGCCGCTGCCACCCTGGCCGGTTGGGTGGGACCCGCCTGGGCCCGAGGGGCAACTCAGGAGGGCTCAGAGCCCAGAGATGGGTGGGCCACAAAGTTCCACTTAAACAACTCCTGGGGTCTCTCATTCCTGGAACGAGGGGTGCCCTAGGTCCCCCAGACACTAGGCCATCCCAAGTCCTTCTGGGCTGGGAGGGGGGACCACAGAATGCCCCCTAAAATATCCCCTCCCCTTTCCCCCCAACAGCTGCTGGCTCAGTGCCGCTGGCCTGCTGCCCCTCACCAGCTCCCGGCCCGGTTGGCACCTACCCACCAGGATGCTGGCAGTCCTGCCCTCCTCTCCCTCCTACCCCCCTGGCTCCCAGCGCCCCATGCCAACTGTGGGCCTGGGGTGGGGGAGGGTCACCCCTGTGCTTTGGTGCCAGCTAGGCGGGCCCAGGCCCCCAGGTCCTACAGATAACACCCAAGACCCTGTTCTTAAGTCTTCTCCTGAAGAGGCAGCGCATGGGTCAGGGCCTACACGAAAAGAGCCTCGGGTGCTATGGACAGCTTGATGAGCAGTTATTGAAGGCACCATTCCCCAAGGTGGGGGCCAGTGTCCCTCCCTGCCACCAGGTGCCAGCCTCCCGGCATTCCCCCTGCCCAAGCATTTGCTTGGGCACCAAAGTCCCTGCAATTCCTGAGAGCCCTAATGCCCGCAGCCTGCAAGGGAGTGGGGTGGGGCTGCTCTCTGCCCTTTGATCCCCATAAAGGGAGGGAACCGGCCTAGAGGGCAGGGGGCAGGGAGGGAGTTAATGGGGCCCCTCCATTTCACCCCTGCCAGGGGCAGCAGGGCAGGGTGTGGGCATCTCTTGGGTGGGGCCCTAAGGTGAGAATGGGTAGCAGGTCTCAGCTGGGGAGATGGATGTCAGTCATGGGTACGTGGTGTCACGTGGGAACAAGATGGTGAGGACAAGGTGGCGGGATGCAGAGGGTACCCATGTTCCAATTCATCCTCATCTACTTTTACATCCAGAAACATTTCTAGACTTAACCAAACTGAGAGCTCAAGGAGGACTACAACTCCCAGTGTGCACCACAATTGCTTTGCATGTACCTTGGGAGTTGTAGTTCCCTTGAGAAGCCCTGTACTCTCCTCCCCAGAGCCTTGATGATGGGGTGGGGAGGGTAGAGCAGACTCGGTCATGAATCTCCAAGCTGAGATTGTTTAGAAGAGGTGAAAGGCAGGAGGTCTATGGTGGGGGGAGAGGACCCCTGCTCCCAGGCAAAGGGGGAGGAAAAGGAGGAAGGAAGGAGGAGAGGATGTCTGTTGAAAGGGGCATATGGGTGGGGAGGAGTTGGGGGGGTGGGTGGAAACAGGAAGGAAACTGAAGCCAGAGACACGAGGTCGAAAGCAAGGGCCTGGTGGAGCCCCATTCCGAGGTCTGGCAGGGACTGGGAAGGCATTTCCCCCTGCCATTCTGGTGGCCTGGGGAGGCATAAGAGGAATGAGTGATGTCAAGAAATACTAAATTGGTGTGTTTGTGGGGGTCACTGGCTCCGTTTACCTGCCACCAGCCCTGTTTTGTCTGGGGCGCCCTCAACCCTTGGATCTGGCACAGGTATTTGCTGGCTGGCAAGCTCTGAAGGCTGACTTGGTCTTGGGATGCTAGCAGACAGAGGAAGGGATTGGGGGAGGTCAGGGCCAGGCCTGATGAGCAGTGTGGTGGAGGGAGATATGTATGGGGTTAGGCACTGGTATGAGGTCAAGGAATTGTGCTGGCAAATGAGGATGCCATCCTCTAGGACTGAGGCCATAGCAACTGGGAGCTCTCAGTGAAGAGAGAGCTAAGATGCCAAGGAAGGCCACTAGCCTCCCACCCACCCCAGGCTGTGGGACCGAATGAAGAGGGCAGCCCTTTCTGGTCTCCCTGTGGAATTTGCTAAAGGTAGCTTTCTCCTTGTGCCAGGCAGACTGTGAACATTAAAGGTGGCAACTCAGGGGGCCAGATGGCAGCTGAGTGCCTTTCCTTAGTGGGGGTGGAGGTTAGAAGTGGGCAGAGGTTCTGCTTCCAGGCCACTTTCCCTGGGCTCCCCAAGGCTCTGGGACAGATGCTTACAGGCCCTAGCCAAGACTCTTGCCAAGAGCTGGGTCTGGCTGGGTGGCTGGGTGGGGGTCATTCTTGCCTTTCCAAAGCCCTTGATGGTGGATGACAGTAGCTCTAACCCCTTCCCCTCAGTCCCCCAGGCCCGCTTTGGCGCCTGGCCGCCTGTGTGTTGGCAGGACTGGGGGGTGGGGGGGTGGGGGCGGCGAGCAACTTCAAACTGTCCGGGCAAAACGTCAAGTTTACTCACGAGTTTACTCAGGAGAAGGAGGGGGAAGAGGCCAGGGCAGGCACACCCCATGCCAGGGTCCTATCCGTCTGCCTGTCCCCACCTTCCTCCCCCACCCTCCTCTTCAGCCCTAGGCCAAAACAGGCATAGGCCCCAAGGCCTGGTGGCAGGGCAGTCATAACTCTCAGAAGGTCAGGGAACCAAGCAGACTAGAGGGAGGAAGCCCTGAAGCAGGCCCAGAGGCTTCTATTAGAGGGCAGTGCCCTGCCTGGAGCCCATTCACTATCCATCTTAGGACCTTGGCCTTGGGCCAGAACTGGGTCTCTCAGTCACCAAGAAGGGGACAGTACCAGGCCAGGCCTCCTCCATCTAAGCAGTCCCTTGGGCAGTGACTCCTGACCCCAAATGCCCAGTACTAGGCTGTGCCTCAGGCAGCATGATGCCATCTGGGCAGCCATAGGATCAGGGGCTGGTTCTCTCAGCCTTGGCTTGGAATGGGGGGCCAGCACCCTATCTGACCTACTTCCCTTTCCTCCCCACCTGCTTTCACTCTCCAGTTCTCCCCCAGCCTTCACTGTCCCCACCCCAGAGGCGCTCCGCCCCCCATGCCCGCTGGGCCCCCTCCCCCACCCTTCCCCAGGGTGCCAAGTGCAAACACACAAAGGGCCCGATGGTGCATTGTTAGCCCAGCCCCCGCTGCCCGCCGCACCCTCCCAGGGCGGGCAGTAGGCCAAGGAGGAGCTGGGGGCCCTGGGTGCCAGGGGGCACCATGGGGAAAGGGGAAGAGGTCAGCACCTGTCTCCCAGTCACTGGGGTCCATTTCACCAGAGCTGAGCAGTGATGAGAGTGCCCCATTAGAGCAGGCCTCTCTCCTTGACACCTGAGCCTAGTGGGCATTGCCTTCTTTCCTCCCCAGAGCCCCTTTTGGTGGTATTAACCCCCTCCTGACCCCTGTGCTAAGGTTGGGGGTGTGGTACCCAAGGGAGGGGACAGTGTCTGGGGGTGCCAGCAGGCTGCATCGTGCCCACAGCAACCATGTAACAGAGGCACGCTGGGGGAGCCGGGGTCCCGGGGGCCAAGGACAGGAGGCACTGACAGAGATTTCTTCTTGTTTCATCAGCTGCTCCAGGGGGAGCCCCCTGCTCTTCTCCCCAATCACCACTAACAAGGAACACTAACTGCCACCCAAACTCAGTCACAAATATATCCCTTTCCAGCCCAGCACAACACTCCATATGCCCACTCTCCCTTCTCAACCTGATGTCCACTCCATGCCAGCTCTCCCAGCAGTGCCAGGCAGGTACAGGGGTGACCAAACCAGTTGGTGTGTGTGGGGGAACAGGAGGTAACCCCATAATCCTCCAGGCCTCTCACCCCCCTACACACATACACCCTCAGGGAACAGAGAGTTCCCATCCTGGTTTAACCCCTCACTGCCCAATCTGGCTCCCTGTGCCCCTGATAAACTGTCTCCCTCCTCCAGGAATAAGTTGGGGGAAGGGGGAAAAGCTGCGCTGACTCATTCCCATTCTCAGCTGCAGCTAGGGGTCTCCAAGACATTCAGGTGGGGGTCAATTCAAGAACGCCCTCCACCTGGCCCGGAAGCCAGGACAGCCTGCTGGTCTCCCCCTCTCCCCAGCACCCACTTCCGGTGTCCCAAACTAGGTCAGCAGCGCTCGTTTCCTGTGGGTCAGCTAGCACCCGCGCCTCTGCCCCTCCCCTGCTCCGGACCCAGGCTCCCTGCCCACCCCCCCAGGGCGCCCCGAGGTCTCACCACGTCTCAGCCGCCCTTTGATACGTGGGGGTTGTGCCGGGCGGGGGGCAGGGGACCCGCCCTCTCTCCAAACACCAGCAGGGCCGGGGCGCCTGGGCAGGCACGTGTCCGGGCACAACCCGCTGCCCACGCCGCCCCCCCTACTCCCGGCTCCCCCCTCGCCCTGACCGGGACACGTCGCTCTCTTACTTGGGGTGGGGTGGGAGGGGAGAGAGAAAGCTGGAAATTGAAAGCAGCGCCCCCCACCCCTTTGAATGGCAGCCCTCTACTAGTGGCACTCTGAGTAGGTTCTACAACAACACAGTAGCGACCCCCACTCTGCGTAGGGGCAGGTGCGCCGGCGCGGGCGGGGGAACGGGTGGTAGGTAGAATTCTTCCTAGTCGCCCACCCGTTCTCTTGGGTACTGGGGGCAGGAGCTGGCTTTGAAAAGGTGGCGGCGGTACTGGAGCCTGAACGAAGAAAGTGGGATTGAGGGGCGGCGGAGAGAGGGGTCGTTTCATGTCGCTCGGAGGTTGTCGCCGAGCCCCACTACCGGCGAGAGAGAGCGGCTCGGTAAGCGCAAGAAACCAAATAGTCCAGCCGGTAACTTTCCCCCAAGCCGCGGCTCCTCCTGTGCTCCCCCCACCCCCCATGCAACTGGCCCGGGTCCAACCCACCGCGCCAGGGGGCACGGGGGGGGGAGCGTTGTCCTAGTTAGAGTCTGTCAGCGTTTCCATTCCCTCAACTCGGTCGGGTCGGGGGTCTCCCGCTAGAGTAATGAAGGAGACTGGAGGAGCGCTCAGTGCCGCCTCACCCTCTCTCCATCCCGGAGCTGCCAGTCTGTCTGTTCCCAGAAGTGCACAGAAAGTTTCTGGGGACCCTCCGCCCCGGGATGGGGGGCGGCCGTAGTTCCTTCTCTACCTTTCCTTCCAGTTAAAATCAATTCCAAAGACCCGGGATGTTGAGAAGGCACGGGGAAGGGGAGTGGTGGGAATCTGGTCTGCATGCGTGTGTGTATGTGGGGGGGTCCCACTTACAGGACAGACGAAGGACACTGCAGTAGTCTCGAGTCTAGAGGACCCTGAGCCAGGAGACAAAGTGGGGTACACTCACCTCTCAGCCTTTGGGTCCACTGGCTGGAGCTGATGAGGCACAGGGTGTGGGAAGAAGCGCGTCCCCGGCCAGGCCCGGGGGCTTGGGGCCCTGCTCCGGTCCTGGTCAGAAGGCCGCGGTCAGTCGCTCGCCGCTCTCTGCTGGGGGGCTCCTCCTCCGCAGCCCTCTGCCTCCTCCTGCCGCCCGCCCCCCCCTCGGCCTCCGAGAACCGTACATTCACCTGGCTCCCACCCGCCCCCCCCAGGGCCCGCCTCACCTGTCCTGCTGTCTCACCTGTCCTCCTGCTTGCTTTGCCCCCATCCCTCCCCTCCCTCCCCCCGCCCCCTGCCAC
This sequence comes from Vicugna pacos, assembly GCF_048564905.1. Taxonomy (NCBI): domain Eukaryota; kingdom Metazoa; phylum Chordata; class Mammalia; order Artiodactyla; family Camelidae; genus Vicugna; species Vicugna pacos. The sequence goes on from NC_133007.1 coordinate 25,579,173, forward strand.
CCCCCAAACTCCCCCCCCAACCCTTAGCAACACCCTCTGTCACTTCCTGGTTTTTCACCCGCCCCCCCAGGCCCCCCTCCCTCCGCCCAATAAGGACATAAACTTCAACCCCTTGGTCCAGCCAGTCTCTGCAGGGAGCAGATGGATCCCTCCCTCTTTTTTCGCTCTTCTTTCAAGCTCTTATTTTGCTCTCCAAGCCTTTCCCACCCTCCTCTTTTCCCTCCTTCTTTCCTTCTCTCTTTCTCCCTTCACCTGCCGCGGTCCCTCTCCCCCTCCCTCTCCCTCTCTCGCTTCTAGCCCCTATCTCTCCCAGTCCACCTTAACTCAAGCTCCGCCCCCGACCCCCATCCAGCCCTCCGCCGCCGTTTTGCCCCGCCCCCTGCACTCCACCGCCCTGTCCACCCATTGGCCTGAACACCCGCTCATCCCAAATGGGTCCCGCCTTGCGTTGGGCCAGGGAGGGGGCGGAGCGGAGGGGCTGGCCTGAGACCTGGAGGAGGGGAAGAGGAGGGGGCAGTGTCCGCAGCGGCCGGGGAGCCGAGCACCGCCCCATCAAGGGCTCCCACTCCTTCAAGAGGGGCTTCTGTAGGGTCAGCACCTCGTGAGGGAAGGGTATGAGAGGTTAAAGATAGGCTAGGTTGTGATGAGACAGGGACTTAGGTGATTGAGGGAGGGGGTCCCGTGAGGGGCTATAATCAGGTCAGGGCCCCGGGAGGTAGGGGGAGGGGAGCCACCCGGCCATCAACTCCAGCTCCTCCGCCCCACCCACCCCCCCTCAGAGGGAGAGGGGGAGTTGAGGCTGCGGGCACCCTGCGTCCCTCCCCACGCGTGACGGCGCCCCGCGGGGAGGGAAAGGCGCCCTGGGCTAGCAGCCTCTGCGCTCCAGCCGGTGCCCGCTGCGGCCTTGGCATTGTCGGAGGGGAGGGGCTGGGTCCGCTAAGAGGGAGGGGGAGGCGCGCTCACGCTCATGCTCCCCGCCTCCATCCCGCCGTTCCTTAAGTGGAGAAACTGAGTCTCCGCGAAGGAGGGACCTCTGGACTTGGATTCGCTCAGAGACCTAGGTGGTCTGTGTGTTTTAGAATTGTGTGTGGGTTTGGGGGAAGTCAGGATGCGTACTTCAGTGCCCCCCAAATGAGGAAGGTAGTCTGTGTGGGACGCTTCCAGCTGGGCCTGAGGCGCTACGTACCCCAAAGAGCCCCTCCCAGTAGTATAAAACGGATTCATATCCGGCTACCGCGGGCCAGATTCCACTCCCCGCGGCCGGCCGGGCCGAACCGGGTCGGACTCGCTTTCTCCAACCCCACCCCCTTCCGCAGGGGGCCTCCCTCCCTTTCCAGCAGGTGGCTCCGCGGGACACCAGCTCAACCTGTTGGACCACAATGGGCGGCGCCAGGGGGGCCCTGGCCCTCACCCGGGCTGACCCGGGATCCCCGCGCAGGGGGAGGGGCGGAGTCCCGGTCCCTCCCTCTCCCTCCCGCCGTGACTCAGCCTCGGGGCCGCTGCCCTGCTCCCCAGCCAGGGGCGGAAAGTGTGAGGCGCCCCTGAGGGCCCAGGCCAAACCAAACAGCCCCCCACCCCAGACATTATCTCACTGGAGAATTAGGGGGGCTCTAGGAAGGAGGGGGTAGCAGCAGCAGGCATGGGGCGCTCCTACTCGGGTAATCCGCTCCGGATTTTCCTGTCGTCCCTGTCCCCCTTGGGTCCAGAGGTTGGTCACTGCTCCGGGTTTTCTTCTCGGCCCCGCTGGACAGATTCTGGTTCGTGAGGGCCCAGAAGTCGGTGGGGTCCAGGCCAGGGTTTTTCCTTTCCTTCTCCAGCCTTCGGGGTCGCGCTAGCCTGAGGAAGGGCTATGCTAGGGGCTAGACGACAGTGTCAGATACACAAGTGAAATGGAGAGGGGCTGCCTCGGGGTGGAGGGGGGCATGGCCGAAGAAAGGGGGGGGGAGTGGCTCAGGGAGGACAGAGCCAGGGCCTCCAGAGGCAATAGAAGGAAGAGTGCCTTGGCACCAGCCCTTAGGTTATAGTGAAGCGAATAGGAGGCTCGCCCCGACCCTTAGGGGTTCGCGCCAGGCGTCTTGCTGGACCGAGCCTGGATCTTTCAAGGCCAGAATGCCATTTCTCACTTGAGTCTCGACAGTCCAGGAACCTCCTGTTAGTTCCTCAGTGACCCCCTCCCACATTCTCTTCTGGTCCACACAGCTCCCCCTTCCTCGCTCAGAAGTCGGAGGGGGAACCCCGACTTGAAATTCCCGCCTACCCCCCAACTCCGGGCCTTTATCGCGCCAAACCACTGAGACTGCTGCGGCCAAGAAACGCTGACTGGGGGCCCGCCCCCTCCCAGGAAACCCCGGCCGGGCCCGTGGGGCCTGCCACCACCTCTGCCCCGACACGAGGCCCGTACTGGAACTGGGAAGTGGAGGGCAGGTGTGGGATCTCTAGGGGCCTCCTGGGGATCGGGGAGCGTCCCAGATCCGCACGTTCAAACTTAAGTCGTCAGACGGCCAACTAGTCCTTAATTTGGGGGGGAAATTAGCAGGAGATGGGTAAATACCCGGAGAGTGAGGTGGTTGACTGAAGAAAAGGATGAAAGCCCAGGTTGGGAGTTAACCCCTTCTAGGGAGAACTGCGCACCTGGGGTTGGGGACTGATTCAGAGTGACAGCCAGGTGCTAGGACTGGCCCGGCCACGTGCGTCAAACGGGCAGCTGCGGAGGAGTTAGATGCTTGCAGAGCCCGGCGGAGAGAGAGAGCTTCTGGAGGGAAGAAAGGCAAGGCTCTGCCTAGGCGGAGTCCCGAGTGAGTGGGTCTAGGGGCCCGTTTTGGAATGTGGGGGGGGCTGAGCTGGAAGCGGAGCGTCAGCCTGCGACCGGCGCCCACCTCTTCCCCGCTCCCCCCCTTCCCAGGGCTGCCTCCGCTTCCCTCGAAAAACCCGCCGCCCAGGAAACCACTGGGGGCGCTCAGACCGCAGCCCCGGCGCCCCCACCGCGACCGCCCAACCCACCTGAAGGGGCCGTGGCTGCCAGGGTTGCCCCCCTCCCGCCGACTCCCCCCACACCTGCGGGCGGCACTATTTATAACCCGGCGCCTATTCCGGGCCTCTGGGCGGGAGCCTGCTGCTGCGCAGCACTAATCGTCGCCGGGATCTCTGCGCCCCCCAGGGCGGGGGGAGATAAATTTAGCCTCAGGAAGCTCGGGGGAACATTTTCCAAAACTCCACGTCCCAGAGAAGGCGAAACAGAACCCTCTGCCCTCAGCCTCCCTCGGGCCAACCACGAGGCGGCGCAGGTCCCCCGGCTTCTCGAACCCAGCAGGCAGTCGGGTCGCTGCTTCGAAGCCGCGGTGGGTTAAGTGCTGAGAACGAACGACCGCAGGGTACTGAGGGGGCGGAGGTCAGAGAGGCCAGAGAATAGCCAGAAGAGTAGGTATGCCCCCAAAGCTGGCAAAGAGTCTGGAGTAGAAAGTCACAGCCGGGCGTAACTGTGAAAGGACTTCTGCCCTTCGAAGGGGAAATAACTCATATGCAAACAGGATGCAAATAGGAACACAAATAAGAGCCTATGCCCTTGGTAGAGGGGTGGTCTGTGCTCTGGTGCTAGAGAAACAACTGCCGCACTCCTCTTTCTGCCTGCCTCTCAGCGTTGCTGGGAAAACGTAGGACCCCCCCCCCCCCGCCAAGATCATCATTGTAATATCCAGTTTATTGCGCGCGGCTCCTCAGACCACTTCTCATGACCACTCTCCTCCACCTGTCTTCTGCACACCACTGAGGGTCTTATATCCAACGTAATCAGCTAGGAATCCTGGATGTCAGGCCGCACCTCCTCCTCATGCTGCTATTCTTGGGGGTCACTTCCAGCTCTGCGTTGTCTCCTCCATTTTACTCCGCCCATTCCTCTACCTATTGTGGCCACTAGAGCGCCCCGGGGAGCCGAGGGGTAGATGAAATCTTACCCATCCTTCCCTGTCTTGGAGAGCTCCCTTTATCCGCTCCCCCAATCTCCCCCGCAGTGAGTTCCTGAGAGAGTAGCCTGGACACTCAAAATCCTGAGCTTTCTCTGGTTGGGAAGAGAACATTGCAGGGAAACTGCCACATCTCTCTTTCCTTTCTAGAGGAGTGAGGAGGTGTAGTGCAGGGGATCATCTCCTGGCCTTGGATTACATGGAAAGGGGCTAGCTGGGCCTCCCAACTGAGCTGGGGAGCTCAAGGCCAAGGGGAGCTCAGGGTTGAGGTGAAGTGGGAAACATGGGTAGGTGCAGAATGTGGGTGGTAGTCCCCTCCACAATTTTGCTGGCCTGGCCCTGCCTCCACTGCTACTAAGGCCACCATCCTAAGCACTAGTTCAGAAGAGGAAGGCAGGCTAATCGAGAGAAGCCCAGAATTGGAGGTGAGAAAATCTGGGTTCACTGAATGACTACCCTACTGGAGTGTGCGGTGTGTGTGACTTTGGAGGGGTCCTTTCACCTGCCTGGGCTTGTTCCTTCACATTAAGATGGGATAAGTGGACTTTTGTAAGGCTCAAAGCACTTTGTAGCTAAAAAGGGCTCTTGGAATGGTATATGAGGTTTTGTTACTCTCCCCATCCTTCTCCTCAGTCTTTCTACTTTCAGGGCTCTCTTTCCATCTCTGACACTCTCTTGGGGCTACTGGCAGTCTTCACTCCTCTCCCTCCTTCAGCTCCCCAGCACTGGTCCCACCACATGCCACAGCCCACAGCACCCTGCCTTCCTCCACCTACCACTTCCCCAGTGGCCTTTGCCAGACATCCCCTCCCCTAGCAAAAGCCCCTGTGCTCAGAACTCTCAGGCTCCAGGATCCACCTTCAGACACTGCCCCAGCTTGGTGGGAGTGGGGCCTAAGAAAGGAAAAGGAGGCAGACAGCTAGAGCTTGAGTCAGGAAAGGGCTGGAGCTGCCAAGCAGGGTGCAGGATATGAGGGGGAGGGGGAACCCCAAATTCAGGTGGGAAGGTGAAGTCTGTGTCTACCACTACCACTAACCTCTGTCTGGTTGGATTGAGGACCTTCTCACTACTGTGCCATGAGGCAAGAGCAGTGACCTGTGTTTTGTGGATGCCTAAAGGGGGGCTGCCAGGGATGAGAAATTATCTTGAATTAGATTATTGTAGAGTACCATGCTACTGTCTAGAAGAATGGACAGGCTCTAGGTATACTGAAGCGGAATCCTGCACAGGGTACATTCAGAGAAAACAGCAAGGTGCAGAATGGGGGGTAGAGCATGTTACCAACTACAAGGACAAGTGTATGCAGAAGGAAGCCACTTCCAACCACTGCGATCGCTATAACCCTGCTCTGAGCCACCAATGTGTCTGGCCCCGGTTGTGTGCGTTACCTCCTAAAAGGTCTCTCCTCTTCTACCCTTGCTCCCCTAAAGTCTATTCTCAACCCAGCAGCCAGTGTGAGCCTTTTAAAATTTAAAAAAAAAAATGAGTTCATGCTCAGTTGCCTGCAATAGTTCCTCATTTCACTCAGCATAAAATCTCAAGTTCTTACCCTGGCCTCCTAGACCTTCCATAATCTGCCCCAACTCCCATCCCCAGCTGGACTTTTTCTTTTCCCATAGCACTTATCATCTAATAACATCAATGAACTTATTTTTTTATGTTTATATTTTATTTTCTGTGTCCACCCACCAGAACTTCAGCTCCATGAATACAGGGATCTATTTTGATGACATTGGCCATGTTCAGGGTGGTATGGCCATAGACAGCTACAGGGATCTGTTTTGTTCGCTGCCGTATTCAAAGTGGCCAGTTTGGCATACAGCAGATGCTCAGTAATTTTTGTTAAATGGATGAATGAATGCATGTTTACTGCCATTTCCAACAATATAGATGGAACTGGAGGGTATTATGCTTAGTGAAATAAGTCAGATAAAGATAAATACTGTATGTTATCACTTATATGTGGAATCTAAAAAATAAAACAAATGAATGAATATAACAAAACAGAAACAGGCTTACAGATCTAGAGAACAAACGAGTGGTTACTAGTGGAGAGGGAAGGGAGAGGGGTAAAATAGAGGTAGGGGATTAAGAGGTATAAACTACTATGTATAAAATAAATAAGCTATAGGGGTATATTTTGTAGCACAGGGAATATAGCCAATCTTTTATAAGAACTTTAACTGTAATATAATTTATAAAAATTTTGAATCACTATGTTATACACCCGAAACTAAAGTAATATGGTAAATCAAATTTAAAAACTGAAAAAAAATGAATGAATGAATGAATGAATCAATGAAGATGCAGTATATGCATAGACTATCTCTGGAATGCTGTCCAAGAAACTGGTCACCATGGTTACCTCCATGGAGGACAGCTGGGGGGTTGGGGGTGGGTGTGGGGGAGGGAGGTACTTTTTACTACCAGAATTCTTTACTCTAGGCATATATAACTTTGACCAAAAAACCCCCAGAAAAACAAAAAAACAAACAAAGAAAGAAAATAAGTCCAGAGAAAAAGGAGTAAACTAAGAAGTCGGAATAAGATCTGGTCCCTGAATGTGGGGGAGGGCAGCAGACATGACTTCCAGGCCAGTGTCCCAGGAGAGAAAGGGGGAGGGGCAATAACTGGATCCCAAGACGGGCCAGGGAATTCTGGGTAGAGATCCCAGGGACACTTTGAACAAGCCCTCTGGCTGGCTCTGAGGTCATGGGGGGCTGTGAGTAGGCCTGTCAGTAAGCAGGAGCAAGACGATGCAAGTGGCTGGTGTGTACCTACCACTGGGAGTGATTCAGGAGACTATGTGTTGGTGGTTGCCAAGGGGAAGTGAAGAGTCAATTCTGCTCATTCTGGCTTTGTGTCCTGTGCACTGTCATAAGCCTGAGGGACCTGTGTGGCCACATAGGCAGCCTTCTCTTGCAGCTTTGTGTGTGAGCTGGAAGAGAGGGGGCTGACTTCCTCTGTGAGCTGGGGACTCATGTCAGCCCAGTGCTTTCCCCAAGATCTTTAGAGGCAGGAAGCTGGCCAGACCAGGTCTTCTATTTGGGTTCCCATCCTTACATGCAGGCCTCCCAGAAGACCCCGCCCAAACTGGACTCCTCCCTATCTACAAGCTGGGAGGAACCTGGCCTTTCCACCCTCCACCCTCCGCACCCAGGCACCAGTGAGTCAGGAAACCTGGCTTTCAGTCTTGGCTCTATCTAGGACAACCTCCTTCCACCCCGGGTCTGCACCCTGGCTCCCAAGTCCTTTCAGTGCTGATTTTTCTGCTTCCCCTTTACACATTTAGAACTTTTGACCTCAAGGCTTATTTATTGTATATATAGTTCAGTGATTCTCAAACAGAGATCCTGGGGCCCAGCCCATTCCTGGTACTAAAAGGACAGTATGGTAAGATAAACCATCTGGGCAGGTGGGCTCACTGTGCCAGGCTTGGAGGAGTGCCAGTTCCTGCTGCAGTCTGACTGCGGTCCTAGCCAGCAGGCCAGGTTCCTGTGCACCATAGGTACACCAGAGGTGGGGGCTGGGAATGGAGATGCCCAGAGATGAGGCAGGTCTGATGGATGGCACAGACTCAAAGCAGGATCGCACTTCACTTGCTGTTCGTGGCCCATCCTTGGGCGAGCACAGCTGGTGCCAGGAGTCTTCACGAGGGCTGGGCCGGGAGCTAAAAAAGAGAACGGGAAGCTGAGAGGCAGGCTGCACCGCAGAAGCTGCAGTCATGCCTCCTGAGGGTTTGCCCCACCCCACCCACCTGAGTGATGCCTGCTCTGGTCCCAGGGGGAGGAGGCAGGTCCCTACTGCCATTAATCCAGCAGCTCCTTGATACACCAGCAGCAGAGGAGGATGTAGGCAACTTCCTTCAGGGTCCGCTGCAGGCCCTCCCACCCTGTGCCCATCTTTATGATGGGCACCCGGAGTCCAGTGTCTTGCAGGACCCCTCCGATGGAGAAGGGTAGGGCCTGGGCTAGGGGCTGTGTCCGGGGCTGCATGAGGGTAGCAGCTCTGGGGAAGGGTGTGGGAGCTGTCTTTAGTGCCTTTTATCAACATGGTCCCCACCCCCTTCAGACCTCATGACTGTGGGGACAAAGGCCCCTGGGTCTAGCACAGGGAAGGTTCTGGGCCAGAGAATGGGCTGAGTCAGCCCCTGTGCTCAGGGATGGGGGTGGGGTGGGGTCAGGAGGAGGAGGGCCTGGCTACTCCATCTTTCATCCTCCACAGCCAGGCCTGCTTAGCTTCCCTTCTTTCAGCCTGCGCCTCAAAACCCTGTGTGCCCTGCCTGCCTGCCTGTCCCTTCCCCCAAAGGTTGGCACCACTCCCTTCTCCTGCCCTCTGGTGGGCTACTGTGCAGGTTGGCACTAAGAATCATCAATGAGAGCTCCTTTCCGGAGCTCTGTCTCCCCTCCTGTGCCCGACCCCTGAGAGTGAGCACTGCCGGCTCCCAGCTACCAGGGCCTGGCCCACTTCTGCTTCTCCCATCCCCAGAAGCAGGAAGACACAGCCAGAGCAACAGGCATATGAGAGGTGGTTTATTAACAGGCTACACCGCGGGACGCCCCCCTTCCCTCCCTCCTCCAGTGGGCGGGAGGTCATGTGCGGGAGTTCCGCTCCTCGTCTTCGTTTTCCAGCAGGTAGGCCGGACGGTAGATGGGCTGCCCTCCTGGGCTCAGGCACTTCAGGGCCGGGTTCCGCACTGTGTTCTCCCGGCTCCCCAGCGACGTGTAGCTGGAGCCAGGAGAGTGGAGGGCACATGTGAGTGCGGTGGGCTCAGTTCTCCCAGTCCCAGTGCCCTCCCATCTTCCCCATACCCATTCTCCTTACCCTCGGTCATATAGGATACAGTAAGGGACAAACAGTTGACGCAGAAAGTCCCAGATGTCTCGGTAGGTCCAGTCCTGGGAGGCCAGAGTGTTGGAGGAGTCACAAATACTCCCCTCTCCCACATCTATCCCCTGCCACCCGGAAAGGGGCCTATCCAGGGTTCTCTGGCTCCCCTGGCCTCTAAGGGAGGGCCTGATACCCGATTCTCTGCTACATCTTGCTCTGTGTAGGTCAACCAATGAGAAAGAGAAAGCTTTCATCCTGTCCCCTCTCCATTCTCAATCCACCTTCCACTGGCACCTAAGCTCCAGGGGGACAGGGAGGGGCTGTGTCTGTGCAAGCCTGAGCCGTCCAGTAGAACTTTTTGCAATGATGGAAATGGTCTATATCTGTGCTAACATGGTGTTCCCTTGACATGTGGCTAGTGCAACTGGAGAACCAAATTTTGAATTGTATTTAAGTTAAAAAATTGAGATACAGTTCACATGCCATGAAATCCATCTTTTAAAGTATATGATTCAGTGGATTTTTTTTAGCAATTTGTATTTCATTTCAATTAATTGCAATTTTATTATAAATAAATGGTTAGTGGCTACCACATAGGACAACCCAGGTCTAAGTCATTGTTCTGTCCATAGGAGAAAGCACAAAGCCTGCCACTGAATTAGTGCTCAATAAAAATTGGTCAAAAGGCTGAATGAACAAATAGCACAGCCTCCCTTGGATGATGGGGCCGTTTCATCCAAGCCCCAGGGCCCAACCTCCCCTGCCTCAGGAAGCTAGGGTGCAATGACTGATAGGGGACACGAGACTGAAGGCAATATATTCTCTTCCCCATTACCAGCAGCGGGTTGATGCGCATGAATGAAGGCCAGTCTGGGTCTGTGGGGCTGAAGGGGCAGAGGCTGCAGGAGTAGGGGTCAGTGCGGCGGGTGCCCATCAGGACAGCCTCCAGCTGGGGGTGCCGTGCCTGCAGCTCGCTCAGGGCCTGCTTCATGTCGCCCTCAGCCTCCAGCACCTGCAGATTGTACCTGAGGAAGAAAGAGGGTTGGGAGTCAAGAGTGGCTCCTGCCAAGCCCCTCCCAGAGCTCAAATCTCCAAGTCCCTCGTACCTTTTGATGGTGTCCTGTAGAAACTGCTCCAGCTCGGGGAAAGGGGAGATGCTGCGGATATACAGGATCTGGAGGGGTTCTTGAGCATCAGGGTATTTCCTGCGGAGGGGACAGAATCCATATGCTTGGCAGCGTGGACAGGGAGATACTCTCCAGAGAGCTTGCCCTGTTTCCTTTGGCCCCTGGGATGGACACCCTCCCCTTCTCCCCTTTCTTTGTCCTTCCCATCCATCAGAACCCACTTCCTCTGGAGAGCACATGATCTCTCACCTCTCAAATCTGGAGAAGACACCCTCTGCTTCAGGTATATAAGCCTTAGCCCCCCGACAGGACCCTGACCTCTCTGTGGCTGGGGATGGTGGCCTGCATATTTATACCTAGGGCCAGGCATGTGTCAGATGCTCAATAAATATGGTGGGGGAGTGGAATGGAGGGGTCACTATGGCTGCCTCCCTCCCAAGCCTCTCCCAGACACCCCCTTTCCTCCCTGCTTCTTAGGATGGGGAACTAGAGAATGGGGCAGATCTACCTCTGGGGTCTTGCCTCCATCGTGTAGGCTCACCTCTGCACAGCAGCGTGGAAGAGGTGCAGGAGGGCGGTGCAGTCCTTGCCCCCGTTGAAGCCCACGCACAGCTGGTTGAGGCTGTACCGAGCCAAGGCCATCTCAATGGTCTGCAGAGCGCCTGCCACCTTTTCCCCCAGAGAAGTCCCTGTGGGGTAGGCAGAGAAGAGGGCATCAGACAGATACAGAGGGGTATCAAAGAGCAAAGGCCAAGTTACCCTTGCTTAAAACCCTTCCATATCTTCCCAGTGTTCCAGATTCCTTCATCTGCTCACTAGGCCACTCAGAGTCTGCCCCCTGCCACCATTCAGCCACATCTCCCTGCACTCTTCACCTCTGTCTTTCCTCTGGGGGTCCTGGTTTCCTTCCATTCTCCTAAACCTCGTGCTGCTTCCTTTCAGACCCTTTCCCACATTGTTTGCTCTTGTCCACCTCCTGGTCTGACCAAATCCTCCTTATCACTCAGCTTACATATCACTCATCCAAAGAAGCCTTCTTTGACCCCAGTCAAGGCTGATCTTCTCGCTGTGGGGACCCCCTCATCACTGACATCTCACGCAAATTACCTGTTTAACATCTATCTTTCCTGTTAAGTTTCTGGTCCAGTGTAGGGCAGACATCTGTCCTATTGAGCTATACCCCCAACACTCAGCACAGTGTTGGTGAAAGCAGGTACTCAATTGATATTTATTGGAAGAATGAATGAAATCGGCTGTAGCTGTCTTCTACCTTCTGGATCAGTGGGGAGCCTCCCACAGCCCCTGCGTTCCTGGCAGCAAGGGTCTGGCGCATGCTGCCCCCTCCCCCCGGGGGCCCCTACCTGACTCGGTGAGTTTGTACACAGCCTCACTGGCCCGCTCCACAGCATTAGGTATGTAGGGGACCAGCGACCCCTGGGGCAGGCGGGCAGTCAGGTAGGCCAGGCATTCCTCCAGGGGCCCTTCTTCCTCTGAGTCCAGTATCAGCTTCACCCGATAGTAGTTGCTGCTCCAGTCAGGGTAGGAACCCAGGCCAAGCCTGCGGCCAAAGTGGGCCTGGGCCTCAGCCAGGATGGGGGCGATAGAGGCCTCATCAGCTGCCACATACAGCTCCCGCAAGTGGAACTGAACAGCTGTATTTTGGAACAGTCCCTTCAGCCCCTCCAGCACCCGCCGCAGCAGCTCCGGAATTCCTGGGAAGAGGTAGACATTTCGGACGGAGACCAGTGGGAATCTGAAGGGGCGGCCAGTGTGAGGATCTGTGCCGTAATGCAGGCGGGCAGAGGAGGGCACCCGAGACAGCTTCTCCCAGCCCTTCCCTCCTAGGGCTTTGATGGCCGCTTCCAGCTCAGGGTGTGGCTTGAGCTCATCCCCAAAGGCCTGCGCTACTGCCTCAAAGGTCACATCATCATGGGTGGGGCCGATGCCCCCTGCTGTGAGGACATGGGTGAAGCGGCTGGAGAAAGACGTGACCTCAGCCGCAATTATGGCTACCTCGTCAGGTACGACAGAGACTCGGCACACCTGGACGCCCAGGGAGCGCAGTGTCCGGCACAGAAAGTAGGTGTTGGTGTCCTGAGTGTGTCCCTGGGGGGTTGGGAATGGGGAAGATGAGAGTGTCAGTACTGTGGGGATGAAGGGCAAAGGGGGAAGGGATCAGGCTGCATCTGCCTGATGACAGGGCACTCTGTTCTTTGGGGGACACCACCTTGGGATGCCAAGAAGCCTGGATAGGGCACAAGAGTGGGAAAATCCATGTGAACGGAGTCAGGGATAACGTGATCCACCTTGAGCCTCCATCTCTGCACTCTGATCTTGACCTCTGCTTATGGATTCAATTATCAATTGTATGTGGACAACTCATCCAATTCCTCACCAATCCTGACAGTTTCAGCCCCTTGGCTCCAAGTGCTTACTGGGCATCTTCACGTTATCCCTGGCTGTTGTCACTTTGGTGGTCAGCAGCATCCCCAGACACTGTCCACAGCCAGTCAGGCCCTTCATGCTGTCAACTTGACTCTGAAATGTCTCTCCATCTGCTCTCTTCTTTCTGCCCCTACTGACACCAAACAGGTCCTTGGCAACTTTCACCTGGACACTGGCAGCAGACCCCTGGCCAGGCTCCCAGCCTCCACCCACAGCTCTGCCCTGTACCTCCTGAATAACCTTCCTAACATGTCGCCATGATTGCATCACTCTTGGCCCAAAAGCTATTTGTTGTTTCCAACGATACACAGAATAAAGTTCAAATTTCTTTGCAGAACGTTCGAGGCTGGCTGTCTACGGCGTGTATCCATTCTTCTTTTTCAGCCTCATCTCCTTCTACTTCTCTAGGGTGAGTTTAGTGGTTAAGGGTGGCTCTGGAGTGAGAATCAGGTTGGAAGCCCATCTACCACTTACCAGCTGTTCAACTGTGGGTGAGTTTCTCAACCTCTTTGAGTCTCAGCCTCATAATCTACTAATTGAGATTTATAGTAAAAGTAGCCACATCATAGGGATATTGTGAGGGTTAGTAAAATCGCACATGTGATTGTAATAAGCACACTGCCAGGCCCTAGTAAGTATTCAGTATTACTATTACAAACCTGATGCCCACCATGACCTCTAGGAAGACTTCCGTAATCATTCAGAAGGGATTTCTTCCTTCTAGGACTTTCCTTCTATCTCATGTATGTACTCTGCTGACTGTCTTCAATCATTTTCCAAATAGGCTAGATATAACTCTTAAATAATACATGCACCTGTACCTCCCGTATGCACTGAACTTGTCATTTCTATAAAGCCCCTCCTCCCCCTACCATACTGCTTGGCAAATTGTAGGGACTTTGCTACAAGTTTTTCAACAGAGTAATTGAAAGAATGAGGGTCACTTTCCCCCCAATATACTGGACTCACTCCAGGACCCTACTGCAGCAAGGGGGTTCCCACCCTGGTTCCCCCTCCCTCAAAAGAACGTGGAGCAAACTTCTGAGGACAGGAGAACGCGGCACCCTCCCCCCTCTTCTGTCCCAGACACACCTTGAGGATCTCATCTCCAACAATGATGATGCCCGCCGTCACGCTGCGCCCTGGGGGAGGTTCAGAGGCCCTAGATGCCATGGTCCTGCCTTCTCTGCCCCTGTGCAAGGCCCTCCAGTAGCAACCCAGACCCCCAAATAGGGGTCGCAAGCACGAGGGGCCCGCCAGGTCTATGGGGCACTGGGGGTCATAGCCTGGGAACAGGGGTTCCGGGATCGAGGGAACCTGGAGGAGCCAGAAAGGACAATGGGGGAGAGCAGGAGTGCAGAGTCTTCCTCATCAGGCCCATGACAATCGACTCCTTTATTTCTGCCTCTTTAACGAACGTGTTCTCAAACCCTAACCCATACCTCTTTTAATGTCTTCTAAGCTTGGTTCTAGTCTCCTTAAATGTCCTTCTCTCCTGAACACCTACCACTTTAAATGTCTTCTGGCCGCCGAGCTCGGCTCCTCTAGGGTCCGCTCTATCTTGGGCACCTGCACCTTTAAATGTCTCTTCTCTTAGGGACACCTGTCCCTTTAAATGTCTACCTTATCCTGGGCCTTGGCCCCTTTAAATGCGTTCCCTCCCTCCACCCCGGCCAGAATTCAGCCACCTACTTCTGCAGGCTTCCACACCCTTTCTAGCCCGGAATCCCGTCTCTTCCCGCCACGCTTCAGACTACCGAGCTCTTCCAGATTCTCACCTGCCTCTTTTGCCCCTTCACCGTGTCTTTCCCTCTCTCCCTTCCTCCTTACTCGGGGCGGCTTTCGTACTCAAGAGTCCCGCCTTAGACTCACACCTACCTCCTATTAATTGGTTATTTTGGCTGTCGCTCAGACCACCTCTAAGGGTCCATTGGTATAGTCCACCGTCGCTCGCGAGCTTTAGCCAGAGGGCGGGAGTAGTACTGGGTTGTTATTGGCGACAACCACGTGGTCACCCCGCACCCGGAAATGTGGGGGCGGGCCTTAGTCGGGGGGCGGGGCTTTTCTCTCGGGACAGGACGTGGGAAGTCTGGGGCGTGAAAGGAGGGTGGTGGTGGCTGGAGGTGTCTTAAGGATTTTGGGGTGTTCTCATCTGATGCTGGAAGTAAAGGGAGGCTTGACTAACTTCCGTTCTGTGTTCAAATTCTTGTATGCATATAGTGTCTGTTATTCATTAACCATGACTCATTCTAGGCTAAGGGGTCAGGGGCTGGTACCTGTGTCAGAAAGGATTTTATATTGGAGCAGGTGGAAGTTGGAGGAACACCAAGAATAATTGTCAGCATTGCCTGTGAGGTAGGAAGACCCCGGAGGTGAGCTTCTGGTATGTGGAACTTTCATTTGTCTGTTATAAACGATAAAGCTAATTACTTAAGCCTCTTTGATAAGAAAAAGCCTTGCCCCACCTTGTTTCAGATGGTGCTTTAAACATAACCTCTCCCAGTTAATTGGTCTTGTAGGTACAAGTGAGGGCAGTGACTAGGGGGCACCATGTGTCCACTTTGGATGCTCATATTATGCTGGCTTCCTCTTATTTCACTTGCCTTTGGTCTAAAAGTGCTTCTTAAACCTTAATGCTCATATGAATCATCTGGGGGCCTTTAATATGTTAAATCTACGAGATTCGGATTTGGGTGGGGCCTGAGAGCTGCATTTAACGAGCTCTCACGTCATGCAGATGCCACTGTTTTATGTAAAGTTCTAAAATTCATATATTTGGAGGACTCCTGAACCACACCTGGCCCCATTTTACTCTCCTAAAAACCTCACAGATAAGATGCCCATTTTACAGATGGGCAACCAGCTCAGAAACATGAAAGGGTGCCACACAACCACAAAAACACTACAGTGGATGGTAGAGTCAGGTTTCTAGACCCTTCTCAAGTAATAAGCCCTGTGTTTTTTCCAATTGAAAGAAACTCAAACTCAAGCTCTTAAAAAAAAAAAAGTTGGGCTTTCCTAATGACATAAGCCTTATGCTACATTGTCTTTATTAGTAATAATGGTAATATTTGACACCCCCCCCCCAACCATCAGCTCTGGTCCAGTTCTTTACAGTGGGTTCTCAAGCTTAAGTGTGCATCAGAATCACCTAGAGAGCTTGTTAAAATGTCACTGGGTCCAACCCTCGGGGTTTGACTCAGTAGGTCTAGGGTGGAGCCCAAGAATGTGCACTTCTAATGAGCTTCCAGGTGAGCTGATGCCTCCAATCTAGGGACCACACTTGAACTACTGCTCTATGAATAAATGGATGAAAGACAGGGAGAAGTGGGGAGGTTAATCTCCCTTACTCAGCACTACTGTTGAAAGTAGAGGATAAGCTATTATTTGGTGAAATGTTTTCTTAAAGGGCCATAGTTTACAACTGTTTTCAAAGGTTAGTGCTGTAACTACCTGCATAAGACTGCTTTAAATCCCCACATCCAGGCCACACCCTAGACCAGTTAAGTCACATCCCTGGGAATGATTTAGGCATCAGCACTTTTAAAGCTACCTAGGTGATTCCAATTCTGAGCCAAAGTGAGAACCACTGAAAATAGCCCAACCAATATGTGGAGTGAACAGGCTTTAGGTGTGCCTGAGCCTTAGGCTGGGCAGGAAGTGGAACACACTAGCAGCCTCCTCCCGACAGCCTCTTCCTATTACCCACCTGTGTCCTTCAAATATTGGGACTACATCCCTGACAAACATTGATTTGGTTTGATGAGATGACGTCCCTGTACAATCACTATCTTAGGCCTGAATTTAGAATGAAATATATTTCAGTAAATGTTTGACAGCAAAGTCTGCTTAAACTAGATTAAAACCCAGTTACCTGAATGTTGAAATAAACCTGACTATCAGCAAAGAGCTGAGCTTCTTTGTTTCACTGAAGAGCATTAGAACCAATTAGAACCATGGTACTGAATGTGATACTCACCCTGTGTGGGGGAAAAAACTTTTACAATTAAGAGAATTATAAAAACTTCCTCTTTAATCAAGGCTTTTAACATGGAACAGATTTCTTGAATAAAATGGAAAGTTTCCAATACATTGAAACATAAATCACCGTACACACAACAGCTGGCAGGAAAAAACAAAACAGCAAGTTTACACAATTCCTGTAACAGCCATGGTCTTATTCTCAGATGCTTCCTCCATTTGCAAAGCGTGTTCTACTGGAGACAGAGCTCACGTTGGTTTTTGGGGTCACACTTAGCTGAGGCTGCAACCCAAAGAGCACTCATCTGGCATGGTTGTCCCGCTGGCTCCGCTCAAGAAGCAAAGCAGTCACCAGCAGATTCAAACAGTGTATTGAACATCCTTTAAATATCAAAGTGAGAAATAAGAAGGCAACATAATGTCGTTGGAAAGATGTTAGCAAGTGAGAACAGCTGTGTAAAGCTTGAGGCTGAAAAGTGGCTCCTTAGCTTCATTTCTTTGGCTTCTTGGGCAGTGGCCGCCGGAACAGCAAGATGTGAGGTTCTGAAAGAGTGAGTGAAATCTAAGCGACAAGCTCACATCATCCTATGCACAACCTATGGTGTATCCCACTCCCACTTCCCAGCTATCACCCACTCAGATCTTTATAACTAAATTAAGATTTAAGCATATGGCCTTAGAAACAGACCCAGAAGCCTGGCCAGTGTGCCAAGTACAGAATTGTTAGTATCAGTTCTCTTGCTACGTTTGTACAGCCCCAGGGTGTCCTTTATTAGTTTTGCCTGGCAGTTTGGTCTCTGGTGTCTTATCAAGAAATATACTTTCCTTGGTTTATTTGGAACACATCCAAAAATTCACTTGCTGATGGAGAATAAAGCAGGGGCCACAACCTCTACCAGGATATATGTGGCCTTAAAAAAAAAAAAAAAAAAAGAGTACCTACTGACTGCATTAGAGATTAAAGGAAGTTTTTGTTTTTTGTTTTTCACAGTGACAGGTTGTGCCTGAACTTCCCAGGTACTTTATTTCTTATTTCTGGTCACTCCTGATTTTCTAGATGGCCGGTGGGGTAAGGAACCAGTAAACCACCTCCACCTTCCCCTTATTTCTTTAGGTTGTACAATTTTTTTTTTAAATTAAAGAATTCTTTTTTTAAAATTTATTTTTATTTTTTGGTGAGGAGGGAGGTAATTAGGTTTATCTCTTTATTTTTAGAGCAGGTACTGGGGATTGAACCTAGGACCTCATGCATGCTAAGTGTGCGCTCTACTACTTGAGCTATACCCTACCCTCTAGGTTGTGCAAATCTTATTCCTGCCATTGCACTGACCTGGTTCATGGATCATGTAATGGACCCATCCCTGACTCTGCTGAACACCAAGATTCCTCCATTCAGATTCGGACATCAAATGGGTTTTAGGGACCAGCTTGGCTATGTCCTTGGGCAACATGACATGCCTGTAATAGAAACATGGGAAGGTGGGGAATTTGTCAGTTCTGGGTTCCATCTGTCAGATAAGTGCCTGCATATAAAGCCAAGAGAGGAGAGAAAAGAGACCAGTTCCTAATGGCAGGGAGTTTACATAATCTTATTGAGGGGCAGAGGCAGCTAGAAATAAAGGCCAAATTATGTAAATCCTCACAAAAGTATATTAAAAAGTACAAACTAATGAGTAACACCAGTGAATGAGCACCTAAATTCTGGACTGTTTATACACTGCCTCTGCCTTCTTGGAGCTGACAGCCTTCTAGCTGATTACCCTAAAACAATGTAATGGGAGCCCCACAACACACAGTGTTAATAATTAAAGGCAGTTTTGAACAGGATTGGTAAGGAAGGGAGAGAAGTGATTTCATGGAGAAGAAAGGCCTATCCGGGAATGCTGTGTGGAAGAGTCAGCACAAAGGATGAAATGCAAATGTCTTACCCTTTAAGCTCTAACTTCAGTTTCATTTTCCTAACTTAAGGGATGTGCCATGAGACTTCTTTTGGGAAACTCCATGCTTTCCTAACCAAGGTTAAGTCTCCTTTCATGGCAAAGAAATGGGCTGACCCACACAGGCTTCAAGTTTAATGAAAATGTACCAAATGCTCTCTCTGTGCTAGTGAAAGGTTTTTTTCCCCTCAAAGAATCAATTCTAGTCTAACTGTCTGAAAACAGCTTATATCCTAACAAGCCCCTGGTGTAGAGACTGGCCTCCATACCTATTTAGACCCCCAAAACCCTTTTCTTAAACCAAAAACCACTGCCAAGACTTAAATTTTCCAGGGGATGAAACTAGTGATGTCTCCCTAGCCCTGCAAAGACATTATAAGCAGGTAATTTTAGTTGGCCTAGTTCAGATGTAGAGGAAAACAGCTGAGGAAAGTAGAGGAAAAGAAAGTTAATTGGGTCCAAACAGGGCCGGTGGTCTTTCCCCAAGGATCTGGCATAAAGATAGTTATGTATTTGTCAGCACAGTTCTCCAGAGGGCCCAGAGCCCCGCACTAGGCTGGAGAAGAAACACAAGAGAGCCAAGCTTCCAGCTGTTTTAAGTATTACGCTTAATACAGATTAGTGGAATGCCAAGATTAGTAGAATCCTCTGTCTTCCCTAATTTTCTAATGTAGAATTATGGATTTAGGATTTATCAAATGCAGATTCTATTGGGAGTCCTTTCTTCACAATGCTTAACAAGTCCCATGTGTTCCCACTGCAACCTATACATACCTGTTATACCAATTACCACCTTCCTTCTGAAGTCTATCAGTATGTCAGTATTTCCACAGGTTTTTAGGTTTGTTGAAAGCAGAGACATGGCGTAGCCTCGCACTTTAGCGGAACACCTGAAACCTATAAGCACTCCATAACTGTTTCCTAAGTAGATGCCCTTTAAATATTTAAAGGGAATTTATTAGGTACGTATTAAATCTTTTCTCGATGTTCTTGGACAGTTTTATTCCACTCCAGTTACTCGAAGCTCCCTTCCTAAAACAAACCACACAACCACGCCCCTTTTCCGTGAATTAATAAGCAACACTCAGGCTCTCTCAGAACTCTTCTCACTTTGAAGATGCGAGAAAATTCGCGGGCCGCCTTTGCCACCTTCTCCCAGGAGGCTCTATTGTGTTACCGCGATACAAGTAGTCACAAGAAAACAAAAGAAAAAAAAATAACAAGTAGTTTCAAGAAGGCAAGTTCAACTTGTTCTATAAAGTTGAGAGAAAGATCGAGAAACCCGAGAGAGTGAGGGTGGTCAGCATTCTTACCACGCCCACCTATGCCTCCTCCCAACAGGAGAATTTGCTCCAAATTCTCTATCACTTTGGGGTTTCTTTCATGATCGCCCCCTACCCTTCGCGCAAGCGCCTTACGCTCCCATAACTCACACCCAGCCTGTTAATCTCCCGCGCATGCGCGGATTCTGCAGCTTCAGTCCCCGTTACTAGCTCCTTGTGCCCTCACTCATCAAAGCTCACGATCTCGTTATCGCCCCCGCGCCGGCACTAACCGGTACTCGAACTCCTCATCGTCGTATTTGTCCGAATAGTAAATTTGTTTGTGCGACATGACCGCTCCGCCTGAGGACCGTCAGTCCTGCCCCGCCAACCTCCAAACAACTCCCAGCAGCACGCGCTCCCACCCTCTTTGGCCTCGCTTTCAAACACGCCGCCCGCGCTTCCTATTGGTCCGTCTGGCTGAAGGCGGGACAACTCCACCTTCAAGCCTCCAATTGGCTAAGATTTGCTTCTCCTCGAGTCCTTATTGGAGTGCCCGGCTTACGTTTCTCAAGAACAAGCGTAAGTCAAAAATAGGCCTCTTATTGGCTATCACTGCTCCTGTGCGCGTTCTAGCGCTGCCATTGGCTGATTCGGGAAAGTGGGCCGGGTGAAGGAGGGACGATGAGGTAGAGGGTCAGGGGTTAGTGAGGCCGGAAGTGAGTGCAATAAAGTTTCTCCAGGGAGGCAGGGCCCGGGGAGAAAGTTGGAGCGGAGGCCTAAGGAGGCAGTGGTGTGATCCGGAACCAAATCGGCCCGCGGTGCGGTGCGGAGACTCCATGAAGCCCTGGTGAGTTGGGACTTCTTCTTTCCCCTAGGTGACCCACTCCTCCACCCCGGAACCCCTCTCCCGGGACCCTACTTCCGGTCTTCATTTATAAGTCCCGCCCCCTGCGACCCCCTCCCCGGAAGTCCCACCTCTCAACTTCAAGGGGCTCCCCGAACCCCGACTTATTTTCTATTTATTGTCCCCGACCGCACCCTGTCCCCCAGCTTTCCTGGAAGTCCCACCCCTAGGCATGCTTCCAAGCCCAACTACTAGAAACCCTACGTTAGTCCCTCCAATTCCCCGAAACTTCGCCTCGTTGCGATTATTCTCTGCTAACTCCCGTCTATCAGAAAGCCTATCTCCCAAAAGGGCAAAGCCCTACTGCCCCTCAAAGAACTATTCGAATTCGCGAAGCTACGCCTCCTAGGGGGTTCCGCCCCTCTAGAAGCTCCACCCCTTCCGTAATCCACGTCGGATTGCCCAGAAGGCTAGCTAGTGTTTGATGCACGCGTCCTAGGGAACCACGCCCCCTCAGGAACTTTATCCCTGTAGGACCCAGGTCATCGGTCATCGCCCCGGAAGCTTTGCCTTCTATCCCAGAAACTCCACCTGCTTACAGATCCTTGTTCTTTTTTCCTTTGGTGGCTTTTGCTTAGTTTTCCTGAGCTCTCATGCTCCACTGGGTGGGAAGTCAAAAATTCACATCTCTGACTCTGAAGAGTAAGAGATTAGAGGCAGCACTTTTCCTCTCCCTTACCCCCTTCCAAGGGTGGACCTACTTGAAGGGGGCTGGACTTGGGGTTTGGCACGAGAGTGGGAGGGAGACTTGCTCATAGATTCCCAGCCCCACTCCCTGAGTTTCCCTTCCCAGGACCGACTCCACCCCAGAAACAGCTGTTTGTCTCATACCTGTACGTCGGGAGCTGGGTATGACCATGGGTTTGTTGGTGGGTGACATGTAGGTGTGACAGGAGTGAAAGTTTTCGACTACCAGAAAACGGTCGCTTGGAGGGGGCGTAGGGAACAGTGTCCTTTCTGCTATCTGATTTTTTTTAAGGGACTCCTCGGGCCCCACCTCTTCTCTGGCTGTTCCCCTCCCCCTAACCAGAGTTCTAGTCTGGGCATTCCTCCTGGTCCCGCTTGCCCAACCTTCCCTTCTGGAAACATTCCTGAGGCTTTCGCCATTTCCTGCTACTTTCTGCCGCTCTTCCCTCCTCCCTGCTGGGCTGAGAAGCCACATGCAGCTTCTTCCCCACCCCCCCAGTCACCCGGGTTCCCAGTAGCAATCTCCTTTTCCTATGCAAATTTAAAGAGCCCTACTTCCTCTTTCTTGTCGAACAATGCCCACACCTCTTGGTCTTTCCCTGCCTCTGGATCCTGCAGGCACCCACAGAATGCTCACCTCTAGAGATGATGACATCCTGGTGTGTGTTTGTGTGTGTTGAGGATTTGAGGCTTTGGCAGAACACTTATCTCATTTTCTATATTCCCGGGCCTTAGGCCTTAGGACATGGAGTGATAGAATTTCTTCCCAGGAGTGGTGGATGGAGTGGAGTGGCAAAGCTCTCCTCCATTGAGGACTAAGGGGAGGTGATAAGCACAGTATCTATCACGGATTAAGTGCTAGTGTTGTTAATCACTGTAATCATGATATTTGCATCTTTTTATCCTCTGAGTAAATTGAAGGATAGGTGAGCCCTGGAGGGTTATATGGGTCTTTTACTACTAATTTTTTGGTCACTTTCTAACTTCCCTATAAGCCCCTGGAACAGAGCTGTGGCAGGAAGCTGTGAGTGGAAGAACTGGGTTTGGGACAGTTCCCTGTGTCCAGCCTCAGTCCATCTTCTCCTGGCACCCCTTTTTCTTGAGCACAGATTTGTCTTCTACCCCCTCTATTCCTTCATGGACTGTAGCCCCCGCCTCTCTTGGAGAACTGTTTCACTCTCCCATCTCCTCCAACCAGACTCTGCCCCTGGTGTGAGGGCCATCGTACTCGGTGGTGGACACCTGTACCCTCCCCAGTCACTGCTGCAAGAAGAGGGGTATGAGCTTACCTGGCAGGTCCAGGGAGCTGACCTTAGTATCAGTACTCTGGCCGCCCCCACCCCTTCTACCCTTGACAGCTTGCTTCACTGTAGAAAAGGGGGCAGAAGAGTGCTTGGCATGGGCCGTGGCTCCTTGGCATGGTAGGTGCCATGCATAGAGAGCAAGCCTCCACCGGCCCCTCCTCTGCTCCAGCTCCTGCCTGGTGGCTCCCTGATGCACCACCCAGGTTGGACTTTATTCCTCTTATTTCACCAGCTTTGCCCTTCCTTTTGGCCCCTCCCTGCATCCACTGGGACTTCATCCTTCCTCTTCCGTTTCTTTAGCTCCTTCCACAGCTGTTGTAGCAGAAGATGCTAATGGCCCAGGCTCCCTGGGGCCACCACCCCACAGTGTGGTAGTCGTGGGGGTGGCTGGGGCTGGAGGATGAGGGAATTTGAGTGTTCAACCAGGACTGGAAGGGAAATGCTGAGCTCAGGGATCCCCTCCCTTTCCCACCCCCAGCTGCCTCTGTTTCCTCCCTCATTCCCCATCCCCCTCAGCTTCCTGCTCCCTTTGGTCTGCCCATGTCCGGTTTGGATTGATCCAGACCTCTTATCTCCCTCCTTTCCTTCTCACTCCTCCATCCTTCCCTCCCACTCCCACTTTACTGCTCCCCAGATTACTTGTTTGTATGGGGGTGTGGGGGAAATGGATCACTCTGCCCCATAAGAGTTCTAGGTTGGGGCAGTGTTGGGGGCTCAGCCCCTCAGAGCCTGTGAGTCAGCACTGTCCTCAGGATTGGTCTCTCTCCTTAGTTCCCCGCCCCTGGGGAGGAGCCAGGCAGCTCTAGGTCCAGCCTGTTCGCCTCTCAGCCAGAGAAGAGGCTCCACGCTGGGCGGAGATGGGGCCTGATACTGTCTGGGTCTGAGCTGGGGGAGCCAGAGCCACTTGTCCCTCTCCCTCCCCAGGACCCTTGAGATCCCTGGGCCATAGAGGTCCGATCAGGCTAAGGGCCTGGGGATGCCCCCTGCCTGGCCCCCTTGCCCTAACTGGCAGGGGGGCCAGGCTGGGCAGCAGCCTCCCTCTCACTCCCACCAGCCATGGATCTCCTGCCCCCCAAGCCCAAGTACAACCCACTTCGGAATGAGTCTCTGTCATCGCTGGAGGAGGGGGCTTCAGGGTCTACCCCACCGGAGGAGCTGCCTTCCCCGTCTGCCTCATCCCTGGGGCCCATGCTGCCACCTCTGCCTGGGGACGACAGTCCCACTACTCTGTGCTCCTTCTTCCCCCGGATGAGCAACCTCAAGCTGGCCAACCCGGCTGGGGGGCGTCCAGGGCCGAAGGGGGAGCCAGGAAGGGCAGCCGAGGATGGGGAGGGGATCGTTGGGGCAGCCATCCTGGACTCAGGCCCCCTGCCCCTCCTCCAGGACATGAACAAGCTGAGTGGAGGCGGCGGGCGCAGGACTCGGGTGGAAGGGGGCCAGCTGGGGGGCGAGGAGTGGACCCGCCACGGGAGCTTTGTCAATAAGCCCACGCGGGGCTGGCTGCATCCCAACGACAAAGTCATGGGACCGGGGGTTTCCTACTTGGTTCGGGTGAGTGAACATCCTCTATCCCACTCCCTCCAGACCCCTCCAGTTCCTCTGCTCACTCGTCTCTTTTTTTTTCCTTCCCTTCCCCAGCGACTCCCTTGGTTTCAGTGTTCTCTTTCTTCAACCTCTCTTGCCCCTTTTCGGATTCTGTAGCCCCTTCCCTTCCAGCTCTGTCTGGGGCCCCTTTCCTTCTGGTGACTCCCCCACCCCCACCCTGCCATGCTTAGCACAAAGCCCAGCACAGGCCCTTAGTAAGTGTTGGAACCAGTGGCTCTTGATTGTCCCCTCCAGTCTCCTCCCCCTTTCCAGAGATGTCACTTCATCCCACCCAATGCCTGTCGCTCCCCTCCAAATTCTCTTCCCACCTGTATGAGGTCCTCCTAGCTTGCCCTTGTCTCCACATCCCCTGTTGTCCTGCATGTTGTGGGATGTAGCCCGGGGCAGTGGGCAGAACTTCTTCATCTTTACTGCCCTTAGTGACTAAGTAGGGAAAAGTCCTAGGGCCCTTTGTGAAAAGGTGGCGGGGAGGCGGCTGACCCTTCTCTTCCCGTCCCTCCCCTCAGTACATGGGCTGTGTGGAGGTCCTGCAGTCAATGCGTGCCCTTGACTTCAATACCCGGACTCAGGTCACCAGGTTAGTGGGGAGTGGGGTGGAGTTGGGGGGTGGTCCCTGGGATTAGTGAGGGGAAGGAGGAGTGGGTCATTTGGTGGTGGTGCTAGTCCTGGCTTATCTTTGGGCGGTAAAGGGGGTTGAGAGAAACTTAGGGGAGTGAGTCTAAGTCTGAATGAAAAGAAGCAACTCTGGCCTGGCTCCTTTTTACTTATCCAGCCTGGGGAGTTGTGGGGGAGGTGTCAGAGGCAGCCGGCAGCTGGAGCTTGAGTGGAAAATGGGGGTAGATAGAAGGTTGCCTCTGCCTTTGGGAAGGGGATGGGACATTTGGTAGCTGGAAGGGGGTGGGGCCAGACCCATTGAGGCCCTAACCCAATCAGCCAGGAAGCGGCTTCTCAGTGTCATCAAATATTAAAGGCCCTTAATTCAATCCACCACGACAAAGAGCCTGGAGTGCCCCTGGAGTCTGGCCTGGCCTTCCCCTCCCCCAGCCCTGTGGCAGCTCCAGCCTAGTGGGATACAGGCTCTGGGTCTGAGTACCCCTCTTTCCCCAGGGAGGCCATCAGTCTGGTGTGTGAGGCTGTGCCGGGTGCTAAGGGGGCGACAAGGAGGAGAAAGGTACCTGGGGTCCATGGGGCTAGGGATGCAGCTGGGAGATGTGGAGGAACCCGGGGAAGGCTAGTGTGGGGCATGTGGGGAGAAGGCCAAAAGGCAGGAATGTGGGGGTTTCCTGGTGTTGGGAACCCCCAGCTGCTGAGACCCTTGGGCCCTTCCCTAGCCCTGTAGCCGCCCACTCAGCTCCATCCTCGGAAGGAGTAACCTGAAATTTGCTGGAATGCCAATCACTCTCACCGTCTCCACCAGCAGCCTCAACCTCATGGCCGCAGACTGCAAACAGGTTGGTGGGGTTGGGTGGAGAGGAGGGCTACCAGAAATACTGATGGGAGGGCTAAACGAGGACCTGATTATGAGGGCAAAAAACTAGGAGAGAAGGCTCCGGCGGAGCAGAACAGTAGGGGAGGAGGAGATTAGGCGGACATGGGTTGAAAAGCCTAAAGGATGAGACTGGGACTCCAGGGTCCTGGGCCAGTGGTGGGGGGTGCCCATGTGGTCCCTGAAGCTGCCTGACACGTGTCATTCCCTCCCTTTTCTGTCTCCTGCCTGTAACCCTCAGATCATCGCCAACCACCACATGCAATCCATCTCGTTTGCATCCGGCGGGGACCCGGTGAGTTGGGGAACGGAGCTCAGGCTGTGGGAGAAGAGGCAGGAGCAGGGAATTGGGATGACCCCGGCTTGGCTAGAGACGCGGGCATGCTAGGATTGAGGCAAGGTTTAAAGAAGACTGGGGTTGAGTGAGGTGGGGGCTATAAAATATAGCTAACTGGCTTTTTCTGACTCTGTCCACCTCAGGACACAGCTGAGTATGTTGCCTATGTTGCCAAAGACCCGGTGAATCAGAGAGGTGAGGCGTGGTGGGGAGCACTGGGTGGGGCTGGCTGACCCAGGAGCTAAGTGGGGGCTCTTGCTGTGGAGGATGGAGGGTGAGGGTCCCTGTCTATGCCTTCTTCTGGCCCCGCCACCCCCGAGCTCCCTGACAGCCTCTGCTGTGCCCCCAGCCTGCCACATCCTGGAATGTCCAGAAGGGCTCGCTCAGGACGTTATCAGCACCATTGGCCAGGCCTTTGAGTTGCGCTTCAAACAATACCTCAGGAACCCGCCCAAGCTGGTCACCCCCCATGACAGGTGAGCGGGGGAGGGGTGCAGCTCTGGGGCCCCAGGCCGGAATTGGAAAAGTAGGTCTTCTCTTCCCACACTTGAGCTCAGAGCGGTGCAGGGAAGGAAATAACCTGTGCACCCGTGCTTCCCGCTTCCTGCTATTCTTACGTTTCCTGCGGCCTCAGGAAGGTCTTTCGAGGCCCTGCCAGCTGCAGGGCCAGCGGTTCCTCTCCTGTGCCCGTGGCGGAGCCCAGTCCAGGACCTCCACGCTGTGGCCCTACCCTGGCTCACTGGGCTTTTGTATTCCCAGCCATCTTGTTTCTGGTCTTTCCCTTTCTCTTGCCCATTTCTCCATACTTAGTTCTTTGTTTTCTTGCCCGTTGAAGAATTTGGGCGAGGGAGGAGGGCTCTTTCCCGCGATCCTTACCTTGCCCAGCCCAGCCCAGCCCAGTAGGTATTGAGTATTTAGAAGAGGTTAAAATATTCTGGAGCACCCACTTCCCCCTGCTGGTACTTAGGGCTTCTTCTCTCTCAGGAGACAGCATGACTTTAAAGTCAAATCTGAAATTACATCTCTGCTCCACCACCTTTCAGTTGTGAGACCTAGGGTAAATCTTTTCACCCCTAACCCTTATTTTCCTCATCTATAAAACTGGAGAAGGATATAAGACCTGCCCTACCAGGTTGCCACGATGAAATGATTATGTATATAAAACACCCAGCCTCCTTCCTCAGGGAATGCCCAAGACATGGCTGCTGTTCTGTTCTCCCTCTGTCCTCCCACCCACATGCCTCACTCCCTCCTGTCTCTCTCAGGATGGCTGGCTTTGATGGCTCAGCGTGGGATGAGGAGGAGGAAGAGCCACCTGACCATCAGTACTATAATGACTTCCCGGGGAAGGAACCCCCTCTTGGGGGGGTGGTGGACATGAGGCTTCGAGAAGGAGCCCCGCCGGGGGCTGCTCGACCCACTCCACCCAGTGCCCAGACTCCCAGCCACCTGGGAGCTACTCTGGTGAGTTGCTTGGATGGAGGTGGGCTAGGTCCAGGATGGAAGCAGCTGGTTAGGGCCTTTGGTCTCACCCTATTTTTGTCCCTTCAGCCTGTGGGGCAGCCTGTCGGGGGAGACCCCGAAGTCCGCAAACAGATGCCGCCTCCACCACCCTGCCCAGGTATGAAGGGAGCCTAGAGGGGCAGAGCCGGGGTGTAAGAAGCAGGGTAGGGGTCACTGTAGAGCCACCCTTTCCTCAGCAGGCAGAGAACTCTTTGATGATCCCTCCTACGTCAACGTCCAGAACCTAGACAAGGCTCGGCAAGCCGGGGGCGGGGCCGGGCCCCCCCATCCTGCCATCAATGGCAGTGCTCCTCGAGACCTCTTTGACATGAGTGAGTGCTCCTCTCCCCTTTCTGCATCTCCGCCTTCTACTTGGTTCCTCTTCCCCTGTCTGTTCTGTCCTTCCTAGCCTCCTGTCCCCAAAGGTCTGGGTCCTGGGCATTTGCTGTGCCAGCTGCCTCTCCTAGCCCTTTCTCTGCCACCCTCAGAGCCCTTTGAAGATGCCCTTCGGGTGCCTCCACCTCCCCAGTCGGTGGCCATGGCTGAGCAGCTCCGAGGGGAGCCCTGGTTCCACGGGAAGCTGAGCCGGCGGGAGGCCGAGGCACTGCTGCAGCTCAATGGGGACTTCCTGGTGCGGGAAAGCACGACCACGCCTGGCCAGTACGTGCTCACCGGCTTGCAGAGTGGGCAGCCCAAGCACCTGCTGCTGGTGGACCCTGAGGGTGTGGTGAGTGTGGCCGGGTTGCGGGTCGGGGTGAAGGTTCAGTATCCTCCTGCGCAGCCCCGTTCCTTCCCTCGCTGCTGCCTAGACTTTCCGCTGGGCATCTCTGTCTGGGCCTCCCCTGCTCTCTAGGTGCCTGAGACTTAGGGTCCCTTCCCTTCTCACATTCCTGAACCTGTGTTCCCTTCAGGCCTGGCCAATCCCCACACCTTATGCCCATGAGAGCTAGAAGGAGCCCCTCTTTTGACAAATGTGGAAACCATCCTTGAGCGGTTGTGGTGGTCAGTGTTAGATGGCTAGAGGCTAAGCACCCCAAGCCTCCTGTCACAAGAGGAGTCAGGGCCCCCCCCCCCAGTGCCTCCAGACTCAGGGCTTAGACCAGCATCCGTCGCCTGTCTGCATTGCCCCTCTGTTTCTCTTAACTTTGGTCTCTTTTCTATGATAATCTCAGCTTCCTTTGCACATCTTTTTTTGTACTGTGTATCCTCTTCTGAGACATGCTACCTTCCTCCAGGTCAAGGAGGTGTAGCTATCCCTCAGCTTCACAATTTCTGGGCTGATGTCCCCTCTACCTTTTCCCAGTTCTCTGACCTGCCCATTCCCACAGCTGTCTCCAGCTTCTCTTTGTAGGGAAGCCTCAGTGATCAGAACTGACAGCCCTCCCACTCCTGCCATCTTTTTCTCCTTCCTCACCCATCTTGAATATTCCAGCTTCCTCAGACTTGGGGCCTGAGGTCTTATTTGAGTCTTCACCTGAATTGACCCTCTCCCCTCCCACTTCCTAGGTTCGGACAAAGGATCACCGCTTTGAGAGTGTCAGTCACCTCATCAGCTACCACATGGACAATCACTTGCCCATCATCTCTGCGGGCAGCGAACTGTGTCTACAGCAGCCTGTGGAGCGGAAAGTCTGATCTGTCCCAGTGCTCTCTCCCAGAAGATGCCTGCGACCCCTTCCACCCTATTCCCTGACTCTCAGGACCTCACTTGGGAGTGTTCTGTGGGCTTGGCCTTGTGTAGGAGCTGGGGGTAGTGTGGACACTGGGTTCACCATCCAACTGAGTGAGAGGGTTTGAGTCAGGAGCCTGGGGTAGAGTCCTGCTTCTCCCCAAACCTCACCAAAGTATTAATGTACAGAGTGGCCCCCTTCCCTGGGCCTTTCCTGTGCCAACTTGATACCCCCTTCCCCAAGGTGGGTGCTGGAGGCTGGGGCAGTTTGCCCCCTTGTAATGGAAAATGTCCTGTGGTGATAGGCCCAGTGGAGCAATCACCCTTCCAGGGAAGGGGGAATGAATCACACCTCTAGTCTATCCCTGGGCTCAGGGTACCCTAGACCCCTCTCAACAACCCTCCCTTCCAGCGTTTAAACTTTGTGCCTTTGACCATCTCCTAGGTCTGAAGATATTTTATGCAAAGTGTTCTTGGGCCCTTGACGTCAGGCATGGAGGTGCTGACACCTTCTTGGCTTCTGGGGCCCTGTCCTCTCCTTGCTCAGCAACCCCTCCAGTTTAGGTTGGGCAGACAGAGGCAGGAGTGGCAGCTGTCCCCTCTCTCTGGGGATACGCAACCTTTAGATTGCCTCAGCGCCCCCCTCCTGGCCAGCAGGGAGATGGACCCCTCCCTTTCTCAGTGCCTCTGGTGGGGGGGAGGGCGGGGGGCCCTCACCCCAGGGGTCTGTATATACATTTCGTAAGCCCGCGCCTCCCATGTTGCATGCATGTTATATTCTACAGCCAAAGTATAGCCCTTCCTCCTATAGCCTCTGCCCTGCCTCTCCCTGCTGGGGTGGTGGGGGGATGACTGAACTGTTAACTCTCCCAGGTGGATTTTGTGGAGTTGCGAACAGGGGCTTTGAGACTGTAAAGCAGTAGACAATCCCCAAATACCATCGGTAGATTTGGAAGTGCATTTATTTTTTATTTTATATGCATTTATTTTAGGGCTGTAGATTGTCTTTCCTAATTTGTTTTCCACGGCTGCTTCTTGAGCACAAAATGATAATAATCGAACACATTTATATATCACCTCTTTGACTTTTCAAAGGCCTTTTACAACTATTGGAATTTTCTTCACCCAGCCTGTGAGGCAGTCGGGACCGGAACCTTTAGAAGTGGAGTGTGAGCTGAAACTAGAGAAACGGGCCTCTTGCTGTGAGGCTGGGAGGCAGAAGTTTGTCTGAGTGTCAGTTTCACACGGGGAAACGTAAAGCCTGCAGTTACGGGATCCCTTGCCCAGCCCTGCTCTAGACCTGGGGCAGCCACAACGACAGAGGAGCCGGCCCTGCTCTGTCATTAGGTCTTGTGGATAAGGGAGAGTGGACTGAATCCTCGCCTTTTTTTGTTTTGTTTTGATGTTTTCACGGGTCTCACTTATACCAAAGGGAAAGAATCTTCATTAAAGTCCGTATTTCTTCTACCTCGGCCTCTAGGTCCCTGTCGCTGCTTTTTGTTGGCTGTGGGCCTCCACGGCTGGAAGGGGAGGCGGGAGGCTGTGGCCGCCTCAAGGCACGGACCGGTCCACCTGGCCCTTCGGCCTGGCTTGACTCAGAAGCCGCCTGCGGGCACCTGGGGGTTCGCGGAGGAGGTGCGCCGGGGCAGGGAGGGCGAGATCGGGTGGGCCTTGCGGGGCCACGGCACCGGGAGAGGGGTAGTGATCGCGATGGGTGGGCCGCCAGACGCTGGACCCCAAGCAGCTCCGGGTCCTCGCAGGCGCGCGCTCCTGTCCGCGCGCACCTCTACGGCGCCCCCCCCCCCCCCCGCGCGGGATGGTACGGCCGGGCCGCAGGGCCGAAAGCCGCTGCCTCCCTAGTGAGCCCGCGCGCTGCGCTTCCCGGAGTGGGACCCCCCCTACCGGCTCGCGCCGTGGTACGGCCCTACCCGCCAGCGCTCGGGGGAGGGTCTGGCCCAGGTCTCGCTCCCCCTCCTCCCCGCGCGCAGTGGTGGCGGCCACGCGGAGTTCCGGTTCCTGTGGCTGCGGCCGCTGGCGGGCGGTGAAGCTGGGCGAGCGCTCAGTTGGCGACCCGGCTCGGCGTCTCGGCCTCGCCGCACCCCGGGCTTGCTAGCGCGCGGGGGCCTGTGGCGCCCCCGCCTCGCCTTCCGCGCGATGGTGCAACCCGAGGGCGTGTCCGTCCCCCGTCGCCGCTGACCGCGGTCCCCCACTCCATGGCCGCCTCGGCGCCGCCCCCACCGGACAAGCTGGAGGGAGGTGGCGGCCCCGCACCGCCCCCTGCGCCGCCCAGCACCGGGAGGAAGCAGGGAAAGGCCGGTGAGAGCACTGAGGGGGCTGACGCTGGCAAGGCCGAGGACTCGGGGACCTCGGAGGGAGGGCTGGCGGGCGGGGAAGGTGGCCGTCCTCAGGCTGAAGGGCCTGAAGGAAGGGTCAGGTGAAAAGGATGGGTGGATGAAGCCCTCTAGGAGTTGGCTGACCCTAGGGTTTGGGGCACCTGGAATTCAGGAGCCACTTGGGAGTCTGAGGATATCAAGAGATGAAATGTCTGATTTAAAGGAAGAAGCAGCTGAGAGTGTGGCATCTATTCAGTTTATATTACACTTTTGTTGTATGTGTTAAGTAACTAAGCAAGAGTGTATTGAAGTTAGAAGAGTCCCTTGGATCATGGCTGGGAGAAAGGATGTTGGGGAAACCTCAGGGAAACTTGTTTGTGTCTGCCTTTTACTGTTCTTCCAGGTCTGCAAATGAAGAGCCCAGAAAAGAAGCGAAGGAAGTCAAATACTCAGGTGAATGGTGGTCGTTGGTGGGGGTAATTCCTAGTAGGCCTTCGGGTTGCTTGGTATTCTGCCACTCCATATTCGTTTGTATCTTTCATCAGCTTCAGGGAAAAGAGAAAGGTGTCTCTCTTGCTCTGCTTCTGGTCCTTTCTCTCAGCTTCATGACAAATGAGGGTAGGGGTGGGGATGAGATGATTTGACCAAAGATCTTACCACCAGGATTAGAATCTTCCTCTCCCCCGTTTGTCCTGTCCTGGTTCCCTTGTGATGATAACACCTAGTACTTGCTGAGCCCTTTCTAAGTGCCAAGGATTGTGCTAAAGTGCTGTAACATTTTTGGGAGGTTGGCATTGTCACTATTTTTCACACGAGGAATCTGAGGCTTAAAAAAGTTAAATACCTGCTCCAGAGTCTTGAGGTTACACCGTGCCAGAGCTGGGATTCCAACGTATTTATGCCTGTTTTCAGAACACGGTTACTGCACTGTGCTGGTTCTGCCCTCCATCCTGTTTCTTTGTTGCATTCTAAAGTTCATCTTGATTTTAGATCTGAGCTGGCCAGGACCAGCCTCCAAAATGTGTATGGTGTTTCTGGTGCTCTCCCTCCATGACTCTTTTCCCTCCCTCATCTGTTCCCCACTAGGGCCCTGCATACTCACATCTGACGGAGTTTGCGCCACCCCCGACTCCCATGGTGGATCACCTGGTTGCATCCAACCCTTTTGAGGATGACTTTGGAGCCCCAAAAGTGGGGGGTGCGGCCCCTCCATTCCTTGGCAGTCCTGTCCCCTTTGGGGGCTTCCGTGTACAGGGGAGCATGGCAGGCCAGGTGCCCCCAGGCTACAGCACTGGGGGTGGAGGGGGACCCCAGCCTCTTCGTCGACAGCCCCCTCCTTTCCCTCCCAACCCCATGGGCCCTGCTTTCAGCATGCCCCCCCAGGGCCCTGGGTACCCACCGCCAGGCAACATGAACTTTCCTAGCCAACCTTTCAGCCAGCCTCTGGGTCAAAACTTTAGCCCACCTGGTGGGCAGATGATGACTGGCCCAGTGGGGGGATTTGGTCCCATGATCTCACCCACAATGGGACAACCTCCCAGGGGGGAGCTGGGCCCCCCTTCCCTCCCCCAGCGCTTTGCCCAGCCAGGGGTGCCTTTTGGTCCTTCTCCTCTCCAGAGACCTAGTCAAGGGCTCCCCAGCCTGCCCCCCAACACAAGTCCCTTCCCTGGTCCGGACCCTGGCTTTCCTGGCCCTGGTGGTGAGGATGGGGGGAAGCCCTTAAATCCACCTGCTCCCACTGCTTTCCCCCAGGAGCCCCACTCAGGCTCCCCAGCTGCTGCTGTGAATGGGAATCAGCCCAATTTTCCCCCAAACAGCAGTGGGCGGAGTGGGGGCACCCCAGATGCCAATAGCCTGGCACCCCCTGGCAAGGCAGGTGGGGGCTCAGGGCCCCAGCCACCCCCAGGCCTGGTGTATCCATGTGGTGCCTGTCGGAGTGAGGTGAATGACGACCAAGATGCCATTCTGTGTGAGGCCTCCTGCCAGAAGTGGTTCCACCGCGAGTGCACAGGCATGACTGAGAGCGCCTACGGGCTGCTGACCACTGAGGCCTCTGCCGTCTGGGCCTGCGATCTCTGCCTCAAGACCAAGGAGATCCAGTCTGTCTACATCCGCGAGGGCATGGGGCAGCTGGTGGCTGCTAACGATGGGTGATGCTGGCGAGGTGTCCAGGGAAGTGCGTATGTCCCTCCCTGCTCTTCCAGGGTGATTGTTTTCCTGTCTGGCTCTTGGTCCTTGTTTCCACTGGCTTCCCATTCCTGTGGGGCAGAAACACAATGGCTCCTGGGGGCAGAAAAGGGACCGAGGTGGGCAGGCAGAAGAGCCTGGATCACTCACTTTTTCTGGAAAGTTACTGCGGTGAGATCTACAGAGGTCCAGAAAACCAAAGCCCTGCCCAGCAGAGCCATTTTTGGTGGCTCTTCTGGAGGCCTAGGGGGTATGGCTGCAAGAGAAAAGAGGCTGGAGGAAGATCTGAAGGGCAGGGATGTCCCCGCTGCAGATGATGGATACCCCCAATACCTGTGCCTAACACTCCTGTCTAGCCCCACAGCTCCAGCCTTAGTTTTTGGAGTCCAGTGTTAAAGGTTTCTGGTCAGAGGATTTGGGATCTCTTCCCGTCCCTGCAATAGCCCTTTCATGGGTGCTGGGAGACAGCTTTAGGGAATAAATGGAGATTTTCCCCTTTTCCCTCTCCCTTTCCTCCTCCAAGACCTACCTGACTCCTCCCCCTTTAGAGAACCAAATAGCTTGAAGGAGCAGGAGAGTACGTGGCTATGGCAGTTTCTTGGTGATTTGAGGCTTCAAGACAGTAAGTAAGTGATGCTGTCAGGACATGTCTCCCTCATACCAAAGTCACTGGTCCTTTCTCAGCCTCTCTTGTGCTTTTCTCCTAATGACCATATTTTTTGCCAAAAATTGGGGTACATGTCTGACCAGAATATTTGACGTTTGGACTGTCCTGGAAGCCTGGACTCTGTGGTTGTACCACCCTCCCCCCTCCCCTTGCTCACCTGTTGCACATTATTCTCAGCGCCGGTCTTCCAACTTTTGGCGCCCTCACTCCCCTGCCTCCCTGGCTTGATTGAAGGAAAGCTTGAAAAGGCACAGAGCCCTTATACCTCATTCTCCCTCCTGATAAAAGGATCCCTATTACAGACTGGGTAGGGGAGGTGGCGGGCCCCTCACTGCCAGGGCACTAAGATGCAGTCCAGAGCCAGGATGAGGTTTGCTTCTTTCCCTGCTATTCTTGACATCTTGGGCCGGTGATCTAGCAGCTCTCATTTTACTCTCAGCCAGGGTCCTGTACTGGGCTTTGTTTTTATTTTACTTTTTTTTTTTAAAGCACTGCCTGCCAGAGATGGAGCTGGGGCCTGATCAGGAGCCCCTCACAGCTGCTCTCCTTAGAGTTCATGCACACATTCCTCAGTGGGGTGAGGAAGGCAGGCTTGGGGTGTGACCCTGAGAGGAGCTGATGGTCCCCTGCCCCCACTTTTCCTGGGACCCTAGCGTGTGAAGAGAAGCCAAGTATACTGCAGAACTCATCTGCCTGCCCTTTGGGGCTGTGAGAAAGAAGGGAGCAGCCTCTGGGCTTCTCTCCTCCAGTGTCCCCCAACTTGGAACAGCAGAGATGGCAACCCCCCACTGCTCAACTTTGTGTTGTGTTTGTGGTTCTGTTTGCCCCTCTTACCTTTTGCTGTTTGTGCTCTCCCCCCATCTCCACATTTTGTAAGACGGCTACTGGAGGGGGTGTGTCTGCTCAATCCTCCCTCACTCCACTGCTTTTTGGAAGAAAGTGGGGGTGGCAGAGGTGTGGTGGTGGGGAAAGTCTTTTGTACTGTTGGATTAATAAAATGACTTGGAAATTCTAGACCAGGACTCCTTGCTGTTGATATGCCTTGGAATGAGCCTCAGCGCTGGGCAGGATATTGTGGGGTGAGGATATGTATCCCCCAGGGTCCTTGGAAGTGGGAATGGCAGAAAGATTCAGGCCCCTAAGTGGACCTGGTACAAGCTGCTGGAACCCAGGGAGGCCTTTGTGCCCCACCCCTCCCACTATGTCCCCGCTGTGAGAAACTAGTTTCCTTTCGGAGCACATTCCTGGGCCAGGCCTGGAGCCAAGGTAGAGCTCCGGTTCCAAGACTTCAGGGAGACAATTGCTATCAGTGCTTCTGGGTTTAGTGCCCGCCCACCCCCACTCCCCAGTTGTATGGGTTAGGGGTCAAGTGTAGCCCCAAGGGTAGGGGAAGGGGCTGCCCCTGGTCTAGCTGATTTCATTTTTGGATACTTTTCAGGCCCCCTCCCCGCTTCCTTAAAAAAAAAAAAAAGCAGTATCCTTAAACAATCAGCATCGGAGCAGGGTGAGGAGACTGACAGAAGGGCTATTTCCAACCCACAATTTGCCACTCTCCCCTCCCCCATCCTGCAGCTGTCTCTGTCTGTCCTGGGACCAACCTGGTCCCGTGTCCCTGTTGTTTCTGGAGATGCCAGCCTTTGCCTTAGTTTTGGATCTTCCCGCCAGAAATTGTTTAGAGAGTGAAAAGGAGGGGAGATGACCCAAAACTCAGTTTGCTGGAACCCTAGCCTTCCACCGGAGGTGGGGGTTAAGTCCAAGTTTAGAGGCTCTGCAGGTACCCACCCTCTCCCTCTAGCTCGCAAGTCCAGCTCTTATTGGCCAAAAGTTTCCGCCCCCTCAGGGAAGTTGATTTTCCATTGGTCAGTCCCTGGTCACGTGACCTTCCTTTCTGAGGCCGCAAAGCCGGGGAGGCAGCAACAAGTTCAGCTGAAGACTGAAGCAAGAGCTAAGTCAGGTAATGCCCTAGCGGGGAAGGGGCCACCCAAATCCCTGTGAGAGGAAGGATAGAGGAGAGGAAGGGCAGAGCTCAAAAGGATTGAGCTCCACGGGGAATCTGTTTGTCACTTCTGGGTCGGGGAAAAGGAGAGCATGGGCGGACGTTTCCAAAACAGGAACTTGCTCGGGGTCTCCCAGGCAAGTTTTTGTGTCCCTAGGTCCTTTGCTTTAGAGGTTTTGGGGAACAACTCTTAGAGGGGTTGAAATTAGCCTGAAGAGACTTGCCGGCTTTGTACAGAGTGGGAGAGCTCCCCCTTTGGCTGTTTTTTTTAGAAATAACACAAGTCCCTGACAATCGTTGCTAGATGTTTTTGTTGAATCCTGCCTGAATGAAAAGAGAGGGAGTAGTGGGGAGGGGGTGGAGATGGGTTTTCTTCCAAGAGGGCGATGAGAAGAAAGAAAGCTGAAAACACAGCCGGGAAGGGTGGAGATTAGATAGCAGAAGGAACTTCCTAATAAGGAAGAGCGATGCTGGCTTGGGAGGACAGGGAGATCTTTTGGAATCTTGGGTGAAGCCAACCAAGAGAGAGGTACCAACCAGAGTTTGGAACCCTGAGGTCCAAGGGTTCCAGACGGTCTCCTGTTTGGGTCTCAGAAGTGTTTGTCTTTGTTGACCCAAATGCCCTTGCTGGTTTCCACGGAGATAGTGGGTCTGACATCACCCTGGTTGCCATGGTGCCTGGTTCTGGAGGACCTGAGCAGGCTGCACACAGCTAGGGATAAACAAGGACTTCGGCCCAAGCTGCTGCTACTTCCTTCCTGCCACCACCTGTTAAGAGTCACACGCAGCAAGTGGGGATGGGAAGATGACAGAACGGTGGGGGAGGGGCCTGAGCCCAGAGGGCTGCACAAGTGATGGTTCTATGGATACCTGTAGGAGCTGGCCAGGGGTGTTCTTCTGGACATGGTAGGGGAAGGTCACTGCAGCTGTTCTCCTGGCTTCTTGTGGGATGGGTGCATGTGTCTGGGAGGCATGGGTATTGGGGAAGACACTGGGAGATGTCTTTCATCTGTCCTGGGCTTGGATCTTGATTAACAAGGGCTGCAGAAGGTTATTAGAGTGCCGTGTAGGACTCACACCAGCTTAAACAGGGGAGCAGCGTGGTGGTTTTCAAGGCAGAACTATCACACTTCTTCCCAAGCCTCACTTCGTTTTCCCAGGGTTTCCTTACAGAACCCTTTTCTACTTGCCACCCTTCTATCTCCTCAGCAAGCAGTCATTTATCCTCCTCTAAAGGATCACAATCTAAGACTCTAGGCCTAGAGTTAGCTCATCTATCCCTCCACCTCTATGACAGATCCCAGCTGCCAGCCTGAGGGGACCGTCTTGGCCATAGATGGAAGGGTAGGTCCCTCTCTCCTTATCCCACCTTGTGTCAGGCTTTGGAAGCTGGAATGACTTCCCCCTCTTCACCTAGCCAAGTCAGAGCAGATTAGCAGTGGGCAGGACCATAGCCCTGATGTTTGTCCATGCTTTGCAAACTGTAAAGTGCTTTATTTATGATAGTTGCCAGAAATCCCTTTTCCCAGTCACCTTCAAGTTTCCTACGATGAAATTCTGGAGGTTACTAAGAACGGAAACAGAATTTAGAATGGAGCGTGAGAGTGATAAGGAGATTTACTAAAGGTATATTCAGAAGAATCTAAGCTATGCCAGCCCTTCTCAACCCTGGCTGCACATGAGAATCATCTGGGAGGCTTTAAAAAAGACCCATGTCTGATCCTGACCCTTGAACCAATCAGAATCTTAGGTGATTCCATTGTGCAGCCAGTGTACAGAACCCCTGAACTAGACCCTACATAGGACTCATGGTGAGTGGGTGGGTGGGTGGGTGGGAGACGTAGGACTGAAGACCTTCGAGTCTTCTCCTCCAGGCCCCGGGGGAGGAGGTGGTGGTTGTGGGGGAGCCTAGGGTGGTGAAGGGAGGGCTGGGTTGTTCCTCACTCTTCTTACGAGCCGTTCATCTTCGGCAAGTCGTCAGTCACCTTTCTGGCCTTCATTTTCCCCTGACTGTAACGTGAAGGAATTGGCCTGGATGTTTTCCCAAAGCTTTTC
The DNA here is from genome assembly GCF_048564905.1 of Vicugna pacos. NCBI lineage: Eukaryota > Metazoa > Chordata > Mammalia > Artiodactyla > Camelidae > Vicugna > Vicugna pacos. The sequence continues at coordinate 25,617,450 of NC_133007.1, forward strand.
CAGTCCTATGCTTCTCTGACCTTTCAAGGTCAGTTCAGTTTCCCAGTTTCCAGAGGGCCCTTTTGGTCCCTGAGAGAGGCCAGCTTCCCCGTGGCTGTTGGCAGGTTCTGATTTGCAAGGCAAATACTGCTGAGGAGTTGAGGTGTTGGGGTCAGAAGGACTGGAACCAAGTTGGTTCTGGAAGCTACTGCCCAGCCCTTAAACCTTGGCATCCGGCTAAGGCTGCTGTCTGTATCCTGTCTCTCCTGAAGGGAGCTGGGATCCTTAAGAGAGCCTTTCTCTGCAGGCGGCAGCCTCAGCAGCCTCCGGGACAACTATGGCCTCCTGCCCAGACTCAGACCACAGCTGGGTGCTTGCCGGCGCAGAGGTAGGAAAAGCAGGCCTGGAAACCATATGGAATGGGGTTTCCTGCGAGGCGGGGCTGCTTTCTGAGTCTCTCCCCTTGGTCTTGGTGGTCACCTGCATCACCTCCAGCTGGCTATGAGAGGAACTGTAGTGTCAGGAAGAAGGCGAGTCAGGTATTGGGACTAAGACCATGCCTTGAAAGAAGGGAACCACCAGGGTCAGCTGTGAGAAGTAGAGAAGAAATTCTGGTGGGGAGACACGCATGAGCAAAAGTTCTAAGGCAACAGTGGGGCAGCCACGATGGGGGAGCCTGAGGACTTCCGCTGGATGAGGTGGAGACAGTGTTGAAGAGAGATTTGGCCAAAGCCTGGGAACCTCTGAAAGAGGCCTGAAGGGCCTGGCTCAGGCATTTGGGCCTCCTCCTGATGGGAAATCACTGAAGGGCGCTGAGTTAGAGGGCGTCAGGACAGCCAGTGCCTTGAGCAGAGGGTGCAGCCACTGTGTGGCCGGGGTTGGAACAAGGGGAGAGCTTTTTTGAAGGTCCTGCCGTCCAGGTGGTATTTGGTGGGACAGGAACCAGTGGACTCCTGTTCCTCTGAAGCCACTGAGAAGGGGGCTGGCAGAATGGGGACTGGGTGGCTGGAGCAGTTTGTCAAGGGCTTGGTATGTTAGAACCACCAGGAGGAAGAAGGTGCGGAGCTCAAATTAGACATGTTGAATTTGGGTGCCGGTTGGGAGTAAGGGAGCTGCCCTCAGGGTGACGCTGGAGCAGGACACACGGACTGGGGCTTGTGGACAGAGGATGGACACCAGACTCCCAGCCAGAGCCCTGGACTCCTGTTGGAGTGCCTTTACTGACAGCTGGGGGACCTGGGGCAAGCTGCTTTACCCGCTTGTCTTCCCCTGTAAAGGAGGAGTCATGATTTCTGACGGGTAGGAGGGGCCGTGAGAAAAAAGTGGCTTGAAAATTGTAAAGAAGTTACAAACTAAGTTATCAAGTCAAGAATTATTCTTGGAAGGAGAGCGGGAGCCACAGGTGGGATGAGTTGGGGTGGTGGGTGCAGGGTGGGCACACCGAGGGGGATGTGCAGAGAAAGGAGAGGCCGCAGCTGGACGGCAGGGCCGAGAACACTGTGGGAGACAGGCTGGCTGAGGCTGGGATGAGTTGGGCTCTGTCAGCTTCTGTGAGATAGGGTATAGGGAGTGGGAAAGGCCAGAAAAGCTTGGAAGACGTAACTGGCATGGGTGGCCCGTTGTGAGGGTCACTGTAGGGAAGCCCGCGGGGGTCATGACTGAGATCCTTAGGCATCTGGGGGATGTCGTTCTCTGGCCGTCCTCCCACCTTCCAACTGATAACTGAGCTTGTCACTTGGGAGGAAAATCCAGGCTGTAGCCGGCTTCTCTGGGGAGGTAGGGGCACCAGGTTTGTACAGTGGTCCAGGGCCTTGGTCCAGGGGTGCTTCTTCGTTTAATAGAAACTTGGCCTCTGAAAGTTCCTCAGAGCAGCAGGTGAGGTTAGGGAATGGCCAGATACTACACGGAGCAGAGGTATCGCCGCGCCAGCTGCCCCTGCCCCCTCCCCACTTTGGAACATCCCACTACTGAATGTATCGCACTTTTGCGAGATGTGAGTTGGGGTCCCTGAGCGGTGCAGCTGGCTCCAGGCACCCCAGTAGAGCACCCCGTGCTCTTGGTTTCATCTGGCCGTCCTTCCTCTGGAGCAGCCCTTCTGCTTGTGCCCCGTCCCCCAGAGCCTGCCTGTGGAGACCCTGGGCCCAGAATCCAGGATGGGCCCAGAATCTGAGAGACCTCCCCAGGCCCCTCGGAGCCCCTCCAAGGTAGCTGCTGAAGAATTAGCTGGGACCTTGGATGGAGAAGGTAACAGCCCTGCTGAGGGGGGGTTGCAGCCACCTCTCCCCCATGTTCTGGGGTTGTCCAGTTTCCTCAAGGAGAGGGAGGCTGGTTGGTTTTATTCCCTGCATTTATCTCAGTTTAAAACCTCCTTCCCTTGTTCTATCCTGACTTTCCCCTGCCCTTCCAACTTGGTGGAGGCCTGCGGGAGCCAGAGGGCCGTGTAGAAGGTTCCGCTGGGGGGGGGGGGGTACTGTAGTGTTTTCTTGACCCTCTTCTCCTGCACAGAGACAGAGTTACAGAGTGAGAGCTCCCCATCTGGGCCCATTCTGCCAGAGGAGACTGAGGCCAAGGTGAGGACCTTCACTGTGGGGAGGGAGGGAAATGAGGAGGGCCAGGAGCTGCTCATGTCTGTGTCTGCATCAGGGCATTCTGGATGGTGATGGTTGTGGAATGGAGCCGCCTGGCCCAGAAGACACAGAGGCCCAGGGAGACTTGGAGGAGACCCCTGTCGTGGTAGACCTGGGACCAGACACACAGGACCTGGAGGATGAGAGTCCCCCCGACAGCCTGGCCTCATCCCCCAAAACAGGTGAGGATCCTCCTTCTCTCTGCCATGTCCTTCTAGAAGGTGTGGGAGCAGAAGTAGATATCACCCTGGGACTCAGTAGCCTGGTACCCTCTTTAAGTTGTGTCAGTGAATCCTAACCACCACCCCTGAGGACACTGAGGCTCAGGTTAAGTGACTTGACCAAGGTCACACAGCTGGCAAGTCACAGGACCTAGGTCTGGTCAACTCTTTACTCTCTGCGATGGGGCCTCCTCTTTTCTTGCCTCTAGATTCACCTCTCATTCCCTGAGTCCTTTCCATGTGTCATCTCTGCGGAGGGAGGTTGGGTTTATGGCCTGTGTAAGAGGCAGGCTAGACTGAGCCAAGATGCAAGTCAGACCTATGAGGGGTGCAAAAAGGAGGTGTAATTTAGGTGCTCTCACAGGAGGGGGAGGGTGGTTGCGTCAGGGGACAGGTAAAGGGGGAGCGAGAGTCAGGGACAGTTGGGGAAAGGTTCACACTGAAGGTGACATTTGGGTGAAGCCTTGAGGAAAGAGTAGGCTTTTGGTAGGTAGGGTAGGAAGAAGAGAACATTCGAGGCCAAGGATGCAGCATCAACAAAGGGATGGGGCCCCTGTCCTGCGCTGAGGAGGCTGCATCCATGTCTTGTGTCAGAGGGGTGTATGAATCCATCTCTGTTGAAGGTGACGGGCTGGAGGGGGAGGCCAGGGGCTGGGGCCATTTAGGGGACAGCTGCAGCAGTCAGCCCTGAAGGAAGGCAGCTACGAGGCATGAGACCTGAGATGTTTACCTGTTGAACCGTCGCATTGTCTGAGGCTGAGGTTGGCCAGATGGCAGCAGTGGCACCTTGCCCAGGATTGGGGGACCACCAGAAGACCCCCAGTTTGGAGGGCCGTGTGTTAAGTGGCCCCTGAGGGACACCAAGGTGGGAGTGGCCAGTAGGCAGTCAGACCTCCAGGCCTGGAGCTCTAGGGAGGCCAGGTTGGGAGTTACGGGCTGGGGCTCCGTCTGCCGTGGGAGGAAGCCAGCGGGGTAGGTGCAATGAGAAGAGCAGAAAACCAGGAATGGTGCCAGGGAGACCTCCGCCTTGAGGGCCAGGAAGAGCCAGGGTTTGGACAGGACTGGGACAGGGGAGCAGCTGCAGGAGCTTCAGGAAGGAGGACCCTTTTAGGATGAAAGCTGCTCTTGCAGTTTTTAGGTTGAAAGGGCTGGTCTCTCACCTCCAGACCAGGCAGGGGTGGCCACTGGCCCAGACAGACATGGGAAGGGTCTCCACGTGCCCCCTCTGCAGTCAGGGCTGGAGACCTCCCGTTCTTCCCTCTCTTTCTGTCTTTCTGTATGTCCCATCTCTCCAGTTTCCTTACTGCCCTGTCCCCATCCCTTCCTCCAGCTTGGATCAGGGAGGAGGCCCACTGCTCTACCAGTGAGGATGACACCGACGTGGATGTGGGGGGTCTGCGGAGACGGCGGGGCCGGGAGCCCAGCACTCCTCAGCCCGTGGCCCCCGTCGGGGTTAAGGACCAGGCCAGGGGCGAGGGTGCAGGCGGGGAGCTGGGCATCTCCCTCAACATGTGTCTCCTTGGGGCCCTGGCGCTGCTGGGCCTGGGGATCCTCCTCTTCTCTGGTGAGTAGTTGCTGCTGCTGGGGCCTTGAGCCCCTTCTCTGGCACCTCCTGCTGCATTTTCGCCCTGCTCCACCCCTTTTTCTGAGGGCCTGACAGACCCCTCTGTCTCCATTTTCAGGTGGCCTCTCAGAGTCTGAAAGTGGTGAGTGGGGACAGGCCCTGGCTGGTTTGTGTCCGTCCCCTTCCAGCCCTGAGGGAGGCTGATGGGGGCAGTTCCCTGGGTCAGGAGTAGGGATGCTGGGGGCTGTACACATTTTGCTCAGTTGTAGGCCTTGTCAGCTATTCAGGGTGACCCTTGGCCCTTTACGTCACTGGACCTCTCAGCCATAGAGTCGGTCCAGGGCAGGAGAGTGACTGTGGGTGTGTGGGTGGGGGGAGGAGAGGGGTTTATATGCCTTGGGGCCAGTTTCAAGATTGCACTTTCCCACAGGACCCATGGAGGAAGTGGACCTGCAGGTCTTCCCAGATCCCGGGTCGGCTACTGAGAGGCTGGAGGCTGCGGGAGATGGGCAGGCATGTGTGACTGTCTCCATTGGTGTGTGGTGCCTGGTGCGGGAGATCCAGGGCTACCAGGGTTGTGGGGCGGGGTGGGGGTGACTGGCTCCTTTGCCCTCAGGATGAGCTAAGGCAGCAGCTGCAGGCCTCAGCGCCCCCTGACAGTGTCCCCAGCCTGCAGAACATGGCCCTTCTGCTGGACAAGCTGGCCAAGGAGAACCAGGACATCCGGCTCTTGCAGGCCCAGCTGCAGGTGGGCACGAGCAGGAGGTGGGTGGGCTAGGCCAGCCCTTCCTAGGCCAGGTGTCTGTCCTAGTGTCCTTCCCTAAAAGAAGTTTCCACTGTTCATCCACATACCTTGACCCTCTCCCTTTCCCACTATAGTCAAGTCATCTTTCTAGTTCTTCTCTGTTCACATCCCACATGCTCAGGTTTAGGCCAGGACTGGCATACCTGTTTCACGTGGCATGCCACCTCTGCTTGATTGGCATGGTCTGCCTGGAGCATTGTGAGGGGGAGGGATTGAACAACATACCAAGGCTCAATGGGAAAGAGGTGCTGTGATCAATTAACAATGTCTGCTCTGGGTATGGGAGGTGGACATAGGCCGAGAGCCACATCTTGGCTGTCTTTAGGTGAATCAGAGAAGTGTGTGCTTATAAAACACCATAGAAACTGAAGTGAAGGGTGGGGATAGGAAGGACGAGAACCAAATCCTCTTGAGTGTCCTGGGCCATAAAGGGGCTTGGGCCGCCTGCCCACTGCAACAGAATGAAATTAAGGTAGAAGGCACTGGGCTTATCCTGACAAGGACCCCTCCTTGTGCACTTCCTCCCTACCCCTAATTCCAGGCCCAGAAGGAAGAGCTTCAGAGCCTGATGCATCAGCCCAAAGGGCTGGAAGAGGAGAATGCCCGGCTCCGAGGGGCTCTACAGCAGGGCGAGGCCTCCCAGCGGGCCCTGGAGTCAGAGCTGCAGCAGCTGCGGGCCCAGCTGCAGGGGCTGGAGGCTGGCTGTGTCCGGGGCACAGATGGGGTGTGCCTCCACTGGGGCAAAGGCCCACAGGGTGGCAAGGCCACCAAGGAGCAGGGCCTCAGGGGGCAGGAGCCGAGCCCTGGCTTCCTGGAGCAGAAGGAACGGCTGGAGGCTGAGGCCCAGGTGCTAAGGCAAGAGTTGGAGAGGCAGCGGCGGCTGCTGAGTTCTGTGCAGCAGGACCTGGAGCGGAGCTTGAGGGATGCAGGCCGAGGGGACCCAGCCCATGCTGGCCTGGCTGAGCTGGGCCACAGGCTGGCCCAGAAGCTGCAGGGCCTGGAGAACTGGGGCCAGCGCCCTGGGATCTCTGCCAATGCTTCAGAGGCCTGGCGTCAGGAACCTCACTTCCAGAGTTCCAGGGAGCGGAGTGGAAAGGAAAAGAGGTGGGATGGGCAAGGGGACCGGAAGACTGAGCGTTGGAAACTTAAGAAGGAGGAAACTGGCCGGGAAAAGAAGAGCTGGGCGGGTGAAGAGGACAGGGAGTTGGCAGGGAGGTGGAAGGAGGGCAAGCCAAGGGTGGAGGAGTGGGCCAGCAAGGATGGCAAGCGACAGGGTTCCAAGGAGCCCCCCAGGAAAAGTGGGGGGTCCCACTCCTCCAGAGAAAGGCAGAAGCACCCTCGGTGGAAGGAAGGGGCTAAAGATGGGCATGACCCCCTACCACTCTGGGCAGAGCTGTCGAGGCACAAGTACCGGGCACCCCAGGGCTGCTCAGGTGTGCACGAGTGTGCCCGGCAGGAGGGCCTGGACTTCTTTGGCATGGAGCTCGCCCCAGTGCGGCAACAGGAGCTAGCCTCTCTGCTGAGGACCTACCTGGCGCGGCTGCCCTGGGCTGGGCAGCTGAGCAAGGAGCTACCCTTCTCTCCTGCTTACTTTGGTGAGGATGGTATCTTCCGCCACGACCGCCTTCGCTTCCGGGACTTTGTAGACGCCTTGGAAGACAGCCTGGAGGAGGTGGCAGTGAGACAGACAGGTGATGACGATGAGGTGGATGACTTTGAGGACTTCATCTTCGGCCACTTCTTTGGGGACAAAGCACTGAAGAAGAGGTGGGCAACTGTGGGGAAGTTAGGTGGGTGGGACAGAATAGGAGGCAGGGAGTGGGGGGTGGGGATGTGAAGGAGCCAGGGTCCTGAGGAGAGGTCTGCAGTTTGAGGTTTTTCTCTCTGCTTTTAGGTCTCCCCTCCCCCCACAGCCAATACTTTCCTGTCGTCCCTTGAGGGCAGGAAGCCGCCTGTGCTCACCCCAGAGTGGTCCTGGGGAGTCCCCTTTTGGGCTGGGGGAATTCCTCCCCCTCCCCTACCCCATTTTTCTGTCCTGTCCTGCCTGTATCCCCATGGCCAGGGGCAGTGGAGGGCGGGAGGGAAGGGGTGGTAAGGGAGATTGCTTCCCACCTTCCTGCCTGCCCAACTGGGGCTTTCATCCTGGGAGACCAGGTCTGGCCACACTCCCCTCCCCCCAAAATGATTATTGGTGGTGGCTGCCTATGTCACCTGCCTTAGGAGAAATAGGGTCCCCTCTCCTCTGGGAGCCCCTTCTCATCACATGGCATTGTCCTCTAAAGGCCTCTCCCTGCCCCCACCCCATGTCTCCCCACAGGTCTGGGAAGAAGGACAAACATTTGCGGAACCCCAGAGTTGTGGGGCCCAGGGAGGAGCACAGCCACCACCGCCGGGGCTGAGGCCCTGCTTATCTGTCCCCTGGGAACCGTTAAACTGCCACCTCCCCTGGCTGGTTTGGTGTCCTTGGATATCCTTCACAGCCCTGCACTGATACCACTTTCTCTAGAAAAAGGCCTTAGCTGGACCTGCCTTGCTATCTATGCAAATGTATGCAAATGCTCAGGGCCCTGGGCCGTGACCCTTGCAGCCTGATTGTGTCATGCCAATGTGAAGGGGGATGGGAGAAAATCCTGTTTTTTCGTGGGGTGCAGTGGAGGTAGGGGTGTGGAGGCAATTCTGACTCTGAAGCCAAAGTGCTTTCCTCCTCTTGTGTGTGTGGGGGCCCCAGAGTGGCCCCTTGGCTGCACGCACTGCCCTGTGCCCCCTGGGGTTTGACTAGCCTTGCTGGCTGGAGGCCCAGCATGAGGGTTTTCCCTGGGGTTTTGTTAGATTTGGAAGGAGCTGTCCCCAGGAGATGAAGTCCCCTTTTTAGCCCTGCTCCTTTTGTGGCCTCACCTCCCCATGTGAACTATAGACTCAGATCCCAATAAAATGCTATTGGAGCTGTGACATTGGGTGGGGGCTCTGTCACTTGGGGCTGTTCCTAAGCACAGCGGACACCCACACCCACCATCTCGTGGGCGCTGGTACTCGCATTCTCCCATATACTCCTCTCCCCCTCACCTCACCCTCCCAGCAAACCTCAGGCCCCCTGGGCTAGAACTCCCCATTTTGCTCACAGCTGCCTTGGCCGCACCCCTGGGAGATGTGGAAATATGCGAGTGGGTTTGGGAGTCGGAGCCTTGGGCTCAAATCCAGGCTGAGTGATCTTGGGTAAGTTAATCTCTGGGAGACTTGGGCTTCTAATCTTCAAAAAAGGAGATTGAGGGGCTGGGGAAGAGATTAAATAAAGCAGTGTAAACAAAATGCCTGTCCCGTATTTGGCACTGAAAAGCTATTCACTCCCTTCAGCATGTGGAGGAGGGAGGAAAGGGACCCATGCCGGCACAACCCCCCCTCCCCCCGGCAACCGGGCTTCTGGGTTGGGAAGGTGAGCAAACCACTAGGTGGCGCCCTGGCTCCACATTTACTGCAGACCTCGCCGCCCCCCACTGCTTGGTGCTCCAAATCTTGGACACCCCCATCCCCACTGACTAGGGCCTGCTCTCGGGCTAGCTCTCCTAGGAAGACCTAGCTCCCCCTCGGCTACTCTTTAGGAAGTTCTTCCTGACTGGGCCTCTTGATTGGCCTGGAAATTCCCTTGGGAGTATAGGGGACAGGACAGTGTGACTTCAGGCCAGATCAGAGGAATGTGTTAGTAAAGCTGAGGGCGCCTGCCCAGAAGGGGACTATAATTGACAGTGCTTCTGTAACACTGTGACTGTTGGGCCACTCGCTGTTAAAGGGCTTTAAGTGCACCAGCTCATTTAATTCAGCTGGGGAGGGTGGCGTGGGGCGGGGCGGGGCAGGCTGGGGATGGAACAAGGTCCACTCATTTAACAAACATTTAGTCTATGGTGCTGGCCTTCTGCAGGTGCTCAAAATTTATGCTGCCTGAGCAGCTGACTGGTAAACTTGGGTGTCCAGCAGAGGGATCAGGATTCAGCGACCTGGGAAGGGGAGCTGGGCTCAGGGGACAGGACACAGACTGGTCCCCTGGGTTCCCAGAGGGTGTGGGCCGCTTGGGGCTTCTCAGTTTCATTTCGAGGGCCCATTTCCTTCATTTGCATAACGAACTCTCAAGGAGGCTAGGAAGTCCCCCCAAGCCCCCTCCTCTTTCTTAGCCACTCAGGAAGTAATACGCTGAGCTGGAGGTTTCTGAAACTGCTGAATCAGGGAGAAAAAGCCAAGAACTCAAGGGGTATGCTGGGGAGGGGTGAGGACACCAGGGACACTGGCTGTTCTGACTACCCTCTCTCGCGCCCTTGGTAGGTGATCCTCATACCCACTGCAGGTCATGAAGCCGCTGCCTCCATCGCATCCATGCCCCCACAGCAGCACTGGTAAAGAAGGGGAACCCCAAGGCCCGGATCATAGGATGCTCTCTGGTCATAGAACTGGCATGTGGAGACAAGCCTCTGGAGGTTGAGGCTGGGGGACAGCACTCCCTCCTTGCCACAGGGCCGGGGGACAGCTTCTGGCTGTGTAGGGGTAGGGGGAGCCTGTGGGTAGCCCCGTGGGACTCTGTCACACAGCCCTTCTTGGCCTCCAGGGTCTGGTCTAGTTTAAGTACTTGGTATTTTGAGCACTTGGCTTTTCTGCCCTTTCCTCTGGGAACTCCCCCAGCCAAGAGCTCAGCTTCCGGGTGCCTTGGGGGAAGTCACTGGAGTTGAGGGTGGCTCTCTTGGGCCTTCCCCTCTCAAGTGGAAAAATTCTGCTTCCTTTGGCCAGTCCCCCAAATGTATTTCCTAGCTGTCCCCCAACTTGCCGTTCCTCCCCCATCCCTGCCCCTCATTCTTCAGCCTCACCCCTTTTTCCATTGTCCTCAGCTCAGCCTTCTCTCACTGATGCCCCCTCCACCCTTTACCTCCTCCAGGATCTTCCTCATCTGTCTGCCTCCTCAGGTCCTCCAGGCCCCAGCCTTTCCCTCCTGCCCATCCTGGGGGACAAGGGTGGTGGTGGTGGTCACCTTCAGACCTGTACCGTCCCGTAAGCTCCCTGAGGGTCCGAGGCATGTGTTCCTTTTGAGAACCTCTCCCAGCCCCCTCTGCTGGGCACAAGGACAGATGCTGAAGTGGCTGACTGTTGCCATGGGAACCTCCCAGGGCCATCCTGACGCAGGGACGTCTCCCCCACCACCCTGCCTGTCTCATTCTGGGCCACAGATGTTCCTGATCCCTTCATGCTTCACACGCTCCAAGAGGGTCTAGAAGGGACACCGCAGGGTCGAGGGGGGGGTCATTGCCCTAAACCCAGACAACATAGATCCTGCTCCTGCATTCTCACCACTCAGCCCTCTGAGCCACAGAAGCCCCTTGTCACTAATTCTTGGTGAGTTGTCTGATTCTCTTTCCCTCCCCTGCAGGCCTTCCCTTAAGGTTGCTGCCCATCTCTTTGGCAGCCCTTGGCTTCCAGGACATGCCCTGCCCACACAGAAGCAAAGCAGACCCCTTCCCCGCTCACCTTTTTCTCTTTATCCTGGGCCAGGTGGAGACCCAGGCCAGGTCTCTTCTAATTAGACCTGTGTCCTGGGCAAACTTCCAGTCAGAAAACCTAGTCTCAGTTCTCCACCGCTGCCCACCTGCAGCCTCCTCGCTTTTTCTCATCACTGAAGTGAGGCTGTAGATAGCCCCTCATAGGTGGTTGTGAAATGAGTCACCCTAAGACAAAGGAAAAGGCTTTTCAAACTGTAGAGTACTGTTACAATTTTTTAGTTATTTTTATTTCATTTAACCTCTAAGGGGAAGCCGAGGCCTCTGTGAGTTACTGATACAGGAGGAGAGGATATTGGTCCCCAACCCCTGCAGCAGGAGCTGGCAGGGAAAAGACGAAAAGATGCTAACCCGCATTCAAGTCCCAGCACTGTGCTAGGTGCTGTGGGGACCCCAGTCATTGTCCCTGAAGCTAACTGGATTAGTTTAACACAGAGCAGAGTTTAAAAAGTATTCTCTTAATAGTGCCAGGGAGGAGTCAGCCGAGGAGGTGAAGAGGAGGGTGGGGTGGCCTTTGAGCTGGACCTTGAAGGATAATAGGACTGGTGATGCTGGAGGGGATTTCAGACTGGGCAAAGGTGAGGCCCTAGGGGAGGGTGGAACAGTCTTGTCAGATGGTGACACTCAGGTTCCTGTAAGGGTGCAAATTCTCCCACAGGCCTGCCTGCAAGTCTAAGGGGGAGCTTTACTATAGGAAATGGGGAGGGGTGCCACTGAAGGCCTTTGATGGGTAGGGGGCATGAAGAGGAGGATCCACACGGAGGCAGTGCAGCCGGCCGGGGGGAAGGGCGGCATGGAGATGTGAAATTGGGGGTAGTTAGGAGGTGTCAGCCATCGACTCAAGAGAGAGATGACAGGCCTGATTTAGAGCAGTGAATCAGAATGGACTGGCCTGGGGTGGGACAAGGACAAGGGAGAGGGAGGAGTCAAGGGCACACTGAGCTTCCCAGTCTCATGACAGGTGGATGACTGCATCCTCATGCGATGCCGTGCTGGGAAAGGAGGAGGAAAGGCCCAAGCTGCTTTGTGGGGGTGGGGTGGGGGTGGGATGGGCTGGGGAAAGAGGGACGGGGGGCCTCTGGGCTTGACTGTGCAGGAGATGGGACAGGGATAGAGCCAGCCTCCCCGCAGATCACCCCTCTGCTCTGCCAAGTTGCATGTCCCCACCTCCCAGTCCTCATGTCCCTCCTGCCCCCACTGCCCCCTGCCCCACTCCAAATTCCTTTCCAGGGCAGGGCCCCTTTGGGGGAATTCTTACCAGCTGTTAGTACATTTACCTTTACTGAATCTGAGGGGAGGCACCCAGCAGAGGGGAGTGACTTTTCCACTGAGGTCATCACTGAGACCTTTTCCAAAGTCAAAGGGCCAGGTCATCAGGCCGGGGCAGGCTGGGGCAGGAACCTGAAGCCCTGTGCTGTGGAGAGGGAAGTGTTAGATGGCTCTCCCTTTGGAAGCTCAGTCACCTGTGGGCCAAACAGACCCACCATAAATTCTTGCTCATCTGGAATGTGGCCTTGGGCCCTCACAGAGGCAGCTTTGTAGGGAGGGACCAGCGCAGGCCACCCCTCTTATCTCTGAGGGCCCTGAACTCAGAGCCCTTCCCTACCTTAAAATTTTGTTTGTTTGTTTATTTATTTATTTAATTGTATAGTTGATTTACAATGTTGAGTTGATTTCTGGCGAGCAGCATAGTGATTCATTTATACATATATATTCCTTTTCATTGTAGCCACTACAAGGTATTGAATATAGTTCCCTGTGTACAGTAGGACCTTGTTGTTTATCTGTTTTCCCTATTTTTTAATCTCACTGAGGAGTAGACCTTAAAAACGGAAAGGCCATAAATCTCTCTATTTTACGCGGATGAAGAAACAGAGAGAGAGAGGAGGGGACTTGCCTAAGGTCCTACTGTGGCTGGACAGTGACAGTGGAGGTAGACTGGCCCCCAGACAGCCCTTAGGACGCCAGTGGACTTTTGAAATGTGTGCTCCTGCTGCTTGCCCCTCTCCCCTCCAGAGCGGACCCAAGGCTTGGAAGCAATATCTGAGCTCTCTCCCATCTGTGGGTCTCTTTAGCCGACTCCTCTCCTCTGGGCCTGTGTGCCCCCTACTTCAGCTACTTGGGGCACCTGGCCTTGGAGGCATTTCCTCTCTGGCCACCGGCTGCCACCTGATTGGGCCCAGCTTGTGGGTAGGAGGAGGCCAGTCCTGGAAGGGCCCCTTACAAGCCTGGATGCCACCTCTTGTTCAGAGGGAAACCGAGGCCTAGAGGGGGAAGTGACTTGTCCAAGGACACAAAGCTTGCTAGGGACAGAGTGGAGACCAGCGCCCAGGGCTGCTCACCCCTTACTAAGGGTTCCCTTTCCTCCTGCCTCCCCACCCCTCCTCTCTCTGGCTTTTCATGCTTGGAATTTAGGCTCTGAGATCAGGTCTGGAGGAGCCTCTCACTACAAGACAGGTCTTCGTCTGCTGTTCCAGAGAAGTGACTTGGCTCGTGGCTCCTTCTGCAGAGACGTCTAGCGGTGGCCACGGGGGGGGGGAGCAGCGGGAGGTACAGGGGCCCGCCGGGCCGAGGACTGGGCTGGGAGCGAGAGAGGGGCCTCCAGGAGCTGCCCTGGAATCAGAGCAACGGGGTGTGGGGTGATGAGTCCTCAGCCTTGAGAATACTCACAGAGGGCCCTTCTGGCTTCAGGAGTGAATCCGGGCCCTTAACTCTCCCCGACAGAGCCCCCATTCATTTGCTCTTACAGAGCTCTTACCCTGTGCCTGACCGGGGGCTGGTGTCCCTTGATGTGCTTTCCAGCAGCCTGGTGAGGCTAAGTACAGTGTGTGGGGGAGAAACACAGGGAAGGAGCTGGCTGCCTGCCCGCGGCTGGGCTGCGGGTCCAGGAGGCCGCCCTGGTCGGGAAACGCCGGCTTTGGGGCCACACAGACCCGGCTCCACCTCTTAGAGCTCCTGACTTTGAGGCAAGTCTCTCAATCTCCTTTTCAAAGTATGAACATCAACTCTGTCACTCAGATTGTTAAATAACAGTAAGATGAAATTTACAAATCATTCTTTAATAGTAGTTGAAATGGGATTCATTCTCCAGCTCCAAGGCTTACATTCACTACAAAATAAGCTAATGGAAAAATAAAACTATTTCTTGAAATCATGAATCTTCATTAAAAAAAAAATCACTGTTGTCTCATTGTATTCCAGATTGAGATGTAGCCATCATCCTTGGGTACATTAGTTCAATTTTTGGAGACTGTTTCTTTTAAAAATGGGAGGATCCTTGCTTTGCCTACATTATGGATGTGATAAAACAAGAGTGTGAAGTTAAAAGTATTTATGGGGGAGGTGGGTATAGCTCAGTGGTAGAGCGCATGCTTAGCACGCATGAGGTCCTGGATTCAATACCCAGTGCCTTCATTAAAAAAGAAAAAGTACTTACAGACTATAGTAAATGCTCTTCCAACACTAGAGGCATGTCTTTATCTAAATTGATTTTAATTTACAGATTGCTCAAATGTTACCTTGGATGCACAATACTCATTGAATTACCTCAGTTTCCTCAGCCATAAAAATGAAGGTAAAATCTCTGCCTTATAATGATGGAAATAATTTGTAGACCAAGGACTGAACAGGAGAATCCAACTTTCCATTGATCTGCTGGAGGGGGCCCACTGTCCGGTGGGAGGTTCGATGCTCCCCCATCCCCCTGTACCCCCTCCAGGGAAGAGCCTCTCACCTTCAGGGACATCTGCCTGCGGCGTTTCTTAAGGCTAGAGAACCCGACCAAGTCAGAGCTGGCCTTACGTTCTGTTTTCCTCTAGCTTCACCCTCACTTGGTACTTAAGAGAATTTGCAGAAGGCAGTTCATGAGCGAAGTGGGATCCTAAGTGTCAACTTCTTCTGTTGTTTGTTTGGAAGTTATTTTGCCTCTTCTCTCTGGAGTGGGATCCCAGGTTGGGGGCGGGGGCATATGTGCAATAATCTATTTGATGAATACCTGGGCAAATCTCTTAATTTTGAGCCTCAGTTGTCTCATCTTTAAGGAGGAATAGTAGTGTTTATGTCATATGATTGAGAAAAGTTCTGGCACATAGTAAACGTTCAATAAATATTAACTATTAGCTATCTGTGGGGAGAGAAATGAGTACATGGACAATTACAGTGTAGTCTAAGATGCTATGAGAGGGGTGAGCACAGGGTGTATCAGGAGCATAGAAAACAACCATCTAAGTCAGATGGCGTAGGGGGGGCAGGGAAGGCTCCCTGGAGGAGGCAAGGCGAGCCAAGTGTTGAAGTACAAGTTGGGGTTTGTTTCACAGTGAAAAAGTTCGGAAGCGTGTTTCAGGCAGAGGGGACAACAAGAAGATGCGCCATTAGAGCCATTTTTACCCTATATCAGAGCATCCTGCAAGTGTTCGTTTATATCAATTTTCCCTCTCCAATTTTGAGATGAAGTCTCTCATGCTCCATTCAGAAAAAAAATTTTTTTGGAGGGGTAACTATGTTTATTCATTTATTTATTTATTAAATGGAGGTACTGGGGATTGAACCCAGGACCTCATGCATGTTAAGCATGCGCTCTATCACTGAGCTCGCACACTCCTTTTCTGTTTTTAATTGAAGTGTAGTCAGTTTACAATGTTGTGTCAATCTCTAGCGTACAGCACCATGTTTCTGTCATACATATATTTGTTTCCATATTCTTTTTCATTATAAGTTATTACAAGATATTGATCTCGTGCTCCATTTTTTAAGCTGTCTTGAAATTGCCTGTCTCCCATGAGAATAAATGCTCTTTGAGAGTAGGCTCTGTTTGGTTTACTGGTGCGTCTCTAGTAGTACTTGGTACATTTTAGACATTTAAATACATGTTGAATGAATGAATGAATGAAATGAATGAACATATAAGTAGACTTCTCTCCCATCAGTTTCTCAAAGGCTCAGACTTCGCCTCTTCTCTCACCGTGTTATACTGCTTCGTTACAGCCCCTACCCAATCCTGTCCCGCGTCTTCCAAGCTCCATTACCCCCGAAGCTGTGGTCGTCAAACATGCAAGGACTGATTCACAGGTCACGTTTACACTGAGGACACTGGTAGAGGGGAACGCTTGGTTCAGCTGGGCAGTGACTACGGGAAGATAAACTGGAACCACAAACAAAGAGCTGAAGCAAGGGTAATTGGTAGGGGCTGGGGGTGAGGGGATAGCTCAGTGGTAGAGCACATGCTTAGCACGCACAAGGTCCTGGGTTCAATCCCCAGTACCTCTTTAAAAAAATGGGTAATTTGTGGAGTCCCTGAGTTAGGGTGGCATCTAGTTCCACTGTGGGACAGACTTGCTCTGGAGGGGCAGAGCTTGGTACCGCCTGCTCAGGACTCCCGCTGCCTGGGCAGAGTTGTAGCAGCACTGACAAAGCCCAGCTCCTCCTTCATCAGGGCTCTGATTTTATTTATTTATTTTTAACAAACAACCCATTATTTTTAAAGGTTATACTCCATTTATAGTATTATAAAATATTGGCTATATTCTCTATGTTGTTGTATACATCCTTATTGCTCATTTTATTAATAATTTGTACCCCTTAATCCCTATATGGCCCTTCCCCTATTTCCTCTCCCTGGAGGTAACCACTAGTTTGTACTCTACATCTGAGTCTGCTTCCCTTTTGTTATATTTACTAGTTTGTCATATTTTTAAAATTTCACATCTAAGTGACATCATAAAGTATTTGTCTTTCTCTGTATTGTTTCACTTGACATACCGTCCAAGTCCATCCATGTTGCTGCAAATGGCAAAATTTCATTCTTTTTTATGGCTGAGTAGTATTCCATTGTACATATATACCATATCTTCTTTATCTAGTCATCTATCGATGGACACTTAGGTTGCTTCCATATCTCGGCAACTGTAAATAATGCTGCTGTGAACATTGGAGTGTATGTATCTCTTCAAATTAGTGGAGTTTTTTTGAATATATACCCAGGAGTGGAATTGCTGGGTCATATGATAATTTTATTTTTAGTCTTTTGAAAAACCTCCATACTGTTTTTCATAGTGGCTACACCAATTTACATCCCCACCAACAGTGTACAAGTGTTCCTTTTTCTCCATATCCTCGCCAACATTTGTTGTTTGTGTCCTTTTTGATGATGGCCATTCTGACAGATGTGAGGTGATAGCTCATGGTGGTTTTGATTTGCATTTCTCTGATGATTAGCAGTTTGAGCATCTTTTCATGTGTCTGTTGGCCATCTGTATGTCTTCTTTGGAAAAATGTCAGTTCTTCTGCCCATTTTTAATTGGGTTGTTTGGGGGTTTTTTTGTTGTCGAGTTGTTTGAGCTGTTTATATATGTTGGATATTAACCCTTATGGGTTATATCATTTGCAAACATTCTCTCCCATTCACTACGTTGTGTTTGGCAGAGTGCCTGGCATCTCTGGCTTCTAATCTCAGTTTCCAAGAACTCTGGCCACTCCCTTCCTGGGCTGTCTCTGCTCCTGTCAGACACCCCTGCTCCTCCTCTCTTTCCTTCCTCGCCCTCAGCAGCATCCCAGCCTTTAGGCTGGCCTGTTCTACCCTAAAAATAGTGCCTCATATTTGTACAGCCCTGTACAATTAGGAAAGCTTTCTACACATATTCGCTTGTTTAATATTCCCTTTGGTTGTGGAAGGAAGAGCAGATGTTCTGTAACATAAAGGGTTTCATGGGCTGGTGGCAGCCCTGGGAGGGCAGCACCGCTCTGGGAAGTCCCTGAGCAAGTGACCTTGGCAGGTAGGGTGGATAGGTGTGTGAATGTTCAGGGTGAATGGTTTCTGGTGATGATGACGTCCAGGGTGTGACCACAGGAGCTGGTGTCTGAGGAGGAGAGGACGAAAAAGCCTTTGGACGTCTGAGGCCAGGGCATTGAGCAGTCAGGGTGTTGGAGGGGCTGATCTATGCAGAGAGTGAAGTCACTGAGAATGGTGATGGGAACTGGGTGGAAAAGAAGACAGGGAGCCAGCGGCTGAGTCTCAGTAGGTGACTCAGGATTGCTGGTCATCAACCCTGAGGATGTCATCCCCTGAGGAGAGGATAAAGGTGGCTCAGCCAGGTGGTATGAGTCTTAGAGGAGCCAGAGTTTTCCAAGAAACAGGGGAGTCATGGTCTGAAAGCTGAAATGGTGTGGGAGGGAGGCCACAGACACCAAGTCTATACTGAGGCCTGAGGGCTGGGGGAAAATAAAAAGCCTCCCCTAGAGAGAGTAGTAGGGAACAGTGAGGTTCAGTTGAGGTGGGAGCAGGTGGGAGCTGCTGAGAAGAGTCTGGGATATGGGGGACATCCTGTGATTACTGGGAATTCCAGGGAGCTTCATTCTAGGAGGGGTGAGGGGAAGGGGCAGGGGTTAGGCTGGGCCAGGTGAGGGAAGAAACTCTGGGAGGAGTTCTGACTTCTTAGCGGTGACTCAGGGAAGTGGGAGCATGAGCGCAGTTAATCCTTTTGGTCTCTGCTGGCAGAGGTGGGATCGGTGCTTTCAGTCCCGGATACTTGTTGAAGGTGAGCTGGGAAATCTGATCCTGTGTTGAATTATAAAGTCTAAAATCACACAATGATCAGAATAAATCACTCCATATTTGGATGACACTTGAGAATATACAACGCCTTTTGACTGTACTTTAGCATGCATTTTCCTTATTTCCTTCTTATTGCAACCCAGTGAGGTGGGCATTATCAATGATGAACTCAGAGTGACTTGCTGAAGGTCACATTCCTGGGAAGTGTCATAGCTGGGTTCACACCCCCCTCCATGCTGCATTCTAAGTGCATCGATGAGTGTGGTGCTTTCAGAGTTGCTTACAAGAAAAAAAGACCTTCCCAAAGTCCATTCTTTTTGCATCTGACCATTGACCATTCTATTTTCCTTAGCTTCTCCTGTGCCATCTTTTCAATATTCAGAGAACTAATGGTTTCTCCCAGAGTAGGTCTTCACACCTCACTTCTCTTTACATGGCTTTATAGCTTGTTAAAATGGATGCAGTAATGGGTTGCAGGCTCTGTTTTGACAAACTCAGAGAAATAAAGGACAGCAAGTCATAGCTAAAGACAAATCCTCTTAACTGGGACTGGCTGTCAGCTGCTGGGGGCAGAGGCAGAACTGGGAATTCAGGGAAGGGACAAAACACCACCCCTTACATTTGTCCTTTAAACTCCTGGCTGAGAGCTGGACTCCAGATAAAACTAGGTAATCTCGTCCAGGAGTGGCTTCAAAGCAACTCCCCCCCCCTTTTTTTTTAATGAGGTGGAGGTAATTGGGTTTATTTATTTTTTATATCTGGAACCTCGTGCATGCTAAGCATATGCTCTACCACTTGAGCTATACCCTCCCCACCAAAGCCCCTTTCTAAATCTATTCTACTGATGTGATTCCAAGCTTTCTTGCTTCCGAAAACTTCTGAGGCTGCGGCTAGAAAAGCGACGTGTTTTCTCGCTGGGCTTAAAGGGTCGAACTCTAGTGGCCTCTCCAGTTAGAAAACCTGTTTCACAATCAAATAATGCTGGCGTGATTAAGCCCCTCCCCCAGCATGACATCACCAGGCCCAACCCCAGAGTGCTTGTCTCCGTTCATCGCCAGAAAGACCCATTTCAGTGTGGGGCCTATCCAGAATTGCTTTAGCACATGCATTAAAATGCACAGGTAAAAAGGCAATTTTGAAAACTCCTTCAACGCGATCACGCCTATTCTTTATTTCATAATGTTTGTAGGGTCGTGTGGAAGGCAATGTGAGGTCCACTTAGGAAATTTTAAAACGTCACCCCCCAGGGGGAAAACAGTTGCGTCCAGTTCCCGCCCCCCATGCGTCACACGTGTCAGCTAAGAAGGCGTGGCTGCACGTCAGCTTCTGGGCGGGTTGGACTGTTCTAAATGAGTTCTCGTAGGGGAGCTGCTTTAGGGGAGAAGGAGGCCCTGGGAGTTAACCTTCTTTCTCTCCATATTCTATTTGTGTAGGCATTCGTTTAAATGCGCGGAAGCATGTGTAGGGGCTGACTGTCCTCTCCGCGGCCATGGAAAAGGCGGAGACAGAACCCCTCCTTATTGCCGCTCCACCGAGTGGCCGCGTCCATTCGGCGCCCGGTCGCCCGATTTAAGAGGTGGGGAAAAGTGTCCGCTTTAGGGATCGCAAAGCGTGGCGGCCCCATGGCTCCGCTCGGAGACGTCCCGCGGCTGGTGCTGATGTTCAGCGGGAAGAGGAAATCCGGGAAGGACTTCGTGACCGAGGTCCTGCAGAGCAGGTGTCCGTGGGGTGGGGAAAGCGAAGGACCGGGGAGATCCCCGAATCACGTGACACAGGGGGTGTGTTTTGGGTGTGATGGAGTGAGCTTTAGAGTAGGGGTCCTCGATTGCAGGACAGGAGGAGCACTGGGCCACGAGAGGTGGAAGATTGCCACCCTCACGTGAAGCAGCAGTCTGCACGCCCACCTCAAAGAACCAGGCGGCCACCTCTCCAAAGACTGTCAGCTGTAGGTCTCTCCAAGAAGCATTAATAATAGTTACTACCAAGGCACTTTTGCTGCACCACCTCCAATACTCAAGACAGTATTGCGAGGTAACTGTTACAGATGAGGAAACCAAGTCACAGATAAAGGATTTGCCTCAGACCGCACCCCAATCGCGCATGGCTCCAAAGACAAATCCTTGCCCAGCACACCACCTAATAGCTGGGGTTTATCAAGCCTTATTTTGTGCCAGCTGCTGTGTGTATACACCTCATTTAATTCTCAAAAGCTCTTTGTTAGGTGCTGTGTGGTATTATTAGTCAGTATCTACATTTCACAGATGAAGAAACTGAGGCTCTGAAAAGTTAAGAAAACCAACCAACCAACCAAACCCAAGCTTGCCAGGAACACAAAGTAATTGGCAGATCCAGAACTCAAATTCAGCTTTAGTCTAGCTCCAAGGAATGGGTTCTTTCTGCCTTACCTCACTGCCTCTCCAAGTAGTCCCTTTTGCTTAGTGTGTTCTCTCAAAGCAAGATGTTCTGTGTGGGAGCATTTTTTGCTGGGGTATGGGCTAGAGAGCAGAGAAACCAGGGGGAAAGTGGAGTGGGCTCCTCTCTTGAAGGCCAGTGTGTTGGGGGTACCAGGAGGCAGCTTTTGGGCATCATGGGAGTTTTAAGAGGTTGTGGGAAACCCCAGGGCAGAGTTTATCACCTGAATCTTTCACCACTAATTATCCACTGCCTTTTCCTGAGTTACATTTCTCCTTGCCTCCAAACACATAAATTAATAGTGGTCAGAAGCAGTGGCTCTGGAATCGAACTGCTGGGATTCAAATCCCGACTCAGCACTTACTTGGTTGTGATCTTGTACAAGTTTCTTATACACCCTGTCCTCAGTTTTATCATCTGTGAAATGGAGAGAATAATAGGATGATTGTAAGGATTAAATGAGATAATGACATGAAGGACTTGGAACAATTGGCACCTAGTAAAGGCATAGGAACTAACTGTTGGCTTTTATTTTTAACATTACTGGCTTTGGTGCTTTGGGTGAGTCAAGTTTCCTCACTCAGCCTCAGTTTCCTCATCTGAAACATGGACATAAGAACATCTATCTCAACATGTCAGTGTTTAAGTGAATCTGTGAGCATCTCATGGTCAGGGCAGGAGTCATGTATCTTATTCATGTTTGTATCACCTGGGTCCAGGTATAGTACCCAACAAACGGTCAGTTGAGTAAATTGAACAACTGAATGAATGAATGAGTGCGGTCACCAAGTCAGCTGAGACCAAGTACCCCTGGCTGTGAGAGAACTAGTTCAGGGGCCCAGCAGTAACCAGATTACCAGCCAGAATATTGCCGGGATGTTCGCATTGTAATTATACTTTTATTTGTTTTACCTGTTAGCTTCAGGGCTCTTTCACATTCGAGTTGCATAATAATCCCATGGGAAACAGAACAGAAATGGTTATCTCCATTTTATAGATGAGGAGATCAGGGATGTTGAGACTTGACAAAGTTATACAGATACCAGCAGCAGAAATGGGGCTTCACTCCTCCTGATTTCTTTCTCCTCGGGGGCCTGGAAGCTCTGCGTTAATGGGGTTCGGATCTCCCTGTGTCACAGACTCGGAGCGGACGTCTGTGCTGTCCTCCGGCTCTCCGGTCCGCTCAAGGAGCGGTATGCTCAGGTAGGTGGTGGCTCTGGGACAGCTAGTAGGTTGGAAGGAGCCAGCTCCGGGCTTTGGTTGCTGTGCTGTTGTTTGAGTCACTAGTGGGGTTCCTATGACCACTGCTGGCAGGGTGGCTGGCAGCCCTTTGCCTTCTTTTTTTTTTGCTGGAGGAGGTACTTAGGTTTACTTGTTTATTTTATTTTAACAGAGGTACTGGGGATTGAACCCATGACCTCATGCATGCTAAGCATGTATTCTACCACTGGGCTATGCCCTCCCCCTCAACTCTCTGCTTTCTATAGGTGGACCTTTTGGGAGCATTTTCAGCTTAAAGTTTCCTTCCCATTGGCCTTACTCACTTCAGGCCACCTCCCTAGAGTATGTTCAGGAAAGTATGTCCAGAAAAGGCTGTAGATGTGATTTGGCAGCTCTGATGCTGTGTTATTAGTAAGGGTCTGTCCCCTTGGTCAAAAAATGTGACCCACCTTGACCCCCCTCCCCCCACTGAAGCTGACTGGCCACAACCCTTAAAATTTTCCCCTTAGCTATTTAATCACAAGACTTGTCAAGACAAATTGTCTAGTGAAAAAAGCAAGATGTAGAACAGTGTATAGAGAATGCTACATTTGTATAAAAGTGGGGAAAATTGTAAATATATTTGCTCATATATTCAGCCATTCAACAAATACTTATGGGGTGCTCGCATTATGCAGTGCATTCAGCACTGTCCCAGGTACCTGGGATGTATGAAAGCCTAGGCAGGACACTTAAGACATTGTACCGTTGGTTGCCTCCAGGGAGGGGAGCTAAGTGGCTGGGGAACAGAAGAGGGAGAGAGATTTTTCAGTGCCAGTGATGTATCTTTTGAATTTTGAACCATGTAGATTAAAAAAATAGGATTGTAAAGAATAAAACAGAAACTCTTAGAACCTTAGACTTCGGGAGCCTGGAGGGTGAGATCAGCTTCCCACCCAATGAAGGCCCCCTAGTCACTTACATTTCTGTCCTTGACCTCTAGGTGCAGCCTTCCAGGGACCTGTGCTCATGGCCCTTTGGTCAGTTGGCCTGAGTCTGGCCTTCTGGGGCCACACAGAATGATTTGTCCCCTCCTTCCATGTGACAGCCCCGTCTCTGTGGGAAGCACTCTCCTGTACCATTGGGTCTTCTTCCACCAGCTAAACAGACCCATTCGCTGGATGGCCACCTGGGGGCTCCTGGTGGATAACGGATTCAGTGGTCTTCAAATTTTTTTAGTAGGAACCTTTCCCAACTGAAATTGGATGGAGAAATTTCTTGAATCCAGTAGATAGACTGGGAGCAACTTTGAATTGAGGGGAGGCACTTAACCTCCCCCAGCGGGGCCTGAGCACTTCTGAAGAGCCCCAGGGCTTTGAGGAGCAGATAGAAAACCCCTGATCTACTTCCAAAGTTCCCAAATTAGGCCCCACTTCAGATCTGTGAGCCAGGCTGCGGGGTGCAGTGGGGTAGGTGGGCAGGAGTTGCATTCTTAAAACCTCAGTAGAAGACTGATAGGCCAGCCTGCCCTTGCAGTTTTGAAGTCCAGCATCTTACTCCTGTTAAAAAACAAATCCAAAATGAAATGCTCATGTGTTGATTTCTTAAGTTGCAATGGGGAATATACTTGACAAGAAGACCATAATGCTCCTGGTGGCCATTCTTCCCCTGTGGTAAAGAGTACATGGGAAATGAGTTTATAAACGGGAGGTGGCTGCCGGCCTCACCTTGGAACAGGGTGAAAGTAGGTGATTCAACTGGCTGGGCCCCCTCAGTGTGCACTTGAAGGAGCTGAGTCTTTGGGGAGAAGGTCTTGCTGCAGTGAATTCCAGGGGAGCTGAAACATGAACTGACTGACGATCTTCAGACCCCTTCCCATCCTGGAGTCCTCTCGATGGACCCCTCCTGCTTGTCAGTGTCCCTGGACAAGGGAAGGCTGGGTCTGGAGGCAGCTCCCCAGGGTGGTCAGAGCAGCCCCTCCTGCTCCAGCGGGCCTCTGACTTGGAGGCTCCAGGCGCGCCCATGGCCAACTGGAATGATGTTGGTTCAGCAAACGTGCCAGGAATTTGGGTAGGAGGAAGGGGCTGAGGTAAAGGGGAGAGGGACAGGGAAGCCAGGCTCCTGGGCTTCAGGCTGGGAGTAAACAGTGCCAGAAGGGGCAGTGGGACACAGAATGGTGTGTTTTCAGATTTCCCACTTTGGTTGAAGGCTAAGCCTGTGCCCAGGGGAGGCAAACTAATTTCAGGATTACTTTAAGCCAGAAATAATTGGGAGGGTAAAACTGTTGCACAAGAGAAACCCACACCACACATTTAAAGACAAACTGAAACAATTTCTGGTTTATCCCGAGACCTTTCTTCCATCTGCCAGGGTTTGGGATTTCTTAGTTTCTAGGACCCTTTCCCTCTCAGGCCTCGTCCTGGCGGCAACCTCCTGAGTCCTGCATCAGCCCTCTGGAGGGAGGGTGAGGGGAGGGCTGGCCCTCCCTCTAGTTTAGGGGAGACCTGCGAGGCAAAGAGGCTGGTGGTGGAGACCGAATGTGCTTTGGGCAGGAGCACGGCTTGGATTTCCAGAGACTCCTGGATGCTAGCACCTACAAGGAGGCCCATCGGAGGGACATGATCCGCTGGGGGGAGGAGAAGCGCCAGGCGGACCCCGGCTTCTTCTGCAGGAGGATCGTGGAGGGCGTCTCCCAGCCCATCTGGGTAAGTGGGCTCTGTGGCAGCTTTAAGAAAATCTGTTTCTCCTCCTCTGCCCCTCCCCAAGTATAGCCCAGATGTGTCCATTTCTCTCTCTCCACTGGTCCAAGCCCCTGTCGTCTCTCACCTGGACCGTCCTAGTGGCCCCTACACTGGTCCCGCTTCGGCTCACGTCCCTTATGATCCAGTCACCCGAACGCAGCCAGAATAACCTTTTAAAAACTAACCGAGTCACGTTTAGAAACCTTTGTCCCACTGACCTGATGAACAGAATCAAAATCCTTCATGTGAATGTCTGGACCTTGAATGATCCGACTCCCGCTGCCCTTAAAGCCACCTTGCTCCTTACACTGCTGTCATATTGGCCTTCTCTCTGTCCCTCAGATAAATCAGGCTCCTTCCAGAATCAGGGCTGGCTCTGCCCTTGTTCTTCCATCTGCCTGGACTGCCCTCTCTTTCCCTTCTTGCCTGGTTCCCGCTCAGCTTACATGGCCCCTCCACAGGGAAGCCTTCCATGATACACAGGTCTTCACTGCTGCTCCCTGTTCGGTGCTCCTATAGTACCCTAGCTTTTCCTTCTGGAAGCCAGTAGTATCTTGTACCAGGACTGGTTCCAGGTGACTTGGGAATACATCATGGGAAAATCTGATGAGGTCTCTGCCCTCAGGGTACTTACACTATAGCTGGTGGGTAGAGGGAGTTAGGCCCTAAATAAATACAGAATATGTCAGGTGGAGATAGTCAGAGGCAAAACAAAGCAGGCCAAGGAAATGAGGAGGGCGGGGTTGCCGCTTGACTAAGGGTGTCAGGGAAGGCCTCACTGATGTGATGACATTGGAGCAGGCCCTGAAGGAAGTCAGGGAGTGACCCAAGTGGATTTTTGTGGGTGAGGGGTGTGTGGCAGGAAGTGAAGTCAAATCATGCAGGGTCTCTGGAAGAGACTGGAGTTTTCTCTGAGTGAGATGGGAACTCACTGGAGGGTTTTGAGCAGAGTAGAGGCCTGATCTGGTTTAGGGATCGGAGTGGTGGTGGAGTGGAGAGAGGGGTTGATTCTGCACAGGTTTTGAAGATGGAACCACTAGGATTTCCTGGTGCGATGGCTCAGAGGCGGAAGGACAGGAGACAAATCCAAGGATTTCTTTCTGAGCAGCAGACGAACAGAGCTGTCATTTTCTGAGATCGGCCAAGTGTGGAGGAACAGGTTCAGGGAGAAAATCCGGAGTTCAGTTCCGGCAGCGTTAAGGCTGAGATGCTTGCTGATGTGCACTGTGGTTCCGTGGCTATTAGTGAAGCTGCTGGTTGAGCATCAGTCTCCCACTAGACTGGAGCTCCCTGAGGGCAGGCACCAGGTCTGCTTTGCTTACGTCTCCATCCCCAGTGCCCA
Organism: Vicugna pacos; assembly: GCF_048564905.1. NCBI lineage: Eukaryota > Metazoa > Chordata > Mammalia > Artiodactyla > Camelidae > Vicugna > Vicugna pacos. The sequence goes on from NC_133007.1 coordinate 25,643,421, forward strand.
GCCCAGTGCCTGGCACACAGTACTTGTTCAGTAACTGGGTGAATGACCATGTCAGCAGCATGGACAAGAACACCTGGCCTCTTCATGCGCTAATTCATTCATTCGTTGAACACTGAGTGCTCCTGATGTGTCAGACAGTGCTAAGGGCCAGGGATAGAGCAGTGAATGAGACTCAGTCCTTTCCCTCATGGAACTGACACTGCAGCATGCAGACAGACAATAAACACAGAAGCAAACTGATAGAGAGTGATGGTTTCATGAACACTCAGTGCTCAGAGGAAAATAAACAGCATATCAAAATCGAGAGGGACATGAAGGGAGCCAGGATGGGAGGGACAGCCTCTTTGAAGAGGTGACGTTGGAGCAGAAACCTCCATAAAGCGAGGGAGCTGACCTTGTGCTTATCCAGGCAGACTGAGCAGCACATGCAAAGGCCCTGAGGAGGACACCAGGTTGGCAGGTTTGAGAAGCAGCAGGACGTCAGTTGGCAGCAGCGGAATGAATGAAGGAAGATGATAGGAAATAGGTTGCAGATCTTGTAGGACTTTGTAAGCTGGAGTGAGAGCTTTGGATTTTATTAGAATGAATGGAAGCTTTTGAGAGATTTAGGGCAGGGGACTGGCAAGAATCACATTTGCATTTTATTTTTATTATTTTCATTTTTATTAAGTAAAATTGATACAATTTGCCTGCACATATACAAAATATTGCATATAAATACATATGTACAATATACTGCACATTCTTTTAAATTTACATATATGTACTGTCCATTCTTTCTAAGAACAATTTAGAGCCTTAGCTTTTTAAACTTACAGAATTATCAAAGGAATAAAGCCAACCACAAAAGAAGAATCAAAATAAGAATCAAAATCAAAATAAGAATGCAGTAATCCAATTGTAAAGGACAGTCAGATGTGCTTACACGTATTTAAGAAATCAATCATCTAAGTTATAATGAGTTCATTTGTGTCCTTTTTTTTAGATTCCACATATAAGCAATATCATGTGGCATTTTTCTTTCTCTTTCTGGCCTACTTCACTTAGAATGATGATCTCCAGGTCCATCCATGTTGCTGCAAATGGCATTATTTAATTCTTTTTTATGGCTGAGTAGTATTCCATTGTATATATGTACCACATCTTCTTTATCCAGTCATCTGTTGATGGGCATTGGGTTGTTTCCATGTCTTGGCTATTATAAATAGTGCTGCTGTGAACATTGGGGTGCATGTGTCTTTTTGAATTATGTATATGCCCAGGAGTGGGATTGCTGGACCACAAAGTATGTCTACTCATAGTTTAAGGAACCTCTATACTGTCCTCCAGAGTGGTTGCACCAATTTACATTCCCACCAACAGTGTACAAGGGTTCCCTTTTCTCCATACCCTCTCCAGCATTTATCGTTTGCAGACTTTTTAGTGATGGCCATTCTGGCTGGTGTGAGGTAATATCTCATTGTAGTTTTGATTTCCATTCTGTAACAATTAGTGATATTGATCATCCTTTCATGTGCTTGTTGGTCATCTCTCTGTCTTCTTTGGAGAGATGTCTATTTAAGTCTTCTGCCCATTTTTTGGTTGGGTTGCTTGTTTTTTTGATATTAAGGTGTATGAGCTGTTTATATATTTTGGAAATTAGTCCCTTGTCTGTTGCATCACTTGCAAATATTTTCTCCCGTTCTGTAGGTTGTCTTTTTGTTTTGTTGATGGTATCTTTAGCTGTGCAAAAGCTTTTAAGTTTAATTAGATCCCCTTTGTTTATTTTTGCTTTTATTTCCATTACTTCAAGAGCTGATTCAAAAAATATATTGCTGTGATTTATGTCCAAGAGTGTTCTGCCTATGTTTTCCTCTAGATGTTTTATAATATCTGCTCTTACATTTAAGTCTTTAATCCATTTTGAGTTTATTTTTGTATATGGTGTTAGAGAATGTTCTAATTTCAGTCTTTTACAGGTAGCTGTTCAGTTTTCCCAGCACCCACTTTTACATTTTAAAATGTGCTGGCAGGGCAGGGACTGACTAGGGTATTTTTATTTCTGGCCTCAGTTTGCTCATCTGTAAAATGAATGTGTTGGATCGGCTGATCTGACTTCAAAGCCTGAGGCATCTTCTTCAGCTTGGTGATGACCAACAGGACCGTAGAACACAGCATGGGCAGAGTGGGCTGTGGGCTGCAGCGATCAGGGAGGGCTCCCTGGAGGAAGAAAGGGATGTCTGTCTCAGCTGGTTGGGTAATAATAGGGAAGGGGGCTACACTTGTCTGCGTTCTGTAGTCCATGCTCCAGCTTTTTCAGAGTGAGGGCTGGGTCGCCCCCCCCTTTTGCCCTCACCCCCAGAGCCCTGTCCTGTTGCTCCCCACACCATGTCCTGTTGGTCCCCTGTCTGTGTCCTTTCCCTGCAGCTGGTGAGTGACGCACGGAGAGTGTCTGACATCCAGTGGTTTCAGGAGGCCTATGGGGCTGTGACGCAGACGGTCCGTGTGGTGGCCACGGAGCAGAGCCGACAGCAGCGGGGCTGGGTGTTCACACCAGGTGAGCTGCTCATAACCTCTGCCTCCAGGCTCAGCACTCAGGCCGGCCACCTTGCCTTTAGACCAGCCCACTCACTCCCGTGCTTCTGTCTTCTGCCATCTCCGTGGCAGGCTGTGGGGAGTGAACAGGGGATTATAAGAAGGGGTCTGAGGCTTGGGGCTCCAGAGTACCTCCAGATTAGAAAGTGGAGTGGGATAGAGGAGGGTGTCCTTGGGGGTGAAGGTTCCCCCGTGACCTTGGCCTTGAACCCTTATCTGAGCTGTCTTCTCTAGGCCAGTGGGCTTCTGGAGCTCTGCCTGGGACCCACCCCCATGGTCCTTCACCTTTGCCTTCCAGCCTGGGGAGGGGCTGACTGTGGGTCAGAGGAAGGGGCCCGACAAACCTCGCTCCTGTTTGATGAACAGAGTGGGAGGGGTGGGGGCGGGGTGCAGGGGGACGAAGCTCTACTGGCAGCCTCAGTGGTGTCAGCCCAGGGCCTGCTCTGTGGCAGCTCTGAGGCCCAGCTCCGGAGTCTTTCCTGTCCTAGGTCCCTGGGACTCGGGGAAGTTCAGATCAGTGGGTCAGTCCCCTCCTGAAGGCTGCTCACCACGTGGGCCAGGCCAGTGCCAGGTGCTTTGTACATATGATCTCAGTTTAGAGTCACAGCAAACCCACCAGGTAGATGCTCTTATTACCATTCTCACTGTCAGGTGAGAACGGCACACGCTGCCTCCCGTGAGGACTGAACCAGAGATTTAGGGAGAGAAATCGACATGATCATCTTTACATAAAATGAAAGTCAAGTGGCCATTTGGGTTGTCTGGTTTGAGATGGTGATAACAAGTGAAGGGTTAAGTCAGCAGGACTCTCTGGGGGCTCGAGTGGCTGTGGGCTGTGGAACCTGTTATCCCGGTGATTCAGGGGGTGGGGAAGTGCCCTCTGGAGTGGCCGAGGGGAGTTCAGGAGAGGGTGGCTCCAGGTGGAGCCAGCAGGCCTCGATGCCGGTGCCCAGTGTTTGTCGGCAGGGAGGGGCCTGACCTTGCCGTACCTCCTCCGCAGGGGTGGACGATGCTGAGTCAGAATGTGGCCTGGACAACTTTGGGGCCTTTGACTGGGTCATCGAGAACCACGGAGATGAGCAGCGCCTGGAGGAGCAGTTGGAGCACCTAATAGAATTTGTCCGCTCCAGACTTTAGCTGTCAGGGTCTCAGAGTGAGCTGGGGGCTGCCGGGGTGAGGGTGGCTTGCTGATTCTGGCCGAGGTTGGGGAGCAGACAGAGGGCCTGGGTCTAGGCTTCTGGGGGCTGGCACATGTCAGACAAGTCAAGAAACTCCTGGGAACCTCATTTCTTCATGGAGAGGACAGCCCTGTGTCTTTAGAAGGAGACTTAAAGGGCAAAGGAGGGCGAGTTGGCTGTGCTTGAAGCAGAAACGTCACCATCTCCATGGGTGCCAGACCTATCGGCCTGTGGTGGCCTTGCTTCCCGGACTGGATGCTCTCAGCACTTTGTTCTGGGCAAGAACCCGCGGCTCCCCGGTGTGGATGCTAATAAACCTTCTTGGAGCACCTGCTCAGAGCTGGACATGTCTCATTTTTCAGACGCCACCCCAGCCTGCGTGGGGCTCAGTAAGGCCTGGGTTGTTCTGGTGGCTGGGGGTTTCTGCTCTGCCCCCTACCTGGGCTGGAACGTATTCTGCAGAGGCTGACCTTGGTCTGGGCCATGTCGGTAATGGGCCTGTGTGTGTCTGAGGCAGGACTGGAGTCTGAGGTTCTTGTCTTCTGGGATGGCCCAGGAGAGGCTGAGTGTTCCAAAGAAAGTGCCACCAGCAGTGCCCAGGGGGACTGAGGTGTCACAGAGGGGCAGAGACACCAGAGCTCAGTGGCGCCTGGTGACCGTTGCATGGCCCAGGACAAGTGCCATCACTACGAGCCTCGGCTTTCCCATTCCAGGCCTCGGACTTGACTCCTTTTATTTATATAGCCATATACAATTTCTAAATTTCTTCTAGATTCTTCACAGCCACTCTGTGAAATAGGCAAGGAGGGCATTTTCATCTGCACTTAGCAGATGCCAAGGACTCAGAGAAGTGAAGCAACTGGGCCAGGGTTAGTAAGTGACAGTGCTCCGACGAGAACACAGGCGCCTGCCTCCTGACCCGGTCCCTTGGCCACGTGCCTCTGGGGTGTGGTGCAAAGTCCTGGGGCCCCTTGCGGTCCTCAGGCCCAGCCTGAGCCCTCCAGCCCTCTGGCCTGGGCTTTGTTCTCCTCCCACGGATTCTGTGGGTTCTCACTGATAAGAGGACAACCGAAGAAATTCCGTCGGCTTGCCCGTGCCCCAGACTGAGCTTGATGCAGTCCTGCCCACGTCTCCTCCTCCCTAGGTCCCGTCTTCCCGATACTGGTTCCCTGGCTCTTCAGTTAACCAGGCCTGAAAGCTTGGCAGTCATGGTGGACTCCTCCGTGTCCCTTGACCAACGGCTGATCGATCCCCAGGTTCTGTTAACCTGCCCTCCCCAAGTCTTCCCTCTGGGATTCTCATGGGAAGGGTAAACTCCCTGATGATTGAGGCCATGTCTGTCTCGTAGTTGGAGCCCTGTCTCCTAGAGCTGTCGGCCCACCGTGGGCACTCAGAAAATGGCTGTGACTGGGTGCATGGTGAGACGGGACTGTGTGAGTCATGCTGGAATCACGACCATTTCGTGCAGTATGTGTTTCCTCATCTCCAGCTGGGAGGCTCTGCCAGCCCCCGGGGCCTGTGTGTCTGTCTGCTCCCCTGCTGGAGCTGAGCCAGCCTGGCTTGGATGCCACCGGGGTCCTTACCAGCACAGAGACTGTAGCTCCTGGGGGTCCTCTCAGAATTGCTGGCAGAGGCTTTTGTGAGGTCACCGCCCCCACCCCACTCTGTCTTCCCCAAGGCAGTGTCCTTCAGCATGAGGGGATCTGGGTTGAAAGCAGCCAATCCTTGCCTTTCACGGCAAAGAGATTCAAAGCTCAGGACGGATATGAACCTAGACGGTGCAGTCTTGGACTGAGAGATCACTGTTTTTCTTCCTTCCTAGCTTTATTGAGATATAATTGACATACAACATTGTATAAGTTCAAGGTGTACCAGACGATGATTTGATACATGTATGTATTGTGAAATGATTGCTGCAAAGTAAGGTTGGTTAAGACCTCCCGTCGCCTCACATAACTGCCATTTTTTTCTGCTGGTGGTGAGAACATTTAAGATCTACTCTCTTAGCAACTTCCAAGAATATAATACAGTGTTGTTAGGTACGCTGACTATGTGGTACATTGGATCTCCAGAACTCACTCATCTCGTAACTGGAAGTTTATAACCTCTAACCAACATCTCTGCATTTCCCCCAACTTCCAGTCCCCGGCAACCACCATTTTACTCTGTTTCTATGAGTTCGGCTTTTTAATTAATTAATTAATTAATTAATTATTTTTGTTGTTAATGGAGGTTCTGGGAATTGAACCCAGGACCTTGCACATGCTAAGCATGCACTCTACCACTGAGCTGTACTCCCCAAGTTCAGCTGTTTTTGGATCCCACATATAAGTGAGATCAGACAGTATTTGTCTTTCTCTGCCTGACATACTTCACTTAGCATAATACCTCACGGTCCATCCATGTTGTTGCCAAAGGCAGGATTTCCTTTTTTTTTGACTGAATAATATCTCATTGTATGTATATGTACCACATTTTCTTGATCCGTTCATCCACTGATGCACAATTTGCTTGTTTCCGTGTCTTGGCTATTGTGAATAATGCTGCAGTGAACATGGGCTGCAGATATGTCTTTGAGGTAGTGATTTCCTTTCCTTCAGATCTATACCCAGCAGTGCGTTTGCTGTTTGATCACTGATTGATACTGTTCAGTGTAAACGTCAAGCAGGCAGGGATGAAGCAGAGTAGGGGAGGTGGGGCTGGTGGGTCTCCTGTGTCTCTGGTAGGGGTGCTGACCTGGTTCCTGGCTCTGAGTATTTGGAAGAGTCACACAGGATGTGACTTGGGAAGCCAGGGGGTCCACTCCTTCGCCCTTTGACAGGTTGGCACTGATGCCTCTTAACATGGCTAACCAGAGTCACTTCTGCTGGAGTTCCTACACACTTTTTTTTTTCAATCGGATATTTCTGTAAATACCCAAATCAGTAATAACCCTGACTCATGATACCCTATGTTATGAAGAGAGTTTTAGCTGCTTTTATTTCAAGACATTCTCCCCCACCTTGCTAACTTTGTCTGCGGTTATGATATCAGAGTATTGCTCCTAAGTTATTTTTTAAATGTTATGTATATATTCTTTTAATAATGATTTGTAGCACTAACATTCTCCAAAAATTTTTACTTTTCCACTTCTAAACTGCTGGATTGAGGCATAATTGGCATGTAGTAACTGCACATATTTAAAGCACACAGTGTGATAAGTTTTGACATTTGTGTATACCCAGGAAACCATCAGCACAGCCACAGTGGACATATCCATCACCCTCAAAATCTTCCCCGGGTCCTCTCCTCTCGCCTCTCCCTAACCCCCACCCTCGTCCCCAGGCAACCACTGGTTTGCTTTCTGTCTCTATAGATTAATTTGCACTTTCGATAATTTTGTGTAATGAATCATATAGTATACATTCTTTTTTTTTTGCCTGATTTCTTTCACTCAGCATAATTATTTTGAGATCCATCTACATTATTGCAGGTTCATATCAACAGTTCATTTCTTTTTATTGCTGGTGTGTGGTGTGAATACATCGCCAGAGTTTATCTGTTCACTTGTTGATGAACATTTGGGTTGTTTCCAGTGCTTGGATATGACAAATAAAGCAACTGTGAACATTTGTGTACAAGTTTTTATGTGGGTATGCATTTTCATTCCTCTTAGGTAGATACCTTCTTAACTTTTTAAGAAACTGTCAAACTGTTTTCCAAAGGGGTTGTACCACATGCCCACCAGTACTGACTGAGAATGCCAGTGGCTTCACGTCCTCACCAATACTTGGTATGGTCAGTCTTTTTAATTTTACTGATTCTAGTAGGTATATAGTGATATCTCATTAGCATTTTATTTGCATTTCTCTAATGATTAATTTGACACATATCCCACATTCAGTGTTGATAAAATAATCTCTCAGCAAACTTGGAATAGAATAGAATATCCTCTACCTGAGAAATAACATCTACAGAAACCCCACAGCTAACAGCACACTTCGTGGTAAAATACTAAATGCTTTCACCCTAAGACTGGGAATGAGGCAAGAATGTCCACTCTCATGAGCTATTCAACAGCATATTGGAGATTCTAGCCAGTGCAGTAAGATAAGAAAAAGAAATAAAAGGCATTCAGATTGGGAAGAAAAAAGTAAAACTGTCTTTATTCATGTGTGATCTGATCATTTATGTAGAAAATTTGATGGCAACTCCAAAAAAGCTGCTAGACTGGATAGGTGAGTTCAACAAGATTTCAGGATATGAGATCCATACGGAAAAGTCAATTATATTTCTATTTATTAACCACAAATAGGCAAAAATGGAAATACATTATGCCAGTTAATAATAGCATAAAAATATGTGGTAGTTAGAGATGAATCTGTTGAGCATGTTGAGACGTGTAAGACTTGCACACTAAAAACTGTAAAACATTGCTGAGAGAAAGGAAGACCTTAAAGACAGAGATTGCACCATATGCATAGACTAGAAGCCTCAATATTAAGATACTCATTTTTACTGAGACATAATTACATACAGCGAAGCGTACTGATCCTAAGTGCACAATTCAACAAGTTTTGACAAACGCACACCTGTGTAACACAAACCCTTATAAGACAGAGACATCCCCACCACTCTAGAAGGTTTCTTTTTAACCCTTCCCAGTCAACCCCTGTCCTTCTAGGAACAACTACTTTCACCGTAGATTAACTTTGCTTGTTCTGGAATTTCATATAAAAGCTCACCATCCAATTTTAAAACACATTTTAAACAGTAATTTATTTTTTAGACTTAACTGGTTGACTGCTTACTCTTAATTCATTCCTGATTCCTCAACTTCCCCATTTTTGAGTTTTGTATTTTAATTCCTCTCCAGACAGTTGATGTGCCTTCAGATACTTTTTTCAAAAAGGGCAGGTGGTGATATAATTTTCTGAACCCCTGTGGATGAGAGAATGACATTCTGTCGCCTCTGCACGGGGACAGTGATTTGGCTGGCTTAGGATTCGTGACCTGGTTCCACTGTCTGCTAGTGTTTAGTGTTGTGGAGTCTGAGGTCACCTTGAATTTTGTTCCTTTGAAGGTAACCTCCTTTTTCTGTCTGGATGCTTTTGGATTTTTTTTTTTTCTGCTTTCATTTTTGAAATTCAAATTCTGGCATTCTCCAAGGCAGAAAATGGAAATGTCTTAAGAGGAAAAAGTTGGTGCTCATTGTTCCCGGTAAAGCGTTATGGAGTAATGAGATGGAAATTTAAATGGTCGTGTACATCCAAGTGCCTGCTGCAACCCAAAGTAGTCCCCTTGACAGAGATGTTGCCTCTAGCAAATGTCTTTGGGAGCTCCTCTTTGCTTTGGGGGTGCTGGTCTCAGGGATGGCAGATTCTCCCCCGGAAAGCGGATTTGGGTTTTGGCAATAGCCAAAGGAAATTTGGTGCTAAATTCTGGTGAAGGGGGCAAGGTGAGAGAGGCACTTTTCGGCTGGAATAAAGAATGCCTAGAGTGAGATAACTAAAACTTCCTCAGAGCCAATTCTAGAGAGGAATTTTAAAAAGCTGTCTTATCATCTGTGCCTCTGTGCCTTTGCATATGCTGTTCTCTCTGCCTAAAGTGCCCTTCCCTGTGGCTTGCAGTTGGACCCTCACAACCAGGGTCAGACCGCTCTACTCCCCGACTGTCTCCGTATGTGCTTTATCATTCCTCCATCACCCGGTGAGCCATTCCAGGAAGAGTTTTTTGAATCTTTGTCTGGTGCCTGGCATGTAATAGGTCTCAGTAAATGTTTGTGGAAATGAAAAAGTTTTATTGTCAGCAAACAACATGACCTCCCAGATTTACTGGCTTAAAGGGGCCTCATTTAGTTGCATAAAGTTATGTTGAGTGTTTTTGAAGCAACAGAACACCGAATCCTGTTGCTTTGCTCTTATTTACGTACAGTGGTGTGCTGGTGAGTGTTGAAAAATTGGCTCTCTGAGGAAAAAAAAAGCCCATGAGTTTTAGCTTTTGACCATTTCTCCCGCTATAGCTGATTTCAAGCTACTAACATGATGTCCGCTGGCCAGCAAGACATGTAAAAATTGGCCCTCGCAAGCTGGCTCCCATACACCACTGTGAAACTCTCCCCCATCTTGTTTTTCCACCATTGCCGTTTGTGGGGATGGCCGTTTCGCTGTTTATGCAGCGCGTGGCTGTGTGCTCTGCATCGTATCCCTTGTATCAGTGCAGTCGTTCCTCTTATCCTCATTTTACAGCAAGTGAAATGAGACCCAGAGACTAAGAAACTTCTGCGAGGTGGCAAAGCTGCCCTGTCTCTCCCTGGGTTTGGCCTCTGTCTGGAGCTCGCTGCCAGCGCCGCGAGGGGCTGGAGAGATGTGTGCAGGGCCCTGTCTTCTGTTGGCTGGTGTTGAGGTGAGCTGCCTGGAAGGACCCGAGGACCCTGTGCTTGACCCAGGACATCCCTGCCAGCAGCCAAGTTGTGACAAATGCTGGCCTTCGTCACATTCTCTTGTGACCTGATGAGCAGGTGACAAGGAGTTTAGCAACTTTTACTACATGGGGCTGTCACTCTTGTGGCCTAATTCAGCATCTGGGCAGGGCCCCATCGTCTGACAGCCAAGTGAAGTGATGAGTTCCTCCTTACAGTTTGGGGTTTTAGCCTGTTTCTTCCAGGTGGGTCCAGGGGGCATCCAGCCAAAGCTGAGTTCCTCGGGAGCCCAAACTGAGGGTGGTGAGGGCTCCCCCAGGAGGTGAGAGGCGGACCTGCGGCCTGCTTCCTGCTTGGTTTGTCTTAAATGACGTCCAGTTTCCAGGGTGGAGGAAGGTCTGTGTTAGGGACTGTGTGAGGCTTCCTAGGGGGAACGAGGGTCACCAAGATATGTGACATCATGGAAAGCAAATATTGTAATGGGCCTCAGTGATCTAGCTTCAGATCCTTCGCTTACAGATGAGGAAACTGAGGCCCAGCAAGGGGAAGTGGTTTGCTTAAGGTTGTACAGCAGTGGTGGCAATGCCAGGACTAGACTCCAGGACTCCTGACTCCCCACCCAGGGGTTGTCCCCTGCCCTCTGTGTCCCTGAGGGAGCATGAGACTTGTGCCCTTTATCAGAGGGTGTCAGAGAAGGCCCAGCTTGAGCTCTTGGGAGACTGGCCTGCTTCTCTGCTTCCTGGGTTTTTCCAGACTTGGCTCAGGAGGCCGAGCCACCTGCCTGTGCCACCTGGCATGTTCTGGTTAGATGAAACAAGCTTAATGGGACGAGAAGGCCGCAGAAGCCACTTCCTGGGAGGGAACATGCCTGGCGTGCTGGGGGACGAAGAGGGGGATGACAGGTGGACACCTGGACCTGCCATTCCTCGGAGGTTGGGGCTGGGATTCTGGAGGTGGAGGGCCCTGTCCTGCACCACGGCTGCTCTCCACCTGGGCGTTGACAGTGCCCTCTAAGTGGAGACATTCCCAGCAAAGTCCCTGTGTCATCACAGCTCTAGTGAATTCCCAGGCACACCCAGACCTGAGCCACTGGTGGTTTTGGCTACCTCAGGGTCTCCTGCTGCTGCGGCTGGCTGGTCCTGCAAGGTGGTCAGGAGGCCCCAGTCAGCTGGCCTGGGTCGGGCATTGTTCTAGCAGATCTGAGGTGTTCCAGGAACTATGATAAATCCAGCTGAGAATTGGCCAAGCCAGCCGAGAAGAGCAGGGAGCCAAGGCCTTGGATCTGCTTGGCAGATTCATTCTCAGCACCTGGCCTCTTGCAGGAGTGCTGGGAGGGAAGGGGCGCGGGGGAGACACTAACTCGTGCGTCAAGCTTTACAGTTTGCCATGTGTTTTCAAGTGTGCTATTTCATTCCATTCTTGCAGTAGCCCTAATATTGCTCCCTTTTTAAAATGGAAGAAATGGGGACACAGAAAGGCGAGTGACTTTGCCCAGCACACTCTGTCGTCAGGTTTGAGTCCCACCTGTCATTCATTATCCAGCTGTGGGACCTTGAGCAAGTCAGGTCTCTTTCTGAGCCTTGATCCGCACCTGTCAAATGGGGCATCTTGCTACTCACTGCAAAGGTGACGCAGGCAGCACCGTGCCTGCCTTCCGGGAGCTCAGCTACCGAGAATTCCTCCTTTTCCCCCTTGCCTCACACCCCGCGGCCAGCAACCAGGGAGCTGGGTCTGGAACTGAGCTTCCATTTTTCCTGTTCTTTCCCCCTGACCTTACCCTTTGGAATGTGAGAGATAAATTTGGCATTTTGGGGAATGGAATTCTTATGAAGAAATAAAGGAAAACGCAAATCTCGAAACGAAGGCATGAGCGAAGGGCAGAGCGCTGGGGCCAGGCCTGTGATGCTGAGCCCCCGGCTGGCCTGCCTGGGGCATCGAGGCCCCCCTCTGCCCCTCTGTCCCCCCTCAGTGTGTCTGGCTGGCTGAGCCTTGCGTGGACCCCCCTGGCAGGTTGTCCGGGGTCCTCAGGCTTTCCCAGAAGCTTCTTGAACCTGCTCAGGGAGTGGGCCCTCAAGGCGGGCTGACTGATGGATGGTCTGAGCCCACCTTAACCTGGGAGGGAGTGCGCAACCAGAGTCAGCCCTGGAGCAGGCTCAGCTGTGCCCTTTGGTGGCCCTGGGGCCCGGAGCAGCTTCTCAGCACCCCTCTGGGTGTGCACGCCTTCCTACCACGACACCACGTAGGTCACGGCGGTTAATGGATAACTGACGCCTCTGGGAAGTCCACACTCGGAATGGCCCTGGATGTGCAAGCACGAATCTGGTGCAGTTCAGGACTTGTTCAGACCTGGTTTCTTTCTGTCAGTCACTCTTCACCGGAGTCACTTTCATGCCTCTGGTGGGATTGAACTTGGCCAGCTCCAGTAAAACGGTATAGTCACTTTCAGCGTCCATAAAGCCAGAGTGGTACGGACCCACTCCTCCCTCCCTCCCTTCCTTTTGTGCTTCTGGTGGTCACTGATTTAGCCCCTGCAACAATCCCTCCTCCCCTCCCCCACCCCCTAAAGGTTAGGATTCTATTCAGTATGCAATGTACACAGTTGTTTTGGTCACAGGATATAGTGACCTCTTGGAGCCTGTACTCATAATTAGGTAATCATTTTATTCAGTATTTTTTGCTAAATAGCCCAGGCAGGCCCTGTTCCTGTGGCTTCAGCCCCATCCCTTGAATGACCGTCCTGTGCTCTGCTCTCCAGCCATCCTGAACTTTTGGATCCCGGTTCCTGGAATCACCAGGCTCTTACTCATCTCTGCACCTTTGAGTGTACTGTACCCTCTGCCGGGAACACTCTCGCCCCTGCTGGCCTCCTGGCTCCCTCTTCCTCTGACTTTGGTTCTCTGCTTGTGGTTCACTTTCTTCCCTGGTTCTACCCGGCTCTGTGCTCCCTCCCCAGGGTGAAGCGTCCCCATAGCCCCTCTGTCTAGACTGTTGCCCCCTGTGGAAGTGCTTAATCATGCTCCCCTCTACCTTCTGAGCTCTGTGAGGTTGAGGCCTGCTCCCTCTTACTCCTGTAACTCCCAGCACCTAGCACAGTACCTATCACATAGTAGAGACCAGTAAATACTGTCAGATGAGTGATGAGAGAGTGAACCCCAGCCCACCAGGGGAACCCATGATTATGACCATGAAACTGATCGGGCTCTGGGGCCTGTGGGTCCCTTAGCTCAGATGCCAGACACACAGTGGTGGTGTGGCCATGCTGACGTGGTCTATCTTCCAGGCATCAGGAAAGCAGGGCAGGCGATGGCTGCCAGAGTGACTGAGCCTCAACCTGTGTCCCCCACCTCCCCTCCTCAACTCCATCCTTCCTCTCCTCCTGCCTCGGTGGTTCTCTCCAGTGCTTCACTCCCTGCTAGTGTCCGGTCCCCCTGTCCAGGGTTTGGCTGCATCAGGTTGCCCTTCTCCTTTGGACTTCCCAGTTTCTCCATCTTCCCCTGCCCTGAAACGGCTTCTCTTCCGTCTGCTGACCCCTCAAGTACCATCTCAGTTCTCTCCTCCCTTCGCTCCTTATTAACACTCTGCAATTTGACCTCTGCTTCCCTCTCTGCTGAAACTGCTTCTTGAAGGTCACGCACTATGGACCCAGCATGGTCAGTTCTCACTCATGACCTGCCTGCATCAGCAGATACGGTCACCCACTCCCGTTCTCTGCTCCTGCCTTTTCTATTTATGACTCCTCTCTTCTTGTCCTAGAAATACAGGTATTCCTCAGGCCCTCGCCTTCTGTTCTCTCTCCTGCCCCTCCCTTGGTGAGCTCATCTGGATGGGAATGACTCCCAGATTTCCTCGCTTCCCTCCACCCATGTCCCACTAGTTGTGCTCAGACCAGCCTCGTGATCACCCCTCAGAGCCTGCTCCTTCCCTTACACGTTCTGTTCCGTTGCTCAGACTGGAACAGGGTGCCCTGCCTGAGCCAGCCCCCAGATTTTTGAAACCTTGGTGAATTGAACAGGGAAAAACTGTCCCAGAAAGGTCACAAGAAGTTTTTGTCTTTAGTGGTGATGACTTCAATTCCCTCTTGGATCAGGCAGTTCCTTTGTTTCAGGAAAATTGCCCAAAGCATCCCTTTCATTACACACATATGAAGTAAGCATTTCCCCATTGTTCTTGGGGAGAACTGAAGTCACGGCTCACTTGAGTGCAACTCCCAGCCGTCCAGCCTTCTGGAACAGCAGCTCTTGCGTACAGTTGAGTCAGAGCTCTGCCTCTGAGACTTTCTCCCTTTTGGAGGTGGGGGTGGGGGTAGGGTTTGCAGTGGGAAGTATTTCTTGGATCTGTGTAAATATAGAGGTCACTGTGCTGTTTGTTCGAGGGTGCTGTGTGTTCTGGTTGAGCCTGTAGTCTGTGCGGTATCCAGAGCCCAGTGCAGAGACCTGCTGGCAGGACCCATGGAGGAGACTGAAGCCTGGACCTAGCGCACCCTCCTGGGACTGGATGGGCCGCGGGTGCTCCATCTGTGTGATCATGGTGTCGCCTCCCGACTAGACTGAAGGCAGCGTAAGGGCAGGGACTGTGCGTCTGCCGGTGTCGGCCAGGTGAATTTATAGATGGACAAACATTGTGTTCGGCTGCACCTGGGGCCATAGAGCAAGAGCTCCCTCTCTTGGTAGGCTGGGGTTCTCCCAAGGGTCCATCCTCCTGGGAAGAGGAGGCTCCTGGGTAAGGAAGGCGTGTGCTCACCTGGCTACTGGGGAGCCGCTTTCCTCCCCCTGCAGGTGGCTGGGAGCGCGACGTGGCGAGGTTGTGGCCCGGGAGTGGCCCCTTCTCTAGTCGCCAGGTTGTTTATCCCCCATGTGCTTTCCTTCCATCACCCTCGTAAGAGTCTGAAGGCACAGCCATGGGCCTGCCCAGGTTTGCGGGGCTGGGGTGAGGCGCCTACATGCTACGTGTCTAATATTTAAGTTATAAATAAAACACTTTGTAACCTCCTGCTTTGACAAATGTAACTTTATAATGACAAAATTGGAAAATACGGAACTCAAAGTTGGCAAGCAAACTATCCAAATTGATTGAGTTGAATTTTTGTTGTGCGTGTTTGGGTTCTGCTGTTTTATTAATGGGCCAGAGATGATTGGATAAGTAATACAGACAAACATCATTCATAAGTTATTATATAATTTTCCATAAAATTTATTTTTCTTGCCTTTATTTTAGCAATATCACTATATTGATTTGGTCAAGATTTCCCCTAATTTTTTGCGCTATTGATAGCAATGATCTAAAAGATAAAAATACAAAGAACACTTTCCAAAAAGTACAGAACTTGAATTTTTTCATTAATTCAGTGTAAATAGAAGTAAATGTAAAACATTAAGAAGATTAAAAATAGTTTCCATATGTTTTCAAAGAAGTTCCTTTTCTTCCAAAATTGTCATCTATTAAAAGGCAAACCAGTAGTTTAAATAAATTAATCTGGCGGCCAATGTAAAGAATCAGTATCAAGCTTTATGCGTTTACATCTTGATCTACATATTTACAAACTGACGTGTAACATGAATGATTGAATATTGAAAATAGTCCTCAACGACCATATGCTACAGTTGTAAACACTCCGCTCGTTCCTGAACACTTCTTGATTGAACAGGAACAGAAGCAAGAACACGCACATCCCGCCTCCTGGGACAGGATATATTGTCACGTGATCTAAAAGGAAGGCTCTGACAAATGAATTACTTTTTCCCTTTTACCTGAGACTTCTTTAGTGACATCTGCCCTGCTCGCTAAGGCAGCTTCATCCCAGTGCTGGCTGTGCCGTCACCCACACCCCGTTGTGGCATTTGACTTAGTTGCCTTTGTCCAGAAGCCACAGGGCAAGAGACATGGAGAAATATGAATCACAACAGAAGACGTTTAGGGGTGTGCACTGCGCTATGCCTGCTCTGAGATACGCTTCTGAGAGAGGAAGGGGCCCCTGTCTGTGTCTGTGTTCGTGTGTGTGTGTGTGTGTGTTTAAAAATGATCCAGTAAGTCTAGTATTGTTTTTTGGCGGGGAGGGGCAGGTAATTCCATGTATTTAGTTATTTAATGGAGGAACTGGGGATTGAACCCAGGACCTTGTGCATGCTAAGCATGCGCTCTACCACTGAGCTATACCCTCCCCCCATGTATGTGTGTGTTTTATAATAACAGCTTTATTCTAGCAGTATTTGTATACCATACAACGTGCCCATGTAAAGTGGATAGATCAGTGGTTTTTAGAATATTTACAGAGTTGTGCAACCATCACCATCAATTTCAGAATTTTTTTTTTATCACCCTCTAAAGAAATTCTGTACCTGTGAGCTGTCACCTCCCATTCTCTCCTCCCCCAAGTCCCTGGTAACTACTAAGCTACTTTATGTTTTTATGGATTTACCCATTTGGGACATTTAATATAAACAGAATCAACATGGCCTTTTGTGACTGGCTTTTTTTACTTAGCATAATGTTTTCAAGGTTTGTCCACACTGAAGCAAGTATTAGGGCTTCATTACTTTTCGTGGCTGAATAAGATTCCAGTGTTTGGCTAGACCACGTTTAGTTTATCCATTCCCCTGTTGATGACCATTTGGATTGTTGCCACTTTTTGTGGCTACTGAGAATCATGCTGCTGTGAACATCCATGTACAAGTTTTTGTGTGGACATATCTTTTCTGTTCTCTTGGAGATGTACCTAGGAGGGAAATTGCTGAGTCAGCCATGTCTTTTAACGGTATTTGTGTGTATGCGTGCATGCGTGCGTGCGAGTGTGTGCAGGTCCCAGGGCAGGGCCCCTTAACCTGGGCCTAAGGATGGTGCTGGCAGCCTGGTTTCTGCAGGACAGTGGGGAATGAAGGCAAAGGCTTTTGTCACACTGGTGCTGGGTGGACAGAAAAGGGTAAAGGACCAGGGTGGTGGTTGTCATCTGTAGAAGATGGCCAGTTGTAATTTAGGTATTTATATGGAGTGTGACCTTATTTTGTGGTTCTTGTCTGGTGAGGTGGTACCCTGCTCGTTAGAGGGCTGTCACTCTCCCCATCACTCAGGCTGAAATTTACAGCACAGGTTCTGGGAATCCTGTCTCCTTGTCAGCAGCCCTGGTGTCTGTCCTCTTCTCTGCACTCCCTATGCCTCTGTCCTAGTTCAGCTACCCATCATTTTTTACCTCTTGTTTGTCTTTAAAAATTTCTGGCCACAGAAGCATCGCGCGGATATACAAACCCAAAACATTGCAGAAATATGAACTGTAGAAAGTTGCGCCCCTCCCCATACTGAATCCCCCAGAAATAACTATCAGGAACAGTTTGGTGTATTCTCTTCCAAAATTTTTATACACATATTAACATATTATTATTTCTTTTTAAAAACAAAAATAGGATAGTATGGTGTACACGGTACATTCTGCAACTTGTTTTTCTCCCGTATTGAAATAGACATCTTGCCATTAAAATGCATACAGATCTGTCTCATTCTTTTAAGTCGAGTGTGTGGCCTATACCATAGTTTATGTAACCATTCCCCTATTTTTGGACATTTGGGTTGTTATGGAGTTTGAGTTTCTGCTGTTATAAACAATGCTGCAGTGTTTTTGTATACATATCTCTTTATGCATTTGTGTTTATCCTGCAGAAAAACTCCCAGAAGTGAAAATGTTGGGTGAGAACAAAAAATGTTGGGCTAGAGGACATAAACATTGAATATTTTAAATAAATGCTACCAAATTTGCCTCCAAAAGCATTATGCAGTTTATACTGTCATCAATTGTTCATGAGAATGCTGCTTTCCCTGCCCTTTTGAGCACTGGATATTACTGATTTTTGCTGTCTTTTATCAACCTTAGCCACATGTCCTCTTGCCTCCCATGGAGCATCAGCTTCCTAAAGGTCCGTCGACGCCCAGCTTCTCTCCTTTTACCTATTAATCTTTCAATACCTAGTTCTAATTATGACCTTGCTAATTCAAAAGACCCTTTTGAAAAACTGAAATAGGCGTGTTCGGGCCACCTTCATTCAGTCAATCAACAAATAGTCATTGACCATTAGCCATGTGCCAGGCACTCTCTAAGCATAGCATTGAACAAGAATAAGGTCTCTGCCGTTGTGGAGTTTATGTCTTGTGATGGGAGGCAGATCACAAGCAAATGAAGGAGCAGAAACATGATCAGACAGTCTAGGTACTAGATAGTCAAGTGTTATCCTAAGAATTAATATAGGGAGATGTGATGGTTACTGGGTGGCTGTTTGAGATTGACTGATCGAGAACAGAATTTCTGAGGAGTAAACACATAAACTCAGCTCTGAATGACAAGAACAAAGATTAGGGGAAGAACATGCTAAGCAGAGGGAACAGAATGTGCAAAGGCCAGAAAGTAGGAGGGAGCTTGGCATGGTAAAGAGCTGAAAGAAGCTGGAGTGGCAGAGTGGAGTGGGGTGCCCATGTCTCCTGGGCAGAATGGGACATGATTAGAGTCAAGGCTTAGTCAGGGACCAGACAGGTACAGTTTTGTGAAGCAGGGCAAGGGGCTGGAATTTGGAGTGTGATGAGAAGCCGTTGGAAGATTTTAATCATGAAAGTGACTTGATCTGAGTTATGTTTTTAGAAGATCACTCTTCCTGGGTGTGGAACATGGATTGTAACTAGGGAAGTAAGGAAGCAGGGAGACCCATCAGGAGAGACCAAGGGCAAGGTCAAAAGCAGTGCAGATGGAGAAAAGTGAACAGAGTTTGGATGGAGTAACTAAGTTGATGGTGATGTTATTTATTGAGATGGAGAAGACTAAGGGAGGAATGGATTTTGGGGTGGGAAATCCAGAGTTCCATTCTGCCCTAGGCAAAATTTGAGATGCTTATTAAACATTCACACAGAGATGTCATGCAGGCAGTTGGGTATTTGAGCATAGAATTCCAGGGGAAATCCAGAGTTCTCTGCTATAAATGTAGACTTGGGAGCCATCAGCATATAGATGGAATTTAAAACCTTGGGACAGGAGGTGGTCACCCAGGGAGAGTGTATAGACAGGAGAAGAAGAGATCTCCTAGGACTGAGTCCTGAGACCCTCCAGCATCGAAAGATCGAACAAAGGAGGAGGAACTTACAAATGAGGAGGCTGAGAAGGAGCAGCTTTGGAAGCTGAAGGAAATCCAGATCAGGAGAATAGGGAGCAGAGAAACCAAGAGAATAATATGATTCAAGAAGGGAATGGTCAACTGTGGAAAATGCTAATGGGAGGTGACCATTGGATTTGGCAACATTGTGCTCATGAAAGTCCTTGACCTGAGCTGCCTTAGTTGGGGGGCATTGAGAGAGAACAGGAGACGAGTGGGTGGAGTCCAGGCTGCAGCCACTGTTCTACAGTTTTGCTGTGATTGGAGGGGAAAGCAAAGGGCGAGTACCTGGAAGGGGACATGAGATCGAGGTAGAATTTAAAAATAATTTTAAATTATAAAAAAAATTATAAATAATTTTTTTAACGGAGGTACTGGGGAATGAACCCAGGACTTTGTGCATGCTAAGCACACACTCTACCTATGGGCTATACCCTCCCTGCCAAGGTAGGATTTCTAAAGATAGGAGACGCTAAAGCATTTTCACATACTGATGAATGGATTCGGTGGGAGAGAAGAAGCTAGTGATGTAGGAGTGAGGACCTGGGCAGGATCTAAGCCCTCGAGGAGGAGAGAAGGGTGCCATCTGGGTACGTGGATGGGCCCAGGGACATTATCCTTGCAGAAGGGAAGCAGACAGGGTGGTCTTGATGTGAGTAGGCTGGTGGTTTGTGCTGAGGAGAGGAGGGGGTTCCTGTGAGATTGCACCAGGTTTTTCCCCAGGAAATAAGAAGCAAGGTCACTGGCATGGCAGTGGCAGCGGCGGTGGTGGTGTGGGGTGGGGGGAGGGTGGGGGGTGTAGGCGGTCTGAGGAGTGAGGGGCGGAGTCAGCTCATCATTTAGGAGACTGGAGAAATGTCATTCCGGGGAAGCACGCGGGGTTCACTGGGCATGTGGGTGCCCATTTGAGATGGACTTACAACTGTCTCCAGCTATTTACTCAGAGGGAAGCCTTCCGTCCTCTAGGCCCAGCTTTTCTGCTCGGAGCTTTGCTCATCCACTTCCTCACTCGGGTGTACTAGGTGGAAACCCGGGGGCGTCTGAACCACAGAACTGGAAGGAGGAGGTAGGCGAGGAGAGAGGGCGCACAGTGGAATAAAACCAAGCTGGTCCCCGTCCCAGCTCAGGAAGTCAGTGACCCTGAGCAGCCGCAGGAGGCCTGGCAGGGCCCGCCCGGGCAGGGCTGGAGGCAGAGCTGGCTAATTTTAGAAGGCCTCCTGGTTCTATTGTTCCGGGTGAGGCTGGGCAGCAGAGGAGGCGGCTTGGGGCGGTGACACCCATGTGGGAAAGGAAACGTGTGAGAAGGATGGAAACTGTGAGGGTGGTGTACAGGTTTCGGCCCCGGGAACGTTCTGCTCTGGTTCCCACGGGGCAGGTAGGAAGTTGCCTTCCCCGACTCCTTTCTACCATGAGTAGCTTTTCCATCGTCCCACTGAGCAGGGGGTCGGCTAGAACCCTCCGCTCCCACGCCTGCTCCAGCACTGCTGCCCCCTCTAGGACTGGTGGACGGTGAAAGCCAGAGGAGCGCAGTGGCCCTGTGTGATCCTCCCACTGCCGTCCAGGCAGCTGCTGTCCAGGGCTCAGACACATCCAGTGACTGCCCAAGGCCTCACTTTGGTAGCTGAGGCCAGTCAGGGTCCACTGGGGGACAGTCGGGAAGGCCAGGATACTTCGTTGTTCTGATGAGGCTTGCTGCTGTTGGCACGGCAGACGGAAGGCCCAGTGGAGACGGTTCTCTGAGAATTTGTGTAAGAAGGGAGGCAGCGCAGGGGTCCAGGAACAGGGCCCAAAGGCCTGTGTTCAAATCTTGGCCCCTCCAGGCATTAGCTTCATGACTCTGAGCAAGCTATTTAATCTCTGGGGGCCTCTGGGTCCTCATCGGCTACTGGGGACCAGTAATCCTGCCAGGCTCTCAGCACGGACAAGATAATGTGCTGGAAAGCACTGCGCAAGGAGGAATTCTGATCAGCGTGAAGCTGAGGCCGCATCACAGGCTGGATTTTACCTTAGCCCAGGAGGGAAAGGCCTGCTTCTCAAAACGAAAGAGGATTCATTGTACTTATTGGTGGGGGGAGGTTCATGACTATGTGGGTTTTGTTGTTAAAGTCTTGTGACTGGTTAGAGGACGCACAGGGGAGAAGGGTGAGGTGTGCCCAGGCCGGGAAAATTCCAGACCCCGTTGGTCTCCAAGGCCCTCTTGAAGTGGAGAGCTCTTACAGGCTGGGAAGGCCACTCAGAAGGCGATGTGCGTGATTTAAAATTCTGCAGATGACTTGACAGCTGGGTATGTTCTTTGTTGCTTAATAGGTTTTCTCCAGCTAATTCTCCTGGGTTCTTTCCATTTCCTGGGCAGAAGGAGCCAGCTTTAATATCTCCCCTCACTGGCAATAAGCTGCTGCCTGGTGAACAGAGATGAGAATGTGCAGATTTGTCGGGGAGAGAGGACTGAGTGAAAGGATCTCAGCCACAGGGCTGGAGGGAAGGCAGGCCACCCTCAAGGTCACCTGGAGGTCATGGAGGGCCTTTCCTGATGCCTGACAGATTGAGCCCTGATCATTCTTACCTCTCTTGTCTCCTGGTGAATTCCTACTCATCCTATAAATCAAAGCTCAAATGATGTCCCCTCTGGGAAGACTTCCCCAGTGTTATCAGACAAAATTAATGGGCTCTCTTCCATGTCCCTGTATCAGTAAGGATGCTTTTGGTTGCAGGTAAGAGAAAGAGTTGACTCAAACAATAAAGAGAATTTATTATCACAGATGACTGAGACTTTCAGGAGTAATAGCTTCAGGCATGGTTTGATCAGGACTCTAGCTCTGTTTATCATTGGTTTATCATTATTTAACTTGTTGCAATTTAAAGTTTACAAAAATTTCCAAAATATATGTTCAACAATAATCATTAAAATGTTTGCAGTGTAAAAAAAATATCATTGGTTCTCTAGACTTTTATCCTTCTCTGATTTGTTAGCTTTGTTTTCAGATTGACTTCTCCCGAGGAGGCAAGATGGCTGCCACCAGCAATGGAGACTTGTTGATCTATGGGCAGAAAGAGAGACTGTCTTATCGCCCAGGCACAGAGCAAAAGCCCTAAGCCTCACTGTGGTTAAACTGATCTGAAGTGGACAAGAGAATCCATGCGTCGATTGACTTAGGCTGGCATTAGCTTCTCTTCCTGAATCAGTCAGTGTGTGGTACAAACGATGAAATTATACCAGGCAGGGACCACCTTGAAAGTGGGGTGGGCTCAATCTCATGCAAGGATGTGGCTCCCACAAAGTGCAAGTAGGGTGGTTCCCAAAGGGAGAGCTTTTAGGCAAGGGAAGAGGGCAGTTATTGCTGGGTATGTAATACTCCCATGACATTTCGTACACTGTACTGAAATCATATGTATCTGTTAGGCTCTCCAATTCCTTTCAATTTTGATGAAGTCCAATTTATGATTTTTTCTTTTATGGACTGTGCTTTTACTATTGTATCTATTGATTATACTTTCAATGTAATCCCAATCAAAACTCCAATCTAACCTAGGGTCACACAGATTTTTTCCTACACTCTCTTCTAGAAGTTTTATAGATTTAGGTTTTATATTTAGGTCTATGATCCACTTTAAGTTGACTTCTGTATGTGGTGTGAGGCATGAATTATTAATTTTTTCTCTTTTTTTGCATGTAGATAGCCAGTTGTTCTAGCATCATTTATGGAAAAGACTAACCTTTCTCCACTGAATTACCTTTGCACACTTGTTGAAAATCAGTAGTGCACGTGTGTGGGCCTATTTCTGACGTCTCTATTCTGTTCCATTGATCTATTTGCCTGTTTTTATGTCAACGCCACACTGTCTTAATTATTTTTACTTGATTATTAGTCTTGAAGTCAGGTAGTGTAAATTCTCCAACTTCTGTTTAAAGGTTGTTTTGGCTCCTTTAGATCCTTTGCATCTTCACATAAGCTTTAGAATAAGCTCATAAATATCTATTAAAAAGCCTGACAGGGTTTTGACTGGGATTGCATTGAATCTATAGATGAATTCAGAGAGAACCGGTATCTGAACAGTCTTGACACTCCTACCCATGACTGTGGTATGTATCTCTCCCCTTATTTAGATCTTCCATTTTTCTTAGCTGTGTTTTGTAATTTTCAGTGTACAGGTGTTCCATGTTTTTTTATCAGATCTATCCCTATTTCATGGCTTTAATAGTATTGTAATTGTCATTCTTTATTTCAGATTTTGATTGTTTATTGCTAATAAGTAGAAATACAATTGAGTTTTGTATATGGATCTCGTCTCCTGCAACCTTGTTGAACTCACTTATCAGTTCCAGTAGTTTTTTGGGAGTTTCATCAGATTTTCTCCATAGGTGATTGATTATGTTATCTCTGAATAAAGACAGTTTTATTTCTTTCGTTCTCATGTGGATGCCTTTTCTGTCTTATCTTGTTGCCCTGGCTGGAACCTTCAGTACAGTGTTGAATAGGTGCTAGCTCTGTGGCTTGAATTATTTATGACAGGGTTTTGCTATCATGCTAATCTTTTTTCTTCTGTATGTAGTATCTCTGGTTGCTTTTCAGAATTTCTCTTTAGCACTTATTTTGAGCCATTTGATTATTATGTGCCCCTACTGTAGTTTTCTTCATGTTTATTGTACTTGGGGTTCATTGGGATTCCTGGTTCTGTGCATTTATAATTTTCATAAGATGTTGAATAATTTTGGCCATTATTTCTTCAAATATTTTTTCTGTTCTCCCCCCTCCCTTCCTTTTTTCTGAGACTCAAATTATACATATGCTAGGCCATTTGAAGTTGTCCCACAGCTCACTGATGCTCTAAGAAAATATTGGATGGATTTAACAGCAGGTTAGACATTGTTGAAGAACATATTAGTGAACTTGAAGACAGAGAAGTAGACATACCCAGCATGAAACACAGGGAGAAAAAAGACTAAAAAAAATTAAGCCACCTGACATTTTGACTGCAACCTCATGAAAGAGAATGAGCCAGAAGCACCAATCTATGCTTCACTCCAATTTCTAACCCACAGAAAATTTGAGATTGTAAATGTTTGTTGTTTAAACCACCAAATTTTGGGGGTAATTTGCTATGCAGCAATAGATAACAATCCATCCTCTTTGCATTTTCCTCTAAGTTCTCCATGTGTAAGTCTTTTTGTGACCAAGTACTAAGAAGAGAGTCATTAACCTACTGTCAGCTCTATTTTTTTAACTTCCATTTGTCCCTGTCTCACTTCAGTCAAGTTACTATCACTCTTCCTTCCACCAGTCCCACTGACTCAGCTCTCACTATTGTCATCTGGGAACTCCTTGAGGCCAGGGGTATTTTGCAGCTCTCTATCTAGACAGCATCTCTGCTGTCTGGGACGCTGTTGATTGGTCTTTTTCTTCCTCTGCATCTTGGTGTTCTACTCTCTCATACTTCCTTATTGTCAGCCCCATCTTCTAGGTCTCCTATGTTGACTTCTCCTTGACCTGTCCTATAGTTGTTGTTCTCCAGGATCCTTGTCCTGCCCTCTCCAAATTCTCAGTCTACATACTTCATATACCTTCTCCCAAGGGCATCTCATTCACATATGTAGCTTCAACCACAACCTCTGTGCTACCACAATCTTGCCTATGTCTCTCCTGACCAGCGTCAGGGTTTCTGTTCTTTCCCTCTGTGTTGGTGGTGATGACTATGGCTCAAAATAACAGAAAAACCAACCCAAGTTGGCTTCAACATGAGGGGGGTCACATTTTAAGAAGGTCATATGATAAGACTAGAAGGAGAACAGCTATAGAGTTAGTTGATTCAACAACTCAGTGATGTTCTCAAGCTCTTAGTTTCCTTTCCTCTTTCTGCTCTGCCAGCCTCATGAGTTCTCTGCAAGTAACTCCTTTCATGGTCTCAAGATAGCTTCCATAGGTTCAGGTAAAACATACACCCAACAATGTCCAGCATCAAAAGCCTCTTACAGTCCCTTGTCATGTTGTTGTCATTGTTGGGGGGGTAGGTAATTAGGTGATTTGTTTATTTATTTATTTGAATGGAGGTACTGGGGATTGAACCCAGGACCTCGTGCGTGCTATGTCCCCTCTCATTCTGTTGGCTGTCACTTGCTCATGCCTAAACTAGTCACTATTCAGGGGAATGGGATCAGTATGATAGCATTAGACCAATTGTGATTCAAGTCCCAGGACTGGAGATGTGGCCCTCCTTCTCTGTGACATATGGCCACATGAAGGATGACCAAATCTTGGGTTCTCTTATAAGGAGGAAGGGGGACAGTGGCTGTTGGGAGGCAGCCATGTCTGTTTCCTTCCGTCTGACTCTGCTTCCCACTGTGGTCAGTGCTTTGATTAAATTCTTCAATGGCTGCACAATAACTTCTGACAAATTCCAGGTTGTTAGCATGATACTCCAGGCTTCCAGGATGTGGCCTTTATTTACCTTTCCAATTTTGTCTTCCAGTACCACCCTCCTTCAGTGCTCAGCTCCGGCACCACTGCCCCCAGGAATCTTCCTGGCACTTGCAGAACCTCACTGTGGGTCCCTGTAGCACCTGCACATTCCTCTTTTGGTCCTCTCCATATTGACATTTCTGAGCAGCAATAACTTTCATTCCAAGTGCCTGATAAATCTTTTCTGAACTGAACTATAGACCTGCTGGCCTCTCTTCTTGAGCTCCAGGCCTGTTTCACATGTGCATTTGGTTTGTCCTAAAGGCACCCGAATTTCAACATATCAAATTAGTGGTGCGTCATCATCTTGACCTGATCTCTTCTTCCTTTTGCATTCCTTATCTTGGAGAATGTACCTTCACTGAGCTGCTCAAGACAGGAATTTTGGAATGACTCTCTCTCTTTTCTTCTCACTGCCTTAGTCCAGGATCCCAGGATCTTATCAGCTCCAGGGATTCCTGCAGCAGCTTCTTACCTCCAACCTTATTCCTACGCTATCCTTTCTCCATACTGTAGCCAGGGTGTGCTTTGTAATAAGGTCACTCTCCTGTTTTAAATCCTTTGATGTGCTCCATTCCCTTATCAAACTACCTTTCTTGTTGTAAACCCCTTAAAATCTGTCTCCTATTTAATTCTTTAGTCATCTCTCAAAGTACTTGTATACTCATGTGAACCCAAGCCATCTGGAATTATTTCCAGTTTCTCCAAAGCAATTCCCCAAAGCTTTTTCTCTGCCTAAAGTGAGAATCTCCTCACTTCTGCCCCTGGTTGGCTCACGAATCCGCATCTTCAGGACTTAGCTCAAGCTTTAACCATTTCTGGAAAATGCTCCCATCCCCACCCATTTTCCAGGGTTGACCCAGGTGCCTCTTCTGCCCTCCACTGTCACGGCTTCTAGCTCTGTACTGTAATTGTCACTAATAATGTTTTGTGGAATCTCTGTGCTCCTGGCCCTAGGTTAACCTGAGCTCATTCTCTGGAGTTTCTGTTTTAGTGGGAGTTGAGGGGGAGGGCTCCAACACTAAGCACGTACTGTTTGGTTATAGTTGAGACAGTACCGAGGAAGAAAAGTACAGGATGTTAATGGAGTGAACTACAGAGGACCTGTCTTAGGCTGAGGATCGGGGATGGCTTCCCTGAGGAAGTGATGGTTACATGGGAAGTCTAGGGATGGGGAGGGTCTGGTGGCCGGGGAAAGCAAATGGTGGAAGGGGGTATTGGTGGCATTCTAGGCAGAGGAACATCACGTGGGCGCACCCTGAGGGGTGAGGTCACCTGGCTCTTTGAGGAGCTGGAGAGAGGCAGTGTGGTGGGCGTGCAGAAGCAGGTGCGGAGTGGTGAAGGGCGATGCAGGGGAGGAGAGTGAGGGGCCCCCTCAGGGCCGTGGGGCTGCACTGCCGAGGACTTTGGCTTTTACGCTGCGAGCTCTGGGAAGCCATTGTGGGGCTTTATGCAGAAGAGCAATCTGATCAGATTTGCATTTCAAAAGGTAGGTGTCCTGTGGAAGATGGATCTGAGGGCTGGAGGGGTGGCAGTTGGACCAGTTAGGATGTGTTAGGATAGTGACTTGGATTAGAGAGGTGAAGAGACAAGGAGGAGGATGCCACAAGCAGTTTACGAGGCTGGGTCAGCAGGATGGGGAGAAGCAGGTGCCGAGGATGGTTCCCATTATCTGGGGGGTGATGGGTTTTGTCTGCTTGAGGTAGGGGACATGGGACAAGGGAATGGTTTTGGGGGAGCAAATCAAGAACCTGTTTAGGGCATAAGGGTGAGCTCCTCAAGGATGGACCCATCTGTTGTTCACCTTGAATTCTCAGATACTGGGCCCAGCAGGGGCCCAGGAGCCATTTGTGGCGTGAATGACAGGATGGACCCTTTCAGGCCCGCTGACCTGCTTGGTTGGCTGAATGGAGCATCCATGTGCTGCTCCTCAGATGGCAAGACGAAAGCCCTGTTATGTTCTTTCTCACCTGGAGGGTTATCTGCCCAAACAGACTGCTCTGGCGGTCACCCCAGATGAGAGCAGAGAGGCGCACATGTGTAGGAGTGTGTGTGTGTGTGTGGGTGTGAGAGCACGCAAGAGACACCGGGAGTTGGGGGGCACTGTGCTCAGCATCTCATCACCACCCATCCCCTTTACTGCTCAGCGGGGGGCAGGGTCTGCCGGCTGCAGGGCAGCGCTGCAGTCCGAGGACTTGGAACACTTCCCTGCCACTCACACATACCATTCCCAAATTTCCCCAGAGGCTTGGGGTTCTGTTTTGCAGTCAGGGAGTCTAACATACAGAAGGCTGAGACACTGCCAAGGCTCCTGGGCACAGTTCATCCATCCCCCAGCCAAGCATCATTCATTCATTCACCTGCTGCGTGCCAGACCCTGTGCTGGGCTCTGGGTGTATCACGGCAACCAGACAGCTCTGGTCTCGGCCCCCTGAGCTCTCACACTTCATATGCGTCCACACACCAGCAGTGCCGCCAGCACCACTGCCACCTTCAGAGTCAGCTTTTGCGGGTTCCAGAGCACATATCCTCACTTCCATCCAAGCCGCCTGAGGTACAGCTCTTCCAGGGCCCACAGGTGATGCTGTTATTGTAAGTTTTATCTCCAACCACACATACCTACCTGCTGGAGATTCAGAGCAGGGATGCTTATAGTGGCCAGAAATTGACAAGTGACCCCCAAGGAGTGAATGGCTGAGCAAATGGTAGACATATGATGGGAGAGTGTGACATCTAATAAAAATGCCAAGTAGGTGGCATTATGCTGATGTGTTAATGAGATGGGATTTATTGTATCTGTGAGATTTCCTTTAATGAAATAAACAGAACATAAAATAGCAGGTCCACACTAATGACAACTGCTCTAAAGCCGATGTTTCTATGCCATAATTTCAATTTTATATTTTGCTGAAGACTAAAATATGCCAATACCCGATTTAAGCAGAGAGTTTATACATGATTTTTCTGCTTCTTTATTATTTTCTATTCTTTCCAAACTTTTTATGATGAGCAAGCTTTTCCTATGAAAATTCAGAAAAGTAAATAAATTAAAACACTGGAACCCTCCAATGTCTACACATGGGCATAGATCAGAAAAGTACTTCCAGGGATATAAGAAAAACTTGGTGATCACTAGATTCTGTTGTCCACATTTGTAATAAAACATACAGTGATATATGAGAGCTGGATTAAGTGGGTGCTAAGCGCTCTCTGGCTCTGAAACTCCGCGATTTAATTTAATTCTACACAAGTGGAGAAGCTCACAGTCTAGTCAGGGGAGCAGACTTATTTATTTACTCATTCATTAACTCAACAAATACTTACGGGGTTCCCGCCATGCTCCTGGCATTGTCCCAGATGCTGGGGAACATAGACACATAATTACAATGCCATGTGAGATGTGCCTCAGGAGAATTCCCTTACAAAGTGCCAGGGGTCCACAGCAGAGGAAGCAGCTGACACTGTCTGGGGCTTTGCGCGGGTCATGGACGGCCTCATAAAGGAGGTTCATTTGAATAGGGACTTGGCGGATGAAAAAGAGCTCTCTAGGCAGCAAGCAGAGGGAAACAGAGCTTATGCTCAGCTGGGCATTATTTCTGGAGAGGCCTACGTGTGCTTTGAGGGAAGATGGAATAGAGGGATCATTTAGAGACTCTTGTCCTCATCCCAGCCTCGGAAATCGGGATAAGAAGTGAGTTCAGAGGTCTGAACTCACAAAGTTAGCATAACTCTTTTGAGTCCTGGCTGTTTCTTCTTCTCTCTTTTACTAAGAGTCATGTGTGCTCAAGGCCTCTTTAAATAATGACCCCCCTTGACCCATCAGCACAGCCTGGTCCAGGAACTGGAAACATCTGGATCCCGCTGGCTGGAAAAACTGTGTGACCTCTGGATTTCTGTCCTCGTGCAGAAAGCAAGGATGGCTATAAGAAGATGTCCCAGGGCTGGAAATTCCAACTGGGAAACAAGAATCCTTAAAACAGGGACCGTTGGCCATCTCCGGTCTGTCTAGTTCGGTCGCTCATCTTTCTTCCCTCCTTACCCCAGTCTCTCATTCCCTCCTCCTTTCTCCTTGGCCACGTCTACCTTCCTCTTTTTCTCTTTCTTGTTCTTCTCTCTTTAGTCTCCTGGTCTCACTCTCTGCCTCCTTGTGTTTCTCTGAGTGTTTCTGTCTCTCTTGCTTTGCATGTTTTCGATCTCTTTCCCATACCTCCTGCCTGACTCCAGGTCACCCCCTTGGTTTCCTCCATTGAGAGGACCCCCAGCCTGCCTTTGAGGGGGCTTGGGGAGGGCAGAGCTGGTGGGTCACTCTGAGCTTGTTTGGCCTCCCTCGACAAGCGCCTCCTTTTAAGGAGTCTGAGTTTACAGCGAGATGATATAAAGAGCTCCCCCGTTCTGGCTCTCACATATCCTTACTTGAGCGGAAACATTTCCAGACAGATAATCATCAGGCTTCCTACAGGAAATTAAAGACCTTGGCGCTGTGTAGCCGCTCGCATCACCTGTGTGGCCTGTTAAGTTTCACGAGAGGCATTGTTCCCTGGTATGGGATAGAACACATCTCTGATAAGATTTCTTTCCCACGTCTCTCTAATGAAGGCAGAAGTGTGTGTCTTCTAGATGAGCAAGCTCACAATAAGGCCAGCGGGTTCTCATTTTGGTGCAAGCTGGTGCCTCACCCCTTCTTATCTGAGTCACAAAGACCCTGAGCTGGCACATGTCCTGGGTCCACACTGGGGGCAAGAATCCTTATAATGAGGCACACCTGGACCTCTGGCTGGCTTGGCAGATGCAGCACTTGTCTCACTTCTTTCTTGAACCCCCACTTTGTCCACATTCCTCTGGTCAGCATCTTCTTTAGAGGAAGACAGGCCCCCGTCTAGACAACATGGTAATCCCACTGTGTGAGATTTGCCAATGTTTGCCTTAGTTCTGAGCATGTAACTCATTTTGACCAGTGGGTTATAGAGGAAAGTCTAGGGGCTTCTGGAATTGTTTTCCTCTTATTAAAAAGAGATCTAAGACATAGGTTCTTCCTTTTATTGTCTCTGGACTTTGAGGGGGTGATGGTGGGATGCCTGGAGGTCCTGCAGCCATCTTGTGTCCATGAGGGAATGGTTAACATGCTGAAGATGGTGGAACAGAAAGTCAGAAAGAGCCTATGTTTGTGGTGAAATGTGCCATCAAATTAATGGCTCCTAAAACTGTCCTGCCTCTGAAGTTCTTAGTGTGTTGGATAATAAATGTTCTTATTTTTAAACTCCCTGAGTTGGAGTTTCTTTACTGGCAACTGAGAGCATCTTAGCAAATACAGAAGGGGAAGACCAAGATGGGCCCACCACATTTTATAAGGCAAGTGAGTTCACTGAGAGAGGGGTAGGGTGGGGAAATGAGCCTCGGGATCAGATAGCTCCACATGGCAGCACCAGCTTTGTTGTGTTCTTTGCTGTGACAAGTCACGGGCAAATCACTTAACCTCTCTGAGCCGAAGTTTCCTTGGCTCAAAATGAGTACTGAGTACCACACAGATGCTCAATAATTGTCAATTTGCTCCTCCCTAGATATGTTTCTCTTCCAGCTATTTTTAAAGGGACCAAGAGGTGCCAGGAGCAGAGAGTTATTTAATGACATTTCAGTGCTGGGGAGAGTTTTATACAGAGACCATTCCGAGTCCTTTACCCACAGTTGCTTCGAGTACAAATCACGTCTCTAATGCTAGCAACAGCATTGAGGGGGAGGCAGATACACCCAATTCTCAATTCTCCATGGTGATGAGGGACGTGGATAATTGAAAACAGCAGATAATCCCCGAACCTGCTTTGAGTCACTGACTTCCACTGCCTGCCTCCCCCACCGTCACTTTTCTGGTGCAGCTGACAAAATGCACGTCTCTTTTCTTCTCTCTTCTGGTGCATCACTTGGCAAAGCTGCTTCAAAACAGCCAAGGCCAGGGTGATGGAGGAGAATCAAGGGGGCCGACGCTACCTCCCCAGCCAAGAACAGCCTGAAAGCTGCATGACTGAGCTTGGCCTTGGAGTTGGGCTCTGTCTACCCCTTGGGCTCATTGACTTCAGTTTCTCCAAGCTCTTCAGAAGATCAAAGACAAATGGTGCAGGAATCCTCCAGGTGGAAATGAGCACAGGAGATGTAGGTTCCTCGCCTCAGTTGGGCGCCGCCCAGGGGAGCCAGGGCACAACTACCTTCACGCGTGCTCAGAGTTCCTCCATGACATGCTATGCATTCCTTGGAACCAAGGGTGACTGCCCTTTTCCCTCTCCCCAGTGATGGCTTGAATTAAAATGATTTTTGTGCATTGAATTTAGAGCTTTTGGATTCTTGATCCAGATCGCAGAGATCATCTTATTCACCAAAGCCCCCTTTCAGTCAGTGAAGCACCTTCATACAAGAGGGGTGAGGCGAGAAAGAAAGAAACATGCACCGAGTCCTCAGCCTATGCCGGCACTGTGCTAAGCACTTCACGCCTATTACTTCGTGAGGAGACTGATCTTTCCAGCTAGAACTTGCCTGGCCTGAAGTAGGAGGTGCTGCTTGCTTGTCTCCGGCAACCTATCGTGGGAAATTCCTGCCTCAGTACCAATAACACACAAATCAATTTCCTCCAGTCCCAGACCCGGAGTTCAGGTCTCTCAGGGTCTCCTGCTGTCTTGTCCTTTGTCTCTGCACTAGCAGTTCGCTCAGATGAGGCCTGTGGGGCAACCTGAAACCTCTTTGTCGGGCGCGGGGGAGTTTCTAGCCTTCTCGGCCTTTCTCGGGGGATGCGCGAGGGCCCCAGTGATATGAATCAAGGCTCCCGGTGCCGGAAGCAGCCATGACGAGATCTTGGGGGCTGCCCGGGCAGGCTCTCATCCCTTTTCCTTTTCTTCCCCTTCTTTGCCCCTCCTGGCTGGTTCAGAAGCTTCTCTAATGGAAGTGACAAGAAATAAGTAGGAAGC
The DNA here is from genome assembly GCF_048564905.1 of Vicugna pacos. Classification (NCBI taxonomy): domain Eukaryota; kingdom Metazoa; phylum Chordata; class Mammalia; order Artiodactyla; family Camelidae; genus Vicugna; species Vicugna pacos. The sequence goes on from NC_133007.1 coordinate 25,676,100, forward strand.
CACTAGCCTTTCTTACCCTCTGGGGCTCCCATTTGCCAGTTCCTGGGGCCACCAGGAGGCTTAATCTCTAGGTTTGCAGAAGGAAAAAGCTATTGTACTAAGAAAGAGGATTAGTTCTCACCAGACCTCCCAGGAACGCCCATGACGGGCCCCAGGGATTGCTGAGCCGCCACCTGTCATAAAATCAGCTCTGGGAACACAGTTTCAGAGACAACCAGAGGAGGCCAGTTTTCTTAGACTGTAGGATGAACTCCCCAGTTAGAAGAACGGCTTATCTTGGGCACGTGTTCTTTCTGAGATGTACAGCCTCATCCCACCCCCATTCTGAGTGTGACTTTTGAACACCAGACAGGAAAATGGCCAAGATGGGGGAGCTGGGCCTTCGGAGCCTGCAAGTCAGTCACTCAGTCTTGGGCAAGTCCTCTAGGCCTCTCAGTTTCTTGCTGTAAAATGGGGACGACAGGAGCCGCCTTGCAGAGGGTCACGGGGTCGGTGAGAAGCAGCTGCCTGATGCCTGGGGCTTGATAGGGGCCCCCAAACTGATGGTTGAATCTGTTACTGACCTGTGACTGAGGTTTCCCAGTTTTTGGGTGTCTTTCATTTCATTAGAAAAATTGGCCAGAGGCTCTGGAGCAGAAAGGGGAGTCCCAGGCCGGGCTGTGGCTCTACTCAAAGGGGAATTCGTCACTGCAATAAAGGTCACGCCAGCAAGGGCTGGGAACCCTCTTGCCGAGCCCAGCTGACCCCCAGCATCCTGGCCCTGATGTCTTTGACAAGGACGACTTTTGAGCGCCCCAGGATGGGTAGTGAGTTCTGGTTCTCCCGAGGTGAGGTTTGCAGTTTCACTTGTTACGAAGTTGGCGTTGGAGTCAGTCACTGCGGGTGTGTGAGCTTAGCTGCCTTCCTGGCACCCACTTCCTGGCTGGCCTCGTGGACCTCTTTTCAAGGTTAGTCTTGGGATTTCCATTACAGGGTCTGGGAGAGACAGCTCTCTGTTCTGCTTCACTGTATCTCATGGCAGAAATTTAAAAATGAGACAAATATTCGTAAATGTGGGCATTTGGAAAGTCTTTTTCTCCTCCATCCACCAATCTTTTTCAGCCTTTAAAAAATGCACGCTTCCGTATAGGCATGTATGAACACATGCATCTGCTAATATACACGTGTGTACGGATGTGTGTGGATCTCTAGCTCGGTCTGTACCATCTAGCTCTGTCTATCTCAGGGGTTTTGGGGGATAGAGTTGGGGCCTCCCTGGCCCATTTACACTCTTCCTCTAGGATTAATGCACGTGGGAAGGGGGTTTCTGTAGCGGCGGTCAGGGCCCAGCAAAGCTAATTAATCCTCCTGATGGCTGAGCTCCAAAATGAGCGCAGCCTCCAGAAGGCCATTGTAGCTACGGATGCACATATTCAGTGACTGAAGGGTCCAACGTGCGTTCTCACCAGCCCTCACTTTAAAGGTTCCTGGTGGCCACTGGGGGTGCTGGAGGATGAAGCCAGCTATCCTTCCCAGCAGCACGTGGCTTTTGGCTGAAAACACAGAAAGGATGCTCCACGTTGGACTCTCCTGTTCCGCTGGCCTGGAGGCTGTGGCTCTATGGAGTCTCCTGGTCTTGGTGACCTGGTCTGATGTGGAGGTGGGCAGTCGTGGGACATGGATAGAGGTGATTATGTTCTGATTCCATGGTGGAGAGCCCAAGGGTGAAGAAACAGCTCGGGGCTCAGGGTGGGGACAGGAATAGCAGTGACAGTGTCCTGATCTCTTAGAGGAGGTGTTCACAGAGGTAAGATGCTTTGGTGCTGATGGCAGGGACAGGATCAGAGGTGACAGTTCTCTGGTCACCTGGTGGGATCCTGATGGGGGAGTATGCCGTGTTCTCAAGGTGGGGAGACCAGCAGTGGTGGTAGTGATCTGATCTCCTGGGGAGGAGAAATGAGGGGGGCTGTGTGGCAGTGGGGAGCTTGGGTGCTTCTGCCCACAGGGCAGCAGAGGGTCCAGGAGTCCCACTCAGAAAAGCTCCTGCCCATGTTTGTTCTTACATAAGAGCCAACAGGCTGTCAAGGTCTTTCCTGCAGACACTGCTCCTGCACACAGCTGGCGGGGGCGGTGGGGGGGGCCTCTCCTTTCCCCTCCATCTTCTCAGCATCCTGCCTGGGAGACGCTGGCCACAGTGATTAAGCTTCCGGTTTGATGGGGATCCTGTTAAGACCCTAATGCTTTTCTAATTCTGGCTAAATCGATATCAGCTTTGCCGCTCTACCTACCCAGGTCGAGCTTGTTGCTTCCAATTTCAGGTGATTTCCATCTTGTCACTCTCTCCTCCTCCCTTAGCCCATGTGATCCTCGGGCTCTTCCAGCTGCCTGGTACCTCCTGTGAGGCATCCTGCTGCCTCCGAGGCTTGGCAATTAGAGACTCAGGCTCCAGCAGGGAGGGCGGCTACGGATTATTACTGAGGAGGGAGAGCCTGAGTGCAGTGTCCATAGCAACCCTCTAGCTTTCACCTTGATGGGGAGAGGAGGAAAGCAAAGAAAGGCGGGGAGGCAGCCGGATGCCTGCCCTTTTGCATTATTCATATCAAAGTGCCGGGCATGGGAGGCTTTGGCTGCTGACTTTGGTTTGTAGATGTGGTGTGGGGAGAGGGGACTTTTTCTCATTTAAAGGCAGCGACTTGGAATGGAGATGCAGCGACTTGGAATGGAGATGTAGCAGGGAGCTTTGGGTTGGGATGCATGCAGTAACACAGCAGGGCGGGAGAGGATGTGGTGAGCTGTGCTGTCAGATGTCCAACAGCTACTGAGACGGTAGACCTCTTGAGAGGGACACATCAAGGGGACCCTGATTCGGGTCCCAGCTTTGTCCTTAACTCACACGTAAGCTTAGGCAAGTCACCTCCCATCTCTGGGGGGGTCTTCTTTTCGCGTTAATAAGGTCGGGCCCCAGGCATCTCTGTGGTCTCGTGTAGCCCCCATTCAAAGGTTTTCTGTTGGCTTACCTAGGACAGATCCTAGGGGTATTATCTTCTTTTCCAACTGGAAAAACTCAAGGAACCTGCCAAATAGGAGCTACCTTTGCAAAGCATCCATAAAGGTGAATCTTGGCGCTGAATGTAGTCCCTGGACCTTCATGGAAGGAGGCAGAAAGTTAAGGGCACGGGTTCCACTTGGGATCCTCGGCACCTCCCAAGGTGCCTAGAGTGCAGAGCTATGTGCATGTCCCACCAGCAGAGGTCGCCACACTCCTCACAAACCCGCCACAGGTTGCCAGGCCCCAGGTAGGTGAGTCCCGGGTGAGAATCAGCTGGGGCCTCATCTCAGAGGCAGAGGTGGGCCAGGAGCCACCAGGACCTTCCCTACTGAGCTGCCACTGGCCAACTGGAGTCGGGAAGGGCCGACAGCGCCTGGCTTGCTCAGAAGGCTCAGACCCCAGTCACCAGCCAGGCCCCAGGTATATGTCCTTAACTCGAGAACTTAACCGTTGGAGGGTGGTTCATCCAGGGCTGCACGGTGCCCGGGACTTGTGGCTGCCCTGCTTTAGGGCCCCCGCCTTGGGCAGCCCAGGTGCCAGCTCTGGGTTTGGGAAACCGCTAGAGGTAATATTTTTCCCTGAGCCTTTTGGGACTGGGGCCAGGAAGCTGACTTGATTAGTAAATCTTAATTGAGAGCATGCTCTGTGCCAGGCATTTGGGATTCGATAGTGAACAAAATAAAGATCCCACACTTGGGAAGCAGAATCTCTGGTGGGGAGGAGGGTGCCATGATCTGCACTACAGTGTGGGGCTGGGAGTGGACACACCCACCCACCCAGGACTGGCCGGTAATGGGCTCTCCCCACTGACTCAGCCCTGAGCACATGGGCCTTTGGACATGCCCCGCCTCCAGGGATGAGGCTCAGATGCTGAGCCCTGGCTAGGCAGGGGTCTACATAGGCTCTCCCCCAACCACCAAGTTCCACCAAGGTCTTTGCATTTGCCCAGTCCACATATGTAGCACTTTACAGTTTGCAAAATGTGCGTACCTGTACCACCTCCACGTGAGCCGGCAGGGCAACATGGTGACAAGACACTGGCACCCTGTACCCATTTCCCATGTATTTTTTCCAGATACCATATCAGTACCTTTTATTTGACTTTTGACCCCTGAAATAAGGGGTCAGGAGAAGCATTTAAAAATGTATTTTCATTTTCACAAAACCACCAGGGAGGGAGGTGTGACTGGGTCCTACTTTCTGGGCTCAGAGCAGTGTAACTTGCCTGAGTGGCCACCAGCAGGATGATGGCAGCTCTAAAGCAGACGGGTCGGATTCCCAGCCCGAGGCTGCTCCCAGCATCCCTGCCTGCCTGCTCCACTCTGTCTTCTCTCCACACTCAGGACCAGCCCCACCTGCCACAAAGTCTTTGGAATAGAGTCACCACCATTCTTTCAGACAGGTCTCCGTAGAGCTGCTCTTTGGAAACCTTCCCCAGCTCCTATCGCCAGAGTGGGTTTCATGGAGAAGGCAGGCAGGAAGAAGCCCAGTGGTGGTGGCTGAGAGGATAGGGTGACCTCTCCAAGTGCACAGTCCAGTTTGGCTCATGGAGTGGCCTCTGGCCTCCTTTCAGAACAAGTGCAAGCCAGTTGCCTTCTCTGGAACTTAACTCACTTTTCCCACCTGTAGAATGGGGCTACTAATCTAACCTCACTGGCTTGTTGGGACCATGTGTGCACAGAGCAGGCCCTCAGTGAATGTACCAGGGTGTGGAAAGTACGTCTCTTTTATAGCGAGAGCCAGACAAGGCAAAGGCACAAGAGTTTCAGTTTTCCCCCAGCAAAGCTGGATCCTGGAGGAAATGGTATGAAGCTGCTGTAGATGGATGAGAGTGGTTAGTGGGTGGGCTGGAGGCAGGTGGGATGTGCTGTGGTCCTGTCTCGCTCTTTCTGCCATGGCTTGGGGAAGGGTGAGAGGGCTCTAGTTAGGCGAGTCCTCACCCCAGGGAAAAGAAGCATGGATGAGAAACCTACACTTACAGATCGGGATTCACTGTGGCCAGCAGGGTAGGTAAGGGGTAAGCACTGTGTCCAGGGTCAAGATGCCCTGAACTCTCGCTCATGCATAAATTCACTCACTCACTTCCTGATTCAACATATCATTTGGGTGCAGGGTGGGATGCAGTGTTGTGTGTGTGTTTTACAATTTACACCACAGGCTCCTGTCACCAAGGAGCTTATGGTGTAAATTAAAAGCAGGGGAGAAAAGACGTGTCTACAGACAACTCCAATACAAGCAAGAGGTGAAAAGTGTCTCCAGAGAGATAGAAATAAAGTGCTAAGGGAATTCAGAGGAGGGAGATGATGTTGAATTAGGGGGAAGGCGCCAAGGAGGGGCTGTCTGGGAAGGTTCTGGGTGGAGGCAGCACCATGCTCTCCTTAAATTCTAGCCAGACTGGACACAGAGTGACGGTGGAGTGGCATTCCAGGCAGCACGAATGGGGGATGGGAGAGAGCATGAGTTTAGGGGTCAAAAGGATCCAGGTTCAAATCCTGAGCAAGTCATTTCAGCCTTTCTGCACTTTAGGTTGTGGGAGTGAGAGTATAAAGGATGGAGAAATAGAACCTTCCTGGCCTGCCTTCCAGGGCTGCCAGGAAGCGCAAATGCAGTAGTTTATGTGAAAGTAGTTGGCAAACTGTAAAGTGCTCTAAACGCACAGGGGCTGTTTTTAATATTAAGGCATTAATTGACCCAGTAACAAAACTCCTAGATAAGAACACAGTAATGACCGAACCTGGACGGGCTAATGAGCTTTTCAGCCCAGAGCTCTCTCTGACCCACCTGTCCAGGGTCTGAGGGAGTTGTGGCTGATCTCTGTGACACTTCTATCCCTGGAAGGTTAAGGATAGCCCTAAACACCACTAGCTTTTCTAAAACACCCACTATTGTCTGTCATTGTATCTAAACTCTGTCTGTCTGTCTGTCTATCTATTCATCCATCCACCTATCACCCACCCCCCATCAATCAATCCATCCATACACTCACCCATCCATCCATTCACTCACCAACCCATTCACCTATTTATCCATCCATTCATTAATCCATTAACCCCCACCCCATCAATCTATCCAGCCATGCACTCATCCATCCATCTAGTAAACCTATAATGAGTCTCTCCATGGCTGGATACTCTGTTCTCTGTACAGAAAAGACATTAGACCCCTTCTCTGTGCTCAAGAAGTCCACAGCTTAGTGGGAAAGACAACCAAATAAACCACATACCATCGCTTTTCGCTTTTCTTAAACCCATTTTCAGTCAGTTCTACGTTTTGGGGATAACAAGTTCCACAGACCACAGATTATGGGCTTTTAAAGTTGGGTGATCTTAGAAATCATCTGTACTATCTCACTCATTTTATTGATGGGGAAATTGTGGTTATGATTTGTTGTGGAAAGTACTATGACTTCCTCTTATTTGCCTCCCAATGACCTCTCCAAAATTTCAAGTTCAGCTCAGTTCCATTAATCTTTATTAAGCATCTGTTATATGCTAGTCTCTGTGCAAGAGCTGCGGATCCAGCAGTGGAGAAGACATCATTCCTGCCCTCAAAGAGGTCATAGTCTAGGGGGAAGAGACACACCAAGAGATAACAGCTACACTGCTTGATAAAGACAGGGATAGAGGTGAACACAGCACACTGAAAGTACAGAAGAAGGGCCCCTGATCTGGATTTGGGGAGCTTGGGGGAGGCTTCCCAGAAAGAAGACCTATGAGCCATGTCTTGAAGGGCAAAAAGCGATGTATTTGATGAAGATGTATGGGAAGGGCATGCCAAGCAGAAGGAACAGCATGAGCAAAGGCATGGAGGTATAAAATAGCATGGCTTATTGGAGGAAATATGAGAAGCTGGTGGTGTTGAGGCTTAAAGAGGGAAGTGGTGAGGAATGAATGTGGGAAGGAGGACGGGGCACAGTGACAGCCTCACCTGACGTAGAGCTGGCAGGGCCAAAGGCCACTTTTACTTTACTGGATTTGGTGAGCATGTCCTTGTTCACTTTCCCTGGTACAGCCCTCTACCACAGCTCCTTGGCCTTCATCTTTACAGACCTAAGAATTCTTATTTATGGGAACGAAGAACCTATCCTTCAAGCTGTGGATTTGGACATGCAGGAAAAAGTCAGCCCTGACTGGCAGTGTTGGCCGATTCCTGTCGTGTAAGTACTCCCCCATCACTGATTTCAGGCTAGCGATGCGCCATCACTGGTTGTGGAGTTGGGAAGAGGGATGTACCTTTGACTTTTACAAGCCAGTACTGGCCAGCTCCAGCACACCAGCTTCGGGGCTGCATGCCCATTCTGGTGAGATAGCCTACTCACACTGACTTGCATGATGTAGGGACCTTATCACTCCCATTTTGTAGAGTGGGAAGCTGAGATTCAGAAGGTCACATAGCCACTGCACGGCAGAGAGGAGCTCCAGCCTAGGCTGTCTGACTCTAGGGCCCAAGCTCTAATTGAGACACTGTGCTCCTCCCATTCCAACAGGGCGGCTGTACTGAGAGGCGTGAGCTGCGGCAGTGGCATCAGCTAAGCCCCAGCCCATTTCCAGCTGAATCTTCAACTGACCTTTGGCTCTGGTACAGTTTAGTACCTGCCCCCCCCAACCCATAGCTGTTTCTCATCCCCATCCATGACAGCAGGACATACTCTAACAGCCCCCATTGGATCCAGCCGGCACAGGGAGGAGATCCGGAGGCAGGAGGCTGGCCCAGAAAGGTCAACTGAGGCAGAAGACAGGTCATGGCAGTGGAGTGGGCACAGAAATGCCCCGACCTGGAGTCTGTCCTTAAAAATTGATTTTCTGCAGCCCAGATGCTGTCTCCATCAGTGAGAAGCAACACTAACAGCACATTTCTGCTACTAACAAGATAGTAATGATAACTTATTAGGAAATCATTAAGTCTAAGTATGTTATCCAAAGCCTTGAACCAAACAGGTGGCTGTGTTTGGGGATGGAAGGAGAGAAACCAGGAAGACAGGAGGGAAGGGGAGGGAAGGCAGGCATGCTAGAGGGAGTGAGGTGGGAGAGGTACCAGAGGGCTGGAATGGTCATGGGAAAACACGTGAGACCCTGGGCTTGTGTCTGAGCCCCAGCCCTATGACCTGGAGGGGGCATGACCATGTCATTGATAATATAATAACAATAATCAAGATTAGTGTGTGTAATTATAATTATTCAGGTTTCTGGGGCTGTGGCTTATTTTACAAGTAATATTTAGCTCTCTATCATCAGGGCTGATAGGGGATTGGAGAGGTGAGAACTGATGTATGGAAGGTACTCTGGGCTCCTTTGATGGGAGCTCTGCTCCTTGTCCCAACCCCCTCCCCGACCTGGCCACTTGCCACTCACCATTCAGGAGAACTGCTTTAGAATCTCACTCTGTGTGTGTGTGTGTGTGTGTGTGTGTGTGTGTGTGTGTGTCCTACTCTTCCCTCTTCCTACCAGGAAAGCAGCTGGACAGAGGCCAAGCGGTGATGGGAGAAGCAACAGCCAGGCGGGAAGACACCTCCCTCCTAAAACCCCAGGTGTGCCTAGGGAATCCCACAAGGGCCCCTTCCTCACTGATCCCTAAGTCTGCTGCAGTTAGAGATGGAAATGAATTCAGCTGGGGTCTCATCTCTTTGGAACTCCCTTTGCACACAGTGGGAGCTGAATAAATACTTGATGATGGTTCTGAACCTGGGAGGCCAACAGCTGTTCCCAGCTCTGACTCTCAGGGCTCCAAAGGACAGATCAGGTGGGGAGCAACCATGGGGGTCTTCAGTCTTCCTGCCAGACCCTCCTGTGACTCCAAGTCCAGCTGGAGCCATGGTCCACCTCACACATTCTGCTTTGGGGAGGCCAGTGCTTTCTCCATAGCTTCACTTCGGCTCTTTCCCACCCATCATTTGAGCAACATTGATGAAGCAACTACTTTGTGCTGAGCATCATAGTGGAAAGGCATCCTGGGCGATGGTGTAGGAGCTGTAGGGTCAGCCTGACATGTGTTCAAATTCTAGATCCCTTAATTACAAACGGGGTGACATCTGGCCAGTTATCTGCACTTGAGTGATTTAAAAAAAAAAAGGTTTTCATCTGTAAAAGGAGAATGATGACATCATTTTCATAGGGTTGGTGTGAGGCTTAGAAATAACAGATGCTCCTGCACACATATTTCAGGCAGTTCAGTAGGTGAGCTTATCAACCTGGGGTCAGGAGGATGTGCATCCCCTCTGCTTCTGTGACCTTGAAGTTGTTACTCAATATCTCTGAGCATCAATTTGTTAAATGGGAACGATGCCTACCTCTTTGGATGATTGGAGGATGTAACCAGATGGATAATATGTGTGAAACAACCTATCGTAGACCCTGACCGTTAATGACTGTCTTCCTGCTTCTCGCCCCCGCATCAAGGTGCTCAGCGCTCCTCCTTAGCAGGACCTCCGCTCCTCCTCCCCTCCGCCCCGCGTGCGCAAACATCCCGTACCGCCGTGGGCTCACGGGTTTCTGCCATACCTGTCAGAGGAAGGAGGGCAGCTGCTCAGCCTCCACGGTGGGGAGCGGAAACTACAGTTCCCAGCCCTCGCTGCGCGGCGGCTGGGGCTGGGAGCTGAGCGAGGCAGGCCCCTCCTCCGGGGAGGAGTCTGTGCGGGGGGCGGAGTTAGGAGGTGGTTGGAGAGTTAAGCCAAGCCAATGAGACCAGCTGCTAATAAGTGGGCTTGGCTTACCCTATAACAGTGGCAGGAGGAGGAGAGCAAAGCTATTGAGCCAGCGAGGAGTGAAGCTGAGCCTGGCCTCACACGCTCCTAGAGGACCACCTCCTGAGACAGAGTTCTTTTTCCCCCTTCTTCTTTCTTCAAGCTCCCCTCCTGCCCTCCCTCCCTGCCCAGTACAATGCATTCTTGAGTGGCAGCGTCTGGACTCCAGGCAGCCCCAGAGAAGCGAAGCAAGCCAAAGAGAGAGGACTGGAGCCAAGACACTCTGGTGGGGGAGCTCGGATGCCTGGCTTTCTTTGAGGACATCTTTGGAGCGAGGGTGGCTTTGGGGTGGGGGGTTTTGCTGCAGGGAATCCAGCCAGGCCCCAAGATGGACACTTCTGGGCACTTCCATGACTCTGGGGTGGGAGACCTGGATGAAGACCCCAAGTGTCCCTGTCCATCCTCCGGGGATGAGCAGCAGCAGCAGCAGCCGCCGCCGCCACCACCACCGCCAGCGCCACCAGCAGCCCCCCAGCAGCCCCCGGGACCCTCGTTGCAGCCTCAGCCACCGCAGCTCCAGCCGCAGCAGCAGCAGTCCCCGCATCCCCTGTCTCAGCTCGCCCAACTCCAGAGCCAGCCCGTCCATCCCGGCCTGCTGCACTCCTCTCCCACTGCTTTCAGGGCTCCCCCTTCGTCCAACTCCACCGCCATCCTCCACCCTTCCTCCAGGCAAGGCAGCCAGCTCAATCTCAATGACCACTTGCTTGGCCATTCTCCAAGTTCCACAGCCACAAGTGGGCCCGGTGGAGGTGGCCGGCACCGGCAGGCCAGCCCCCTGGTGCACCGGCGGGACAGCAACCCCTTCACGGAGATTGCCATGAGCTCTTGCAAGTACAGCGGTGGGGTCATGAAGCCCCTCAGCCGCCTCAGCGCCTCCCGGAGGAACCTCATCGAGGCTGAGCCTGAGGGCCAGCCCCTCCAGCTCTTCAGCCCCAGCAACCCCCCGGAGATCATCATCTCCTCCCGGGAGGACAACCATGCCCACCAGACCCTGCTCCATCACCCCAATGCCACCCACAACCACCAGCACGCCGGCACCACCGCCAGCAGCACCACCTTTCCCAAAGCCAACAAGCGGAAAAACCAAAACATTGGCTATAAGCTGGGACACAGGAGGGCCCTGTTTGAAAAGAGGAAGCGACTGAGTGACTATGCTCTGATTTTTGGGATGTTTGGAATTGTTGTTATGGTGATAGAGACCGAGCTCTCTTGGGGTTTGTACTCAAAGGTAGGGGCTGCAGTTTCTCTTTATACCTTGAACAAAAGGAATATGTAGGTAGCAAGAGAGAGAGATTGAGAGAGAGAGATTGGGGGAGAGTGAGAGATGGTGGTGGTGGGGAGAGGCGTCTGCTCAATTATATTGAACACTCTAACTTCCCATGGTTTTCCTGCTTAATCCCGGGAGAATTCATTCCTCACTTTTTTGGGGGGAGGACATCCCCACACACTGTGTCTAATTTGCAGTCTCTGTGTTAGGGAGGATTAAAGAATCCCTTCTGAGAAATCATCTTTCCTCCTGGCTCACTCGTACTAAAGCATAACCCAGCAGCTTAACGCACCAATTAATTACACTCTGCCTTGATGTGCTTGCCAGTTCCTGTGACTTCCCCTCCTCTCCTCCCTCCCTGCTCCACTCCATTTTCCCGAGGATAAAAAAGAAATAAATGTCTGGGTAGGGGGTGGGGATTCCATGCCAGTCCCTTCTCTCTCTCTGTCTTCTCCCCTTCTTCCCAAGTTTCTGTTTTCCTCCCATCCCTGAGAGACTTAGGGCAAAATAGAAAAGCACCCGTGACTTGCATCACCTGGGGGCATGGGGTAAAAATGTAGGTGGAGGAAATCAGCAGTCCTTTCCCTCAGGAAAGAGGACTCAGAATAAACGTGCTGCTGCCTCGTAAACATCCCCTGATAAAAATGGCTACAGGTGTTACCAGGGCAGAGCAGATGGGCACCGCCTTGGCATCAGCCAGTGGGGAGCGCCTCTCCTTCGGATGGGATGACAGGGCTTCCCAGGCGTCCCCGAGAGCCCGCGCCCCCGGCTCAGCCCCAGTTCTCCCCTCCCACCCCAACTCCTTCTTCTTGGGATAAATAAGGATGAGTGTGTGCGCCAGTGTGTGAGTGCGCGCCCCGATGGAGATCGGCGGCACCGGCTTTAGTGCGGGGGAGCTGGCCCCGCTGCTCAGTCTCTCATTTCAGTCCCAAGACGGAGGAGGGGGTTTCCCTCCCCGAGGGGGCTTGGAAATCGCGTCCCCCAAGGGAGTGGGAATTGAAGAAGGTGGGTTTCCGTCAATGTTCTGCTGGCTGGGAGCCCTCCTACTGCGAGGTGAAGGCTTGGAGACCTGGGGAGTCATTGGGCAAGTGGATTTTTTCCCACTCTACCCTTCACTCCCAATTTGTTGGTGTGTGTGTGCGCGTGTGCGCGCACGAGAGAGAGTGTGTGTGTGTGCATACGTGCTTGTTGCTTGGATTTCTCTACTTATTTGTCATTTTGGGCAGGGGATGGCTGGGCTGGCCGGCGGGTAGCTGGGAGGGGTTCAGCTGTTGGAGGTTTCAAATAGAGCTTGTTTCAGGCTGGGCACAGCTGCTGCGAGACTGTCACATTCCTTGCTGAAATCCAGCCGCAAAAACCTGGGAGGTGCTGATCGGATTTCCCCCATTCCCAGCCTCTCACTTGAACAGGGGCTGGGCAGATTTGCCTGCTCTGGAAAGGGGTGGGGCAGACCCGTCAGACGACCTGAATAGACAGAATGGAGACTTCCAGGTGGAGGGTCCCCCAGGGACCTGGCTGTTCGGAGGGGGCTGCCCCAGCCCAGGGCAGCTCCTGGAAGCCACTTTCGTCTAAATAGCTCAAAGATTGAACCCCTCAGTGAGCCGGAGCGAGCGGGGTTTCCCCTGGAATCACAGCTCACTTAGTCATTCCTGTAATGAGCCTCTGAATCTGCGGTCCTTCTGCTTGCTGCCTCCTCCCGCTGGGCTCTCCGGGAGAGGGGGCTGCCAGCCTCTTGGCAGGCCTGGTAGTTGCCCTGGGCACAACCCCAGCTCCCTCCAAGCACCCCGCTGGGGACCTGGAGCCCTTGCTGGGGGAAACTGATGAAGGCCCAAGTGCTGGAGGGGTGGGGAGAAGGGGCAAGACCAGCGCCTTCTCTTTCAGGGAAGCCTGTGGTCGGAGCTCTTAAGGGAATGGCTCTTCCTAGAGACAGCTCCCAGCGTGGGATCGGTCTGTGCACGTTTGTCATGATGCGGTGGGAGGTTGCTGCTGGGCAGGAAAGGGCCTGGAGCAGGTGCCTCTCTGATGGAGTATTCAGGGAAAGGGGCTTTCCCAGAGCCGGAGAGGGCAGACTCTGGTGTGAAGGGAGGGGGAGGTGATCCAAGGGACTGGGCTTCACCTAATTTTTCAGTTGCTGACCTTGGGCTGATGGAAGCCTGGAGTGGGCAGCAACTGGGAAAGTCCTGCTTGCCTCAGCTAGCAAGATGGCCACTTTCTGTTCACCCTGGGCTCAATATTGGTTGTGATAAGCAGGGCTCATTTTAACCTGCTCACTCGCTCCTCAGCCCTGTGTCATCTACCCATCAGGGCATTGAGTCATTATGGAACAAGTATTTTCTGGGCGTGTCTCCTGTGTCAGGCCCTGTGGACCCAGGAGGGGGTCAGGCAGCTATCCCTTCTCCTTTCCTGGAGGTGAATAGGATTGTTTTAAAGAATCAGACTGAAGTTTGATTCTGCCACCTCCAGCGTGTGATCTTGGACAAGCCATGTAGCTTCTGTGAGCCTGTCTCCCCAGCTGCCAAGCGGGGAGAATGAAGTGGATAAGTGTAAGGCACTCCTTACAGGACCTATTGTTATTGTTACCAATAATGACAATGAGGGGGTGAAAAGAGATATCTTTTTCCTCTGTCATCCAGCTCTGGCTCCAGAATTAGTTGGGGCCTGGAAAGCTTGGGTACTAAGACTTGTCAATGGAGTGAGAAGTTGTATCTTGCAATGGAGAAGTTCTGAGAAGGGGCTGGGCCTTCTGACGGGAAGGTACCTCTAAACGTGGGTCTGCTGTAAGGGAAGTGAACACCTGTTCCCCAGTCTCGTAGAGAAAACGGGACACTGTTGCGACGGACGGGTTTAGGTCAGAATGAAGAATCACCGGCTTGGGGAACTCAGAGACGTTTAGTGGACCCCAGGGAAGGATGGGTGACAGTCTGTTGGCTGGAGAACTCTGGGTATCTGTTTGGCTTTGGTGATCAGTCTAGAGGCAGGAGGATGCACAGGGTGGCCTCAGGCGCCGCACCCAGGTTGGTTAATTCTGCACCGATGGTGGCAGCTCCCACTCAAAGGCCCTGGGGAAAGGGTCACAATTTCTTTTCTCCAAGTGATTGAAGACTGCCAACCTTGTGCCCGAACTGCTGCTTATTGAAGTTCTCTGTTCTTTTCCACGGGGCTGTGGCCTTCCTGTTTGTCTGTCGTTGGCTGATATCTGTCCTCGGGGGAGGAATTCATCCTGCCGGCCTGGGTCTCTTGAGAAGGAACGTGGCATGTCCCGCGAGCACAGAGTTAATGCAAAAGTAAGCCAGTCTGAGGATGTGAGAGATCAGGATGGAATGGTCCTCACTCCCCTCTCCCAAGCCACAGGTGATGATAGGGGAGGAAAATGGGTTAAGGTGGGACTTAGGTAACAGGAGAGCTGTTCGTGATCGCGCCCAAGGCCGCGGCTCCTAGCGAGCTACCTCAGCGCTGAATGAGGATCCAGGTGTTTTCTTCGTGAGTGAATTTACCTTGAGGGCTTAGCCACCATGATAGGGCCAGGTCTGGAGAGCCTGTTGAGAAATCTTTGTGACATTGTCCCTGCCACATTAGTGTCAGTCAGGATGAGGGAATGAGGATTTGGGGAGTCCTCCTTGGCGTTCTTTATTTCCTTCCGGAGCTGGTTTGAGGCACTCCTACTTCGTTGTCTTACATGGCCTTCTGTGACCTCTCCACCGGGTCCAGAGAGAGTTGGGGATGTGGCCAGCTTCTCCTCCCCTTGCTGTGGATGCCCCCACCCAACCTGGCCATCCCGCTGGTGGCTGAGCTGGGGCCTCCGTCTAGCTGGCAAGTCATGGGTGGGCCTGGTTTCCCAGGGACCTCGGGCATCGGGCTGTGGGGTCAGCCCAGGGGAGGCTGGGAAATGCTGGGGCAGCAGGATGGCTCTCTGTTTCCACCAATTTTGCACAACCTCAAACCACTTCCCCACCCCCGGTCTCAGAATCCGTCTGAGTTTCATCTCCCAGGCAGAGCCAGTCCTCTGCCCGCCTCGTGCCCCGTTCCTGCCCTCCCCACCAACTTCCTGCCCCTCCGTTCCTCCCCCTCCCCGTGCTGGCCATGTTGCTGGGTCACCCAGGCCACAGGCACAGGAGTGGGTATGCTGGTGCTTCCCCAGGACGCCCTGTCCCCTCCCACGTGTGGCTTCCTTTCTCATTTCTAGTTATTCTTCCTTCTTCAGGCCACCTCGTGGGAGGCCGCCCCAGAAAGGGCAGGCTTCTCTGTGTGCCCAGGGGAGCTCCGTTCCCTGGCCAGTCACTCTTTAAAGAGAATGGGGTCCCTCAGGGCCAACTTGTATCTCTTTGCTGACCCCACAGAAGTCTACCCCTAGCCTCCAGCCTGGATGGTTGAGTGGGATCACGGGTCCCAGCTCTTCTGTTCCCCTGCTCCCCTCCCCGACCCCGATCATGGCGGTCTTGACTGCAGAGGGGCAGAGCAGCCCCTGGGGCTCTGCTGGGCTAATGGTCTGCACCTCCTGCCAGACCCAGGGGCCGCTGTGGGGGGATGTCTTGCTGTTTGGGAGCGGATGCCTTGGGGCACGCTCGTCTGTGGTTTCAGGCGTGCTGGGGAAGTAGGACTGGGTCAGCCCCCGCTCCGTCAAGCCTCCCTGCAGGACAGGGTTGCAGAAGGCAAGGGACTCTTTATGGGCGATTGGCTACAGCAGGAGCCTGAGAGCCAGCCACCAAGGCCCCAAGCATATGTTTTACCATCACAGGTCACACTGAGTGTCTTGGCCCAAGGAGGGCAAGGGAGGCTCTGGGAGTGTGAAAACGAGTCCCTTCTCCCACCCAGGGTGGTGGCGACTCTATTTATAGCCTTGGTGGACCATCTGCAAATGAGTCAAACGTTTGTAACCCACAGAAGGGACAGCTAACTTTTATATATGCTTCTCCTTTGCGTGTCATGACACTATTTATAACTGTCCCGGGAGAAAGACTTCATAACACATCCGGACTTCCCTTCCCCATGGGCAGTGCTCCCCGCTGCTCCGGCCCCGGCATCATCGCTGGGGCATTTATCTGCTGCACAGGCTAATTAGCAAGCTGGTGGACAGCCTTGCATTTCCATTATTGAGCTGGGAGGAAGGGGATTTGGGAAGCCAGGGTTCAAAGATCTGCTCTAAAAAATGTAAGCTGAGGAGAAACAAAATGAAAAGAAATGGGGGTAACCTCTGTGGTGACGCTGAGGCCCGGATGGAGATGTAAATTCAGAACTGAGAGCTTCGGTTTTGTTATAGTTATTTGGAAAACACATTCGGGGGTAGAAAATGAGTGTGTTGGAGAGAGCGAGTGAGCGGAGGGGATGTGAGGGGCGGCTGTGGGTGTGAAACACCCCCTTCTTCAGTGGCGGGCAGACTGGCGCGTTTGTTCATTCAGAGCTGTTTTTCTTCTCTTTCTTTCAAAACCCCAAAGGGAGAGAGAGAAAGAAGAATGTCTCCTGTTCCTCTTTAAATAAGGAGGGTGGGGAATTCTAAGACTGTGCTGTTCTCCAGAGCTGTGGGGAGGAAAATTCTAGTGCCTTTTTTTTTCTGTTGGGGAAAGTCCGGAGGAGGCTGATAGGTTTTGGGGTGTCCCCTCCCTCTACCCTCTCATTCCACCCCCAGGAGCTCAGCTGGGATCCAAGAGAGCAAAGAGGGAAGGCGGAGCAGGGGGCAGGGACCACCCTGCTTCATCTCTGGGCCTGGCACTGCATGGGGCGAATGCAGTGGGGGACAGGAGAGAGGATGCAGGGCCGTTTATACCGCACTGGGCCAGCGTTTCACTCAAGAGTCCTGGAGGTAGGGGGTGGCTACAGCCCCCTTTGTGGATGAAGTCCCCTGGCCAAGATGACAGTGACAGTGGGTGGTGGCGCTGGAATAAGAACCCAGGCCCGTTGGACTCCCAAGCTGAGGCCTTTCCTGCTGCTGCTGGAAAATTGCTTATCTTTCTTAAGAGACAAATCAAGGTTTATGGGCCTGAGACCCATGATGCAAAATGTTGGGATGAACTTTACTAAGAGATAGGCAGGAAGTAGCTTGATGGAGGATGGGAAATACCAGTGCAGGTACCCGGGGTGGGGGGTGGCCAGGGCAAGGCGGGCCTGGGCACAGCCTGGGTCCAGGGTGAGATGTGGACAGGCCCACGGTCAGTCCTTGGGATGCCTCCTCACCTAGAGGCCTGGTAATCCTGCTGGCAAAGTGGAGAGGGCAGAAGGTGTGGGAGTTACAGAGAGAACAGGAGCCTGTCCTGCAGAGGCTGGGGCTGGGCGGGGTCCTTTCGCAGCCGCATGGCACTCCCTCTCCACCCCCGAGAGCCAGTGGGCTGGGACCTGGCAGAACACTTCCACACCCAGCCCTGGCCTCTCAGCCGCTCTCTGCTCTCCCCTTTGCCCGCCTCTCCCTTTCTCCGGCACTGGCCGCTGGGCTACCGGCGGGGTGATCCACGCGGGCCCAGTGTCTTACATCTCCCAAGGTAGTTCCGTGTCTGTTGCTCTCAGGATCCCACTGTGGCCCTGGGAGCCATTACACTTGGCAGTGTCTCACAGATGAGAAAACGGAGCTGCACAGGGGTTGAGTGGCTCACCCCCAGTGCCCATGTGAAGAGAGATGGTTCTAGAGAGCGAGCTCAGGTCTCCGGTGCACTGCTTGTCTGTTCCAAACCCCACCCCACATGTCTGCTGGGGATTGGAGGGCGGGAACTTCCGGGGCTTCATCCTGCTTCTAGAACTTTCTCCTTCGTCCTTGAGTTCCAGTTTCCTACTTTCCTGGTGTGAGGCTTTGTTTCGCTCTGTCAGCGGCAGTTAGTGTTAAAGAAAGGCCTATCTCTGCTTTGAAGGAGCCCTGAAGAGGTGCCTCCACCTTTTGCTTCTGATTTGTTGTATGGCCTTTGTCAGGTCCCTTTACCTCTCTGGGTCTCTGTTTCTCCAACTTAAAAATGAGGGCTCCTTTCCTGCTCCAGAGCTTTCTGCATCCATCAGACTTACATTTGTGCCGCTCTGTCTCCAAGACAGCAAGCCATGGTCCTCCAGCTCCTGTTCCCCAGGGCTGTTGGGGCTGCCCCCGGGCTGGCCTGGGGTTTCTGGTGGTGGCGTTGGGAGTGCTGAGGAAGGAGGCATAATTTGGGATGTCCTGGAGGCTCCCTGTGGGAGATGGGGTGGCCCTGAAGGATTAGAAAGACCAAGATGGCAAGATCACAGGCCTTTCTAAAAGTGAGAACGCTGGCAGACAGGGTGGAGCGGGGAAGAGCTGGGCAGAGTGAGTAGGAGGCGGAGCAGGGGCAGCTTGGGGTTCCCGCCATGCGGTGTCCACAGGGGTAGGGTCTCATCCCGGCAGGTTCGAAGCAGGGAGTGAGAGCCCAGGGTGAGGGCACAGGACGATTTAATATTG
This sequence comes from Vicugna pacos, assembly GCF_048564905.1. NCBI lineage: Eukaryota > Metazoa > Chordata > Mammalia > Artiodactyla > Camelidae > Vicugna > Vicugna pacos. Next base: position 25,694,518 of record NC_133007.1, read on the forward strand.
AGCTGATAAGTGGAATTGCCAGGGGCTCAGGGTCCGGTGCCCTCAGGCCCTGAAGACCCAATGCTGTCCTTTTCTCAGAGGCGATGCTGATACAGGCGGCCTGGCGTGGCTGTTGTGGCCTTGGGCTCTGGGTTGACATCCAAACTTGTGGTGGGTCCTCAGGGAGTTTACTGAGCCTAGAGCCCGTCCTTCAGATGTTCAGACGGAATGACAGCCCCTGCCTATAGCATAGCACCGAGGTCAGAGCCTTGACGCCCACCAGCTGGTGCTTTTATGAGAACAGCGCTTAGAAGATGCCCCTGTAGCCCATAGCCACCCGGAGAGCACGGAGGGCGCGGGAGCACCTGTCACCCTCTACACGGGTAGATGCAGAAGGGGCCTCTGGAAGAGGTGTGGAACACGCCTTCCTTTCTCCTAAAATCAAATGGCCTCACCTTGGGTCCTGTTTCTGGCTGAGTCCCTGTGGGAGAGTCTGCACAAGTAAGAGGGGAGCAGGGTGTTCCCTGGAAGGCGGGGCTGTAGTGGTGGCCTGGCCGGGGCTTCTGGAGCCTTCTCACCTCACAGGACCCAGTGACTCTACACTAAGAGTCCTCACTCTGTGGCCTGGGTGCAGCTCATCGGGTGTGGACCTGCAAATCAGACAGGTGGAGAGAGAATAAAAATAAGCCGGGGAGCCAGGCCAGAGGCTGAGAGGCCCGGAGGAAGGTCAGGGGGACACACGGTGACCAGGCAGAATGGGGCTGAGAGCACGGAATGACAGGGTGGGGGCCAGCCAGGAGGCCGTCCTGGGAGAGAACCGGAGAAGAAAAGAAACGCTAAGGCTTTCCGGACGTGTCCTTAAGAGAACACGATTTTTCCTTCAAGACTTGTGATGGGGCACCTTCTTGAATTCAAAAGGTTGCGGGCGCTTGTGAATTAAGGCTCTGCCTACCTTTTCTGCGCTGGCAGCTGGTAACCCTCCCAGCCAGGCACCAAGGGGCATGAAGAGCAAGCGGGTCGGGGAGGGGCGTCCAGACCAGGGCATCGGGTCTGGCCTGGGGTGGAGGCCATTTCCCCCCCCCATAAGGCTGGGGCAAGGTACCCAGAGTTGTATTCTGAGCTGAGCCACGGTGACACTAAATGAACAACGTGCACATGATGTGTGAAACAATATGCAAATTGGCATCTGCTATTTTTGCATCGGCTTGTTGGGCATTTTTCTTAAAGGACAGGCATAGTGCTCAGTGTCAAATGAACAGGAAAGCTGTCTTACGGGACACTCCCTCCTACAGGGGCCGAATGGGCTGCTGCCTGCCCCTCAGCTCCCGGGTGTCAGGCCTGCCAGGCAGCGCCTCTAGGAACCATCGTTTGGTGTTCAGCTTGAGCTGATAGATGGAGAAGCCCAGAAAGCTGGGGGTCTTGGCTGGGACCACCCCGCAGACAGGGCGTGGGAGGAGGCAGATGATTTGCTGGCTGAACATGGGGAGTAGGGAAGAGACTGCACTGGGGGCTAATTCTGGCCCAGCCCCTCGCTGCTCGGGGACCGTCAGGCCAGTGACTCAAACCTTCTGAGCCTCAGTTTCCCCTTTTGTTCATGGAGAGAGTGGTGTTTGCCAGCCTGGTGAGGATGAAACGTGATAATGATTGGGTAAGTGGCCAGCCCAGTGGCTGACACATCCTGGGCTGCCAACAAATGGCAGTGCTTCCTCACGCCTTTGCCTGAGTTGGCACCTGCCTGCATCCTTGCCAGGTTCCACCAGCAGGGATTTTTGCACAGCCTTTTCTCCCTTTTAAGAAGATTTCTGATTTTAACAAATTGGGGCTTAGCCATTTTCTCTCTTTCCTGGCTTCCATCGGGTAGGATGTTGGCTTGCTCAGCCAGTCCCCGAATAGCTCCCACATGTGGGAATGCCCGGAGCTGCGGACGCAGGTGATGTCACCTTCTTCCAAGATGAGGGCTTGGGGTGGGCACTTTGCTGTGGGTTGGGCTACTGCCTTTGGCGGGGCTTCAAATTGGATAATATGGGTGGGATGAATCAGGGGAGGCAGCGTCCAGGGGCAGCTGCTGGTGTATCTGGCCTGGTGTGGCACAGTACCTCTTGGAACGGCCAAGCTCCACGGGCCCACCGGGTGTGCCAGCCTGGGTGCACATGGCCCCCGTCTCGGCCTCCCACCTCAGTGAGGAAGGCAGGGCAGAGACCGTCCTACTCTTTACAGGACCCCAAGGCCCAGAGAAGTTATGTGACTTGCCCAAGGCCACTCAGCACTGTGAATGACAAGGGTGCAGCTGGAATCCAGGAATTCTGGGTTTTAGTCCCACTGAACACCCGCTCTGTGGCAGGCCCTGTTCTAGGTTCCAGAAATGCAAAGGTCTGTGCTCTTAAGGATGTGAGGCAGCTATAGAGGTCTCTCTTTAATGAAATGTGTTGTTCTTTGCTCACTCTTCCTAAAAGAGCTCAGGCTTTCAGCACAGATCTGGGTTCAAGTCCTGGCCACGTGCTACTGAGTTGTGGGGCCTTGAGCAGTGTCCTCTCTATCTGGAAAGTGGGGTTATAATTCCTTTTTCTGAGGGTGCAGGTGGAGGATTCAACCTGGCACAGAGCTGCCTGTGGGGGCTCTTTGGCCCACGGCAGACTTTGCCATGTTGCTCCTTTCGAGAGCTCAGTGGCCACAGGACTGTAGAAGCTCCTCAGAGCCGGGCCCAGGACTCCCTACCCCTCCTGCTCCAGGCTGGACCAGGCGTTCAGCTCTCCTCTGCTCCTGGGAGGAGTAATGGTGCTGAGCTGGGTGGGAGGACATTTTGGCACCAGACACCAGACTGGTCCACGCTGTGTGCCAGCGATGGAAGGATCCCTCAAGAGTGGAATGAAATTGATGTGAGCAGAGAGCAAGCCCAGGATGGAGATTGAGTCATGAGGGTTTCCTCACAGGTGGCGGGGGTCATCTCTACTGCTTCTGTCCTCAGTAGTTCGGTGGAACGCACTGTGCTCACAAAATGGAAACTTCTTTGCCTTTCCATAAAAAGGAGTCCAAAGCGCACTGAGTCTTAGGAGGGATAAAAGGGGCAGATGGAGGAGGAGAAGGAAATGAACAAATGAACATTTATCAAGAAGCTACTATGTGTTTTACCTCCTCTCTTCTCCTTTAATTCTCACAATAATCCTTGTTTTATGGATGACTTGATTCAAGTCTCAGGGAAGTTAGGTTACTTGCCCAGGGTCTCACAGCCAGGAAGTGGTGGACTTGGTACTTGAACCCACGAATGTCAAAACGCATGCCCTGTGCGGCAGACATGCTTTGCAGATTGCCTCCAAACCAAAAAGCTGTTCTTGTTCTCTCCACCCTTGCCCCCCTCCACCCGCCCCGCTCTAGTATGCCGCCCTCACTCCCCGCTCATGGATGATTCGATCTCTGGAGGGACGGGTGGAGGCAGGAGAGGGAGGAGGAGGCTGTCAGTTTAGACGCAGAGGTTTGTTCAACCTCCAGATGCCCTGAGTATGTTGACAGGGAAGACTGGGCTCTGGGGCCAAGGATGGTCTCCCCCAGGCTCTCAAGGGGGTCAGCTAAGCAGTCAACAGACATGCTTTGGTGTTCTTGTCCCAGCTCTGCAGTGCCCTGGTTGTGCCAGCTATGTGAGAAAATTGAGCTCCGTGAGTCTCAGTCTCCAGATCTGTGAATGGGGTGACGGTGCATGTCACAAAGAGCCCATGAGACCAGACCCAGGGCTGGGCTGGTGGCAAAGGGCTAGGGGAAGGCCAGCTGTTATTATTGTTCATTTTCTTACTCAGACTTATTCAGCAAAACCCAGGGGACTAGAGAGAGCCCCCGACCTGTGGCCCTTCCTGGCAGGATCATCTGTGTGCCGGCCTAGCCAGCAGGCGTCTCCCTGGGCCCATTCTATTTCATGCAGATGTTAGGGCTGTCGGCCCCCCTCTCCTCTGTGGTTTTCACTCCATGTCTACCCCAGAACGCCCCTCCCCTGCTTCCCAAGTCATCGGTCTTTTGTAGGTGACTACTCCTGAGGGTTGACAGGTGCCAGGTTGGCTCTGGGGGTTCAAGACTTAACGAGACATGGAGCTCCAGGCTTGGGGGGAGGCAGGCGTTGAACAAGTCATGACAGGTATGACGGGAGCTTTGTAGGAGACAAAGCACATGCATGTGGCCTGGATCTGACCCGTAAAGCTGAGACTGAGTCTCTCATTCCTTCTTCCTGTTCCCCGCCCTCTTTCCCCCGCGGGGCCATTGTGCCTTCGCTTCTTCCGGCTCCCCTGTGTCTGGCTCCCCATCGGCCCTGCCTCTTATATTTGTGCAGTGAAGGCCAGTGTTAGGAGAACAGGCCTTCACACGGCAGATCTGGGTTTGAATCCTGACTGCCATTTATTCCTGCTTCTGTAGAGGTGGGCGTGTTGCTTCAAGGCTTTGATTCTATTTCCTTGGGGTTGAACTTGACTCTGTTTCTGGGCAATGCTGAGGATTCAGTGAGGCCCTACTGTGTGTACAGCATGTGACATGGATTTTGGCCTAGGTGGAGCACCGGTACAGATTGTGGGGGAAGAGAAGGGCCCCGGACTAAGAGTGAGGAAATTGGGTTTCTGGGCCTCTGCCATGTCATCTGGGAAATGGGAGCAGTGAGGTTGAGGACGATGTTAAGTCCTCTGTCGGCCATTTTAGGAGGAGGACGGTTGTGAGGACCCAATGGAAGTAAGGAGCGAAGGGGAAGCAGCTCTTGGTGGCTCGGCAGGTGCTTCTCGGAGGGGGCGCCGGGGAGAATTTATCTTCCTACCCAGGAGTGAAAACCCGCGAAGGCATTGTGGCTAAGTGGATTTTCTCACTGTCAGGAGACAGCTGAGAGACAGACCCTTCTGGACAGCCTCCCACCCCGCTGCCTCCTCCCTGCAGGCCAGCCCTTGGCATGAGGCCTGCTCGGCTCCTGAACCCTCCTAGCAGCAGGGATTTAATTACTATAATGTAAGTAGCCATGGCTTGAGGCCTTCTGGCGGAGGGGAAACAGATTTGTCTTCTCACTGGGAGAATAAAAATCGATGGGAAGGAAAAGAATTGTTCCTTCCTCTGAAGTACCCACTGCTGTTGGGCTGACGGGTAGCTTTGCTGGGGGGGAGGGTGGAGGGGAGAGAGAGGTGGGGCCAGCAGGGGGAGGAGACACACCGTCCACTTCAAGGACCCTTGGTACTTGTGTTTGTCTTCCGTGGGATGACTTGGCTAAGCTGCCTGTGTTTCCCCAGATCAGCCATCCAGTCAACAGCCATGTATCAAGCACCTGCTGTGTGCTTGGCACTGCCCTTTAGAAATTCCTCGCCGCGTACAGAGCCCAGGAAGAAAAATAGGTAACTTTATTCATTCAGCAAATACTTATTGAACACCTACTATGTGCCGGGACCGTTCTAGGCACCACAGATATAGTAGAAAGAAACCACAAAAGGTGAAAATCCCTCGCCTCTGGAACTTACATTTTAGCAGGTAAAACTGACAGCGAACTATGTATTAATTATATATTATATTCGACGGAAATACATGATATGAAGAGAAAGGAAGCTGGGATGGGAGGGCAGGGAGTTCTGAGGGAAGAGTCATCATTTTAAATAAGTGTCTGGGAGGATCTCACAGAGAAGGTGACAATTGATGAAAGATCTTTAGGAGGGAAGGTGGTGAGCCCGGGGTGGGGGGAAGAGGAAGTTGCAGTATGAAGGCCCTGGGTCAGCATTATACCTGGTGTGGTCTGGACAGCTCTGTCCCGGAGAAATGGCATGTGAGCCACATCTGGAATTTTACATTGTCCTGTAGCCATGTTAGAGAAAGGAACAACAGAAATGGGAAATTAATGTTAATAATCCTTTTTATTTAACCTAGTAGAGTAAAAATATTACCATTTCAACATGTAACCAATGTAAAAAAATACTGAGATAGTTTAGATTCTGCTTTTCATACTAAGTCTTAGAAATCCAGTGTGTTGTGTATCTTGTAAGCACATCTCAACTGGACACTAAATCTTCCCTGGAAATACCTGATCTGTATTTAGAGTTCATAAAATTGGCAGTTAAAAAGTAGACTCACATGCCTAGGTTGTTGCAGATATATTTTAAAGTTTTCTAATAAATGAATGGAGTATCATTTTTTAAAGTGTATATTGAAAACTGAAATACATTAAAAAATTCCATTGCATTCGCTACACTGCAGGGCCTCAGTGGACATGTGGCCAGTTTCTGCTGTGTTGGACAGCGCAGGTCTTGGGCAGTGAGGCTGACTTGATGAGTGATGGGGGCGTTGAGGGAGCATGGGGGAGGGTGTGAGGTCAGAGAGGAGGTGGGACCAACTGCCAGGCTTTGTAGGCTGTTCTGAGGAGTTTGGCTTCTACCCTGGGTGAAATGGGAGCAGATGGAGGGCTCTGAGTGGAGAAGAAACAAGATCTGCCTTACATTTTAATAGGATCGCTCTGGCTGCGGTGTTGGGAACAGACGAGGGGGTGGGGGCAAAGGCGCCCAGTTAAGAAGCCGTGGTCACGGTCCAGGTGAGGAGTCAAGGTGCTTTGGACCCAGGTGGTAGCAATGAGATGGTGAGAAGTGGTTGGACCTTTGGAATATTTGGAAGGAAGGCATTCATGATGAACTGCATGCAGGAGTGTGGTGGTGGTGGGGAGGTGGCAGAGTAAGGGGAGGTCAAGGACGAGGCCAAGATTTTGGCCCAAGCACATGTAAGGATGGAATTTCTGTTAATTGGGTTGGAAATGACTGTGGGAGAAACAGTTTTGGGGAGAAGATGGGAGTTTGGGGTTGGACTTGCTAGGTTTGAAATGTGTCGATTTCAACACAACATGGGTAGCATGTGCCCCGAGGCTGTGGGGGGTCGGAGACCTGGGACACGGAAAGCTTCTGCCTGAACCCCTAGGCCCTGAGGGAAGGCTCCCCTTGCATTCCAGAGGACAGTTCCCAGCACAGCTGGCCACGTTTTTAAAGAATTCAAATAAGTTCTCTGTGCTTCCAGCACTATCGGTGCTTACTCTCTGAAGGTCACTGGAAGCTTCTAGGATCTTCTGGGTCAGAGCCATATTTCAAGGTCACATCTCCCTGCTCTGGGCTGACCCGAGAGCAGTTTGATGAATTAAAAAGAGTCATAGTGGTCAACAGCTCCCCCAGCATTCTGGGGAGGCCAATATTATGGGAAGTTACTGAAACAATACAAAACTCTAAAGACATGTATTCCTGATTCTGCAGCACTTTAACTGCACAGGGATGTGGGGGAAGGGATTCACGGTCTCACAGCCCGGGAGGAGGATAGGGCCAGCTTCCTGGGAACCCCCAGCCCTCGTGTTCACCAGCCACGTCCCCAGGTGCCCAGGGCTCTCAGGGACCTGCCGAGTCCTGTCACACCTGTTTGCTTGTCAGCTGGGAGGAGAGCTGGGAAAAGGGGCAGGAGTGGCTTTGAAGGTCTTCTCCCAACCCTTCTAGTGTCCGATGCTGGGACCTGGGCCTGGAGGGTGAGGGTCTTGGGACCTGGGGACTAAGGCCACTCCATTCTGGCAGCCCAGGGTCCAGATCCAGAACCTGATCCTTATTGGCTGTGAGACTTCAGTGATTTAATTTTTGAGTTCGTTGGCCCATCTGTTGAATGGGTGTGATGGTGCCTGCCTGGCAGTTGTGGGAAGTGATGTTAATGAATGACCTTAGCCCAGAGATGTGACACTTGGTAAATGCTGACTTGGTAAATACCGTTTCCCTTCTTCCTTCCACTGATGTAAGAACTGCTTGCAGGCAGGCCAGTTCTGGCCCTGGAGTGGTGGGAGGTGGTGCAGAAGGGAACACCTGAAGTGGTGTTGGAGCAAGGATGCCCAACGAGCAGCATGAGTAGAAGAGAAAGGAGCACCTGCCTGAATGGGGGGAGTGAGAATGAGGTGGGGGTCTCCTCCCTTTCCTGAGGCCTGGATCTATCTCTGTGCCTTTAGGTCAAGGTTTCAGCTGGGGCGACTTTGCTCCCCAGGGGGCTGTTTGGCAATGTCCACAGACATTCTCAGTCATCACGACTAGGGGAGGGATGTTACAGACGTCTGGTGGAGAGAGGCCAGGGATGCTGGTAAACATCGCACAACACCCAGGACAGTCCCCGCTACAAAGAATTACCCGGCCCTGGTGTCAGCAGTACGGAGGCTGGGAAACCCTGCTTTAGATGACTCATCCTCGCAGGCTGCTTAGGAGGAGATGAGAAAACGGACGAGGTTGCTTTATTACCTTCAGTGTACCATCCTAATCCCTCTCTTCCCCCACCTCATCCCAGGGGCAGCCCTGTGTGGGGGGGGACTCTGGACCAGGAGTCGGAAGACCCGAGTTCAAGGCCCAACTCAATGGAGTGCTTCCTTGTGTCTGATCCCCGTGTCTTTCATCCTTGCGGTCTCCTGTGTAAACGGGGCAGTGGTGTCTCCGCGGTGGTGGGCTGTGGCATGGACCCGATCGGAGCCTGCATGGGGAAGATGCTCATCTGTGCGATGTGCTGACAGACGGGAGGTGGCAGGATGAGAGACTTTTGACACTTGCACCAATGATACTTGAGGATGGCGGGACAGAGCCAAGGAACAGCCCTCTGCCCCGCTGGGCCACATGGCTTTTCCCCCCAGGCCTGCTCCCTTTTGCTTCTTGTTTTGTGTTTTCTTGAACAGGTGGAGCTGAAGTCTCCTCTTGGGAAGACGGAATTTGCAGGAAAATGCAGGGCTATTATTTCTGTGCTGTGTGAGTGGGAGACAGAGCTGGGTGAGTGGCAGATTTCCCGGCAGGGGAGAGACAGCTGAGTGCGCCAGCCTGGGCATTGCTAGAATCCTTTTGGGGTGGGTGGGCCAGGATTCCCTAGTAGCCACCTCGGGAAACAAATCTTTGTTCTGAGCTCAAGACTGGCTCCAGGGAAAGACCAAGGCCTGGCTGTCCGGGAAGGGTCTGCATCAATATGGTGAAGCTCTGAGGACGCTCTTCTGGGTTCGGCGCCAGGCACTGTCCCCAGAAATGTTGGGGGACAGAGAGATGGACAGTGCATGGTTGGGGAGTGGCCAGGCCACCATAACTCCTAGGAAAGGCAGACTGTGACACGTGCCCTAATGAGGGACAATGTCACACTGAGGGCACATCTGGGGGCTTCTTAGAGAAAGTGGGGGTGGCACGGGCTTCGTAGGTAGGGACGGCTTCCTGAGGCCAAAGGGAAAGTGTACTCTGAGCCGCAGGCAGTTTGGGCAGAGGCCTAAAGTTGGAGAGCACCTGGTGTTCTCAGGGACAAAGGAGGTAGGCTTTTCTGGAAGCGTTCGGAAGAGAAGACTCAAAAGGGATGTGAAAGCTGCCCACGGGGGCTTGCACATGGGGCCGAGGAGTTTGCACTATTGTCTCAAGGCACAGAGAGCCATGGGAGTTATCTGAGTGGAACAGTGTTGTGCTCAAACCCCAGCAGAGGATGGATTCCAAAAGGAGCAGGGAGGCTGGCTGGAAGGTTATTGCAATAGTTCTAGCAAAGGAGAGGTGAAGGCTTGAACCAGGCTGGGGGCCAAGGGAGGGAAGGTGTGTGAACAGGGTAGGGCTTTGTGGAGACAGGTGATGTGTAGTGTTCACATTTCTCCATCCTGGATAACTAGCTTGTGTGTAAGGGTCAGAGTGAGTACTGTGGCCTGATCCCTTCCCCGCTCTGCTCAAAGCCAGCGCCTTCTTGGAGGGCGGACAGGCAGCTGTGAGCCCCGGAGCAGCCTGCCAGTCCCGGAGGGCGGGGTGGCCCAGTGCCCGCCCCAGCCACCCCGGCTGGGGGGCTTTCCTTCTGGAACCCACGGGGCTCAGCGTTGGCCTCTTGCCAGGCCCGAGGGAGATGGAACACACCCTCTTCCTGCTCGTTTTCAAAGATCGGGGAGGGAGAGCGCCAGCGTGCTGGAGCCAGCTACGCTTGGGCTCACGTTGCAGCTCGGGTGCTGACAGGCTGTGCGGTTGGGCAGGTTGCCCGGTCTCCCTGAACCTCAGCCTGTGCATGTGTGAAATGGGGGTCACAGTGTTCAGCCCCCAGGGTGTTGTGGGAGAGGATTAATAAGAACACAGCTGTAAAGTTCTTAGCTCAGTACATGGCCACTATTTCAATTTACAAGACCCAGAGACAGACGGGTGTGGCGGGGTGAAGAGAGGCAGGACCGAGTTGCCTATAAAGGAGATGGAGGCCCGGGAAGTGGTTGAGATGGTGAGTTCTGTCTTGGGTGTGTCGGCTGAGGAGTAGGGGGAGTCCCTGGAGGATATCCTGTGGGAATCAGGTGGTGCTGGCAGTCTTCCGGCAGTGGGGAGTCACGGGGAGTCACAGGGAGCATCCTTACTAGTAACTTGGAATCTTTCCCAAACCCCAGCCTCACTGCAGGGGGTCCCAGTGTGGAGCTCGGGGGTCAGCCCAGCCTTGGTCCTCCACGCCTCCCGCCCAGAGGATGGCCCCACCTCTGCCCAGGGACCTGCTGAGTCTTGGCGCAGTGCCGGCTCCAGAGAGGAGAGAGCCCTGGATTTGGGGTCAGTGACCTGACATTCGCCCTGGTTCTGTCCCCTCCCTGTCAGGGCAAGCCTGGCAGGTGTGTGGGCTTTCTGAGGGGCAGCACCCTCATCCACAAAGTGGAGACAGTTGTCAGGAGGATCTGTGAGGTGAGGGCTGGGAAGGCCTCCCACAGGCACCTTTTTTAGGGGCCCTCAGCAAACGTTTGGTGAATGAGTGGAGGGAAGGCTGGGCGGTGGGCAGAGAGGGATGGTGGGAGGCGGCCCCGAGGAGAGGCCAGGGGACAGGGCGGGCAGCGAGGGGCTCAGGGAGACCCCGCCTCAGCTCCTGGCTCTGCCGCTTGCTTCCGGGTGACTTTGAGCTTCGGTGTCTTCCTCATTACTGCTATGTGCGGGTGGTGGGGATGGGAGGTTGGGTTGCGGGGCCGCTTTCGTGCTGCCTTGCAGGGTGTTGACAGGCCTGGAGGGAGAAACAGATCTAGAGGGACACACGGAGTGTCCACATCCCTCCGTTAGTAAGCACAGGAGGCAGTGAGAGCGCAAGCGCCCCCGAGAGGGCGGTCCCCGAGTGCCTCCCTTTCCTCGACTGTTTGAGCACGGAGAGAAGGGGTGCTTCCGAAGGCCCGGCTTTTTCGCTGCCCTGACTGTGTTCCTTTGCTCTTTCCTCTCCAGAAGCATGACCCAGCCCTACGGACACTGGCTGTAGCCGCCTCAGGGAGCCGGGGCATCACGGCGGGGCAGGGCCTGTAGGGGAGCAGTCTGTAGAGAATATAAAAACGTAAAAATAAATAAAACCGACGAAAAGTCGGTTCACTTTTATTATCACCAGGCACCTGCTCTTCTAAATAAAATTTGGGATGAAACCGTCCCCCTTGCGGGCCAGATGCTCCCAGCCCCGCCCTTGGTGAGCCCCTGCCTGATGGCCCTCCAGGGAAGAGCCTTGGAACTGTCAGTTCTGGGCGGACACTCACGGAACCCTAGCCGAGGAAGCAGAGATGGTCTGGAGGGTGGGCCATGCATGACTGCAGTGGCAGCCCGGCCTTGGGGCCCAGGGGACCTCCCTGGGAAGTGAGGGGAGAGCAGGGGATGAGGAGGTGCGGGGAGTGCCGACTGTGAGCTCAGGCTAGGAAGGCGTTGTCTAGGCCCCTTGGACGCTGGCGTGAAGAGGGTGTGTTCCACCTCCCTTGGGCCTGGCAGGAGGCCAGCGCTGAGCTCCATGGGTTCCAGAAGGAAAGCCCCCGGCCAGGGCGGCTGGTGCCAGCTGGTGTGGGCACTGGGCGGCCCCGCTCCGTGGGACTGGCGGGCTGCTCAGCCCCGACGGAGGGACTGGGGAGGGGGGGACCCAGGCTTGCTCTGGGGCTCCTGTAGCTGGGAGGGGTTTGAGGGAGGCGGGAGGCAGGCCGAGACGCACATTTCTCCACCTTGCAGAACAACGATGTGCACGAGGGTCAAAATAAGCCCTTTTGGGCTTTAATGACCATGGTTTAACAGGTTTCCCTGCAGGGCTGTGGGAGGGGCCCGTGTGGAGGGATTGTGGGAGCGTTTCTCCAGACCGGAGAGGCTCAGCGGATGTACAAGGAGGAAAGCGTGTCCCTGTGGCTGGCTGCGGCTTGTGGCCCCAGGGAAGTGTGTGACTGGGATCCGGCAGCCTTTGGCCCATTTTCTACGTGAACCCCTGGGAGGGCTGCTTGCCAGGGATCAGCAAGGCCCGTGTCTGTTTTGAAGCCACATGCCTTCGGTTGTTGCTGTATCTGAAGCAGAGATGCATCAGTCCAGATGGGCCTCAGTGGTCCTGTGTGGTAGGGCCCCTGCAGTGAGGAGAGCAGAGAACTTTGGGACTTCGGGGCATGAGAGTCCCTTTTCTGGATCTGCTCCCCAAGGCAGGTGTGTTCGGTTCCATCTGGAGCCCTTTTGGAACCAGGGAGTGGGCTGGTGTATTGCTGTCTGGGGCTTCTGGGGCTGAGCAGCCAGGCTAAGCTTAGCCCAGAGACACTTCCTAGAAACTCAAGGCACCATCACAGTATTGGCTGGATGTTGAGGAGTGGCACGAGGTAGTGCACGAACGGGAAACAGGTTTTATCAGGGTGTCAGCTCTGAACAATTGGTACCAGCTGCCAGAAGGGATATTTTGAGAAGGATTCTGAGGTGTGATCTGAGCTTGGTGGGAAGAGTTGATTCGTGATGTCTCTCCTGGGCAAGGAGGGATGGAGGAGGGGCAAGGTGTTTGCCATCTCTGGCATAGTGGAAAGGGAGCCTACGTTTTATCTCGGGTGAGTAACTTTTATCTCTGGGCCCCAGTTTCCACATCTCTAAAATGGGAGTGAAAATGTTACCCTTCCAACCTCATAGGCTTATTGTGGGGACTGAGTAAGAGAGTGGAGTGAAAGTACTTTGTCAAAGACAAAAAAACTGATTCATGTGCAGAATGGGGGTTCTGTAGTCATGGAATCACTCAGGGCCCCCAAATGACCTAATAACAGTGATGTCTGCAGTCATTGCTTTCTCTGCTGCACTGAGGACCAGACCACTCTGCGGTGTGCGTTAAGAGCCATGGCTCACGTGACGGGGGCCTGCGTCGTGCCTGACACCCAGGCCCTTTGTACACTCTTGGCCAAAGTGTCAACAAAGTGTCCGGTTGGAATTCACTTCATTTCTCTCACTGACCCTCTCCCCAACTTGAGAGATTTAGAGACTGTTTTTGTGTTTAACGAGAAAAGGACAGAAAATCTCTCCCCTTGACTCTTACACTCCATTAAAGATAGCAGAATTGCTTTACCAAGTCTGAAAGCCTGACAAGAGGATGTACTAATAACGCATGAATTATGCAAATCTGTATAGTCATTTGATTTGCATAATGGAGGGGCAGGAGGAGGGCTGGGGAGGGGAGAGAGCGGGGGTGAGGGCACCTGCCCAGATCTGTGTGTGATGGGGACACCCCTTCTCTCCTCCCTCCTCAACTTCTAGTCCTGAGGGTGACTGCTTCTCAGCCTTTCCCTGCTGGCCCTGTGTCTGGCCCTCTGCCGGCTGGCTTACACGGCCATCCCTCCCCCTCACAGGAGTGTCACCCAGGCAGGGACATATCGCCCTGTGCTCCTCTCTCATGTGGAACTGGCTTCATTAAATCTCACAGCAGCCCCTCTGTGTACAGACAGCTTTCCCGGAGAAGTCCCCGGGGTCATTATTTCACCAAACTGTTCTGTCTCTCGGAGGTCGTGGACTTAGTTAAGCGCCGTCTGGAATTGTAACCGTTGCCAAGTGCCTTTTCCTCTGGCTCTGTGGGAAGTGAGTGTGAGAAGGTGTCTAGAGGAGAGAACTCCCGTGACGCCCCTGGTTTCTGATCACTGCTCGATGGGTCTGGGCCTCTGGCTGTGAAGCAGGCTCCATCTTCTGCTTTCCCTCCCGGCTTCCCTGAGCCCTTTCTATCTTAAGATTTCAGATTTGATTAGGGCTGAAGTTGGGGCGGGGGTACTTGAGGCCTGGCCCTAGTGGGTGCTGTCTGGGAGCCTGGGTGGAGGGGGGCACAGACTGAAGGGGTGTGGGTACCAGCTAAGGAGGCAGGGGGGCAGTAGTAGGGGCCAGGCAGCTGGCTGCTCCAGAAAGTGTTGATCCTTCGCTCGGTGGGGCAGCTTCTTGTCCTGGAGGACGTTCTGTGAGGCAGCTGCAGGGACCAGTCCTGGCTGGGAGTGGGCAGGGGTGTCTAGCTTCTGGAAGGGCCGAGCTCTGTGGGCCAGGTCTCACGTTAGGCGCTAGAACCGTGGAGATAAAAAAGCACTTGTGTGTCCCACTTCCTGAGCTCCTGCCCTCGGTGCCGATCCTGTGCTATACCCCGTGTTTCAATGTGTCATCTCAGTTAATGTTCACAACAGCTTGATGAAGTCACTGCTCTTATTTCCCCATTTTATAGATGAGTAAGTTGAATCTTGGTCACAGGGCCAGTAAGTGGCAAAGCTAGGTCTTCTGAGTCCGTAGCCCTTTCTCCTGACCACAGCGCTTCCACAGACTCCGACCCCTCCCTCGAGGCTCTCGTGGTAACAGTGTCAGCAGATGACGGGTGTGGTGAAGTATGGTAAGTGCAAAGAGAGAGGTTTGAACTAGGACTAGAAGTAGCACAGGGGATTTCATTATGTCAGGGAGGGCCAGGGAGGGCCAGGGAAGGCTGGCAGAAGGGGTGCACCCTGAATAAACCGCAGAGGGAAAACTAGCTTCTGTCTGGCACTTGGCTCATTGGGCTGGGGTGGGGAGTGGGAGCTTTCAGATGAGCAGAGTAATTCCAGATGCTCTCAGCCCCTGTCCTGCCCTACTTGCAGGGTGGGGCTGGATGAGGGGAAGCTGACGGACTTCAAGGAGCCCTGGCTAAGATGGGCAGGTGGGGCAGGTGTGGGTGCTACCCCAGGGGCTCCTCCCCTTGCCCCATATGTTCAGCCAGTGCCCTGGCCTCCCTGGCCTGGCCAGACAGCCCTGGGAGCTGGGGTCTGTGGGCGCCTGAACTGTGTGTGGACTCTGCCTGCCCCAGGTGAGGCCTTGGCTGTTTCCACACCCACACCCACTCAGGCCTGAGGATGGGGCCATCCAGAGCAGCCCTGAGAATTCTGGGCTGGAAGGACCTTGAATCTACAGAGGAGGGGTCTGAGGTTCAGAGGGGAAGTAACTTCCCCGGGTCCCACGGCTGGTGAAGAAGCAGATCAGCTCCAGGTTTTGCAGCCTCAGCTCTACCTGGGTCTCCTCTCACTTACTGGCTCCCTTGGGCTCCCACCCTTTCCAGGCTGTGGGTGCCCCCTCAGCACCCACTGTCTTGTACCCATGCACCCACACGTGTCCAGTCTGATGTGTTTGCCTCATGCTTGGCCATCCCCTTGGGATCCTTTAAGGCCAGGGCTTTGTTCTGGAGAGAATTTAAATGGAATTGTCAGATGAGGAAGGAGCAGAACCTCCTAATTACATTACCCCCTGAGAGGCCCCTCACACACACTCAGCTCACTCTCCCCACCCCCTTGCTCCTGTCCTGGGGATGCTCTGACTGGGGAGTGGGGATGGAGGGTGAGGGCAGAATCTGGTAGATCTGAAAGAGTTTCTGCAGGAAGTTTGGAGTGAGGGGGACTCCCTGTCGGAATCACAGAGGTGTGAGCTGGAATCCTGACTCCACCACTTATAACCTGTGTGACTTTAGGCAAGTGACTGAATTTCTTTGCGTGTCAGTTTCCTCATGAATAAAATGGGGGTAATAATAGCACCTACCTCAGTGGTTCCCGAACTTTGCTACGTTTTGCCATCGCCTGGGAATCTTTAAAATATGCTAAAGTCTGGCTACCAGTTGTTGTTGTTGTTGGCGGTCCTGGAGATTGAACCCAGGACCTCATGCATGCTAAGCACACACTCTACCACTGAGCTCTACCTTCCCCGCTGGTTTCCAGCTTTTGACCTTCTGATTTCATTGGTCTAGGGTGCAACCTGGTATCAGGAGTTTAAAAAACTCCCCAGTGGTACTGAGCTGCCAAGTTGGGACCCACAGTCACAGGGTCTGTGGAGGACTAGAGATAGTGCAGACCCCTGGGGATACCTCAATAAATGGAGGTGCTTACTTTTTAATTCATTTTCCTGCCTCTCGCTCCATGTATTATGGGACCTGAAGGGGGAAAGAGGGTTTTCATTTCTACTCCACAGTGGATTTCCCCTGAGTGCTGACTCAGAAGTGGCTTTCAGGGGCCCATCTTTACTGGAAAAGCCCCTCGCTTGCCCCTCTCGCTGTCTCCGCGGCCCTGGGGCCGGCCTCAGTCTCCCCGACAGCCTCTGCACAGTTCGGGGTTACACCGGGATGCCCGAGCGGGGAGCTGGACGGAGCTGGGCTTGATGGGACAGGACCAGGCCTCTTCCTGGTGGCTTTGGGGGTAGAAGGACCAGTCCACACGCGGGCCTCTGGGAGACGGAGGCCCAAGATGCTAGTGTGTGGTGGTCAGACCTGGGGTGGGGTGGGCTCAGGGGAGGTGTCGGTGGGGATGGAGTAGGGGAGGGGAGGGGCCTCTTCCTTGATCCTGCAACTCTGCTCCTTGGCACCGTGGGAGGCTCGGCAAACCTGCAGCGGGGGCTGTGAAGGAAGACACATTTCCCCAGATTCCTCAGCTGTGCTGACAGGAAGTTGTGCATCACCGGGCTGACAGGAAGGAAATGGCTCTGCTATTTGGAGAGAAATAGAGAATTCTGACTGGGGCTGAGGAAAAAGGTGTTTGCTTGTAGAAGCTGTTTTGTTCCAATACAGGGACCCTTTTTCCCCTCGGGCGATTTCTCCCAGCTTATTTTCCTCTGAATGACAAAGATTGAATTTAGCTAATGAGGAGCTGAGAGAGGGAGGAGAGGGACTTGTGAAGGGGTCCTGTGAGATTTCGGGAGGTAGAGAGCCTTTGCAGGCTGTGCGTCCTTCTGCTTTTTATCAGAGTCTTCCTTGCCCAGCTCCCTGCTTCGGGGAACTGGAAGGTGACAGAGCACTTTGTGATCTCACACGCCACTCTCGCCTCCATCCACAAACCATACCTTCGCAAGTGCCTTTGATTTCAATTTCTTTTTACCGCCCCCCAAAGACACAGTGAATCTTTTAATAGCACAAGGCCTTTTGGATCGCTAACCAATCGGTCGCCAAATCCTACCCAAAGTGCACTCAGAATAGATGCTTTTAATAAAATATATTCCCTGTAAGCCAGGGTAAACCTGTGAAATTTGTCCATTTCTTTGAGAGCATCTCTACAAATTTTACAATATTGAAATCGCCACCCAGTGACCTTTTAGGAAGTACTAGATAAATTACAAGAGACAAATAGACCAAAAGAAGAAGTACAATTTCCAGCGCCTTTCCTGCCAGGTTCTTAGGTTGAGTCTTAGAAATCCCTGGCTCCCCATGGCCCCCTCCCAGTCGTTGATGGCCCCTGCCTGGCAGTCTCTCTCTCCACCCGCCCCGGGAGCCTCTGAGACGTTTGCAGCTCTGAGAGGCAGCTCCGGCACCTTGTTCTGTCTGTTTGTCTCTGCGCTCCATCATTTAAAATGCTTCCACTGGTGGCCAGAGCCCCTGGAAGGGCTCTTAGGGATGGCCAGGGGCTGCTTTGGAAAGGCTCAGATGCCCTGCCGCCCAGGTCTGCCCCAGCTGCGTGGCAGGGAGACTTCAGCCTCACCAGGTGAGAGCCAGGCTGGGGTCCGGGCCCGGCCACCCTCCCTGTCAAGCGTTCTCTGCATCCGGGCTGGCTCTTCATCACCTGTGCGTGGCTTGTCCACTTTGTGGATCTCCTCGCCCCCAGGTCAAGTCCCTGCTGTCGTCTCTCCGTGCCGGGCACCTTCCTTCCCTACCAGTTGATGGTGCTCAGGGGGTGTAAACCAGGCGTAATATGCTGTTCATACTCTGTGTAGGGAAAACAGAATTTGGAAGGTAAATGGTCTATAAAATCATATCACTTAGAGCCCCTAAAGGGTCTTCTGGGGACTCCCTGCTCCTTTGGGCTCTGGAATCCGCTCCCTCTCTAGAGCAGATACCTGGAGACTTGGAACCGGGCTGGGGTGGAGCCGCACAGCTGCACCCTGCTGCCTGGGGGCTGCTAATTGCAGAGTCCTTGGTGGCAGTGGCCACACGTTGATGTGCTCATTTCATGGATAAGTGGGCTCAGTAGCTAGCCTGCCTGCTTTGCCATCACCGTTTGGTGACCTGTGTTCACATCAGTTGGAGGCGTCACTCAGGGCCCCGGAATCTCTGTTGCTGTTTTCCAGGCAGAGATACCACCTCACTTGACTCTTGGTTGTGGTGAGACCCTGCCAGCCTCCCACGTGGAGAGGAAGGGAGATGGGAGAGAAGATAGGGGTTAACAAGTATTCTGAGTGCTGCTGGCCCTTCGGTAGGTTGAGTCGCTTCATGAGGAACATAAACAAGGCACTATCAATGCTGCCCAGGGGTTCACTCACTCTTTAATTTGATAATTAATTCCACAAGCATTAATGGAGTTTTTCTCACATACCAGGCACTATACTAGGTGCTGGGGGTCAGGGAGAAATTGAAAGATGAAAAAGCCGCTCAAAGAGCTCACAGGCTGGTGGACAGATACTTAACGCACTTAGATGGTCTCGCAGAGAGACCTGATGGCCGGTGAAGGTAGCACGGAAGAGGGGGCGGCTCAGGAGGGTGGAACAGTGGGAGTAGTGGGAGCACAGTTGGGTCTTGAAGATTGACCAGGAATGTGACAGGCCAAGAGAGGAAGGTCACTCCTGGCCTAGGAAACATGTGCAGAGGCCCAGAGACCTGAGAGTGCAGAGCATTTTGGAGACGTGTGAATAAAGACTCAATATGGCTGGAATCTGTGGTGTGGGCGGGCTAGAGAGCTGGGCTGGTGTCAGATCATGTCGGTGCCTTGCTTAGGGGATTCACCCCATCCTAGAAGCCATGGGGAGCTCAGAAGGGATTTAGGCAGAGGGGCGGCACAATTCGTATGTGTGTTTTTTACATTTAGGTCTTTTCTTTTTTTTAACTTAAATTTTTTTTTTACTATTGAAGTATAGTTGAAGTACATATTATATAAGTTATAGGTGTGTACAGTATAGTGATTCAGTTTTAAAAGGTTATACTTTATTTATAGTTATAAAATATTCCCCATTTTGTACAACATATTCTTATAGCTTATTTGATACATAATAGTTTGTATCTCTTAATCCTCCACCCTTATCTTGCCCCGCCCCAGACTGGGAGCCATTAGTTTGTTCTTTTTGAGTCTGCTTCTTTTTTGTTATATTCACTAGTTTGTTGTATTTTTTAGGTTCCACATATAAGTGACATCTTATAGCATTTGCCTTTCTCTGGCTTATTTCATTTAACATAATACACTCCAAGTCCACTCATGTTGCTGCAAATGGCAAAATTTCATTCTTTTTTATGGCTGAGTAGTATTCCATTGTACATATATACCATATCTTCTTTATCTAGTCACCTATTGATGGACACTTAGGTTGCTTCCATACCTTGGCAACTGGAAATAATGCTGCTATGAACATTGGGGTGCATGCATCTTTTCAAGTTAATGTATTTGGTTTTTTCAGATATACACCCAGGAGTGGAATTGCTAGATCATGTAATAGTTTCATTTTTAATTTTTTGAAAAACCTTCATACTGTTTTCCACAGTGGCTTCACCAATTTACATTCCCACCAACAGTGTACACGGGTTCCCTTTCTCCACATCCTCTCCAACATTTGTTATTTGTGCTCTTTTTGATGACAGCCATTCTGACAGGTGATACCTCATTGTGGTTTTGATTTGCATTTCCCCGATGATTAGTGATGTTGCCTGTTGGCTGTCTGCATTTCCTCTCTGGAAAAATGTCTGTTCAGTTCTTCTGCCTGTTTTTAAATTGGGTTGTTTGTTTTTTTTGATGTTGAGGTGTATGAGCTGTGTTAGCTATTAACCAGTATCGGTCATATCATTTGCAAATCTTTTCTCCCATTCAGCACAATTTGTGTTTTATGTTAACTGCTGTGGAACCTTCCTGGTGTAGCAGAAGGAGCACTGGAGCAGGGGTCTGGGGAGACAGGTTCTGGATCTGGACCTAGCAGCTGATTGACCTCAGTCAGGTCAGGCCTCAGTACCCTGGCTTGTTAGAGGAGAAGACTCTAAGGCCTGTCCCAGCTCTGACTTCCCCACCCTCATGACCTCCTTTTTTGGCCCCCACGCCCTTTGTTCTGTTCTTGTCTGTCCACCTCTGGCCACCTGGCCCATGTCTCCTGGCTGTCCCACTGTGCTCAGCAGCTGGTGGCAGCTGGAGGGAGAGGGGTGAGTTCTCCAGGAAAAATGTGCTCTCCTGACCCCCCAGAGCTCACAGGCTGCCTGGCCTTTTCCAGCCCTGCAGGAACAGTTTCCCCCAGCCCACCTGGCTCCCCACAGCCCACAGCCCTGGGCCCAGCTGGGTTTCTTCAATGAAGCAATTCATTCCCCTGGGCCGAAACCACCCCTCTCCAATCCACCTGGTCCCAAGTGACAAGAGGCAGCTGATTTGGAGTCACCACCCGGAAGCCAGGGACATCTGTGTGGAGAGACGTCAGTGACTGTGGCCCGTGCAGTCTTTTTCCTTTGCTCTGACCCGGGTTTTCAAAGCTTAGCGTGTCATCAACCACCGTGCTTGTCCGGGAGCCCCACCATCGGCTCTTCCTGCCCGGGGACCCCCGAGCCACTTCCGCGAAAGAATTGAAAATGGCTGTGGATGCAAAGACATGTTTTCCTCCCACGCATCAGTTAGTTGTTCTGCTGCTTTTGCAGGGTTATCGCTCCTGGTCCTAGAACTTCTCCAGGGTGAGGAGGGTTTGGCAGGGGTTTCTGTTTTCCTAGGTCTTTGGTCACAGCTGTTATATTTAAAGGCTTAAACAATGGGTTCTAAACAAATCAGTATTTGTTTAGTCAGTGGAATGAGGAAATTAAAGGTGACTCAGACTCACCCCCTCCCCCCAATTTTAAGTGCTATTGACTACCTGAATGATCAGACCTGTAATGATGTCGTTTTGCTTGATTCTCCTCTCCTTGGGAATTTGGCATGGTATGTCTTTCATTCATTCATTCATCAAGTGTTTATTGAGTACCTACTACTATGTACCAGGTAATGAGGACAGAGAGACAAATAGGACCCAGACCCTGCCACAGGGCTGCCCAGAGTCTGGGGTGACCCCCCCCCCCAGGGGGAGCCCAGGGGCTCCAGCACAGTGAGTTTCATTCAGACCTCGAAACTTGAGCTGACAACCTGAAACCCTGTTCCCGGAAAACAGGGAAATAGAAATAGCGCATGAGGGAAGCAGTGTGGGTGAGGAGAGTGAGATGAGGGCGGAGGAAAGAGAGAGATGGGAGAAAGGAAGCAGCGAACTTTCCCATGAGAGAAACGCTGCAGACAGAACCCACCCCCCCGCAACTCACAACCTCGGGCAGCAAGAACCCCGCCGAGGGGAAGGCTCTGGCTGGCTGGGGCATAGGCAGGATACTTCCTGCTTGGTGCCTCAGCTCCCCCATCTGTAAAATGTGGCTTTGGACTGGGGCGTCTCAGAGATCGCTGGACTAGCATTCAGTGACCAGGGCAGGGCACGGTAGATATGGGGTAGGAGCCCAAATAAAGGCCCTGGAAGTGGAAGACAGTGTTCCTCTGGTTCTCCCATCTCAACACCGAGACACCCTTAGGTGTCTGTGTTCTGTGGGAATCCTGCCATCCCCTCCCCAGCCTCTTCTGCCTCTCTCCGTTGAATAGTGGAAGGTGGAAGGTTCTGGGTGTCCATGTATGTATATTTTTCTGCTGTGGACATTTTCTTCTTGGAGTTTCTTTTATTTTTCTTTGTCAGTAAGGCCACTTGAATTGCACCAGGTCCAGGGCAACTCTGCCTGGCAAGCACGCATCATCTGATGCACTGGGCCGACTCCTTGGCAGGCCTGCCTCCAGATGCCCTCAGCTGCTGTCCCATATGCCTGGCCGTGGGGCCCTGTCAGACCACTGAAGCCCAAGGGTCACATTCCAGAGGCCACTCGTGCAGGTCATATTCATTGATCCCTAAAGAAAACAATGTTTTAGCAACACAGTGTTAGAAGAGTTGGGGTTCCTAGCTGTCTGATCTTGGGTAATTGCTTAGATACTCTGAGCCTCAGTTTTTCCCGTCTCTGAGCTGGGAGGGGCTCTCCCTGTCTCCCAGGGATCAAATAGGAAACTGCAAGAAAGAGCATTGTGAATGAGGAAGCCCTAAACTGACATCCACCACACAATGATTCAGTGGCAAATGTATTCTGATAGTCAGCCTTCTCCATGGTTACAGCTTCTTCTGTGCTGAGTAATTCAAACCACAAAGGGTTAAGGCAGCAAGGCACGTGACTGAAATTGTCCATAATTGATGGAATAAACCTTAAAGGAGTGATGTATAATTGCAGTTAATCCAGGCACTGTGATGCTGCGCTGCTAAAATTGTCTATAATAATTGCTTTGATCTAACAAAATGACTCCTGGGAGCAGGGACCCTGGCAAAGGGTTGGCCAATGACAGTTCTGAGCCCTATCCCTCCCACTGGACAAAGTGGGAGTGGGAGCTGGGAGGTGTGGGGGCAGGAGGGCAGGGAGGGGCCCTCAATTCTCTCAGACCCCGTGGCAGCAAGTTCTACATATGCCAAGTGATCATATGATTCACTGTCTAAACGGGGACACTTTTGAGAGTATTATATTAATAATTGCTATTCACATTAATAACTATGCCAGACAATAGGCATAAACTGGTCTCCCCAGAGCCAACCCGGATATATATATGGTCACCCTGTGCACAGACCGTTTTAAGCTTCTGGGAACCCTTAGGTGGTAGAACATTTCCACAGTCATTATTTGGTCTTCACAGTAACTCTGAAAGCAAGAAAGGATTTTTACTCTCATTTAATGGACATTAAAGATGGTGCTGGAGCCAAACCAGTCCAGCTGGGGTCTCTGGCCTGGCTCCCCTGGTGACCGATGCTCTGCAGGTAGGGGACAGCTGACTGGGATCGGGGAGCGCTGGGGAACGGCCTGGAGCCTGGAGGGAGAGACCCAGCAGCTCAGGCTTGAGAAGAGTGGCAGCGAGGTGACCACACCCTTAGGGAGGACAGGGTGCAGGTCCCAACAGGGCTTTGCCTGGGCTTCTCCAATCCTGAGCTCGGACTCAGAGGACTCCTCCTTTTGCTAATTATGTGATCTCATTTAATTGTGTGATCTGTGCCTCAGTTTCCTCATTTGTCAAGGAGGGGACAATAATTTCTTGTAAGGATTAAGTGAGATCCTGTATGAAAATGGGTGGACTCAGAGACCCACACTTCCTAGGTACTCCAAAGCCTTGTGGAGTTTGAATCCCAGAAGCAGTAACCTTTAGGAAAGGAACCACGGGGCACCTTCCTCCTTGAAACAGCTCTGACTTGAACCAATTAGAATGATGAGCTCCAGCCTTGAGATCAGGGCTGCCTCAAGTTCCTACAGGAGGGAAGTGGGTAAGAGAAATACATGGTGGATTTGAGAGATTCCTGACTCCCCTGACTTTGGATAATCTACTGTGTGCCCCGTGTGAGGTGGGGCAGCACCTCAGGAACCTTCAGGCCTTGCGACTCCCTTGGGGCTCTGCACACACAGGCACCCCCGTCAGCCGGCAGCCCTGGTCCCCTTCTAGGCTCATGGACGAGCTTGCTGGGACATGAGCCGGAGACACCCATTGCTGGAATTGATGGCACCTCATAGCCAAAGGTAGACAGGCTGGCAACAGTTTGGTGCCAGAGAGCGAGAGAGAGGGATAAAAGTGCCACGTTCGGCCTATTAATAGCCCGTGTTTGGTCTCCACCATTTCTATCAACACCGTCCATCACATCCAAACAATCGGGGAGCCCGTGCCAAACGGCTAGGAGTTAACAGCTCATGGCTGTGCTGAATTTCTGAAAAACAGTATTTCCACTTCTTCTGCCACTCTGAAATGCCAATTGTTTCATGCCAACTGGTTATTTTTCCAGACCATTTCCCTTTATTTATGCTTAAGCTTTTAGATTTTTTTTTAAGCGAAAAGAAGATGATGAACCTAGAATAGGTGATTATTATTTCTCCTGACTTGCCCTTGAACGAGCCGTGGAAGAAATGTTCATTCCCCAGACCTGAAGGGAGCGCTTGCAGGGGGTGGGCGAGGGATCGGGCAAAGGGCTGCCCCTTGCAGGAGTGTGCAGGCTGACGGGCAGGCAGAACGCAGGTGTGGGGAAAGCACTGGCCCGGCCCTCGGAAGACTTAGGGCAAGATTAGCCCTTGCTGTTACTGGTGTGTGACCTTGGGTAGGACAGAGCCCCTCTCTGGGCCCCCATTTCCTTGCCTGTAAAGTGGGGGAGCTGGGCTAGATGGCCTGGGAGGCCCCTTCCAGCTCAGTCTCTGCCTTCCGTGGAGGATTTGCTGTCTCACGTTTATTGGCGAGGATGCGGGTGTGGAAGTGGAAGGAGGGTGATGCTGGCCTCCGGCTGCTGCTCCGGGAAGCCTGGAAACGTGGCAGGGGAAACACGGGATGGGGCTGCTCCTTATCCGGGAAGCTCCAGAACAGCCTTCAGAGATGTCTGTGGAGCCTGCCAGGCGGTTGTTTTTCTCACCATATGTGATTTCTGGGCATCTTAAAATTTTCATTGGGCTCAAACATTGCCAGGCTCAGGGGTTGATTCTGCCCCGTGTGGGGATGGAAATGGGTTTGCCTCTGGGCACCAGTTTGGGAGTGAGCAGAGAACTGAGCTACGGAATTCTCTGATGAGGTTACAAGGTAGAGTTAGGGTATATGATGGTGCTGCGGGCACCGCAGCAGCCTCGGGTGCAGAAAGAGGCAGAGGCTGGAGGGCGAAAAGAAGGAAGAGAACTGGAGGGGTGATAAGGCTGAAAGGTGGACGGTGAGGGGTGGTCTGTAGGCCTGGCTTTGTGTCTTTAAAACCAGCACATGCTTCTCTTTGGCTCTCAGGTGATGAGAATTCTTATTTCAAATTCTATCCATCTAAAGATGAATTTACCCAGTTCATTGCAGTTGGTTGACCACAGCTCCTGCAGAGAATCTGGGAGTCCTTCTCTCCAGGATGAGGAGAGAAGCCCAACGCCCGGCCTGGGCTGGTTCTGTTCTAGCCAGAAGCCCAGTGTGCACACACAGTCTTCTGCAGAGCAAAGTGATTTCCTACTGTTTTATTGGTTTGGGGGCCAGATAGGTTTTAATAAGAGAATAAAACTACTTCAAAGCAAGCCATCCAGAAAGCAGTTATTTGTCTCAGACATTCTAGAACATTAAAAGGAGGAGGGGGAGGTGCTTCTGTAAGCTGGAGGAAACGTGGGGACCATGGTCTTAGGGTAGCGGTGGATATTTGCAAGGAGAACCCCTCACGGTGAGCAGCCTTCCTGTAGGGCTCTGCCACACCTGGGGGGCAGAGTTAAGTGGTTCTCTATAAGGCTACCAGGACGGATGTTGGGGCTGGGACAAGAGACCTTCAGTATGTGCTTCTTCTGAGGCAAAGTTGGGGATCGGGACCTTCAGGATGAGAGGCATAGTGACAGGTGTGCATTCATCAGAGCTGGAGAAGGAGGTTCCAGCTTCTTGACATGACAAGAGTAATGTAATTGCTGGCTGGCCAAGAGCACTCACATTCCATGAGCAGAGGAGGATGAAGGGTAATCAGGAGCAGGTTGTTTATTGGAGAAGGAAATAAAGTGTCTAGGTGAGATGTTTGGAGGTGACTTCCAGGGTAGGGATCTAGGCTTTTGGAAAATAGATACATTTAAGGTTCTTATATCTTCATAAACAGGGGAGACAGGGTGGGAGGGGATGCCCACCCCTTGAGCCTAGGCCTGGCGGCCCCAAAACCCAGGTCCTAAGCTTTGCTTCAACATAGGCTGGTGTGTGATAGGGCTGAGCCTACCTCGCTGGGCCTCAGTGTCCTCATAGAGAACGAAGGGTGGGAACTAGCTGACCTCCAAGGGCGCCTCCAGGCCTGGTGTTCTGTATTTTTATGGGTCTTTGTCTAGGGGAGGGGTTCACTTATTGAGGACTTTGGCATAGGCGCCTCTGATGCCAAAGTCAGAGTGAGGCTTCACAGAGGCATTTGTTTGTTTACCTTTATTGGGGGCTAAGCCTCTAAGAAAGCTAAAGCCAGATCTGTGAAAAAGTCAGAGCCTTCCGATGTAGAGATAGGCTGCCTTTATAGGAAGTGAGTTCCCTGTCCCTGGAGGTAATCAAGCAGAGACTGGATGACCACATGCCAAGAATCTTAAAGGGGAGAGTCATGAGCCATTTAACTAGATGGCTTTTAAGTTTCGTTTTAACTCCAAGATTCTGGGGCTCTCCTGCTTATGTATATGACTGCCTATTCAGTGGTGTCTCCTCAAGCCTATGATGGTGGCCCCAGCCTTCTGGGCTTCTTTCTTGGGCCTCTAGAGCAGCAGTTTTCATCCCTGGCCTACACATTATTTCTACCTCCCACACTTAGCACAGGGCCTGGCACATGACAAACATGTAATAAAAATTTTGATTGAATTGAATGGAATCTTTGCCAATATTGTGAGTAGGGCAGGATAGTACATTATAAGCAAGCACGCAGTAGAGAATCCATGATATGCCAGTTCCCTTCTGCTCAGACTTTGTAAAGAAAACCATCTCCTTAATTGGAATTGTGTTTGTGGCCTTAGGGATGACCCATCTGACTTGATATTTTGGTAGCATGGTCTCTCAAATGACCTTTTTTTTACTTCCTTGGGGCATCGCACAGCAGGAGAGCCAAGGCCTGGGGAGGATGATTTCCTCTTAATTGGTGTCTTGGTCTTCATGCTGGCTTCACTAACCATTACCAGGCCACCCTCTGCTCAGACCCGAATGCCCTTGTATTAACTGCATGATGTCCCTCAGCCATCAGGTTCTATCTCCTTCTGGGAGTGACAAAGTGGAAGACCACAGAGAAATGCCCCAGGCCGACTTGACTGGAGTTTTATTTTGAGACCATTGGCTTCCTTCACTCCATGAGCGTTTCCTGCCTGCCTCCCCACGCCAGGCCGGTTCCGGGCTGCACTGGCAATGATGAGGCAGCCCCGCGGCCCTGATCTCGGGCGGCTCACGTCTGTCATGCTAGTAGGTGACCGAGGTTTAATGGTGACATGACTGGGGACTCCTCAGAGGGCAGGGGAGATGGGGACTGGTCCCGCCCGGGAAGGCTGGGCGGGGAAGGGTGGCGTTCCGAGGACTGATGGCCTTGTGTCATCAGACTCTCTGGACGGAGAGAGCACAGATCTTTGGGTCCGAATCTGACTTCTGTTTCTTCCTCACTTGGTAACGATGGGCAAGTGACTGAACCCCCTGGGCCCCCCATGGGGTTGTTCTGAGGGTCTAAAGCGGTTACAGCAGTGCCTGGCCATGATAAGCGCCCAGTAAATGCCAGCTATTATTTTGATCATGTCCCATTAGTTGTCATGTATTTGGAAGTTGAGGATGGAAGCATCTACCTCCTTGTCACATCTCAAAATTCTGCTCCCTTCATTCAAATGTGCAACATTTGACTAATATTTATTGACCTACTCTGTGCTGGACAGTGTCTGAGGCTCAAGGATGCAGAAGTGGATAAACAAAGCTGAAAAATCTGGCCTTCTGGGGCTTCCATCTCGGCAGGTGGGAGACAGCCCCTGGGCCCCGGGAAAGACACGCTGTCACCTACACAGCGGGCTCAGGAGGAGGGAAGGTGCCTGCAGCTTGGTCCCCAGTACCCGGGATGGGTGCTTAGTGCTGGTGGGCGCTGAGCAGGGGGAGGGCTCATACTGTCTTCCAGTACGTACTCCACAGCAGGTGTGGAGCCCCTGCGCCCTCAGCAAACAGCATCTCTGGGGATAAGTTACTCTCTGAAGCCCTGTGGGGCCTCTGTACTCCTCACCTCATATTCAGGATGTGGAGTCAGGTTTGGGTCCCGCTGTGTCTCTCAGGTTGCCTCCTCTGGTCCTCATCACCTCCTGCTTATTCAAGGAGCCCCTTGCAGGTCTTCTCTCTCAGCCTGGGCTTCCTGCCCATTTCATCCAGGCCCTGCTCACCTGCCTGTAGTCCACCTGTTGGGATTCAGGCTCAGGGTAGATGAGGTGTGGGAATCCCGGGCATTTTGCAAGTAGCCAGGACAGGGCCTGGGCATAGTTCAATGCTCAGTAAAGATTTATAGCGTGGCTAGGTGAGTGAGTGAAAGTCTGGCCCACTGCAGATTACCCAAGTTGTCTTTCTGAAATGCCTGGGGGAGGATCTTTGTAAATTGTTGTAACCCTTAAGTGCTGATTCTGGAGCTGATTCAGCAGCCCCCGGCTGAGAACCAGCAGAGGTTACCTGCGCTGACATCCACGCATCAAGAGAAAGGGAGTTTGGCTATGAGAGAATGTGAACTTTTCTTTGTGTCAAAAAAGAATGCAGTTTTTCATATGCGTTGTTTTACTTCATCCTCCAACACCTGGGAGAGTCAGACCTGTTAGAGCTGTCCTGCAGAGAAGGAAACAGAGGCCCAGAGACGTTAAGTGATGGGTCCAATGTCACAAAGCTAGTGAGTAGCAAAGATATGACTTGAATTTTGGCTTTTTGGTTTCAAATCCCATGGTATTCAGAAAGAGACAATGGCCATTTTCCTTGTTAACCATCTTGTTCTGTTTGAGGAGAGGATGGTGTGAGTGTGTTTTGTCACTGACTGTTGCACACTCACAGTTCCATCATGTATAGAAATGCTTGGGAGAAGAAAGAAAGAAAGAAAAAAAAGAAATGTTGGGAGTGTCCCTGTAGCTTGTGCATGTGTCATGGCCAGTGTGTGCCCGGTGCCATCAGCCATTAGGTTTCAGGGACTTCTGGGACTATGTGGTCCAAGAGTCTCATTTTATGGAGGGTATTGAGGCCTAGAAGCCTGTCCGAAGCCAAGCATTTACCACGGTGGAGGCTGAGACCTCCTGGGTCCTCTGATGTCACAGCTGGGGTCCAGCTTGGATATGAAGCACCCTGGATTCTTGGAACTTCTCCCTTGTCAGGCCTGTTGGAGATCCAGGTGCCCTCTGAGACACCCAGAGTCCACCTTCCCCAACAGCTTTGCCTGTTTCCCCTGTTCTCAAGTTAGACATTGAAGGATGCAGAGGGTCTGAGTGATTCCTCTCTGGACCATGAATGACCAAAACAGGATGCTGGTGGCTGGCTTCTGGTAGGAGCCAGGCAGGACAGTCCCTCTGAGGATGCCAGGAAGAGCCATGGCTGTACTCACATCAGGCAGCTCAACCTGGGATGATGAGCATGTGGGTGAAAGATGCGGAGAGTGGATGAGAATGAGGTATCATAAGAAAGAGGCAGGATGAGAACAGAGGAGGGAAGAGGCAGGGGCTTGGCACTGGTGTGAAAGCACCAGGTTAAGGAAAGAAGCCGTGTCTGCGCAGAGAGCAGCAAACATGAATGCAGTCTTCCTGGCCAGTGGGTGAGGGGCTGGTTTTAATTTGCATAGTGTTAATTAGCAAGAGTGTCTAATTAGGACAACCATTACAGAGTCACAGTATTAAGCCGATGCTGAATGTCAATCAATTTTGGAGCCTCTCTGTGAAATCGAAGGAAAAGTTGACCTTATTAAACAGAAAAGATTTCTAAATCAATTATTTCCCAAGTCGAATGCACAAAATGTAGATCTTAATTCAGTAACTACAGACTTTAAATGGTATCACTTCTTCCCCATTGGGGGTTCCAGCCAGTGTCAGAGATCATGAATGGACCACATAGGTGTATACACATGCACACACACACACGCACACAATTTAGGATGTCACCTTGACTGGGGAGGTGTCTGCACATCTTTACCTAATACTTCACTTCCGTTCAGTGCCCTCTAGGACTCTGCTTGCAAGTATAGTTTTCTGTTATTTTCAAATGTTCCAAACAATGAAACACATTTTGAACTTCAAAGTCTCTGGGAAGATCTACTGTAATCATTACCATTCTGGCCTGTCTTTGGAAGCTACCAGGCAGGCCAGGAGGGCAATTTAGACAGCTGGCTCCAGAGCCAGGGACACACTCCATCACATTCCGCACAGCCTCGGGGGAGGAAAGGCTGGAGCAGTTCTGAGAAGCCTCACTGCAGAAATTAGAGGTCAGAAAGGCCTGACCAGCAGGGCAGGTGGGGGTGTCTGTGCATGGGAGGGGCACGGGACCTGGAGGCAGACAGATCTGGAGTAAATCCTGACTTTTTTTCTTTTTTTTCTTTTTTTAAATTGAGTTATACTCAATTTACAATGTTGTGTCAATTTCTGGTGTATGGCACAATTTTTCAGTCATACATGAATACACATATATTCATTTTCATATCCTTTTTCACCATGAGCTACTGCAAGATCTTGAATATACTTCCCTGTGCTATATAGTATAAACTTGTTTATCTATTCTATATATACCTGTCAGTATCTACAAATCTAAAACTCCCAGTCTGTCCCCATCCACCTCCGCCCTAAATCCTGACTTCTTCAACCCTGACTTTGCCATTTGTTGGCCATGTCTTTGGACAAGTTAGGTACCTTCTCGGAGCCTCAGTTTCCTCCTCTGTAAAAGTGGGTTGATGATGCCCCCCTTGCATGGTAGGCCCCTACAGTAGTGCTTTATACCAGATTATTGTCATCCATGAGAAGTCATAGACTGGTGAAGGGCTGCCTCATGGCTTGGAGCAGAACAGGGACCACGTGGATGGGGGCGTCTTGCAGGAATGTGGTCTACCCTACTTCCCTGCTAAGACTCCCCTCTGCTCACCTCTGATGGTTATACCTAGCCTCTAGCAGGATGACAAGAACTCACTATTTTGCATGGGAGCCTAGTTCATTTTGAAGGTAGGGGAAAGCATGGTATACAGAAAAATCTGATAATATAGCTTAAATCTGGGCTAGTTGTATGACCTTGGAAAAGTCACTTTGTCTCTCTGATCCTCAGTTTCTTTGTCAGTAAAATGGAGACATTATGATCTCATCTGTAGGGTGTGGATGTGAAATAAGTTGTGTAGAAGGCATAGTTTGGGACCTGGTATATAGTCGGTACTTAATAAATGTTACGTAAAAATAAAATTGCCATCATTAAGTAGTTTCTGTTAAGCACCTGTTGTACTCAGAGCGTCAGAGGTAATACAGTGGAGTACCCTGACATTTTATAGAATGACACTGTATTTTCAGTCTTTTTTTACATTAAAAAAGTAAGAAATTTGAAAATTATTGGGAATGTACCATATATAAAGTTTTGGAGTCTGGGTTTTTCACTTGATATTATAGCATGAACCTTTCCTCATGTCTTCGAATATTCTCTGCAGAAATGGTTGTAAGTGGCTACATAGTTTTCCATCACTGGCTATTCTCAAATTTACTTTAATATTTTGGGGGCATTTAGGCATAGGTGGCTTTAAAAGACAATTTTCATCTGTTGGGATATAATTCTTAATTTTTCCTATTTATTAAGAATTATTACTCTATTGTTGAAAAGTTCTGAGTTGCAGGGGAGAAGGATTGACCAGTTGACCACAGGACTCCCTCCCAGCCCTATGAGTCCTTTTTAGCCCTTGGATGGGAGTAAGTGGGGGTCAAGCAGGTGTGTGTACATACATACATACATACATGTGGTGTATGGCAGCTAATTAGCTAGCCCTGAGTCACTGCCATCACCCAAGGAACCATATCAATTTCAAGCTTCATTGGAGTTCAGACAGCAAAGTAAAGATGATAACTCAATATTTTAACAAACAGGAAACATTTCAAGTCCAGCCAGACTTCTTTGACATTTTTTCTAGCTATTCAAAACGGTTGATGGCTTATTTTTCATTGACATGTAATAGAGAATGCAAGGGAATCTGTAGCGTGGCAAGCATTCCTGCTGATCTGATGCACACTTGTCTCCCCATGGGGCTGGAGCTGGCCGACAAGGTTTCACTGGCCAAAACCAAGAAGCAGGTGGGAGTCGCCTCTTACGTAAAGGCTTTGAGTTTTAGAACAAAAGGAAGAGGCTCAAAGGAGAGGAGACAGCATCTGGCCCCAGTCCTTTCACCAATTCCTCTAAAAATGATGGAAATAGACTTGGATTCTGATTTCAGTTAATTTCTGCCAAAAGAAACAAATTAGAGGTTGAAATGTGCAGCTGATCCCAAACTCTTTCCTGGGGAGGCGTGATGCTCCCCAGATGCCTTCAGGCCCTTTTGAGAAGAAAGTTATGGTCATTTCTGGCTCAAAAACATCGAGAGCTATCCCCAGTGTCTCTCTGTAGGGAGGTAGTCTTCTCCTAAAACGCTGAGCATCCTTGAATTCACTGCCTGCTCTCTTCAGCCCCACTAGATCTTGTGATTTGGGTGGTGTTTCAGGCATCAAGTAGAGCTTTCAAAGATGGGAACCTTCCTGAGGGCTGGAACTGTGTTCTGTTTCACTTTGGGCCCACCACTGGAGCGGCACTGCACCAGTCCCCCACAAATCCCCTCCGTGCACGTGTACGGAGTAAATGACTGCAGGCTGCTCTTCCTGAAACTGTAGACGTGCAAGAGGATAAATGAAAAGTGCATTATGTTTAGACCATCGTCTGGGCAGAGCAGAATTGAGACCTTTCGCACAGTTGAGTGACCCTACACAGTGCAGAAAGTTGGAGTTTGTGTATACGCCAGGTTGAAAGCTTCTGGTAGGCAGGAGCCCTCTATCAACATCCTACAGGGTCTAGCCCGCTGTTGGACCTCTAGCAGGTGCTCAGGAAATGAGAATGGTCATGTGACATTATCATGAAAGAATGAATGAGCTACTTCATTTGTTCTCCCTTGGGTCTCTAGCACTAGCTTGTACCTGGCACAAAGTGGGCCCTCAAACTATGTCAAGTAAATAAAAGGTAGATTGGTGGACACCGGGGAGAGCTGCTTTCTTTCTATCTCAGCCTGTGGAGGGTGTCGAGAGCGTGGATTTGGGCATCTGGAAGTCCAAGCCCTCCACTGACTCTAGTGGTCGCCATATGGACAACACCCCTGGACACTGAAGATCTCAGCCACCTCTCACTCTGTCTCTGAAAGTTTGCCTTCTTAGACAGTGATGTCTCCCTCTCTAGCTCTGCTGTGGGTTTCACTTGGCAATTAACCATATCCTACCTTTGAATCATATCCTTCCATTGTTAAGCTGTGACATTTGGGTCTGTGTAAATGGATACTTCTCACATTTTCACTGTTTCCCACTGGAGAGTGGCCCCAAGGGCTTATGGGCAGCGCTGTGGGTGGGGAGTCAGAGGCCTTGGCTTTGAACTCTGGCACAAGCCACTCACCCCTCTGAACCTCTGCCTGTAATGTCTGTAAAGTTGGGATAGAGGCCAAGGGTTGTTGCGAGGATGGGTGAGAAGAAGCTGTGAAACGACCTTGTAAACTGTAAGGTGTTTTACAGACATCAGGCATTTCCTGATTCTGGAGCACGGGGGCTGTTTCTCTTGTGGCGTGCATCTCTCAGGATACGAGGGGCTGCAGCTACACAGTGCTTGGAAGTACGGCCCGGCTCTTTCTGCTGTCTTTGCTCAGGGCTGTGTGCCTGCCTGCCTTTGGGGCTGGAAGCCATCTCTACTCCCTGGCTTCCAGATGCCCAAGAGGGCACCCGCTCTGTAGAGGAAGTGAGGTAAATGATAGTAGCCAGCCCTCACAGGGCCTGGCGCTGGTCTAGGCACATGACAGAGACAAATTCCTGTATCTTTCACAGTAGCCCTGTGAGGTAGGTACCAGTGTTACCCTCGTCTGCTGCCCGAGGCACCTGAGTGCGCACAGAGAGATGGAGTAAGCAGCCTAAGGTTACAGGAGTGGAGTGTGTCAGGGTCTGGATCCAGTGGGCTGGCCCCAGAGCTCTTGCTGCTAACCACGTGGGTCCCCTGAGCTGCCCTGGGGCTGGAGGACTGCACTGAAGGCCAAATGGCCCACCCAGCCTCCCCCAGCCTCAGGGCCCTTCTCCTGCCCAGGACCCCCTCTCCGCTCCTGTGCTCGGGGACCCCTTCTCTCTCCAGTAGCTCCTCTGCTGCCCTTGCTTCCCCCTGCCTTTGGCTGAAAACAGGAGATGAGCACGCTGCCAGGGCATTCTCATTCATTCCTGAAAGAACTCTACATTGTTGGGGATGGAATGGACCTCGAGAACCCTCAGGTTCAGGTTTGCTAAGAGAAAAGAGAGGCCCAGCTGGCATGGTATTGATGCCTAAACCATATAATAGTGGCACAAAAAACAATTATGCTCGTATGACTTACAAGCATGGAGGCAAAAATTCTAAACAACACATCAGCAAACTGAATCTAGCCATGTATAACAAACATCATCCATCACGCCCAAACAGGGCTCATCCCAGGAATGCAAATATGATTTAACTCTAGGAAACAGAGGCTCTGAGGGCTGCTGCCAGCCCAGGGCCCAGCTCAAGGTGCTTTTGTGGCTCAGGCTACCTTTGTGCTGTATCCTGCTCCCAGGAGGCGCTAGTGACAGTTTTTCCTTTGCCTTCACTGTTCCTCCGCCCACCCTCCCCAAAATCTTTGCAAGCCTTCGGGTAAAATGAGATATTCCATCCGAGATTTCCCTAATCGTCTCTTTCCATTTCTCCTGCAGGATTCCATGTTTTCGTTGGCCCTGAAATGCCTTATCAGTCTGTCCACCATTATCCTTTTGGGTTTGATCATCGCCTATCACACCCGCGAAGTCCAGGTAGGTGCCCTCGCCCTCCCCTCTTGCTGCAGCGGCCATTCCTTTGCTCTGGGCTAAGCCTGTCTCCACCCCACACCCATCCCCTCAGTAGCTACTTGGATGATGTCACGAGATGGTATCTGAGATAGTGGCTCTTCTCTTCCAGTTTGGACCCTGTGGGAGAGGGAATTGTGAAGCTGCCTTGTGACTTTAGAACAACTGTGACATTATCTGCATCCAGGGATCCCAGAGGCAAACACGGCTCCAGGATTTGGGGGGCAGTCCTGCTCAGAATCTTCATTTAGCACCCTTGTACTGTGAGAGCCCCTTAAGACTTACTGTGCCTTTTCTATCTCTTGCCGGATCCTTTCTGAACTTGAGCCACTGAATCCCCCAAGTGAGGTAGACCTGCCTCCTGTCCCTCTGTGCACACAAGCATGGGTGCGTGCGCACGCACGCGTACACACACACACACACACCCAGCACCAAATACCACTGGGTGTCTATATTTCTGACTGGTGTAGACTTCACCCCTGCTGGACTCTGCCAGGCTGGGAGGAGTCATTTTCTAGATAGAATAGAATCTGCTGTGGTCAAGGAGGCCTATTTCTTGCTGCCTAGGAGTGACTTGGCTTCCAGAGAAATATTGGCTGGACCTCTGGGGTGCACTCCAGTTTGGCTGATGTAGGGAGGCTGGTTCAATCTGGGCTGGGAAGGGCAGGCAAGAGTGAGCAGATCTGTAGCATCTTCTCCTGACAGTGGGTACCACCCCCCCCCCAGTCACTTGGCATCTTCAGGCTGACCTGCTCTGCTGGGGACCTGCATAGTTCTAAAGGATCCAGATGTTTTTTCTCACATGCATGTGCATCGGATATAATCCCAGTCCTTTGGCAGGAGGAGTACAGATAGATGCACATCTGGGCAGCAGGCGAGAGATGGACAAAGACCAGAACCTGAAATCTGAAGAGCTGGGGCTGTCTCGGCCGTGACCTCTTTTGCACAGTGTGTCTTTGGCCAGTTCTGTGACCTTTCTCGGCTGGAACCTGTGAACTTTTCTTCGTCTGGAACATGGAGGGGATTGTTTATTGCACTGTTGATGGGGGTTGTGAGGATGAATGAGGAGTGTATGAGAGAGAGCTCTGTTGACTGTAAAATGTCATCCCTTTTGTCACTTGGCATTTCCGGGTGGAATGGCTGCAACAGGCAGGTATGGGCACGCGCCTCCTGCTCCCGGAGAGGGTCTGCTTTCCCACCTGGTGTCAGGGGCTGCTGCAGCGGCCTGGGGGTGGGAGCCTTGGCTCCAGGCTCCTTGGACGGGCTCCACTCTGTTGATAACCAGAGGACGCTGGCCTAGAAGGCGGGGACTCTTGAGTCTCTGCGGGGACAGAGGTTGTGCTCTGAAGGCTGAGTCCCAGACGCCACCCAACACCTCCCTTCATGGGGTCTGAGCTGGACAAAGCAGGTGGGCTTTAACCCAGACCACTGTCCTGTCAACCCGAGGAAGGAGCCAGGAGTGTAAGGGAGGAGACCGGACCAGAAGTCACAGTCCGGGCTCCCAGCCAGGTTCATCCCACCCCAAACTGGCTGTGGGACCCAGGTATTTTCTCAACTCCTCTGAGCCACCACACCCTCACCTAGAGAGGGTCTGTACCACTGTGTATCACCTTGCCCTGTGCAGAAGAGGCCACACAGGCCAAAGGAAAAAAGGCAGAGTCCTAAAGCTCAGCCATGATCCAGGCCTGAAGGAGGGGGAGAAAGGAGCTGCTCCCACCCTCAGCCCCACGCGATGCTCTGCTCAGCCTGACCGCTGCTGCTCTCCACCCTGGGCGTGGGGACTGGAAGAACCAGGCGTCCCTCCCTCTGATTCTTTTGGGGTCCTTGTCCCCCAGGAGCCTTAGCTCTCAGACCTGATCCCGCCCAGCTGTCACTGTGACCTCAGTTCTGGCCTGGTGGCTGGGCTGGGTTGCTGACAGGCTGGCACCTCGCTGGCACCCTTTGTCCATCCTCAGCTCACATCCCGTCTCCGCTTCACCCTGGTCATGGGTGACAGACTTGCCAGTCACTTGTCTCCGCCTGGCCCTCCCAGCGGGAAGAAACAAAGTGAAGTCAGCAGCATTGAAACCTGGCTCAGACACTTCAGCCTGAATGACCTGGGTTGGTAACAACTTCCCTGGACCTCAGTTTCCCCATCTGAAGTACGGAAGTCATCTTACCCACTTTGCTGATCTCGGAAGAGGGTGGGTAACAGTTGACGGTACAGAGTGGGCTTTCGTGAAATGGAAACTGGTCCCTTTCCTGTGACCTCTGTCCCACTGCTTCCAGCTGGTCCTCGTTCACGTACTAGCTGTGCCCCAGAGGGTCACTGTCACGACTGCCTGGGACTGGCGGGTGGTTGCACTTCCCCCCGCTGTGGTCCAGCCCATCCTGCACCATCCACTCCCACCGCCCGGCCCCTTACCCTCCCTGGCCCACTGTCATGTGGAGTCACCCGAACCTGGCCCTCTCTGTGCCTCTTACCTGTTCAGTAATATCCTTTCTTCTGGAAAGATCTGGCTGGACTTTCTCCTGCCAGAGGGAAATGGGCCCAGTCAGCAGGGCCCTGGTATGCACTCACCTGGCCACACTGTAGTTTTCCCTTCTAGGTCCTTCTCCCCCAACCTCAGGGACAGTGATGCTATTAATCTTTGTGTTTCCAGGGACCCGTAGTGTCTCACAGAGGGCACATGTCTGCAGGGCAGATTTTGAATGAAAGGGTACTGGAGTCAAGATACCTGGTTTCCAAAGCCACTTAGACCATGACTAAGCTGTGTGGTCTTGGGCCTCAGTTTTCACATCTGCTCACTGGGGACCCTAAGCACCCCCATCCCCATTCGGCAGTTCTCTGGTGTAGGTCTGCTGCCCACCGGCTGGGGACCTGCTTCCTGAGAGCAGAAAGAGGGGTTATCCTGAGCATGACGGTGGGGCGTATCCAGAGGGGATGCTTGAAAAACCCCTTCAGGTAGGAAAAGGCCAGCCCTGCCCACCTGTTGTGAAGCAGGGCAGGGCGGGCGCGGCGCATCTCCTCCCAGGGGCTGAGGGCCGGGGCTCGCGTTAAGGATGCACTCACCTCCTCCCTCATCCACACCAGCTGCTGGTCCGCTTGGCTGAAGTTTAGCAGGAACCAGACGACCACATCTCTACCTCCCCCCAACCTGGCCCCAGACGCTCACACCCAGGCCTGGGCCCAGCACACAGGGGAGGCGGGAGGTACCTTCTGGAAGAGTATGTCTATTTATTTAGTTTGGACAACTTGTGTTCTTGAGGAAGAAGAATTCTGAAACATTATTGGGAGGCTCTCAACAAAACCCTGGCTTCAAGTCATGAGCCTGAGGCTTGGCCGCTTCTCACAGGCAACGGGTGTAACGCTCCCCAGTGCGGGAGGCCCCCCGCTCTGTCGGCCTGCCCATCCCGGGGAGTCACTGCCCCTTGAGGGAGGCTCTCCCTGGCTGGGCAGTGAGAGTTTTTAGGAAGTCTGCCCTGCCACTGAGAGGAAACGGGCCTCCTGGGACTTCCAGTAAGCCCGGCTCTGTTCTGAAGCAGGGAAAAGGAGGCACCTGGGTTTCCCTCGAGGCAGCCTCTGTCATTTGAGGATGCCTGCCCTGTCCCTCCTCTGTCTCCTCTTCTCTTGGTGTTTTGGAGCACGGAGCTTCTAAAGGCCAGACATCTGTTCTCCTCAGGCTAGTGTGCACTGGAAAGAAGTGAAAACACAAACCCCAATGTGTTTTGGTTATTTACCAAAACTTTGAAAACTGCACTCTCCTTTGGAGAGTGCATTCACTCCTGTGGTCTGGCAATCACCAGCATCCCCAGATTGGCAGTGCCAGCCTCCTCTCCCCAGGCTGCAGGCTCACGTTTTCAGGGCCATTGGTAAGTCTCTGGCTCAACACATAAAACTCTGAGCCCTTTATTGCCCCCTCAACATCCTCCCTCCCTCCCTCCCCTTCTGACCCACCTAGGGCGTTCATTCATTCAACGTGTGCCAATGAGGGTCTGCTCTGCAGAGAGCCTGGGACAGGAGCCCAGTTCTCTGTGCTGGAAACCCTGAAATCACCTTTGCTTCTCCAAGGGGTTGCCAACCTTGAGTGACTCTGTGGCTCTAATTTAATGTCTTTGGTGCCATCCTGGAAGGCAGGAGAGCAGGAAGCTGAGAACACAGATTTTAGAGTAGCCCAGCTTGGTTCAAAGCATGCCCTTTGTCACATTGTGGTGTGTGTGGTGGCCTTTAGCAAGTGACTTAATCCCTCTGAGTCTATTTCCTTTCTGCAAAATGGGACTACTAATAGTATCCACCACAGAGTTGTTGTGCAGGTCAAGTTAGACCATCTGTGCAAAACACCCTAGCCTCAGTGAGGACGTGTCTGCCTGGCAGACAGGATGGAAAGGATGGCCTGGGCGGAGGTCTCAACAGACACCAAGGCCCTGGGATGGGAAAGTGCAGGGTGCACTCGGTATGCCTGCAGGACACAGTCCTGAGCAGTGGGGCGGGTCCACGCTGGAGCATGGCAGGACCAGCTGGAGCTCGCCTGTCTTGCTGAAGGGTTTTGGAACAGTCTGGTGGGCAGCAGGGAGAATTATGGGGAGAGAGACGATCAGATCTGCATTTTAGCTGCAGCATGGCAAGTGTTGCAAAGGCCAGTTTCAGAGGCAGGAAGATGAGTTGGAAGCACGTTTCCATGGTTGAGATGAGGGGTGGTGACACCCTGAATCAGAGCAAGACAAGAGCTGGGACGGGAGAGGCTGTGCATAACTTGGTCACCTATTAGGATGGAGGTACTGTCTGCAGGAAGAGGAGGAGTCTAGCCATTGCTTGGGTAACTCAGTGGCTGGGAGAGCCATTTATCATGATTGGAACCACAGAAGGAGGTTGAGGTGGGGAATGACCAGCAGGTCAGTTTTGGACACGTCAGAGTTGAGGTTTGGGGTTGGCGGGTGGGCATCCAGCTGCCTCCAGGACATTGACGCAGAGGCCAGGGCTGGATGAGCAGGGAGAAGCGAGATGAGAGGAGGGCACGGAACAGACCCCCTGGAGAAACATTATCAAGTGAGAAGTGGGGGGAAGGAGAGGAGCCCACAAAGGTGAAGGAGCAGTCAGGGAGGTCAGAGGAGACCCCGGAGGGAGGGAGTCACAAAGCTGAGACAGAGAAGGGAGTGTCGGCTATGCCACAGGGAGGTCAAGGAGTTGTGGTCCCCAGAGTTGGGGGTCACACTGGTCCTCTGCATCAGGCTGTGGGCAGGTCCCTGTGCCCGTCCTCAGCGCAGTTGCTGGGAGTGGCAGACACAGGGCAGTGGAAGGGGAAGGAGGACCAAGTAGGACATGAGGGAGTGAAGACCCTGGTCACTGGCCTGTCTTCGGAGAAGCTTGGCTGTGAATGGAGGGACCCAGCGTGGCTGCTGGAGCGGACACGGTGCTGAGGGAGGGGTGCTGGTCTGTGTATGGAGGCTACAGGGACTGCGTGTGTCAGCTGTCAGGAAGGAGCCAGTTGATGCCCTATTATGGTTTCTTTCAAATGGCACTACTTTAGGGACCTTCTAGTGTTTGCTTCTATTGCTTGAGCCTTGTGGATAATGTACAGATTTAAAAACAAATCTTTTTGCTGATTTGCTCATTTCTTTCCCTGCACTTTGTTTCATCTGGTATACAGTCTAACTCATCTGATTTAATACACATTTTTAAAAATGCCAGAACTATTAAACACCTTGTTTACAGGCAGATGAAACCAGTTTATTTCAAACAACAACAAAAAATGAAGGAGCCAGTTGAGAGGGAGAGGAGATAACCAGGGGGCCAGGTTCTAGTTCAGGAGTGCACAGGAGGGGAAGGGACTGAGTGCCCCAGGGAGGAAGAGCCCTGGCTCAGAGCCTGGGGGGCGGGCTGGAGGAGGGAGCGGGGAGGAGGTGCAGATGCACCTACATCTGCAGGTGTGGGGCCAGCCTTGGTGTCCTTGGTGAAACTGCAGGGACAGGAAGCTACAGGATCATTTCTGGCACATAACAGGGCACAGTGAATGTTTGTTGAATTAAAATGCAGGGACTTCTGTGAACCTAGAATGGGACATAGGCAGTGGCAGATTTCCCACCATCCAGTGTGTAGATGGCAACTTTAGAGAGAACTAATTTCAGTGTGGGGTTACGGGCCATACTCCAAGTGAAAAACATCAATCAGATCAAGATCTGGTATTGGCCTCCAGAGGCTTCTAGTCTACTTCAAATTTGATAGAAACATAATGATAGTGACAAGACATAGGTCTTCAACTGCATGAATTTAAAACACAGGAGACCAACAGAAGGAGAGACTTTTAAGATACAAGGTGTGTAAAAGTGGATATTTTTATTAACTACCAATAGAGTTCTCAGCTGACAGGAAACGTACTTTAGATTGTAGGGCGTAAACTATATTCAGGAGACCACTCACGTTACAAGGCTCACCTGCCACGGCCCGATGGTCCCACAGATCGGAGCCTATGTGGCCCTTCCTGGGTGCATGTAACCCACTGTCACAGGGACACGGACATCTGGAATGCAGGAGGTGTCACTGGTCCAGATGCTTCAGGGTCCCACTGCTAGATGAGCTAGGAATGGACCTGATGGTTCAGGCTGAGTCTTGCTCTGTGCCCTCACCCTCCCTTCTCCCTGAAGAAGAAAGTGGGCTCACGTCACATCCTGAACTT
The DNA here is from genome assembly GCF_048564905.1 of Vicugna pacos. Taxonomy (NCBI): domain Eukaryota; kingdom Metazoa; phylum Chordata; class Mammalia; order Artiodactyla; family Camelidae; genus Vicugna; species Vicugna pacos. Next base: position 25,735,866 of record NC_133007.1, read on the forward strand.
GCCTGTAAGGCAAGGACTACTGTGTGTCAGGCGTTAAGAACCCAGAAATCATTCAGACACCATCCCTGCCTTTGGAAGCTGCTTGTCCTAGACCTTGATCCTCTGTGACCCAGGCTGGTACGTGCCGTGGCATGCGGTGTGTGTGAAACACCATGTGGCCGCAGAGGATTGGGCAACGTTCCTGGGGAGATGGGGCTTTAATGGAGCCTTGCATTCACTGGGAGCAGAGCCCTTGTGTGCTTGGGATGAAACTGGTCTGGAGCATTTCAGGTGTGTGAGAGAGAAGGGAAAGATGGTGTGTCTGTCCTGGGGGAGATGGCAGTTGCCCAACCCTGTTGAGACCCTGCCTCACCCCTAGGGCTGGGGTCTCTATCGCTGCTGTCCTCTTGTAGACGTTTCCTAAGGAGGTATCTGGCTGGTTGGCTGATGGATTTGAATTGCCTTGACTGGACTCAGAGGCAAAGGTCCTCCTTTTGAGCTGAGCAGACTGGGGACTCCTGAGATCCTGAAACCTCCAGATGGCCCTCTCGGCCTGCATGGTCTGGGAACATGAGCTCCATAACCCAGGTGTGCTGCACAGAGAGGAGGAGGGAGCTCCCGGCGCCCAGCGTGGCTCCAGGACCGGGGGCTGTCCAGCTCAACAGGAAAATTCTGGATGGTGGCTTCTTCTGCCCAGCTCACATCCATCTCCTGCTCCACTCTAATGAACACTGCCTAGATAGATGGTCATACACGTGGGAGACTGGAAATGGGGAGTGTGTTTCAGGGGAGAGCACCTGGCCAGGCCTGGCCGGGCCTGGCCGGGCCACCGCACATCAGCTGAGGACACTGCCCCCTCCCACTGGCCCGGCTGCACCCGGTATGGCTGGGAAGAAAGGAGAAAGGGAGGGAGTAGCTTCTGAGTCCGAACACCACGGAGTCCTTGTCAGACTCTACCCTTCAAAGACAGGAAGCTGAGAGGCTGACACGTTAGCAACCACCTCGGTGACGATGGTGTCACCTCATCTTGTCTAGTGCTTTGTATTTTTTGGCGTGTTTTCACATATATTGTCAGACCTCTTGCCTGCCTGGCTTCACCTCTTTGACTTTTAGGCTTCAGACCAGATATTTCCTCCTCCAGGAACCTTTCGGGCCGCCCCCACTCCCTGGGCAAGGCACCCCTTCCAGGACTTGGCTTGGCATCGGCTCTGCCCCCTGACACTATTTCTTGCCTGCACCTGCTCTTGGCCGCGGGTGCTTGGTGGTGGGGGCTGACTTTGGTTCACTGCTGTATCCCATAGCAGAGAGTGCCCAGCACATAGCAGGTTCCAGAAGTGTAGCCAAATGAGCAGACAGCAAGCCCAGGGGGTACACGGGGCAGATTGATTCTCCCCTCGCTCCACAGAAGAGAAAACGGACTTTCTGTTAAGGCCTGATGTCCACAGCCTTGACTTTTGCATCATAAGGGTCTTGGTGGGCTGCCCGCTGCGAGCTGAGCTGGCCACACCCATGGTGTCTGCACCCGCGCCCGTGCTCCCCCTCCGTCGTCCCCTCCTGGGCCTCAGTCCGAGGGCCTCTTCACTCTCCAATTTGTGATTTGCGGCTGGCCATGGATTGCCATGGTTACTATGCCAGCCCTGGCAGTCTCTGTGTGACATTTTGGTTTTATTTGCTAAATGTTTGAACACTTGGGTTTAACCCTTTCTGCCTCAGGGAGGGCTTTCCTGCCTCATTGCTCCTCCCCCAGGGGTGATGGCCTCCTGCTGCTCTTCCCTAATGGCAACCGGGATCCCATGGGGGAGCAGCTAGCCTGATTCTCAGCTGCCTGTATTGACTTTCTGTTTTGTCACTTGGAAATGTCATCCTGTGCCATGCTTCTTGACAGGGTGTGTGCTGCATCTATTAACAGGTGTGAAAACCTCTGCCCTGGGCATGTTCAGACTTGCCCCAGCCAGGAGGGACAGTCGCAGACTTCCAGAGTCAGCCGGCTGGGGCTCCAGTGGCTTCTAGGCAATTGCCTCTTGCCAAGTCCTCCAGAAGCTTCCTCAGCTCCGGGACTCCAGGACCTTAAGGGTGTCCTCTGCCCTTGAACCCTGGCAGGGAGACAGAAGGGAAACTGGCTTCAGGAGGAGTCGGTGTTTGTAGCTGGGAGGTGGTGTCACCCTCATCTCCCACTCCTCCTCCACTGCTGGCTCAGGATGAGGTGGTGCTGGGAGGCTGAATCCACCCAGCTGTGTGTTACCTTGGAAACCACACACCGTCCTCACCCTGGGAAGTGAGGGGGCCGAGGCACGCTTCTCAAGAAGCTTCTGCTGTAATTCAGGCACACAAGAGATCACCATCCCAACATGGGCAGCTAAGTGAATGAAAGGGTTCTGAGAGAAACAGCCTGAGTGCCTGTCCCATCCAAGGTGCTTCCACTCAGCAAGCCTCGGCCACCTTTACGTGGTCAGAGGAGCCTGTGGCCTGGCCTGTCTGTGGTACTGATCGCTGTGTGAGCCTGGAGGAGCTACTTCTCTCTCAACCTGAGTTTTGTCATCTATAGAGTAGGCAGATTGGGTTAGATGATCTCTGGGGCCTCTGATTGCATGCCGGGTTCCATGTCTGAAGGATGCTCAGTGACAAGGAGAGAAAAATGTAGGGAGAGTAGCTGTGAGTGGTTTTTGGTAACAAGGACTGATACAGTTTGCATTCAGGAGGTCCTCGTGAGGGACTGTCCGGACAACCTTGTCCCTTCTCCTAACTGCCTTGCTTCCTCCCCAGAGCTGGCTGTCCCCTTAATATGGCCTTGAACTAGAAATCGTAAATAATCAAAAGGACAGTTCTTTGGCTTCAACATCCTAAAGTTTAAAAGTGACTCCTCTTAAGTCTCTTACAAATATAATCTGGTCCGACATCTTAAAGCTTTTAGGATAATTAAAGTAAGTGACCGAGTTCCCTTCCTCGGCGCTCAGTTCCAACCTCCTTCCATGAATACAAACCCCCACTTCTCCAAAGTCACTGGGAAGTGAGTGTTCAACTTAACAGAGTATCTGTTTCCCTGGGAGTGCCAGTGTATTCTGTCCATGACTTTTTCAGGGTGAATTCATTCTATTTCGCATTGATGTTGTTACTATTTTTAAGTGACGATCTTTTCCCCCAGGGCAGCCCTTCTCCGTCAGGGATGGGCATCAGATCCCCAGTGCCCCGTCTGGCCCCACAGGCCCGGGGCATGTGCGTTGTGAGGGCGCCACAGGTCCCAGTGCATACTCCTGACTGGGAGACCACGTGCTCGGTTACAGGCTCAGCAAGGCCGTGTCGTCTCTTCACTGTCTTTGTGGCTGTCCCCGCTGTGCCATTAAAGGGTGTTGTGATAGTAGGAGCCTACGTCCAGGCTAAAGATAATTGACTCTCTGAGGATTTGGGAAATTGGAAGGCATTGTAGAATTTTTAGTGTTTGGAGACTTCTTTACAATTTTCATCGCATTATACGGCCAAGAAAATTCTGATAATTCTAGTCTCTGTTCAGCAGGAATCTGGTAAGATGACATCTTCCTGTTTTTAAGAGTAAAGATGGCAAATTCTCCAAAACCCGATTATTGAGAAAGATGTGAGCTGTGCTGAGTTGATCTTTGAATGAAAGAATTCACCACAATTCAATCAAGCAGAATTCCATTTCCTCTGAGCACCTCATCAGTACAAACCTGTCGGGTGGGAGGGAGGGGCACTGGGCTTGTGGTCAGCAGATCTGGGGTTAAGGCGTGACTATGACATTAAAAAATTTTTTTTAATTGTATAATGGATATAAGTTAAAATGACAATTTTAACCATTTTTAAATGTACAGCTCAGTAGCAGTAAGTACAGCCACACTGCAGTGTGGCCGTCACCACCATCCATCTCCAGAACTGCTTTCGTCATTTTTATGTAACTTTCAGTCACCTGATGGCTTCTGGGTGTGGGTGCCCCTCCGAGTATGGTGGGCTTTTTTCACACACGCGTCTCCTACCCGCACGTTCACTGCGTCAGCCCTGCACTTGCCTACACCCTGTCCCGACACCCGCGTGTCACGGGCCAGGTTCTGGTTCTCAGTTTGGACTTAGAAAAAGGTTTGGAACCCCACAAATGATAACGATGTCAGGCTGTATTTGTCAATGGCTCATGTGCCAGGAATCGTGCCCTTTAGGATCTCAGTGAATCCCCGTGGCCGTCCTGTGAGGTGAATCTGTTACTATCCGTGTTTTGTAGATAAGGCGACTGAGCCCTGAGACATTCAGTTCTGTGGCCGGGGTCATGTGACTGGCGAGAGGCAGAGGTGGACCGGTGGGCTGACCGTCTCCAAGCCTGTTAGGCTTCACTGCTGGCGGGGAGAGCTCTGGCCTTGGTCTGTCTCTCTTGCCCCTAGTTCCTGGAGGGCCAGAGGCAGCCTGGAATTTGGGCTCAGCCATGGGGATGCCCCTCCGAAACAGAATAAGAGTGAACATGACGAGGCCCAGGGCAGAACAGCAACCCAGACACTGTTGGTCCAACCCTGTAGCAGCACCGGGGCGCTGGGCCCCAGCCACACCTCCAGGAGGGACCCCCAGCCTCTGCTCTGCCTTCAAGTGGCTACTCTCCCTGTTAGAAATCCCTTCTTCGTCCTGGTTTTTCTATTGTCCTCCCCTTGCGTCCCAGGCCTACCCCAAGGTTGAGGTCCAGCACCCTCAGGGAGGTGGGGGATTGCGAACTCTGGGTAGCTCTCCAAGCCATCAGGACTGGGAGGGTGCTTTGGTTTCCCTGCCTCTCTTCTGACCCCTGCTAAGCTAGAGCCTTCTTTGAATCCCTGGCTGCCTGGCCGGGCTCCATGCTGGGTCTTGTTCTTTTTTGCACCCCCCCCCCCCGCCCCGAGGGGCTGGCTCCTGCTTCCTGTCCCCAGTTGTTGCTTGTCTGGAGCCACAGTGGCTCTGCCCATCCCCTGGCCCTCAGGACCAGACTTCCCTTCACCCCTAAGCTGAGGCCTATCCGGGCTGTGTCTGGGCTTCCCTTCAGACACTGAGCCTTAGGTCCCAGTGGGCCAGGCTTCAACAGTTTCCCCACCGTGTTTTCTCTTCCTCTGACTGTCCCTGTGAAAAGGGCCAGCAGCCTCTCACTCAAGTGCCCCTGGGTTGGACACAAGACCTCCCAGGGTCTTCTCCTGCCCAGGTGAGAAGTCTCCAGCTTTCTTGGCACTGTTGGGAGCCCTGTCTCCATCCTGCCCCTGCTGCTCTGCACAGTGCACCTGGCCTGCACCTGCCAGGGTGTGAGCTGCTCAAGGCAGAGTGCTACCTACTTGCGTTCTCATTCCATTACTGCGGCCAAAGCCAGCCAGTGCTCCCAGCTTGCACAGCAGCCTCTTAGTTCACATTGAATCGAATGTCTACTGAAACCCTCTGCCTTGTTCACAGAGCTGCCAAGCCACAGGTCTCTACCCCCTGCCCCTGATCTCCCACCCTTGCTTGTCCAGTTGGCTTTTGGGGACAAGAGCTGCGTCTGTCATTCGTCTCTGTTCCATTTCTGCACATTCCTTTCGTTTCAGCCCTTCGTTCTAGTCTGTCCGGGTCTTTTAGCATCTCTCTGAGCAATTCGTGCTTGGGGCCCTCCCAGCTTCCTGTCCTCCCACATTTGATGAGCCTGACTGTGATAGCTTCATCCAAACCATTGATACAAATGTGGAATCAGAAATGGAATCTGGGGAAGTGAACTTCCTTTTGTTGGATTAAAGGCAGGAGGAATGGAGACAAAGAAATTCAAGGATCTGCAAAATCGTTCTCCTTCTAAACGTCTGCGGGCCTTCCCTTGGGCTGTGGTCTTATGCTCCCTCCCAATCTACCTGCAAAATAAGCCCCGCTGTGCATTCATTCACCTAGTGTGTTTATTGAGCTGCGTATTGGTGCGGGATGGGGCTGGGAGCTGCAGAGTGGACCCCATCTCCGTGCTGCTCACGATCTGTGAACAAAAGGTTGAAGTGGGCACTCGGCTACCTGGCAGGATTGGGTTGTTACAGCACTGCCCCTCCCTGCAGGCTGTGTCACAGGAGAGTGTTGCCACATGGCCACGTCCCCAGGGCTTCAGCACTCCAGAAGCCAGTCTCAGCCACAGCAGCTGGGCTTGGCCGTGACTGCTGACCTATGGCTGCACTGGCTACAGCCACGACCAGAGATCAGTGACCAGCCACGGCGGAGCCGTCAGCCAGGTGCGGAGCGGCCACAGCCTCCGAGCTCCATACAGTGAGGTTTACCCCAGCCCCAATGCTGGTCTGCTGTGTTTGTGCCCACAGGACCTGCCCTGGTGGCCCTCAGTTCCCTCATTTGTGCAACCAGGGCGGGGGAGCTATGTGCTCTCCAAGGCTCCACCCAGCTCTCTCTGGTGCCTCTGGCTAGAATGTGCTAGAAACCTTACTGATTTGACAGCAGAGAAATGACCACCCCTGGGTGTGTGTGTCGGATGGAGGTGGGTGGGGGGCGGGTAGGCAGGGCAGTATTTGTCTTCCTGCTGCTGTTAGAAATAAAAACTGTTCTCCACCTCCCCTGAGGACTGGACAAAAGGTGATTAACTCATTTGACACAGAGCTATTGAAGGTCCGTTCTGAACTGGGCACCTCATGGCTGGCAAGGCCCCTGCCTGAAACAGGCTTGTGATCTAATGGGGAGATAAGCACCCAACTCCTCAGTGCCTCGGCTGCCAAGTGTTGGAGGCTGAGCTGTGGCGCGCGGGCGCGGCACACACAGTAAGGCCTTCTTAGTGGGTGGCAATGAGGCCACCGCCCGCCGGGCATTTGAGATGGGCCTTAAAGGCTGGGCAGAGCTTCTGCAGATGTGGAGAGCTAGGAAAGCTCAGGGCTTCTGGGGAGTGGGAGAGATGCCATTGATCATAAAGGCAGAGGTGACAAGAAAGACTAAACGGGATGCCTGGACTCAGATCCTAGGAGTAGGATCAGGAGAGATTAGGCATCCTTGTCTCCAATGGTAACAGCCCCTAAGTGTCTATTAGAACGGGCTCAGTGATGGCAATCTGATGGGGGACAGGGAAACCAGAGAATTTATCTCCAAGTTGCATTAGCAAAGCATTTTATAGAAGACTGCTAAAACATCAATATTTTTAGTCAGTATTAAGACCAAAGCCTGGGGCTGAGGGTTGGGCGGGGGACTGGTGAGATGACGGAAGCCCACCCACTCTGCAAGATTTAGCGCCTGCTCTGACTTGAAAGCAAAGCATTGAGCTCCAGGAAACACTGAAAATCTCTTCCTTGGGGGATCTTTAGAAGTAAAGACAACAGCTACCTGGTACACTCTTGTTTGAGAGGGAGAGGGATGGAAAAATACCCCTTCAGAATCTGGGGTTCTGTGATCTTGTTGATGGAACACGACCCCACCAGGAGCCCTGGCCCCTTGGGTAGCCAGAATTTGTCTTGCTCTGTTGGATCTTTTTAGATGTTTAACAGCACTGATGAGATTTACAAGAACCTCAGGATTTTACAATTTTGTTCTCCTCTTATTCCCTAACCCAGCCTCCACCTAAAAACACACGGTTCCCCAGCAGCCTGGGAGCCAGAGCTCCCCCTCAGGCAGGACGTTGGGTCCACCTGTGGGTTTGGGGAGGGGGTGTGGCTGGGAACGGCCACCCTTCCAGAGTGTTGGCAGAATGGGCTTTGGTCCCCAAGGCCTGGCTGTCGCCTGCAGGAGTGGTGACCTCACCCAAGGCTGACGTGGGGGCTTTTCAGTTTGTAGTGGGCTTGAAAGGTGCAAACGCCGGGGAAATGTAGGCGGAGATGTGCTGCCTGTAGCTCATAATGGAGCAGCTGACTTTGAGCAGGAACCGACCGTGGCTCGTGGCTCATGCTGCCGTTGGCTTATCCCGTGAGAGCCTGCCCCTGCCGCCCTGATGCCGTTTTTTCCTCTTCTCAGTTTCTTCTCGATCATCCTATCAGCATCATCTAAACCTGCCTCTTCCAACTTCTCTTCTTGTCTTCTCTGGCTCTCCTTTCTTGCTTGCTTCAGTCTTTCATACGTAAACATGTGGTGCCTGTTGCTGTGGGCTGGCTCCGTGTGTGTGCGTGCGCGGCTTTCCAGTTGAATTGACAGGGCTGAATTTACAGCCGATACTGCCTGACTCTGGAAAAAGAGAGGACAATGAGGGACAGGATCTCTTGTAGCAGAGAACATTCGGATCTGGGTGTCCTTTCAGGGTAAATTTAGTTCCCAGGGCTGGTGCAACATTCTAATTTGGTGGGAGTCCTTGGGTGCCCACTGTGGGGAGGGGACCTCCTGGTCCATTTCAGGGGACATGTGAAACCCAAAGTTTATGACCGTTATGTAGAACTGCAGTTCCGGCAACCCTGAGCGGACACAAGGTTTATTCATCTGGCATCAGGTTTCCTTCAAGCCCCTTTGTAGCGCTTTATTGTTCTTGAAGCTTCTACATTTTCACAGCTGGCCCATTTCAAGGCATAAATACAGATTAATAGTCTATACTCACTGAGTTCTCATGCTCCCAGGATTAAATCAATAATGACTGAAATATTAATTGGACCTTTGTGAAAAGAAAATGAAATATGGTACAGAGCAGAGTGTTCTAGATTTGGAATCAAAAGTTTGAATCTCAGCTCTGCTGCAAATTGGTGACCTCAAGAGAATCACTGAACTTCCCTGAATCTGTTTCTCCTGCTGGATGATGGGATCAGATGGCCACGCAGGAAGGTAGTGAGTACCAGCTGCAAGAGCCTGGCACAAACCAAGGGCTTGATGGATGTTTAATTTTGGACCCTCCTTGCCAAGGAGATCGCCATTGTAAACTCAACCCCCTGCTCTTGGCACGGTGGTCCAGCTCTTGACTGCTGTTGGCAACTGTCGAGATGCTGGTCACCTTCAGTCCTTTAGAGTAAGTCTCTGAGGTCCTTGCTGACCATTCCCACGGTGCTTTCTTAGCTGGTGATCAGGAACACTCCCTGGGGGCCCCCTTTCCCAACCTTTTCCCGCCCCCCTGCCCCCCCCAGCCCCATTTCCTGTTGATTCTCATGAACAGAGTCAGGAAGCAGAAACACTGGTCTGTGCTTTGTTAATGGGCATCACAGGGCTCTAGGGAGCCTCTTGTGCCGTCGGAGAAAGACTAGCCCGTTCCCACCAGCCTGGGCCCAGGTCACGAAGCGTCTTGCTGACGCACAGGGCCTGGGACCACTCAGCCACCTCAGGAGCAGGCAGTGGCTCCAGGGATGGTGGGTAGAGAGTGGACAGCCCCGTGGCAGGTGCGTGGAGCACAGGAGGCGACAGCCCTGATAGGATGGTGGTGGTAAAAATGTTAATAACAACTCATTACAAAGCACTGAGTAGTGCTGCATGTTTTTCAAAATTTCTCTCATTTTATCGTCACACTCTCCCGGATTTACTCCCATTCATCCTGTGTTAGTGTCCTATCGCCGCTGTAACATGTTACCACAAACTCAGTGGCTTAAAACAACACAAATTTTTTATCTTACAGTTCTGGAGGTCAGGAGTCTAAAATGAGCCTTACTAGGCTAAAATCGAGGGGTCAGCAAGGCTGCATTTTCTGGAGGCTCTAGGGGAAAATCCATTTCCTTGCCTTCTCCAGCTTCTAGAAGCTGCCTGCCCCTCCATCTTCAAAGCCGGCAACAGCCGCCCAAGGCTTTTTGCACATTGTATCACTCTGACACTGACTTTATCTGCCTCCCTCTTTCACCTTTAAGGATCCTTATGATTACACTGGACCCACCCAGATTATCCAGGATAATCGCCCTATATTTTAGTCCTGATCCATTTGCGTCCTTAATTCCTCTTTGCCTGTAAGGTAACATATTCACAGGTCTGGAGAAGAGGACGTGGACATTTGTTGGGGGGCATTATTCTGCCTACCACAATGCCCTATTTGCAGATGAGGAAACTGAGGCTGGGATATTATGTAACATGCCCAAAGTCATGCAGCTGGTGGGCAGCAAGGTTGGAATGTGAGCTGGAGCTGCACAATCTAAAACCTGCCATCATTTTAAAAGGCTCCCTAGGAAACCAGGGAAAGCACATTCCTCCAGAACGGCCCCAAACAGCGACCACATGGGAGCAGGGCAGGTCCACCCAGTCTGAAGCCCCTCACACCATTTTAGGTCACAATGGAAGAACAGACTGTTCTGTGCACAGCACTGCATAGACCGAACCAGCGGTCCTGAAACTTGGCTGTTATATTGGAATCGCCCAGGGAACTTTAAAATAATACTGATGCCTGAGCCCCACCCCCAGAGACTGGGATTTAATTGCTCTGGGGAGGCACTGAGTATAGGGTTTTTTCCAAGATCCCCAGGTGATTCTAAAGTGCAGCAGAGTGTGGGAATCATTGCTCTGAGCTAATCCATGGTCCCAGCCATGCCCCCCACAATTATGTGCGCCTCCTGTGACCACGCCCAGGACACACCCACCCACCCCCAGGACTTTGTTCTTGGGCCCATGCCCAGAATGGCCATATCTCCTTTGCTTCTTCCTGGCAGCCTCCCTCACACCCTGGCTGTGTACAGAGCAGCATCGTTAATGCACAGAGCATCCTCCTCTTTGGGAACGAAGCATATTTTCCTTCTGTGTCTCTCATGTCCCTCTGCATGGCTGTCTGCAGAATTGAGTTTTATTAATCCCCCCCCCCTGCACATGTTTTATTTCTGTAAAGAATCTCTCCTAGAAAATCCATTCAACTTGAGAGGCAGCTTATGTGGAATCTGATAAGAGATCAGACTCTGGAACCAGACTGATTGCCTGGGTTCAAATCTCAGCCCTGCTGGTTGCTGGCTGTGAGCTTGAAGCAAGTTATTTTATCTCTCAGTGCCTCAGTTTCCTCATCTGTACAATAGGGATAACAGGAGTCCTGACCTAGGGTTGGTGTGAGCATTAATTATTTCTTCTCTGTAACAGGGATTAATTAGAAGGGTGTCTGGCACATAGTAAGGCGGTATCAGTATTTGCCAGTATCACTACTCCTGCTCCTGCTACTACTAGTGTTCTCTTAACCTGGCCCCGTAGGAGTCAATCAAATTCAGCAAACACTGGTGACCTACCCTGTGGCAGGATAGGAGAGAGTAGCTAGTGTTCCATGCCCTCCAATAGCTCACGGTCTTGGGAGGGAGTGAAGTGTTGAGGAGAAGACGTCAAATAGGTAGACAACTCATTGTAAGACAGCGTGAAGAGCCTGAACCAAATTGCTAAGGGATGATAAAGATGGGGCATCCTCGATGTGGGGATTTGATGGGACCGTGGATGGGAAGGGGCACCGTAACTTCTAAGCACTAATGAAATCTTAGTGGGTCTTGTCCCTGCCGTCCACGCTTCCCAAGTTGCGGTCCAACACTGAGACTAGTGAGTGTCACGAGTTCAGGTGCGTCGTGCTAGTGCTTGCTAGTGAATGCATTAACATGTCCTGTTCCTGCTGAAGATGCCCTTGCCAGGAGAACCTGCCCTTGAAGAAGGGGCTGGCTCCCAGCAAAGAAAGGGTTACTGTCCCCGACTGATTGCAGCTGAGGTCCAGTGGTGACAAGGAGGACCTGTCATGCAAATGGTGGGTGGGGTATGGCAGCAATTAATACGGAGTTTGGAGTTGCTCAGAAAGCCATGGGCTTGTCCAGGGCCTTAAACCCCCAAGGAGAAGGACAGATAGTGCCTGGGGAGCTGTTGTGAAGGTGGCAGCAGGGTGAGTGGGAAAGGAGAGGGCAAATCAACTTTCGTGAGAGCCTCTTTATTTTGTTTGTTTTTGTTTTGTGGGAGGTTAGGTTTATTTATTTAATGGAGGCACTGGGGATTGAACCTAGGACCTTGTGCATGCCGAGCACATATCCTACCACTGAGCTATACTCTCCTCCCTCCCCCACAGAGGCTCTTTAGAGAGGAGTCCTCCCTGGGCTGAATGTGTCCTCCCAACTCACCCAGCCAAATGGCCTGTGGCTCCACCCATGCACCTCTCACTTGGCCCTTGGCTCCCTTGCTCGGTATTGGCCCTTATTGCCGGCAGCTGCAGCATGTCTGCCAGCTGTGAGAACAGCTGTGCGCCGACACTGGGCCGGGTTGCCCTCTGGTGTGTTTCCTGTCCCCGCCTGGCTGAACACACTTAGAAATAGGACTCAGCGTTCCTTGGGTTCTAACTGTAAAACATGTGCTCAGAGGCCCCAAACACCTGTCTGCCTGGGGAGACTGGGACGAATACTTGAGACGCTGGTGGGTTTTCTGGTTTTAAAGGAAATCGCCTGTCTCGGGGCAGACAGATGTTGATGACGGTGTCTCCAGGGCCATCCTGGGAGCCAATAATGACACCAGATTGTTACCTAAATGCCCAGCGTCAATTCTGATCTGAAGCTCAGGGTTTTACTGTCAGAAACATCACTTAGGCTCCACCTCTGTTGGCACTGCCTGCCCACACTGCCGACTTCTCAGCTGCAGCCCTGACATGACTGGTGGCACAGCTGGATCTATACCAGATCCACTTGACTCTTGGCTGCAGAGGGACAGACCGTCAGTGTGTGCTTCCTGACCTCGTCAGTACAAACAGGCAGGCAGTGTTCCCCAAACCTGCAGAGAGGAGCAAAAGACGCGGTCCAGGAGCTGGCTCTCCAGCCAGGAAGGAGGAGAGTGGCATAAATGCAGGGATGGGGAGGGGGAAGGTCTAGCTCTTGTTCAGTGACCGCGGGCCACTGGCCTGGGGCAGGACCCAGGCTGCATGGAGCCCAGCCACACTGTGGGGCCTTGGAACCCTGGCTCAGGAGTTCGGCTTTATCGAGAAGCGAGAGCGTGTGAGGAGAGGACGATCTACTCAGAGTCATGTTTTAGGAAGTCTACCAGCTGCCATACACCACTCACAACCCAAGAATACAAGGCAAAACACAGTATCTAGGATATTACAGAAAAAAAAAAAAAGAAAAGGATCCATTTATTTGAACCCTCCAGACAGCAGTGGGCATCAGACTCAAGCCCAGGAAACCTGAATTTGCCGGCAGGGCCCCACTCGCTGACGCAGGCGTGCAGGGGGCCATGACGATCCTGCCAGTTTCCTCACCTGGAGGCATCCTCCTTGGCTCTGTTCTCCAGCCTCTTCCCGTGGTTGTTCTGACGGGAGGGAGAGCCTGCCTGACTTTGCAAGGAGCCTTTTCATATCGTGCATGCCAAGTCATGGCCCTGCCCTCTGCCAGTCTCCCCGAGGCCGGGAAGCGCCTTTGGTAGGGGACGGAGCTCTCTCCACCCACTGCCTCCGCTCTCGCTGTGCCGTCCTGGGCTTCAGCCCCGGCAGGGCCCAGGAAGTGGCTCAGAAACCCCCCTGGGCCCTGCCAACGAACGAGTCCGAGGGCTCTTCTTCCCTCTGCCGATTCCTAGAGACTCCAGCGGCTGGTGACAGAGAGGGGCACTTCTGGCTGCCACAAGGCTCATGGATGGACGCAGCTATGTAACCTCGGGCTAAAGGGTTAACTCTCTGCCTCAGTTTCCTCGTCTACGAGCTGAGTCATCTCGTTACCTTGCTTAAGGGGTTGCTGTGACCGTTGGGCGAAGTAACGCATAGAGAGCACTTGGCAGAGGGTCTGAACAGGGTCTGAGTTCAGCATGGTCACCGCTGTTACTTTGGTTGCTACTTTAACTTCATCGCACCCACACTGTCAGGCCCTGGCCTGTTGCAAATAATTGCAGAATCAAAGAACAAGGGAATAACGTTGAGCTATGTTCTCATTCCCCTGCTCTTGCGGCTGTAGCCCCTCCCGCCTTTGGTGCCCACGGGTCTACCCCTCACAGCCAGCCGCCAGGAGCATTCTTGGAGCACCCAGGCGCCGATGGAGGTAAACGGAGGACCAGAGGTCGAGGCTGTCACACTTGAACTGCACATCCCCTTGGGGTGCCAGCTCTGCAGGCTCTTCTCAGGACCCTCTGCCAGGTCCTGCAGCTGTTGGCTGGAGATGCCAGCTATGGAAACAGCTGGACCTCCACCATCTTGCCTTGTCCTCCCCCTGGATTTTTTGTGATCACTTTAGCAGGCAAGTGCACTTAAAAATAAGTGGCGAATGCTGCACTTGTTTGAAGTGTAAGATATGTCACTCTCAGAAAGAGATTTTGTTCCCTCTGTATAAAAGATAAGAAATAGACGTCTAGTTAAAGAACTTTTGGGGCCAGCTCTTCTTTCAGAGGGTGGGAGCCAGCACCCTTTGTCCTTCTGGCGTGGGCTCCAGGGAAGAATGGATGTGCTCGCTTCAGAGCTGTCAGCGCAGCGGCTCTGGGCTGGGGCTCTCTCATTGATCTATTTCCCTCCTGTGAATGGGTTCTATAGAAGCAGCAGAGCGATTTTCCCCTAATGATTGTGGATAGAGAAGAATAAAATGTGACTCTAGAGGTATCTTGGGACCTTCGCTGTCATTGCATGCTGACACTTCATTTCAGAATGTAAACGGCCTTCTCCCATTTTGCCAAGATAAATGGTTCTCTTTAGTCAGGGACAGCGAGCAAAGAATCAGGGCTTTCCATGTAAAATTGAGGGGCCTCCTCTGTGGGGGGTGAGGGTCTTCCTCTTCCCTCTTCTCCTGGTCTTCCCCACAATCTCAAAGGAAGGGAGCTGGAGGCTGGAATCCACTGGCCAGCTTGGGCCGTGTACAGCTGGGTGGATAGAGTCGGAATCTGTTTCCTTCGAACGAATGTCTCTTGTGAAGCCTGGAGTCTCAGGAAGGGATACCTGCTTCCTGGGCCCTTGGGAAGATCCCTTTTCAGACCAGACCCTCCCGACCATAAAAGGCAGGGTGGCTGTCTCCTGATCTGGAGTGCAGATCCCTGGATACCCCGGCACTCAAAGCCATTTTGAGTCCAGCTGCGGAAGTAATCTCAGTGACCTTTCTCAGGTCCTGCCCTCTGCTGCCTGACCCCTTGAGGGGTGAGGGCACCATGCCGACCAGGCGGCTCCAGGCCACGGCCCACTCACTGTCGGCCACTGTCTCCCCATCCCGGGCACGTGAGTGTTCTAGGGGGAGGCAGTGGAGGCTCTCCTTGCCCTTAGTAGGAGCAAAGCCCTCCTACTTGTCACTCTTTACCATATTTACAGCTGACTTCCTACGTGACCCTATGCAGGGGAGGGGACATGACCCTGGACAGCTTCACTTTATGGGCTTGGAGAGTCTGGGCTCCAAAAGCAGGTCATCCTGCCTGCAGTCCCTGGGGCTCTGGCTACACTGTTTGGATGGTTCACAGGGACAGTCCTCAGAGGCACCCTGACCAGAACATGGCAAACACCTAGCACCTGCTGTGTGTTCACCCATGGGGTGACAGTGATCTTGGGCCTTTGACCTAATCTCAGAGAGTGACCTAATCCATTGGGTGTCACATCTGGCTGAGACTGGAGGCCATTCACCTCATTTCATCTCAGCTTGATCATATTCTAAAGACTGTATTGGTATAAATCTTTATATATATAGTATGCTTTGATAAATATTATGTTAATACAGTAAATGTTAGTAGCGTATAACTAAATGTTAGTTTATCCCAGTAGTCTCTCTGGTCAGCCCAGGGTATGGTGAGGTGGTGGGTCTGAATGCCTGGAGTTAGAAAGGCCAGGCTTGGAATTTTCACTCCACCATTTGCCAGCTGTGTGACCTCAGGCAAGTACTTTGCCTCTCTGGCCCCAGACTCCTCATCTGCAAGTTGAGTACAATATTAGTGCTGACTCACTGAGGGTTTTTTAAATTGAAGTATTGTTAAGGTATTGTTAATTTACAGCATATTAGTTTCTGGTGTACAGCATAGTGATTCAGTTATACATTTATGTGTGTGTGTGTGTGTGTATATATATGTATATATATTCTTTTTTATTATAGGTTATTACAAGCTATTGAATATAGTTCCCTGTGCCATACAGTAGACACTTGTTGTTTATCTATTTTATGCATAGTAGTTTGTATCTGCAAATCCCAAACTCCTAACTTATTCCTCTCCTCCATTCTCCCTTTGGTAAACATAAGTTTGTTTTCTATGTCTGTGAGTCTCTTCCGGTTTTGTAAATAAGTTCATTTGTGTCGTTTTTTTTTAGATTCCATGTATAAGTGATATCATATGATACTTGTCTTTCTCTGACTTACTTCACTTAGTATGATGATCTCCAGGTCCACTTAACATTGTTGCAAATGGTGTTATTTTATTCTTTTTTATGGCTTGGTAATATTCCATTGTATAAATATACCACACACACTGGGGTGCATGTATCTTTCAAATTAGAGTTTTCTCTGATATATGCCCAGGAGTGGGATTGCTGGATCGTACAGTAACTCTTGTTTTAGTTTTTTAAGGAATCTTCACATGACTGAGTTTTGTGAGGATAAAGCCTGAGAGTGCTTGTGAAGTGCTTAGCTCTGTGTCTACTTCACCCTTAGGAAACGCTCTGTAAGTGTTAGTGCTTTTCAGTGCTCTTATTATTCCATTAGTGTAAATAGTGCTTCCTGTTGGGGCTGCTCCTGAATGAGTGGTACCTTCTTGCCATAAATGACACATGGGATATGTCCTGATTCATAGTCACAGGTTAGAGGCCTGAGGTTTAAACTCCACCTGGTTTGGAGGGGAGTATATGGCTCAAGCAGTAGAGCGCATGCTTAGTATGTACAAGGTCCTTGGTTCAACTCCCAGTACCTCCTCTAAAAATAAATACATAAATAAACCTAATTACCTCCTCCCTGCCAAAAAACTGGTAGGATAAACGCCACCAGATTCCTCAGTGTGGGAGACTTGGGAGTCAGAAGGCTCAGCTTTATTTCCTGCTTTGTCACTTGCTGCTTCCGCGGGTATCCCTAACACACTCTCCTGGTTTGTGCGAGGGGATGACGATGTCAGCCAGGCTGTGGGGAGGACCGGACAGGCTAGTGATGCCAAAGTCCTTGGCTTAGGGCCTGATGCATGAACCTGTCTTTCTTTCTTCCTCCGTCCCTCCCTTCCTTCCTTCCTGGGTTTTCAAGCCAGGCCTGAGGCTAAGAGGTGAGTCTTGGTGAGTCCTCCAGGCCCAAACAAAACAGGGCAGTGGTGGAGAACGATGCAAAGGGAAATGACTTGGGGTTGCGATTTCAAGAATATCCCTTTGAGATGATGGTTTTGGTGTTGCGTGATTTATTTCTATTAATAATCTCTCCTTTCTCGTTGTACTATAATAATATCTCCTCAGGAAAATGAGGCTCAGAGCGGTGAATTTACTTACCCAAGATCACACAGCAGGTTACTGGAGGAGCCAGAATTTGAACCCTACTCTGCCAGACTCCAAAGTCCAAGTTCTTCCCACCATCCTTGATTGTCTTCAGGAATTAGGATCCCCCTGCTCTAAATGTTCATGGTAATAAGGAGACCATCAGTATGAGAATTAAAAGTCCCCAAGGTCAGGCTCTCTCTGCCTCCTGTTCTAGGGGAAGGGATGAGATAAGCTAACCAGGTGGCCTTTCCCCCTCTTCTGGGACTGGCCTCACTGGCAGTGAGATTACACTCTCCCAGTGGCACCTTTTGTTAGGTCACAATTGATCCCAGGCTCTTTATGAAGCCAGGCAGAGCGTTCCTTGTTTTCACAGACACACCAGGCTAATACTCTTGTGTCCCAGCTCCCAAGTGCCTTTTTTATTTCCTGGTTTACTGATTATTTCAATTCCACCAGCCTCATTTGAAAAACCCTTTCATTCATCACAAAAGCAAACTGCACAGTCAAAAGCCAGATCCTGCCCTCTGGGCATGGCCTCATTTCCTACCCCATGATTGACCCAGGAGCGCCTTGCACACCTGGGCAAGTGATTGCTGTGTGCTTCGACCACTGGGGCTGTCATGCTGGGCTGGGGCTAGGAGTCGGGGGAGCCTGGTCCTCCCCCAGGGCTTCCGGCCTCAGACATTCCTGCTGCTTTATGGACATAATCAGTTCTTGAATCATGACTTGCCTTCTGAAGTGCAAATTTGCAACCAGTTCTCCATGAGGCTTTGCAGTCAGGTGAATTACAGCCAGGGCAGTCTGTATGCCTAAATTTTTCATTCAATTAAAAATTATGTCAAAACATCTATGTATGCGTGAAAGCATATCTTTTAAGATATGCTCCATTTATTTCATTCACTGAGTATTTTTGTTTTTGTTTTTTTGTGAAGGGAGGTCATTAGATCTATTTATTTATTTATTATTAAATTTTTTTAATGGAGATACTGGGGATTGAACCCAGGACTTTGTGCATGCTAAGCATATGCTCTACCATTTGAGCTATACCCTCCCACACTCATTGAGTATTTGTTAAACACCTAGTTTTAAGGGCAGGCTCTGGGGAGACAATGGAGCTAGAAATAGATGTGGCCTCTGCCCTCAAGTAGCTTATAGTCTTATAACAGATCAGATTCCATCAGATAATTGCACAAATAATTAAATTGTAACTATAATAAGTGTCACAAGTAGCCTAGGATCAAGCCAGTCAATAGGAGGATGACCAGGTCCTAACTTGGCACAGAGTGAAGAGAAAAGCATTGTAGGCTGAGGGAACAGCATGCCCAAAGGCCACGTGTGTCAGGAAGGAGAAGATGAGCGTGGCAGCCTGAAAGATGGCCAGCGTGGTTGAAGTAGACGGAGCAAGGGGCGTGACACGCAAATGGAGGCTGCGGAGAAGGAGGGACCCAATCCTTCGGAGCCCTGCGGGCGCTGAGAAGATGACTTGTCTTCATTCTGCACAATAGGAAAGCGCTGGGCAGAACCACTGTTTCTGTGTCTCCAGCACCTGGGACAGTGCCACACACTGCACATGTCTGAGGAGTGGCTGCATCCCATCCCGCCCGTGAGGGAGGAAGGGATCCACCAGTGGAAGGATTGAGCACAAGGGAGATGAGGGATACTCTCTGGAGTACTTGCAAACCCTGGAATGGATGCAGCACCACCCCCTGCCCACCCCCACCTCCTCAACGCTGACCATGGGGATCTGGTGCAGGCTGGGATTTTAACTGCAGGTATTCGGAATTAACTAAGTCAGCTAAGTTCCTGCTTTGGCCATTCTTACAGGCACTTTGTGTTCTATTTCTGCCTTGAATAATAGTCCCCAGAATCCTGAATAAGCTACAAGACTTAATATTGATTTGTTTTCTTTCTTTGTTAAAAGTATTATTAATGATCTATTGAGAATTTGAGGTTTACCTTATTAACCATCATTAATGGTAGTCCTTTTATGTTGTTTATAACTTTCAAATGGGGTCTATCAGTTCCCAGCCCTGGTGGCTTTGTCTGTAGGTGGCTGCACTGTGGTCTGTCACCCTCACTGGTTGCTCTTTTCCCCCTGCAAGCTCCCCACCTCCCCACAACGCTCCCTATCCTTCCCTTTGTTACAAGGTGCAGGGATAGAAATCCAGGTCTGACCTTTTCAATGTCAGCCTCTGTCCAAGGACATTTGGCTGAGAAGCAGGGACAGTGCTCTACCTGGCCCTGGGCCTTGGCTGTGGGCAGGAGGAACCAGGCAGCTTCAAACTATTCAACACACCCCTCCATTTGTAGCTCGCCAGCTTTTCATTCACTGGTTTGCATGTCTGACACCTCACTTGGCACATGATTTATTACAGCTTTTAAATAGTCCTTTCTTTCTGAATTGAACTGTTCCTGTATTCATTTGGAAGGGGAAGATTGACTTCTAAGTGTTTGTGGTGCGAATCTTCCCAGGGGTGATGGTTTCAGGTTAGGGGCTTCCCGTTCTTAGTGCTAAGCCAAGGACCCATAACCCAGGAACCACCCACCCCCACCCCAATCTGGCTGGAAATGAAAGAGATGGAAGGAGACACACCAGAAGCTGCCCGAGACCTGGCTGAAGGAAGGAGCGTGTATGGAGAAACCTTTTAGTTTTGCCAACACCTTCAAGGATAGAAAAACAACCTTCTACCTGGATCACAGGCAAGGGATCTAAACAGTTGGGAAAGGGCTTTAGGATCCATACAGGACCTTCTCTCCTGGATGGGTGTATTGGATTCCGTTTTGAAAATACTTTGCTGGGGTGAGTTTCTCTAACATATGTCTTTCTCTCTCTCGTCTTCTGCAAGGTTGGACAACCTCTGTAGCCAAAATCCCTCTTGCTGGAGTTAAAGCCTCTTAGGGACCAGTCAAGCTGGAATAAAGGATGGGTATAACAAAACATGCCAGTTCCCTTTCCTTTTAAAGACAACTATGTTTCACGGAGACTACCTGAATAAACTCATCAGTTTGTTATTATCATTCTGGGATTATAACTGGGGAGGACGGTTGCAGAAATCCCTGTGAAAATCTTCCATGCTCTGCATGGGGAGGGCAAGTCCTACCACTTTACTGTGGAGCATTCTGGTTCCTATTGTTACCCTGTATTTATAGACTGGGCTCCACTCAGAGCCCACCTCCTTCTGTCGCTGGTTGAAAGGCTATTGAATGCAATCCCAATTAAAGGAGGAAGATGTGGCGTGGTTGTAGGAGCGAGGCAGAGAGAGGGACAGGAGGGAGTAAACCACTCCGGGTGCCGTATGAGTCACCTGACCCTCTGCAAAGGGACACCCATTAGCAATATCAGGGCCCTTTGTTCCCTTCAAGATTCCCGCAGTGAGCGCCACCCATTTTTACCACAACGGTGAGAAAATTAATTCTTGTGCATCTGCCTCCACCCAGTCTCAATTCTGAAGCCTCAATGGCTTCATCCTCCATTGATCATGACACAGTTGCCACCTGTCACTCTAGCTTGATTTTCTTGCCATCGCATTGTCTCCTGTGCCATCCACCTGGCCCACTGGAAGGATGCTTTTCCGGACAGTGTAGCAGTGGCAGGTTGACAGGTAAGGTGGTTTCTGAGGGGCTGCCATGATGCCCAGAGGAATGCAGTTCAGCCCTTGGAGTTTGGTTCTTCCTCCCAAATTCAGGCAAACAGTAGAGAAGTTAAAAAATCCTTAAGTATCTTATACTCTTGCCTCATTTGGCCACAGAGGGACATAGCAGTCAAAAAGCCTGGGTTCGTTTGTAAAGGAACTTATTTCCAGAACAGAGACAGACTCACAGACATAGAAAACAAGCTTGTGCTTACCAGAGGGGGACAAGGGGCAGAGGGATAAACTGGGAGTTTGGGATTTGCAGATACTAACTACTATATATAAAATAAACAATAAGGTCCTACTGTTCAGCACAGGGAACTATGTTCAATACCTTGTAATGGCTTGTAATTAAAAAGAACATGAAAAAGTATATATCTATATCTATCTATATATATCTATATCTATATGTATATATATATCTATCTATATCTGAATCACTATACTGTACACCAGAAATTAACACATTGTAAATTGACTATACTTCAATTTAAAAAAATAAAGTTTGAGAGGTAAATAAATAAATAAATGTTCACTTTCATGCCAAATAAATAAATAGATAGATAGAAGCAAGCCTGGGTACTTTAAGCCATGGGAGAGGCGTGGAGTCACTCTCAAGTGAGAGGGGGTTCAAGTTATTTGTAAAATTGACATCAGAGCCCCAGGTCCCTTTCAAAGTTCCTTTCAAGAATGGGTGAGAACCATTCATTCTTCATCATGATGCAGCTGGGTTTATTCTTATCCTCGCTGCCTCTACCCCACTTTCAATTCTCAGCGCTTTTATTGCTTTTGTTTTTCACCAAGCTGGGGGTCGTTGTTGAACCACCAGTGCAGGGCTTCTAGGGCGGAAGCAGCAGAATCACCCCCCCAACTCATTCAGCAGCCACGGGCAGTCACCCGTGGAGCCCATCCTGTGCACTGGCCTGCACAGATGTGATCCCTACCCTGCAAGAACTCTCAGTTTAGAGCAAGTGTCCTTTTTAAAAATTGTAGTAAAATACACATAACATAAACCATCTGAACCTTTTTTACGGAAACAGTTCAGTTGTGTTAAGTACATTCACACTGTGGTGCATGCAGAACACTTTTCATCTTGTAAAACTGAAACTCCCTTCCTCCTAGCCCCTGGCAGCTACCATTCTACTTTTGGTCTCTATGAATTTGACAACTCTAGGTACCTCATATAAGTGGAATCATACAGTATTTATCTTTTCGTGGCTGGCTTCTTTTACTTGGCATAATGTCCTCAAGGTTCACCCATGTTGTAGCATGTTTCAGAATTGCCTTCCTTTTTCAAGGCTGACTAATACTCCACATATAACATTTTGCTTATCCATTTATCCATCAATGGACACTTGGGTTGCTTCCACCTTTTAGTTATTGTGAATAATGCTGCTGTGAACATGGGTACGCAAATACCTCTCTGAGGCCTTGCTTTCCAGAGCAAGCATTCTTAACCTGGGAGCTGGGAACTCCTAGAAACTACCTGCCATTTGTGGTGTGAAAATGCATCTTGTTCTGGGGAAAGCAAGTCTGTAGCCCTCATCAGGTTTACAGTGGTGTTAGGATGCCAAATGGCTTCAGTCTAGAGGGGAACAAGAGCAGCTCCTGCTTCAAAAACCCCTGAGGCCCCACCTGTCCTGAGCTTTCCAGCGGCAGCTGCAGGGGTGCAGGAGCAAGTCGTCCACATCGATTCCACCACGCCACTTTCTACCCGGGTGAACCTTGGCAGCTCATTTGACTTCTTGGAGGCTTCGTCTTCTAATCTGTAAAATAGGGATAATGACAGGGGAGGGTATAGCTCAGTGGTAGAGCGCCTGCATAGCATGCACAAGATCCTAGGTTCAATCCCCAGTACCTCCATTACAGAAAGCAAATAAAAGCTTAAAAATAAATAAAAAAGAATAACTTTAAAACAGCCTACGTATTTTAAAAAATAGGGATAATGACAACATCCTCCTATAGTTGTTGAGAAAATTAAATGAACACAGTGCAGTGGTTAAAAGCCTGGTGTGACAGGCTGAATAACGGTCCCCCCCCCAAATATTCAGCTCATAACCCCTGGCATTGGTGAATATCACCTAGGGCAAAAGGATGTGATCAAATTCAGGATCTTAATATGTGGAGATGATCCTGGATTTTCTGTAGGGGTCTTAAACGCAGTGATAAGTGTTCTTATGAAAGAGAAGCAGAGGGAAGTTGGACTCCAGAAGAGGAAGTAAGAGATGTGACAATTGTAGCAAGAGATTGGAGAGCTGGGAGGAGGGGGCTGTGAGATGGGAAAAGCAAGGGAGTGGATCCCCTCCTAGAGCCCCCAACCTGGCTAGCGACCTTGACTTGAGTCCAATGGGACTCATATCAGACTTCTGGCCTCCAGAACTGGAAGAGAATAATTTGGGTTAAGTCACAATCTTCTGGTTACTTTTTACAGGAACAACAGGAAACAAAAACACACAGATTCTGGAGCCAGATTGTGTGGGTTCCATCCCAGCTCCACTACTTGTCAGCTGTGTGACCTAGGGGAGGTCATTTACCCTCATCATCTTTAATGGGGATAATGATAATAACTTAGGGTCGTTATGAGGATTAGGGGAGTTAATATTTGTAAAGCATTGAGAACGGTGCGGGGAGCTATTTTTCACAGGGTGGCATAGTCAGAAGGGCTATGGAACAGGTAGTGAAATCGGCCTTGTGGGGAGGAGCCTAGTGGGAGGAGCCTAGCTATTAACACTTCTCAGGAGGCCTTGCTCACGACATCCTGGTGATGGTGGGATGTGTGTGTTGGGCGGGGGGATGGTGGGGAGGGGGTTGCTCCCGGGGGCCCCCAGGCTCTATACGGAAAATTACAGGTCAGGAAAGGACTCAGGGGATCATTGGCCCTGCAAGAACGGTCGTGCTTAAAACATCCCCCTTAGGCTTAACTAGTGACTTTCCCCAAAACAGTTCTTTAAAAAAAAAATACCTTATTGGGTTTTCAAAATTACCAAAGCTTGTTTTAACGCAGAGGTATGTTCTAATTATTAAAGGAAGAGCTAATCAATAGTTTCCGTGGTTCCCACTGCCTACTACCTCCACGGAGGTGCTGGGATTAACAGTTTGGTGATTAACCAGAGGGCTTTTACCACCCCTTTTGTGTTTATGCGTCCGTATGCAAAAACATACCAGTATGTGTGTACATACAGAGGGATTTTTATTTTCATATGTTGGTGTTTGCTTTTTTTTTTAAAGAGAAATCATATTACACCCATTATGCTGCAGTTTTCTCTTTTTACTTAATAAAATATGAACATTTTCTAAGTCCATACAAATAGATCCACTTCATTTTTTAAAACAGCGACACAATGTTCCACAGTATTTGAGTTTATTCAACTGGTTCCCTATTGATGTGTTCAGGTTGTTTCCAGGTTTGTTTTTTAAAAATTATTATTAGCAGTTTTAAAAAAATCCTTCAGTTTCTTTATTTTGTGTATACGTTGCAAAAGACTATTTTGCCTTGGGAGAATTCTAGAAATGGTGGACAATTAAAATGTTTACTTTACTGTCACACTGATAAGAGTTTTGAAATCTTAACTTGTCACATTTTCAGAATATTTGCCCCCAGTTACACGTTCATTTGGGCAGCCTGGGTCTCCTGAGCTGTATATGTGGCCTTGTGATGGGAGAGGGTCTGGGAAGACGTTCAGTCCTCAAGGAGCCATGTGCCAGCTTGGGTGCCTGGTGTAGACAAGTGGGTGGACCGCTGTGCATCTGTAAGGCAGCTCGCTGGGAGTGTAAGAGACTTAAATGATGATGGTGTGGACCCTGGGTTCAAATCCTGTCTCTACCACTCACTTGCTGTGTGGTCCTGGGGAAGCTGGCTTATCTGTAAACTAGGGAAAATAACAGAACTTTTCTCGTGGGATTGTTGTGAGGATGAAGAAGTTTAATGTAAAGAAAAGTACTTTGGACTGAGCCAGCAAGTTGGAAGCAGTAACAGGCTGTATTTTCTGGTTGCCATTTTCCCCCCACCAACCCCCAGCGGGGAGATCAGGAAAGCTCCCCTGATGGCAGACGTTTCCGCTGGAGGATGAGTTGGGCATTTTCATCTGTTGCGGGAAACAAACACTCCCCACTTACCACTAACACCTGGTCTTGACCTGGTTCTTCTGCGCCCCAGGCTGTTGAAAGATCCAGAAACCTTTTTAGTTTTAGGTGCAAAAACGCCCTCTGAGCCAGGGTTAAAGAAATTCTCCCCAGTGGTCAACTGGTTCATGTTACAATGGGGCCGGGGCTGGCACCCCAGTGACTGGTGATCGTGCTGTTACCCCGAAAGCATTCAGCAGGATTGGTTCATGTATCAAAACAAAATGGAGACTTCTCAGAAACCTCCTGTTGAGAAAACGATTCTTCTTACCTGAGACTTAGCAGGTGCCCAGAAACCTTCTAACTACCGGATCTGCCAAGGCATGTAAATATCCCGAAATACCCTCTGGCCTGGCCTGAGAGGGCAAACACCAGTGTTGGTGGTTGGCGTACCTGGGATCAGGGCATAGTGGTCAAGATTATGGCCTTTGGAACATGGCTTCCTGATTTTAGAGCCCAGGTCTGTTCCTTAGTAACTGTATGGCCTTGAACAAATTACTTAATCTCTCTGAGCCTCAGTTTCCCTATCTGTATAATGGGCATGATAATACCTATCCCAGAATGCTGTTAAAGGCCAAGTCAGTTAATGCCTGTAAAGCACAGGGCCTGGTATGTGGTGAGGCTGAACTATCTGGTGTCTGTTGTTCTGGCTGTTGATGGAGATGGGCACCCTGCCCCCTCCTCACCTCCCCTGAAATTGGGGCTAGCACTCTGGACCTTCCTTCCCAGGTGCTACTTGAGAATTGGCTCTGTGACAGTGTAGGGCACAGGGTGGGAAATCCCCAGTGAGGGCACCAACCCTGCCTGGGGTTGGGAAGAGGCCAGCTAAGACATGTGGAAAGGAGAGCCTCTTGATCTGGGTTTTCAAGAATGAGAAGGGACTCCCTAGTGAGGAGGTTGAGAAGGGGGAACAGCTTGTATAAAACTTCAAGGGACAGAAGTTCAGGGATCACAAGTAACTAGGTTTGGCTGGAATGAGATGCCAGGTTGTGGGGTGCAGCAAAGGCTAGGACCACGTGGTGAAGGGCTCTTGTGCCAAGAGCAACCAAGAGGTTGAACTTGATTCTGAACGCTCTGGGGAGCCATTGAAAGTCTCCAAGGAGGGAAGTAACATGCCTGGTTTGCATTCTAGACCATTTGATCTGGTAGCGGGGTGGAAGATGGATGGGGTGGGGCATGTTATGATACCAGGGCGTGGCTGATCTAACCCATGCGCTGGCTGAGGTCATCTTACCCTTACTGCTGCAAATAGAATTGGGCACAAACTCCCACCCCAAACAAGGAGGGGGCCCAGTATCTCTCCACGGGTGTCAGGATTCACTGGATTCCATTTATCTCCTGGCAACTCCTCTCATGCCAGACTCCTGTGTCTGCTGAATTCTCCAGCTCCTTCCTGCACACAGTGACCCTTGTAGGCACCGGGTCACCTCCTAGTCCCTCCATTCCTACAGGACCCGTGATCAAAGCCTGACTTCTGTGTGGGTTGGGAGAGAGGGGAGGGTGTGGTGTCGCTGGTGGCACAACAAACAACAGGGCACTGAACTTTGCATAGTGTTGTATGTGAACGTCTCATGACTGTTCCTGCCTCCAGGGTGGGTGGTCCGTGGCAGCTGCTTCTAAGTGGGCTGTGCTGTCCCTGCTGGCTCAGGACTGGTCCCAGGGAAATGAACACAACTATCTTAGTTCCACAGAGGCCAGTCTGGACTGCTAATCGCAACTCTGGTTTCCTGAGGTGGTGCAGACCCAGCCTATTTTAATTATATATTGATTCTGTGGTCACTGAAGGTTCTTCTGAGAAATGAACATTTAAAAGAGTGGGCTTGAGATTTCTTTAGACTAAACCAAAGTAAAGCCACAATAGGCTAGTTCCCAATATAGAGGGTTTTGTTTGGTGGACTGGCAGGTACAAGGGCATGGGACCTGCAGTCACATAGAATGCAGGGCCCTGGGCAATTGATTTAACCTCTTGGGTTTTATTCTCATCTGCAAAATGGGCATAATATTACTTCCTTACAGGAAGGTTGTGAGGTTGCAATGAAACAGTATGTGCAAAATCACTTCGCTAGGCCTGTAGTCAGGCTTTGGGGTGATTTTGACACATGAGGACACTACTATGAACTGAATTTTGTGCCCGCCCACAGATTCATATGTTGAAGCACTAACCCCCCAGTGTAACTGTATTTGGAGATAGAGTCTTCAGGAGATAATTAGGGATAAATGCGGTATCGTAGTGGCCCAGTCTGATAGGACTGCGGCCTATGAGAAGAGAGATCCCCCCACCCCGTCTCTCTGCCATGGGAGGACACAGAAGGCAGCTGTCTGCAAGCCAAGAAGAGAGCCCTCGCCAGAACCCGACCATGCTGGCCGCCTGGATTTCAGACTTCCAGGCTCCAGAACTGTGAGAAAATAAAATTCTGTTCTTTTGGCCATCCAGTCTATGAAACTTTATTACGGCAGCCCAAGCAGACTAATGCAGACGTGTGTTTAACCCACACCCAGTCTGTCTTCAGAAAGTGGTAATTATGTGCACACAGCGCTGAGTCGGGGTGGGCCTGTGGTCTCCCTGCTCCTCCAGCAGCTCCTTCCATGGCCTCCCAAGTCCCAGTGATCTGGGCCCTGCTACCTCCTTGGCCACATCTGGTGCCACCCCTCACTTATTTCCCAGAATGGCCTTCTTTCTTTCATTTCTCAAATTCCCCAAGTTCTATCCTGCCATGGGCCTTTGCACATGCTGTCCCCTCTGCCTGCAGTGCCTACCTTTGCAGAGTTTACTTTTCACTCAGAGGTTCAGTCCTCAGAGAGCCCTGCCTGGACTGCCTGCTTAAAATGGTGCAGCCTCTACCCAGGCTGCTCTTATTTCCTTTGGCTTGTGTTAGACTCTCCCTAGCAGGTATCACGTACTGGAATTAAATGGTTTGCCTGTTTTCTATCTGTTTTTCTCCACTAGAACATAAACTCCATGAGAACATGGGCCTTGTCTATTTATTCTTGCTGTATCCCAAGAGATTAGCATGGTGACTGTCACATAATAGGGACTCAACCTATACTAAATGGATGAATGACTGAATAAGCAAACTGATCTAGGAAAAGCTCCATGCCTGTGCATCCAGCATCTCTTGAGGTAAACCCAAAGCACCTTGATTTCCAGCACCATGCCTTAACACTCATTATAACTAGAGACCAACTGGTCCAGCCAATGGTTTTCTAACTAAAGGGTTCCGTGGAGGGGTATAGGCCACCACAGAGAGCTAGGCGGGGGGAAGAGGTGAATGAGTTGGACTTTGAATGCTCTTTTCTCCCCTTTTAACTAGAAGAGCTCTGAGTTTATCTGTTTCCTATATTGAGCTTACATGAAAAATCTCATTAGAGGAAACAGCTCCGTAGCTAGGCGGAAGTGGAAATGTTCA
Source organism: Vicugna pacos (assembly GCF_048564905.1). Taxonomy (NCBI): domain Eukaryota; kingdom Metazoa; phylum Chordata; class Mammalia; order Artiodactyla; family Camelidae; genus Vicugna; species Vicugna pacos. The sequence goes on from NC_133007.1 coordinate 25,764,170, forward strand.
CATTACAGATGAAGAAGCTGAGGACCAGTGAGGGAAAGGGACTTGCCCACGCACAGATGGTCAGTGGCAGAATGCGCTATCCCCAGTGATGCCGTGGTCAGGCACCATTCTTGTTAGCAATTCTTGTTATGTGAGTGAAAAATACTAGCTTCCTCAAATGCTGTAACTTGGCTTTCGTTCTCTTAAGAACTGGGGATGGAAAGGATTTAGGGTCACCACTTGTCTCTGGCAGTCCCAAACCGACTTCAGGCTCAAAAGCCCCTAAGGGTCCTCATGCCCAGTTCAGGAGACCATAAGTGAACTCTGCTGGGAGCATCCAGGAGAATTCTAGTCAGGCCAAAAAGCCACTACATGGACGTCACACGTGGCCCAGTAAGTCACAGAAGTTTCAGATGAGGAGGATTTCTTCTTTGAAAGACACAGAGCTGACTAGCATGGACCCCAACCCTCTGAGAGTCTTACTGGTAGTAGACTGATAGACTTTTCTGACAGCTTGCTTACTTGCCAGCCTCATTCTACCTTCTCTTTTTTTCCTTCCTCTCTTTCTTCAGCTAGTTCCAGGTAGCATTTGCTGACTGGAAGTTTTATGTTAACCATTACTGCAAACCCAGGTGTCCATTTCATCACTGGCAATCAGCTCTTGTCCTTGGGGAAAACTAATTAGGTGTTACAGGGCTTTGATGTCGTTTCCATGGAAACCCCCATAGTATGATGTACATGCAGACTATATGTTCCAGGGAGTTTGAAAAGTGTATGTGTGTGTGTGTATATATATATATAAAATATAATTATATGTATAATTACTGGATTTTTAAGAAAATCTTTCATTTTTTTCCATTTTGCTTTTTTTTTCCTGCATGTATTTCTTTAAATGATGGAAATTTCCTCTGGGTTTTTCTCCCAGAGAGAGAGAATAGTAGAGAACACAAAAGCCTTTTTCCATATTCTCTCCTTTAATTAAAAAAAAATTCATAGTTGCATAAGAATGAAAGTTTTTCAGATTGGTCAGAAAATGTCTAAGCAGGATCTCCCCTAACAGCTGAAAACATTTTAAGGAAAGACATTGCTTTAAGAAAGAACCTGAGAGAGGTCTCAAGTCTTTCAAAATAGAATGAAGAAATGCAAACCGGGTGAATCAACTCCAAATGTAATTACACCTAAAAAAAAAAAAAAAAAGACAGGTTCCCTGTGTGCCTCCAGGGGAATGCAGGAGCTCCTGGTGGACCCGGTGCTCTGTCAGGTTGACACGGGAGGCTCTGGGATAGTTTCCTTGTCTCACAGTTGAGACAGCCCGTTCCCAGCCCTGCAGCTAACACACTGTGGGCTCCAGAGATTGCACGTGAGCTGACCTGCCCCGGGGTGACCAGATGGCTCTTCAGAGTTGGTGCCCCCCCCCGCCCCCAAGGGAGCTAGTGAACAACCTGATTGTTCTGAGATGCTCCAATGAGGGAAGCATGCAGACCTGGTCTGACTGAATAGGTCTGTAGGTGGAAGGGCCCAGCAGATTTTACAGAGAGCCTGTTATGTACCCATGTGCCAGCACTAAAATTCAAGGGTTCCTGGAGAATCCATAAATAACTGGACTGTTTTCTTTGATACCTCTAATTGGCCACTCAAGGATGGAATGCCCACACTGACCTCTCTGATAGCTACCAGGTGATCAATTTACCCCCCACATTTGCCAACAAGATTCACTGTTCCCAGACTCACTGCAGATTTTCTCAACACCTGATAAATCCTGTTTTGCCTTTGTTCCTCAATTCAGTATACCAGCTGACTTCCTCACATGTGAGAAACACGTTGCAGGCAGAATAAACTGCTTGCAAAATAGCTTTTTAAATGCTTCGAGTAATTCTTTGATGAATGAAATGCTGTGTCTACTGGGTGGGGCAGGGTTGGGGGAAGCTGGCATGGCCCTTGATCGTGGTCTCCTCCTCATCCAGTTACCCTGTCTGATTAACTGTGCAGGGGTGGGAGGGTGGAGGGTGGAAGTTCCTTCTAGGGGCTGGGGCATGAGAAGCCAAAAGGGAAACGTTGGGCATGGCAGGCAAGTCACCCGACTTCTAATATGCCTCCCAGGGCAATGCATGAGTTAGATTTGTTTATATGTTGGCTTTGTTGCAAAGAACCCCCAAAATTAACGACCTAAAACAGTAATCATTTAGCTCACAATTGTGTGGATCTGCACCCGGGGCAGGGCTCAGCTCGGAAGTTCTTCTGCTGGTCTCACCTGGGGTGCGCTCTCACACAGCTGGTCAAGGACGGCCTCACTCACACAAGTGAGGGCGACAGGGAGAATGGGGCTGTGGGTCTACAGCCAGCCCCACTGTGCTGACATTTTTTTCAAACCTCGGCTACATCACATTTCTCATGTCCCATTGGCCAAAGGAAGGCACGTGGCTGAGTTCCGATTTAAGGGATTGAGAAACAGATCCTATGTCTTGCTGGGAGGAGAAGCAAAGTCACTTGTGAAGAAGCAGACAAACGGGGTGGGAAGACTCAATGGCCTTTTTGGTAGCACCACACCAGGTTTGCCTGATGCGAGCCTTCCAGGCACTGTGGAAACCCTATTTCGCCCAAGAAGCTTTCCAAGATGGGTCCTTATCGTGCCTTTCCTCTGCTGGAGCTACTTGAGATTGTGAGCTGATTCATGGGACATGTGTTTAATTCATATTTATATCACCACAGTGTTCTCACCTATTGGTTCTTTTTAATTGAGGTATAATTGCCAAATAAAATTGTATATATTTAAAGCGTACAATGTGATGAGTTGATACACGTATACATTGTGAAATGATTACCACAGTCAAGTTAATTAACACATCTATGATCTCACATCATTACTTTTTTGTTTCTGAGACATTTAAGATCTGCTCTCGGCACATTTCAAGTCTTGGTTGGTTGTTACTAACTATTTGATTGAATCGAGTTGGTTCTTTCTAATTAAAGCTCCTTGAAGGCAAGTGTGAATTGCTCTGTCACATAAAATCTCCCTCCCGAAGCTCTTGGAATCATACCAAGAGGCTGGAAATCCTACAGGCTCTTAGAACCAGTGGCAGAGGGTTAGGTCTGGAGCCAGGTCTGTTCAGGGCATCATCTGGGGTAAGAGTGAGACTTGCCGGTGACCACAAGCCCTGGCGCTGAAGCATTCCGTCTTCAGGCTGGCCATACCCCAAAGGAGCAGAATCACCTTTTGAGACTAGGGAGGCAGAAAGACTCAGCAGCCTGGAGAATGTGACTTTCCTTCCTCACTCAGGGCAAACCCAGCCAGGTCAGGAGGAAATGTGTTTGTGTCCCGGGCCTCTGAGGCTTCTGCTCTGTGACAGTTCAGAGCGGACCCCCTGATGACCTCCTGGTGCCCCTGGCCCCATGCCAGAGCCTGCCCACGTCACCGCAGCACTCTTCCAGAATTCATCAGGGCGATCAGTCAGGCTGCCCTAGAACCGGGCCTGGGTGGCTGAGGCTGAACCTTAGGGGAGAACAGCTCTTTACTGGAGCCGCCCTCCCTCCTCTGGTCCAGCACTGCTCCAGATCTGGTTCCAGATGATCTCCGGAACTTCCTAGGCCCTGACAATCACCTGGAACCCTTTATTCCAGACTGACCACCCCTAGTGGGTGGGTGTCCTCCCGTGATATAAGATGAATGGTCAGGTGCTTTACTAGTCACAGGCTTAGCAATGAGTCTTCTGCAGGAATTTCTATTCTGGTTGGTTAACAGGGGCCATGGGCCATCTGTCTTTTTCTTCACGTGACACAGTCATCCACCTCCCCACCCCATTACTCATTATAATTCTACTGACTGCCCACTGTGTGCCAGGACTGTCTCAGGCGTCGTGGAGAGGTGAGATGAGCCAGGCGTGGGTTCTGTATCCGCGGGGCTCACGGGCCCCAAGACCACACGTGAGGTTTGCGTAGGACCACAGAATAAGGGCTCTTCAGAGCGGAAGTCACCTCAGGGATCATCCAATCCAACCCCTCATTCCTCAGAGGAAACTGAGCCCAAAAGAGGGGCATTTAGTCACCCAAGGGCACATAGTAAGTGGTAGTTATTGGTTCACTAAACAAGAATTTACCCAACACCTGTTATAGTCTAAGAACCGGGCCTGGGTACCAGAAAGACCACAGGGAACAAGGCAGACGTGGCCCCGCATCCTTTTGGAGCCCAGCTGTGACTGGTGGGTCTCAATCCAGGTTCCACTTTAGACTCATCTAAGGAGCTTTAAGAAAAATCCTAATGCCAGGACCTCATGCCCAGAGGCTGAGATTTGCTTGGTCTGGGGTGGGCCCAGGGGCGGGTATTTTAAACAAGCTCTCCAAGTGATTCTGCTGTGCAGACAGATCAAGAACCACTGCTCTGACGGAAAGACAGACAAAAACCAAGTAAACACAATTAGATGTGTAACTGAGACTTGTGATTTGTAAGAAATGGACAGGATGCTGAGTGAGGACGTGGCAGGGGTACTGTTATCTGCCCTAAGTCTGAAAGGAGTGAGGCTACACTCAGAGAGCGGGGATGCCAGGCGGCAGGTGGGAGCAGGCAGAAGCGTGTCCTCATATGGGACAGCAATGGAGTCTTCTGGGCCATATCACCCACCCTGCTACCCCACAGATCCCTGTACCGGAACCCTGTCTGGCAGAGGCTCTCAGTCTGCAACCTGTAATATCTCCCCCTGACCCCCATACACACTGTTGATGAATGTCTCCCAGGCCAGTCGGATTAATAATCCCTCACGTTTTGAGAGTGCAGTCATCCCTTGGTATCCACAGGGGATTGGTTCCAAGAAACCCTGCAGACACCAAAATCCAAGGGTGCCCAAGTCCTTTACATAAAATGGTATAGAACCCTCGGCCCCCGGATCCACAGCTGTGCATCCGAGAATATGGAGGGCCAAGTGTAGTTAGTAAAGCACTGTCCCTCTTCTTATCTGTATTATTGGACTCTGAAGCTAATCCCATGAGGTGGGCAGGGTCAAGGTTAATAATCTGATGATAGAGATGTGGAAGCAGGCTCAGAGGAGGGGTGAGACCTGCCTAAGATGACACAGCTAATATCTGGATGTGCAAGACTTCAGTCTAGCTCGCCAGCCTCCAACTCCACTCCCCTATGTTGTCCCCTCACCCCCCACCGCGCTCCGGGTTGTGCCAGGAAACTGAAACAGAAGCAGGGCACCTGGGAGGCAGGTGGGGACACTGCCCTGCAGCCAGCACCTTCCTGTCAAGCTGGGTAGATCTGCCGACGTGCCTCTCCTTTGACTTGCAGGGCATACAAGCTTGTTCTCCAACAGGGAATTAAAGGAACCTGCGACTCGTTACTTCAGTTCCTGCCCAGAGTGAACCCAGTTACTATAGTAACCTGATGCAATTCTCTCTTATAGGGCGGTTAGTTTTCATTTTGTATTTGAAGAGTTTGGCCAGGCAGGCGCGTTGCCATGGCTCGGCCTGTCGGCGGCAGTTAGGAGCAGAGGGAACCCTTTGAGCAGCCTCTAGGTCCCTCTAATTGATGGTGGAAACCTGTGACTGGAAAAACCCAGGCTCAGCTGCACCGGGGAAGGAGGGAGGGAGAGTCTCGGCTGGTGTGGTGCTGGATACCCGCTCCTGTTCAGAGATCACACCTTCCTAAATACAGCTACCTGGGCCCAGGTTGGCCTCTCAGCCCCTTGCTCCCAAGTGCCTTCTAGTTCCCCTCCGTGATCCTCATCCTGGGGGCCGTGCTCTGAGCTATTTCATTCAACCCTGAATGCCCAGTCCCTGGCAGACAGAGGACCTCCAACAGATGTTTGTTGAAGAATGAATGATCTTTCGTAGTTTACGAAAAGCTTTCATACTCATTATCTTCTTTATTCCCCATGATAGCCCTGTAAGGTCCCAGGGCAGGAGGAAGGGGAAGCTGAGGTCCAGCAAGGTGAGAGACTTGCTAGCACAGCCTGCCTCCCCTCCCTGTGCACTTTTGCAGCTGTGCTTGCCTCTGGGCAGCCCACAGAGTTGCCTGGTACCTGCTCCTTGCGGCAGACAGAATGTCACAGGCAGACCTCAAAAGCAAGGCAGTCAGGAGACCCCTGTTACTCAAGTCAGGTGACTTGATTGGTTCACCTTGAGTTTGTCTCAGACATGACACAGATCCCTGGATGGGTCCTTTGTACCCTCAGAGGCCCAGGCATGGGTGCCACAGTTTTCTCTTCCTCCTTGGTTGTGAGGCTGGGGCCTAGTAAGGGAGGTAGTGAAGGAGGCAGGAGAGAAGATGCTTGGTGACTAACTTCAAAACACAGCAGAAGGTTCCCTTGGCCCAGACCATGGAGGAAATTGCAGGACAGACAGGGCCTCTCAGTCCCTAAACTCCCTGTGAAGTGGAGGTGAGGTTGGGGGAGAGGAAGGCTGAGCTCTGCATGCCCAGTGCAGGCTGACCTGACCTCTCTGTTCCTCCCTCCATGCTGAGAGTGTATTTCCAGGTTAAATAAAACTTCTTCCACCCAACCCTGGCCCCAACATTCATTTCTTTGTAATGCTCCCTTGGCTAGGAGGTACCAATGTATCCGGAGCAGCAGCTCATGCTGCTGTGGGACTCTGCCCTCTTCCCGCCCCCGCCTCCCCCCCCCCCCCCCCGCCTTACAGGCCAGTGTGAGCAGCCGCGTGTAGAACTGCTCTCTGTGGCCCTGGAGTCAGCAGCATGGGCGGCTGTGTACGTGGGTGAGCCAGGACAGAGCGAGCTGGAGGGGCCAGGGCCCAGCACAGAGAGGACAGGGTGTGAGGATAAGCAACTCTGTCCCCTCTCAGCAGTGAGGTGCACACCTGCCCAGGAGGCCCCGACACCCAGCACAGGCCCCTGATCTCGGGCCTCCCTCTCCAGGAATCAGAACCTTCAGAATGCCCAAGCTGGACCTTAGAGGCCTCTCACGTCACAGATGTGGAGCCTGGGGCCACAGAGAGGAAAGACGTGAGGCCCCCGTCACAGTCATCAGGCATGGGGGGACCCACAGTGGGATCTCCTTGAGAACCAGCCTGGGCCTCCCCTGGATGTGAACCCAGCACCGAGCCCAAGCCAGGCACACAGCAGGTGTCACTGAACGTTTTTTTCAGCTGCTTTGCCATTCCTCCTGTTGTGACAACAGGAGTCTCAGCTTTGCGGAAGGAAGGTTAGGGCTGGAAGAGAACTTTGACACCACTGAGCCCCACCTTCATTTATAGAAAGAGACCCCACTGATTAATAATGCTAAAAATAACCATAGCTAATACTCACAGAGTGCTAGGCAGGGTTCTCGGCACTTGGTATATACTAGCCCACTGCAGCCTCACAACGACCATTAGGCAGCATGTGATATTATCATTGTCCCCAGGTGAGGAAACTGAGGCACAGAGAGGCTTAGTCACTTGCCCAGGATCACAGAGCTAGTAAGTGTTAGGATCAGGATCCAGACGCAGGCAGCCTGGCTCCCGGGCCCACCCCACTAACACCCCCTGCACCGCCAGAGAGCAAAGCCCTGCCAGCAGACGCTCACCAGTCTCTTCTCCGAGTTCAGAGAGGAGTCTGGGTCAACCCGGTGAGTTTACTCAGGAAACAACTTTTTCATCTCCGTATCCCCCTCCAGGGCTCGGCTCCGGGCCTGGCAGGGGCTCAGGGGCCTGCGTTCAATGCAAGTGAGCTGCTCTTCTTCCTTATCATGAAACAGCCAGTTTGGGGGCACCTTTGAGCTGGAAGGGACCTAGGGAAGCAATTTACAGAAATGGAGGCTCAGAGAGTGAACGTGTCTTGGTCGGGTCACACGACACCTGGTCCAGGGCTCTCACTACCCAAGAGAGGCCTCCCAAGAGGGCCCTGACGCGGGGCAGCTGCCCCGCCCTCCATCACCCCACGGTGCGGTTCCATCCTGGCTGTGCTAACAGGCTCTCTGCTCCCACCAGCTCTTCGTGATTGACAACGGTGCGGACGACTGGCGGATAGCCATGACCTACGAGCGCATCCTCTACATCAGCCTGGAGATGCTGGTGTGCGCCATCCACCCCATTCCCGGCGAGTACAAGTTCTTCTGGACCGCGCGCCTGGCCTTCTCCTACACCCCCTCGCGGGCGGAGGCCGACGTGGACATCATCCTGTCCATCCCCATGTTCCTGCGCCTGTACCTGATCGCCCGCGTCATGCTGCTGCACAGCAAGCTCTTCACCGACGCCTCGTCCCGCAGCATCGGGGCCCTCAACAAGATCAACTTCAACACGCGCTTCGTCATGAAAACCCTCATGACCATCTGCCCCGGCACCGTGCTGCTCGTGTTCAGCATCTCACTGTGGATCATCGCCGCCTGGACCGTCCGGGTCTGCGAAAGGTATTTGCGCGGGTTCTGTTCTCCGCTAGACTGGGGCCTCTGAGCACGCAGCTCGTGCTGGGCTGGGGGAAAGGCGAAGGAGCAGGGGCGCCAGGATGCATGTGGTCTGACTGAGGAGACAGGCATGTATCTAGACAGTGCAGGAGAAAATGGGGAAGGGGAGGGCCGAGTTGGGGCTGAATACCTGCAGCAACATGGAAACATTGGAACCAAGGTAAGCTGGGGAAAACGCATATATAATCGTTCTCATTTCCTGTTCCCTCTTTGTAAACCAATATATCAAAGCATTCTGGTTATATCGTCAAACTTTTCTAGCGTATAACACTTTGAAAGTTCTGTACCTTCTCTCCCTCTTGGCAACTGAGGATGCCCTCTAGCAGTTTAAAGGCTCTGAGAAGTCGTGCAGTAATGAAACTGATTTAATTTTGCCTAATCCAGGTTTTCTCAAAAGTATTCACCCACAAACGCTTTTCATTGGACATCACTCTTGATGCCTCAGTACTCAAAACTTTGGTCCACAGACCAGCCTCATGAGCATCAATGGGAACTTGTTAGAATGCAGAATCTCAGGACTGAATAGACTTTGCATTTTAACAAGTTCACTGGTGATTTGTGTGCATCTTAAAGGTTTTTGTTGTTGTTGATTAATTCATTATATTTAATTTGAGTCCTTTTATGATGTTTTACAAGCATTTTTAAGCAAACAGAATTAATAATATTAAACAAAAGTATTAGTATGTTTTATTTCAGAAAATATTTTGAGATATTGTTGAATGATCTTCAAAAATCCGATTGTTAAGAACTATGTACTTTTCTGCAATGAGTATTGCTGTCAACATTTCTATTTCCTTAGCTTGAAAGGTAGGGTTACAAGAATAAAACCGGTTCTGGTTTCTTTCCCAAAGACTTTCTGCTTTTTATCTCACCCACAAGTAAAACTCTTTAAAGAAACTGATTATTTTCCTCATCACTGCATTTTAATTGTTTGAGAGGTAGGATATTTGCAGGGATAAAAATTTCAAATATAAAATTATATATAATGCTTAAATTAATGGCTTTTTAAATGTATAGAAGTAGTTTAAATTAAGCAGAAAATGAATTAGGACTTGTTATACCTTAAGCATTCTCATAAGAGCAGGACTCACTTCACTGACCTGTAACACATCACAACTAAAACCTGTTATCAATTTGAAGTCACTTACCTATTTTTTAACACATTTATTGTGGTGTGATTCCTGCACAGTAAACTACACAAATTTCAGATGTACAATTTGATGAATTTTGATAGATGTATAGACCAATGAAACCACCACCACAAGAAAGATAGCTAACATTTCCATCACTCCGCAAGAGGTACAAATTCGAACTCCCAATTTATTCCTTCCCACCCTCTTTACCCTCTGGCAACCATAAGTCTGTTCTCTATGTCTGTGAGTCTGTTCCTGTTTTGTAGATAAGTTCATTTGTGTCCTTTTTTTAGATTCCACATATAAGCGATATCATATGGTATTTTTCGTTCTCTTTCTGACTTACTTCACTTAGAATGACAATCTCCAGGTCCATCTGTGTTGCTACAAATGGCATCATCTTATTCTTTATTTTATGCCTGAGTAGTATTCCATTATGTGTGTGTGTGTGTGTGTGTGTGTGTGTGTCTATATATACATATATATATATATATCCCCGACATCTTCTTTATCCAGTCATTTGTCGATTGACATTTGGGTTGTTTCCGTGTCTTGACTGTTGCAAATAGTGCTGCTGTGAACACTGGGGTACATGTGTCTTTTCAAATTATATTTTTCTCTGCATATATGCCCAGAGTGGGATTGTTGCGTCATATGTTAAGTCTATTTTCAGTTTTTTGAGGAATCTCCATACTGTCCTGCGTAGCCTCTTGTGCACCTTAAAGTCTGAGAAGCACTGTACTGATGGGACATACTTTGGGAACCATTGTTTTAGGAGACTGGTGGCTGGGCAGTGACTCAGAGAAGTGACTGGTGGGAGAGAAGGGGGTTGGCCTATAAGGATCTAATGCCAGCCCCTCAGAACTGCCATCCCCGAGGCCCAAGTGTAGGCCTGTGGCGCCCTCCTCCCACCGCCATCTCCAAGTTGCCCTTGGTGACTCCTCTCCTTTTCAAGCTGGTCCTGGATATTCATTTTCTCTGATTTCATGTGTGGAATCTGAACACCTAGGTGAAAAACCTGGATTCTGTCCCTAAGTAGCCGTGAGACGTTGAGCAAGTCACTTAACCTCTCTGGGCCTCAGTGTCCTCATTTTAAAATCACTTGAGATAGAAGAAAGATGTGTTCCCTTGGGAGAGGTTATTTTTAGTATGCTGGGAGGCCAGGTCAAGCATCCTGTGTCATTTACACAGGTCCTGGTATTTCACTGAGCCTCATGAAACTTGCCTGGTAAGCAGGCACTCTTTCTGCAATGGAGAAGCATATGCTTGGAGCACAAACTCCTCATAGTACCCTTAGCTGAGCAATATGGTGCCAATCACTTTACCTCTCTGGGCCTCAGTTTTCTCACCTGCAAGCTGGGGATAACGCCTACTTTATAGGATTTGTTGTTGGGGTCAAACAAGATAATGTATGTGAACTGTGCACTGTAATACAAGGATAGTGACAATTCCTAATAATAACGGAGACCCCTTGAGAACTCTTGAGAATTTTGTGGCTGCTTTCTTATAAACAGAACAAACCAATTCCTACCATAGATAGAACTATATACTCTTTCTGTTTTCCTTTCTAATCGATTGAAGCTGAGTCTTCTAACAATAATAATAATTGAATCTGCATAGCCCTTTAAGGTGTTTGAAATCTTCCATGTCCTCAGATCAACCCTGTCTGGTGTAGATGATCGTTCCATTTTTCAGGTGAGAGAAAGGGCTGCACGTGGAGCAAAGTACCAGCAAGTGAATTGCATTGTTTATCAAACCTGTCAGAAGTGATTTTTTTTGGTGATGATTTTTTATTGGAAGATAAGCATGCTTCAAAGTATGTAGTTTGCAAAGTACTCTGTTGTATGTTATTTGGCACTGAATGGCTCTCCATGGCCTCCACCCTGAGGCTGGATTAACCAGGTCCCCATCAGACGACCGGGCCTCTGTCTGCAGAGATGACTGACAAACCCCAGCTGAAGTCTAAGGCAAAGGTACAGAGAAGCAACGAGCAAATCAAAACTTCTCCTAAAGTTTCCCCTCCTCTGGTGAAAAGGCCCTTTGACCAAAAGGCTTCTGCTTAGATCTCACACGAGGTATATTAAAGCACGTGGGGTGTCGTTGCCCATTTTGGGGAGTTTACCCTGTGCCAGTTCCATGTGGGATGCTTCACTGATATCTCCATTTGTCCTCACAGTTGACCTAAGATAGAGACTCTGTGACTGCCCTGGTTTTAGAGTGGAGGAAACTGACGTAAATTAACTGGCCCAAGGTCACAGAGCCGGTAAATACGGAGCCAGAATTTGAACTTGCTTCTGACTCTGAACTTCATATTTGTTTCACCAGCCCAGGCTGAATCCTGCACTTACAAGGAAACTGTGGCCTGGACTCTCCTGGTGACTTTCCAGATCTGAGCGTCTCAAAGCCACTGAGATTGACACTTAAATCCCAGTCTTGCTGTTTTGCCTGCCTCCGATGTCAGTGCTCTTAACCGTTCTGTCACACTGTCTTCAGGGCTGACTTCACATTAAATTCAACCATATCTGAGTGTAATGATTGCTGTGATGCACCAGTCACCCAGATGCCTCCTCTGGGCCCAGGCTCTCAGCCCCTCAGCTGGGGTTGTCGGTTCTGGCAGAATTGCCCTGGATGAAGGGAGTTGCCTCAGCCAAGTTCAAGTCTGCTGCCCAGGACAGCAAGCATCTAGTGCCCTGTCAGTGCAGGAGCTGAAAGGCCCAGGCCTTTACCTCTGGCAGAACAGCTCTGCGGGCCTCCCAGGCTCCCAGGCTCTCCAAGGGATGGAGGGGTCCCATGGCACTTCACCTCCTCCCTCTACGCCCCATGGGTGCCGACCCTAAGAGCAGCCCCAGTGAACCTCCCGCACTCAGATCTCAGGGTCTAAGCGACTCTTTCCCAGGCATCTGACCTACGGAGCTGTGAAAGCATGTGTGAATAAGTATATTTTTTCCTAATCAGGCAAAGCACTTTAAAAAAAGAACGAGCAGTTTCTTTCAGAATCCAGCTTAAATGACCACTGTCCTTCCCCAATGTCAAATAATAAGTAAGATTGGCAGAGACTTCGAGACAGGAATTATTCAACCAGAGACCGGACGGAACCTGGAAGCAGGGGCTGCCTTGGAGGATGGAAGCCTTGGAACAGGGTGGGAGGACGATGTTGGCAAGATGACCTTGCTCTCTCTCAGCCTGATCGGATGACGATTCTGTCACCTGAGACAGCAGAGGGGGTAAAGGACTTGCCCAAGGTTGCATAGCAGAGTGACAGGTTCTAGAAAAACTCCCCTCTGTTGATGCCCAGAGCAGGGCGTGTGTTCGCATTCCAGGTGGGTTTCATCAGCCCGGATGCATCTCTGGCTGTATACACACAATTCTGAAGTTGCTATGGAAATCCCTCTTCAGCGAGACATTTTCAAAGACATTTCTCATATCTGGGGTTGGCTTTTATTCGACAATAAGGGTTTTTCACCTTTCCTCCTTCCTAGGGGGGAGAGGGAGTTAGTAATTACTCAGAAGAGCCTGCTATCGGGAGGGCAGAGCCTGGTTGCTGGGAGGGCAGCATCAACAGCGGGCTTGTTTTCCTTGGACCCCGGCGAGGCATTACATCATGGGTTCTGAGGCCTGACAGTTGTGGCACTCGGCATATTCTCTGGGATTCTCCTGGCCGCGTGCCCGCCTCCCACAGGCCTCCCAGAGCCCATCGCAGGAACCTCCTCATTAAACACTGTCACACACCAGGCAGCCTTGTTGGTGGAGGGACCATCTGAGGCCCCAGGTCGACTGGCGGCAGGCTGGGGGAGGGGGCTTTCCCGGCACGCCCCGAACAGAAGTCTGCCGGCTCACATGTGGGTGTTTATCTCCCTGGGAGGAGCCACAGGGCCGCCCATAGCGCGGAGAGCAGGGGCTGAGTCTTGTGATCCCAAGCCAGGTTTTGTAAATGACCTCCCAGCCTCTCCAGCGGAATCCCTTTGGCCTCTTCTCTCCTGAGGCTCCAAGTTCTGCGCACAGGCTGTGTCAGCATCTCAGGCCTTCCAGCCTATCAGCAGGTCTTTGATGGTGATGACGTGAACTTTCATCTATGTCTGCACCTTGGCCTTTTCATGAGAAATTTGAGTCTGGAGACCTGGCTGCTGGAATTGGAGAAAAGCAATTCCTGGCCATTCTTTCTCCCCTTCCCATCGTAGGGAAGATAAAAAGAAGCTTCCTTTCTCCAGCCTCTTCTGCCTCTGCCCCAGACACCCAGGTCTGCACCAGCCAGAAGCCAGGAGCAAGAACAAGTCCCTCCACCTCTCCGGCTCCTTCCTTCAGTCTCCTACCGTGGCCTGCAGGGGGCTTCAACTCCAAGAAAGGCGCAGGCAGATCTACAGGAGGAAGCACACTGCATGGGGCTGACACAAGCGCCCACATCGACAGCCCTCGTGCGCTGGGCAGGGCTGGGAAGAACCCTGATAACAATGAACCAGATGTTGTAACGCATGCGCAGTGACCACCTGGGACGGCAGAAAATGATCAGAACTTCTATTCCTGATTATTGTTTTGAAAAAACCGGAAACTTTGCTAATTTTAATATGCAGGAAGACTGTAATACATGTGGACAATTTATAATAAATATACATATAGCCAGGGGAGGGTGCATGCTCAAAAAAATTTACCAGCAGGAGTCCGTGATTTTAAAGGGTTGCAAACTGCTAGTTTAGGGTATGAGGTAGGAAATAGTAAGGATGGAAAGGGATCCTGTCACATGGATGAAGCCTGTGAGCCCAGGAACCCTGCCCTCTAGCTGGAGGTGGGGGAAGTCAGCACCCCGTAGGGCTGAGGAGCAGCCTAAGGCAGTCCTGCTGCGTGAAAGGTCTGGAGAGATCACTCCTGATTTGAAGATGAATTCGCGGCAGGGAGCAGAGGAGAGTGAGGAAGGCAGGGAAGACAGGAGGAGGGAAGGGGAATCCTACAGGAGGCCTTTGAAACAAATCTGCAGCATTAAAGAAGAGGAAAAGAATTCTGAAGATTCTGAAATATGTTTAATTATGAGGAACAAAGAGCAACATTTGAAGATTCTTGGGCTTCCCTAATGGTGCAAGAAAATGTGATCTCGGTGATGGAGAAGAGTGGGCAGATGTGAAATGAAAACGTATCTGGCTCACGTAAGCAGAGTTCACAGGAAAGGAAAGTTGTTTTAACAAAAGGAGTGGGGCACTGAATTTTTTTAAAATGTGGAATGTGTTGGACAAATGGAAAGGTTTTCTCCGAATGAAGACAAGAACAGAGATGAGAGAAGAGGGTAAGTGGGAAAGAATTAGAAGCTACAGAATCAAGGCTAACTCCTAGAACTAGAGTTGCTTTGGAGGAAGAAACCAGAATGAATTGGGTAAAAGCATAAACAAGGACATACAGGAAGAAGACTTTTTCAGGATTGGCCTGAAAATTGGCCGGCCGGAGGAGTCGGGGTAGGGGGGTAGGATTACGCAGATCAAACAGTTTCCTGTTTTCCAGTTAGAATAGGGGGAAATTTTTTTTTCTGGAAAATTTACTGAATCATAAGATTAAACTATCCTAGAAGCACATAGGCAACACAGAGGAGACTTTCCCCCAGGAATCCTAAATTCCAGGAGACATTAGGGCATTCATGTCTGGAAACAACAGGAACAAAGGTCATTCTTGGAGTTTTGTGCGCTCAGAAGGTTACACTTTGGGGGGAGATTGTGTATCAGTTGACCAAGGGATGAATCACAATTAAGATCTTACTAATAAAACAATATGAAAGAAAGGCAGGTGGACAGCATTGAAACCAGGTACACATGAAATCCAGGCTACATTTAAGCATGATGGCAAAGCCAAATTCTAATGTCGAAGAAAAAGTAGATTCTGGAAAGAGTAAATGTATGAAATAAAAATAATAATTCCATAGTAATGAGAGGGTTGCAAACCCTCAGATTAAAAAGTTGAGAGAAGTCTAGAAAGGTTAGTAAAAGCATGCCAAATAGGCAGAAAAGAATTTTAAAAGCCTAATCACTCAATTTTAATAATTAGAGAAACACAGTTTAAATCATTTTTGGTTTTGTTTTTTGGTGGGGGGGAGGTAATTAGGCTTATTTATTTATTTTTTTAATGGAGGTACTGGGGATCAAACCCAGGACCTTGTGCATGCTAGGCATGTGCTCTACCACTGAGCTATACCTTCCCTCCTTATTTTTTTAAACCTAAAGGTAACCCCAGGTAGAATTTTGAAAGTACAGTAGTGATGACAGGAGCATCAGCCAGGTATTATTTCACTTAATGACACAGCTCTGTGAGGTGTAGGGACTGTTATCATCCCTAGCCTGCAGGTGAGGAAACTGAGGCACTAGGAAGTTAAGTAATGAGCCTTGAGTCACAGAGCCAGAGAGCAGCAGACCTGAGCTTCCAACATCCTGCCTGAGAGCCTCCCCTCTTCCCTACCCTGAGAATGTGCTTTGTCCACACTCCTGGATGAGACACACCAACGACATCACAGACAGAAAAATAAGGGAGCAGGAAGGAAGAACTTAAAGACAGAAAGCATGAAACAAGATGAGAGGAAACCAAACCTAAAATTTATAACAATCAACATAATTGAATTTACTTCCCCAATTAGAAGACACTGTCCCTTACTTAGATAGGATTTAAAAGCAAAATTTAATTTTATGCAGGTTATAAAAGATACCTAAAATGGAAGGACCCAGAAAAATAAATGAATAGCAAAGATTTATTAGGTAAGTACAAACCAAAGGGCAACTGAGTAGAAGTCCTCGTTTTAAACCCAGTTGAATTCAGCACAAGAATCATTACATGGTCCAAAGGAAGCATTTAATATGGATAAAAACACTATACACAGTACTACTGTGAACTTTTATGCAAAAATAAATAAGGAGATGGAGGATCTGAGTTTTAACTGACTGTTAAGTATTGAACTTTGTAGCCTATAAACTAATAATACATTTTCTTTTTAAGCATCCATCAAACATTTACAAAAATCAATCAGCTTCTTGGCCACATGTCTCAAAACATCAGAAAAAAATTTCAGATGTATTCTCTAACTACAAAGCCATAAAACTTCAATTAAAAGGAAACTTTTGGGTGGGGGACTTTTGAGCAATCACCTCAATTATAACTTGGTCAAAAGAGAATCATTCAAAATTTCCAGTGAAGACGATTCTAAAAATTACAATGATAACTGTATATATCAAAGCTCAGGATGTGACCAAAGTTGTTCTCACATGAAAAATATCCTTAAAGTTTTTCATTAAAAAAAAAGGAACATGAAAATAAATTGAATTCATTAGAAGAACAAAACAAGCTTCAGGGGGACAAATTAGTTTTATAACAAAGACAGGAATTGATGAATTTGAAAACAGAAAAACAGAACTTGTAAATCCAAAAGATACCAACTTCTAATAAATCTAATCAAGGAAAGAAAAGAAAACACAAAATTAGATATTTTAAAGGGGAATACCTACTGATTCTCAGGAAGTTTTAATAAATAAAAGAGAATAGCTTAACTGTTTTTGAAAGAGAAGACCATCGAGGGGAACTTTCTCCACTAGATATTAAAATGTTTTATAAAACTAAGGTAATTGTCCCTGTGGCATTACTGAAAAGTCAGTAATGACAGATCAACGGGACCTAATGGAAACCCCTGAAATAAACCCTAGCATGTGAGAACCCCATATTTGAGAAAGAAACCAATTAGGAAGCAATAGATTATTCAATAAATGGTAATGGGGAGATTGGATGCTTGGATGAAAAACCAAATTAGAACCCAACCTCTCACCAGCCATAAAATAAACTTCAGGTGTAAAAGAAGAAACCATGAACAAGCTCCAGAAAACAAAGTGAATATTTAATCAATCCTGAGATGGCAGAGAATTGTTAAGCATAAAATCTCAGAAGAAATGTGAAGGAAAAAACTGGTGTATCTGATTACACCATACATACAATTTTAGATTTCTGTTCTCCAAAAAAATATAAACTTATTTAAAAAGCAAATGTTACACTAGGAAAAATATTTGCAGCAAACATGACAAGAGGTAAAAATTCCTATTGTATAAACTAGTCTTAGTTACCAATCAGAAAAACTCATCTCCTCAAAAATTAGCTAAAAATAAAAAAACTGACAACCAGAAAGAAAGAAATACAAATAGCCAATATAATGAAAAACACAGCCTCCTGAATCAAAGAACCACAAATTAAGAGAATTGCTTTTTCTCCTCTGGAGTTGACAAAAACTTAAATGAATATAATTCAATGCTGGAGAAAGTTGTTATTGTTGGTGGTGGGGCAGGTGGGTTGTTCCTCACATACTGATGGTGAGAAGGAAAATTAGCACCACCTCCCTGGAAAACAATTTAACAGTATGTCAGGGGAGCCTTTACAAGTTCATAACTTTAACCCAGAAATTCACCTTCTAGGAAGCTCTTCTAATGGGATAATCAATTTGTGTCAAGATTCTTCAGCAGGATGCGCTCTGCAGCAGGGGAGAATCAGAAATCAGGTGAATGACCAGAATTTAAGCTGTTAAATAAATCACAGCATATCCATATGATGTTAGGCAACCCTTTTAAAAAATCATCCTTCGAAGACTATTAATCAGGTAGGAAAACAGTCATGATGTAATATTTTTTAAAGGAGCGCACAAAATAGTGTTATATAGGATGTTACCAATTAAAAATATAGAGATACATAATATGCATAGAAAATTCTTGGAAAATACATGTATTGTTTTCTGTGGGATGTTATGTGCGATTTTTTCCATTACATTTTATTGCATTTTCAGTGAGAATGCATGACAACATGTATGTTTGTGTTTATCTTTAATATAAAGAGGGAACATTTTGTTTTTTCTCCCTCAACAAAACCTGTCTTCTCATCTTCCATAGAAACTCATATTTTATATCAACAGGGTTTGGAAAGTAAAGTTGAAGGGCACACTCGGTTTTTACATATCATTTTCTCAGAGAAGCACATTAAAAGTTCCTTCCTAAAGCGTTCGCCTTCCGACCTGGCAGCCAGTGGCCTTAGTGGACAAGGTACTGGGAGGACGTAAGCCTAGGCTGGGGTCCTCTCTCCCAGGGCGGATGAGCCACTTAGAGTCCCTCTGAGGCCGAGGGATGATTATGGAGGACCCGGCAGGTGGAGTTCTGCAGGTGAGGTGTGATCCCAGGCACGTCTGCATTAGCTCTTCAGCACCGGCTCTGGGCGGGCCAGGCTCTGGGGGCCTAGCGACGATGTCAGAGCCCCTCATCCGGTCAGGGAGAACCCGCGGGTGCGCAGGTGGTCGCCGCAAGGCCAAGGCCTTTGAGAGGAGGCTGGTGCTGGAGGCGGGGCCGAGGCTCTCTCCGCCAGGGGGCGCAGGGCGGGAGGGCAGTACAAACAGCGGGGGCCGGTGGGCGGGGTCTCATGGGCAGGGGCGGGCCGCGGGGGAGGAGCCAGTCCGCCGGCTCCTGGTGCTGCCAGAGTTGAGGTTCAACACCGCCGAGGTGGGAGAGCCTGGCGCCCCGGGCAACCAAGGATAAACCTCAGGACTGGGTCCTCTGCCCCAGGGTTGCCTCTGGTTGCTGCCTCTAGTAGCGTCGTATTCTTATTTCATGTGCGTGTTTTGTATTTCCACCCATCCTTACTCCTTTACAGCCCACTTTTCTCTGTTACTTCTGATTCAACAATTCTTTCCTCTGTCTTAGTGGCACTATTTGTGTGCTCTTTGATAATTAAGCACGGAAATCGTTAATTTGTGACTAGTTTCTTCATATTTTGATTTATATTCAATAATATACTATTCCACAAATTATGATTAATGCATGACACCTCTTAGAAAAGAGAATCAAGAAATGAGGAAATTGTCCAGAAAATTAGCATTCTCAAGGGCTAAGTTTGGGACAGTGTAGGTGCAAAGTGGACTCCACATTGCACTGAGAAACAATTCCATTTTTCCAGTTGAGTTGATCCCCAAATTACTCCAGCCTGTGTTACATTAAACACTAGATTTCCCTAAACTCTGCTGGGAGGAGGCCAGTGCCCTTTTGCCTCCAGGACTTTTGCCTTAGGTAGACCCAGCTAAGTACAAGGCTCTTTCTCCAACTGGGAAGGCTCATCCAACCTTTCTCAATTGGGATCTGAGAGAGAATTAAGCCCTGCAGAAATGGGTTGGAATGACCGTCTTCCTGATCCCACCAAGGATGGTGCACAGCTAGTACCAAGTCTGATGTTTAAGAGGGAAGTTGCTTCTTATTGTGGATGCCTAAGGGCATCTGGGCTTAATTCTCACCCTCTGGGAACCGTTGGAAAAGGCTGCACCACTGGGAGGAGACAATGCCAAAAAACCTACAAGGGTGGGAATCCTTGGAGGGAGCCAAGATGAGGAAAAGGGAGGGGGTTCCTGTAAGCCACATCAGCCATATCTATTTGTGAGCTGACATTATTCAAGACAGGAAATCCACATTTGTCAACTTTTCCATTTTTTAACTTCGGGGTGGTTTTGTTTGCCCCTGGTGATCCCATGGTGCCCTGCATCTCCAGTGCAGGCATTCGTCAGCAAGGGACCCTCACCCCATAGCCATCGCCATGTGTTCGGTGGCCTAGGAGGTGTGCTCTCCTCACCTTGCCCCCCTGTGCTTTCCACCCACTCCACTGCAGGCATGGCTGCCGCCGCCCAGGCTGCTGTGAAGCCCTGCAGCCCCGCTCTTATAGCGGAGCTGCGGGTGGATTTTTTTCATGTTTTCTCCTTCCATTTAATACAGGCTCCTCTGTCCCCTGAGATTTGGCTCCAGTACCCTAGAGGCTGAGCTGGGAGGGAATATGGGTGTCACATGCTGTGCTCCAAATGGTACCTCACTGAGCATCCCCAGCCCCGCCCCACCTGGATGCCTGCTCCTATGCTCTGTGAGCTGCCCAAGAGTTTTGGGGCAACTACAGTCCCTTGGTGGCTTGGAAGTAGTGGCCCTGGGAACCCACCAACCCTACCACACCTGGTCATTTTGTTCTCCTGAGAGGCTCATGGGAGCCACCTGCCAACAAAGCCCCTGCAGGCTGGTCCAGACAGGCCCAGACATGCTGAGACGGGCCAGATGGGCTCTGACACCCCCACAATAGACAGGGCACAGAGCCTAGTGAGTAAAACTCCTTTTGAAAATTTTAAACATGTTTCAGCTGAGTCAATACATGCAGTGACACAGTGGTGGCAGCGCAGAGTCTGGGTACAGTCTGAGTTCAGGGTTAAAGACAGTTTGGCTCCTGGTTTCACCATTCACCTTGTACATTGTACTTGTACTTAATCTCACAAGAGTCGCGAAGCCTCTACTGAATACACTCTGGGACAGGGATTTCATCACTTTAAAAGACCATTCAATCCATCAACAGACAGTTCTGACTTAGAAATATCTTCCTAATATTGGTTAAATTAAATTCCTTGTTGTTTCTGACTTGGGTCCTAACTCTGCCTTCTGTATCCACACAAAAGAAATTGAAACAACATGGGCTGGTGGTAAATCATTACCATCTGGGCAGATGCAGGCTTGGGGCCTCACTCAAGCTCTTATAGCCTGTGACCTTGGGCAAGCTAGCCTCAGGACATCTGGGAAATGGGTTAATTCACAGAAAGGCCTTAGTCAGGGCGGAGCATTTAGTCCCTGTTGAGCGCCCAGTGAAGCAGGGTGGTCCTCCCTCTTGCACTGAAGGCCCCTTAAATATTTGAGAACTGGTTTCATCCTCTTCAATCTAATGGCCTCTCATCCTTCAGCAAGTCCTCCCAGGACTCTGTCCTGATCAGACTCCACTCTCTTGCTCACCCTCCTCCTTGGTCATCAATGAGCGCATAAAGTGGAGGCCCCAGACTGAACATAGTGCCCCAAGTTTTAGGCAACCTCCCATTTTCTTGGCATTTCTCTCCTTTTAATGCAGCTTGAGAGTGGCCCGTGGGAAAGGCAGGCATCTCCCAGAACAGGTATAACGACCTGGGAGTTAGGGAGTGAGACTCAGAGCGCATCTCTGTTTAGATTTGGCACTTTTGACAGCCGCGTTCTACAGCCCCACACTCTGTCATTAATTTTCCCTCAGTACAGCCCCACCAGCCCTGCTTAGCGTGAGCCCTGCAGCAAGTGATCGGCACCCCCACCCCACGTGGCCCACCACCTGACAGAGCCACAGCTGAGATAAGGCCAGCAGGGTGTTAAGCCAAGTGGGGACCCAGGTAGGACTCTAAGTGTCAGGATGCTCACGTCCTGCTTCCAGCTTCAGCGAGGGGGAGAGGGCCTGGCCCGGGGGCCCATTACTCTGCCTTAGTTTTTCTGCTGATAAAAGCAGTGCTTTATCGGGCCCCTACAGATCTTTAAACAGGGATTGCCAGAGAGTTGAGATCACCCCGCCACTCCCATGCTCTCTGGACTCATCCCATGCTGATGGTTCCCACCCCCCCCCCCACCAGAGCTGCTCCCTTTAGCTGGACATTCTCCATCCTGTGCCATCTCCCTTTGTCGTGCCTAGAGAATGCATCCACTCTCATGAGAAGCATCCTCACCTCCCAAGTCGAATCCTTGAGCCAAGCCTCCCTCTTGAGCTGTAATGCTCAGTGATGAATGGCTTCTTAAATAAGAACAATGTTAATAGTTATCGGGCCCTACTACTCACCAAGCACCGTGTCAGGAATTAAATATAACTTAGAGAATAAAACACACATTTTTTCCCTCTTGGGGTCTGTATATAGTCTTCCAGGGAAGACAAATATGTCAAACACAAATAAGTATGAAATTTAAAATCTATGGTATATATTGTTGAAGGTGTTAAAGGAAACAAAGTTGTAATTATTATTATTATTATTTTTAATAACGGGGTTGGAGAGGAATCCTCCTCAGCTGGGACCTGCCTAGAAGGTCTTTCTAGAGAGGTTATGTTTCAGCTGAGACCTGAAGGATGGGAAGAAGTGAGTCCCTTACAGACCAGGGGGGTGCGCTTTCCAAGAAGAGGGAACAGCATGTACGAAGGCCTTTAGCATGGTATGTGGAGTCACTGGAAGGAGACCAGTGTGGACAAGCGTGTGACTGGCAGGGCCTGAGCTACAGAGGGGGCAAGAGGCCAACAGTGCCGGCTCCAGGGGCCATGGCAAGTGGTGGAGGGCAAGTGCGGAGGGAAGCCACTGAAGAGATTTAAGTAGAAGAGTCATGCAACCTGATTCATTCTAAGAATATCACTCTGGCCGCTGTGTGGAGAACAAATTGGAAACAGGCAAGAAGACTACTAGGAGGATGAGTCAGGAGGCCATTGCCCAGGCCAGGCAAAAGAAAAGCCGCGGCAGCCTTGAGTTCTTGGGTTCCTCCCCTCTGCTAGGCCGAGAGTTTCATATGCTTGCTCTCACGCACTGAATGTCCCATGCACCAAGTCTATGTTCGCACTCATCATGCTGCCCCTCATTTCTCTCTGCTTTCCTGTGTTTACCTTCCTTTTATCGGGAGAATTTTCAGTTCGTATTAGTTTTTGGGTGCAAGAGACAGGAAATCCCAAATAACAGCAGCTTAAACAAATAGAAGTTTCTTTTTGTTCAAAAGAAGATTGGACTCACAGTGAAAAAGAATGCAACAATGAATATATGTATGTTCATGTATAACTGAAAAATTGTGCTCTACACTGGAAATTGCCACATCATTGTAACCTGACTATAATTCAATAAATAAATAAATAAATAAATAAATAAATAAATAAATAAATAAAATTTTAAAAAAAGAAGATTGGAAAAGGGTCAGTCCAAAGCAGGCATGGTGCTCGATGGCATTAGGGACCCAGGCTCCTCCTTCCTTGTTGCCCTGCCAGCCTTGGTACATGACTTCTTCCTCATAATTCAATAAGGCTGCCAGAGCTCCAGCCATCCCATCTATCTTCCAGTCAGCAGGAGGGAAGAAGGGACAAAATAAGGTGTGTTCTTTTTTCTCTAAAGACATTTCCTGGAAGTAACATGTGTCATTTCCATTCACATCCATTGGTCAGTTACATGGCTGGACCAATGTAATCATTATTATTGGCAACCATTGCTCATTCCTGGGTTCTCTTACCAATAAGAAGGGGAGAAGGACTATTGTGCCATGACTATCTTGTAGGCTCAAAACCATTTACTAGCTTTGTGCCCACCCCCACCCCATTCAGCCCTTTATTCAGGCATCAAGCCCTATAGTTCTTATTCTACAATGTCTCTCAAATTCATCTTTTCCTGATACCACACTGACACAGATCCCTGGTGTCTTGCACTGGGCTGTAGAAGTAGCTTCTCTGACCTCAAATTATGCTACCACTGGATACCTTCTATTATGCTTAAAAACCTGCAGTTGCTTCCTCTAGAAGATTAAGTCCATATTCCTTGCTTTAGTGTCCAAGGCTTTCCACAGCCCCACCCCAGTCAACCCAGGATAAAACCCATTTGGTTCAATTTCAGTAACACTAGCCACGAGTGTAATAACACCCCACATTCCTAAATGTAAGGTTTTATTGCCTACAAAATTAAAAGCAGTGGCACCTAAAATAAAAAAACCCAGGCTCACAGCCTAGTTTAATCATGCACCAGCTGTGTGACCTTGGGCAGGTCACTTTCTCCCTATTAAATAAGACAAGTGCCTATGACTGCAGCTGGGGCTGGATGAACTCTGGGCCTTTCCTTTCCTGGGCCTCATTCTTCTGATCTATAGGTTGGAGATATAAGCCTGCCTTACCTACTTCCTAGCTGGGTATGAAGTTCAAAAGAGAAGGCATGAAAAGCTGGGGAAACCGTAAAATCCAGGACTCGTGTTCTTTGCTTCTCCCAACACCCCTAAGAAGTGAGCAGGCAGAATAGAGTCCAGAGCCCCCATTTAATGGATTAGGACATGGTGACTCAACGAGGCTCGGTAATCTGTCCTGTCTCCTGACTCGTGGGGCAATAGAGGCCTGGGACCCCAGGATCCGTAAGCTCTTGGGGTATTTGTTAGATTGGGAAGTTGTCTCTGTGACTCTGCTGGGGTGAAATGAGAAAGAGAAAACTGTGCAAAGTGAATTAAGTTTTCTTTCAGCTGGGGCTCTGAGGTCACCCTCTAATTTGTTTGAGGGCATGCCATCTGGTACCTCGATGGACACTGATTGGTGCTATAGGAAAACAGCAGTTTGTAGTGGGAAGCCACTTCCTGTTAGTGACTACAGGTAGAAACGGCCCATCATCCTTGAATGCCACGGTGTCAGACTTTGGGGGTTGAAGACTGGCTAGACATTTCCTGAGAAAGTATATGTCAAAATTAATGAAGTAAACAGCTCTATTGTCCAACTTACAGCGTTAAGTAAATGTGAACGCAGTTAACTGGATAGTAGCTTTGTAATTATTTTGTCAAGTTTAACATACGAAATCGCTCCCACTTAGTTACCAGCATTCTTAATTTGTTTTGTTCTTGTTTATAATTTAAACTGTGGATTTTTATTTAGGGAGTAAATGTGTCTTGAGGCTTTTCATTATTTCAGAAATTAGACTATACCCTCCTGAGGTTGCCAGACCGTTGCTGCAGCCAAATTAGGCAAAACATGAGGGCTGGGGAGACTGAGCCAGGGTCTCGGAAGCCTAGTTTAGGATGACCTCAAGCCTGAGGAAGGAGAAGGAGAGCCTTCATTTGTTCAGTGCTGACTTCTCACATTCATCATCCCACTTAACCCTCACAAGAATCTTTGGCAGTATTTGCCTCCATTTCACTGGTGGAAAAACAGAAGCTGAGGACAGTGGGGTAACTCACCCACCACTGGGTGAGGTTGCTCCTTGAATGGCCTCTCCCCCAGCAGCTGGTAAGTCTGTGAGAGAATGTTCTAGAATGCCCAACCCTTGTAGGAGTTTAGGTATTATTCTTGAATAAATCGGGAACACTATCTTACTGTTCACGGCTTCTCTGTCTATGCACTTTCTCCTCTGACTCCCAGCAGCCTGAGAGGTGGGCAGGGCAGGCATTAATTTTCCCATTTTAGAAAGTAGGGAATAGAGGCTTTGGGAGGTAAGTGAGGCAGAAGCTCACTGCTGGCCCAGGGATCCTTCCTAGACAGGGAGGGTCCTCCACCTGGGACACTCCTGGCACCAACTTCTGAGGTCCCCTTGGCAGCTGGGGAGCGGGCATCCCCTGGGCCTGGCTCTCCCTGATCCACTCTGTGACTGAAGATTCCAGAGCCCAAGGTCACTTAAGCTAACAAGCAAATGAACCTTGATTTGGGTGGAGTGGGGGGGGCGATGATGATGACTGTGAAGATCTTTGTTTTAGGGGATGATCATATTTCTCAGAAACTCTGGAGAAGCGTGCCGTTGCTTGAGGGTGTTTAATAGAATCACTCATCAGATAAAAATAGAAGCCAATAATAGCACAGGGACCTATATTCAATATCTTGTAATAACCTATAATGAAAATGAATATGAAAAATATATGTATGTATATGTATGACTGAGACATTATGTTGTACACCAGAAACTGACATATTATAACTGACTATACTTCAGTTAGAAGCCAATTGATGTTTACCAAAGGAATCATCATCCTTATCATTACCATCATCTTCCTCACCAACAACCTCAACTCTAATCATGACAGATTTGATCAGAAGGAAAAATAATCATAATAAAGGCGGCCTTTTGAGAACTTGACCGGTGGAGGGCTTTCCTCCATATCGCCTTCTCTGTCTGTCTCCCTCATTTCAGTGAGTCAGTTTTTCCTCCCCATCTGTTTGCTGTTTGGCACTTTATACAACTGTCTGGGCTCTTTCATTTTGCTTCTGCGGTTGCTCAGCTCCAACGTGTTCCCTCCTGACGCTTCCCCTTTGTTCTGGCAGGCTCCTCTCATCTGCCGGCTTCCAGCCCTCTGAAGTGTCAGAGGTGGGTTGTAGTTTTCAGGCAGCATTTTGTTGCCTGGCAACATGTAACAAGCATCTTCTGTGATGGCTGCTTCCTGTAAAACAGAGCCAGGGCTGGGGCGCTGGGATGGAGGCGCCTCCAGGGCCTCTCTGGGGAAGTGGGGAGGACGAGTGGGGCGAGAGGCAGACAGGCAGACTCAGGTGACTCCAGATGTATCTTTCTGACTCTTTTATAACAGCCAGGGCACAAGCTCACCCTCTTCTGTTCCGTTTCAGGAATCACAGGTATTCAACGGTCAAAAGTCTTGGTTAGGAGCCATCAGAGGTTCTGTGTAACTTGGTGGCCACCTGCTATGGCTCCCTGAGGGGTGGTTGGCTGGCCCTGGATGGAGGCTACTAGATGGTTTCCACTGGAACTGAACTCTTACTTCATCTTGTTCCCTGTGGGATGTAAACGTGCCTTCCTGCCTGTGAAGACGACTGGCTTCTGTGTCTGCAGTCAGCCCAGCCACCTGCTCCCCAGGGACTGGGTGGAGGTTGAGTGGGGGTGGGGGGTGGTAGCATGTCATCAGAGAAGCAACTACCTTAGAACCAGTTGGGGCTCTAGAGCTCATTTAGCCAAGTCCTCACATTTTACGTGAGGAAACCAAGGGCCAGAGGCAGGAAGTGACTTGCCCAGGGCCACACGTGTTGGAGGGAACCTAAGTTCTCAGTTGAGGGTTTCTCCTGGGACTGACTATCCTGGGCTGACATGAATGGTGCCTCACGGAGGAGAAAGAGGCAGTAGAAAGAGAAGCACGGTGGACTTGGGCTCAGCACGCTCCTCTCTGGCCTCCATTTCCTTATCTGAAAAGAATGAGGTTTGCTGGGTGAGAGGTAGCCCCAGGGCTCAGTGACTCCCAGAGACCAAGCCGAGCCAACAGGCAAAGCCCCGCCTGCCCAGGACTTTGACAGTATGTCCATGGCTGTTCTCTCACTTCCCTTGAAAAGCGCTGGGGAGTCCTGAGCCTCTGGGTTAATGCTTCCTAGGAGAATTCCATTCTGCGGGCAAAGACCCTCAGCACAGCCACTGTTGTGCCCCTAAGGACATTTGTCACCATCAGAGCAACTTAGGGCAAGGCTCCGGGAATCTGTGTCCTTCCAAACACAGCCCTTAAGGGCATCAAAGATGGAAGCCGCAGCTGCCCACTCCCCTCCCCGACCAGCTCTCCAACCTGTGTGTGTGTGGAGAGGGGCTACAGCTGCCTGGAGCTGGGGTCCAGGCCCCCCTGTTTCTCAGAGGAGCAGATTAGCTCATGAGGGGACTGCAGATGCGCAGGGGATTTTATACCATCCCCTTCGGGTCCTGCAAATGAGAAGAAGCCTCCAGATGGATTCTCTCTCCTCTGTCTTGCTCCTTCTTTTTCCCCAGCAAGAATCTCTCAGTTCAAGGGGCAGAAAAAAGGAGTTCCGACGCGGCAAGCAGTCTTTCCCCAGCTGCATCCCTTCGTTCTGCCCCTGGGACCAGAGATGAACAAGGAGGCCCCAGCACAAGAGCCTTTCCTTCCAGCTGCTGCTCTTGGAGATCTTGGGGCATGCCAGCTCCGGAGATTTAGAAATTCCTGTAGCAAGAAAGCCCCCTTAAGGGGGAAGTTGGGTGTGTGCAGCCTGTATCCATTCCCTTCTCCACACGGTCCTGAGCTTCAGAACGAGCTTTCTTTCTGATGTGTTCCAGGACCTTCTAGTTAATCATATAAATCAAGGTCTGGTTGATTTGGCTGTAGGACGGGTAGGCCTGGACCAGCCCCCAGGACCCTGCTCGAGACTGTCACTCTTCACATGAGCAAAGCCCACCCCCAGAAATCCAGGGAAGTATGCCATCTGGACGCCCAGGCCTTGGAAAGAGATTAGAGGCAACCGTCCTCCACATGCAGGCCGCCTGTGGTCAGGGGGCTCCTGCAGCCCCCAGAGCCCCAGAGCCGTGTTCCCCAGGTCAGGGTGGTTGCCTCTGCTGAGTTAGAATGCTTCCCACTCACCCCTTCTGCACCCCCTCTTCTCAATGGCAGGGGAAGCTGTCCAACTGGAGCTCCCACGTCCTGCCCTGGAATCCCCACTGCTCTGGGAAACAGTAACAAGAAAACTCCTTCCCTGGGTATTTCTTCCATCCTGTTTCTCTTTGTTCTTGCTCACAGGGCGGTCCCCACCTCCCTCCCACACTAATGTTGCCCAGGTGAGACTGCAGCTCTGTGCCCTCCTCAACATTTGCTCGCTTGGGGAGCTGCCTGCCTTTAATTCTCTTTGGAAGGCTTAACTGAGAGGAGAAAGACACCCTTCTTTCCTTTGAGGCTCCAGTGGGGACCACTGCCTACGTGGCACTTCCCTCCAGGGGGCGCCATTTGCATTGACGTCTCCATGAATGGCCCTCTCCATTGCTGCACAGCGCACACCCTACGCTGCAAACAGGGCAGCCCTGGCTCTGGCTCCCTCCCTCGTGAAGCTGGCTCATGGTAATACAGACCCAGGATCAGAGACCTGCGAAGGGGAGAATCCCCGGCTGGGCCCATCGACCTGGCTGGGCCTCCGCTTCCTCAAAGGCATAATATGGTCAAAGCGGGAGATGAGGAATCGCCCAACTCCAGCTCACGTTTAGGCTCTGCCACTCAGTAGATGTTTTATTTGAGTTTCCAACTCAAGAAAACAGGAAACGACAATGACAAATCTTGTTACTGTGAGGTTGAAATGAGATAACGCACGAAAAGTTTTGACCCATGTGATATGGGGCTGGCCCTTGACAAATGATGATGATGATTGTTATCTTTTAAAATAGGGCTATATTTCCAGTCCGACCTTCCTCACCGAGATAGTCCCAGAAATAAAATGAGAAATAGATCATCCCTCAGGTCTTTAAGGGAATATTTTGCAAGAATCCCAACTACTGTTGTTCACGTCTCCGTGCATAAAAAGCTAAGAGCTGGGAAGCCCCTCTGCTTCCAGGTCACATTCTGTGACTGACGTCGGGAAAAGGCTCAACCCGGAGAGGGAAAGCTACCAGGTGGAAGACCGAGGCCCCAGGAAGGCGGAGCTGAATGAAAACCAAAGACGGTAGCTGAGAGAAAGCAGAGGCTCACGGAGGGGCATGCGATGAGACCAGGTTTAAACGTCACCTCCCCTGGCCCCTTGTTCATTCACTGCCTCCTTCAGCAGATTCATTGAACTTCCTCCAAGTGCCTGGCCACTGGGGCTGATTGGGCCGTACAGAAGGATGAGCCCCAGAGAGAGCACCCGATGAGATCCCACAGTGGGAGATGCAGAGAGGTTGCTTGAACCAGGAAGGCTTTCTGGAGGAGGTGACTTTCTGGGCCTGAGAGGACTCCAGGCAGAGCGACCAACATGAGCAGAGCCTGGAAGTGGGGGGAGCAGGGTGGGAGAGAGAATAAACAGTTGCTTGCCAGGGGGGTCAGTGAGAGGATGCAGCTGCACTCAAGGTTAAAGGGACCAGGCCAGTCTAAGGAGTTGGTACTTAATCCTCCGTCACAGCCAACAGTTCCCAACCTTATTTATTTACTTGTTTCTTTTATTCCAGTGATGTAAAAGAGATGGTACTGAGATACCCGCCTTCTGCTGTGGGTGGGCCCCAGGTTATAAATCATTTCCGCTGGGTTAGCTGGAGTCCCAGCCCTTCCTTTCCACTGGAGAAAGCAAATCAGAGTACAAGACAGCGAGAGTGATGCTATCACAGGGGTAACCTTGAAACTACCGACTCTAAACAGTAAATCCTTCACCAATGTCAACCCTTCAACTACTGTTAGTCCCGGGGAGATAGTGTGTCCCTGTGTGTCTCCACACTGAGGCCAAGGAACACCCCCCTCCAAGGCCAGTGGGAGCCACTGGTGGGTTTTGAGCAGGAGAGAGTCTTGTGTTTTGGAAAGCTTTCCCTGGCTGCAATGTGGAGGGGAGTTTGAGGGGAACACAAGGATGACCGTGAGATGAGGAGATCCATTGGGAAGCTGCTGCCGTGATGGACATGGGACAGGAAGCCACCTCCACCAGGGAGGTAGTTGTGGGGATGGAGAGTGAGGGACAGAAGCCCAAATTGACACGCTGACTCATTGGAAGTGAGGTGATGGTGAAGAAAGTTGGAGAGCAATACCCAGTTCCTGGCGTGGTGAGGTGGTGGTGTTGCCCACAGCTAGGAGATGTGGAAGGAAGAGGGGTGGGTTTGGCGGGGATGCAGGCATTGGAGACAGGGCAGGTAGTGAGCAGGGCTCAGGATAAGCTGAACTTAATTTACCTGCTGTCCCCCTGGATGTGTCCCCGGTTGGCAGATGGGTTCATGGGTCCGAAGCTTGGAGGGGAGATCTGAGCTAGTTTCAGAGGGTTGGGGGTGGCTGTTGAAAGGACAAAGAGGCATGTGGTCACCAGAAGAGCAGAGGTGGTCTTCATGTCCTGGGAGGACAAGGACATGTGTACTGCTTCTGGGGCAGCCCTCTCCACTTCCTTCCCAGGATTCTGACTCTGCAAGGGGGAGCCCTGGAGCGGGGACCCTGTGCTGTTTCATCTCATGTCATTGGTATCTGGCCCCCTAGGAAGTGTAGAACGTAAGTTTGCTGGATAAGCAAAACCGACCGGATGCCAACAAAGACCGGTATCCCCACAGGGATGGCCAACTCCTTGGAGGCAGTAACCCCCTTCCCCTCTTTACAAGAAGATGAGAAAGAGACTGAGCCAGTGAAGGAGAGTGAGAGAGGGGAGATGCAGGGAGGGGGGATCAGTGTTTCAAAGGGAAAGAGAGAGCGAAGGGTGAGGGAGAAGACAGAGCAGAGAGGCAACGGAAAGAAAGATGGAGGAGGGGAAACAAGGACCCAGGGAGCTGGTGACAGTGAGGCCAAAGGTGCCAGTGTGTTCGTGAGGCTCTGCTCATCGAAGCCCAGTGCTGGTGCTGGGAGAGAGCAGCCTTTATCCACCTGCCTCTCCCCCGACGGTCCTCCCGATCCCCTAAGCCTTCTCTGGAGCAGTCCCTCCACCTGGAGCACACCTACCCCAGCCCACCCCTGCTCTCCAGCCTCACCCCTGCTCGTCCTGGGCGGCTCTGTGTAAAGGTTGCGTCCTCAGAGGGGGTCCCTGCTTGGTGCATCTCGTGCTGCTTCTCGGCACTCATCTCAACTCTAACATGGCCTCTTTTGACTTTTGTGTTGGTTTGTATCCACCTTCTTCACTGGACTGTAAGTTCTCTGAGGAAAGTGCCAAGTCTGGCGCATAGTAGGGGCTCATTCAGAGTTGCTGACCGAATGAGCTCACTTAGTAAGCTTCAGTACCTGCCAGGCAGGCCTGCTAGGCAGGTCTTACATTTGTTACCTCCTTGAACTATCAACACCATCCCACGACAGAGGTTTTACACATTTCGATTTATAGAAGGGAAGCCCAAGACGCAGGAGGTGCGTGCCTTACCCAGGCCATGCAGCTAACAGGTGGCGGCTCTGGGACGGGCCGCCTCCCGTCCCGTCTGTGCCACACCACCTCTGAAGGCTGTGGAGGAAACGCTTCCCCGAGAAAGTGTTTCTTCCAAACATATTGTTTTTCTCCATTTTCATGCATTTTATTAAACATTTCCAAATCAGGAAACATGGAAATATTTTTTAATAAGAAGAAAGAAAACACTGCAAATAGAGAAACTGACTCAGAAGGATTTGCCAGATGAGCATCTGCTTTTTAATTTAATAACCATGCAGAGAGGTTGACAGCACTCCCCTTTATGAAGAAAAAGGACTGTGGAAGGAATGGCAGCTGGCCTCCCTTGAATGGCGCATCCATTTGCAAAGTGGAGGAGTCGAACAAAACATCTTAGTCCAAAGAAGGGAGGAGGAGACCCAAGAGAAGAGAAACACACCCCGAGAAAACGGCCCGGGCTGTCGTCCTTGTCCAGACCCCCACCTCCCGAGGCCCGCAGAGAGCTACCTCCCGGTGCGTGGCACCAGCCGGATGTCCTGCCTCTCACGCATTTGGCAAAAGTCTCCAATGAAAATCGCCGAAGAGGCATGCATGCCACCACTTCTGCCACAGAAAGCCACACCGCCACCATGTTCACAGCAAGAGGACGCGCCGTGTCTGTTTGGTGACAGATCGCAGCTTGTTGGTTGGGGTTGTCTGTTTTGGTGGTGCTGGTTCTCTCCCCTTCTAAACATAACCAGAGGCTTTGCACCCATGCTGTTAGTTCTCGGGGCTGGAAATAAAAGACTAGATTTAGACTTGCCTTGGAAAGATCAGGGCTGTTGCCTTGAATTACCTGGTGGAGGGAAACGTCCTTATTTTCCTAAATTCAAAGACAACTCTTAAAAAATAGGACACAAGCCATAGGAATGAGGCAGACAAGAGAGTGGCTTGATATACGCGTGGTCGTCAGACACGTGGTCCGGTAGGCTGGTGGTTAGCCCTGAGTCTCCAGGGCCATCTATTTCATATTTTAAGATTTTTTTAAGGGAAATTGTTTTCAGGAAAAGAAAGAACCATTTTTTTGTTTTGTTTTCACCTTGACGTGAAAAAAGCCATCTATTCCTTAGCTAACTTTGCATTTCAGTGGTACTTTTTCACGGGCCTCAAACATTTCTGATACCCTCCTAATGGCAATTTTCTCCCCAAACCTGGAATCGCATGCTCTAGCACGCTGAGGGCCCTCGATAATTAAGAGTTGATTACGCTGGCAACCAAGACGAAAGCAGAGGTAGGGACGGGAGTAAAGCCCAGGCCTCTGTGCAGGCGTCTTCCCTCAGGAAGAGCTCCTCAGCCTCCCTGACCCAGGCTGGGGCTCACCGTCACGCGCGGAGCCCCTGGGCCATCGTCCTCCCGGCTGGGGCTGAGCAGGTGCTCTGCCAAGCTGGGACCGGCCGGCGTCTGCCGGGGTGCACAGAGGCCGCCGCCGCGCCCCACCCTGTGCCCTGCTCACTGCAGCCACCACTTTTTGAATCAGAAAAAATATGGGTTTCTGGCCCAGCTTTTCCACTTACTTCTTATAAGAAGTTAGGCAGGCCCGTTGCTCTCTTGAGCTTCTCGTGATTTTATTGTAAAATTGGGGTAACAGCCCCCGTCCCACCGACCTTGTCCTGCTGGCCTGTGGTAAAGACAAAATGGGATCATTCGTTCATTCACGTGTTCAACAAGTATTTGTTGAGCACTAGAGACACCTCAGTAAACAAAAGAGAAAAAGTCCTTGCCTTCATGAAGCTTGTATTCTAGCAGACATTGACAGATGATAAGCAATAAATACAAAAATAAGCCAAATATGCATTATGTCAGGTGGTGATATGCACGTGGCGAAAAGTGACACAGGGAAGGAAGGTGAGGGGCGCTGGGTGTGGGGCGGCTGTATGCTGTAATCGGGTGGGCAGGGAACACTTTCCTGAGAAGCTAACGTTTGAGCAAAGGTCTGAAACTGAGATGAGAGCCTTCCAGGTACAAGGAATGGCAGGGACCCAAACTCTGAGACGGAGGAAAGCCGGGAGGCTGAAGGAGCTGTACAGACCCCAGATGGAAGGAGTGGAGTGGGTGTGGGGGCAGCTCACAGGATAGGGGGTCAGAGAGGCCCCAGGGGTTTGGGGGCTCATGAGGACTTTGGCTTTTGTCCTGAGGGAGACAGAATTTTGGAGCAGAGAGGTGAGATGGTCTGTCTTACCTTTTGCAAGGACCACTCTGGCTTCCATTAGTGGGTAGTAGGCAGGGATCCTACAGGCAGAAGCAGGGGATCGGTTAGGTGACTCCTGCAGGGGTCCAGGTGAGAAGGCAGGGCCTGGGTCAGGTGGCAGCAGCAAAGGTGCGGGCACTGGTCAGATTCAGGACCTATTTTGAAGATGAAGCAGACAGGTTTGATAGCAATAAGGGGTTAAAACTGCAAATCACCATGCGGAAGGGCGGGGGGTCAACCCGGAAGTCAGTGGGATGAGGACAAGGAAAAGGTGAACCTGGGAGGAATGAATGACTGCTTTCCTACCTGGCAGTGCCTGCTGCCTGCTCTCCCTCCATGCCCTGTGTGGTTGCCCTTGTCACTGAGATGAAGCTCCAGGTGGGAGGCGCTCCAGGTGGGAGGCACCCCAGGTAGGAGACTGTCCAAAAGTGTGTATCCTCTATCCGTCTAGAGTGTGAACGCCTCTAATGCAGGCGTTCCTGGTGGACAGATCTCTTCCACAGTTGCTCCTCACCATGGCCTTTTGAGATAGTTAGGGCTGACATGATTTCTCCTGTTTCCCCAAAGAAGAAACAGACCCTGAGACAGTGAAGTCATTTGTTCAAGGTCACAAAGCCATTAGGGAGTGAAAGGCAGTCTTTCAGCCCCAGATCCTGCATTCTTTCTGTTATGACAAGGCCAGAATTATACACACAAGATGGTAACAGCACAACAGTAGTCAACATTTTTTAGTGTGACTATGTGCCGGGCAGGCACTGTTCTAATGGTTTACAAATATCAGCTCACTTAACCCTAATAGTAACTCTATGTGAGTTGGTACAAGTATTATCCCCTTTTACAGATAGGAAAACTGAGGACAAGTTCATGCAGATACTAAGGGGCAAAACCCAGATTCAAACATAGGTAGTCTGGCCCTAGAGCCTGCACGTTCAGCCGTGACTCCTAACCGCCTCGTGGTCTCCTACCCGAGACAGTGTGTAGGCAGCAAACGGAGAGTGCAGATGCTGAGTGGTGCAGGTTAGAGACAAAGAGCTTGCGTTGGCTGGGCAGGTCAGGGGATTTAAGCTGCTTCTTGAAGGGTCATTTAGAAGGGATCAGCCAGGATGGTGGCAGGCATGTCGGAGGCAAGAAAGGTGTGAGGCAAACTTGGAGCACAGCAACACTGAAGAGGAGCCCAGAAGGAAGGAGCCAAGAAGGATGGTCAGAGCAGGAGGAAAGCAGGAGCACAAGCCACTGCAGATGCCAAGAGGGCAGCATTTTGAGGAGGGAGACACCAGTGGGATCAAAGGTCACCAAGGGGTCAAGTCAGGTACATGTTGGTTTTTCCACTGGAGAACTGAACAAGCACAGGGTCTGCTGCTCGTTGGGGGCTTGGGGCCGACTGTGTGATGCTGGGGAGTGATGGAAGGTGGAGACAAAGAATCCACTTGGCTTGATTCCTGAAAATTTCCAACAAACAAACCAGACCCAGGACAAATGGCTGGAGCCATCAAATCGCTAAGATCCATGTGAAAAGAGCTAGGTCACAGCTCCTGTCAAGAAGCTGAGTTCTCATGAATACTGAGAACCGACTTCATCCCAAGGAATTTGGCAGCCACTTTGACAAAAGTTCATCTGCCAAAGAGAACAGCTGAAGTCACCTTAACATGCGTCACTGACTTACTAAAGCAGGCATCACTTTCACAGAGTGACAGGAAAGGCAACAAACAGGCCACATTCATCCCACAAATACTTACTGAGCACCTATCATGCATTAGGCTCTGAGAAGGTACCTAGAAACATCTACAAAGAGGACTGTAATGTTATTCCAGGGTTGAGTAAATAGGCCAATGGAATGGAATAGAGAACCCAAAAATAGCATCGCTTTCACATACAATTTATAAGACAGAGGCAGCCTTTAGAGCCAGTTGGGAGAAAGGATGGACTGCTCATTAAGTGGACCTGGGATAATTGCTTATCCATATTAAAAAAAAAAAAGAAGTCCTAGCCCTACCTCATGCAATACACAAAACCGATTCCAGTTGAATTGAATGTGAAAGACAACATTTAGGAACCGTTAAAAGAAAGTCTTATAACCACTGGTAGGAAAGGATTTCTTTAAAAAATTAGACAGATCACTAATTATAAATTTAATTATAAATTAAAAAGATGATAAATTCAACTACAGTAAAATTTAAAACCTCTATTCATCAAAAATAATATATAGAAAATAAAAAGACCCAGCACAAACTGGGAGGAGATATTCACAACACATAAACGGACAAAGTTCTTGGCTGGAATATAAAAAGAACTCTTATAATCAATAAGAAAAAGGAAAAAAAATAAAACAATAGAAAAATGGGTAAAACTCAAGGGTGGTACTTCACAGAAGATGAAACATGAAGGACCAAAAAACAGGTGAAAGGATAGTCAAGTTTTATCAGGGAAATATAAAATAAAAGCATGATGAGATACCAATTTACCCACCAGTTTGACAAAAATTAAAGTCAGATGATGACAAGTGTTGATAAGGATACGGAGCAACAGGAACACATATGCACTGCTGGTAGAAACCCAATGGTACCGACATTTTGGATAATAACTTGACATTTTCTAATGAAGTTAAATATGTACATGCCTTACAAATCAGTAAATCCACTTCTAGGTATGTGTCCTAGAGAAATTCTTATGTAGCCGGGAGCTGTGATTAAGAATGTTTGTGGCAATATTGCTCACTAGAGGAAAAACCTGGAAACCACTCAAATGTCTGTCAACAGGTGAATGAATAAATAATGATATATTCATATGATGAAACACAGTATTACACTATGGCCACATACATCAACATTCATGTTGCATAGAAAAAAGCAATTCAGGGAAGAGTTCATTGTATTTGTTATCTGTTGCTGCATAACAAACTGCCCCATAATTTAGCAGCTTTAAACAACCAACATTTGCTGTCTCATGGTTGTAATGGGTCAGGAATTCAGGGACCACTTAAATGGGTACTTCTGGCTTGAGGTCTCTCGTGAGATTGTAATCTACACCTGTGGTCTTACCTTAAGGCTTAACTTAAGGGGTTTCTGCTTCTAAGCTCACTCACGTGGTTGTGGGCAAGCTGAGGTCCTAAGAGAGAGTGATCCATAAAGAGTATGAGGTGGAGATCTCCCAGACAGAAGCCACGGTCTTCCTATAACCCAGCCTTAGGAGAGATAGCCCATCACTTCTGCCATATTCTGTTCCTTAGAAACAAGCTAGTAGGTCCAGCCCACACTCGAAGGAATTACAGAAGTGTGTGAATACGCCAGGAGAAGCGGGTGCACTGGGGTCATTAAAAGGCTGCCTATCACACTCTTGTAGTATGATTTCAGTTTTATGAAATTCAGAAACAGGCAAAACTGAAGTGCACATTGCTACATATGTATGTAGAAGCACCATGAAGAAAAGCAAGGACATGATAAACATGAAATTCAGGATATGAATGATCTCCAGGGGGAAGTGGGAGACTAGACTGGAGAGAATACGCAAGTAGATGCAACAAGATGATGAGCTCAGGGATGCTTACTTTATCTTTATGCTTCGTAACTTAATGTTACATCACATATATTTTTGTGGTTTTTTTCCTCTTGGGTTTAGTTTTGTGTTTGATAATACGGAAGTTACACATGCATAAAAGAATCCGTTGTTCTGTGGTATTTGCGGTCCTCCACCAGTTTTTCCCATGTATGCTTCTCCAGAGGCAGCCACTTTTACCTCCTTTTGCTAATTAATTTTAGCATTCACCTCCATGTCTCTTAATCACATGCTTGTATTGCTACTTTTTGACGTTTTGGTTTTGGCATCATCTGTTCCCTTCCCACTGCCAACAATGAGGACTGAGCCCCCTTTCCTCCTCTCCGACTCTTCTGCCCCCTCCCCGATCTTCCTTTCATAATTCTATCACTGTTTTGGTTAGATCCGTTATCAGTGTTTACATTATTCAGCCAACACTAATTTGACTCTGTTCATAGTTGAGCTTTGTAGTAAAGGATGATGACGTTTCCTTTCCTGCAGGACTTTTTGTTTTTCCTGGCTAATTATCATATTTGTTCATTTGCTTAGTCTTCTATGTATTTATCACTAACTCAACTCCAAACTCTGGTGTTTAAATTTCTTCTCAGGATGTTCAGGCACTGCAAGTTTTCTACCAGTTTTGTCTTCTTGGAGAAATACCTCCAGAACCGTCTGACCTGCTCCAGCCTGGACAGGTTGTCCCCCGGCACCTAGTGTGTGGCCATCACCCAAGGGTCTCCTGGTGCCATCACCCCTGGCCTCCCTCCTCTCCAGTTTCCCCCTCTGGGTTTACTCCTTTGTTTTGGTGACACACACCCTCCTGTAGCTTCGTGAGAAAGGGTGCAGAGGAGGCACATATTTGAGAGCCTTGGCTGGTTGGAATTCTGGTTTGGAGAAAACTTTCCTTTGGAATTTGAAGCCTTTGTTCCACTGCCTCCTAGCTTCCAGTGCTGCTGTGAAAAAGTCCAAGGTCACTCTGACTTCTGATTCTTGTGTTTGACCCCTCTCTCTCGCTCTCCCTCTGGAAGCTCTGTGGAATCTTCTCCTCCCCCCTGGTGTTCTGAAATTTCACAATCGCGTGCCTTGGTGTGACTCTATTTCCATGCACTGCACTGGGAACAGTGGGCCCTTGATCTAGAAACTTGTGTCCTTCAGCTCTGGGAAATTTTTTAATGATGTCTTTAATGATCCCTTCTTTCCTTCTTTTCCTTCCTTCTCCTTCTCCCCGTCCTCCTTTTTCCCCAGTTCTTTCTTCCTGAAATTATTAGTATTTGAATCAGTAGACTGATTCACTCATTTCCTCCTACTTTCTCACCTATTTTCATCTCTTCATCCTTTCTGTCATTGTAGAGGCTTCCTCAATGTATCTGCCGGCCGTCTAGGAGGGCTTTTTGGTACAGCGTACATTCTTGTCTCATGGGTCCAATATCTTGTTTTATCTTCCTTATGATATTAATTATAGGATTTGTTTCAAGGGTTCTTGTCTGTGAATGGCCTGTATGTGATCCAGAGTGCTTTTCCTTTGTTTGTTTAATTGACTGAGTTGGTCTGCGTCTTTACTGCTCGAGATGTCTGGGGATTCCTGGCTGTCTGCTTATTTTTAAGAGCAGGGAACTAAAACTGGTACTTTACAGGGGTAAGGGGAGGGATAAAAAGTATCCTGTGTAATCTACCATCTTTACACAATCATACAATCTTTCACGTCTATCATTTATTTCATAATAGTAAAAAGTGAAAAACCATAGTCCACACCCTAATGATAAATTAATAACTATAATAACCCTAAAAAAATACCTACACCCTTTCCTCCTTAGCTCTTAAAGAAAAACAGGGACACTTTTCTCCAAAAAATTCTCTGTTGCAAAAAATATCGTGAGATTAGTACGTGAATTTGTGACAAGTGTAAACCACTCTAAAATTGTGAATAGGTTTGGAAACAATTTCGCCCTCCTCTCCACTCCCACAGTCCTGAATCACCAGCCTGGCTCTCTCACCCATGACTTCCTACTTGGTGAGTTGCAGGCGTCTTTTATCTCCATGACGATGCTCCCAGCCACGGGAGAATCGGGGGCATGTCCGATTCATCTCTGAGTCTTCTCTAGCCCCTGTCAGAGGGGACATCGTTAACGTCCGACAAATGGTGAACAAATAACACCCGTGATAAGATCTGCTTCTCCTCTTCTCAGCACACCTAGTTAGCACCAGTGGATTTTAGATGGTGAATGAAAAAGAAACCCACAAGACCATAAAGAGAATCCAGAGAAAAATAAAGCAGTAAATCAGACCTCAACTTGAAAAAGAGAGAGGGAGATTACCAGTGGTTATTATTAAACTCTACTTGGAGTTCTACTCTTTCCCTCAGAGTCCGCCCACATATGAATAGGACGGGCCATGGTCCGGAGGGCAGCTGAGCAGCCAGGGAACACTGGTTTAAGCCTCCTTTCCTTGCAAGGAAAGGAGGACTGTAGAGACCCGTGTGCACAGCAAAGCCAATAATGTCCTTGGAAGACAGGCTGCAAATTCAATCCAAACCCCGTGGTTTGGCATTCGAGGCTTTCCATTGCTTCTCCACGGGCACCTGCAAACTTGCTAGCCATTCTCAATGCCTGGGACCTGCCCTCTTTAATCAGTCTTGCATGTAGCTGCTGGAATTATCATTCTCAGATACCAAGTGTC
This sequence comes from Vicugna pacos, assembly GCF_048564905.1. Classification (NCBI taxonomy): domain Eukaryota; kingdom Metazoa; phylum Chordata; class Mammalia; order Artiodactyla; family Camelidae; genus Vicugna; species Vicugna pacos. The sequence goes on from NC_133007.1 coordinate 25,804,363, forward strand.
TCGTATCCCTTCTTTTTCCAAGAACTTACAGTACATTCCTTTCATCCCTGCATCAAATACTTCTCCAGCCTAAACATCAAGACATCTTCACCCCCCTTTCATCTTCATCTCCCTTTCGTCTTCATCCCTCTCTTCCTCTTCATCCCTCCCTTGCTGGGGACCCTCTCCCCACCGCACTTGTATCCCTCTGCCCCTGTATTCTCCTGTAGATTGTTTCTCAGGCAAACAGACGGATAACACCCGCCCCTCTCAGCAACAACGGTGATGATGACATTTAGGGTGCACTTACTCTGGGCCACGCACCGTGCTAATATTGCTGGTGGATTATTTTTCTTAATCCCCCCAACAGTAGATAAAGAAACTGGGTCACAGAAGGGTGAAGTCATTTGCCCACAGCCATGGAGCTACTTAAGGTGGTGCTGGGCCCTGAAGCCAGGCGAGCTGAGCGCAGGATCTCAGGTTCGCCTCCTCTCTGCCCACCACCTTGACCTCACCGTCCTCAGACTTGAGCCAAGACCCCTTCCAGGAAATGTCTGATGGACTGATGACCCCGGCTATACTCTCAACATGTGTGTACACGTTGCTGGCTTGTGGCATGGAGCCGTCTTTAAGTCTTCCCCCGTCTGTGCCCCCACGCTGTCTGTCACTAAGTCTTGCTGCTTCATAGTCCCCAAGGTCCATTCCCCCCAGGGAACGAGTCCCCACCACTACCTCAGCACAGACCCTGAGAGCCAGGGTCTGCCACCATTCCTTCCTGCCAGAGAGCAGGAGGCTGCGAGTGGAGGGGACCGCATGGGACTGAAGGCCCGGCAGAACCCCAGGGCTGTGAGGAATGGGACAGGAGGGTGGCTGCCCGTCCAAGACCACGTCAGACCTGGGATGGGGCTGGTGCCCTGGGGCAGGGCACACTCCATCTTGGGGATCAGATCTGGGCACTGCCAGCCTATACTGCTGCAGTGTGGCCAGATGAGCAGACACAGGCCCAGCCCTGGGAAGGTGACGCCAGCTGGAAGGAGCAGGCAGCCAGAGTGGCCTTGGGGTAGCAGCAGAGCGTCACTGGGGTGCAAGCAAAGCATGAAGGAGAGGGCAGGTAAGAAATCCCACCAGCAGAGCTTTGGGGAGGGAGTGTTTGCTCTTCAGATCCCACTGGAATTCCAGGCATGCATGCTCTTGTGTAGACAGCCGGGAAAGGCCAATGCCGCCCCCTCTGGTTGCTGGTAGACGACTCAAGTTGGGGCTGAATGGCCCACCAATGATGTGCTCATGGGGATCTGCTAGGACCAGGCTGAGGTGGGCGATGAAGGCTGCTGCCGGCACCTACCTCTGGCTTTGCTCATTTCCTTCCTGTCTGGCTCCCCCACCGGTGTGTTGCATCTTTTTAAACATCCTTCTCACCACCTGCAGACCTCTCTTCCCAGTGGGCTGTGTCATCTTGTCATTCATCAGCTCAAGAACCTAGAATTACTTCCAAGTCCTCTAAGACCAAATACAAACCTCTTATCCTAGAATTCAGGGCCTTCCAAAAATCAGACCCTTGGTCTCCAAAGCTACCTCATCACCTGCTCCTGGAGCCCAGGAGCCCTCCTCTTTCTGAAACTTCTTCATCATCCCCCAAGGCACACAGCAGTCGCTTCCACCTCTCTGATGCTGAGTGGAATAGCGAAAGAGCATGGGCTTTGCTTTGGCTACTTCCTGTGTGTCTCTGGGCAAGTCACTCAAGGTCTCTTTGCTTCCAGTTGCTTGCCTATAAAAATCCTTCACAGGATGTTGTGAGAACTAGAGTATCTGTGTACAAAGTGCTAGCCCTGGGGTAGGTGGTACTGATACAGTAAGAGTCGATGAACAGTACCCATCACACTGTGTCCGTGATGTTCCCTGCTCCCGCGCCCTCCACCTCCTTTCTGACTAGCAGCCTTCTGCCTCCTTTTAGGCTCATCCCCAGGTGCACCTGTACCTGTAGCCTTTCCTGCACACCTGACCTGGGGGTGGGGGTGTAAGGAAAAGAAAAGCAATATTTGCCAAGTGCCTGCTGGACACCAGACCCTGCAGGGGGCGTAGCGAGAACTGACAGTAGCAGCTAATACTATCTGGGGCCTCTTTGTGCCAGACCCCATCCCAAGCATGTCATGTGCATTAATTCATGTAAGCTGATCGGTAACTCAGTTCTGTGGCTTCAGGTTCCTAAATGGCTTTCTGCTCTATCCAACCAGGATGGTTCTGTCTCCCCGGCCCCGTCTTATCTTTCCCATCCAGTGGCCTCCAAGACGCTGATGGGGAGATTTTATCAAGTAGTGATGTCCCTGCAGGGTAAAATGCAGAGTCCATCATGTGTCACTCAGACTGCTTCTGGTAGAGAACATTTTGAGAAAGGACACACCTTCACCTGCCCGGCCACCCCAGGTGCAGCCAGGCCACCGGCTGCACTCAAGCTGGGCCCTGGGTTTTCATAAGGGCCTTCCCTCTGGAACAGCCTCCCCTCTGGCCTGCCTGGAAAACTCAAGCCTCTGACCAGCCCTCCTCCATTTGGGTCAAGGTCATCGTCCTTTCCTTCCTGTCCTCCAGGAGCCTTATCCACCCACTTATTGACTCTTTCGCAAATGTCTGCATCCTCAAAGGACCCCTCCCTGGGCTGGGAACCTGAAGGCCAGGGGCTGTATCCTGTTCATTTTTCTATTTCAGTGCTTGGCACGGAGCCTGGCACACAGTGGACCTTGGAGTTTGGGGATGAGGGAAGGGAGGGAAAGGATGGGGTGGAACGGGCATCGGGCAGACGGAATGGTGGTGATGTGTTTCCAGCTGGTTCTCCCAGGGCGGGACAGCCACGAGCCTCCATCCAGCTCAGAAGAGGGGGCCATCCCTCGGCGGAGACCCTCAAGCATCCCCTGGAAACAGCTCCCAGAGAGCCCTGGCTGCCTCAGCCTTCCTGCAGACACCTGGGAGGAGCCAGTCTTTGGATTCCATCAGCCTTCTTACGGGAAATTGCTAAATGTGTTTGGTGATTTTTTTTTGACATTTCCCCTGTTCAGGAGCTTGTGATTTCAGATTAATCACATCCACGTACATTTAGACTGTCAGCTTGGAAGGGAAAATCTAAATTTTATTACTGCGTGATTTCATCCAAAGCTATTTTACCAAAAGGACGTCTACAATATGGTGCCAATCATGACAAAACATTTTACCACTGGGACCAAGCTCATGGTGGGGGGTTGCGGGGTCGGACGAAGAGCTGCCAGCAGGACCTGGTGGGCAGAGTCGCGGCAGCTTCGATCTCCTGGAGAGATCGGTGTGCCACCATCGTTGCTGTCTCCACCTCAGCAAAAGATCACATTCCTCTGTCCAGGTTTCCTTCTCTGTCCAGGTTTGCCCAGAGCCTTTACTCCTGGGTGTGGTGGTTCCACTGACTAATGCCTGTCTTCCCCCGGCAGGTACCATGACCAGCAGGACGTAACTAGTAACTTTCTGGGTGCCATGTGGCTCATCTCTATCACATTCCTTTCCATTGGTTATGGGGATATGGTGCCCCACACATACTGTGGAAAAGGTGTCTGTCTCCTCACGGGCATCATGGTGAGTACCTGCCTCCGCCCATTACCCTTCCCCTCCCTCCGAATGCTGCCCGGAGCAGTGCCCTTGCTGGTGAGCACAGAGGGGACTCCCTTGTCCGGGCGTGGGGCCAGCTGCTGGTCAGTAGGCCAGTATGCGTGTCCCTGCACGTAGGAAGGAAGGCGTGAAATCTGCATGGCTTCTCGCTTTTCCATTTCTTTTCCGAAGCTAGGAATAGGTCCTGGTTCCTGACGGCGAATGGCCAATTCACAGCCCCCAAGAAATGGACTGGCCCTCCACTCCCATCCACCACCCGACCGTCCAGTTTGCCCTGAGCATCAGGGCTTGTGGTTCACTGTCCTCTTTCCTGTCCCCTGGGTCGCACAGACCCTGGCACCACATCTAATAATGTTTAGCCAGAACTCAGGGAGGCAGGGACCAGGGAGAGGCCACTGAGCTGGCCGTAAGAGGCCTATGTCCTGGCCTGGGCTGGCCACTGGTTTTGTCCTGGTTTGATGATATGGCCCTGGGCCAGCTCTTGACTTCCCCAGACTTTGGCTTCCACATCCAAATGTGGCAGTGCCAGATTCTGTGTACCTGCCCCCTCCCAGTGCTTGTGACCGGCTGGCCCATGACTCCATCCCCATCTCTCCCCAGGTGCCCAGAAGCTGTGCTGCGTCCTTTCAAGGTGTATTTCTCCCACCCATCACCCTGCCACCCCCACCCCAACACACAAGACTGTCACAGCATATGGGAGGGAGTCAGGAGTCAGAGCGGAGTCTGAATTCCCACTGCTGGTCCTCACTGTGGACGCTGGGCAGGACACTTAGCCTATTGGACCTCAGCATTCTCTAGTACACAGTGTGGGTGGGAGGCCCGCCCCGCCCTCCCCGCCCTCCTCACTAGCTGGTGATGAGGATGGATTGCAGTGCTTTATGTTAATATGCTCCGTTGGCAACGAGGAGCTGCTCTGGCCGAGCAGTGCTGGCGATTCCTCGGCGCCCCCGTCCCCACTGCTCCTTCACTGGCCAGGTGATGAGGGCTCCTTTCCGACCAGGACAGGCAGCCCTGCTCCTCGACCTCCTTCCCCAGAGCCCAGAGTGAACGCACAGGGTCCTCTTTTCAGAAGAGGAAACAGGCTCAGAGAAGAGGCACGCACCTAAGCCCGTGTGTCCTCCTTGTCGGGGGTGGTGGCTGCCGCACTCCCGCTCCACACAGCCTGGTGGCCTGCTGGGGCTGATCTGGGTGACAAGGCAGCCGGGCCGCTCAGAGCAGAGGAAGCCAGGGGGTCAGAGGCCCGGGGCAGTGGGGCTGGTGAGCAGGAGGGGTCCAGGGCTGCCGCATCACCACTGGACACAGTCCTCTCCCCTTCCGACTGAAATCCAGAGCAGGCGCCCATTAGCAGGCCGTCCTCAGCAGCAGTTAATGACGAAAGGCTTAGCGCCAGGCTGGGATAAAGCATGGGTAAGTGTAAGGCCTCAGAACAAATGCCTCCCCTCAGCTAGTAGGAGTCTGTCTGGCACAGCTCCAGCGGTCACCAGGAAACCAGGGAACCATTCTTCCTTCCAGAAAGGAATGAAATGCCACCCGAAGGCCAAAGCTTTCCTGTCTCACAGCCGCTCCTGGGGCCTGAGCTTTTTGCCTCAGAACCAGCTCTCAGCCAGGCCCCGGCCCAGAGCCGGGCTGCCAATAGGTGGATGGCCCTGCTGGGAGCCTCCGTTATTTTTAAATACCAGCCATTCTCTGTCTCAGCACGGAGCTGTGCCCCATCCAAGGAGCGGGCCCATCTCCGCCACGTCCCTGGTTCCCTCCCTCCCGCCTCTCCCGGCTTCTACTCTGACACAGCCGGGCATGGGGACAGGACCCCGGGCCCCTCCCTGCCTTCTCCCTGGGGTGTGGCCTTCAGCACCCCTTTTGCTCCTAGGGCTACCGCAGCGCCTTGGAAGGGGGTGTTTTTTCCTTGTAGAGAGAGGTGTGATCAAAGTGGCGAGAACTAACGGGTGTGGAGGAACCGATACACACCTCCTATATTGAAAATACAGCACATGCCTTTCATCTTCTCCTTTTGCTCAAACCCTCCTGCATACATAGGTAGCTATCTGCACACAGGGGCAGGGAGCTTTCCTCCGCTCGCTGGAGTGTTTTTACCCAAATTAAAGTCAGTTGCCTCCCTCTGGGGACAGCTGCAGTGAGGAGCCCCGGTGGCATTTTTCTAACAAACATGACTTTTCTAGCTGAGTCACTCCTTTTCAAGGGTTTCCCGTGGCTGAGAATCCCTTCCTCCCCTCCCCCCAGCCTCCCCACACTGTCTGTCTCCAGATTATTATTGCAAGTGCCTTGATTCAAGGTAGGGCTTCCTGTTTGGTTGCCATGGACACTGCGCAGGCCAAGGCAAGGCCTGCTCGGGAAGGGGAAGGGAAAAGAAGGATTTGTGTGTGCGGGCTGTAAATAGTCTTAATCATTGTTTTCTCTTGGCAATCCCAGTAACGGTGTAATTATCAACCATTAAGCAGGGTATATAATTGTCTGAACAACCTGACATTGTTGGCACAGGCCTGGTGTGTCTGAGAGATTTCACCCACAAAGGCAGATATATCAAAGTCCAGCATCGTGCCATAAAGAATTTTATGATGACACTTACAAGGCAGAGGGAAAGCTGACAGTATTTAATATGCACAATGGGCCTTTGAAGGCTTCTGGGTTTGGCAGGCATCTGGAAGACGTTTGGGCCCCCCAAGACTGCTTGGTAGGAAACTCATTTTAACGGAGCCGTCTTCTAAAGCGGGACTCACTCTGTGGACCCTTCATGAGTTGGGGACAAAGAGACAAGAGCTTCCAAGCTATCTGCTGGGGACACTGAGCTTTCCCCCCAAGGCTTCATGAGAGATGCTTCTTTGAACTGTCAAAGGAAAAGGATGATGAAGTAAAAGGTAGCGCGAATTGAGTCATTTCGGGAGGAGGGAAAAGGAGGGCTCAGCAAGACATCTGCTTAATGTCAGTTTTAGAAGATGAGCTTCTCCCTGAAACACCTTGGTTTCAAACCAATTGATGTTATTTTAGTGGTTACATGGAATCTGTTGCAGAAACAGAATCCAACTGTAAATCCTCCAGGCTTCCCTCCTCCATTTGTCACTTTCATTTATGTTTTATTTTATTTCATGCTTCTTTAGTTAAGAACACCTCATACTTTTCCCCCTGGGACACTTGTTTTACAAGATTCTAAGGTTTTCCAGCTGGAAAATGTCTCTTGGACACAAGAAGGAGGAGGACCGGTGTGGAGGAGACCGGGTCTCTGATTAGGGTCCAAATCTATAGATGAGTTCGGTATGTTCACACCACGCCAGCCACTCCTTTCTCCGTTCCCTCCTGTGCTGCTGCTCGTCGTGTACCTTGGAAAGTGTGACCTCGTTAGAGGTGGACCCCTCCCTCCCGTCACCGTCCCATGGAAATCGCATTGGACAGAGAAGACCCAGGGAATCCAGTTGGTGTCAACTGTGATTCAGGACTTGGCACGACTGAAGGCAGAAGTCTGAGTCATGGATTTGCTCCACCATCTGACCCCATGGAAGTCGTACCAGCAGCTGCTTCCTCTCTTCCGTCCCACTCCGTCCTCTCCTCACACGCCCCCTCTGCCCACCAGCCGTTTCTGAGATTCCACACGAGGACAGCGAGGACAGCATGAGCTCTCACACCCCCAGACCAGCCAAGTCCTTGGCAACTTGTCTTTTCAAACCAGCCCGCATCACTGCCACACCACACAAGCATTCCCAAACGGCTTACGTGCTGCTGTCAGACTGTAAGCTCATCTAAGTAACAGGGCCCGTCATCCCCAAAGGGGCGCAGGTGATCGCGACACCACTTAAAGGTGGACGCCATGGGAGGAGGGGGTTTCGATGGTACTTCTTTCTTTCCTCTCCTGAGCCGAAGTCCACCATTAACGTCTGACTCAAGGCTCAGGTGCTCCTTGTTTTTCCTGCCATCCTCTCAATCCCATCAGCCATCCTTTTTTCCTACTCCCGTGCTCCCTCCTGTCCTCTTTCCCTGTCTGTCTCACACTGCTGAGGGGGCATTGCAACGTGTTCCCTGTCTCGGTCTCTGCTCTGGCTCTCTCTCTGCATCTCCCCTCTTCCTTTCCCTCCCTTCCCTTCCTCCATCTCCCCCCTCCACCCTCTCTCTCTCTCTCTCACACACACACACACACACACACACAGCGGAGAGGACCAGTCTGGATTTTAGCACCTGCCCACTTTCGGAAGGTTGCTAACGTCTGACCCCATCGTTAACAAGGTTGCCTCTTAATGGGAACGACCAGATTAGGCTTCATTATTGGCTACTTCCCTAATCCATCCAGAGGACCGGTTTTCTAAAAGAAAAATCAAGTTGAAAGTATCCACTGCTCTCTATTCAACTTAGAATTAGGGGTTAAGAACCAAGCATTCTTCAGAGGAACATCCCTAATAAAGGAGTCTTGACATCTTTAAGTTGAAAGAAACTAGGAAATGTCTTCAAGCCCACCCTCCTGCCTCCCTGCAGAAGTGTGTCTGAATCATGAGAGACAGACGGTTCCTCAGGTAAAACACGCGAGCTTCCCATTGGAGTCCACCTGCTTTCAGTGGTAAGAACCACGGAGCAATCCATCTAGACCCTGGGAATTCGGGATTGTGGATGGTTGATTGTTTTAATGAGACTCCCCCAGTGGCGTGCTGAGCATGGAGACTCCTTCAAGCTGATCCTGCCCACCCTCCCAGCTCTCGGGGTGATTTAAGTAGTTTCCCTGGACCCAGGGAGGTGAGGGAGGCTGGAGCCTGGGAAGAACCCTCTCCATCCGATGCTCCATTCTTCACACTATGACATATCCCTCTTTTGGGGCTCTCAGCCCAGGGTACTTCTGGAACTCCATACAAAAGAGAAGGAATATACTCGGTCTGGTTGAGGGGAAATGGAACACACATCTTCCCTCTAGAACAGCTTCTTTTTAAGTTATTTTTTGCTTTTGGAGGCCTGGCTAAACTGATGACACCTACAGACCAGGCTGTCCAACTGCCCGAACACATCCTTTGAAAACTGGGCACAGAGTCTCCGGCAGGTCACAGGTGCCAAGAAAACAGGGCCGTCCCTGAACAAGAAAGGAAAATGAGGTCAGAAAAGGAAAGTTCACACGGACTCTGTCCTTTTCAGCTTGTTGTGCTGGAAATGGGTGGCTGACCAAGTGACGAAATGTACCAAGAAACACGAGGTTGTTTTCATGGGAAGCCTTGTGGAAAGCTAGGGGACAGCATTGCCAGCTTCGGTCATGCCAAAACCCCGTGCCGGCCAGCCTCTGCCAACCTGTGGAAAAGGAAAGAAAGAGATGATGGAGGAGAGAGCAGGGGGTTGATTTGCCATATGCCTTCCTGCCGATGCTGGTACAGGCTACAGTACCTTTCAAAACATCCTTTACTCTTTCCCACACACACTGTTAGACCTGGTGAGCCCCAAACATTATGGATGGATTCCTTCAACCCTGGAACCTCAATTGCTAAACTGAGCTCTGTGGCAACTGGAATTACTGTTTGGCATCTCGAGGATCAAAGCACTGACTTCTCTGAGTGCATCGTCTCCCTCCATGAGTGGAGGTCAGGGCAGCCCAGGGGTCCGTGTGCAAGAAGAGCACGCTGGGGAGGGCATGCTCTGGTCCAAGGACCGGGGCGGGGGCGTGGCTCATGTCTGCTGCCTGCAGAAGAATCGGGGACAAGTGGATTTCTCTCACTGCCCCTCACTGCAGCATTCCCTCCACTGCCATCTCCCCTACACCCCACCCCCTCACAGCCCAGGCACAGGCTGGTCAGTGAAGAGGACTTGAAAGTCCTTCAGGAGGATATTGGGATGAGCCTCTTTCTGCTCATTTCTCAGCACCCAGAAGATTAGGGGAGAGAGAGTGCTGTGTAACCTGCTTCTTTCACTCCGCCTCCCCCCTCCCCCCACCCGCTAGAACTGACCTACCTGAGCAGAACAGGAATGCTGCTCTGGAAAATACTGGGGGCCTTTTGCTTGTTCCCTTAAAGCACTGGTTTGAGGCAGGCATGGTGTTGTCTTTAAAATCTCTGCAAGATGGTGACTTCCTGAGCCTCCTGGTGAAAGCAGGAAGAAACTGATTTCTTGTGCTGAGTCATAGCCTAGACTTCCAGGTAAAAAGGCCCAGCCGAGGAACAGGCAGACTCCTGCCGACCAGTGTTCCGCTGGGAAGCGGACTTAGGGGCAAATGTTTTGCCTCTTCATTAGATTGTTTTCAGGAAAACTCTTTACAACCAGCAGGTGTTCCATCCATACTGCATGGCTTTCTTTCCTCCTGGCCCCCTGCTCGGGATCTGGCAGCGGGGCTGGGATGTGCATGAGGGAGAGCGGGGCGTGCGTGTGCCGGACCTTCCTTCTTCCCTGCACAGCCTGGCAGGTGACCAAGGGATGTCTGTTGTTTTACATTCCCCCCAAGCCGCAGCCCCCTCCAGTATCCTGCCCCCATCAGAACTGGCCTGTTCTGTAGTGACTCAGTCTCCCGGACACAGCTCCGCAGCTAAGCCAAGGGCGCTGTAGGCCGCTGTGCAGGGCCGGGAATCAGGGCCCCGATGGGTTTTGTGGCGTGGCCTTGACCAGCCAGCGAGCTCAGGTCCCCACTCCGCTCCCGGGAACCCCACAGCAGACGCGGGGCGCACTGAGCCTTCTGCCTGAGCCCTGCCTCTTAATGACATGCTCTCTCCTCTGGCCCTCTTGCTGTCCCCCCACAGGGTGCAGGCTGCACTGCCCTCGTGGTGGCCGTGGTGGCCCGAAAGCTGGAACTCACCAAAGCGGAGAAGCACGTTCACAACTTCATGATGGACACTCAGCTCACCAAACGGGTAAAACTCCACTGCCCACGGTTTACGGGGGGACATAAGCCCACATGGGAGGTGGTCAGAAAGCAGCCATGACAGGTCAGGAGGGCTGAGGGAGCCCCGGACACATGCACACAGCTGGCACAAAACTGCCACAGTCTCCCGATGCCCAGGCTCCTGTCTGCTCCTAAATTACTATATGTGGTTCAGGCAACCAAATAATTTTCCTGATAATGAAATCTATAGCATACAATGAAGTACCCCGCCCCCTTGCCAAACGGTGCCGAGTAAATCACCCAGCATGAGGCGTTTCTGTTTATGCTCAAATATTTTCATGATTCTCATTAGGCGGAGCAGTGGAAAGTCTTAAAAAATGATATTGGAAATGTTATTTAAGTCCAGTCCTTATAAAAAAAATCATTACAGATGATCACTCCTAAATAATGTCCCTCCAAATGTCATCAACCAATCTTCCCCTTTCAGGTTTTCCAAATAATATTTCTCCCTGTACCCTGATGAAGGTATTAAGGAGGGTGAAAAACTGAATATAAGCAGGATTGGGGAGATCGTTTAGCTGCAAAAAGTCTGACTTCCCACTGAATTGTCAGAGAAGAAAAGGCCCATTTAGAAGAGACAGAAATGCGCCTTCCAGGATAACAGCGGGCCAAATGAGCGAGGCAGGAGCTGTTTATTTAATGACAGCTTTTATGGAAAATTCTTTAGAGCTGCAGGCTGAACGAGGGTCAGTAATATGAGTTCCTGCAAAACTCTCCTCTTTCCAAAATGAGAGAGAAGCGGGACCCTGTGCTGGGGTCGTGGCCGCCAGAGCAAGTCTTCCTCATTTAGGACTAAAGTGGGTTAGGAGACCTACGAGCAACCACATTTTGATTGGGGTTTTTGAAAGCTGGAGAAACGTCAGTGATGAATGTTGCGGTGCAGTAAAAATGTGTCGGAAATGGAGACAAAGGCAGGAAGGGAGAAGAAAAGAAGGAGGGAGTGTGACAGGGTGTGAGCTCAGAGGGAGGCCGAGGGGGGTGGAGAAGCTGCCAAGGCCTCTCCAGTTTCTCTGCAGAATTATTTATGGTGCTTGATTGTTTGGTCTTTGATTACACGTACTGGGCTCTTTAAAGAGCCTCCACAGATGTTGACAAGAAAGGATGCAGGCCAATACGCTTCTGTTGTTGACATACAGATGGTTGTATACGGTACATCGTGGCCCCGCGCTGTCCGATGTACTAAAGGAAATGTGACTTGTAGCGTCAAGACGGCAGGGTTGACGGCTGTGCCCGTGGGTGAGCCGGCCGGGTTCACCCCAAACCCTGTAACCCAGCTGCTTTCCCTCAGCCCCCTGATAAGCATGCTCGGGTTGGAGCAAATTTACCAAAGTTGGTGGAACCTAAATGCAAATATATTTGCATCTATTCTCCCAGAATAATTTAGTGCAGGAGTCAGGAGCAAGGGAGTTTGCCCTCCAAAACCTGCTCAGAAGCTCTTTTTTAGAGCAGAGATATCAATGGTCTCTGTTTATTCTGGTTTGCTTTTGCAACCAGGGATATGCTTTGTATTTCATGTTATTCCTTTGTCCTCTCCATTTTTCACTCCATGAATCAGACACTAGAGGAAAATAAAGCTGAGGAAAGCCAGCTCCCTCCTATGACAGGAAAATAAACAATTTCCCTGCACTATAATTGTAGAAGGAGATGAGATTGTGGTTGCTAATTTCAATCTTTCAAAAATAATTCTCTAAAATCCTCCTCAGATCCGCTTACTTTTTGAAAAGTAGGACCGAAAATGAAACCAACAAATATTTATTGTGCATCCGTGAGTACAAGTCACCTTTTTAATCAAATAACATCTCACTTTTCTGAGAACACTTAAATCTGTTGAAATGTCCCTTTAATGTCTCGTATCTTTTCCCAAAAAAACAAACAACACGAAAGAGATGGTTCTTACAGAGAAAGGATTCTCAAAGCTTGCAGGGCTGGGACTTTGAAAGGTTCTTTTCCATAACCGTCATTGAAAGGCGCGGTGCTGGGCCTGCTCTGGCTTCAGCTCCCTTTGACCTGGCCTCAGAGAAGCCCACCCTTCTTCCCCTGGTGCTGCCTCATCCATCCTGTGTCCTCTCCAAACAGCCCAGTGTGTCCAGCTGGAGCGTCTCATGGGTCAAACCGACGCTAAGCTCAGTCTATTCATAAGATCTCAGTGAATTCACAGAGGAAGAGCCAATCGCTGGAGGCGCTGATTGTGGCATAATTGCAAACCTGTCAGGAGAGGGCAATTAGCAGATTTAACAGATAAAAGCCATCTCTTACAAGTACATGCGACCTTAATTCTTCAAACATCTAAGCCAAAAACCAGAAAAGAGGAATTGTAACCTATTAATCACAAAAATACTCAAGTTGTTCTAGTGTTTATTCATTCTGCCTGCCTTGACATAAAGGTTTCAGTCCAGCCTTTACCATTAGAGCCCCACCATTTTTATTTATTTGCCAGGGAGGCAGGGGTAGGGGTGGGGCAGAAGTCTGGTCACACAGGGTCAGGACTCAGTTTCTGCTTTTCCTGAATCGCATGGCTTTTCTTCTTTCTCTTGTATAACTTGTCAACCCTGGTGGCAACATCATCTGTGCACTTAATGCAATCAGATCTTCCCACACTGACTTTGCAGTGTTACTGCCGTTGTTAATCTAGAATTACAATTTATTGCAAACCTCTAGGCTACTAGATAACATATACGTAGATGACACACAGAGAGACTATAAAAAAGATCCTATCTTTTCGCCCACTCAATGCTACACATCCCCATCTCTCCACTCTATGTGACTAAACATACCTATCACAGGGATCCCCTGCTGGATGCTGTACCTGGTGTTCTGAGGACACCAAGATGGGTAAGAGATGGTCTCTGCCCTCAGAGAGCACCTCTCCTTTCTAAAGGACAAGGTAGCTGCCCATGGACACACTTGGTTTCAACGGCACCACGAAAGATGTTCTGTTTGCCACACCTACTCTCCCTGTCAAGCCTGCAGGCAGCACCATGGTATGTGTATGTGCCCCTGGCTAAGGACCATGTCTCATCCTTGCCATGATGGGCTCTTGCCTCAAATATTTCATCCAAGCACCTTGCCCCATGAAGTCAATGAGTGAGACCAAAACCAAACCATGTCTCCCCAACGTGAGTGCCTTCTCCTGACTTCCCTGGTCACCTGATGGCATCACCATCCTTCCAGTCTCCAGGCTTGACATCTTAGCAGCATCTCCAACTCCTCTCTGCCCTGGTCCCCACAGGGGGATGAGCAGCTTCAGAGTCTGATTTGACCTGGCCACGGCTGTTCATGCATGCCAGCCTCTCCAGGCCCTCTGCCCCACCATCCTTCAAGCCACCGTCTCAGTCTTGCACCCCCATCACAGTTTCCTGCTACCTCCTCATCTCTCTTGGGCCTCCCTTACCTGAGTCATCCTGTACTTTGCTTCCTTGTGAATCTCTTTAGACTCTAAGACTTAACTCTGAACATATCACCATCCTGCTCAAAAACTTTTAGTAACCCCCCAGGACTCATCAGTGCTAAAGAAAACTTTCTTTTTTTTTTTTGTTTTTTTGTCGGCTGACATCTTTATTGCTCTGGGAAGGGAGTGCTCAGGAGCTCTTGGTGGGGCGGGTCTGCTTCCCCTTCACCATCACAGGCTTCTGGCTGCGCAGGATGGCGCTGGCTCTGTGGATGGCAGCCATGCGCAGATCTTGGCAGTACTTTTCTTTCAGATCATGTGACAGATGCTGCTGAGGGTGGCCCGCACGTTTTTGTTGATGATGGTCCAAACGTAGGAAGTGGCTGGCTTTCGCTGGCTGGATCTCCGTTTCATCACCACCATGACACCTTTGCCATCGGCCACTGGCCCCACGCCCACAGTCTTGCAGTGGATCCGCCCACTGTAGTGGGAGGAGATGCGGGCCTTCAGGTTATTGGTTCGGTGCTGTACGTCTGCTTGCTCCTCTTGATCAAGACGCTGAAGCAGTTCCGCATGACCATCATTGCAGATGCGCGGACATGGTGGCAACTCCTTTCTTTCCAGCGGCCAGAGACAGAAAGAGTAAAGAAAACTAATTATGAACATGTGTCAAAGTTTTATCACAACCCTGCTGGGAAAAAAAACTTTTTTTCCCCAGCAAGTTAATTCAAAGATTTACTCACAGAAGAGGTCTTTTATAGGAAAAGACAAGGGTAGTCATTGTTATACAGGGTGCAGAAGGTCTGGATAAAGGACACTAGACCCCTAACTGGCACCTGGTTGGACCTGTGAGTGGATTCCCAGAACCCATCTTAATTTTCTAAAAATTTATCAGATAATCAGTCAAGCAGTTATCAGGAATGCTAATTCTCCCCAGAAGGGGATTATAAATTATATCACCCATGAAAGTTCTGTCCTAGACAGAGTGTGTATAGTTTGTCTTTGACAATAGCCATAGCAACACTGAGTTTTGAGCTGGAAGGATTCTTAAGGATGAGCCTCTCAGGCCCAGCGATGGGCAAGGGCGGGCCCCCAGCCATATGCAGCGAGCTGGGTCCCAGCCAGGGCTGCCGTTTGTTCTCAGGCTGCCAGGAAGCTCTCCTGCCATAACCCAGTGGGTTTTCCAGAACAGTCAGTTCCCTGGAACTCAGAATAGTGGTTAGGGTCCCAGGCCTGCTGGAGAGAAAGGCCAGTTTACCTCCAAACAAGCTGATAATAGCATGATAGAATTAGCTGTGATTCATTACTATGTTGCTTTGGGGAAAGAGCTACAAATGCCAGCTCTGAACCACAGGAGGACATCCCTCCCTGCTCCCTGCCCCAGTGTCCTGCCAGCCACAGCGGTGCAGCCCCCATTTCTAAGTGTTTGGTGAGGGCTTCCGGGTGAAGCGGGCGAGAAGCCTGAGAATGGGCTCTGGGATTGGACAGACGAGGGAAGGAGAGAGGATATAAGCAGGGAGTCTGAAGAGATGACAGCCACCGGGGCCAGCAGGGAGTCTGTGGGGATGAGGGTGGGGAAGACGGGCGGGCCCTGGGTGTAAGGGACACCTGCAGTGCAGTGTCTGAAGGCGGGGCTGGCCCGAGGCTTCTCGGATTGCGATTTTCTCATCCCTTTAGCTTTATTAATCTGAATTCAAACTCTGGAACTTCTTGAAGTTATTTAAGTCGCACCCACCTGCCAGGCTTGATCGGCCCCCCTTCTTTCCTTCCTGCCCCCTCTCCAGCCTCCAGGTCGAAAACTCTTTCCCTGGGAAGAATTCCTGCCAACAGCGTGGACATGCTAATATTTCTTCCCTGGGGGGTCCCCACCAGTGGGGATCCTGGAATTGCTCTCCCAGGGCATGGGTGGGGGACGAGAAGGGTGCCTCTCATCCTGCCCAGCATGTTCCTCTGCAACAGCTCCCCGTAGTACCGAGAGGCAGGCTACCCTGGCAGAGAGGTGGCCAGAGCAAGTGGTTGACGTGGATAATATGGCCAAGAGCTCAAGGGACAGACATATGTGTTCTGGTTTATGCTTTCTTTTGCTGGAGGTGGGGGAAGAAGCTGACATCTGCTGGGGGGAAGAACAGCAATAAAGCTACCGCATACAGAGGGGCAGTGCAGCCCGGCTCTGTGCTGAGTGCTTTAGTGCATCCTCGTTTCATCAGCCGCAGTCCCATTTCACAGACCAGGAGCATTGGCATCGCTGTAGCACCTGCTGTGCTGCCGTGTCTCTGAAGCACTTACCACCTGATGTTGCATCACTGACTGCGTGCCGGCTGCACAAGAGTAGAAGCTCCAGAGGGAAGCATGCTGTTGGTTTGTGTGTCCCTGTAGTCTTACTGCCGAGAACAGTGTTTGCCCCATCTTGGGGGCTCAGTAAGTGTATTTGGAAGGAAGGAATCAAAAAAATTGAGTCTCTGAGAGTCTCCATAACTGGTCCAAGGCAGAGATGATAATTCATCCGCTTGTGAGATTTTTCTGAGGGCTGATGGAAGAGTGTAAACATAAAGTGTTTAGCACAGAGCCTGGCACACAGTAAGCACTCCATGAATGTTAGCTGTCAGTATGATTTGCAAAATCTTTGTTGGATGACTTTCCTGCCCAGGCCCATTCATCTTAGGGACCACTCTGAAGTACACAGGTGACTGAGCCCATTCTCTGGCCCCCATCAGAGTGAAAGCATACAATTTTTTGGTAGAGAATGAATGGACCCTCAGAAAACAATCAGCTTATGGGTTTGTGGGATGAAACAGCCAGCCTTCCACGCACAAATGGCCTTCCTCTAACCACCCCTGAGCCTATAGATCGTGGCCAACTTTACCCAGTTCTTCCCAGTTCCCTGACCCATCCCACTGCCAACCTCAATCCCCAAGAGCATCTCTGGGCTGTGGTGCCCCTGCCCACCAGGAGAGCTCAGAGGGTACCCAAGTTCCCATCAGGGAACTGTGCTTGGGAGCCCCACGGAAGCTCAGTGGCTCCCAGAAGGGGCACCCGACCTCCACCTCTTCCCGCCCCAGTGATGCTCAAAGCCATCAGCCAGGTGAATTGGAGGGAGAACCTGGTCACAATAGCGTTTACTGTCGACCTGGGAAAGCACAGTGCAGTTAAAAGCCTATTTCTTTTTCTCTTGCAGATATTGATCTACTTAGCTTTGTGCCGGGCTGTTTGCTGGCGATTAATTCCGAGTCAGCACCAAGGCTTGTGTTTAACGACACTTTCCTGAAAACGCAGGGGCCTCCTGTTCAAACCCATAAAGATGCTGTGGCTGCTTCGCTCAGCTACCCAGGCTGTGCTGTAATTTTAGTACCTAATATTTGGGCTAAAGTTAAGTGCAGGACCCAGACTCCCTGTTCTGTCATATTGCTAAGTGACGGCCGTGATGATTAAAAACAAGTCTAATGTCCTTTCCAGTTCCTTCATCCTGGAAAACAGGAAACAGTTCTGTTTGTGTAGAGATGATATCTACTTAGAGCTTTCTTCAGACCACATGAAACCCTTATGTTCTTTTTGGACCTGGCTCTTGTCTTGACTTGGCCATTAGCTAGCTGTGGGATTCTGTCTCTGAAGCCGTTGTTTCCTCATATTTTCAGTGCAGGTTTGGGCCAGATGATGACGGCTAGTGTCTTTCTGGTACACTGTAATTTAGAGAACTCTTAAATCCACATTGACTCAGTTTGCCATTTATAACTTTATGGTCTGGGTCTGGGTCTCAGTTTCCTCATCTGTAAAATGGGGCTAATATTAGCACCTGCCTGGTAGGGTGGCTGTGATGATTACATGAGTGTACATGTAGGCAAACTGGCACCCGGTAAATGTGCGCTGTCAGCCCCAGCACCGTCAGCAGCATGGTCATGGCCTCCTTTGGGCCTCATAGCAACCCTTTAGGTAAGGATTTATTTTTCCTGTCTTATAGATAATGAAGCATTTCCTCCCAAACTGGCAGAACAGGGATTCACCTGCAAGCTTTCCAATTTCACTTGTTTGCTGCACATCAAGACAGAGGCAATTGTCAAAGGTTCATCAGCATTGACATTCTGTGGTTTTCTCAGTATTCCAAAGAGGAGACTGGTGTAACTGGGGCTCTGCCAGTCATCCTAAAAGCAGGCTTCTCCCTCCTGCACTTCTGTGAGGCTTTCCTTAGAGGCTAAGTGCCTAGGAAAACTGAAGAAATCACGTACCAAGTGGCCCTCTCCCTCCACTCCGCAGAGAGAAAGCCTTCCCTTCTGTGCTGCCTCTTTGGCCGGGAGGCTGATGTCCACTCCAGCCCCTGGACAGAACCCCCGTGACCACCCCTTCCTCCGCCTCCCCCCTCCTACCTGGTCCCCCACCATTTCCAGCTGCTACTCACCACCACCTGCTTCCTTTCAGGCAAGAAAGTTCCAGAGGTGGGCAATTAAATCATTTAAAGCCATTTTTACTGGACAAAAAAGCAATATTTACGTGGCTTAGCTAGTTCTGAGAAGACCTAGCTGTTCTTTTAAAACATTGCTTCAGCGCCGATGAAAAATACAATCCAGCCTTAGTAATAAATTTTTAAAACATACACACACAAGTTATCAGGCTGCAAAACAATGTTTCTGAGGCCTTCCCACACGTCTCAGTATTTTAACAACGTCCCATCTGTTGATGTCAGTCTGAAGAAGCAGGTCTGTCCTCTCCAATTTTATTAAAATCCTTTCTGGCTAGTAACCTGATTTCTACTAGGCTGGCCTGCTTCACTTCCAGGCCCCGGGCCTGTGGGCCTGTGCCAATTTGCATGGCTGACAGAAATGGGAACGGTTCATCAAAAATCTGTCTAGCTTGTGCTTAATAAGAAATGTTTCCTCTTGCTCTTGTTACTAATTGCTGAAGATGTCTGTGTTTGGATTAAAACTTTGTCCCTTGCCATCTGGATGCCATTGATATGTCTCAGCTCTGTCGTGAGCTGGGTGAGATCAGCGGTTTCCATGTCAACAGATGACAGCGTCATATGTTGAAATGTGTGATTGCCGTGCAGAGAAGAAGCCAGCCTTGGGAGAGAGGCAGCTCTGGTTTCACACCGACATGTCTGCACTGATTTTCAGACACTGCTTTGAAATTATTTCAGTTTTGTGCCCATTATATTTACATGTCAAACTGCAGTGTAAAGGTTTTTGGCCATTTGGGAGAGGAAACAAGGGGCTGGTTGTTACCTATAATTCCATTCGGTGGGAAAGACCTTTCCTCAAAGAGGGCTTTTTAAATCTCCAGCTGATAGGAAATCTGTTTACTCTCTGAATCCAAGAAATGTACCATGGGCAGTAAATAGAAGTCTCGGGTAGAGTGTAGAACTCTGCATCCAAGGGCAGCAGTGGTACATATTTATCTTTTCAAAGGGTGCCCCAGGCCTCCAGGTCTCGGTAATGCAGCCTGCCTAAATATAGCATCAGTGACCGCAGTGGAGAGGCTGTCCTGAAATGATCAAGGAAGAAATGGGAAACACCCCTCAACTTCAGGCTCCGGTCTACTGTATCCAACACAGGATTAACAAGAGATGCATTTTATTCATCCTTTCTAAGTGTTCCTGATTTGATTCAGGGAAAAGAATCGTCTCCTCATAAGGTAGACTCTATCAGCAAACACAAAAAACATGCTGTGTGAACCTGGGAATGTTCACCTGACAGCAACCTGCCTTATTTACTTTCCCTCAGATCAAGAATGCTGCAGCCAACGTCCTTCGGGAAACGTGGCTAATCTATAAACACACGAAGCTGCTAAAGAAGATTGACCACGCCAAAGTCAGGAAACACCAGAGGAAGTTCCTCCAAGCTATTCACCAGTGAGTATGCCGGGGCAGCTCAGCCACCAGAGGACCAAACTGGAAGTGATGGGTTCCCCAGAACTCCATCAATATCTTCCCATATCCTTAAGAGGAGCAGAAGAAATCCATTCTGTGGCACTCAGCAGGCACTGGGTGGGGGGTGGCCTGGACCCAGGGCAGTCTATTTCTTCATTTACTGCACCTGCCGCTGCCAAGCATTGGGCAGACAGCTATGGAAAGTAAAAATTAGGTAAGAGCCTCTAAGGGCTCTCACATTCTGCGCACACACACACACACACACACTACAACTTGAAGCAGAACAAATTGTGGTCAGTGCTTTCTATAAGCTAAGTCTTTAAAAGTAGAGTGGATTTTTAAAAGTAGAGGATGAAAACATTTATTCTGACCTGGAGGTTTCGGGAACCTGGAAGGCTGAGAGTGGGGCATTTGAGATGGAACAGCTTAGGTAAAGGTGTGGAAGCGGGGAAATGATCTGGGAGTGGTGAGGGAACAGAAGTGACCAAGGGCAAGCAGGCGTGGGGACAAGAGTGTGCCTGCCGAGCCTTTGATTCTGGTTAGTTGTCACCCATGCTCAAGGTCCCTGGTTGTACTAAGTTCCAAAATCAGGCGAACTGATGTGGAGGTGCAATCTGCTCGTGGGGCTGAACCTAGCAGGCACTGAGGCGTACGGCTGTTACGACTCTTTCCCACAGACTGAGGAGCGTCAAGATGGAGCAGAGGAAGCTGAGCGACCAAGCCAACACCCTCGTGGACCTTTCCAAGGTGAGTGGCAAAACCTGAAGACCTCGTAAAGGGTTCACAGATGCTGCCATTTCGATTTCTCAGAGGTGGCCGGGAAGAGCAGGCCACTGCCCACTTGGACGTTGCAGGACCAGGAAAGCAAAGACCACTTCCTCCTTCATTAAAAAATAATCTAAGTTCATGTTCTTGACGCGTGCAGTCTACTGGTGTGTGTTGTTGACTTTTAAAGCCTGGCATTTGTTTCTTAAATTCAGTCGCTCAGGTTTGTCTTGCCTGCGAGTGAATTAGCTGATTGGCTAAATCTTTTTGCGTGTTTCCCGATGAGCTGTACACGAAGGGCTGCAAAGGATAAGCTTGAGTTTGCACACTGATGAGCCCCAGTGGTGACAATAGCGATGCTGCTGCCTAGGTCACACCAAGGAAAGTCCTTCCGGTTTGCCGTTATAATTGGAAATTCATTTTTCTGCATCCTCCAGTCCTTACAACTCAGCTTTCCCGGCCCCAGATTGGTGGTGGGGGTGGTAGGTGCATTTCTTTATTTCTCATGAAGATGCCAAAAAAGAGAACCCTCCTTTGAGGGCCTCACTGTCATTCTGCATTTTGGAACCAAACTGCCTTAAATACTGTAAAGCAATTCACCCCTCCTGCAAATCTCCAGAGCAAAAGAACCAAAGCCTGCGCTATTGGCTGAGCTGTGTGGAGGCACCGCTGAAGAAGGGGCCTCCCCTCCTCAGCCCCTCTTCCCTAGCGCCTCTTGATAGGAATCATCTATCAAGTGTGCAGCCCAGGGCCAGGCTGGCAGCACATTGCCGCAGATGTCAGTTAGCATCATGGAACCCGCTCCCTGGGTAAGCAACAGAAACTCCATCAGGCAAAGTAAGCCCCTTTGAGAAGAGGGTACAATCGGAGAAATTGCCAGTTGTTGGCTGACATGCATGTGCCTTGTTCAATGCAGGGATCAAGCCAGAGAAAGCCCCCCCCCCAGGCCAGGGAGGGCTTCAATCAGGGAGTACGTGGCTAGGAAGGGCAGGGAGAAGCCCACAGGTCTGTGCGCCTTTGGAGGGGGCGCTGAGGCAGAGTGCAGGGCTCCTGGGAGCCTAGGGGAGGCGGGGGTGTGAATGGAGAGCCCGAGTGCAGGAGGGAACCCCCTGGGTCTTGGGTACGTTGGTTAACACTCTTGGTATTAGAAACAGGTTTAAAGATGGAGGCGTTTGCTATAAGGATACCAGGAGTCTCATTCCAGGCAGAACCTTAAGGCAGGCACGTGGTCAGCCTTAGGAAGGAACCAACCAGAACTGGACCTCACCCTGGGAAGTATTCCTGCTTCAGCTCTTTCTCTCCCTCCTCTCCTGACAACTTCCTATGCCTCCTGTCTCCATGGCAGACCAGGGCAGGCCCCTACCCAGAAAGGACATGCTCGAGTCTAGCCACAGGCAAAGACAAATCGGCCTCCTATTGGTCTTAGTTCTAATCCTCAGAAGGGATGAGATGACTGGTCAGTTTGGGTCACTTGTGCACCCTTGGACCAATCAGCTGTGGCCAGGAGGAGGGTCATGTAGGGAAAGCATGGCTGGGGACCCGAGCCGGGAGATGCTGGAATGCCCCAACAAGCCCTAAGATATTTCTTTTACAAGTTGCCATGTTTCCTGCCTCCCCTCTCACCTGGCAGGACTCGCTGTGGCTGTGTTCTCCTGGAAACAGCAGGTAAACTGGACTTTCAAGCCTGGATTTCTTCAGTGCCAGCTTTGCCTCTCACAGAGATGGGGCTCCGTGCAAAGCAGGCTGAGCAAAGGGAAAAAGTCCATGAATTGGAAAGAGGCTCATGTGAATTGGGTGGGGAACTAAACCATCAATAACCTGGGAGCGAGTTACCTGGAGAGAAAGGGAGTGGAGGAGAGGGTTACAGGAAGGCTCCTGCAGGGCTGCAGGGGGATGGGGGTGGGACCTGCCAGGAGGGCGAACTCTGACATCCATCTAGTCTTAGTCTTTCTTCCTGGGAGGCACAGCCAAGGTCCTGGCATCAGCCTAGCATCATTCACATTGGTCCACACTCCCCCTGACATCCTGTCTCCAGGCAACAGAATGGGGGACACATAATAATGCCATGTTGTCTCTCTTTTTGTTCTGTGTTTTGTCCTCCCAGCTCACCACCTTCCAGCCCTGCCTTTGGTCCTCTCTAGATTAAGAGAAAGGCGTGTGGCCTCCACATACCACTGGCTCTATTGAAGAGCTCTCTCACAGGGCGGCAGAGCTGGGGGCTCGGATACTTTATGTGCTAGCTTCAGTTTCTCCCATTGAAATGTAAAAATAATGCTTCACATCTGAGGTGCAACTGATCAAATGAGATGATCTCCATGAAAATGCTTTGTGAACTCTAACGGTTTTGCATGTGGTAGTTCTGATTAGGAATAGACATGAGGAAACCAAGATCTAAAGGAGCAAAGAGACCCTCCCAAGGTTGGGTTGTTGGCCAGCCACAGCACAGAAGCCAAGACCCAGGGGCCCGGACTTAGTTCAGAGCTCATCAGGGTGCCCTGCGATCAAATAGATTTGTGGTCTGTACATTCCAGGAACAGTGCGCGCCTTGAGGAGCTTCTGTGAATGTTAATTAATGAAGGAAGCACTTCCACGTCTAGGGTCACCCTCGCCTCCCTGGCATCCACAATAAAATCCTGATCTTGCAAAGGCAGAGCTGCCCAGTCCGCCTCCGTGACGGCTCCTTTTGGGGCTTCAGCCAGTATTCTCTGGGGCATGTCACTAGCTGGGGAAGTATCACTACATTTTTCAGTCTCCCTTTCCCCATCTCCTCTCTGGCTTCTCGTGTTTTGCCACCTCCCTTCACTTTTTTTCTCTTTCACCTCTTTTCCCACTCCCTTCACCCCTGCAGGCACCAGTGGTTTCTGCATCTTCCTGAAGTAACTTGAAATTTCAGCTGAAATAGGATCAGGGTGTCACTAGCAGATGTCCAGAGCCACAGGGCCTAGAGGTGGAGAGTGGGGTGGGGGGCAGTACAGAGCAACCACCAGCCAGATTCCCTGCCGTTGCAGCCACAGAAACACCCAAGGGCTCGAAGTGTCCTATGAATCTTGCTCCCAAGTCTGATGTCATTTGTTAATTTGCAGGAAGAAATGTGGCTGTCACATAGACAAGGGTTCTACAGACTAACCCTGGAAGCCAAATTATAATCAGAAAGTTGCCTGATAAGAGTAGAGTCAGGGGCAGGGGATGGGGATAGCTCAGTGGTAGAGCGCATGCTTAGCATGTACAAGGTCCAGGGTTCAGTCCCCAGTACCTCCACCGAGAGTAGCGTCAGGACCATGGGACTCAACTATATTGAGTGCATCGCAGCCTGCTGGATGGTACTGGTTGGGACAAAAATGATTTCGTTCCAATTAAATGAATTGCATTTGAGGGATATTTAGACATAGGGTGGGCAGGATTTGGTACTAGCGAACTGTGGGGGCTGGGGGACCAGATGACGCCCACGTTTCTGGTTGGGACAGTTTGAATGAATGGCAGTGCCTGGAGACAGGGCGCGCTCCCACGCGCAGATTCGGGAAGGAAAATGGTGCACTTGGCATGAGCTCCCTTTGTTTAGTGTTGCTCTGACCTGCTTTTATGATTTAACTCTCAGAAGACAAGTTTGTTTTATTACTTTAAAGTTTTATCGTATTTGCAGTTCCCTGGAGATACCCCATGCTTGCTCCCCTGCTCTCACGACCTCCTTCCGCGTTCATTCACAAAAGCTCACTGAGCACCTGCTCTCTAGAGGCAGGCCCTGGGCTGGGCCCCCTGAGGAGTCTTCTGTCCTTTTCTCGAGCCACTCAGCTCTTGGTGGTAAACCCTGAGAAACCTTCTAGGTACATGGAAATAATATGTGGTGCCAAAGGTCTTTCCCCATCAGTTAAACCCCTACCTTGGGCAAAGGATGGCAGGGATGGTGGTTTTCCCTTGTGTCAGCACTTTATTCATTCATTAGTTCTATCGACATCTTTTAGTGCCAATCACGTGCGACAGGCCCCCTTACTAGGCATGTTTATGTACCTTTGTCCATCCAGAAATGTTGGTTGAGCATCTCCTATGTGCCAGATACTGTTTTAACACATCAGTGAAACAACAGCAAAAGGTATCTGCCCTGCAGTAGACGACAGACAATAAGCCAAAGAAATAGCAAATTAGCTAGTGTATTAGAACACGGCATGAAGAAAAGAAAAAGGTTGAGCAGGGTTAGTGGGATCAGGAATGGAGGTGGGGACAAGGAGCAGCGTTAACAAGGGCATGGGGGCAGCTTCATTGAGAAGGTGATTTTTAAGGGGAGGCTTAGTGGAGGCAAGGCTGTCAGCCATGGGATGGGTAGGGGGCAAGCACTGGAGACAGAGCGGGCCCCTGGGACACTGGGAGACAGCACACAGCACAGGAGGTTTCCTGGGGGGCACGTCAGGGAGTGAGGGAACCAGAATGTGGCAGAGGAAGAGTCTGAAGTGTGATACAATCAACAGAGTCCTCTGCCGAGTCACAGGTGCTCTGGAGGTAGACTGGCCCGTAGGGATGTCCCAGACGGAGACAGCGTCCCTCCCCTTTGACCAGGCAGTGTAGGGGCAGTAACCTCAGCGAGGTAGCTCCCTTTCACTGGAGCCCGTGCCTGAGTGAGTTATGTTGTACATCATACATTCTGGCTACTGTGTTGAAAATGGGTTGGGGGTCACGGAATAGTTTCATGACTATGTGTAGTTAATTAACTCCTATTTTATAAGGAAACCAAGGTTCAGAGAGGTGAAGGGGCCTGAGGGAAGGCACGTTATTAGTGTGAGCTGCAGACGTGTGCTTGACCCCTGACCTACCAATTATAAGTCTACTGCGCTGTCCACTCCCCACCACAGTGCCACCTCCTTAATCAGTGGGCTCCACTGACGTCGGACCCAAGAGGTTGGGCGTCGTAAGAACATGAAGACACTTTAGACACTCGCTCTGCTTACAAAGAAAGTGCTGCTGCTTTTCCATTCTACATAATTTCTAATATATTTTTATAAGTAATGTGCATTATTTTTGTAATAAGAAAACAATAGCAAAAACACACACACACACAAAAAACGCTGTGTCATTCGAGCCTCCGTGTCTCCAAGAAAGTAAACTGCTTCTCCGTCCTTGGCCAGATCAGA
The DNA here is from genome assembly GCF_048564905.1 of Vicugna pacos. Classification (NCBI taxonomy): domain Eukaryota; kingdom Metazoa; phylum Chordata; class Mammalia; order Artiodactyla; family Camelidae; genus Vicugna; species Vicugna pacos. Next base: position 25,829,940 of record NC_133007.1, read on the forward strand.
CACAGCCAGTGTGGAAGTTGGTCCCGTTGTAATTTGGGGTTGGTTGGTTTGTTTTATTGAAGCATAGTCAGTTTACAATGCTGTGTCAATTTCTGGCATACAGCATCATATTTCAGTTATATTCATACATATAATCCTTTTCATATTCTTTTTCATTATTTGTTACTACAAGATATTCAATATAGTTCCCTGTGCTGTTCAGTAGAAACTTGTTTATCTATTTTATACATAGTAGTTAGTATCTGCAAATCTTGAACTCCTAATTTATCCCTTCCCACCCCCTTCCCCACCTGGTAACCATAAGTTTGTTTTCTGTGTCTGAGTCTGTTTCTGTTTTGTAGATCAGTTCATTTGTGTCATTTTTTAAGATTCCACTTGTAAGGAATATCATATGGTATTTTTCTTTCTCTGTCTGACTTACTTCACTTAGGATGACAACCTCCAGGTCCATCCATGTTGCTGGTCCAGTTGTGATTTGGAGAATGTTTCTTTTTACCCATGGTGGATTCTTCTGTGATGATCTGTCATCTCCTGTCTCTCATGTCTCTGTCTCTCCAAACAGATGCAAAACGTCATGTATGATTTAATCACAGAACTCAATGATCGGAGCGAAGATCTAGAGAAACAGATTGGCAGCCTGGAGTCGAAGCTGGAGCATCTCACCGCCAGCTTCAATTCCCTGCCCCTGCTCATCGCGGACACTCTGCGCCAGCAGCAGCAGCAGCTCCTGTCTGCCCTCATGGAGGCCCGGGGCGTCAGCGTGGCGGTGGGCACCACCCACACCCCACTCTCCGACAGCCCGATCGGGGTCAGCTCCACCTCCTTCCCGACCCCGTACACAAGTTCAAGCAGTTGCTAAATAAAACTCCCCACTCCAGAAGCATTACCCATAGGTCTTAAGATGCAAATCAACTCTCTCCTGGTCACTTGGCCATCAAGGAACATTCAGACCAGGGAACATAAAGAAGAGAGACCGAGCTAATTAACTAACTCATGTTCATTCAGCGTGCTTGGTTTGATATGCCTTGAAACCAGAAATCTAATCTCTGTTTAGGTGCCTCTACTTGGGAGCAGGAAGAGGAGATGACAGGAAGCGACGCCTCTGGCAGGGCCCTTGCTGCAGAGTTGGTGGAGAACAGAAATCCACGTTCAATCTCAGGTCTTCACGTTGGGGGGGTGGGGGGTCAGATGCACTGAAGTAGCGACAGTGAAGCCAACCCAGAGGAGGGTCCCTCGGAGGGAGGGTGTAGAATCCGGCTTGGGGGGATGGGTCCTCACCACAGGGTCCTGCAGCCCACCTCTCTTCTTTCCTTTCATCTAAGGAAGCCCCGGGATGACAAAAGTAAAAGAGAGCTGCCCACATCTTGCCAAAACAGACATTCTTTCCTCCCATCCTTATACAGTTGTAAAACTCAGTTTAGACCGAAAGAAAAATAGACAAATAAGAAGCCAGAGTTTCCATCCAATATTAATACCCATATAAACCCTTGTGTTTGCAAGCGTGTGCACACACACACACACACACACATCCCATATTCAACCCAGGTCTTTTCTTGTTTGCAACTGACCCTAATAAAGAGGGACCTGGTACCTTACCCTGCTCACAGTAGGCACCCTCTAAATGCTCATTAAGTTGGTCTGAATCTGGATGTGGGTGCCCTCAGTTCAGGTAGCTTGCCAGTGGTGGCCACATTTGCAGAGTCACTGAAGATGACCCTTCAAACATGTCCCTTCAAATGCAAAACAGGGTACCTCGCCCTGGATATGCACCATGCTTGCTCTGAGATGAATGACAAGACCAAATTGTTGGCATTCTGGAGAGATAAGCAGCTTTCTAAAAATAACAGCTTCTGCAGAGTTTTCATCTTATGTCCAAACAAGCTGGGTTCCAGTGGAGCGTGTGATCGGGTGGATGTACACGAGGGAAGGGGAACAGCATCTGTGCACGTGCACGCACACCTGTACGAACCGGTGCGACCCCGTGACACCTGCGCGAATAGTGTTGCCTGAGGGTTTGCTCATTTGTGATATTTACCCAGCGACAGGTTTCCAGCCCCAGATGTTAGGGGTGCAAAGAGGTCAAGTGCTTCACCTGAGAGCTGGGAGGAGACATGATGGTGAGTGACCCAGGTGGTCCCTTCTACCTGCCCTAAAACCACTTCACAGTGAAGGGTTATGAGGATAAAGGGAGCCCTTAAGGAGCCTTGTGGGTAAGGTAAGGTGACACTGATGCGTCGGTAGCCTGTTCCTACTGTGCCACGTTAATCTTGGTGCAAAAACGATTCTAATTACATCTCAAATTCCAAGAGACTTCAGAAACCTCCAGATCTGGTGTAGTGAGTGACAGGCATGGAGAGGACAGGGGATGGGGACCCAAAATGTTCTTGCTCCATCATCTAACCATGCGGAACGTTTGTGATGCCAAAGCCCCCCTGCTATCCGTCACTTTTCTCATTCTGAGGTCTTTGACTTCTGCTGGTGTGGAGTTAAATGATGCTGTAGGGAGCATTTCATCTGTTTAGGGTAAAACGGAAGGCGGTTGTTTGCGGATGGTTGTCCTGTCGGGTTTCACTTTGCACAGGATGTCGCCACCTTTGAAAGGTGGCATCTAGCTGTGGAGACATCTCTTCTGCAGCCCTGGACCTGGTCTTCTAAGGACAAGGGGACCAGACAGAAGAAGGTAGACGACTCTAGAAAGGTCACTCTTTCCAGATGTGGTTTCTTGCTAAACTACTTCTTTTATCTATTTTTATAGCTGTTGATATTCCCTTAATGGCCTCATTTTTATCTTGATAACTCCTTTGAGGACTTTCCTTGGTTGTTTTGCACACCACAGATGCCACACTTGCTGCTGGCTTTTTTATTTGTTTGTTTCTTCTTTTAACTATTGATTATCTGAAAGATCCCTCTCCTTTTTTATGTCCAAGAAGGGTGCTCGTGTTTTCAGTGACAGCTGAACATATAAGCAGACGAAATAACCATGCAGTTTCTTTGTGGCCTTAGTTCATTTCACAATGTGAAGAGCACTGACAGGTCAGCCTGAGCGTGCCAGTCCTGATCCTTTAAATGACAGCCATCAAGTCTTAATTCCTAGTCACCCTTCCCATTCTGCTTTAACCCTGTGATGTGTGTGTGTGTGTGCACGTGCACGCATATAAGGGTTTCATCTGAATTTCAAACAAATGACATGAGAGATTCCACTGCCACTCCTCCTGCCCAAAAGTGTGCACAGACTATCACTGGCCCATCGTCGTCTGTGGGTGATTCTGCTTTAAGCCACCGCTCATGCTGTATCCTTAGGTAAATCCCGATGCCTGGCACTAGCAAAGGGAGTGACTGGACTTACATCCAGTAGCAGTAGCCACTGGCATGCTGGACACACATGGGCATTTGTAGCATGACTGGACCTATTGGTAGTGCAATAGCTACGTATGGTTTTTATCTTTGGCAAAAGAATACTTACTCTTCCAAAAAAAAAAAAAAACAAGCGAATCTGCATGTTGATCCTACAATGGTAAATGGGAGGCTGCATCTCTGTACTAGTATTTCAGCTTTCTGTGGGGAGGTTACGCATCCTCCTGCAAGTACAATCAACCCTTGATGACTTAGGTATCGATTATCCAGGGTGTAGCTCACCCAGGTTTCCTTCCCACAGCCTGTCTTTTGGCTAATTCCGCTGCACCTCAGCATCGCCGTCAGATGGGCAAAGGGGGCAGGTGGATTCTCACGCCATGCCTTCTTGTATCTTATTTTCAAGTTTGGTGGCGGAGAAGGCTTAATTATCTTCTCAAGAATTGGCTATATGGACAAACTATTAATTATGGTAACCTCACTCCAATACTGAACTGATGGAGTTCTGCCCACTTCTGGAAGGCTGACCGGTGGCAAATCTCGTACTGTCACCCTTCTGATAACTCAATAACAGGTAAAAGTACTCTAATATTCCCTAAACTATCTAGACACTTGAATTAAAAATACAGAGCCACCCCTTCATCGCTTAAGCCATATTATAGCACCACGTACTGTAAAGTCAGGGATGTACTGTGACACATTAAGACCACTAATCTCAGTGGAATTTCAGGACATAGCATCAGTTGGCAAATTATATCAGACTAGGGGCCCCCTCCTCCTTAGATTGAAGTCCAAATAAAAAGCTGCATCTTTGGATCAAAGGCCACATATGCGTGATTGTCATCAATAAATTGCCATAAAGTGTCTATGAACTGCTCTCACCATTCTCGTAACATGTAACTTCATGACCCCACATCTCTGGAAACGCTTAATACAATCCAAAACAACAGGCAGGGTGAGGCCCAGAGTCACCACTGACTTCTGACCTCAGCAGGTCCCAGCGGTGTAACAGCGGTCTCGTCGGGGACGAGACATGGAAGATGTCCGTGCAGGCTCTGAAGTGCTGAGCGCGTGCGAGCTGTCATTATTCATTAAAGGTCAAGAAAGAACGGCATTGAAAAAAATAATGATTTTAATGTATTTGAAGATATCCCCCTTAGATTTTTAATAATTTCCTGGTGAAAAAATAATGATGGAGAAGAAGAAAAGTAGAGACAAAGAATCAGAATAAATAAGACTCTAACACTGAATCCACATGTTTGGCCAATGAATATAAACACCTCATACCTCAATTTCTCTATACTTCAAATGAAAGTAAGAGTTAATGTTCGTAAGTACAGAGTATTCAGTAGATTTAAAAATGGAGTCACTCTTGTCGTCAGCAGCAGCTCAGACCAGCTCTGTCTAGTCCACACTTTAATGTTGCCTCTGAATGTAGTCAAATGTTACCAAAAAGTAATTATTACCTATCAACCAGTTAGTGACATTAGCAGGGAGAAACATGGGCTTAGCACATAGTCCCAGGACCTCTCCTCCTTCAGGGTGTACCTCAACATACAGTGCACCCCAGATTAAGAATCAGTGTTTCATTCAGAACAAACGGTGTTACTAACCATCACAGTACCACAACTGAGACACTATGAAGTCATTGCACTACCAGTAGGTTACTGCTCTTTTAAAGTTTCTGCTTTTAAATCCTAAAATACGTCCCCGGTCCTACACGGTCCCTCTACTTCCCTGAGTATTGCTTAGAAGCAGATGAAGGCTCTGTCAGTGGTCATTTCGCTGTCCCTATTGACTCTGTGGTGTTCGGTTTCAGTACCTTAGACAGCTATCTGGTGGTTTCCTGTTAGGCGGGAACAGCCCCTTCCCCTCCCTACCCTGCAGTCAGTTGGCTTAATGACACCCTGGACAGTATCCCTTCCTTGTCTGCCGCGGCCAAAGTAAACACTGTGGGAACGGGATCATTGATACCACTATGAAAGGAGTGCTACAGGGATAGCAATATTAACTGCCTGCTTCTGGTAGTAGAATAGAAATGAGTGCTCTTCGTTCTGAAAGCTTGTGCCAGGCTGCATGACTAGAAATTAACACTAAACTCCTGTCAGACACGTAATATGTAGATTTTTACTAAAATAGACCGAAGCTTATTAAGAAGTACTCAGTGCAATGGTATATAAATATATACAGATAGAGAAAAAAATAACTGTGATCTCTTTTTCTTACACCATTACTGGAAACGCCCAAACATGAACTGGAGTTCCCTCTGAACAAAACCATTATCAAATCTTCAACATATGACCTCCAAACCTAGGTGCCAAGTGCCCTGCCACAGTTGTTTACACACCTGAGAAATGAGTTCTGGAAGCTGTACTCTTGGGCCTGGACTGTGTGTTGAAACAAACAAAAGAGACGTTGTGACCAACCAAGCTGATGGAGGAAAAGCACAAAATCCAACACCAACCTGTAGTTTGGATCCCAAAGAGATGCTGAATTAATAGCCAAAAAAAAAAACCCATATATATATATATATATTTAGAGAGAGAGACAAATCAAATATCAGTCTGATTGGAACAGCCAACATCCAAGTCCACAGAAGAAGGACAGTGAATGAACAACATTCTCTAACTGTGTCATGTTGTCTCAGTTTTTGAATCTCAACCAGGACTGATCCACCTTCATCAGACACAGTTTTTAATGGCGCAACAACTCAGTTTTGGCCCCAGATTCTCCATTCCGCACTGACCAGAAGAGAACAACAAAAGAGAGCAACAGGATGTTAACGGAGGAAACATTTTCATGGTGAACTCAGAAACTGATGTGTTTATATTCAGAATCAGATGAGCTTCAATATGAATTTGCATCTTGCCTCTGTACTGCTTGCTATTTTTTAACGATAGGAGAAAGCATAACAGTTTATTTTAAATATGAAATATATTGCTATATTATAAAATATATTGTAACTTTCAATTAACATTTTGTATCTAACTAGTCTTTAGCAGGTCCAGTGTCAACCTGCTCTCCCAACGACTGTTTCTGAGTACACATCACTGTTAGTGATTGCCTGACACCCAGACCAAGGGTCCCTAGCCGTTAGAACTGCCATTTTCTAATTCTCTGAGACCTATTAGCGACAAAACAACATTATTCCCAGCTTAGAAGAATAATCCTACCCTAAATTCTATCAAGCCATTTCCAAAGAGATTTTAAAAGCCATCACTCCTCTAGCAGCTGTGCAAAGCCAGTTTAATAAAAGTGCAGGCTCTTTCTATATAAATGCCAAGACCCTATTACATAAATGATGTTAGTCTCAAACTCAGCCAACCAGTTTTTCCTTTGGCAATGTCAGAACTGGGCATAAGGAAGAGTCCTGTTCTCCTGTGACACAACAGACTCGTCCTTCTAGGCATTGGAAGTTTCTCTGTGTCCGAGCATAGCCGGGACTGGAATTCCATTTACACGGGGCCCAGTGAGAGCCCAGTTTGTAGATGCACTTTTCCGAGTCGGCCCTGCCCTACAGGGAGCGAGGTTTCCACGTGCTCATCCACAACTCGGAGCACAGCTCCTAAGGGAATGCGGGGAGGAGGCAGGACACACAGGACCCAGCAAAGAGCTGGGCTTCCTTTTCTGCGAGTTTACTCTTGCTGGGAGGAAAGAGCAAGTTTCAATCAAGATGTTTTCCTTTATTGGCAAACTTGTGGAAAATTCTGTCCTTGGGCAACGATGATATTCGTGCCTCCTCTGAGACGTGTAGAATTTTTCACTTCCCTCCTTTGACTGACCAAGGGACTATTTCTAGATGAAAACAGGATATGTTTGGTTACAGAACAAACGTTTTCCAAGGATCAGTGGGTCTCCTCCCAAAAAGGACCCTCACTTGTTATCACTTTGGTGTAATATTGTACAGGTGCAAACCAAGTAGCATCAGGGTAGAGTCAACTGAGTGTGCGCATCTCTTCCCTCTGCAGTCTCTGAAAGGTCACACAGGTACACCGCTAGTGCAAAACAGCAGGTTTTCTCCTGGGGAAACGGCTGGAATCCTCACAAACTTCCATTTATCTGAGCTTACATATAGACGAAGCTGGGGCTTCAATGATATTATTCACGCCATTCAAAAGAGAAATTTCTCAATGCTCAGCTTCAGTCTTGCATAGCTGGGACTTAACTTGAACACACATTTTATTTTTATTGAGCTAAATTCTCTCGGTCTCCATTCTGCCCCTTAGTTACATGTTAGCCTGAGCTCCATTAAAGCCATCAGAACTCCAGGGCATCTGTTTTTAGCAAGTTACTCACTCACTGTGTAATGGAAATTAGTTTATTCTCAATTTTATAACTGACTGATGAATGTACTGGTGGTAATTGATTTGTCTCTCAATACTTTTCCACTACTAAATAGAACTGTGTCTTTTGTCTTTTCCTTCTAGCCTTTCCCAGGCCAAGGCTTTTACACTTGTAGAGAGTGTTCTGATTTTTCTACTCAAAGTTATTCTTCAATCTAGAATCAAGGAACTCAATACAAATTCCTGACTTGGAGAAAGCAGATCTCTTGACAGTAATTCAGGTGTAAGCTATACGCTAACCCTTGCCGGTCAAAGTGTGGTACATGGACCGGCGACATAAGCATCACCTGGGAACTTGTTAGAACTCAGGCCCCATGCCAGCCCTGCTTAATCAAATTGGGCGTCTTAACAAGATCCCCAAGTGATCTGCATATATATATATATACAAATGCTGAGAAGTGCTGGCGTCACCACATGCCAATGGTAACCAACATCATTAATGATCAAAAATTAAACTATTTCTTCCCTGACCCTCACTTACAGAAGTCTTTGATGAAGTAAAGATCCCGTGCAATCATAAGAATTAAAAACAAATGCATCTTCAAATTCCCCTTGAGGTCATAGAGCTTGGGTGGTGTACAAAAGAAGCAGTCTTTTTCTAGTCTCATTTTTAAAAGCACTCACTTCATAGCCTCAAGCCACCTCAGAGCACCTTTTTAAGTTTTTCATTTTAGTGTATGCTGGCAGGGCCATCAGAATAGCAGGTGGCTTCTCAGGGCAGGTCCCCCGGAAGGCCACCCAGGTCACAGCCCAGGGTAGTGCAGAAATGGCTGCATCTCTGTTCCTTCCTTGAGAAACTCAGCAGCCCAGCAGTGGGAATTCTCCTCCCCAGAGGAAACTAGCAAAAGAAGTTAGTTTAACCATCTAGCAACATTCCTAATCTCTTTTTAAACCAAGTTTCTTGTTCATTACACCAACCAGACCCTCCAATGTAAACAAGGAAAGATGGGAATTGTGATGTTGGCGCCATAAATCGATATGTACCCAGAAACAGTTATGTTCTGAATTAATGGCTTTAACCTGTTCATTGTAAAAAGTGCCTTGGACTTCAATCTAAAGAGGTCAGTATAAATATATATGTGTGTGTGTGTGTGTGTGTGTGTGACATACGTAGGCATATTTATACGTACATAGGTGCACACACATATACCTGCACATTCATATATAATATATACATATATATAAATGCTTCATAATATATCATATTGCTATTCGCAGCCCCATTTCTTTTGTCTGGTCCTATGTTTATTTGTCTAGTGAGAACTTTACATAGAGAGGTTCTATTCAGGACATCGATGTATTTTTTTGTTTGTTTTTTACTTTTTATTAAAAAGGTAAAGGATATTAAAAAAAAAACTCAAGTGCCTAAAGGTTTTTTTGTTTTTCTTTTTTAATGGAGGTACTGGGGATTGAACCCAGGACCTTGTGCATGCTAAGCATGTGCTCTGCCACTGACCTATACCCTCCCCCCCAGTACCTGAAGGTTTTGAATGAAATTGTGGTAAACTTTCTCAGGTTACCAAAGAGGAAATTAAATTTTCCTTTGGGAAACATTTTTCTGTTTCAGCCACTTTGTTTTCCCTCTGCAGGAGTGCAGAAGAGTGGTTAAAGTGATTTTGTAATTTCCTTGTAATCCATTTTAATAGCAAACATTTTGTTCGGCCTAGTGCCCAGTGCTCATCACACAGCAGCCTCAGAAGGGCCTGGTCCTCATGTCCTATGCAGGGTTTTGTTGGCATCAGGCCGACTAACTTGCAGGGGACAGGGCTTAGATTGGTTGAAATATTGCTTCCTTTCAGTAACACACACAGAAAGACAAGTGAGAAATTCTCTCCCTGGGCCAGGTGGGAACCTGTCTTAGAAGGCTAGCTGAGGGGCCCCAGTGAACTTTCTAGAGCCCCTGCGCCCTGCCTTTCTACAGTAACACAATGGCCTGTACCAATCAGTCTCGCTACCTTAGCCTAAGCTCTTCTCTTTCTACCGTGTGATAGCTTGTGAAGCACCAGCCTTTCTGGTTAGAAGCCCCCAGAGCTGCCAGGGGGAGTCGCCAGGTTTCCATGGCTCTGCTCATGAGCTGCAAGGAGCATTTTACTTTTTCAAATCAACTACATCTTCTCTCCTGCTCCCTGTCCAAGTGGCAACACCCTCATGACAGCCAGAGCCAGGCCAGAGAGGTCATGCCCTTCACGGGGTCAATCAGAAGGGACATTGCAAAATGTCAGAGGGGACCAGAAAGACAACAGGTCTCTCCAGCTGTCCCCACAGCTGCAGCCACATGTGTGGAGCCATCACTAAGAAGGCTTGGCAGCCAGGGGATGGGAAATCAAGGTCCCCAAATGGAAACCCCCATACCCTTACTTTCCTCCTTCTGAATTTTTCTGTAGCTCTAGACAAAAAAAAAAAAAAAAAAGAAGAAGAAGAAGAAGAAGAAAAAGAAAAATGCATTTTAGGTGCTTTCAAAACTGGTATCTACTATTTGGGACTTTTTCTAAGTTAAAAAATATTTTCTAAAATATATCTAGCTATATTTCTGCTGCTGTTCATTCCTTAAAGCTCTCTTCCAAAAATTCCTTTTGAAGGACTACATTTGCCAACTCAGTGGTTACTAAATAATAATACTTTTTACTTATAAACAATAATGCCTTTCATCTAAGGACCTCAAATGTCAATAAGTTAGTTGTCGCCCTATGAGCTGGATGACAAATATTATGCCCACTATTCAAGTAGGAAAATGAAGCTAAAGAAAACCAAGCAGTAAATGACTTACCTAAGCACGACTTAAAACTGAAAATACAATCTAGGACTTTTCAGCACCTTTTGGGAGGGAACACACACTGGGGGCTCAGATTCCACGGCCAGCCATCTCTGGATGAGCAAGACCAAGAGCGGGTGTTGAGTCCACATGCTGAGTCCCAGGCGTGGAATGTGAGTGGTGGAGTGGACTGCGGGTTTGGAGGTCTGGGTGGAAGGCTGTGTCTCTTTCCTTGTGCAAAGTGTAGGAGCTGTGCCACCGAGGTTGAGCTGAGTCTTTGGCCTTCGTACTTCCTCTTGCACTGACTCTGGAGAGAGAAAGGGCATTCTAAAGATGGTCTGGCAAATGTTGATACAAATATGATGGCATTAAATGAAAACAAGAAGGGAACTGACTCAAACAAAAACCAAAAATGCAAGTGGCTGATTTCCTTTAATTTTGTCTTCTTCCTTCCCTAGTCTACAGTTGTGAAAATAGGAATTTTTTTTCAGGAGGAAATCTTAATTTAGATTGGAAACAGAACCCCCTGGAAAAAGTTGCCTCTTGAAGCAAGGCCAAGATGGTATTGATGTCAGTGCCTGACTCAGGAGATGGCCCTGCCAACCTGCAGGCACATAAACAGGTTTAGTGCCTAACCCGGTTTTAACAACCTAGAAAGAAAGTGAGACCCATGCCCAAGGTGAGCAGCTGTTCACCAGTGAGAAAGTATAGACACACTGATGTGTGATAAAGCCTGCTTGCCGCTGTGTTCAAATAAAGGCTTAGGCCGTTGAGCATGGTGGTCACTCCATTTATCTGAGCAGAGGTTTGCAATCTTGGCTTCACACTAGAATCATCTCAGAAGCTTTTGAAAACATCCAAGCCAGTGGATAAGCCCCGGAGATTCCGATGGCAGCATCTGGGGTGATGCCCGGGCATTTCCCTGAAGCCCCTCAAGGGGTTCCTGGGGGCACTCAGAGTTGAGGGCTGATCCAGAGCTTTCTGAAGTGAGATCCCCCCCAGTGCCCAGCCTGGCCGGTGCCCCCCAGGGGATCTCTACCCTCCCCTGAGTTGGCAAGGAGATGCTGGGGAGGAGGGGAAGGGAGGATAGGAAGGGAGGATAGATTTGTGTTAAGACAGGGATTTGCTTGAAGCTCCACTCCTTTCATCTGCCCTCGTTTCTTTTTAGTTCTGGCCCCATGAACGTGTGCTCATTTGCATTTGGCTCTACACGTATTGGCCAACAATGCGGGCAGGTTATTATTCACTCGGTATTTGTCTGCCTTGCAGCTGCAGCCTTCTGTTTCTCCTGGCACCCAGTCTGTCTGGGGCTTAATGTCTTTCTTTGGCCTCAGCTCTGGGTGAAGATTCGGGGAGGGCCATCTCAACAATTTTCATTAGGCGAAAAGGTTAAGGTTAAAAATAACATGTTGTCCTTGCTAGCAGGTGTCTCATTAAACCTAACACAAAAACAGGGTAACCTGCCATGTGACACCCATGGATTTTTTTGTCCTAACTTTATTTCACTGTTAAATAAGGTGTTGTCTTCTATCTAAAAGGAAACTTGACCCATTATTACATTATACATAGCTGTGAAAGTGGGGGGAAAGGGACATTAGAACCCACAGGTGGACCCGCTTCTCAGAAGTGGACATGCTGCTAAATTCAGGGCCCTCTGAATAAGACTGCCCCCTGCAGGTCAGATGGAGCTACAGCAACGTGAGGAAATAGGAAACTCCTTGGGCATCCTGGAAACTCATTTGTCTGTCACGTCCCTTAATCTACACAGAGGAAATGGAGGGACAAGAGAAGTGATTGGCCCAAAATCAGAGAGTTTCTGCCTAATTGGGCAGAAACTGGACTGGAACATTGCCACCGCATGTTGAGAATGCCTTCTGTGCGGGTGTGGAAAGCTGAGGCCTGCCCAGAGCCTCGCCATGTTCTTCCTAGATTCATCCTCATAGTCAGTTATCAATTTTGCCAACATTAGATAAAAATAAAAGGCCCTGCTTCCCCCCACACATGTTCACACACACACATACACACCCCACATCATCAATCTCTCACTGAAAACAAAGATATGCATATTGTCACTGGCTAAATGAATTCATCATGTACTTTATATTCCAGCAGCATTGATCATTTTCAATGTTATCTGCTTTTAGTTTAAAGAATTTAGAGCTAATACTTACAAATCTACAAGAACCCCCACTGGTTAGGAAACATTAAATTAGATTATTTAAATGATGCAATTTTTATATCCAGCATTACAGTGGATTATGCTAGTGGTGGTCAAGGTTATTAATATTTATTTCAGTCACTACTGCAAATAGTACATGAACACTAGCCAAAATTAGCTTAATCTTTTTTTTTTTCTGTAGCGTGAATTTGAAATTTACACTTCATTTTTTCCCAAGGACAAGTCACACTTAATAGCATCTCTTGGGGGAGGGTTTAGCTCAAGTGGTAGAGCTGCATGCTTAGCGTGCACGAGGTCCTGGGTTCAATCCCCAGCCCCTCCTTTAAAAATAAATAAATGAATAAACCTAAGTACCTCCCACTGTCCCCCCCAAATAAAATAAAATAGACAGAAACCAAGAATAAATTCTGAAGCAGAGAAGTACAATCAATAAAAAAAAAAATTTAAAAAAAATAGCATCTCTTAAAATGCAATTTTGTCCCCTAGAAAAGCAAAGGTGGAAAACACAAATGCAATATGTTACCGTTCCCTACAGGTGATCTCCTCTTTACTTAGGTAAAGTTTTCTTCCAAATCTGTTCTACCTCCTACTTTCCAACACTGGAGTATCGCTTAAAAGCCATCAAGTATTTCTCAAGAAAGAATACATAGAGCAGTGGGGCACCCACACCCCAGTCACTCATCAAGGGAAATGTCAGGTCTTCTGTAAGCTCCTATACACGGTGATTCAATTGCCCTTTCTTCGAACACCCTCCTCACCTCCCACCTCTTGGAATGAGAAGGTAGAAACATAGCTCTGCCTGAAAAATCAAAATTTAGGAATCCTAACAGATTTATACTTCAGATTTCCTAGAGAATTTTCTGTAAGGATGACAATGCAGTGTTTACTTGACTCAGAAATTAGGAACCTTGGATCCTGTTTGGCTTCGGTTCAAATGAGAAAATAATCATCTATTATTGTCTGAAGGTCAACAAGAGGAGCTGACATCCTCAGTTCTCATGGAGAACGTGGTGACAGAAGGCTACAGAGGACGTTATTCATTACCTCTGTGACATCTGTTCCCCCAGTTTTCCAGCCCGTTGTACATGGATTTTAATTTGGTGAACTCACCCTTCCCCCATCTCCACTGTGCATTTGGGTGGGATTAATCCTACTTCCAGACCCATGGTGGACCAAAGCAGGCTAAGGCAATTAGAGTAACTCATCACCCTCACTGAGGAATGGGCACATGGCTCGAATTAAGCCCACATGAGCAAATGAGTCTCAGAGCCAGGGCTTAAGCAGGAGCTACCAGAAAAGATAGGCTTCCCCAGGAAGGTATGGTGTACAGATTTTGTCAGGAAGTGATGCTCCATTTTGTTTCATGAGGTGCAAGGGTGGAGTTGCCAGGGGGCAACATGTGGACCATGAGGATAAAGCCCAGGCCACCAAATACAGAGAGGAGAGGATGAGAGAAACGGGGGCCGTGGTACATCCCTGGAGCCACTGAATCTTCTAATTACCTGAGCCAGTAACTTTGCTTTATGGTGAAGCCATTTGGAGTTGAGTTTTCAGTCACATTCAACATAAAGAGTCCTGGTGGAGAAGAACCAATCTTCTGTACACATGTCTGATTTCCCAGAGGAGTACCCAGAGTGAGAATGAAAGGAAATGCCTGCTCAGTAGTTCTGACATTTAAAAAGTTTAAAACACAAAAACTAAACAGGATAACAAGAAGATTGGAAAAGTCAAGATTGACTCTAGAGTGTACCTTGACCACCAAAGTAGAAAGGTAATGGAGGAAGGAGATTCTGTTAAATGACTCAACCAGGTTTTCACAGGAAGACGAGACTAAAGCAGGCAATGACGATCAGGCAGGTGGGGATGAGGAGTGCAGTACAAGTGGTCTGGATATTGTTTGGAAGGAAGGTAAACATTGATAACCTCAGAGTAAATCATTAAAATTATAATCAATTGTATATTTGAAATAGTCCATAACTTTCAAATTAGTTGAGGTTGAAAGACTTGACAAAGTCAATTCAAAAGGAGGAAAAATACAGAAAAGGTGGAACAGACTGAAAGGCCAAAACAAAACAGAACAAATACAGCCAACTATTTCCATAATCACAATGAAAATAGTGGACTAAATGCTCTAGGCAAAGAAAAAGATTGTCAAACCAACGGTTTTCAATGATCCAAGTAAATGCTATTTATCAGGGACATATCTAAAACATGAAGATAAAGAAAAATTGAAAGTACAAAATTTTTTTTTAATTGAAGTACAGTTGTTTTCAATGTCGTGTTAATTTCTTTGGGGTAGGTAATTCGGTTTAATTTATTTTAATGGAGGTACTGGGGATTGAACCCAGGACCTCACGCATGCTAAGCATGCGCTCTACCACTGAGCTATACCCTCCCCCACTGCTTAAAAGTACAAATTTTAAAAAGATACACCAGGTTATTCTAGCCAAAAGAAAGTGGTGGAGCTATCCACTATCAGGGATCTCACTACCTGGTATCAACAGCTACCAGGGGTGAAATAGACTTTAATGTAAAAAGCAAAAGTGCACTGAGTTCACCAAGAAAACAGAACAAGTCTGAATTTATATATTTAATCACGTGGCCTCAAAATACATAAAACAAACATGGAACTACAGCAAAACACAGATAAGCCCACACTCATAGTAGGAAAATGTAACACATCTCTCTGAGTAAGCAGTAGACCAGGCAGACCAAGAAAAATCTGAAAGGACTGTGAAAATTTTAATGACTTAACCGTCATAAAATCTGTAGTAGACTTTTTCCCAGTACATGGACCAT
Organism: Vicugna pacos; assembly: GCF_048564905.1. Lineage (NCBI taxonomy): Eukaryota > Metazoa > Chordata > Mammalia > Artiodactyla > Camelidae > Vicugna > Vicugna pacos. Next base: position 25,845,364 of record NC_133007.1, read on the forward strand.
TCGTGAAAACTGACCACTTAATGGGCCACAGACACATTTTAAAAGACTGGTGTCACACAAGCCACACTGTCTGACTGCAATGCGACACATGCTACAAATCAGTAACACAAAAAATTAGAACCAAAAAACATGTCCTTTGGAAATTAAGAAACATACTTATAAATAACTCATGAATCAAAAAATAAATCATAATGGACATTTTCAAATATGTAAAACAGAACTTTAATGAAAATACCTATCAAAATTAGTTGAATGCAATTTTGAGAAAAACAGAATAAAAAAATAAAAAGCAGAAATTAAATAAAAAATAAACAAACACTAGATAAGATTTTTTAAAAAGCCAAAAGTTGATCCTGTGAAAACACAAATAAAATTGATAAACCTCTAGCAGGACTGAACAAAAAGAGACAGAGGAAGGGAGGGACAGAGAAGGGGAGAGAGAGAATACAAAGCAGTATTAGGAGTGATGCTACAATCACTAACATGATACTAGGAGGATACTTGGAAATAAGTGGGGAAAAATAGCAAAAAAAAAAAAAAGATTGCTTATCAAAACTGACTCAAGAAAATATTAAAAGTAGAATAGCCATAAAATCATTATGAATAAATAAATGGTTCAAATTTTTCCCATAAAGAAAATGCCTGATTTTACCAGCAAATTCTACCAAATATTCAAGGAACAAAATAATTCCAATCTTACACATTTTTTTCCCAAAGCATAAGAAAAAAAAAGTGCTGTTCCCCAACTCATTTAATGAGGCTACCATAGCACTGATATCAGAACCCGATAAAGATGGTACAAGAAAGGAAAACTGCAGTTTTATTTATGACTGTAGACACGAACATTGTAAACCTACTGTTATCAAACTAAATCTAGAAATAAATGGGAAACCAACACATCATAATTAAATTATGTTTATCTCAAAATGTGTTTGTTTAATATTAGAAAAATAATGAAACTCACCACATTAACAGATCAAATCATTTAATAATAGATTTTTTAAAAGAGATTAATTAAATTCAACATCAGTTAATTAAAAAAAAAAAAGATTCTGAGCAAACTAGGCAGAGAAGGTGTAGTGTCATCATCCAGTGATTCATGCCTCTGTATGCTCTTCTCCTCCTGAGTGTGGGCTGGACCCGGGACTTGCTTCTACCCAGTGGAATATAGCAAAGGTGATGGGATGTCATTCCTGTGATTGGGTCTTGTTATAGAAGACCATCTTAGCAGACTGGAGAGATTTGCCTGCTGACTTTGAAGAAGCAAACAGACATGCTGTGAACTGCCATGGAAAGGGGCTTGCGGCAAGGAACTACGGGTGGCCTCTAGGAGCTGAGGACAGCCAATAGCCAGTAAGAAATCTGGGCCCTCAGTCATATAGCTGCATGGAAATGAATTCTGTCAACATCCTGAACGAGCTTAGAAAGAAGATCCTTCCTTAGTCTAGCTTCCACGTGAGACAGGCTGGCCAACAAGGTGGCTGCACTCTTGTAAGACTCTGAGCAAATGACCCAGCTAAGCTGTGCTCACACCCCTGACCCATGGAAACTGAAATAATAGATGTGTGTTGTTTTGAACCATTAAACTTGTAGTAATTTGTAATACAGCAATAAAAAAATTAATACTAAGGGAACTTCCTTAACCCAATACATGATTTCTACAAGATGATATCTTCCTAAAGCACACATCACACTTACGGGTGAGACCGGGATGCCCGTAACTCCCGCCTCTGCAGTGGAGGCCCTAGCAGTGCGGTATCAGCCTCTGCAGTGGGGGCCCTAGCAGTGCAGTATTCCAGTGGAAAAATAAGAGGAAAAGCATTAGGAAGGAAGAAAATTTTGTTATTATTTGCAGTTAATGTGATTGTTTGCTTGTCTACCCTGAAGCATCTAAAGATAAATTATTATTAGAATTAATAAGAGAGCATGGTTGCTGGATACAAATTCAATAGATAAAAATTAATTACATTTCTATATCCTATCAATAAGAAGCTAGGAAAGGAAATCTTACAAAAGCAACCATTTATAGTAGCATCCAAAAATATTGGAAATCTAGCAATAAACTAACAAAATATGTATTTGAGCTTTACAGAGAAAATTATAAAATGTTATTAAAGGATAATAAAGAAAACTTAAATAAATGGGAAAATATCCATGTTCAAGATTGTAAATATGTTTATTCTCCCCTAAATGAATCTATAAACTTAATGCAATGCCAATCAAAATCCAAGCAGGTTTTTTTGTGAAGCATGACAAGCTGGTTGTTAAATTGATACCAAAACAAAAAGGGCCTTGACATTTCTGAAGGAGAATAAGGCAGGAGGACTTACCATATATCAAGAATGTTTGTCATAAAGCTCTAGTAATTAAGGTAACGTGGCCTTTGTGCAGGGAGAGGAAGACAAATTGAACAATGAAACACAACAGAGAGCTGACAAACAGACTCATACATTTATAGAAACTTGGTCTATTATAGAGCTGGCCTTACAAATCAGATGGGGAAAAATGGACTATTCAATGAGCTGCATTGAAAAAAATGATTATCTAAATTCATGCACAAAAATTAATTCTGATTGAATTAAAAGCATAAATGTAAAGAAAAATTGCAAAACTTTCGGGAGACAATAGAAAACATTTCCTAAACAAGGCTCCAAAAGCTCAGACCAAGGGAGAATGACTGACAAATCTGAGTATATTGAGATTAAGACTTTGACTCCGTATTTCTTTAAAAGAAAGAGGAGAGTTACAATTTGCATGACTTACAAAGTCAAGCAAGCCAATTGGGAAAAAAATAGGCAAAAAGGAACATGAATTTCACAGAAAAGGAACCACAAATGTCCATAAACATATGAAAGGTGATCAGCTTCTAGTGATCAAGGAAATGCAAACAAAATGACAAGTTACTATTTCACACCCACTAGAGTGACAGAAAAAAAAAAAAGGAAATCAGACAATACCAGGTGTTGTATGTGGAGCAACTGGAACTCTCACCACTGCTGGTGGATGTGTAAATTGGTATAATCACTTTGGAAAAGAATTTGTCATTACTTAGATTAGTTGAGTATGTTCGTATCCAATGAGCCAGAGTTGTTTATAAAACAGACAAACAAAATATCACCAGAATCGACCCAAAACAAGAATAGAGTGGGTATAACAATTACGGATAGCCGCACAATGGAATGTCATGCAGCAGCGAAGATGAAATCAGTGACCTACAGCCAGGAATGCAGCCCAGTCACGTAGTACTGAGGGAAGAAGCAACCTGAGGGAGCGTACACATTGTACGTGCCTGTGCTTTGATGTTCAGAACCAGGCAGAAATAAATCATATCCTGCTTAAAGATGCAGACATTGGTGTGTCGTGGGGAAGAAAGGGAGTTGGGCTGGAGAGGGGTGCTGGGAATTGTAAGCTTCTGAACATTTTCTAGATTTTAATCTGGGTAGATAAGATACAGATGTTCATTTTATTATTCTTTTTCTAATTTTTAAAAAATTTTTAATTTTTGGTGGGGGGAAGTTAGATTTACTTATTTTATTTATTTTTAGAGGAGGTACTGGGGATTGAACCCAGGACCTTGTGTAGCTAAGCACGCACTCTACCATTTGAGCTATACCCTTGCCCCATTATTATTCTTTTTTAACCTGTCCGAAGATGTATGCATACACTTTTTTGTATACCTGCTATGCTTCCTAGTTTTAAAAAGTCACTAATAAAGCAGCCAGGTTTTTCCTCTAGTCTAATTCAGCTCGTTGGCTGCAGCACCATCTAAGGTGAGTAGGAGAAATGACCCAGCATCCAGGAAAGCAGGGCTGAAGGGACACCCCTGGAAGCCTCTGATGCTGTTTTGGACTTGAGAAAATAAATGAGATGCCCATAAATTACATACATATTCTTCAGTTAGGAGGAGAGCATTATCACCAGAGAACTTTGATCTTGAGCACATGGCAGACTTTCCTGAAGACTGAGAAGGCAAGGAGAAAGCCATCCTTAAAGGTTTCCATAGAGGAAAAGGAGCCCTGTCAAGGATGTCTTATTTAATCAAGAACGACTTAAGTACCCAACACCTGGGTTTAGAGTCCTCTAGACGAGGATTCTTATGCTGACTTAGGTGCTTACTAGCTGGTGACCTTCCACGAGAAAGAACTCCAAGCCTCAGTTTCCCCATCTGTAAGATGGGAATATTAATAGTACTCCTGCTGGAGGGTTGCTATGAAGATTAAATGAGGTAGCATATGTGAGGTCACCTCCCACAGGCACCCAGCTAGCCCAGGCTCCTGCTGTCTATGTAGAGTTGCTTATTTCCAAGCTTTGTGTTTTACCCGGAGGGAGCTGACTTACTCAGCCATTGCTTCTTTCTGTCTAATGATGGGGCTTTCTAGTCTCTGCCATGCTTAGATTCAACTGACTCTATCAGCATAAAATAAAGAAGGCTGGAAATCCCAACACAGCGTCCCAGGGGCCGCAGATCAAGAATGCAGCTCACACGACTCTGATTACACCCGGGAGTCGAAAGCACATTGTGCACTGTGATTAAAAAGAGGCTTTACTGCCTCAAAAGCACATTCTTGCCAGTCCTCCCAATCATCAAGAAACCGTAAGGACTGATAAATATCTCCTCCCGATCCAATTTTACAGAGGTCTGAATCTCTTAAGGGCATTCAGAGGGAGGCATGGATCATTCAGGAAACCCAGGGAGCCGGGGAGGCAGCAGCCCCCGGTTCCTGCGGAGGAAGATGCCCGGGAACCTCCTCCTGCTGCATCTCATTCCCCTTATCCCCGGGGAGCCGCCAAACACTGGCGTCCCCAGGCCAGCGGGGGCTGGGCTCCCCCCTCCCTGCAGCTGCGGGGCCTTCTGCCTCCCGCGAGGGCCCCTTTGCCACCTTCCACCCGGGAAGGCCGAGCTCAGCAATTGATTTCCCTTAATTGTGCCTCCATATCTTCAGCCGTGAAAATACTCTCTCTTCCTCCTTTTTCTTCCCAAATGAGGTAAGTCAGTGAAATAATAGCCACTTCACAGTGCATTCAATTTTCAGCAGTCTACTCTCTTCTCTCACCAAAAGTGCTAAGATGCTTCTGGCTAAATTAATTATAAATTGTGATCTTCTTTTCTCTGCTTCTGTTTATTTTCCTTCAATATGTCAAAATTCTTGGAATCAAAAAGACGAGCTTTTAAATAAAAACCATCGAGAAAGCAAATTACATTCTACCCTGCATGGAAATTCTTCAGGTATTCCCCCTGTCTCTAGGATCAAATCTATATTCCTTAGCACGATTTCCAGTCCTGCCCCCCACCCCTGCTGCCCCAACCCACCTTCCAGCCTCCTTCCCTCTCTCTCCACCACCAGTCCTCCTTTCCTCATCCCCTCTCCCTCTTCCATTACCCTGTCTTACACTCACACACACACAACTGAGTTTCATAAACCTGAGTTTCATACACTTGTGTTCCCTAAGGGTTTACACATGCTCTGTCTCCTGCCTGGAGAGCCCTTACCTACATTTTGCTGAGAAACGTCTACCCCGTCTTTCAAGACCTACTTCTCTAAAGCCCTCTCCATCTCCCTCACTCCAAGGATAACAGCTCTCATTTATCTAAACACCTATTGGTTCTCAACATGCACATCAAGATCACCTAGAGAGCTCTCTAAAAATACATATTCCTGGACCTCCTCCCAGACCTAAATCAGCATCTCCCGCTTAGAAGCAAAGCACTCCAAAGCACACAGGTGAGGCTAACTCCCAGCCGTGGCTGAGAAGCTGTGCTGTGTAGCGACTGAGACTGTGGGCTCTGGAACCAAACACCCTGGATTTGAAGCCTGGCTCTGCTGCCAACTGGCTGCCTGACCTTGAGCAAGGTGTTCAGCTTCCCTGTGCCTCCAAAAGACAGGCATGACGATGCTAATAGTAACTACCTCAGAGGGTTGTTGTTTTAAGTGAGTTAATACAGGAAAAGTGCCTGGCCGACTCAGTGTTTCATACATGTTAACTATGGTTGTGTCTCCGGCACACACTTCAAGTAATCTTCACAATAACCCAGAAAGATAGTTATTATTAATCATAGTTTACGATGAGGGGTCTGAGGCTTAAAGTGAGAAAGAAAGGTGGGATTCACTCCCAGATCTGCCTGATCTCAGAGCCGGTGCTGGTTCCAGTAAACCACGTGATGCTTTATGTTTATGGCGGGCAAGTCACATTGAAATGGGTGGACCTCTTGACACTGATGTCAAGTTCCTGGTAGGTTGGATCCATATCTTGGGCATCTTTGCAGCCCCAACACCCAGCACAATAAATGCCATCTAGCAGGCCCTCAGTAAATATTGGCTGAAACGTGAATTAATAAAGAAGGAAAGGAGGGAGGGAGGGAGAGAATCAGTCAAGCAACAGTGGTCTGAGTCCCTGAGCTGCTCCCGAGGCAGGAAGATAAGAAAATGGAGGCAAAATGTAGTTAAAGGTTTGTGAATCACTTGATTTCTTCTCCTGTCTTTTATTTTATATATTCTTTTCTTCTCTGGGTATTTTAATATAGTAAGCCACTTCCAAATCCTCTGTGAAAACAGACAGTATGTAAATCAATTAACAATGTTCTATTATTGATGCTGTTTTTACCCAAATTTACCTGCTTGAGAGCAAGGGTAAAAGAAGTCTGAAATTCCTATTTGCTGATGTTCTCTCAGTACCAGAAATGCAGACATTCGTGATGCATTCACCACGGGGTCTGTTTTGGGGAAGGCTTGAAGAGTATATGTTTTTAGGGGGCAGTTTAAAGCATAGGCGTCAAATGGAGGAGGCACGTGGGTGAGTTGTGGGTACTTCACTCACCCAGCAGGGAACTGGAGGAGTAATTGGTCAAGGGAGCAGCAGCAGAAACTGAATTTACTGAAGAGGAATCCTTCTCTGGTGGGTGGAAGTCATGTGACTTCCACTCCCGCAGGCTAGGAGAGCAGCAGTGGCCTCCACCTGGACCGGGAAACAGAGCCCGAGATGGCTGCCCGAACCCGCAGAGCAGAGCGACGTGACGCGCCACAGGGACCTGTGTTAGCACTCAGCTGGTAGCAAAGAATTAAGGACCAGGAGTCAAGATTGCAGCCCACCCATGAAAGCCATGGTTCCCAACCTCCAGACCACCAAGTAATATTTTCAAGTATTATTTTTGCTTTGTTTGGTATACGCTTTTCAGTTTACAGTCTTTCTTTTGTAGCATCCTATTCTTCAAAAGCCTCTGTTTTTCCCTGGGAGCTTACATTTCCTGGGAAGCGTAGTATGTGAGGGTGAAGGGGCTGAGGCCCAGCACTGTAGCTGCAACCCTCCTGGAGGGCTGGGGCGGCAGGCGCAGGCTGGGAGGGTAGGTGATGTGCCTCCAGACACACAGGCTGTCTCCGTGCTCCCTGTTCCCAGCGCCCTGCCAGGTGACCCCGCTGCTCAGGGGACTACCCATTGCCCCAGAGAGGCACTTCTCTTTTCCAAGGGCTTGGTTATAACCCCTTTGGGGGAAGGAGGTAGAAGGAAACATTCAGGAACCCTCAGTTCTGGAGCAGCCTCTGGATGTTCAGGTCACACAGGTTGTAGTAACGGAATTTCTCCTTAGAGATGTCGACTCCAGGTGGCAGGTGAGGCTCCCCTGGGAACTGGAAGCGGGAAGCATGGCGGTATCCTAAGTGTAAAGCCCCCCACTTGCCCATCTCTGCCCCTCATTCATTCTTAATAAGGCCTCTTTGGCAACATTTTAAAGGCCAGGGTGAGCGAGCCTGTTCAGTTTGGACCGGACAGGTGAGATTTGACTGCAGAGGAGAAACAGGAGCCAAGCAGAAGCCCGGCTGAAGTGCGGAGACCATTTCATTCACCAGATTGGAAGCCTGGCTTGAGCCGAGTTCATCTCTTTCTTCCCATTCTCTTCCTCCCTGCCCCACCCCTTCTCCACAAACATTTAGAATAAAATCCATCCCTGCCTCTGAGAGATCAGGTTTAATTTTTTATGTAAAATTGGAGGGAGAGTGTTGGAGGCAGGTTGTGCCTGAATAATAAATATAGGACAGATTCTCAATACATCACAGGCTGGCACATCAGGGACTCAACAATTGCTGGAATCTGGAGCCGAGTCATTAATTTGCTGATTCACTTCTGGAGAAAGCCCACCGGCTTTGATTTCCTCATTTTTTCCCATAGATGAACTGTGTCCTCCCTCTCCATGGGCAAGCTAATGGATTTTATAATTACTTACTTCTGCCTTATTTTCACATCCTATTCTAGTTTCCAAGTTGGAGTTTGGTGATTAAAATACCTAAAAGATCAATATTTTTTTTCCAAAGACATTTTAATTTTAAGTGAATAGTGCAAGGTTTCTTGTACCTTCGTGTGCAAGGCACCTGTGTATTCCAGTCTGGCAGGCTTCTTCATTACCTGCACGCCAGAGGAATTGCAAAGATTAACTGTTACGGCTAAATTCTTAAAAATCAAAAGCATCACACTGGGATTGGGCATTGTGCCATATTTTTTGGAGCCAGATGGTTCAGAGACATCCCCAAAGTACAGATTCCTTCCCTTTTTCTTACAGTTGGTGCAGTGGACAGAGCAAGAGTTTGGAGAATGACCAGGGTTCACATTTCCAGCTCTCCATGTACTGGGATGTGTCAGCAGGCAAGCTATTTAAATTTATGGGTCTCAGTTTTCTCATCAGTGAAATGGAAAGAGTAATGCCCATGTGGAAGGGCTGCTGAGGATTAAATGAGATCCTTTAAAGCAGTGATTTCATGGAGCAGCAGCAGCAGCAGCACCTGGGAATTTGTTAAAATGCGAATCCTCAGGTCCCATCCCAGACCTACGGAATCAGAAACTCTGGGGTAAGGTCCAGCCATCAGTGGTCTAACCAGTCCTCCAGGTGATTCTGATGCCCACTCGTGAATGAGAGCCCCTGGTTTAAAGCGGAAGGCAGACAGCAAGTGCTCAAGAGCTCCTTGCTCCTCCTTTCTCTTTAAATAACAACAGGTCTTTGCAGCTCGGGACTTGTATGCAAAATGAGGTCGTGATTTCAGCCTGCCTGCTCAGTTTTAGCAAACACAAACTCCAGACCTTGATAGTCCTTCAGGGATGGACGCTCACATTCCAAAAACATCATGTCATTCACCTCCGAGAGGTCATCTTCCAGGAAGCACCGTGGAGAGACAATGGGAAGATAACGCTGTGCATTGTTTTGTGGAGGGTTTTTTCACAGGAGGAGACCTGGAGTACTGTTTTCATTTGAGGAAGAAGCCAGGTACTTTCAAATTCCCAAACAGCCAGGCCACTGGTGAGGCTGGAGCCTTGACTAAATGCTGCCATCCTGTGGGCAGAAGCGAGACACAGTGCGTGACCACCTGGGCGTCCCACCGGCACCTGCTGGGCATCTGTAACACACCAGGCCCCAAACCGGGTCCAGGCGGGTGCAAAGGTGTAGACGTTGAAGTCCCTGCCCCGAGGCGCTTGCAACAGACTCGTGGGTGAGATGAACCTGTAAACAGAGAAGCAGGTAGCCAATGCAGGAGCCCAGAGGAGGGAGGTGCTCAGGCTGAAGTGCCTGAAAAGACTATTGAAATACACAATCTCTTCCCTAAGGGGAGCAGAGAATTTGCAGAACTATTAATAAATTTTCACAGAACAAATATACAGGATTTTTTAATGAGAAACTAAAAATTAAGTGACTAAAAAAAATGCTATTCAAAGGCTCAGTTTCTAATTGTAGTCTCCTAATGGAGAAAACATGGAACAGATTCATTTCTCCTGACAGAACAGACGCTCAGTGAGTGCTCCCATTGATAAACTGGTACTCTCATTTGTATTTGTTCACGCTGCATGATTTAAAACTCTGGGAGGATATTTCATTTGAACACAAAATACCATCTTTTGAGCAAATGCAATTAAATTCTATATATACCTAATTTAGTCTTTCAGATAAGGAAAAAGTACTATCTACCCAAACAAGAAATTGCTTAGAAGAATGGTGGAGCATGTCAAAGAGATTTGGAAGGCACCTTGAAAGCACTCCCAAAGGCCAAATCTAGAAAAATTAAGGCATCAGAATAAATAACAAAGTAACAGATTACAACCCATTGAAAGAAAATAGGAAATAGGACTCCATTGATGTGAATAAATAGAAATTTTCATGAAGAATAGGATATTTACATATTTTATAATACCACCCCACAGAATGTAAACTGCTACACAGTACAGAAAATAGTATGAAGTTTCATCAAAAAAATTAAAAATAGAAGTACCATATGATCCAGGAATCCCACTTCTGGGTATATATCCAAAGGAAACAATTAATATCTTAAAGAGATATCTGTGCTCCCATGTTCATTAGAGCATCATTCACAGTAGTCAAGATATGGAAACAACAAAGCATGTTGATGGATGAATAAAGAAAATGTGATATATATATATATATATATATATATATATATATATATATATATACACACACACACACAGTTATTCAGGCTTTTTTTAAAAATCCTATTTATGACACCATGGGTGAAGCTGAGGGGCACTATGCTAAGTGAAATAAGCCAGACACAGAAAGACACTGTGTGATCTCACTTATATGTGGAATCTAAAACAGCTGAACTCATACATGCAGAGAGTAGACGGTGGTTGAAGGGGCTGAGGGGCGGGGGAAATGGGATATTGGTCAAAGGGCACAAAGTTTCAGTTATGCAGGGTAGGTAAGTTCTGGAGATCTAAAGTACAGCACAGTGACTATAGTTAATAACACTGCAGTATATACAGTACTTGAAATTTGCTGAGAGAGTCGATCTAAAGAGTCCACACCATACACATACCCACGGTGGTAACTGTGTGAGGCGATGGATGCATTAGCTTGGTTGTAGTAATCATTTCACAGTGTATACTGATATCAAACTTTATATCTATTTCCAATTATATTACATTGTATGTCTTAAACATGCACAATTTTATTTGTTAATTATCCCTCAACAAAGCTGGGGGGTAGAGAAAGTTAGAAAAACAACAATCCAAAATAAAATAAAATAGTGCCCCACAATGTACTAATTACAAACAGGAAAGACATACCTTTACAATGAAAGAGCCTGGCAAACACCACCTAAATCAAATTCTGGAGTGTGTACATTGTTAACAGTGGGACACATCAGAATTTTGTCCCATCTGATAGCGAGCAGTGGGAACACAGCACCACCTCCACCCATCACAGCCTGAATCTAAGCACCAGGAAACGGCAGACACACTCAAAGTGAGGAACATGTTACAAAATAACCTGTAATCTTCAAGGATGTCAAGGTCATGAGAGTCAAAGAGAGCCTGGGGAACTGTTTCCAGACTGAAGGAAAGTCAAGAGATTTAAGAACTAAACAAGATGTAGTTCTGAACTGGATTCTTCTGCTATAAAGATTATTATAGGGACAATTGGCAAGAGCTGAGTGGGCTCTGAGGGAGGTAGTTACGGATCAGTGTTCATTTCCTAATTTTGATGGCTGTGTTGTGGTTTCTAGGAGAATGTCCTTATTCGTAGGACAAATACTAAACACAAAGACTAAAGCATTTGAAGGAAATGAGGCATCAGATTGACAACTTACCCTCCAGTGATTTGGTTGAGGGGTGGGGCAGTTCTTTGTACCATACTTGTAACTTTTTCATAAGTTTGTGCTTCTTTAAAAAAGATTTGTTTATTTATTATGGCATTGTTTAATTATTTTATTTTGGCGGGGAGGGAAGGTAATTAGGTTTATTATTTTTAAAGGAGGTACTGGGAATTGAACCCAGGACTTCATGCATGCTAAGCATGCACTCTACCACTTGAGCTATACCGTATCCCCCAGGTTTGTGATTTTAAAATTAAAAAGAAAACTACTTTAAAAAAAAAAAAAGAATATCAGTTCTGGAGTCAGAGTCCTTGGGTTATAATCCAGTCGCATAAAAGTTATGGGATCTTGGATAAATTACTGAACTTCTCTGTGTTTTCACTTCCCTATCTGTACAATGGTAGTATAATAATACATATTTTGTGGGGTTATTGTAAGGATTAAATGAGAACAATAAATATTACATTAATAGGGTAACAATTTATAGTAGGAATCATTTATCATCCAAACTGGGATTTTTTTTCCTGAATTTAAAGGGTGTCAACTGCTGATGCCTCAAAGACATCATCAAAATAAACTGTTTATCAGCAAAGTTAAGTTTATATCTTAATGTAGCAAGGGAGACCACCACCTTAGTAGCGTCTCTGAAGGAGGAGGTTATGGGTAGGATATTTAGAAGGTTTGGAGAACTGGGTTTAAATTGGATCTTTCAATGCAGGGGCCCGGGAGGATAATTGGGATTGACCAAAATCACGATATGATAGTTTAGGATTGGTGGATACAGGGAGGAGAGGATTTAGGGGGGAACACTGAAGAGTGAACAGGTGTTTGATAAGCCACTGTTGTGAGTAGGGGGCTGTTACCCTGATGAAGGCTAGCTGAGGAGTCTATGTTCAAATAAATTGATTTTCTAGAAGTTCCTGAAACAAATAACAATGCTATTTGCAACTTCATCTTCCTGGGAAGGAGTTTCTTGGAGTTCAAGTTACGTTAATGCAGTTTTGGTTCTTAATCCTATTAAACTACCTGTAGTTGGTCTCCATTCTCAGAGGACACTAACCAGATACGATTTAGGAACAACAGGTATAAACTAGGATATATGGTTACCCTACCTACCACTAAGCAGATATGAAGCCCATATAATATAGGAATTGTTATCCCCATTTGTCAGATAAGGAAATTGAGGCTTCTGGCCAGTAGGAAGAACAGCTTGTTGAACCTTGGCAGACCAAGAAAAACTTCCCAGACAAGGTTAGAGTCAAGTTTAGTTCCGAGTAATTAGCAGGCAATAACCCTTTGTCAGGTAACTAAAGGAAGAGAGGAAGAGACGGGGGCGAGATGGGCAGGAGGAAGGGTACCCAGCCAAAGGAGCCAGGGCTTCCAGGGGAACTACAAGCACCTTCGCTATGGGAGAGCTGGAGTGGGAGGAGGGAGGTCCCCTGGGATGCCTTGCTATGGAGTTTGAGCTCTATTCCAAGAATGATGCCAAGTCGTTAGAGAGTGGTAAGCAGGAGTGACATGCTTAGAGGAGCATTTTAGAAAGTTAAACTTAGTTGCAGGTGTGGAAAGATGGCTTGGAAAGAAAGATCAACAGTCACAAGGCTGTTTCAGTCATTCAGAAAGATTAAGGAGATAAGAGAATACTATCAACTTTATGCCAATAAATTTAAAATGTCAGATGAAATGGAAAAATTCCAAGGAATATATTACTATAAAACTGACTCAAGGATAAATAAGATACTTGAATAGTCACATAAGTATTAAAGAAATGAAAGCAGTATTTTAAAATCTTCCCACAGAGAAAATACCTAGCCCAGTTTTATAGGTGCATTCCACTGAAATTTGAAGAGAAAGATCATCCCAATCTTACTCAAATTCTTCCAGAGGTATGCAAATAGAGGGAATACTCTTTGTATCATTCTATGAGCCTTGAAACCCAAACAGATGAAGACAGAATGAGAAAGGAAAATCACAAGCCCATGTTGTTCATGAATACAAATGCAAAATTCCTACGCAGAATATAAGCTGAGTACAACATCAAATACAATTGATAATATTTTACAGTCAAGTTGTGTATCCTAAGACTGCAGGGTTAATTTAACATTAGAAAATCTATAAATATCATTCATCATATTAACATATGAAAGGGAGAAAAAAATTATATGATCATCTCAATAGATGTAGAAAAACTTTGATTAACTTTAATATCCATTCAAGATACATTTTTTAAATATTTTATTTATTTTGTTTTGGGGGGGAGGTAATCAGGTTGTTTATTTGTTTATTTTAATGGAGGTACTGGGGATTGAACCCACAACCTCGTGCATGTTAAGCAGGCACTCTAATCACTGAGCTATACCCTCCCCACAAGATACATTTTTTTTTGTTCAGTAAACTAGAAATAAAAGGAACCTTCCTTAATCTGACAAGGGGGATTTACAAAAAGCCTACAAAATGTTATTCTAAATTTATTTACCAAAAAAAATTCTACAAAAATAATTCTAAATTTCTTTTTCAAAAATCAGAATCAAGTCAAGAATGCCCAAGTAAGAATGTCAAGAAAAGATGACTGTATCTATTAACATTGTATTGGAAGTCCTAACCAGTGTAATACTTTAAAAAAAATAAAAGGCAGTAAGAGCTGGATAGGAGAAAAAACAGGCATTAATTTCAGATAGTAATTGTTTACATAGAAAAATTCAAAAGAATCAAGACACAAATTATTGGAAGAATCAATAGAAAAAAATATTAGAAAGAATAATAGACAAATTATTAGAATCAAAGACAAATTATTGTATCCAGCAAAGTGACTGGATACAGTATCAATATACAAAAGTCCAATTTATTTCTATACTAGCAACAATTACAAAGCATAACTTTAAAGGATTATCATTTATAATAGCAACAAAAACTACAAAGTATCTAGGAATAAATGCAACAAAAGATGTGCAAGATCTGGACACAGAAAATAAAACACCTTTACTGAAAGACATTAACAAAGACCTAATGAAAAGAGATCTATCCCTTGTTCATGAATCGGAAGACTCAAAATCATAAAGATGTCAATTCTCTCCAAATTGATCTATATATTCAACACAATGCCAATTAAAGTCCCAACAGGTTGTGTGTGTGTGCCTGTGCATATGCAAATTCTAAAATATGCATGGAAACACAAACGACCAAGAATAGCCAAGACAGAAGATGAAGAAGAAAAATACGCAAAATTTGCCCCACTAAATAATCAAGGCTCCTTATAAAGCTATGGTAATTAAATAGTGTGGTTTTGACACCAAGATAAATTGTTCAGTGGAACAGAATAGACAGCTTAGAAACAGACGTATATGCGTAAGTGGGATGCTGACACTGACAAAGTTGGCATAACAGATCAATCAAGAAAGGTGGGGCTGTTCAACAAACAAAGCTGGAAAAAAGTCAGTCGTATGTAAAAAGTAAAATTGAATTCCCTATGTTGCATCATAAACCAAAGTAAATTCAGAGAGAATAAGGATTTAAAAGCCAAAAGCAAAACTACATATTTTTAGAGTGAAGAGTAAGTTAATATACATTAGGGTAGGGGAAAAACAGTATAAATATTTATAGTTCAAGGTTAAGTACATCTATTTATCAAAATAGAAAGTGGAAAGGCACACTAGAAACAAGAGAAGAAATTTGCAACACATATAACTGACAAAGAATTAGTATCACAGTATATAAAGAATTTGACAAACAATCCACTTTAAACATGGGCAAAAGACACGAACTGACTATTGTAAAAATGAGCCAGTGATGGCCTCTGTACATAGCTCCCCCTAGGTTGTTTATTTCTTTGTAGTAAGCTGGAACCAATTAGCTCAAAAGTCTGCCTGCACCAAACTCAAAATTTTACATATCTAGTTGTTAAAGCATAACCCAAATAAGCAGATTTTTAGCCATTTAGAGCTGCCTGCCTGCCTGCGATGCATACTTCACCGAAGTGCAACCAACATCTGCTACTCATAGATAAGATAAACCCTGTGGTTGAAGACCTCAGGTTGCTGAAGTCCTTTGGAGCTTTCTGAACCAGAGACTCTGTTAGGCAGCCAAGCACATCACATAAACATGTAAGTCCCCAATCCTCTGGGAATTTCCTTGCTCTTCTTTCTGGATGCTTCCCCTCCTTTCCCTCAAATAGTCTCTGGATTGTCAGGTTTTGTGAGGGACTTCCCTTGTCTGCAAATCTGTCTAAGCTTGTCCAAATAAAGCTTGAGTGTGCTACTGCCACCTCACGGTCGTATCTTTTTCCTTGATCTGCCTTGGAACCCCTGAATCCCCTATACTGACATTTCACAAAACTATACATAAAATATGTAAGAGGTGCTTAACCTCAGTGATATGCCAATAAGGCCAGGATGAAACAGTTAACTCCCATTTCATTGGCAAAAATCAAGAAATCTTAAGTATTAGAGAAGATGCGGGTGCTAGTAGGATTGTAAACTGTTAATAACTACTTTGAATAAAACTTTGGCACTATCACATAGAGTTGAACACTGACATACTCAAGACCCATCAATTCCACTCCTATGTAAATATCCAAGAGAAACTTTTGTATAGAGGCACCAAAAGGCAATGCTCATAGAAGCATAGTTGGAAAAAGCAAAAAACAAAACAAAACAAAAACAAAAACAGAAACAAAACCAAAAAACCCTGGAAATTGCATAAATATTCAGCAGCCAGAGAACGGATAAATGATAGTATACTCACAAAATGAATTTTTCTATAGCAGTGAAAATGAATGAAATGCAACTTCACTCAACTAGAAGAATGAATCTTAGTGCTATGGCCAATATTTGTGTCCTTCCCCAAACTCATATATTGAAATCCTAATACCCAATGGAGGGTATTGGGAGGTAGGACCTTTGGGAGCTGCTTAAGTCAGGAGGGTGGAGCTTTCATGAACGGGAGTCATGCTCTTTTAAAGGAGACCAGACAGAGCTCCCTAATGTCTTCTGGTGTAGGAGAACCCTGCCAAAAGGAAAAGGGCCCTGCCTGGAACATGCTGGCACCCGAACTTCCAGTCTCTAGAACTGTAAGAAACAAATTTCTGTTTATCAATCTGTGGTATTTTGTTATAGAAGCCTGAATGGACTAACTAACTTAGAAACATGTTTGTTAAAATAAAAGTCCAGAACATTACATGAAATTTCAAAAACACAGAAAAAACTAATAAAAAAATACATTGCTTAATAATACATGTAAATATGGGGAAAAAATTAAAGTAACATTAAGAGTTGTGTAAACACCAGTCAGGATGGAGGTTACTTCTGAGGGGAAGGCAGTGGTAGAGGATCAGGACCACTTATAAGCAGATGAAAATTACTGGTGATGTTTCAGTTCTCGCTTGGGGTGGCAAAGTGGCCAAGTTAAAGGTGGTGATCGTTATATCATTTAAAAAATAATTTAATTTGAATGGGCCATCCAAGGACTACTGATTTTAGGGCGTTATTAACTAATTCTATGTACTTGAGATCTATTTTTTAAAAGTATGGTACCCACATACCATCTCAGGCCTTCCAGCCCAACTACGTTACGAATGACTGAGGAGTTTAATCAACGCCATGAGCAAAAACGCGGCATCCCAAACCCAAGTACCCTCCCCACCACACCTACCACGACGCCATTAACAGATCAATTAAAAACCCTAGGAAGACAGCAACAGAAATCCTGGCTTAACTAGGACGCAAACAAAAGAGGGAGGAATCACGTGGTGCTCCCTCCCACGCCCGGCGCGCCAATGATGTCACCAACCCGCGACCGGGCCATTGATTCCCGAC
Source organism: Vicugna pacos (assembly GCF_048564905.1). Classification (NCBI taxonomy): domain Eukaryota; kingdom Metazoa; phylum Chordata; class Mammalia; order Artiodactyla; family Camelidae; genus Vicugna; species Vicugna pacos. The sequence continues at coordinate 25,862,762 of NC_133007.1, forward strand.
TGAAGGTAGAGAGGGCTACGTGGTGGGGGAGGGCGGGGGGAGGGTCCCGGCGGCAGTGGCAGCCTCTGGTGTCGGGCTGTATCCCGGAGAATTACGACACCCGGTAAGAGGCTCTTCCCTTCCTCGCCGTAACCTTCTTGGGCCTGAGCGCCCGGCTCGCGCCGCCGCTCCAGCGTCCGGCGCTGCTAGAAGGGGGAGCGCGGGGGCGCCCGGGTGGGCTCTGAGGGTGGCCGCGGCGCCAGGTGGGGAGGCGGGGGTCCCGGGGAGCGGCGAGGCTCGCCAGCCTTGCGGAGAGGCGGGCGCCGGGGGCCCAGGGCTTGTGTGCGTTGTGTTTGTGCTGGCGGGTGTGCGCGGGTGTGGGCGGCAGAGGCTGCGCACGGATGCTCTGGCGCTCGTGCCAGCCGGAGCCGAACAGCTGGGTACCAAAGGCCCTGGTTTCCCTCTCGCCAGCTGCCTCGCTTGGGAGAGTGGAGAGCGAGGCGCCTGGGGCTCGTCCAGGTCTGTGCCGTCCTGCGCCCTCTCCCCTGACCGCATAGGCCTGATCCCCGGGATAACGTCCGCCGCCCTTGGCCTGCCTTACGCAGGGAAGGCGTAGGCGTCTGCCGTGGCGAGCCCACTGCGGGGTCACGGCCACTGCGCTCCGCCTCGGTCTGGCCCTGGTGCAGGAGGCCTGGTTGCGTCACCTCCCCTTCCTTCATCTGCTTGGCTTGATTCTTGGGCCCCGCTAGAGGGTAAGCCTGCTTCAGGTGTGCCGTGTTGGTGCCACAGTTCGGGAAACTTGTCTTTCAAAAAGGGATACGTACCTATCGTTGGATTTTTCAACGCAGTGTTGGGGAGTCCCATCCTGCGGTTAGCGGAGGGAGCAGTGTCTAAGCTGCTAAGGGAGGAGACTTGCACACAGAGGCCTGCACAGTGGCCGTTGTCAGAGGGAGGCCGGATGGCTAGAACAGGTCACTGGGAGCAGAGGACGCAGGAGCAACAAATTGTCGAGCAAATGTGAAAGGTGATGCCAATTTCTTTCTTTACCAAAGAAGGCCCGTTCCCATCGTTTCAGAGATCCTGAAATATCTTTTTCATTATTTCACTAACAGTCGGGTGTGTTTGCTGTATGGGAGGCAAGAAATAGAGTGCAAAGGGGGGCATGAACTTTGGAGTCAGGTCTGCGTTTGCCAGCTGTGTGACAGTGAGTGAGTTATTTAACCTTTCTACTCCTACTTGGTCTTATCTGTAAAATGAGGATAATTTTATCTACGTTGCAGGGTTGTTGTCAGAATTTGAAGTGTCTAGCTATTATTAGTAAGGGCCCAGCACCCGTGCACTTGAACTTGCTCCCTTGCTGAAGGTTTCCCATTAGTACAGCTGCTTGAAAAGCAGGGGAACTTTTTTGCTATTCTGGATGTTTGCTATTCTGCCAGATACGATAAAGCAGACTTGGGGTGAGGGAGGGGAGACTCAAAACCCATCATCTCTCTACCATAGACCGTAAAATTTTAGAACTGGAAAGAGTTTAAGGCCTCACTCTATTCTCTTTATTGAGCACTTGCTATATGCATGACACTGTACTAAGCTCTTTACATACACTGATTTATTTAATCCCTCAAGCAACCCAGTGCAGTAAGTATTATCCCCATTTTACAGATGCAGGTGTGTCTTGGCCAAATTCCTGACGCTAGTTAATGGCGGAGCTGGAACTTGAACCCAGGCCCTCAGGCTATGTGGAGTTTGAGTCTTGTTATTTCTCAGTGACTGGAGTCCTAGCCGTGTGAACCTGATGTAGCGGGGGATGGGAGCCATCAGCCGAGTTAGAGGGCCAGTATTTGCTGTAAGAGTAACATCTCAAATTGTCCAGTGATAAATTATTATTTTTATTTTACATTTTACCCAGCATTGTCCAGATGTGAACCAAGATTTGGCTTTTTCACCCAGAGAAAAAGGAAAGGCTCATGGGCACACAGTGCTGGGATCGTGGGCACACAGTAGGTATTTGGTAAATGCCTGTGGAAAGAAGAAAAAATCTTGAGGTATTGTTACTTCTGCCAGAAGGAAGCCCTTTCCTTAACACACACAGTTTCCCTTGAGCCAGCTATTTTTATACTATAACACAGTATAATGTGAGCATCTTTCTGATTCATGGATTTAAAGATTTGAAGCTGTGTTTCAGACCAAGATTGGTATTATTATCTGTGACCAACTGATTTGAGTTTTCAAATATATGAGCAGTAGGAGCTGAGCTTTTGGGCTTGTGTAGTGATCTCTTGCGATACAGCAGTTTATTTTGCTATAACATCTGTCAGACTTGGACCATAATGGATACAGCTGCTTGAGTTAAGTTTTCTAGAGAACACTAGATGATTGGTGTCAGGGATAAAGAGTTCAAAATGTTAAGTTTGTCACAAAATTAAACATTTGGGAAAGATCTGTGACTGATGTGCATTAATGTGGGAATAGTAAATGGATTTTAAAGAGATGATATGCTTGGTGTTTTCAATGAGCTATTCTGTGTTGGTTCTCAGTTTGAGGATGACTTACGGCTGTATCGTAAATTATTAGGAACTCACCAGGTTTATATAACACATCCATATAGACCGTGACAAATATATTCTCAGTTCCTACATCCAAGGAGCTCTCATTGCAGCTTCTATACCCTCCCAGATGCCTTGAAGCTACCTATTTCATCATGTTTATCAATCTAAATGGAGGAGACCCTCTAACGTAATTCATCCTCTCCTTCCCTCTGTACCCCACCACCACCACACACAAAGTTAAGTTCTTTCCCCAAAACGGGGTATAGTGATCTAGTTGCAAGTGGCAGAAACCTAATGTAAACTAACATAAGCAAAAAAGGGTTATCCCTGCCTTTGATCATTTAACTGGGAGGTTCAAAGGTGAGCTTCAGGCATGGCTGGATCATGAGGCTGAAATGATGTCGTGAGGATTCTCTTGGCCCTGTCTTCCTCTGCTTTTTATTTATTACCCTTATTCTTTACTGCTGTTTTCTCCACCCATACTGAAAAAGGTGACTACTGGCAGCCCCAAGCCTATGACCTTACAGCTGTCTTCTAGCATTGTAAACTAATCACTCTGGACAAGGTGACAGGGATGCCACAATTAGACAGATGTGTGTCACAGGCCCACTTGAGGGATGAAGGAGCAAAACGCCCCTCCATAACTACATGGGATGGGGAAGTGTAGAGGTATGAGGCAGGCAAAAACAGCAGATGACTACCTCAAGTGTGTGTGTGTGTATGCATAGACATGCGCTTACACGTGCGCTCGTGTCCCACTTTGAGGCCCTTTCAGAGCCTTCCAACTGGAGTGGATCCACCTGGTTTTGTTTGCCCATCACACAGTGTTATTTTGTTGTGGCATCAATTGTGTGGTCTTTATCCCTTCCATGCCTTTGCATCTGCTGTTTGGGTTGTGCACGCATGGACACGTGTACACACAGACACACACTGTTTTGTCTGGCTGACTTTCTTCTGGATTCAAGTTATGCTGCTCTTCCCAGAGGTCTTCCTTGACCTTCATCAGTGAGCGGGTCACATAAACCCCTGAGCACTACCTTATTGTGGATTTGATTCCTGTTTGATAATTGTCATTTTGCTGGTGGGTTCTGCATTAGACTGAGAGTCCCTTGAGGAAGGAGGTGCTCTTTGCTTTGTATTCCTTATCACCTTCCTAGCCGGCATTTTCTTAGTACTTAACAACCAATTGATGTTGTTTATTTATTTGTCTGTTGCCTGTCTTCTCACTAAAACATCAGCTTCATGAGAATAATGAGGAAAGGAATTTTTGCTTTATTTACTGCTGTATCTCAAGGGCCTAGGACAGTGCCTGGCACATAGTATGTACTTAATAAATGTTTATTAAATGAATGAATGAAAATCTGCCCACAGGGAGAAAATGCTGCCACCGTGTTGATGAGGATTCAGTCTGCACGATAGATAGAGTTCTCACTGTAAATGTCTGTAAATACAAGTACTGCAGGTCCTTTCTAGAAAAGCAGAGTCTCTCCCATGTGCATCTGAACGTGCAGAGGCGATGCGAGAGGCCCCAGGGAGCAGCCACCTGGGATTTCCGCCCTGAGATGTTTCACCCCCAGCCCCAGCCCCGAGCCCTTCTGAACTATAATAGGTTGTATATTAAGACTTTTTCCATAGTTTGAGTCTGTTTTTAATTTGAGTATTTATCTCTAAAACATTTCCTTGAGCACTTACAACGTGCCAGGCACTGTTCCAAGTCCTTTAACAACTCATTCTTTGACTGGAGTTTTGGGATCAAGGGTTGTAAACTTTAAAACTGTGTTTTCTTTTTAAATACCAAAACAGTCAAAAAAGGCTAAAAAAAAAAAATCCAAATTAGAAAATGACGGAAGATACGAGACCCCTCTCCGTCCAGCTCCTCTCACCCTCCCGGAGGGAGAACTACTAACAATGGCTTGCGGAGTGTCTCCTCCCTTACCTTCCTCAGGATCTTACAGTCATAGCTGTTAAGTAAAATATATTCTATCTTGCTATTGCTTGGTTTTCACCCAGATGCAGCCAGGTTGTACCTGCTGATCTGCGCCTTGCCTTTTCCATAGCCGTCTTCAAGCTGCACCCACCACCACTCCCCAGGGACAGCCGCCCCCCTCAGGGTGAGAGGCAGAGCTGTTGGGGGACTAGTGGCCCAAAGTGCATGCTGTCCCTCAGGACCGGGGCTGCTCGGGTGTCGGTCTCCGGCCCTCTCCCATGGAGGGCCAAGCCCGCTTCTGTCTTCCTGGTGACTGTTGTGCCTTATGTTCAGGGAACTCTACCCACGCCACATCCACCCCGCCAACAAAAACGTAGAGGGAATACTATTCCTTTCGTTTCTTCTTTTAACACAAAGATGTAGTTCTTACACAGTTAGAGCCTTGAGGTTAGAGGGCTATTGTTTAACCCCACACTCACCCCTAAACATCTGGGCCCCGCTTCCACCCAACTGGGGTACCTTCTTGTACAGCTTAGTCCTCATCTGCTTCCTAAAAAAGGAATCTGAGTTTGTACTGCAGGGCCTGACCATGCACAGTGCCTCTGTCTCACCCTGTCTTCCCCAGAACTGGGTACTTTAACTGAAAGAGAAAAAAATCTTAGCTAAATTGAAAAATGATGTCTCATTTTAATTTGCATTTTTTGTTATGATTAAGTTTGAACTCTTTTTGCATATGCTTATTAACCATTTTTATTTCTGTTTAAAAAATTCTGTTAATTCATAATTTTGTCTATTCACTTATTAAATGACTTTTTAATAAATTATACAAATTCTCTAAAAGACGTGAAAATGTGCTCGTTGTAAAAAAATAAACAACAACCTCTATTTGCTGTGAATATTCAGTTTATTGTTTGTCATCTAATTATCATTAAACATACAAACTTATTTTTCATTCTTCTGTAGAAATATTTTGTCCTTTTTGATTTCTTCCTTTGCTTGTAAGCTTAAAAGTGTTTTTTCTTCATTCTGTGTTCTAAAGTTTTGCTTTTTGACGTATGACTTTAAAAAGCTAATCTTCAGTTATTGCATATTTTAACAAGATATTTGATGAAAATATTGTATAATGTTTTAAATAAAATCAGTTTTAATTAGATGGAGTTCTATATTTTGTTTTAAAGATATTCACATTAGTGCCTATGTATCACTCGTTTTTCTTTTTTTGATTTAGCAGAATGTCAAAGCCTGCTCCAGAAAACTGAGATTCAGATTTGTATATGATTCTCATAATTTTAACGTTCTTTAGCATTTCTGTGAATTGCTGCATGAAATAGTGTTTATCTGTGGCTGTTGATCTCATTTAAAGAAGCACCCCTGTTCTGCTCACAGCCTCTCAGTGTGTAGTCAAGATGATGAATATCTCCTCTTCCAGTTCTGTTGTCTCACCATTTCCATAAATCTCTTTTTGATATATAATTATATACAATAAACACATATTTTACGTGTGCCATTCAGTTGATTCTGACAAATATGTATAGCCATGTAATCACCATCCAAATCAAGAAAATAAAGCATTTCCATCATCCTGGAAAGTTCCCTCATGAACCTTGCTAGTCACCACTATCCCCAAAGGCTATCACTGTTCTGATGTCTCTCACCAAAGATCAGTTTTACCTGTTCTAAAATTTCACGTAAGTAGAATTATACGAGACGTACTTTGGGTGCAGCTGCCTTCAGTGAGGTTCAACTTTGCTGCATCTCTCAGCGTCTCCTGTACACGTACACATCTGTTGTTCCTTCATTCATCAGTTGGTGGACATTTGGGCGGTTTCCAGTTTATGGCTATCAAGAATAAAGCTCTATGAGCATTCTTTTTTTTTTTTGATGTGGTTTAAAAAACACACAAAATATACCATCTTAGCCATTTTTAAGTGTACAGTTCAGTAGTAGTCCATATATTCACATGGTGAAACAGAAGTTTTTCATTTTGTAAATCTGAAACTCTGTACCCATTAAATCCCCTTTTCCTTTTCTCCCTACCCCTGTTCTATAAACATTCTTGTATAAGTCTTTTTGTGGCCATTTCTTTTCATTATCCTTGGGTAAGTACCCAGGAGTGTTGTGGCTGGGTCATAGGATGATTGCACATTTAGCCTCAGAAGTTTCCCAAAATAGTTGTACCATTTTACATTCCCACCAACAGTGCATAGGAGTTCTAGTTGCTCCATATCCTCACCATTAGATATTATGAGGGTTTTTTTTTTTCATTTTAGCCATGCTAATGGAAGTGGTATCACTGTGGTTTTATCATGTCTTAATCATTTATTTACATAGCTGTTTTCATTACTAGACTGAGCTTCTTAAGGGCAAGGTTCATGCAACATGTAGTTATCTTTTTGTTCTTACTAACTTTTCCCCCTTATTTGGGGGGTGATAGATGCTTTATTATAGAAAACTTGAAAATTGAAGAAACAATTAAAGTGAATAAAATCACTGGTAACCCTACCTCTCAGACATGATCATTAACATTTTGGTGTCTTTTGTGCAATACTGTGTCGGTTTGCCCACGGAGAGGGCAATTCCAGGGTAGGCTGAGTCAGCAACTCAGCATTGTCCCGGCCCTCTACTCTGCCATCCTCAGGGCATCGCTTATTCACAGCAAGGAACCTTTGTCACAAAAAGCCCCTGACAGACTTCCTTTGTGTTTTGTTGGCCAGAGTTGTATCACACGTATCCCTGGAAAGAGGAGTGGACTCGCTAAGTCCGCGTTGGACTTATCCCGATCCTCCCTCGGTGTCTTGGGCGTAGAGGGGAGCCTGGCCTTCTCAGAGGAGTGAGGACAGACTCGGGGTTCTCTGAGAAAGGGAGGCAGAGATCCGGGGTGGGGGGCACTCAGCACTCTCGGCCACTGAGGCATACTGTTTTTCAAAGCTGAAATTGTTCTCTGTTTAGATTTTTTGTCTTTCCAGTTATTATGAACTAAACATCTTCCTTGGCATTAACTCTTCGTAAATGTCACCTTTATGTATTGTATAATTTATGACTGTACCAGAATCTAGTCTGCCATGTCTCCAGTTTTGGACATTAAAGCTGTTTTCAGTTTTGTTTTTTTTTAACTATTGTAAATAATTCTATAGCGAGTATAAACTTGTGTGCTGGATTTCAAATTATCTTCCTCAAGGTAGATTTTCATGATTGTATTATTATATGTACTAGTAATTATGTAGCAATAGGATTACAATGTTAATAATGGTTGTTGGCTATTAACAGATTATGAACATACCGAAGACTTCAGACACACATTGTCCAATTGCTTTGTAAAAAAGTGGAACCCATCTTAGTCTTTCCACCATATGATAGAGTGCCTATTTCTCCTCCTTTCCTCATTTTTTACTTTTCTCCCTCCTCTTTCTTTCATTCAGTCATTAATGTATGTTCATCTGACAAATATTTGGTGAATACCTTTTATAGCCAAAGCACTGTACTGGGTCATGGGGGTACAAGACTAGTGCTGCTCAGGACGGACAGGCCAAGATTATGCAAGTGTGTAACTACAGCTACTGATAAGGATTATGAAGGAAGCCGCCTAGGGTTATAGATACTGTAAACTTTACCTGCCTTCTGGCATAGGGCAGGACTGGAGGAGAAGGCAGTCTACGACTTGGCTTTCGCGTTCTGTGGCTATTGGGCAGACAGGATGAAAGGTGCCTTTTATGAAGTATGGAAGGATAGGCTTGGCCAGGGAGTGGGCGGTGCACTGCAGACCTTTTTAGGGACTTGGGCCTTTATCCTAAGAGTTATGAGTGGCCACTAAAGGGTTAAAGAAGGGAGCTGGCAGTGACCTAATCATATTTGAGAACATTTTAGAAGGGGGCCAGAGTAGGGTCCTAGAGTCCAAGATTAGATTGTGAAGGTAGCCCTGAAGTCCCCTCAGCTAGCACTGAGGGGTAGTTTTCGTTGCTAATTTATGAATGAAAACCTAAATCATACTACAAGTATGATTGCCTATTTCCCCAAGCGTTTGATGGGCACTCCTTTTTTTTTTTTACTGCTTTTATTGTGATATGATTCCTATACAGTAAACTACACATATTTCAGATGTACAATTTGATGAATTTTGATAGATGCGTACACCCATGGAACCACCACCACAATCAGGGTAGCTAACATTTCCATCACTCCCTAAGAGGTGCAAATTTCTAATTGGGAATTCAAAATTTGCCCTTCCTTCTTAGTGAATTGACTTTTTATCCACTGCAGTTTGGGTGAGGGCAGCATAGTGTAATAGCCAAGAGCATCCACTCCAGAGCCAAAGGACCTGAGTCTGAATCCTGGCTCTGCCGGTTACTGGCTGTGTTACCTTGAACAACCTCTATGACTTTGGTCTGCCTCAGTTTCCCCTTCTGTGCCATGGGAACAGTAATAGTGCACTCTCTCATAAGGTGGTTGTGAAAATTAAAAGGTAAACTTCAGTGCTGGCCCATTTGAGCGCCGCATATGTACATGCTAGCTCATCTAGGTCTGTGGGCTTTATACATCCATATATACATACTAACTCTGTCCTGTGCGTGATGGGTTGTAACTGTGATTCCCTGTCCAGTTTCATCTTTTTATTAATGCCTCTTTTAAAGAATCTTTTACTATGAACACTTTCAAACATTACATTGCTATTCTGAAGTACGAGAATTTATCTGCAGTGAACTGATGTCAGTCTTCTCCTTTGTGACCTCTTCCATTGCTGTGAAGCAAGTCAAGGTATATACACAGACTTTGTTTCTTAGTGTTTTTACTTAAAATACTTTACAAATAATCTTTTAATCCATTTGTAATTCATTTTGGCTTATGAATATAAGGCAAAGCTCCTGATTTTTTTTTCCCCACATACCCAATCAGTTGACTGAGCTCCATGTATAGACCAGCCCTTCTTCCCCTCACTGCTGCTTGTGACTCCTATGCATTGGATCTGCACACACACAGGATCTCCTGGGGGAAATGTGCTTCTGCTCTGTTAGTCTGTAGCTCCATTCTTGTGTTACATCAGTGCTGCCTTGATGTAATCAGTATCGCTGTCCTCTTTTTTAAAAAACATTTTGGCCATTCTTGCCTGTTTGTTCTTGCACTTGAACTTCAGGTTAATCATTTTGTCAGGTATCCACTCCTTACTGCCCCTGACCTCATTAGAATTTGCAGTAAACTGCTATTTAATTTGGCACTAAGTAGCACTCATAGACTACTCAGCCATCACACATGTTCCTCAACAGAGCTTTGTACTGTTCACATGTAGGCTCTTCACACTTCTTAGGATTATTCCCAGATGTTTCCTTTTAAAAAATGTTTTATTTGATATTAAGAATATAGTATTTTTCATATAAAGAAGTATTGTGTTTTGTGTATTTCTCTTATATCCAGCCACATTCCTTAACTGATGTTGGTTCTACGAGTTTTCAGTTAATTTTCTCGGATCAGCTATGCATATGATAGTATCATAAGCAAATAATCTGTTTTTCTTTCCTTTTTTAGTAGTTTATCTCTTATTTCTATTTTGTGTTATAGAATATGCTAGGGTTTTCAAAATAATGTTAAATACCTCTTTGGTTCTAAGACCATTGAGCATAAGAACATGCCATCAGTTTAATAATAGCTTTTAGGGGCTACTAGATGAAATGTACATGTATATAATGTACATGCATGTAGTTCACATTCCATTATCAGAAATATTTGAAGTACATCTCAGAATTAAGGAAATATGATAACAGTGGTAATGGTGGCCCTCTTTATTTCTTATTTTGGTGGGAATGCCTAACAACTCCGTTTTAAATATGATATTGGCTATTGGTTTATGGTAGGTAGTCTTTGTTATATTACAGAAATACCCTTTTCTACAACTAAAACAAAAAGCTCTAATTCTGCTGATAGTAATGAGAAGGCTCTACTGTTTAGTTTAACTAAAAAGTGAAAATTCTGTCTGTGTACATGTCACCTATGACAGCTGGTCTGTTTCAGTCTTTTCCCTTGATAGCCCCAAGTGCAGGAATCCCTGGCTGCACAGCAAGGTCTGTCCTGGTCCTGCACTCAGAGCTCCCTGGTTTGCACTGCCTGCCAAGGACGGCGTATTAGTTTCCAAAGCTGCAATAACAAGTTACCACAGATTTAGTGGCTTAAAACCATAGAAATGTACTCCCTCACAGCTCTGGAGTCCAGAAATCTGAAGTCCGTATTATGGGACCAAAATCGAGGTGTCTCAGGGCTGTGCTTCCTCCATAGGCTCTCGGGGAGGATTGTTCTTGCCTCTTCCATCTTCTGGTGGCTGCCTGCGTTGCTTGACTTGTGGCAGCATCACTCTGGTCTTCAAGGCCAATGTCTTCAAATCTCTCTGCTGAGTCTTCACACACCTCTTCTGTGTGCATAGTTGGAAATTTTTGTGAATTTGTCAATCCTGAAGGAAATGCTTTTAGAGACATGTTAGGAAGAACAAAACCATATTCATTCCCTTTGGGAAGAAGACTGTGGTCACCTGGAAATGGCTCTAGGTCAACCCAAGAAAATCAGTCTGCTGAAATTCAGTTCCACAAAAGCCCCTCAATCTCGTGCCCTCCCACTGCCCCCCAGTCTCCTCCTCGGTCTGCAGCTCTTCAGCAACAGGGAGATGGACAGAGTATATTTCCTCTAATACTATTATGAAGACAGAATAAAAGCTGGTCAGTTAAGACTAGAGAGCTTAAAGAAAAAAGTAAGGTCAGCATATTGGTTGTTTAGTAAATGGGTTATTCAGAGACTTGGCCATTTGGGAAGTTGGCTGTCTGCAACTGGCTGATGGCGAAATCGACCCACTTCCCCAGGAAACACCACAGAGCTGCCCCGAGCCTGCCTAGAACAGGCCTGCACCTGCAAGCCACGGAGATGGGGAGACTGCCCTTGCAGGAACCTGGGACTGCGCCCAGTCACTCATAGGCCAGGTCCCAGGGGAGAGAAGGGAACGAAGGCAAGAGTGAGCGGGAGGTCCTCTCTCTGGACTCTGACTCAGCGGAACCCAGATGTGGGCCAGTAGCTGAATCTCCCTGTGCTGACCAGAGCCAAACTAGAAGTCAGTCAGGTGTTATGTGCCAGACAGACAGAACAGGTGATTTCACGGTGCCAGGACTTAGTATATAAAACCACAGGTTGTGCAGAGTCATCTTGTGGGGTGGTTTTGAGACTAAATGTCCCTTAACTTACATGTAAAACATTCCACACAGGCCTGTTGGCCACTATTATTAGTATTGTTTTGACATTATTACTAGTATTGTATTTTTAATATATGAGAGTAGTTACCACAATGCCTAGAGATAGTTGATAAATACCCGTTTTCTTCTTTCATTTACTGGATGACTTTGTGTAGAGGCACTTACCCGCTCCTGGAGGCATATCCTGCTCTTTTGTAACTTCACAAGCCGGTCCAGTCACCAGTGGAATCTGCAGCAGCACAGAGACCCCTGTGGAGCACTGCTCAGCCAGGCGGGCAGCTCCGCGGTTCTGCCCACAGGAAGCCTTACAGGTTATCAAAGCGAGGCGGGTTATTGTGGGAAGACCCAGGGAATTGTGAAAATTAGGTTCATGTAGCAGTAGCTATTTAGTGGAATAAAAAAAAAAACCCAGTGATAAAGAATTAAAGGGAAACAACAACAACAAAAATAAATATATGCCTAGCAACTATGAATTGCTTATTATGTGTTTCCTAGGAGTTAAGATAAGAACATGAGTTTATTTATGTGCAGCTCCTATTCTAAAATAGCGCCCTAGTACTTAAAAGTAACTCAGTAATTCATTGCTTTTTTAAATAATATGTTGCAATTTCAGTAGCACACATTCACAGACAGTACATTTCTGTTGCAGTATCTGCTGTATGAGCAAATATTGAAGGAGTCTGCAGACATCTGCTTTACAGTAGGGAGATAGATGATCCAACTGGATGTAGCCCACATGTGCAGTAAAGCCTGGTTATAGGAAATTACAGACTAAAAAGACTGTTGTTGCAAATATGCATCCCTGCACTCAGTAAGGTTAAACAGAAGAGTGACGACAAGCCAAATTAATCATTACAAAGCCAGACTAACAGTTATTTATAGTTGAAAAGCAAGACTAGCAGGGACTGGAAACTAAAACCATCCCAGGGGCCCAATGATAACGCGTCCTTCCCCGTAACTGGGGAAGTCCAGACCAGCTCCTGAAGGCGCACGTGGGGCCAGAGCTTGGAAGTGTTATGTGGAAGGCAGACTTCCCAGAACGCCGAGTGGGGGGCTTTTTTTTTTTTTTTGATTCCCTTAATTTTTAGATGGTAACTCTTAACCATTTAGGCCAGTTATTACCTATGGGGTATGGACACAGGAGGACTTGCATTAATGTTACTGCACAGCCGGGCAGCAGATACTCAGAGGCTCCTGGGGAGGTGAGCACCTGCGTTAGGAGAGCTGCGCCTGTGCGTCCACAGAGCCTTCATGCACAAGGGAAACACGGCAAGGGTGGGCACTGGGCAGTTAACAATGGAGAAATAGGGATACCTTTGACCTCGTCTGCTTATCTGTATTTTCTGAAATTTTCTGCCATCAACTTGTTACTTTTGGTTAATTTTTAAAAGAGCTTCATCCAACACATCAAGTCCCTACAAAAGAACAGCACAAAGAATTCCGTCACCATCTCACAACCCTGTGGGTGCTGAAACAGTCACTGAGGGGAGGAGATGAAACGTTTATGAATAAGACTGTCTGCAATTACTTGAGCTGCTAAGATTAAATGACAAGACCAGTTGTTCTTCTTTCAAGGCATAAACTGACCCTCTGTTTAGGAAACAAATTTCCCCTTCCTGCTTCACCTCTGCATCCTGGGTTGGATTAGAAGCAATGAGGCAGCAGTGGTGTAGCTTCCCCTGTACCGTAGTTGTGATTAATGCTTTTCTGGACCATTCTTGTGGAGGAGTTAAAGGCTTTGGGATTGTTTAGCCTGAAGACGAGAAAGCAGAGGTGAGATGTAATTCATTTTACTTAAGTGAAAAATAGAACGTAGGAAAAAAAGCTGGAATTGCTATAGGGAGAGTTTGCTGTTGTTTTGCACATGTATACAGAAAGGTGTGTTAAGCGTCAGTGTATAACTTAATGAATTATTGGAAAGCAACTAAATATATAGCCACTGCCCAAGTCAAGAACTAGAACATCACCAGCACCCAGAACGTTTCTTCCCAGTCAAAGCCCTTCCCTCTTCCCTAGAGATAACCACCGTCCTGTCTTTTATGCAGTGTATACTGTAGTTTAGTTTTGCCTTATTTGGGGCTTTATGTAAGTGGAGCCATATAGTATATGTATGGCTTCTTTCACTCATGATACTGATCATGTTTAGATAATTAGCCATCTTGTTGCACGTGGTTATAGTTCTTTCGTGTTTGCTGCTGTATAATATTTTCTCATAGGCAAATGCCACCATTTATCCATTTTCCTTTTGATGGACATTTGGGTTGTTTCAGGTTGGGAGCTATTATGAATAATGCAGCTTTGAACTTCATATATGTGTATCTAGGTCTAGGGATGGAATTGCTGAATTGCAGGGTGTGTATGTTCACACTTTTCCCATGTAATGGTGAACTGGTTTCCTGTGGTGACTAGGAGCTGCTCTGCTTCCTTGCTCCCACCTGCTCTGATCAGGTGGTTAAGGTGTTTGATGGATGGACAGTAACTCGCTGTGGCTTTACTGTGTGTTTCCCTGATGCGATGAGATCGAGCATTATTTCTTATGTGTACTGACATTTTTAATTTCCTCTTGTGACATTCCTGTGCCACTGTTTAGCCCATTGTTTTTTCTACTGAGCAGTCTGTTATTCAGTCAACTGACTAGCCCTCTGAAGGTCACTATGCAGGGTATGTGGGAATGTTCCCTGCCCCAAGGAGAAGACTTTCCAGCTCTAAAGACAAATATGGAAACAAGTAATTCATAATATTATGATGATTGTTGAAATGTCCTTGTTCTCCAGCAGGCTGACTGTTAGCTGAACTTTCATTTGTCTTATGTCCTCAATGCTTAACACAGTATCGGGCACATACTAGGTGCTTTGTAAAGTTATGTTAAATGAATGAATGAGGCATTGTCAGAGGATGGTGAAAGTGCTCTAGTGGGGCTAAGTGTTGGGTAAGGGAGAAGCACAAAATAAGGAACCTTGAATTGCACCCACCCACCCACCCAGAATGGGGCAAAGGTTCCCTAGGAGTTAATATTTGAAACAAATCTTAAAAGACTCACCAGAAGCAGTGGAGGAAATACATTCGAGGCAAAGGAATAGTGAGCAAAGACATGGAGAGAGGAAGCGCACACTACACTGGAAATGTGAAATTTGGAGTGACTAACAGGATGAATGGAATGAGAGGATGGTGATAAAGGGCATCAACTGAAGAAAATGCTGTGAAGGGACTGCCTTGTAAGTCTCATAAGCAGCAGGGATAAAATTGCAATTAAATACAGAAAAAGACATTTTTTCCTGGGGAGGGCTAGGGGACTGTTGAGCATTAGAATTGATTTGTAGAATCTTTTCCTAGACATCTTGAACAAAAGAGAGCAGCTATGTAAGCCTGATCGTGAAATCAACTGATAATAAAAGTTACCTTCTAGAAAGTCATGGTGTGACTTCACTGAGTGTAGAGTGGTGGTGAAGACTGAACTTGCCCCAGTCAGATCTGGGTTTAGCAGCGGCTTGGCCCTAGTGGAGCCTCTGCTTCCACACCTGTAATTTGGGAATAGCGCCTACCTGGCGGAGCTGTTGTGACTGTTAAGGAGATGAGGCATGTAAAGGACTTAACCCTTGCCTGACTGGGTGATGAGTGGTGGCCGTGGTTTAATGGTATAGATCCTTAATTGTTCAGTTGCTGTCAGCATTATCTTGCTACTCTATACTGGCTGCTATGCGTTCACGTCAGTTAATGTGCTAGAGTATGAGAAAACAGTCCCCAGTGGGACCTCAGTCTTTTGAAGAGATCTGCCCCCGCCCTGTTGCACTTTAGGGCTGCGCGGTCACGTGGTCGCGTTAGTACGGAGCCGGGAGGCAGACGGCAGAGCGTCAGGCGTTTGCTCCAGGGCTGGGTTTCGCGGGGCGGCTTTGTTCTCCGTCTGCTTTATCCCATGTTTTCCCGAGAAGGCTCTGAGGGGCCTTATGGGTTCAGTATTTATAGCCGTTTTCCCAAAGAAAGAGTATCTTACCCGCTTCTCCTGCAAGGAAGGATTCAATTTGTAATCGGCGTGATACCCGACCGCTCACGCTAGCTTTACCCAAGCCCCGCCCCTCGGCCAAACTTTCCAAAGGGGGCGGTCCTTCTGAAGAAAGGAAAGTGAAATTGAACCGGAGCCATTTCGCAGTCCAGCTCCCGACCCAGGCCTGTCCCGATTCCAGAGGCGCCCCTTGTGTCTGGGAGGCCGACGGCCCGCGCTGGGGAGGGTCGCGCGCTCTGCGAGGGTCGCGCTGCCGGCGATTGGACGCCCGGACATGCCTGGGGCGCGCCATGGACCCGAGGCAGGTAAGCGGCTGGGATCAGAGCTCAGAGCCGGGCCACTCACAACTTGCTCGCCTTCTCTTGGCTCAGCTTATCCTTCTTGTGCGCTCCTGTTCTCAAACGTGACTTACGCGCATTGTATGAGAGAGAGAGAGAGTGTGTGTGGTTTTTTTGCCAAGCAAAATTGCTGTTCTAGGAATTTAGGAATTTGTATCATGCTAATTAATCCTGCAGTGTTGAGCAAGGTGTGGAAGAGGGCTTGTGGGGAAAATGGACCCCCATCTGAGGAGCAAAGCCTGAGCTCAGGTCGGGACAACCCCTCAGTTTTTCTGCTAGGGCTCCATGGCTGCCCACCCCACCTTTAGCCCCTCTTGGACAGCGTGCTTTACTTTTAGCGGTCTCCTCTCTTAACTTGTAGGAGAAAGTTTATAGCAGCTTTATTCGTTATCTTTAAAAACTGGAAAACCCTAGTGTCCTTCCAGGTGATTAGATAAACTGGAATACATCCATATAATGGAAAACTGCTTAGCAAAAGGGGCAGGAACTGCTGCTACATGCAACATGGACCAATCTCAGATTGGTGATGCTAAGCAAAGAACCTGGATTCAGAAGACTGCACACTGTTTGAGTCCATGTATATGACATTCTGGAAAAAACAAACAAACAAAGCTAGAGGGGCAGAAAACAATAGTGGTTGCCAGGGGCTGGGTGTAGGGAAAGGAACTGATTGCAAAGTGCATGAGAAAACGTTTTTTGGGAAATAGAGATGTTCTATATCTTGATCTTGGTGGGTTGTTTTAAGGCTATATGTGCTTTGAATCTGTATAGTCAAAACTTGTAGAATTAACACTAAAAGGTAAATTTTACTGGATGTAAATTACACTTCAATTTGAAATGTATATAAAATACATGTACACATGTGTATGTGTGTACATATATATGTGCACATGTGTATGTGTATATATATGTAAAAATGCACACATACATGTATATATTTTCCTTCTTTAAAGGGATTAGGGACACCTGACTTGGAGGAAATCATTTCTTCATGTGGTAAAGGTGTGGGGCTGGTCTCTTGCTCCTGAATATATGAGACTAAAATGAAATTTTGCAGGGCAGTGAATATTGAGTGGCTTGTTACATAGTTTGCATAGTACATAAGCATGAGGTGGTGAGTGGAGATGTTGAGGAATTTAGGAATGATCACCATGGGTTGATTTCCCACTGTTTTGCTCTCACTCCCATTCAGTGACTCTCTTCCACATGGCTGTTCTCAAGTGGTGGTTTCGCTTGGTTTGACTTTCAGGGGATTTAAGGAGATATAAAGAAAAAAATACTCTCCCTCTAATTTTTCCCTAAAATAGCTATGGTTAACAAATTCGTGTATCCTTTCCTTCTGTCTTTCCTCTGTGTTCATTCTAGTGTGCACATGTTCATGGATTCTTTTTCCCTTTGTTTACAAAAAAAGGAATTACAGCATTCATGTTCCCCCGCAGGTTGCTTTTTTTGGTTAATTAAACATTGTATCATTCCTAAATAGATAACACATTAAAAAAAAAAACAGCCTGTGAGTATGGTTCGGTAGCACGAATGTGTCATGATTTGTTCAACTCTTCTGTAGATAGACATTCAAATAGTTTGCAGGCTTTGACCAAGTAGCAGCAGTGTAAATCTAGAAAGCATTGGGCTAGAAACTGTCTTTAGCCACTTTGAAACAAAGTTCTTTAACCAAGGTCACTCGAAGAGCTAATCAGAAACCCCCTGAAGTCCCCATAATTGAGCTCTGTGAGCCGGGCGCTCACTCTCTGTGCTTACCTATACCTTGGCCCCAGGTGGGGGTACGAGAATCATATACCCCAATAGGAGTAAGGAAAGAGATGGGGAGGCTTCCAGTCAAGATGGCACAGTGGTTAGGACCGCAAGCTCGCCTCTCTTTGCAACTACAACTGAATGCTAAACAACCATCGGAAAAAAGACCAAAATCTAGCAAAAAAGATCTTCTGCAACTGGAAACGTAAAAAGGGAACCACAGCTGGACGGTAGGAGGGGTGTACTCGTGATATAATTGGGCCTCAGACCCCCCGCGTGGGTCACCCACAATCTGAAGAATAATTAAGTCGCAGAGGCCCTCCCACAGGAGTGAGAGCTCTAAGCCCCACGTCAGGCTCCCTAGCCCGGGTCCTGGCATTGGGAGAAGGAGACCCCAGGACATCTGGTTTTGAAGGCCAGGGGGGTTTGGCTGTGGGAGCCCCACGGGACTAGGGGAAACAGACTCCATTCGCTTGGGAAATGTACACGGAAACTCACGTGCACCAGGTCCAAGGGAAGAGGCAGTGATTTCATAGGAACCTGGGCCAGGCCTGTCTGCTTGGTATAAAGGGTCTCCTGGGCATGTGGGGGACGGCTGTGGTTCACTCAGGGGACATAAAAGCTGGTGGCAGACATTCCGGGAATGTTAATCTACATGAGCTTTCCTGGGGGCTGACATCCTGATTGGATCATCAGCCCCAAGACCTAGCCCCACCCAACAGCCTGTGGGGAAGCCTCAGGCCAAACAACATGCAGGGTGGGAACAGCCACACCCATCAGCAGACTTCCTAAGCCACAAAGACCTCTAGACACAGCCCTGCCCACCAGAGGTCCAGGACCAAGCTTCACCCAGCAGTGGGCAGGCACTGGCTCCTCCTGCCAGGAACCCTGCATAAGCCTCTAGTCCAGCCTCATCCACCAGGAGCAGGTACTAGAAATAAGAAAACAACAATCCCAAAGCCTGTGGAAGGAATCCACAAACATAGGCCAGACTCTACACTGGGACTGGCTGGACCCTGACCCTTGGGTGACAAGAGAGGAGTGTACTGCTGGGACACATAGTATGTCTCCCACAGAGGTCTACCTCTCTAAGGTCGAGAAACGTAACTAACTTATCTAAAAATAAAAATAGGAAGATAGATGATATGAGGTAGCAAAGGAATATCTCCCAGGCCAAGGCACAAGATAAAATCCCAAGAGAAGAAATAAGTGATGAGGAAATAGGCAATTTATCTGAGAAAGAGTTTAAAGTAATGATGGCCAAGATGTTCAGAGAACTCAAGAGGAGTTTAGATGCACAGAGAGAAGTTTTTAGCAAAGAGTTGGAAAATATAAAGAATACCCAAACAGAGTTGAAGAATAAAAACACTGAAATGAGTAATACACTAGAAGGAACCAAGAATAGACTAAATGAGGCATAAGAACAGATCAGTGAGCTAGAATACAGATTAGTGGAAGTCACTACTGCAGAACAGAAAAAAATGATGAAAAGAAATGAGGATAGTTTAAGAGAACTCTGGGACAACATGAAGCACAATAATATTCGCATTATAGAGGTCCCAGAAAGAAGAGAGAGAGAAAGGACCTGAGAAAATTTTTGGAGAGATAACCACTGAAAACTTCCCCAGCTTGGGAGAGGAACAAGTTACCTAAGTCCAGGAAGTGCAGAAAGTACCACAGAGGATCGACCCAAAGAGAAAGACACCAAGGCACATAGTCATCAACTTGACAGAAAGTAAGGATAAAGAGAAAATATTAAAATTAGCAAGAGAAAAGCAACAAATAACAAACATACAAGGGAACTCCCATAAGATTATCAGCTGATTTTTCAGCAGAAACTCTACAGGCCAGAAGGGAGTGGCACGATATATTTAAAGTGTTAAAAGGGGGAAATTTACAACCAAGAATACTCTATCCAGCAAGGCTCTCATTCAGACTTGATGGAGAAATCAAAAGCTTTACGGATAAACAAAAGCCAAAAGATTTCAGCACCACCAAGCCAGCTTTACAACAAATGTTAAAGGACCTTCTCTAGTCATCAAACCATAAGAAAAGAGAACAAAAAGAAGAAAGAGAAAGAAAGAAAGAAAGAAAGAAAAGACCTACAAAAGATTGCTTTGGCTCTTTGGGGTCTTTTGTGGTTCTTTATAAATTCTGGAATTGTTTGTTCTAGTTCTGTGAGGAATGTCATGAGTATTTTGACAGGGGTTGTGTTGGATTTGTGAATTGCTTTGGGTAGTGTGGCCATTTTGATAGTGTTGATTGTTCCAGTCCAAGAGCACAAGAAATCTTTCCATTTCTTTGAGTTATTTTGGTTTTTGGAATATAGGTAACCTCCTTGGTTAAGTTTATTTCTAGGTATTTTGTTGTTTTAGATGCAATGGAAATGTTTATGCCAATTATAAAATTCTGGTTTTTGAAGTGAAAAAAAGAAAAGTGAATGAAGGGCCACAAATGGCAAAATATCCTCCTTTCTTATGAGTGAGCTGTATTCCATTACATATATATATATGCTGCATCATCATTCAACTATTGATGTGTACTTAGGATGCTTCCATATCTTGGCAATTGTAAACAATGTTGCTGTTAATAGTGGAGTGTATGTATCTTTTTGAATTCTTATTTTGTGATTGGCTTTATTCCTTTGGTAACTATGTAAGTTTAAAAAGCTAAAGTTCTAAATGTTCTTAGAAACAATGAAGAGTACATATATGTAAATTTTAAAATATATGTGCAGTTAAAAAAAAAAAAAGAAAAGAAATGAGCTATTAAGCCATGAAAGACATGGAAGAAACTTAAAAGACATTTTACTAAATGAAAGAAGCCAGTCTGAAAAGGTTACAAACTATATGATTCCAACCAAGTGACATTCTGGAAAAGGCAAAGCTACATAAACAATAAAAAGATCGTGGTTTCCAGGGGTTTGGGGAGAGGGAGGGAGGAGGAATGAGTAGATGGAGCACAGGGGATTTTTAGGGCAATGAAATTATTATGTATGATACTGTAGTGGTGGCTACATGTCATTATGCATTTATCAAAACCCATAGAATGTACAACATCAAGGGTGACCCCTAATGTAAACTATGGACTTTGGTTGATAATAATGTGCCCATGTTGGTTCATCGATTGTACCAAATATGCCACCCTGATGAGGGGTGTTGAGAGTAGGGGAGTATATTTGTGTGGGTGGGGAGGGCTATGTGCAAACTGTATTTTCTGCTTAGTTTTGCTGTGAATCTGAAACTGCTCTAAAAAATGAAGTCTTTTAATTAAAAAAAAGTAAAAGAAAAGAAAGGAAAGAGATGGGATTGTGTGCCTAGTGACATCTTGTTTGTGCAGGCATTGATTCAGCACATGCTGGTTCAGGATCAGCTTTGTGTGCCTGGTGCTAGGGATGCCGTAGTCCCTGCCCCCAGGAGCTTACTATGGAGTTGCCTGCAGCCCCCATCAATACTACATGGGGAGCATTGAGAATGGAGAGCTGAGTATAATTTCTAGGTCACCTCCTATTGTTAATCACCTTTCAGATACACTACAATCTCTGTGTCATTTTTTAAAAAGTAGCTATGACGAAAGGTAGCAGTGGTGTAGCAGGTGCTGAGCAGGAGTCCAAGGAGAGGAAACTCCCAGGGGCTGGGGGATGTGGGAGTCAAAAGTCTCCTGAAGAAGGTGGCATTTCAAGAGAGGAAAGGGTTAGAGTGGTAATAGGTGGCAGCAGAGGGAGAAGCAGGCACGTTGCATCGGGATGCAGAGGGACGGAAAGATGAGAGGCTCTTGTAGACCATGTGAGAGGTAATGAGGGACCAGAACTAGAAAAAGACACATTTAAGAGAAAACACAGAAGTGGTAGACAAGATAGGACTTGGCAGCTACCTGATGAGATGAGGGAGGGAGGCAGCAAAGATGACTCAGGTTTCCAGCCTTCAGAACTAAGAGGAGAATGATGCCATTAACAGGAATAAGAACAGCAGGAGAAGGAGCTGGACTGAGGGAAAAGATTAATTTGGT
The DNA here is from genome assembly GCF_048564905.1 of Vicugna pacos. NCBI lineage: Eukaryota > Metazoa > Chordata > Mammalia > Artiodactyla > Camelidae > Vicugna > Vicugna pacos. Next base: position 25,884,532 of record NC_133007.1, read on the forward strand.
TTGGAGTGTGTGGCATGTGAGGTAATGGCAGGACATCTAAGTGGACAGATTGTCTAGACATTTGAAAATTCCAGTCAAGCTTCAGCACAAGGCAGTGGCTGGAGATAACAGACTTGAACGCTGTTTCTTAAGAGGGCTGGTTAAGGTTGGGGAGTGGATGAAATCAGCCTGGGGAAGGAAGAAGAGGTCCTTTGACAAACCGTGGGGACTGATTATATACGAAGGGTGGAAGAAAGGGACAGGGACAGACAGAAGGAAGAAGAGAGGTAGGAGGAGTCTCTTGGTGCTTTGTCACCAGGCCGTGGCAGGAGAATGTTTAAAGAAGAGTTTAATCCACAGGGGGCCAATGCACGTTTGTTGTACTGAATTGACCACCAAATAACAGTGGAACCTAACTGAAGTTCAAGAGGGATTTATATGGCCCCATCAGCATGAGTGGTGGTGTCCTTCTCCAGCACCATCTGGAGGCTGTGGAAGAGAAAAGGGGACAGCTGGAGAGTGGAGACGGGAACTAACCGTGAGACCCAGGCTGAGTAGGGAGGTGTGAAGCCAGAATGGGGAAGAGCCGGCAGTGACTGGCCTGCAGCTGCAGAGGGTCACTGCGCAGCCGGTGCCGCGGAGGGAAGGAGCGGACGTTGTAGAAACACAAGGAAGTTGCCGTTGGAGAAGAGCAGGAGTCAGCGGACTGCGGTCCATGGACCAAGTGCAGCCTTCCTCCTGGTTTTGTAAAGGAGGGTTTACAGTTTACATGTAGCTGCTTTTGTGCTACAGTTGAACACCGTCCAGCCCTTCACAGAAAAAGTTTACTGACCCTGACAAAGAGTTTCCGGGTTTGAGATTTGGTGGTGGCCTCAGCTGGAGTAACAGTGAAACTGAATGAGGAGCTGGACAAGCCACTTGTGTGGCTGAAAGGCAGCGGTGGCGGTCATTGGAGAGACACTGAGGAGCTCTGCAGCCAGCATCCCACGAACGTGGCCGGCCAGAGTGCCGAAACCTCCTAAGTGTGAAGGGGGGCGGGGTGGGGGACTGGAAGGCTGAAGTTATTGACGAAAGGGACACAGCCGCCTGCAGGTGCCAGGAGCCTTCAGGAAAATCAGACAAGGGGGACGTGAGCATGAGGAAATGTTCCTAGATGTGCAAGCCTCACAGACAGGTCGCAAGGTGTTTACAGACACTTTAGGTGGGACACGTAAATCCCTCCTGCCTCTGCCCCTCCAGTGAGTAGCAGCAGGGAGAGGAGGAGCACTGGTGTGTGGGTGGAAAAAGGGGTCACAGTGCTCACTGTTCTGTAAATGTGTGACAATCTGTGAGAAGATGACGTAGCTTGTGGCCGACGGAACGGGGTTCTGAAGACACGCAGTGGAAGCGGCTGATGGGAAGTAGCTAAGAGGCTGTGGGAGCATGGGGCCAAGGTGCCCAGGAGTAGGTGCAGCCAGCCCCACACATCCAGGTGAGCCTGGTGGTTTGAGTAGAAGTGCCCGTTGTCCCTTCTGAGCCTGGGCACCCCACTGACGGATAAAAACAATGTGCCTTTCTTCTAGGGAAGCCATCCAGCTCCCCAAAAACCAAATTCTGGTCCTCCTGGGATGGCAGTGCGAGGAGGTGACCTGTGCAGTCCTGCTGCCCTTCCCCAGGCGGGGAGGCTTCCTCTGCTACAGCCTTGGAGGACGGGGTTCCAGTTCATCCGGTCCGCTTACTTGTTTCTTTAGTCACCCAAACGATAGATTTTAGAGACAGGGGCTGGGTAGTGGGCCATTTCCTGGCCTCCTGACACCCTTGGTATTTCTAGGTCATGCTGTTTTTGTTTTTTAAAACAAAACATGTATTTGTTTGTATTTCTGATTTTAAAAGGCTAAAAAATTTTTGTCGAGTGGAAAGATACATTCTCAACACGCTAAAATTCTGTCGACGGGAAAAGAAGGAGTTAGGTTGCTGGAGAGGCCCAGCTGAGGTGTCAGAATCCCTGTGTGCTTCTGGGAGTTCTGTGCATCTTACCTCCTGCCCTCCCCCCTTCCCTTTGTTGGATCCACAGGCCGTACTTAGGAGCTGGGCAAGCCACCCTAGCTGAGTCACAAGCCCACATTTCACTCGCCTTTTCTGCTCGTCAGGAATCCGGTGTGGCCCCCACCCCCACCCCGGGCAGGGGAAGGGACAGGCTCACCACTGCTGTCTTAATTCACTTTCTTTTCCATCTTGTTCTGCAGGGGTGTTCCCTCAACAAATATCACCCCCATCCAGTTCAAGGCTATGAGCACAGCAATCTCAGACACCAGCAGCTGGGGCTGGGATCTCATCCTAATAGTTTCCAGCTCCAGCAAATAGAGTTTCTCAAGGGGCGGCTCACAGAAGTACCCTTAATTGGAAAGCAGACACCGTCACTGCCACCGTTCTTCCCTGGACTCCAGCCAGGGTTTCCAGGACCACCTGCCAGAGGCAGGCAACAAGAGATCTGGGGTGTCCCCAGGGGCGTGCCTCTCAGAAGTCAGGTGCTCCCGAGAAGTTTCCAGCATCCTTCCCCACGTGGCTGGGTTCGTCCATGGAGAGGCGTTGATAGGCTCTCCTCACATTTCCAGGAACTGACTATCAGCCACGAACAAAGGATCTTGGGGCTCTTGGAGGAGCTTGGGGAAGGGAAGGTCACCACAGCGCATGATCTGGCTCGGAAGCTCCGGGTCCCAAAGAAGGAAATCAATCACATCTTATACTCTCTGGCAGAAAAGGGTAAGCTGCATCGGGAGGCAGGAACACCACCTCTGTGGAGAATTGCAGTCCCAGATCAGGCTTGGAACCAGCCCAGGCAAGTATCAAGAGCAGACAGTCATAGCCAGAGAGTTCCAAGCGCAGACCCCCGTTGGGAAACTGGGGACAGAAGCCCCACATCTGGTTTAGAAAATCCTCCTGAGCCTCTCGACATGGCTGAGATCAAGGAAAAGATCTGCGACTACCTGTTTAACGTGTCCAACTCCTCTGCCCTGAATTTGGCTAAAAACATTGGCTTCACCAAGGCCCGAGATGTGAATGCCGTGCTGATTGACTTGGAGAGGCAGGGAGATGTCTACAGGCAAGGGACGACCCCTCCCATATGGTATTTGACTGACAAGAAGCGGGAGAGGATACAAATCAAGAGAAACATGAACAGTGTTCCCGAAACCACTCAAGCTGCTATCCCGGAGACCAGAAAAGTCACAGAGCCCCCCACCTGCCACTCAGCCGTGTCAGACACCTCAAACAGCACGGTCACCACAGAGAAAGTGGAGAATGGGCAGGAACCTGTTGTAAAGTTAGAGCCTAAGCAAGAAGTCACACCAGAACCAATAAAACTGAAACCACCTGCTCATGACAACGGCCCCCCAAGAGCAGGGTATGCTGACTTTGAAAATGGCCAGTGGGCCACAGATGACATCCCCGATGACTTGAACAGTATCCACGCAGCACCAGGTGAGTTTCGAGCCATCATGGAGATGCCCTCCTTCTACAGTCATGGCCTGCCGCGGTGTTCACCCTACAAGAAACTGACCGAGTGCCAGCTGAAGAACCCCATCAGCGGGCTGTTAGAATACGCTCAGTTCGCTAGTCAGACCTGTGAGTTCAACCTGATAGAGCAGAGCGGACCACCCCATGAACCTCGGTAAGAGACCACCCAGGAATTGTACCTAAGGTTGGGGTCAGGCGCCCTTGCTCCTGACGCAGTCTCGGCTAACTCGTGAGCAGTGCCGGTTGGTGGCCCCTGTTTTTTCCCTCTTCCTGCCCCTGTCTATGGGCTAAATCACCCTCATTGGCCCTTCCTCCATGTCCTGAGCAGGGAACGTAGACCTCGGCCCAGCCAGAATCTTGGCCGAGCAAGGGGGAGGTTGACACGATGGGCTAAAATGTAGCTTCTTGGGAGATGATTAGTTTCCACACATCAGTGTCATGCCTGCCTCCTGAGGCCAGAGGTAATGAAGACGACGCCTTTCTCAGCCCTCTTCCACATGCCATCCTCCCTTCCCCTGAGCTGAGTTCCCCAAGAGGGCGCAGGGACAGGAGGGTTGGGGCAGACTGCACACGGAGAGTAAGGGTGGGTTGTGCTGCTAAGTAGCAGCGGGTCCAAACTGCTCCCCTCCCTGCTCGGCTCCTGTAAGGACAGGATGCTGTAGCGTGCGCACGGCTGCCTGCCTGTTGAAGGTGGTGGTTCTAATTTTACACACCACCTCTGCACAGATGGGTGGGCTAGCACTTGCTGCTGTTCCTAAGCTGTGAAATCAGAAATTACCTCACTCAGACAGCTGGCTCGGCCCTGCACCGTAAGCTCTTACAAGCCAGCAGACAGATTGGGGAAGACAGGTGGTGGGCCCAGAAGGAGCCGCCTCAGGGCCCAGCGGAGAGCTGAGGCCGCTGAAGCTGAGTGGCCGCTCACCACAGCTGGAGAGCGTGCCGGGGGCCAGGAGAGAAACCCACTCACCTGTACACTAACTGTAGGCTGGCTCCTGAGGGTAAGGATTCCCAGCTGTGACCCTTACTCCTTACCCTGACCGTCTTCATGGCACTGAGATGGCATTGCAGGAGAGCTGTTAAGAAGAGGGGTCTGTCTGTCTGAAAGCTGGCAGGGCCGGGACTGGTTTGCTTCTGTTTGGGGTGGAGACTGGGTGGCTGTCGCTCTCTTTCTTCTCCCTCCATCCCTCCGCAGAGGTGGGGAACCTTTCTTTGGACTCCAGCTATAAGAAACGTTGATGCCATGTTCAGATATTTCAGAAGACCCAGGAAATAAGAAATTTGACCTACTTTTCTAAATGAAATCCCAGATTGAGCAAAGAGCTGAACAAATTTGAGAGCTTTGTACAAAGGCGGTCTAAGCTCCGTCCAGAGGCCTAGAACAAATACTTTTTGGTTCTCTGCATAACACGGGGAAATTCCTTTCATCGCAGGCTGCAGACAAATAGAGCTATAGGATGACTCAAACCAGGAGAGTGGTGTCTCTCACGAGTAGGCTGGGGAGAAAAACAGGCCCCCAGAAGCGGCAGGTACTGATCCCGGTAGGCATCTAGGGAGTGTGAGACTGTGCTGTAGGAAGCTTTTGCTTTCTCTAGGGATTGCCCTTGAGGTGACCAGTCTGCCACCACTGCTTTAGGATAAAAGGGTTTTGGTTGCTAACGAGATGGTAATGGTAACAGTGATGTTATTAGCTCATCATTTCTTGTACAGACTTTATCTTAGTTCATTGCTGAAAGATAGTGGGTTTCCCTTGAGCTAGTTTCATGTGTTCACCTGTGGCTGTATGTTTGCTCTAATGAGCTATGGGGAGAGAGTCACTGGCTGCTTTGTTTCCAAAAGTAGGACTAGGCTGAGCCTCCAAAGGGACAGGAGTCCCTTGGCCTACCCTCCGTCTCCTCTGCAAGTCAACAAGCCCCTTAGTGTAACAGGAGATTTCAGGGTGAAGATCGCTTTGGAGAGGGCAGAAGGGATGGCCTAGACTAGTGTTCACACATCTAATCACTTTCCATCAAGATTTAAATTCCAAGTTGTCATCAGTGGCCGAGAGTTTCCCCCAGCTGAAGCTGGCAGCAAGAAAGTGGCCAAGCAAGATGCAGCTATGAAAGCCATGACAATTCTGCTTGAGGAAGCGAAAGCCAAGGACAGTGGAAGATCAGAAGAATCCTACTACTCCTCCTCGGAGAAAGAGTCAGAGAAGGTAGGTGTCCCGCCCTCCAGGAGGGCATCAGGTCACTTTCCGAGTCTGGGAAGTGTCAGAGCTTTAGCTGACCCTCCTGAAGTAGCCTCAGCCTACGCAGTCGACTCTCTGTCTCAGAGTCAGGGCCTACTCCTCCCTCCACCCCCCCCCAGCCCGCCTTCCCTCCGCTTGTACCCAGCTCCCCTTCCGGCCCCACCCCCCACCTAACTGGAATTGCAGAATTTCAGAGTCGAAAGAGATGTTAAAAATTATCAAGTCCAATCTCCTCTCTTGGCAGATAAGAAATGGAACCAAGAACATTTAAATAACTGACCCTTTCCTGTAAATGCCTAGAAAATCCCTGCAACCCTCTTCCTTTGGAAAGCCAGCCCCAAACGTGCAGTTGATCCAAGAAATTCTCCCGTCCCCGTTCCCTCTGCCGTGGTGGAACAGTCAATGTTTCCTTAGTTTGTTTGTTTGTTTGTTTGTTTTGTCTCTCATTCTCTCCAGACTGCAGAGTCCCAGACTACCACCCCTTCAGCAACATCCTTCCTTTCTGGGAAGAACCCCGTCACCACACTGCTTGAGTGTGTGCACAAGCTGGGGAGCTCCTGTGAATTCCGCCTCCTATCCAGAGAAGGCCCTGCCCATGACCCCAAGTACATCTCTTGTATCATGTATCTCTGCTGAGGTTTTCTCAAAAAAGAGAGAGATACATTTTCCTCCTTGCCTCCCCAGAGATGGCAGCTAATTTCACTGAGCAATCACTCCTGTTTTCAATATGGAAAATGGGGGGCCTTGAGAGCATGGTTGCTGCTTGTGGAGCAGAGCATCTGGGATTAGGAATTCAAAGGGCAAAGCAGGGACCAAGCACGAGGGAGATACACGGCTTGGAGGTTACTAGTGGTGGGACTGAAAGGTGCAAGACCTGGGCGTACCCGGGACGCTCTCTGCTCTGAGGCTCTGCAGGCTCACATGTTCAAGAGAAGGGTTCCTGGAGGAGGTGAAATTAGGTGGATGCTTAAATGTTGAATAGGGGTTAGCCAGGCCGAGAGAGACTGGGGGCAGGAGGAGGGTGAAAGGCACCGGCTCTTCAAGGCAGAAGTGACTGCGTGAGCCAAGGCACAGAGGTGATGTGTACAAGGAAATGACAAGTCGTGAAGGATGACAACCTGACAAAGGCTAGGTAAAGCTCTTCCATCAAAACTGGCTTAATCCTCTCCTTTCGTCTCCTGTCAGGTTCCAGTACTGTGTTGCAATGGGAACCCATACTTTCCCCACTGCGAGTGCCCCCAGCAAGAAAGCGGCAAAGCAGATGGCTGCAGAGGAGGCCATGAAGGCCCTGCACGGGGAGGCAACCAACTCGACATCTTCTGATGACCAGGTGTGGCCATTCTCAACTCCAGAGATACAGGTCATTTTTAGCAACCCAGGGAAGGAGGGTATGGCTCAGAGGTAGTGTGTGCTTAGCGTGCACAAGGTCCTGGGTTCAATCCCAAGTACCTCCATTAAAAATAAATAAATAAACCTAATTACCTCACCTCCCCCCTCAAATAAATTTTTAGCAACTGAGTGGCTCAGGATTGCCCATGAGTCCCTCACAGTTTCTATTAAACGTTGATGGTTCCTCTTTGGCCGATTCTCCTGCAGCCCGGAAGCACAAACACGGAATCATTTGATAACCTGGAATCTGTGATGCCCAACAAGGTCCGGAGGATTGGCGAGCTCGTCAGATACCTGAACACCAACCCCGTGGGCGGCCTGTTGGAGTACGCCCGCTCCCACGGCTTCGCGGCCGAGTTCAAGCTGGTTGACCAGTCCGGGCCTCCTCATGAGCCCAAGTGAGTGTCATCTTGGCTACAGCCATGTGTCACAGAGTGGGGACAGCCTATAACCCCGGGGAAGAAGGGATGTGTGTTAGCTAGGGGTGACAGGGGGGGCAGGTCCAGCCCTGTCCCCAGGGCCTCTGAGAAGCCAGTACATCAGCCATCTTGAGAAGGCAGTCACTCTTCCAGGGAGCGTGATCCTTTGTAATTTTTTAAACTAATTTTAATTTTTAAAGGAATATGTATGTCCGTAGAAAATCATTCAAGCTGATTGAAAAAAATGTGCAACGAAAAGTCTCATTTCTATCTCAGACTTCTAGTTTCCCTCCACAGGCTCATACACTATTACCAGTTTCTTGAGTCCTTCTAGAAATCTCCATGCATATATGAGCACATTTTCCTTTCTCTTTCTTTTTTAAACAAAAGGATTATATATCATATCTTCTGTTCTGCACCTTGACTCCTTTACTTACCATTTCTAAGAAATAATTACAAATAAGCATGTATAGATGTACCCGACTCTTATGCACAGCTACATAATACTTCATTAAATAGATGCTCACAGTTTTTAAATTGCCTTATTGAGCAAGAGATGTAAAAATTCTTTTCGAAATGGACCCCCAGCTACCTACTACCCAGTACTCTTTCTACCTAAGAAAAAGAACGTTGCTATTACTGTCTGAAGCCCCACCTTGCATAATTTATTTAACCAACTTCCAGTGATATCCAGGCTGGTCTTGGTTTTGCTGTTAGAAGTGCTCCCGCAGGGCCCTGTATGTTCTCACACGTGCAGACTTGTCTGTGGTGTAAATTTTCCGGAGTGGAATTTGTTGGCCATGGGTCATCTACATTGTTGTTTTTTTTTTAATGTGCATTGTTTTTTAAGTTGTTTTAATAGGTAATAGACTGTACATAGTTTTTAAATATTATTCAAAAATAAAAATATAAAATGTTCATTCTCACTTTGGCCCTGCTCTCACCTACACACACACACACACACACACACCCCAACACACTAACATGTAATAATAACTTTACATTATTATGTATCCTTCCAGAGTATCTTTATATAAATACAAACAAGTATATTCTCCCTTTTTGTTACACAGAAACACATATATGCATGGATTTCTAGCTTGCTATTTACATACAGCAGTATTATCTCGGAGAGTTTTTCATGTCACTTTATATTCTTTATATACAGCTGTGAAGTATAGTGTTCCAGTGTATGGGTTTATCGTGGTTTATTTAACTGGCCCCCTATTGATGAATACTTGAATTGCTCCCAAACTTTTGCTATTATAAATAAGGCTGCAATGAATAACATGTACATGTGCATTTAAAATTTTGGTAAATTTTGCCAAACTTTCCTCCAATGAAATTATACCTGTTTATGCTTCCATCAACAGTAGATAAAGAATGGCTCTTCCTCTACACCATGAGCATTCTAAAATGCGAAAAGTGGTATTTCAGTGCAGGGCAAAGACTAGTCTACATTAGGATATTTATTATTGTTATTTGCCACATTAATAGATCAAAGGAGAAATACCACATGATCATCTCCAGAGATTCTGAAAAGGCATTTAGTAAAATTCATCATCCATTCAGATTAAGAAACCAAGCAGTTTATAAAATAGAAGTTATTGAACGCATCCTTTGCATGATAAAAATACATGTCTGAAGTCAAAAGCCAGCCTCTTACTTAATGTTGAACTAGAATTATTCCCACTGACATTGGGAGGGAGGTGTGGATGCCAGTGTCGCCGTGATTTAATACTATTCTGGAATTACTAGCAATGCAGTCAGTTCAGAGAAAGAAGTAAGTGTAGAGAGGAAAGGGGGAGGTGAAGTTACCTTTATTTGCAGATGATAACAATAGTATACCTGGAATATTCATGAGAAAGCTGAAGAAATATTAGAGACAAAGGAGAATTTAGGAGAGCAGGGGACTACACTGATGTATAAGAATCGAGAACTTCTCTGTGTACAGCAATAAGCAGGCAGAAAATGTCCTGTCTGCAGCGTCAACTAAGAAGATAAGCAACCCAGGCACATCCCGGCGGGGACCATGTTGGCTCCGCATTCAGTGAAGTGCTGCTGAGGGGTGTGAGGCAGGCTTAATTAAATGGGGGGAATACTCTTATTAGATACAAAAATCTAATGTAATGACAGCAGCTGTCCCCAGATTAACCTTTACCTTTAATGTGATCCCGATAAAAACACCACTAGAACTTGTTTATTTTAGAACTAGAGAACTTGATCCTGAAGTTCGTATGAAAAATAAACATGCAAGAAGAGCTAGGAAAATTCTGGAAGAGTAATAAGGTATAAAGACCCTAGCAGATGTCACAGTGGTGTCATGTTGGCTTGTGGATGGAAAGGCAGATCGGTGAACACAGTGAAGCACCTAAAAGTCGACACAGGTATAAGTGGGAGTTCTGTCCATTACAAAGATGAGGCTTCAAATCAGTGGGGAAACAATGGGTTATTCAGTAATGGTGTTGAAACTGCTGATCCATCTGGGGGGAAGAAACAGCTGAATGTCTGTCTCCTTCCCTATACCTAAAGTCCATTGGATGGCGTATTTAAATACAAAATAAATTAAATCATAGAATCACTAGATAAAAAGTGAGGTTTTTGTGGGGTTTTTTGAAATTTTGGAGTGGCAAAAACCTTTCTAATCAAGACACAGAACATAAAGGAAAGAAGTCATAAAGGAAAAGGATAGGAAATGTGACTATAAGAAAATTGGTGTACAGTGCAAGTTCCACCTGAGGGAAAAACACTTGCCATACACAACAGCCCAAGGTTAATTTCTTTAATATGTAGGGGCTTGTTTTCAATCTAATAGAAAAATAGACAAAGTGTATGAACTGAACATTTACAGAAAAAGAAACAATGAATTATTAATAAATGAAAAAAAGTACTGAACCTCACATTGTATGTTAAATTTACATGTTGTCAATATATTTTAGCAACAGTGATATAATTCATCATCTGCTTTATAGCCAAGCATAAAGTGATGCTTCAACCTAGCAATGCCACCTCTAGGAATTCACACACACATGCATGCATGCATTGTGCATGATACAAGTACAGAGATGTTCATTGCAGCATTGTTTATAATAGCACAAGACTTGAAGCGGTCTAAAGCTCTATCATTTGCAGACTGGCTAAGTAAACAGATGTGTCCATGCTTGGGAATACTATACACCCATTAAAAAGAGCAAGGCACATCTATATGAAATGATCTCTCGGATATACTCCTAGTGAAAAAGCAAGGTGCAAAGTGAGGGGAGAGGTATAAATAGTGTGCTTCTATATACATAGAAAATTTTCTTGAAGGATTTTAAAAAGCTGGTAACAGTGTTTGCTTCTAGGGGAAGAAGGTCGCTCACTTTTCACATATACTCTTAACTGTTTGAATTTTCACTTGTGTGGTATCCAACTTTTCAAACGTAAAAAGTCATTAAGGAGAAAAGTTCATAAAAGTGATATCTTATTATTTTAAATTTGTCTTAATAGTAAGTAACAGTATTCATCTATTCACGATTATATGTTACTTGTATTTCCTTTTCTGTGAACCATCTATTCTTGTACTTGTCCATTTTTGTTTTGGCTGGTTACTCTTTACTGATATGTAAGAGCATTTGACATAAAAAACAAAAACAAAAACAAAACTAATACTTTCACCAGCATGACCCAACTTAGAACATTCAACCTGGAGGGGGCCAGAAAAGGCCTTCTCATCCTGTCCTTGTGGCAGGATGGATGCAGTCACATGAGAGAGACCCTGGGAGTCTGCCCTTTGTGTGCAGCCATCCAGGAAAGCAAGGGGCTGCTCCCCAGCCGCTCTTCTGCTAGGTCATATCCTTCCCTCTCAGTAAGCCCCGCTTATCTTTAACCTCATCCTTCACATGGTAGGTTCAGTTCATTTCTCTCTTTTCTTCCCTTCCGTCAAATGTATAAAATGATTTTCAGGACTTCAAGTCAGTCATTCAGGCAGGATTTCAGAACTGGATTAAAGATAGGAAAAAGTCCTGCCCCTGCACATACTGCAGACACGCAGTCACAGCACAGTGCTGCAGTGAGCCATCGTGGAGGTAAATGCAGGGTGCTGTGGGGACACAGAGCACATTGCAACCGGTGTCCCCTGGGGAGTCAAGGAAGGTTGCATACAGGAGGGGAAATACTCATTTAGTAGCTACATTTATTGACGGCCTGATATAGTAACACATGTTACTCCAGTCTTGATGTGAACTGTGCTGGGTCCTTTTTTTTTTCCTTTCTTTCTACTCTTCTTGGCAACCTTACCTGATTTCATGACTTTTAATATGGAAATACTGTAGACTGCTAAGTTTGTATCTCTAGCCCAGACCTTCTCAGAGCTCCCGATTCCTCTGTCCAGCTGCTTGCTTGTCAGTTCTTCTTGGATAGACGCCCCTAACGTGACATGTCCAGAGTAGAGCTCTTGACTTTTGCCCCCTTAACCTCTTTTTCTGCCCACCTTTTCCATCTCAGTAAATGATGCCACTGTTCACCCAACTGCTCAAGCCAAAAACCTGAGGACCGTCTCCCCGATCCCCCTCACCCCCATCAGCCAAACCGTCCTCAAGTTCCATTTATTGTACCAACAATTTCTATCTCAGATCCCTTCCTCCTCTTTCCTCCTCTAGTGTCAGCACTCTGGGCTAAGCCACTGTCCTCTCTCACCTAAACCATGGTGCTAGTCTCCTGGTCTCCCTGCTTTACTTATTCATTCAAGAAGTGTTTATAGAGTACATTGTACTTGTTAGAACAGGAGGCAGGTATTAATAATCGCATAGAGAAATGTAACATCTCCTATTTGATACATATTATAAAAGGTGTGAGTTACAAGATGCGGTGAGAATTTATATAGCATGGCTTGACTCAGTAAGGAGAGGGGAGCAGCCATCTCCAAGCAGTGACACTGAGCTGAGACCTTAAGGACGATTAAGAGAGAAGGAGTGAGGGTTCCAGACAAAGGAGATAGTACCCCTGCATCCACAGAGCTGGTAAAGGGCTGCAGGAAGGCCGGTGTAGGGGAGCAGAGAGCAAAGGGAGGCCTGATGCCAGATGAGACTGGAGGGGGACCTTGTGGGCCATGTAATGCTCCTGCCACACAAGCAGTGGAAAGCCACTGAAGGCTTTTAATGTGTCACCTGCCCCCGCAACCCCTACTTTTGCCTTCCTTCCCCGCGTTTTTCCTACTATATTTTTGTTTTAAATTCTCTTTCCTACTCAGAAAACCATTTCAGACCTTTGCCTCTTTCTTCAGCTTTCCACCAGAACCCCTCTTTCTCACTCTAAACTGACAACCTTACTTCGCACTTGAGAAATTAGCAGTAATCCTCTGACAGGTACCGTCCCTTCCAATCACCAAATCCACCTTCCTACCTGCATCCGTGCGCTGCATCCGTGCCAGTAGGCGGGGAGCATCCTTCTTCCACCCTGCGCCCTGGATCCCCTTCCCCCTCGTCTGCTCCCACATTTACCTCCCTCTCTTGTCATCACTTGCTCCCTCTGTTGGGTCACTCCCATCGGCCTACAAACATGCCCTCGCCCATCTTCTAAAAACCTTCCCCTGACCCAGCGTCTCCCTCCAGGTCCCACCTCGTCTCTCTGCTCCCCTCACAGCCAAACCTCTTCAAAGAATTGTTTCCACTCAGTGTCTTCATTGTCTTCATTTTCTTAACTCATGCCAGTTGGGCTTTTGTCCCCAGCATTACACTTAAAAGGCTAGACATTAGCCATGTGTGGTTACTGAGCACTTGAAATGCGGCTTGTGTGACTGAGGAACTGAATTATTGTGCTGAATTTTAATTAAAGTTAATAGCCTCGTGTGGCTAGTGGCTGTCACATTGAACAGTGCAGCTCTAGTGGGTTCTAATCGCAAAACTAACAAACTTTACCTTATATGCATGTACAGGTATGTATGTGTGTGTATTTGTGTACATATGTATATGTCTTTGTGCGTAAGAGCTCATGTTCTTTTCAAACACACAGAACACTCAGAAAATTCTCCTGGATCCCACAGGGAAAGATCCTGCAAGGTTTAGCCCCTACCCCCTGGGCAACATTTTTTCACACCGCTGTCCTTTTCCTTTACTGAACTTTAGCCCACTGGCCTGTGCAAACCTGTCAGCATCGTCAAAGAAAGGAGCAAAGGCATTCAGCTGCTTAGGATAAGCAAGAAATAGTGAGAAGCTCGGTGTGGTTGAACGTAAAGATTGATTCCTTTTACTGCCTGAGCTGATTGAGAAATCTTGATGCTGAAAGCTTTGTTATATGCAGTTGGATTATCCAAAGCTGGGTTCCCCAGAGCAGATTAGGATCTGGTTGAAAGCGAAGATTCTTGAAATCTTGTCTGGTAGCCGCCCAAGCTGTTTCGCTCCTTCATGCTCTTCCCTCTGTGTTTGTGGAGATCCCCAGTCAGGAAGGGAGGGGACCTCCAGGGCCCCCTAGTGGCACCACCTGCCTCCCTGCTCCACCTGTGCGCTTCCCATCAGCAGAGCGCACAGCCCAAGATGCACTCTTCTCCCCCTCAGCCATCACATGGCTCCCAGGAGTTGAAAGATAACTCCTTGTGAAGGTGTGGGTCCGTGATCTGAGGCAGAACCTGACACACTAACCTCTCCAGGTTAGGTCCTCTTGAGCTAATCAGGAAATGGAATCAGGTACTTTAAAAATCAGAGCATTAAAAAACAGTGATTCAGTCGGGAGAAGGTTACTTCCTTCTCTTTTCTGCTTAAGTTACGAAGAAAGTCCACGTGTGTTAGTATTTCTTTAAACCCTCTCTGATACTTGCTAAACTTCCTTTATAATAAAGAGAAGTCTAGAGCTTTACAGGCAATAGTGTCCTGTCAGAATTTAATAACATGATTTTATCATATTCAGTTTTACAGTGACCTTCAAGTTATGGCAAGTGATACTGGTTTTCCATTTACAGTAATGACACGACATTTCCTTTTAAAATGTATTTATATATTTTTAACTTTTTTATTGAGTTATAGTCATTTTACAATGTTGTGTCCAATTCCAATGTAGAGCACAATTTTTCAGTTATATGTGAACATAGATATATTCATTGTCACATTTTTTTTCGCCATGAGCTACCACAAGATCTTGTATATATTTCCCTGTGCTATACAGTATAATCTTGTTTATCTATTCAACATATGCCTGTCAGTATCTACAAATTTCAAACTCCCAGTCTATCCCTTCCCACCCCCGCCCTTAGCAACCACAAGTTTGTATTCTATGTCTATGAGTCTGTTTCTGTTTTGTATTTATGTTCTTCTTTTTATTTTTTTCAGATTCCACATATGAGCGATCTCATATGGTATTTTTCTTTCTCTTTCTGGCTTACTTCACTTAGAATGACATTCTCCAGGAACATCCATGTTGCTGCAAATGGCGTTATGTTGTCTTTTTTATGGCCGAATAGTATTCCATTGTATAAATATACCACATCTTCTTTATCCAGTCATCTGTTGATGGACATTTAGGCTGTTTCCATGTCTTGGCTATTGTAAATAGTGCTGCTATGAACATTGGAGTGCAGGTGTCTTTTTTGAAGTAGGGTTCCTTCTGGATATATGCCCAGGAGTGGGATTCCTGGGTCATATGGTAAGTCTATTCCTAGTCTTTTGAGGAATCTCTATACTGTTTTCCATAGTGGCTGCACCAAACTGCATTCCCAGCAGCAGTGTAGGAGGGTTCCCCTTTCTCCACAGCCTCTCCAGCATTTGTCATTTGTGGGCTTTTTAGTGATGGCCATTCTGACTGGTGCGAGGTGATACCTCATTGTAGTTTTGATTTGCATTTCTCTGATAATTAGTGATATTGAGCATTTTTTCATGTGTCTATTGATCATTTGTATTTCTTCCTTGGAGAATTGCTTGTTTAGTTCTGCCTATTTTTGGATTGGGTTGTGTATTAATATTTTTAAAGGGTCAGTTTAGAGAAAAACACTAAGAAAGTAAGAATCCAGATGACATCTGGATCTAGCAGAAATCACATTGTGATTCATGAATGCCCAAAGTCCGGGAAATGCTGCCTTAGAAACAGAGTGGTGGGTATTGGCAACACTGGCCGCATCTGGGGCAAAACCAGCCCTTCTCTGGAACAGCCAGCAGGTCAGGTGCTTGTCTTTATTCCCTGTCTCTCATCCCAAAGGTTCGTTTACCAAGCGAAAGTTGGGGGGCGCTGGTTCCCAGCCGTCTGCGCGCACAGCAAGAAACAAGGCAAGCAGGAAGCGGCAGATGCGGCTCTGCGCGTCTTGATCGGGGAGAACGAGAAGGCAGAGCGCATGGGTTTCACAGAGGTAACCCCAGTGACAGGGGCCAGTCTCAGAAGAACTATGCTCCTCCTCTCAAGGTCCCCAGAGGCACAGCCAAAGACAGTTAAGACGTCTACTTTTGGTGCTATCTTTTATGGGGGTCCTGCTAACTCCTCTCCGGGGGGAGTCAGCTCTTAACTTACTGGCATGTGAATTATCCCTCGGCTTTCATATCTGCCTCGCTGGAACATAGACCTGGGACACTAGATGTGAGAGGGGGAAAGGTGACTCACAAGTCGAGCAGGCCTCAGTCCCCGTGCCCACTCTGAAACATGTGGACGTGGACAAGGCTCTGTGGCCCTGACACAGCCCCCTGTCCCCACAGCTTCCTCTCACGGGCAGCACCTTCCACGACCAGATAGCCATGCTGAGCCACCGGTGCTTCAACGCCCTCACCAACAGTTTCCAGCCCTCCTTGCTTGGCCGCAAGATCCTGGCTGCCATCATCATGAAGAAAGACTCTGACGACCTGGGTGTTGTGGTCAGCCTGGGGACAGGTCAGTGGGCGTCCCCCACGGTGACTGGAAGCGTCTCCTCGTTCTCTCCTGGGGGCCGGTGTGGGTGGATTTAAGGCACAGAGAAGACCCTTCTTAAGTTTCATTTTCACTCCAGTTAATTCAGAGCAGGGAACGTATTATCGTTGCCCAGAGAAAGGAGTATGGGATCAGGAGCTGAGAAACCGAGGCTGTTTCTGCCTTCAGGCTTTAAGAGCACACAGCCTCTCCCCTAGTCCTCATCGTTTTCCTTTGGAAATTTCCCATTTGCTTTAACTGCCTTCCCAGGGAATCGCTGTGTGAAAGGAGATTCTCTGAGCCTAAAGGGAGAAACCGTCAACGACTGCCACGCAGAGATCATCTCCCGGAGAGGCTTCATCAGGTGAGTGGGCATGGAGCCTCTTACAGACTAAGTCCCTTCTGTGGCCCGGCTGCATCCCGCTACTCAGCCCGCTGTTTGAGAGTTCTCCCTCTTCTTGCTAACTCCACTTTGAGTCCTTTTTTAAAACACACAGTGACCGCAGCCTTCAGCACTGTAGGGATGTGGAAGCCTTCCCTCTCCCTCTGAGGAACTCTCTGAAACCCCCTGTCCTGTCAGCTCTCTTCTCCAGTTCACCTTGTCTTTATTTTGGGTGGGGGGAGAGGCGGGAGGTCATTAGGTTTGGTTTTCTTTCTTTCTTCCTTCCTTCCTTTCTTCCTTTCCTTTCCTTTCCTTTCTTTAATGGAGGTATGAGGGGTTGAACCCAGGACCTCGTGCGTGCTAAGCACACACTCTACCACTGAGCTGTACCCTCCCCCCGCCACCTTTTCTTTAATTTATGGACAAGAGATGTGGGGAGAAGCGGCAGCCCCCTGGAGTCCTGGAGTCCACTGGTTCTGCCCTAGAATCCCTGTAGCTGCCATGGCACAGAGCTCTTGGCAGAGATGGAACACACCTGAAAGGCTAACTTAGCTTTAAGAAATGCCGAGGTCTCCCATGGGGAATTTCCCACCACCTCTTTCAACCGAGAAACCATGAAAGTTCTGCACCGTTAAGGCTTTTCCTTACATGGGATCAGATTATAGAAGCAACTGCTCTTCCCAGAATCAAACCATCTTCTTCACCAGTCTTTCTTCTCGTAGGTTTCTCTACAGCGAGTTAATGAAATACAACCCCCAGACCGCAAAGGACAGTATATTCGAGCCTGCTAAGGGAGGAGAAAAGCTCCAAATAAAAAAGACTGTGTCGTTCCATCTCTATATCAGGTCTGTACATTCTCTGTTGCGGCCAGAGTTGGCCGTGCAAGGCGGCCAGGGTTGGGTGTCTGAGTGCCCTCCAGGGTTGGGTGTCTGAGTGCCCTCCTGAGTAAATCAGAGCTTGTTCAATGAGCCCCACTCGACTCTGTGTTTGAGGCACGTGGCCTGCTGTGGAATGACTCTTGCGTACACTTCTGCCCACTCCAGCAGGCGTGGTAGGCTTTGGGGAAAGTCCCTTGCTTCTCCCACGCTGGGCTATTCCTGAGGCCCAAGAAATTGGAGGTTTCAACAGATGCCCCTGTTTTGCAGCACGGCCCCGTGTGGGGATGGCGCCCTCTTTGACAAGTCCTGCAGTGACCGCGCTGTGGAGAGCACAGACTCCCGCCACTACCCTGTCTTTGAGAATCCCAAGCAGGGCAAGCTCCGCACCAAAGTGGAGAACGGTGAGTGACACGCCCGCCCTCTCCCGCAAAAAGGCTCTCAAAGCCCCAGGCCCATCACAGGGCCAGGACACAGCAGCTGGGTGTGTGCCGTTAGCTGCTGGGGTATGAGGCTGTTGTTTACAGGGAGAGGGGAGATCTGGGGAGGGGGAGATCTGTAGGAAGATCAAGATTCCATCTTGAACTTGGTAGATGGGGGAAGGCTCCGCATCAAAGAGGAGGCAGAGGGACCATCCAGAGCTCAGAGGACAGCACCTGGCTGGAAATGAATGCTGGGGAGTCATCCCCCTATGGTTGATCTTCACAGCCATGGAGTGGGTAGGACCTCCTCAGGGAAGGTTGGAGAAAATGGATAGGAAATGATGCAGAACCAAGCCCCGAGGAGTTGACAGGAGGACGCCAAGCACCAGTTCCCCTCCTGTCTAGTTGGCTGCAGATTCTGCTCCTTGTCTGCCAGCATCTCCTCCTCCACTGTCCTCTAATGTCTCCTGACTGGCTCCTCATGTCCACCCCTCCTCCCTTCAGGCCATTCCTATACAGCCATCAGAGTGACCCTCAAACGTAAATCAGATCACGTCACTGCCCTGCTCAAAACCCTGAAGTGTGTAAACACAGAGCTACCACATGGCCCAGCAGTTCACTCTGCAGTACATCCCCAAGAGAAATGAAGACATATATCCACACAAAAACCAATACATGACTGTTCGTAGCAACACTGTTGGTGATAGCCAAAGGCGGAGACGACCCAAATGTCCATCAGCTGATGGATGGAGAAACAAAACGAGATTTATCCATGCCATGGGGTATTGTTTGTTCATAGAAAGGGCTGAAGTCCCGACACATGCCACAACTTGGGTGAACCTGGAATATGTTCTAAGAAGTGAAAGAAGCCAGTCACAGAAGATCGCGTATTACGTGATTCCTTTTCTATGATATGTCCAGAATAGGCAAATCCATAGAAACAAAGTAAATTAGTGGCCAGCTGGGGCTGGCAGTGAGAGAGGTTGGGGGGAAATGGGGAGTGACTGCTAATGGATGGGAGGCTTCTTTTTGAAATGTTCTGAAATTGATTGTGGTGAGGGTTGCACAACTGTGAATATACCAAAAACCACTGAATTACATGCTTTAAATGGGTGGATTATATATCAATGAAGCTGTTACTAAAAACAGAAAGCCCCCTACTCTAAGTGGTTTCCCACCGCCCTTCACAGAAAAGCAAAACCTGCTACTTACCCATGCTTCAGCCACACTGGCTCTTTGTCAGCTCCCTCAGTCACCAACCCCCTTGCTGCCTCAGGACCTTTGCTTTTGCTGTTCTCTGTGTCTGAAATAGCCTGCTCAGCTGTTCCTTCTCCTCCTTCATGTCTCAGCTCCCCTGACAGTCCTGTCCCAGGAGGTTCCCCTGGCTGTCCTCCATCAGAGCTCCCTCAAAGCCATCTAGAATTCCTGTGTATGTGTTGGTTTACTCGCTTAGTGTCTGTTCCATTCCCTTTCTATCCCCTCACCCCCATAAACGTTCTAGGAGGGCAAGGATCTTACCTGGTTTTGGTCACGTAGTAGGTACTGTGAAATATCTAAAGAACGAATAAGTAGCCTCTGGCCCAAGTTTAAGGAGCAGAAGCACCATGTCAGCGAGTGGCTTGGTCCAGGGGCCCCTGTAGGTCTGACCCAATTCTCTTACCCAGGAGAAGGCACGATCCCAGTGGAGTCCAGTGACATCGTGCCTACGTGGGACGGCATTCGCCTCGGGGAGAGACTCCGAACCATGTCCTGTAGTGACAAAATCCTACGCTGGAACGTGCTGGGCCTGCAGGGGGCGCTGTTGACCCACTTCCTGCAGCCTGTGTATCTCAAATCAGTCACGCTGGGTAAGGACCTGTCTTGGGAGCTGGAACCTGACTGTCATTCTGGTGCCCAGATCCCAACCAACTGCATGCTTCATTGCCCGGTGTTAACGTGATGTTTCCCTTTTTAAAGTGTGTTCGATTCAGTGGTTAGTAATTGATTCTGAGTGTCTAGTCTGCTGAGATGGGAAGACTGGCTTAGGCAGAAGCCTAAGTAACAGCCTGGCAGGCAGATCTTCTCAAGATGAGTTAGAGAAACCCAGTGTCTGAGTGTCCTTGTTCTCCTCGGCCCTTGGCCTTACCTGAACCTTACACGTTGTGCTTAAATGTTTCATGCCCCCGCGTGTATCCTGGGCAGCCCCAGTCCGGAGGTGCTTCCTGATTAGGGAGCCGGTTCTGTCCTAACAGCTGTCTGTACAGTCTCACTCCCCACGTGCTCCTGCTGCTGAACAGCATTTGGGGCGAACACGGGCATGTGCTTTTCTTTGTCATTTCCAGGTTACCTTTTCAGCCAAGGGCATCTGACCCGGGCCATTTGCTGTCGTGTGACAAGAGATGGGAGTGCATTTGAGGATGGACTACGACACCCCTTTATCGTCAACCACCCCAAGGTGCTACAGGCCCTTCCGTTTCTCCCTTGACATTTTCTCCTTTTCAAGGACTCCTGTCAGTAGAGCAAAAACGTACAGTGTGGGCGAGGGGAGTCTTAGTCGGTGTCCGCAAAACTTTTCCTTTCCTCCTTTTAAATGCCAGAGGCTTTCCGTCCTTTGGTCTGGAATTCATTTGAATTGAGGTAGGGTTAGTACCTCTGAGTCTTAGTCAAACGGAATCCTACATAAGGGGGAAAGATCACGACCCCACACTCCTTCTTTCCTATGAGTCTTGAGTTCGTACTTCAGGATCTTCTCCCTGAAAGATTTCCATCTTTCTCCCATCGCTCCCGGAACTCCTAGGTTGGCCGAGTCAGCGTATATGATTCCAAGAGGCAGTCCGGGAAGACCAAGGAGACAAGCGTCAACTGGTGTTTGGCCGACGGCTATGACCTGGAGATCCTGGATGGGACCAGAGGCACCGTGGATGGGTAAGGAGTTGGGGGCACAGCGAAAGCAGGGCCAGGCATGCTAGCCGGACTCCCGAGGGGCATCAGCCCACCCACTGTGTGTCCCCACCCAAGGCCCCCCCCCGCCCAACCTGTTCTGTCCCAGGTGAGCAGTGAGTGCTTTCGTTTCTCCAGGCCACGGAATGAATTGTCCCGGGTCTCCAAAAAGAACATTTTTCTTCTATTTAAGAAGCTCTGCTCCTTCCGGTACCGCAGGGATCTACTTAGACTCTCCTATGGTGAGGCCAAGAAAGCTGCCCGTGACTACGAGACAGCGAAGAACTACTTCAAAAAAAGTCTGAAGGACATGGGCTATGGGAACTGGATAAGCAAACCCCAGGAGGAAAAGAATTTCTATCTCTGCCCAGTGTAGTGTGAGCCGGTGACTGGCGGGTCGAGGTGTTTCACACTGGGACGAGAGAGAGAGGTCGTAGCACTCCTCATCACATCGGTCAGGGTTTCGGGGTTTTGGTTTTTAGTTTCTTTTTCTTTTCTTTTCTTTTCTTTTCTTTCTTTTTTTTTTTTTTAATGGAACCACAGTTGGTGACACTGAGAACTTGGGGTTCCTGTTGATCCTGCTTTCTTTGGGATTATTGGGCCAGGTCTAGCCAGGACCCCTTCTCTTTCCCAAGCAGAGGCAGAGACCTAAGGGGAGAGACAAGGGGTTGCCCCTTCTTTCTGCCCAAAGAGTAAGCAGTCACTGAGCACCTGCCGCCCACGTCCTCTTCACTTCTACTTCGGTTTTTTCCGTTTCCTTTCCCTTTGTGTTTGCTACACTGACCTCTTGTGGTCTCAGTGAGGTTCCAGTTAACTCTGTGTGAATCACGCCAGGGACTGATGATCTCATGTGTGGATTCTGAGGCCCCTCTGCTTCCCCTCCTCCCCTTCTGAGATTCCTTCCTTGTGATTGTTAAGTTTCTCCTTTTCCTCCAAGAGGGTAAAGAGGTGAACTTAGAGAACTTGGTGAAACATTTATAAGGGCAGGAGTTTAAAACTGCAGTCAGTTGGTTACCGGTGCCAAGCGTGATCAGAATCTGCAGATGACGCTCGGTGATCTTCGGACCTTGCACTTTAGCTGTCTTGGGAGGGGCCGAGAGGCAGGGAAAGCTGCTCCTCGGGAAGTGCATCCCTTCCCCACCCAAGCGGCAGGGAAGGCTGGGACCAGCCAACCAGGCCTAAAGGAATTGCCTAAGCAGTAGAGGAGGTTTGCCCTGCAGCGGTGACACGGACCACTTCCCGGGGAGGCAGACGTGTCTTGGAATGCTGCCCGTCCTCCTAAAGCATTCCTAGGAATTTGTCCTACCAATGGGGGGGAGCAGGACCGTGGACCCCCACGCCACTGGTAGGAAAAAGCCCAGGATAAAACCTAGAGGGTAAATCCTCTCTGCTCAGATAATCAGAACTTAGCAAGAAAAAGGGCAAAAAATCATGTTGGGTCAGATCACTGTCCCACCCAGCGTACTTCTCATGACAGTGATGCCAACGGAAGGTGACGGAGTGATGGGCAAATTGGGAGTTTTAAAAGAATGCCATAAATGTTGATTCTTAACAGCTACAGATAACCTGTAATTGCACAGGTTTAAAATTCAGATGTAATGTTCCATTGATTAACCAAGTGCTTTTGTTTTGCCTGATAGCTTCAGAAGGTTGTTCGTTCACAGACCTCAGGTCGCCCTGCCTGCTAGGGAATCTTTATAGGGTTGATGTTCAGCAGTAGTTGTAGGTGAAAGGGCAGGTTGTCCTAAGACTGGGAGGTGGGACCCTTGTCCACACCTCAGGCTAATGCGGACTCTTGAGGTCAGAACCCTCGCCTCTCTGTGGAGTCTGGCTCTGAGCCGAAGCCAGGCAGACATGCTCAAGAAAATTACAGAGGCCCTGGCCCCTCCAGACCTGAGCCTGCCCCCTTCCTCTGGATGACTCCTCTGTCTGTCTGTGAAAGTCCCGAGCCAGTGCCCTCAGACGACCTCCCACCCCACCCCACACCCCACAAACCACTGACTAGCTCACCCTCCGTCTGTCCCACCTCTTCAAACAGTAGATACATCCACGTCCGCACGGTTAGTCTTGTGGCTACTCTTCCTCTTTACTTTTGATCAAGATGAGGTATCACAAGTTTTAAATACGCTGAGGATGTCTTTGCGGAACACCAAAGTGGCCCAAGGGACTAGGAGGGAAAGAGTGCCTGTCTTCTAGAGTGGGAGGGGCCTGCCCCCCAGTCCTGTGAATCTACCCAAGGCACGTGAAATCAGCCCTGCCCCGCCCGGGAGGCAGCCCTTCTCCCTGGTACTTCGGGCTGGAGGGTATCACCTACTGATTCCTCGGCATGTTCGGCCCCTCTGGTCCATCTTGGGCAGTAGGATCTCCTGCAGAAGTTCAGACTCAGCTGCCCCTTGTCTAGCAAACTTGCAGTATTCAGTTTCTACTATAGGAAGAGAGCAGGGTTTCCCTGTATCCCACGTGTCTGCTGGAAACACGCCTGTGTTCGGCCCTGCACGGCCGCGCCCCCCGCCCCCACCCCTCTGAGTCACGCGGGACAGAGGAGGCAGAGCTCCCACTAGCGTGTTCTCTTCACTTCCGTCCAACCTTTGTTTTTAATAAGCAGGACCTTCTTCTCCCCAGCTTTTTTTTTTAATGATCTTTGTAGTTGATTTGTCTGAACTGTGGCTCTTGTGCATTCTTTGAATAATCACTTGTAAAAATTGTCGCTGCTTCAAGCTGTTTCCTTTACTCATGTTGAAGGGACTTTACTGGGTTTTGGGGTCTTGGCAGTGACTCCAAGAGCAGAGTGGGGAAGAGCCCGAGCGTAGACTTGGGTGCCACGATGGCTGCAGTCCGTTTTATGATTCCGCTTTTGTGTGTCCCTTGGTAAAAGTGACTAATAATACACATTCCTCATAAATAAAAAAAGAAAAGAGTCTGAATTGTTAGAAAGCCTCAAGTCTTGGTTTCTTGGGGGATGAGAAAGTGGGGACAGGCGGAGCTGTGATGCTGGGATTTCTGGCAACAGCACCAGCTGCATGTGACACAGAACCTGGGGAGGGGTCTCCCTCAGCCTGCAGAAAAGAGCCGTTTCAAAGGGCCTGCCTAGGAGATGAGCTTCCGTCAGGTGGGCTGGGGTGCATCAGGCAACCTTTAATTACCTCCCCAGCTCCACACACCCCTCCCCTACCAGACTCCACCATCAGGTATCTTGTCCACAGACTTGCTGTGCAGGGTTTCAGGGCCCAGAGTAGGGAAGCCCCCCTGGAGACCTCACAAATCACACACGTGGCCCCTGCTCTCCTTGAGGGGTTTCTGCAGCCCTCCACCCCCAGCTGTTTGGCTCGCAGGGAGATACATATTTGGATCAGAACTGGCTTGGCTGCAATCTTCAGAGACAGGCCATTTGCTTTTTACTTCATAGATGGCATCCAGAAAATTTCTACGTCTTGATTTCAAAGAGAATATACCACTTTCCACGTAGCAATTTAGTCCAGAATTTTCTACGAGACTCTTCCTTGACCTTGTGAAAATACTGTACCAGAGGACACGAAGTGTCTGACAGCAAGGCTTCCTAAGTCACAGTGAAACCTCCCTTGTCCACTATACAGATGGAACAATTGAGGCCAGGAAGGCCTGTGATATGTTTGGGGGCACATTAATTAAGGACCAGAACTCTGCACAGGGGTCGCTCATAGTTTGTTGAAATACAGCTCTGGCCGAACAGAACAGTTTTTACAGACAGCAAAGGACCATCTCCGCCTGCTGTGAGCTACCAGGAGCCTTGAGCGCCCCTGTCACACTCTCTGTTCTCAGGCACCTGGTTCCACCTGGAGGGAAATGTAGCATCCAGACCTTTTAGAAAATGGACCGTTCCCTTCATCCCTAAGGTGAGTGTGTGACATGAGACTGTTCCCCCGCCATCTGGCTCCCTGTGGGCTGGGAGCAGGGCTGCCTCACGGGAGCGCTAGAGGGATTTCCTTCAGCTCAGCTGTTCTCCCTGCATCTCATCTGGGGCCACCACTTCATACTGCTCCCCAGATGTGGGCCCAGACCAAACCAGCGTTCCAGGAGCAGGTCCAGAATCCACACACACGGCCTTGACTTCCCAGAGCACAAGGGCTGTGAGCGGAGGCCCGGCCATCCCCGCCTCTGGGAGACCGGTCTTCACCTCTGCCCTGTCCTCCAGGGTCCCTCGACAAAGGGCCTCCCCAGGAGCTATTTCTGGGCTCTGTCTGCTCTGGGCCCAGCTATTTGGCCGTATCTTTTCCATTTGATGAATAGGCTTGCAAGGCTTCTTCAGACCCTTGTACTGTCTTGAACCTCTCACGGTCCATTGTCCCCAGTATTCTCCCTTTTCCCCTTATTTGCCAGCCCTGGCCCATGAGGATTTCCCCGTTACCCCCAAATATAACAGAGATAAGACATCTTTGGAAACAACTTTCTTTATGAGAATCTTGAGTTCCTAATTTGTCTGGCCTGGGGTGGGCTAGACCAGTGCAAATATTCCAGGATCGCAGGCAGGGGTGGCCAAGGCCAGCGTGGGGGCGATGGGGGTCCACGAGTGGGTGAGGGAGGTGTCCTAGTGACTCCTAGAGCCCAGCAGCCCCTTGGGACCCTGTAGCCACCGCACTGACCTCCGAGGCCCATGGGATGAGTACTGAAAGGTGGCTGCTTATTCTCTGTCTAGTCTGGGCAGGCGACTGGCCGGCACTAGCCAGCCTGTGAGGGATGCTGTGACGCCAGCCCAACTCTCCCTACAAGCAGAGGATGACAGTTGGAACTGAGTGGGGAGGGGCTTCAGAGAAGACCCCAAATGCCTCACTTCCCTCCCAAGGAGTGCTCCTCCGCCCTCCTGCCTCGAAGGCCACACAGAGCCTGGACTCTGGGCTCAGTCCTGGGTTTGAGGCCCAGCATTACTCACCAGCTGTCACTTGGTCCCCCTGAGCTTCATTTTTCTTTTGTCAACAGGGCCCCCTTCCCTGCAGGGTTGTTGTGAGATAATTAAGACGGTGTGTGAAGCAGCTGGCCCAGAGCGGGCCACCAGGAAACAGGAGCTGATACTGGGATTGGAAGGAGACGCAGAACAGGAGCCCCCAGATCCACCCTGTCTCCTTAGAGGGAAGCCACCTTGCCCTTCCCGCCCAGATAGAAAAAGCCAGCTGCGTGCTGCCCACGTCTCACTTGCTTTTACACCTGCGATAACTTGGTACCAGCTGTTCCAGGATTAGATAACTCACTGCCGGGGCACTGCCTCCCACCTGCCGCAGTGCCAGCTGTCAAAAGCGAGTCTTTCGTGCCCTCTTCTCTGACAAAAATGGTTTTCCGATGGCCTGCGGCCTTCCTCTGATGGCGACAATCCCAACTGTTTCCTTGCTGTCCCTCCCAAGCCCACCTTGCTTGGGTTTGTTCCAGGATCTCCACCTCCCCCTTTAGATCTGGGGCCTCCAGTCCTGGCCCGGCACTGAGCTGGGTACCCAAGTTCTCTCCAAAGACAGCCCCCCTCCACGGAAGGGGCCAAGGGGCTGCCCTGACAACCCCAAGAGAAGAAGACGGAGGACCCACGACCGGAAGAGACTGGTTCTCCAAAGCGCCCCAGCGCCCTGAAGGTTAAGACTCTACTGACATGGGGTGACACCTTGCCTGAGCCCTCCTTCCTCTACCTCTGTCCTCCCCTCCTTACCACTGGCGTGGTCCCGGAGGGGCTGCACCCAGTGATGGAGGGAATGGCAGTGCCCCAGGGACCCTGCCCCATTAACCCCTTCTTACATATCAGTCCCTCTCTTCCTTGCTGCAGCCCTCAGCCAGCTCTGTCGCCCCATGTCACAGATGAGGATGAGCAAGTTCAGAGTGGTACAAGGTTGGGCCGTAGTCTCCGGGCCTCGGTTTCCCTGTGTGTCAGGTGGGTCGTGGAGAGGAGGTAGACAAGCTGCTCCCCAACAGCCCCTCTGGCACTGTCTGTGACTTACTTGGGCAACAGCCACTTGTGGGAAGTGCTGAAAGCAGGTCCAGCCACAGCAGCCGCTGACGGGCCTCCCCAGCAGCTCGGGCCCTGGCGAGGAGCCCAGGAGAGCTGGGCAGGAGGGCCCCAGGCCAGCACCTACCCTTCAGAGGGAGGGTTTCTGTCCACTAGCTGTTTCGGGTTCTGGGATGTCTCCTCAGGCCTGCGAGTTTGCAGTGGGTCCAGGCATAATACAGGCAACTCTCAAGTTGCTGTTCTCGAAGAAGGGAGTCTCCACAGTGCTGAGACACTCACCTCCCAGAAGAGATGTCCACCAACAGGTGGGGAAATGCGCTGAGCACATCATATGCGGCTGCTGGCTTAACATCCCAGTGATGTTCTTCCATGGCCAGGACGGGACGAGGTCACCTGGGTGGCCTGAGCACACGCCTGCGTCGGGAGGAGCTGATCCGGAAGGGAGGCCAGGGCCAGAGCTCAGCCCGGGTATGGAATGCACCTCTGCGGAGGGCGCGCCAGAGAGCGGCCTGCCCGACAGACTCACCCCAGCGTCCCCTGCATTGTTCCTCTCCAGCTCCAGCTCCCCTAGACCCAGGCCCTGTTTTAGGGGACTGTTTGCTGCAGGGTAAGCTGAGCCTGGGAGGAAGACGATATGACAGGCGGCCGGCTCTGACTGCCTCTCAGGCTCGACGTTCACGAAGCATTACTCTGCTCCAGGCACAGCGCTGGGCTGCTTCACAAACCACACTTCTTCCTCATGGCAACCCCACAAAGGGGGCCTTACTCTCCCCGTTTTATAGGTGAAGAGGCTGAGGCCTAGGGAGACCAAGAGGCTTGCTCCAGATGGCTGAGTAAGTGCTAGCGGGTACTAGAACCCAGACTCCGGTCCCTGGCCAGTGCTCTTCACCTGCGCTGTGTCATCTCCCACCTCCGCTGTGCCTGGAGGGGCAGGAGTCCAGCCAGGCTCCAGAGAACAGAACAGGCAGGCCCCTCGGGTGCGCTGGGCAGACTGACCCCTCTGTGGCCACCCGTTGGCCCAGCACTGAGCCCAGGCTGGGACCACAAATCAGAGCCAGTCATTTGGCCAGGCCAGGAGATCCCTTAAGAGGCCTGTTTCCTGGGTTAACAGGCCAGGTGGCCTCCCGCTGGCCCCTGAGAACAGCGTCAGGATACGGCCTCCAGGGACCCACAGGATGGGAGGCTGAAGCCTGTGCCCGCGGTTTAGTCCGCTGTGCAGACCAGCGGCGGCGGACCTGTCCTTCCACAGCTCTGCTTCAGCCCCGCGCAGGTTTGGTTGGGAGGGGGAAGGGGAGGAGCCAGAGCAGGAAGGATGGAGCCTTGAACAGAAGGATGGGAGCAGGAGCCGTGCTGATGTGGCAGAGTTCTGGCCATTCACACCCTGCTTGGCTGGCCTCCAGAGCCAGCCCTCTACTGCCCAGCCTGCTCTGCTGCGGGCAGAAGGGCTGGGTCTGCTTAAAGCTAACACCCTTAGTTTACTTACTCCAACGACCAGTCGGTTCAAACAGGGGGAAGAAAAACAGCCTATGAACTTGAACTCCCACAGTTTGGGAATTTGGACCTCAAACCTTCAAGCAGATCACCCAAAGACTCAGAGGCTCCCCTAATACCTAGGCTTGCCCCCCTCCATACCTGGCCTGAGCAAGAAAGAAAGAAAAAGGAAGTTTAGGGGGTACAGAGAATTCTTCACTGGGAGAAGGGGACCTGGGACTGAGGTCTGGACCCCTTAGAAATGAGGGGCTGTGGGACTGGGCTGGAAGCCTCCCCCAGGACGCTGACCACAGTACCAGGCTAACCTCTGGGCAGGAAACCCTGCCCTCTGTGAGGCCCACCCAGCCCAGCTGCTGTCGACTTAAATGAGCTGAGCAAGTCACACCCGGCCTCTCCCCTTACTCCTCCCTTCTGAGTGCCATGGTGTCAGGCCAGCCCAGCACAGAGCTGGAGCCCCTGTCCTGCCCCATCCTCCCACGCACCCCTTCTCCCATGACTTGGAGGCAGCAGATGATTCTGTTCCCTTCTTGGCCCCTTCCCCATCACACTCTCCTCAGGATCGAAGGCTCTGACATCTTCATCCTCCACTTCTTAGCCTTCATCCTCTACCAGCAACACTACTGTTTGCATCAGTATGCGAGGAGGAGAGCAGCCAGAACTCCATGCAGCTGACCCAGCCTCCAGGTTGACGCTGGCTGGGTGTAGCGGGACGGGGTGGGGGAGGGATTCTGGGTGAACTGAAAAGATGGGTCTGTGGGGGCAGCACCCCTCTTCCTGGTAGCTCACTTGTCCCTCCTCCACCCAAAACTATTGTACAACAGAGGGCAGAGGGGTGAAGGAGCATGGAGTTGGGGAGGGCCTCACTTGGAGCTGGGAGCCGAGTGGTCTGCATGGAGGAAGGTGGCAGAGGTATAGTTCTGGAAGAGAGGCTGCAGGAACATGCCGATGGTGCCAAAGACACAGACGAAGACAAAGATCCAAAGGAACAGACGGTCAATCACCATGGCGACATACTTCCAGTCCTCACTCACCTGGACAGAGGAGATGAAGGAGACCCAGGTATCAGTCACATGATACAGGAGAGGATTGGATCAGGGATAAGCAGCTTCCACCACACATCACTCCTCTCCCTTCATTACCCCAGAGTAACCTTCCCAAAGCAAGGCTCCAATCTTGCCTGCTTTAAAAGCCTCCAGTGGCCCCAGTACCTTCAGCAACCATCCAAACTCCCAATCTAGAATCAAGACAAATACATGACAAATATAAGCCAACTTCCCATCTTCTTCCACCCTCTAACCTGGCTTACCAAACTCCAGTCTGTCCTCAGGTCTCTTTGCCTTTGAGTTTCCTTTCTGGCTAGAATTCCAGTCCTCCCTTGCTCTGCCTGTGAACTCCTACACATCCTTCAAAGCCCAAATCAAATGTCACCTCTTCTCTGAAGGCTTCCCTGATCCCTCTGATCAGAATGAACCACTGTCTCTTCTGGGTCCCCTCAGTACTGTGTACACATCTCTGTGACAGTAATTTTACTGCACTGTATTGTCATTTTAATTTGTATGCCTGTCCTCTCCCCCTCCCCACCCCCAACCTTAAGCTATGAGCTCCTAAACTACAGGGACCTGATCTGATTCATTGTTGTAATCCTAGCATCTCAAACACAAAGTGCCAGTAAACGGGTGTTGAATTAGTAAAGGAATGGCTGCCTCTGCAGGCCTCGCTCCTTATGGCTACTTAGGGAGCCCCATCCAGTTGCCCCAGAGGGTGAGGACTGGGTCCCAGATGTAATCAAATCTGCCCAAAACAGAATAACCTCTGTGGGTCTGGGAGCCAGTCACAGGACCTGCGGGAGGGCTGGCTTCCACACACAGCTGCTCCACTCCAGCCTGAGCCTGGACCTTTGTACACATGTTCGTCTGCAGCCCGGCTGGCTGGGCAGATGGGAAGGAGGCAGCTGCACCCCTCCACTTAGTCAGTGGCTAAATAATGTCTCGTTCATGTCACGCTTGTACCTACTATGTACCTGGCACCATGTGAGGTACGGGGGATGTGACTGAGAGCAGGACAAACTCGTCCTGCTGTTTATAGTCTAGTGAGGGAGAAGGATATAAAATAAGTAAAATAAAATAACTACACACTGGTAGGTGTTTATACAAAAACAAAGGACTGAGACAGAGAAACAGAAGGAAATATATAATTCAGGGTGTGATCTGGGCAGGCCTCTTTGAGGAGGTGACATTTAAGCTAAGCTCAGATAAGTGAGAAGGAGCCAGCTGTTTCAGGAATAAATTGAAGAAAGAAACAGACAAACCCAAGATAAGGGAACTTTGATTGGCTTATATCCTTCAAAAATGTTTATGCCATGAAAAACGAAGCTGAGGAACAGTTCCAGATTGAAGAAAACTAAGATACAGAACGATTAAATATAATTCAAGATCCTGGGTTGGGGTGGGGGTGATGCTACAAAGGACATTACTAAGATAATTGAAAAAATTTTAGTATGGACTTTATATTAGATAAAGGTATTATACTGATGCTAAATTTCCTGTATTTGATCAGTGAATATGTGTCATGCAAGACAGTATCTCGGTTCTTAGGAGAGACAAACTGAAGTATTTAGGATAAAGGGTCATGGTGTCCACAATTTTCTCTCAAACATTAGAGCAAAAATAATAGTAATAATTTTTTAAAGGGAAAAAAGGGCATTCCAAGTAGAGGGACATATACGTGCAAAGGTCCTGAGGCCAGAAAGAGTTTAGCTTGCTTAGAACAATTGAGCAGATCAGCTAATGACCTGAGTAGTAGGGAAAAGGCACAAGGTGAGCAGGAGACATTGTCTGTTTGGATGGATGAGCACAAGTGCTGAATCAGAGAAACCATTAGGAGTCTCTGGCCTGCCCAGGCAAGAGCTGATGGAGGCCACCAGCCAGGGAGGTAGTGTGGAGATGGTGAATAAAGGATGAAGCTGAGGATTATTCTGGAGGTTGGGCTCACAGGCAGAACTTCTGATTACGTGGATGGTGGGGGAGGGAAGAGAGAAAGAAAGGAGTCAAGGATCACTCCAGGTTTTTGGTCAAAACCATTGGGTGGATGGTGATGTCATTTACTAAAAGATGAGGAGATTGGAGGAGAAGCAAGTTGGTGGTGGGGCTGTGGATCAAGCACTCAGTTTGGACATGTTCAGTTTGAGATGCCTGTGAAGCAGCCAAGTAGGTCATTGCATCTTCATCACCTAGCTCAGTAAATGCTCATTACATTATGACTGGACTGCAGCAGGGGAGGCGGAGGCAGTGATGCAGCTGGCTGAGCCCCTGTACCACTGGCATCTCCCACTTGGCCTCAGCCACCCATGAGGCTCCTGCCCCAACTCCTCATGCCTCAGTCCCCCTCTTCTTCCATCAGGACCATAACCTGATCCCTGGCTCAAGCCTCAGATCCAGCTCCATATTCTCCCCTCCCAGGGAATAGAAGTGCCAGGCTCTGAAGCATCCCACTACCCAAAATGGTAGTGCAGGAGCCCACCCTACCTCACCCCCTAAACCAGAATGGTTGCATACCAGTGTAAGCATGGCCAGTCACCATGGCAACAGCTGAGCCACAGCCTGGAACCAGCCAGGTGCCCAAAGACTGTGGGTCCAGGCCAGCCACAGCCCAAAGTGGGGGGAAGTCAACTCATCATACTTCCCCCCATTCCCTGACTCAGAGTTCAGGGAGCCCCCTTCTGGGGAGCCACTGCAGAATGAGCTGGATGTGCAGAAAGCTAGGGGGCAGGTCTAGGAAGCCCTGGCCTCCCCCTGCCCCCACCTCCATAAATATTTCACGAGGCCATCCCCCAGGACCCAGAAAAGCAGGAAAAGGATATTGATTTGGGACTCTGTCCTCACCAAAGCGGCTGGTGGAACCTCTTAACCCTACCCCCCATCCCCTACCATACACACTTTCTACTGCCCTCAATTTTGAGCCCGCCTCTCCCGTAGGGCACACAAAGGACTCATCTCCATTTGTGCTGAGTTGCAGGTTAACAACGTGGGCTTGGAATACACGCGGCAGGGAGGGTCTCCTGGGGTCACGGACAGGCCAGCTGCAAACCCAGAAGGGCCTCCTCCCCTTTTCTGGCAGCCCTCTCCACACTAGGGATGCCCCAGCTGAGGCGTTTCGCTCTGCATACTAGTCCTCAGGAAGCCGCAAGGTCATCCTGTACGAACTCCAATTTAGGCGGCACCGCCTTCCAGAAGCCAACAAAGAGCCCACGCCAGCGCCCAGGCCCACGGCACCGGGCTGGACTCTCATTTCCCGCACCCTGCACCCGCATTAGCTTTGCGCGTGTCTGCTCAACGCTCTGACCTCCAGATACCGAGGGCCCTGCCGCCGCGCATCCCATGCCCGCGTCCCGGCTCTGGGCAGCACTCACGCTCTGGTCGTCGTCCTCGCTGCGCATGTGGTCCGCAATGAAGCGCACGCCATCCACTGCCTCCCGGAGTCCGCAGCCACACGGCCCCCCGGGGCGCCCGGGGCCTGCTGCCGACGCCGATTCCGCACCGAAGGCCCCAGCCAAGCCCTGCACCGACGCGCGGTTGACAAAGCACGTGCAGGAGTCAGCCCCCAGAGCTTCCCGGAAGAAGAGGGCTCCGGCTCCCTCGCGCTCCCGCTGGCGCCGCCGCAGGCGCAGGCGTTGGCGGGCGCAGCGGTGGCGGGGCTGCTGCATGAAGAGCAGCGTGGGCAGCTTCTCCAAGAAGACGACCTTGACCCAGGGCGCCATGGTGTGCGTGGTGGGTGAGCGGTGGTGCACGTTGAGCACGCACACGCTGGTGACGATGGAAAAGGTGACGAGCACCATGGTGAACATGAGGTACTTGCCGACAAGCGGCACGTCCAGGGAGGTGGGCGGCACGATCTTGGAGATGAGCAGCAGGAAGACAGTGAGTGCCAGCAGCACAGAGATGCACAGAGTCATCTTCTCACCGCAGTCGGATGGCAGGTAGAAGACAAGGATGGCTAGGGACGTGATAAGCACGCAGGGGATGATGAGGTTGATGGTGTAGAAGAGTGGCTTGCGGCGGATGATGAAGTCGTAGGTGATGTCGACATAAGTGGAGTCGTCCGGGTTCTCGTTGCGCCGGCCGGGCAGTGCCACAATGTCCCACTCGCCGCTAGGTGTGAAGTCGTCCAGGCTGGCCACGTCACTCTTGAGCACCAGGTCGATCTCAGTGCGGTCGTAGGTCCAGGAGCGGAACTTCATGGTGCAGTTCTGCTGGTCAAACGGGAAGTGCTTCACTTCGATCTTGCATGCGCTCTTGTAGATGGCAGGTGGCAGCCAGAAGATGCTGCCATCATAGGAGACCACGGCATTGGAATAGAAGGACACCTCATACATGCCATCAGCACTGCCAAGGGACAAGCACAATCAGCCCTGGCCTAAGCATTCCTCCAACCCACCCATCAACCCAGCCCTGAGTGGGAAGAGAGGAAAACCAAAGGGAGTTATGGGAAAAGGGTAACCTTCTAGGAGTATAGGGAGGTGGAGCAGGAATTGAGCAAGAAGGGGATCTGGGTGGGTTGGTGGGGAGAAGAGGTGTCCTGGTCAGGAGGCCTTAAGGGCCAGGGAGGCCAGAATGAGAAGGAGCCACAAGAAATAAGGGAGGACAGATGCAGGTGGGAGCAGGAGATGGTCCCACTAGTGGTTTTGGATCTTGGAGGTAAGAGGGATTATTGCAAGACAGAGGACGGAACATGGAGGAGAAACTGGGCCCTCCAAGTTCTTTGATTCTGCCCATTTCTCCAGGAAATGCTATTCTTTAATCAGTTCAAGCACTGGAGGCTGTCAATCCTTGTTTGTATCCCACTGCAGCTCCAAATACTGGGAATCCTAATTGGCTGGAAGGGGGCTAGCATGGTCCAAGTTACCTTGGCTGTCCACATTCTCTCACTGGCCTGGGTCTGTCTGTCTGGGTAGTGACTGGTCTGTGCCAATGAAATGTCCCTTCTCTCCCCTGGCATGAGCTGATTTCCTCTCCCCAAGACCTGAGCACTCCCATGGTCTCCTCCATTGCTCCAGGGTCACCTACTTGTTGTATAGGACCACATCTGGGAGCCAGATGTGTTTGGAAGGGAGCCGAACTTTCTTCATGTTGTCAAATTCCTCAGGCTTCCAGGTGAGGCGATAATCCTCCCACTCCTGGGGAAGGGAGAGAGGGAGGCAGCACCAACCTCTGCCCTGGGAGGGGCTCAAGGTCAAGAACAGGGGCAAGAGGAAGCCTATCTGGCTTGAGGAGGTTTTTAAAAGCCATTGCCTCCCCACCATGGTTTCTCTACCAGCAAATGTGACTTTCTCATTTAATTTGCATAGCTAAACCAAGATATTAGAATCCACATTTGACAATGAAAAAATGAATCTTGCAGAGTTTAACATATTCAAAGTCACAGAGCTGGTGAGTGGAAGAACCAAGATTCAAATCTAGCTATTTTGGACTCCAAAGTCTATACCTTTCTGCCTCTCCTGAGGAGATTAAAAGGGGTAAAGCACATGCCAAAAAAGAAAAGAATAGAATAGAAAGGGGGAAAGAGAAGCCCAGGGATATGGGCAGGAAGAGCACTAACCTGGGTCAGCCAGACATTGGTGGTCATGACCTGCTCCCGCTCATGCTGGGGGAAAGAAGAGATGCTGCTCAGAAGCCCACCCACCCCCTCAAGCCTGTGGGCCTGTTACATACACCACCCACGCTCCCTCCCACACCTCCCCAAGCCTTGGGAACTCCAGAAGAAAAAAAAAATGCATTCTGGCTGTGTTGGCTTCAGAGAGTTTGGGACCCCACCCCCGACTCACCACACTGATGAGCTGGGCTAGTGATACCATGAGCTGTACCGTCACCAGCTCAGAACCATTGGTGGCTGGGCGGATAAGCTTGTTATAGCGCGAAGGATCCAGGAGATGCTCCACCAGTCGCTCCTCTGTGTCTGTACCCCAGACTCCTGAGTGGGAGGTAAGTACGTAGGCAAGGAGGGCCTACCCAGGATCCCACTCTCCCTAGGCAAGTGGGGCAACCTAGCCACAACAGGAAGCTATAGCTTCCCACAGCCCCATCCTCAATGCTTAGGTCACCCCAGTGGAGGCCTCTCTTAGAGAAGTCCCTCTCTGAGATCACTGACCAAGGAGCCCAGACAGCCCCACACACATGCCCCCAGACTAAGAACCCATTTGGCAAGAATTAGTGGAGATCTGCTCTTTCTGCAAGGTCTCAGACAGTGGCTTCAAAAGACCTGAGATTTCTGTTTCCATGGCTTCTCCTAGAAGATTCCTACAATTCAAGAAGATTTTGGAGGGTGGTGAAATGGGAACAGTTATTCGTGTCCCATCATACAGCCTTTCTCCTCAGTGCCCATCTATGTGGCTGTGACCGTCTCACCCCAAGGGTGCTGGGTTGGAGTAGAATATTTGGGCTGCCTGAGCAGTGGGTCAGGGCATATATTTAGTCCCAAGTTCCAAGCATACAGGAGCCCACCTCCCATGAGATTGCAGACAGGTGTATCGAAAGTGCATTTAGTTGTATATTCCTTTTGCACCTGCCCCTCAACACTATCTCCTGTAACTCTGCACGAAGCCTCCTCAGAGACTCCTCCCTGGCCCTCAGCCTGGCAGAGCCTCTTCCCTTTCAAGTCTCTTGTCCACCCTACAAAAGAGTTGAGAAGTTGCTTCTCTCTCCTTCCTCCCTTGCCCCTGTAGAGTGAGCAAAATCAAGAGTCCAATGTTCTTGGGGGGATAGGAAGTGATGGGGACCCAAGGGAAGGTGCTAAACCAGGTAGATTTTCTTGAGATAATGTTTCACAAGAACTCAAATGGCATCTCAGCTGCAACCAGTCTCCTCTTCCTGCCAACCAAGAAAACCTGGGGAGAGCCCCTCCCTCTCTGTGCCCACACCCTCTCCATCACCATTGCCCAAGTTGCCATCTCTTCCCAGCATCACCTCGGGTATGTCCTCCTCCCAGGTACTCCCTGCAGTCCCGGGGGGATGGGCGGGGGGGTGGTTGTAGAGGGGTGTCTCTCCCCTAACCCACAGCAGACTCCCTCGCCTCAGGGATCCCTCCTTTCCACTTTCGACCCCGACAGGGGTGAAAGAACGCGGCGACCTGCCCTTACCTGAGCACAGCCCGAGGAGGCCGAAGCAGATGAGCATCGCCATGGGGCCCGAGCGCCAGGCCATGCCTCTGGCATAGCTTGGAGTCTCGCCTAAAGCGGCCGGAGCGCGCCGCGGGCTGGAGGGCCGCGGGCGGGACGCTGTCCGTGGTGCTGAAGTCTCTCCCTCTCCACTGGCTCCTGGCTGGATCTGAGCTCGCGTTGTGCTCGCGACCTTTGGTGCTGCTGTGCCGGCGGTTCCTGGCGCTCAAAGAGCTGGCTGCGAGAAGGAACTAGCTTCTCGCTTATCCCAGTCTGAGCAGGCGGAGGCTTTTCCGGCTGCTCTTCCAGGGAATACAATTGGGACGATGAGGGGGAGGAGTCTCCGCTCCGGAGGCGGAAGCACCAGAGCCCAGAATAAAAGGGGGTCACTGGGTGGGAAGTTCTCTGCTAGTCCTGCTAATTAAGGTGTACGTGAGGCAGAAGAAGGGCGGCTCATGGGACGGTAGAGGAGTTCTAGAGCCCCGAAGGTGGGACAGGACCTGGAAAGGTCTGAGAAGGTGCAAGAAGAAAGCGCGAGTAAAACAAATAGGTCAGGCCTCGCTTAGCACGGGGGACTGAGGGCCAGAATGAGCGGAGCGGGAGTTGGGAGTTTCTGGGGTTCCCGTCTTCCTCGTTTTCTCTTACCAAACCCATAAGATCTTGCTTCCTGGGAAGACTGAGGATGTAGCCCAGAAAATGCATTTTAGGCCCTTAAAGAAAGAGACAGGCGGATATAGGTTTGCTATTTTAAGAACGCAAACAGTTTTGGAGTCTGGGAACAGGATCCTCTCACCTGTTCTTTATTTCCCTCCATAAGCTCCCTAAAAGGCCAGGCCTCCTGCCCTCCGCCAAGGGAGCTAAGGACGGAACATCTGGACATGGCCTGAAAAGAAGGCAACCTTCAAGAGTGGAAAGGTAAGTGGCCCCTATCAATTAGCCTTTCTCACTCACATTCCCTTCCTCTCTAGTCTTTGGCTTCTGTGTGACAAGGGGGATCAGAGGACTATTTCACAGAGGCCAGCCTGAGAATGAAGCTAACACAAAGGAGAGCAAAGATGAGACAGAGAGAGGTGTCAAAACTCAATGACATCTTTGATCTTGAAAGCCCTGAACTTTTAGCTTCTGAGCCAATAAAGGCTTCCTTTTTTTTTTTAAGGTAGATTTTTCTCACTTTCAACCAAAAGATTCCCAACTAAAGCAGCCTTATCATACATCAAGGCTCTGTCTTTTTCCATCTCTGCCTAATTCTTCAGCCTCCTCTGAGCCACAACCCCCAGCCCCACACTCCTATTGGCAGTGACTTTAAGATCCTTGAACATTCTGTCCCTCCCATCCTCCACACTTCAGGGCCTTTTAAACCTGTAGTTCCCTTGGTTATTTTGTCATTCATTTTCCCTTAACCACCTTCTACTTAACTTTGAACATCTGTCAGAAATATTCCTCAAGGAAGCTATGCCTGACCAAAGATTAGGTCAGGTGCCATGCTACATGTTTCCAGAAGGTGTCCAATGAGTAAATGAATCAGTCTAAGGTGGTGGCTGCCTTTTCTGCTAGATCATGAACCAGCACAGTGCCTGGAATATTGGGAGGGCTCAACAAGTAAGGAAGAGGGCTAGTGTAGGACTGAGACCTTTTAACATATAGAGGAAAATTCCTCTCTAAAAGCAATTTATTTAACATGCCCTCAGCTCCCAAAATTGAGAAGGAAAAGCAAGACAGGTATCAGCAAAGGACTAGAGAGGATGTGGGATGACTACAGGCCCCATAATGCATGTGGAAGTGGCCATAAATTTGCACCACAAACTCCAGGGCAGATGCATGCATAAACATGTAATAATCTCTTAAGAATTCAAGAAACCTTGGAACCAAGGGAAGAAGTGGAGAATAAAAGCCTTAAGGAAAACAGAAGGAATGTGTGCAGTCACTCTGCCTTGGAAAAGGGTCAAAGGTGGGAAGAAGACTCCCCTTCAACAATTCAGATCATTTGTTGGGTATCTACTGTAACCGGTGTTTAGGATGCAGCGATCAAAAAGACCTAGCCCCAGCTATTAAGGTGATCACAGTCTGGCAGCAAAGACATTACACCATGTGGTGGCTGCTCCACTAGAGACATAAACAAGGTACTGTGGAAGCTCAGAGGAGGGAGTGGTTAAGAACATCTGAGAGTCTGGAGGGGATGGGGATCAAAATTGAGATTTGAAAGATGAGAAAGCCCATAAGACAAAGGGGGCTTAAAGGCACTTCAGACTCCTGAAAGAGAGGGACAGGGAGATTTACCTGTGGATTGGACTTACTATTTTCCTCTTTTGGTGGACGCTGGGTGATTGAAGAAGGCTGTGAAAGTCTTTTATGATAATCTCTCTCTGGAGTGATTGCCTGTCTCTAGTTTGACAGACTAGGTCATTTGCTTGCTTGAAGCCCTGGGTCACTCCCTGCAGCTCCTTTCAGGTAGTCCAGGCAGCCTGTTCACCTTGGCCTCTACTTTTTCTCTTCAGATTGCCTAGCTTTTACTTCAATTTAAATTCCAGACTGACAGCACAACCACCCAGTGGCTGAGGAAAGATGGAACTCCTACCCTGTCTCCCTCTTGTCTCCCACACGTACTCCTTCCATATCCACCAGGAAAAGAGACAGCTAGGGAGAGAGGACAGGTCCAGAACCATGCAGGGCAAGGGATACATGCAGAAGTATCAGCCCTGATATTAGCAAAATAGTGACCAGGCAAAGTTTTGGTGGGACCTTCCCATTGCCTCTGATGGTAAGGAACATTTTTCTCTTAAAAGGCATTGCAGTGTTATTTTCCTTTATTTAAGATATTTTAAATTTAAAAATTTATTACCAGAGGAATACATATTCATGAAGACCAACTGAAAAACACAAATTAGCAAAACACAAAATTGATTCATAATATTACCTCCTAGAAAAAATTGCCATTTAACACTTCACATATATGTATAGCTCCAAATTTGTCTATGTATACTTAGATATACATGAAAAAGTACACAAGTTATAAGTTTATAAATTATATGCAGCTAGATATAGTTTCACAATGTGAGCACAGACATATAACTCCCGCCCAGGTTTTAAAAAATAGAACACTACCAATATCCAGAAGCCCCCCACTACGTTCCCTCCCAGTCATTATTCCTTCCTCTTCAAGAATAACATCATGGGGAGTGACTACTTAATGGATACAGCTTAAAGTTCTGAACTAGGTAGAGGTAATGGTTATACAACTTTGTGAATGTATCAAATGCCAGTAACTGTACGCTTTAGAATGGTTAAAATGGTAATATTTTATTTTATGTATAGTTTCCCACAACTTAAAAAAATGACAAAAAAGGTAAACACTGTTCTGACTTCTAACATAGATCGACTTAGCTTGCTAAATTTTACAGAAATAGAATAATAGTCTTTTGTGTTTTTTTAACATTATGTTAGTAAGAATCAAGGACATTGATTGTAGCTGTCATTCATTCATCTTTATTGCTGTAAAATATTCCATTGTATGGATATAATCATGTTTATCCATTCCCCTACTGATAATTTGGATTGTTTTCTATTTTGGGCTATTAAAAATAATACCCACCATGAAAATTCTTATTCATGTTTTTGGTGTACAAATACATGTATTTTAATTTTTTTGTTTGTTTTGAGGGGAGGGAGTTAGATTTGTTTGTTTATTTATTTGTTTATTTAAATGGAAGTACTGGAGATTGAACCCAGGACCTCGTGCATGCTGAGCATGCACTCTACCACTGAGTTATACCCTCCTCCCCAATTTATTTTTTTAAAAAGGAGCACACTGTAAAATAGCTTTGTAACCTTCCTTTTTCATTTACTATTTCTCAAAATCTCTGTATTCCAAGTAAGTGTTCTTTGATAACTATTTTTAATAGTTGCATAGTATTCCATTGTAGGTAAATGTTTGCACATACCTTCAACGATTTCTAA
Organism: Vicugna pacos; assembly: GCF_048564905.1. Taxonomy (NCBI): domain Eukaryota; kingdom Metazoa; phylum Chordata; class Mammalia; order Artiodactyla; family Camelidae; genus Vicugna; species Vicugna pacos. The sequence continues at coordinate 25,925,030 of NC_133007.1, forward strand.
GTGAAATTGCTAGATCAAAGGTTTTTCAGGGTTTTTTTTTTTATTATTTAATCATTTATTGCTAAATAGACCTACAAGGGGGGAGGATATGGCTCAGTGGTAGAGCATATGCTTAGTATGCACAAGGTCCTTGGTTTAATCCCCAGTACCTCCATATAAATAAATTTTTAAAAACTAATTACCTCCCTCCCTCAAAAAAAAAAAAAGATTATTAAATCAATCTCCAGAAGGACTGATACTATTAGGATTACCCTGGGCCTCAGGCTAAAGCAGCAATGACTAACACTTCTGCAAGCTTGCTGTGCTGAGCCCCCTCTCTGTCCTCCTCCCTTCTTCTCCTAAGTCATTTCTCCTTTGTCTTAGGCCTTTCTTCCTAACCTCCTTCTACTTTAGGTCCAATTCTTTCAGAACATCCCCCCGATTTCCATCTAAGTAACTTCTACTTTCTCATTCTTTCTTGGGAGTTAATCCTGACTACCATTATCCTTCAAAATCCTTCCCCTCCTTATTCCCGATTATTGTATTTGTCACATTGTATACAGTTGACTATATCTGGCTCCAGTTCATCCATTACCATGTGCTCCTAAGAGCAGGAGTAAGAAATACAACAAAAATGCTAAAATGAGTGGCAGCTGTCATGTCAGGAGCCCCTCTTCTATGCCAGAAATCAAGCCAGGCTCTCTCCACAGGGACCATATCTTATTCATCTCTGCATCCCTAGTGCTCACTACACTTCCTGGCAAAAAGTGCTCAGGATGTGTTTGTTGAGTCAGTGACAGAATGCTATGCTTCTGGGAGCAAGTCAAAGGAGAAGGCTGCTCACTCTGCCCCAGACAAGTGCATCTGTTCACTCTGGTAACACATGACCTTTGGGAGGGGAAAAAAAATACCTCTACAATTCATTTTCCATAGAGCAGTCAGAGTGATCTTTTAACATTTTAAATCAGATCATGCCACTCCCCGCTTAAAATCTTTCAATCGTTTCCCACTGTGCTTTGAATAAAACCCAAACAACTTAACGGCGCTCTCCATCATCTAATCCCGCTTTTCTTCACTGGCATCATCTCCTATTTCCCTTATTCTTCTCTCACTAGACTCAAGGTATGCTGATCCTCTCTTTAAAAAAAAAATGAGCTCCTACTATGTGCACTGTTCTGAGCACTTTTCAGGTTTATCTCACTTAACCCTCCCAACACTCTTATGTGGTAGGTACTGCTACAGTTTCCGTGTTGTAGACGCAGAAAGTGAAGCATGAGAGGCTAAGTAACTCGCCCAAAGTCACACCACTAACAGCTGGCAGAGCTGGAGTCAAAGCCCATGCTCTCAGCCAGTACAGCGTGAGCTTCCTGCTTCTGGACCACACCATCTGCATTCTCACTCAGGGTCTTAGAGGTTGCTGCTCTTTCTGCTGAAATGCTCTTTGCCAGTCCCTCCCAGGCTTGCCTTCTCTTTATCTGATCTCAGCTCAAACACCACCTTCCTAGGGAAACTTCCCCTGACTCCTGGACTTAAGTCACCCCCAGTCACTCTCTCCTGTATGACTTTAATTCCTTGCATCTACCTACCAGTCTGCTATTCCTCTGGTTATTTTATCCATTTGTTTACTGTCTAACTCCTTGCACTTAGAATATAAGTGCCATGGGAGCTGGGATACTACCGTCTACTGCTATATTTTGTACCTTGACCAGTGCCTGACACAAAGCAAAGCCCCATGCATGTTTCCTGAATGGTGGGTACCTCTTGGCTTTGTGGCAGTACAGTAATCATTGCATTTGCTGAGCAATGTACTATGTGCCTATGTTAATTATCTTACATAACCCATTTCATTTCAACTGGTACAATGACCATGCTGGAGGGCAGAGTATTATACCCAGTTTACAGATGAGGAAACTGAGTTTCACATAAATTAAATATCATGCCCAAGGTCCCACAGCTACCAAAGCAGAGGAGCTCAAATCCGAACCCAGTCTGTCTGACCCCCCAGTCTGTGCTCTTTCCACTCAGCTGTGCTGCCCCCTTTATGGTCTAATTCAAAGGACATCTGTAGCTGACTCTCCAATTAACACCAATGATTCTATCTCTCTCCTAAACTCAGAACCCACACCCCACAGGATGTCCAGCAGATTGTCCTATGTTCCCCTCCCTCCACACATTCAGTATGTTTATAACCCAACTCTTTCCCTTTCCCACAAAATTCAGCTCTCCTTTGAGAAGTCTTACTCTCCGTTAGTGCTACTACTATTAGTTACTCAGGCATCCAGAGCATCTCAAAATTCTAGTGATTTTTTTGATCTTCAAATAAAGCCCAAATGCCTAAACATGGTTTTGAATACTTGCCAAGATTCAACCTCTGCCTAGCTTACCTGCATACTTCTCTCTTCCTCACTCTAGACACAGGCTGTTTTTCCATTCCTCCAACTTGCCACAGTCCCACCCCAAAACCTTTGCACATGCCATCCCTTCTGCCACAGACAGCATCTAGCCCTTCCTCATCCCTTGGGTAATTTTATTTATCCTTCAGAACTTAGCATGTCACTTGTTCAAGGATGCCTTCCAAGATCTCCAGTCTTGTTCTTCTTTGAGACACTTACCATAATTGCAATTAAGTTGTTGATGTGTAACAACTCATGAAGTGTCTGACTCTCTCCCAGAGACTGGGTCTGTCTCATTCAGTGCTGCATCCCCAGTGAGTTACATGTAGGAGGTTCTCAGTACGTCTTTGCTCTTCTCTCACATCCAATGAGTTTGCTTTGTAGACTCCACCTTATCATGTCTCATGTCTGTTTCCCCCAAAGAATGTAAGCTCCGAGGGCAGGGGTTTTTCATTTTATTCACTCCTGTTTCCCTAGCACCCAAGTATTCATTAAATGAATATATCCATAACTCCCTTTCCATTCCTAATGCCCCAGCCCTACACATCTCAGCAGAACACCAGATATGACGCCCCACTAGGCTTGCAGATGCCAATGGACTCTCCCAGGGAGCTGAAATGCTGAACAGACCAGCACAGGAAGCAACAGAACTTATCTCAGTGACCATGACTTGAGTTTCCTCCCTGGGGGACTTGGAGTCTGTGCAACATTGTGAGACTGTCTCATGTTCTCTTCTAATTAAAGCTCTTTATAACATATGGAATTCAGGATCTTCCAAGTGGCTTCATTTGTGGGTTTTTTGGGTAAGGGCTAGAGGCGGGTAGCCCCTGGGAGCATGTGGCGCCTGATCACTTGACTTCTTGAGATGCATCAGAGGAAGGCAGAGGTGGGTAAGGCATGGACTTTGGAGACATGCCCAGGAACTCTACTTACTAGCTGTATATCCTTGGGCAGAGACTTCTTTTCCCGCTTGTAAAACAGGGATAAAAATGTTGCAGTGTTGTTGGGGGAGGAGGGTGGGTAGAAATATTTGCAGGATACCTTGACTCACGAAGTGCTCAATAAATGGGAATTCTTTTTTTTTTAACTGATATAGAGTTGAGTTAGAATACTGTTAGTTTCAGGTGTACAGTGAAATGATTCAGTTACATTTTTTTCAGATTATTTTCCACTGTAGGTTATTATAAGATATTGAATATAGTTCAATAAAGGGGAATTCTTACCACAGCCTTTTATGCTCCCAACTTGCACATACAGACAGAGGTGACATATAGCTATTCAGTCTCCCCGAAGGAGATAAACGGCCTCAGGAGGACCAGGAACACATCTCAATCATCTTTAAATATCCAGGGCCCAACTTAGGCAAAGAAGGTCTTTATCAACAGCCACTGATGACTTAAATGAGTAGCCCAGCACCACGGTGCAGGCGACTCCCAACAAAGGCTAACTCATTTTAGTCCGAGTGGGAGAAGAAAGTGGCAATCTGGCCAGCTGCACAACTGCAGACTTGGCTCGGGAGAAACCATTAGGACCTAACACAGGCTAACACCTGCCCTTGGCAGGGGCAAGCCGGCTCCGAGTCTCTGGAACCTCAGCCAGCTTTGTCCTTTGTGATAGTGCCACCTAGCGAGACCCCGGAGGCACTGCCGCCTACTCCCGGTAATGCCAGGACCACTGCGACAAGGTGTCAGCCAGTTAGACTTGGGACTGCGAATGTGGTCCGCCGGAGCCTGTCACCTTCCATCTTATTGCTAGGCTTAGAGTAGTACGCACTCTTCCATGCCCTGCAGAGGAAACCCGTGCCGTACCTCCCCCATCCTCGTCCAGACCCAAGGGGTCCGATAAGCGGGAAGGCTCAGCTATCCACTACGCGCCATACATAATTGGCCAGCTATCACTTCGTGGTCTCCTCGCATCGAATCCGTGGGAGCAGGCATAATAGTATTACATCCATCAGAGTCATTGTACAGATGAGGAAGCTGAGGGAAGGTGGTTAACCCAAGGTCACAGAACACCCCGGCAGGGCCTGGACGATAACCCAAGCCTCCTGCAACTGGGTCCTCGGCTCCTTCCCCAATCACACGCCCCTCAGTGTGTCCCCAAGTGGACAGAGGCTCGGGGGGCCCCAAGCCAAAGAACAGCGTGAGGACGCAGGATAAAGACAGTACAGCCGCGACCGCTGCTCTCCCTTTCTTCTCTGCCCACAGAGCCCCAGGCACGTTCACCCCGGCTCTAGGCGGGGGAAGAGGGGCCCAGAGCAGGAAACAGGGTCCCGTGCGGGTAGCCCCTGGGAGCACGCGGCGCCTGATCACGTGAGAGGGGAGCGCCGGCGGGTGCCGTCGCGCGCACGCACGCACGCCGTACGTAGACACGCACCGAGGCGCTGAACGCCGCGAGCCCGAAGCCTCAGGTCACATGTGGAGGGTGGCCGTGGAGAACTAGGGGGCGGGAAGGAGAGAGGTGTCACGTGAAGGAGGCCAGAGCCGCGAGGTCACGTGAGGGGGGACGGAGGCGGGGCCGCCGAGGAGGAGGAGGGGCGCGTGGCTTCCGGCGGCTGGGGGGGGGGCCGGCGAGCGGAGGGGGGGGCCCTGTCCCGGAGGTGGCGGCGGCGCCATCTTGGCGAAGGGGGGATCAGGAAGTGCGGACCGCGGCGGCGGCGGCGGCGGCGGCGGCGGAGCCCGGAGCGGAGGCCGGAGGCTCCCGGCCCGCCGGCCCCGGAGCGGAGCGGAGCGGAGGATGCAGCAGCCGCAGCCGCAAGGGCAGCAGCAGCCGGGGCCGGGGCAGCAGCTGGGGGGCCAGGGGGCGGCGCCGGGGGCCGGGGGCGGCCTGGGGGGTGGCCCGGGGCCGGGGCCCTGCCTGAGGCGGGAGCTGAAGCTGCTCGAGTCCATCTTCCACCGCGGCCACGAGCGCTTCCGCATTGCCAGCGCCTGCCTGGACGAGCTGAGCTGCGAGTTCCTGCTGGCTGGGGCCGGAGGGGCCGGGGCGGGGGCCGCGCCCGGACCGCATCTCCCCCCACGGGGGTCAGTGCCAGGGGATCCCGTTCGTATCCACTGCAACATCACGGTGAGGACCCCGTCGCGTGCGCGTCTCTGGGGGCCTCTTGTCAGGGACTCAGGATCACCCCACTCAGCTTTTTGCTCTCGAAAGACCTAGGAGGCCAAATCCCCTCTCAGGGTTCGACCCCTTTTCTCCAGGTTACACTTGTTTCTGTTGCTTGAGGTTCTGCTGTGCACCCAGAATCTCTGCCCTTCATAGTGAGGGACCTCCCGACATATGGCGCCTCGATTACCCCTTTCCACTAACCCACCTACAGCTCAGGGTTCATGATTTTGGCTACTTCACGACTTTATCTTGCCACCTAGGAATGCCCCTTTCTTCCACTTTCATCTCAGGGTTCCAGGCCTCTGCACTGGCCTCAGCTGGAAGGACCTGGCTTGGAACTCTGCAGGTTTCAGTGATGCCCCCGTCTCTCAGTACCTTTGATTTAGGACGTTGCCACCTGTGGGATCCCCATCCAGGCCTCTGTCATTCAGCCCTTCTTTGCTCTCAATTTTACCAAGTGATAGTTTGCAGTTCACTGACTTCTTCCCCTCCTTTGGATTCTCTTTTATTCTGTTGTAACCTCCAACTCTCCTCCTTTTGCCTCAACTGGTAGCTGCCACTCCCCTCCTGTTCCCTGTGGATATCTCCAGTTGCCCGGGGTTGTTGCCTTTCCTGATAATGATGGTGATGTGTGAGGGCTATTTCATTTATTCTGAGCAGTAACAGCTCCTTTTCTCCCCAGTGAACATCTTCCTGTCCTAGACATGCTAGACCAGGAGACACCTTACATGTCTCCTGCCTAGTTTATCCTCAAACATCCTGTGAAGAGGGTTGGCCTCTGATACTCTGGGAATGCCTGATAGTGCATGGTATATAGTACTTACAGTGGTTTATACCACCTGGTGTGGTAGCATTCTCCCTGCTGGGAGCCTTGGTTAGGGAGTCAGGGGACAGTACTTTACCCAGGCAGGCAGACTGCAAATGGGAGTGGTGGGGGTTGGGGACTGACTTGTGAATTGTGTGGCACTTGGAGACCTGGATTCAGTTTACATGGTTCTTGTTTTTTATCCTTTTCTTCCATCAAACGAGGTCAAGGTTTGTTGAGGCAAGCCTGAGCTTGGGTTGGATGATGCCTCCCCAGAACTCATGTGTCCCATTTTTTCTCTCTCCTTCCATTTCCCTCTTCCACCTTTTTTCCTATTAAAAAGTTAAGATTAGAAGGACAAGGTGTGGTTTAGTCAGCTGAAGACAAGCATCTTTGATCATTTGTTTTCTTCCGGCATCAAGGATGAGAGCCATGGCAGAGCTAAGACCCCCAACAGACATGGATGAGGTTTCCTTGGCACATGTGGAAACTTCAGGAGTTAATTTTATACCTGAATTATGCTTCCATTTCCTTAAGGGTAGGTTTCCCCCCTTCCAACTGCCCTCCCAGTTGCCAGAGGCCATCTACTGTCTTTGTCCCTAGAAGGAAGTTAGTTGAGAAGGTTCTCAGTCAGACTCCCTTTGCCCCTATAAAGGAGACTTGGCCTGAACTGGCCCCCTTGGTTTGGGCAGAGGGGGCGTCTGGTCAGGCTGCATTTGGCACTGTGGCTCAGGAATGCTGGGAATGTTAGCAGCGTAGGCTTCTTTCTCCCAGCCTGCCATGTGGAGCCCCGCAGCCTACGCCTGGACTGAGAGGGTGGCAGGTTCCCAAGGGAGAGGTGGGCAGAACTGGCCTTAGAGGGGTTCTGTTGGGAGTCGGCTGGGAAGATCCCTCTTTCTACCCTTTTGCTTTTAGGTCTGAGACATAATCAAGTTTTTAATCCCTCCTTCCTCAGCTAAAATGAAAGTAATCTGCAGTCTCTGCTTTTTTCACGTCAGTGTGATTGTAATGAGGTGATCCCTTCCTCAACTGACTATGGAGTTTCGGAAACAGAAGGGTTGGAGGACTGCTGGGTGTGGGAGAGCTCCAAGTCTGGAACTTGTATAGGCAGCGCGGTGGCTAGGAAGCCTCCCTCACTGTTAGCAGAGTTTGGCTGGGCTGCCTTTCTCTGATGTTTACTCTTAAGGAAAGAAAGAAAAGGGACCAGGCTTCTTGGGAAGGGTCTTCTCAAGGACTTTTTCTCCTGGTCTGGGGTTTGTCGGTAAGCTGCTGCTTGGTTAGGTACGGACCTGCTGGGCTGGGCTTTAATGTGTGTGTGTTAGGGCAGGGGCGGGGGGAGAGCAGGGGGACGAAAAGTCTTGGGGAGTGGAAGGCAGGCAGAATCTAGCTTTCCGCAGAGTCTCCCATCTTGACTGCTCTCCTTGCTCTTTTCCCCTCAGGAGTCGTACCCTGCTGTGCCCCCCATCTGGTCAGTGGAGTCCGATGACCCTAACTTGGCTGCTGTCCTGGAGAGGCTGGTGGACATAAAGAAAGGGAATACTCTGGTGAGGGGGCCAGGGCGTTGGGGTGGGGGTGCACTTCCTTCCTGTGGGACCAATATCATGAAGATACTCTGTGCAAGGTGTGTCTGGGGAGGGGATAGTGCAGTTGCCTAAACATTGGGGTCAGATGTCTGAGGGGAGGGAGTTGCTTCCTAAAGCCAGAAGGGGAGCCCTGCACCAGTCCCAGGGTTAATCCAGTAAACTCCCCACAGCCACAGGGTCTGTGAGTTTTAGAGAACTAGGTACCAATTTGAGGTCTGAGCTGAGAGCTCACGCATGTACCTGTCCAGACTGGGGTGAGGAAGGAGTATTTGATGTTGCTGTGGTCCCCTACCCCCAGCTATTGCAGCATCTGAAGAGGATCATCTCCGACCTGTGTAAACTCTATAACCTCCCTCAGCATCCAGATGTAGAGATGCTGGATCAACCCTTGCCAGCAGAGCAGGTGAGCCACTGAGGAGCACTGGGCCCTGTGGTACAGCTGCGTCACAGACAGCACTCGATAAATACGTGTTAATTGAGATGAACCTGCAGTAGTTTCTCTCCAGCTGTACCTACTCCAAACACAAACATGTATCGGGACCCTTGGCCTCTTCTCCAGGTGGGAACTGAGCTAAAAGGGCATTAGTAGCTTCACCTCTCCTATCAAAACTCACTTTTACGGGCAGTATCATCCCTCATGGTGGGTTGGGGACGTGGATTTTTACCATAAGCAGCTTTTACCATTTAGGCAGCAGTTGGTGATCATTGAGGACCAAAGGCCACTCGTTAAGAACCAAGAATGCAGTATCAGTCTAGAGATGACTGAGTAAAGGAGGGGTCCTTGGGGAAATTAGAACTGGGATTTGTAAGTTAGGTGACAGAAACAGCCATTGTGCTGCTTTTTTATTGGGCATATAGTGGGAGAAGAATGGGCCGGTAGTGACGTCATGCCCTGGGCTGTTGCTTCCACGCAGTTCTGGCTGTAGGGGAGGCTGGTGGCATTATGGGCAGGCACACAGCTTCCAGCCCTGGAGACTCCAGGGAATAGGCATAGACTGTGTTCTAGGAAGCCACTGGGGTCTGATCTCCATCTCTCCCCTCCGCACTGCAGTGCACACAGGAGGATGTGTCTTCGGAAGATGAGGATGAAGAGATGCCTGAGGTAGGCTTCCACCCGAGGCAACACTGGTAGGAGGCTCTTTCAGTCAGCACTGTCGAGCACCAGCTATGTACAGAGGTCCAGTCTAGAAGTGGGGGGAGAAAACACCCAAGAAATAAAGACGAATTTACTGACCAGGAGGAACAGCAGTGTAGTAGAGTAGACAGGGCACCCCCATCCAACCTCTGAATGCAGTTAAATGCAAATCTGTTTACACTAGTCAGGAAGTTCACCTCAGATGGCTTTGTGATCAGACCTCAGTTTGTATTCCCTACCTCCTGGCTGTCTTAATTAGGGAATTTTACATACTCTTACTAAGCTGCAGTTTCCTTATTTATACAATGGGACTATAGTATCTATCACATAAGGTCTCTAAGATTAAATTAGGCATTGCGTGTAAAATGTTTCATTCTGTATATAAGTGCTAAATAACTTATATTTTCTAAAAACAGATACTTTTGTAGACTGCAACAATGTTTAAGAACTTGAACCTCAGCCAGATAGAATCTGATTCACGTCTTAGCTCTGTTAAGAGTTGTATGACTTTGGTCATAATTAACCTCACTAGACCTCAGCGTTCTCATATATAAAATGGGGGTAATGATAGAATAATGGCATGGTGGTTGTACGAATTAAATGAGCTAGTGTGTATTGCATCTAACACGGTTCCTGACATGTAATTAAACGTTCAGTAGATGTCAGCGACTAATGTAATAGGTTAGTATTACCACATCCTGCCAGAGCGAGATCACTCTTACCGCTTTGTTTCTCTGCACTGAATTAACACCCCAGGTTCTGTAACTTTGTTAGGGTCTTAAGATGCACATAGAGCTGGGGAGATACATGGAATGTTCGGCTCTCAGACAGTGGACAGCCCTCCAAAGTCTGACAGGGGCTGAATCCTGGATATGGGCCCCTCTCCCATGCAGTGAGTTGCTTCCTCACTTAGAGCAGGGCAAACAGTGGTTGATTGTGTTCTTGCCCTCTGCTGTCTGCCTTTCTGGACCTCTTTCTTCAGTTCCATCTTGGCAGTGGGTGCCTCTGCATACCTGGTTCAGGCCCTGCACTTGGAGGGCAGATTTCTGATCCAAGTTTCTCCTTTAGACCTGGAGTCCTGGGAACTCCTGGGTACAAAAGTCACCTGATGAAACATGAGCTTTGAGTCGCAGTGTCAGGCCAAAGTCATTCTAGGAATTAAGGAAGAGTTTCTGCTGCCAAGGGAGAGCTTTAGGGATGGTTGGAGCAGGGTCAGTCTGGGGAACAAGAGAGCTGAGTGTCTCCTTGCTTTCCCTAGGCCTTTGCAGAGCTCTGCTGCTTGACAGCTGAATAAGAGGAGAGATTTGCCTCATTCTTTAGGTTGTAGAGGGAGTGGGGCTGGGAATTCTCCAGCAGTTAGAAGGGTACCGAACTCATTAGCCTGCTAGATTGTTCCTTAACTTGTGGCTCTAGGCCAGACAAGACTGGAAAGGCGGTGGCCCCTCTCCCCAACTTGTGTTGTTTTTTTTCTTCCTTTGTCCCTCTCCCACCCCACACCTCCCCCAGGACACAGAAGACCTAGATCACTATGAGATGAAAGAGGAAGAGCCAGCTGAGGGCAAGAAATCCGAAGATGATGGCATTGGAAAAGAAAACTTGGCTATACTAGAAAAAATTAAAAAGAACCAGAGGCAAGATTACTTAAATGTACGTGCTCTCTAGGGGGAAGCTGGGTCAAGAGGTTGGTGGGGACAGGCTGGGAAGGCGGTAGGCTACTGAGGATCAGTCTGAGGAGCAGAATTCTTTTGGGTGGATTATGGGTGTGCCTCATCCTTGCATAAACCCTGGGCATCCTGCCAGACTGCCCCTAAGGCCTAGTGTGGTGTCTCCAAGTACAGGACCGTGAGGTGTCCTGTCCTCCCTCCCTTGCAGGGTGCGGTGTCTGGCTCGGTGCAGGCTACTGACCGGCTGATGAAGGAGCTCAGGGATATATACCGATCACAGAGTTTCAAAGGCGGTGAGTTTGCCTCAGAGAGGGCCCCGAACAGGAGCCTCTCGTAAAGGACGTGATGGTGGCCGTGGGCCCCAAGAGGTTTGGGATACAAGGGTGCTTATGAGCCTTTTTTTAGGCCAAGGATGGGACTCCTCATGCCAGTGGTTTAGATTGGATGCATGTCCATTTGGGGTGAACTTGGAGCATTTGACCTTTCTGAAAACACTTACTTTCTTCCCTCCTTCCAGGAAACTATGCAGTCGAACTCGTGAACGACAGTCTGTATGATTGGAATGTCAAACTCCTCAAGTGAGTGGGGACTCCGGGGCTGGGAAGGAAGCTGAGGAGTGTGCGGGGAGCCACCGTGGTGGGCATCTCTGGGGCCGTCCCGGGAGCGGGCGCTCGTGAGGCTCCTGAGCTGGGACCCAGGGTTGAGCACACACTCGTTGCTTCCTAGAGTTGACCAGGACAGCGCTTTGCACAACGATCTCCAGATCCTCAAAGAGAAAGAAGGAGCCGACTTCATTCTACTTAACTTTTCTTTTAAAGTAAGGCCTTCCTTTCCAGTCCCTCCTTCCTTGGCCTGGGCTTCCTTCTCCACCTTACAGTCCTCCAAGGGCACTGGCCTCCCCTCCCTGATTGTTGCCTGTCTCTCCCTCAGGATAACTTTCCCTTTGACCCACCATTTGTCAGGGTTGTGTCTCCAGTCCTCTCTGGAGGGTAAGTGGCTCAGCAAGGGCAGAGGGTGAGGAAGGGCGGGGAGCTTCTGCCAGGCACAGCTGACTAACCTTTCTTCTGCAGGTATGTTCTAGGTGGAGGTGCCATCTGCATGGAACTTCTCACCAAGCAGGTGAGCCTGTCTCTTGCTCTTGGCCGGACTGGCCTGGGCAGGGCTAGGCTGAGCTTTACTCCACACACACCCCTGTGGGTTGGGTGATGGGCATAAGGTGGCCCTTCTGTGCTCTTGGGCAGGGGCCCTTCTATAGGTGCATCTGTTCTCCAGAGAACAAGCATAAGGCATCTCTGGAAATTCTACTGACGTGTTTGCTTTCTCCCCACTGTTACTCAGGGCTGGAGCAGTGCCTACTCTATAGAGTCAGTGATCATGCAGATCAGTGCCACACTGGTGAAGGGAAAAGCACGAGTGCAGTTTGGAGCCAACAAAGTAAGGAGCCTGGGGCTGGTAGGACTGCCTGGAGCCAAATATAGTTTGGGTCACTAGCAGGCCAAGGCTGCCTTGTTTGGGACTGAGAGGATAAAACCTCTGGGCTGGCAGCATTAGATGAGTGGGCCTGGACGCCCAAAGTCAGAGAGGAGCAGGGCCTTGGCCTGAGGGGCATTCTAAGCCTTTGGGGAAGGGGTAGGTCTGGAGGGGAAGCCCAGGGGCTGTGCCCCAAGGGGGCCTCCCTGGTGGAGGGTATTTAGTGTGTCTGCAGAGCACAGTGCTGGGAGCTAGGACTCCTGAGTGGCAGCAAGACCATAGTGGGCCATGGATTGATTTGGTGGCTTCCTCTCTTCAGTCTCAATACAGTCTGACAAGAGCACAGCAGTCCTACAAGTCCTTGGTGCAGATCCACGAAAAAAACGGTGAGAATGGAGCCAGGACTCAAGATTCGGACACTAGCCAAGCCTGAGGTTTTCACCCCAAACAGCAAGAACCCCTTTTGGTTTCTGAACCTTTACCACTAACATGGCACCTGACCCTGTTCTCCAAAGCAGTCAGTGAGGTGGAGGCTAACGTCTACCACCTCACCTTCTGTAAAGCACCAGCAAGCACAGCACATGTGGACTTGGTGCTGCCCCTCATCCCCACCGACCTCTGAGAAAGCTCATCTCACTCTGCTTTCATCTCAGGTTGGGCGCATCACTCTCCCTTTCCTTATAATCTCCAGGTAGGCAGACTCTCACCTTCCCACCTACCTTTTCTTGCTGCACCGGGAAGCCCTTCCTAGGATCTTTTCACCTTTGACCCTGGAGACGGCTTCAGTGATTGGGGCTGGGAGGGCAGACATCAGCCTCCACCACCCCGCTGACTGTTTCCTTCGGTTTCTTTGCAGGCTGGTACACACCCCCGAAGGAAGATGGCTAACCCTGGAGCATCGTCCCCTTCCTCCTTCCCCAGGCACCACTGGACCAATTACCTTTGAATGCTGTATTTGGATCTCACGCTGCCTCTGTGGTTCCCTCCCTTATTTTTCCTGGACGTGATAGCTCTGCCTATTGCAGGACAATGATGGCTATTCTAAACGCTAAGGAAAAAAAAAAACCAACAAAAAAAAAAAAACACAAACTGTTTCAAGTACTCAAGACTGACTTACAGACCAACCAACCACCTGGCTGGAACCCTTGCTAGCAGGCATTCTTATAAAAGAAACTTTCAAGCCTCCTTATATTGCTGGAAATTCAGCTGTGCTCCAGACTAGAGCCTCCTTACCTATGCTATGGATTTTTAATTTATTTTCTCTTATTTCATGTACACTGCTTTTTTTGGTTACAGTGTATGATGGATGTGTATGAAAAAAAAATGTATCTTTGGGAAAACAATTACAGTTTGTTAATTTGAAGATGCTGGTCTTGACTCATCTTTATTTTTATTCCCATATCCCACCCCACCCCATCCCTGAACTTTTTGAGCGGTGGGGGAGGAGCGCCAAGACCACCGGTGGCTTTGGTAGAGAAGAGAGGCTGCCGCTCACTGCTAAAGCCAGAGGAAGGTGGGGCTGCAGCCCACGCCTGGCTCACCCCTAGCTTTCTCCCGAAGGCCTCTGGAGCAACGAGCGCTCGCACCCCTTGGAATGCAGAGCCTGGCCTGCGTCACAGTGTGGCAGGCTGAAATGATGACCTTAATTCTTAGGACTACTTTTCTAGTCACAGATGTTTTCAAATTTCTAAGAAAAATGAAGGAGGCTTAAGCAGCTGCTTCACAGAATTGCTTTGAAATGAACTGAGCAGGGACTGGGGCGTGTGCGTGGTCTTTCTGGTCTCAGCAACATGCTGAGTAGCTGCCCCTCCCGAGTTCACGGCTCCCCTCCCTGCTGGGAAGCAGCTTCCAGCGAGTACTGAAGGGTGACGGCTGCTAGCTCCCGCTCCTGTCTCTTCCTGCACTTCATCTTGTCAGAGAAGCCAGGCAGAGCTCTGAGGTGAGCTATTCGGCTTGAGGACTGAGGATTCTTTCATGTCACTCCCTTAAGGTGGGTCCTACTGGACACGGATAGCTTCAAAGTGGCTGTTCTGTACACCTGCATCCTCACCCGACTCTGGGAACGGCTGCAGGGAGAGCAGGGTGGGGGTCTGCTGAGCTTGGAGCTGTTGGTGCCCTACCCACCTGTTCAATGAAAGTGCAGGTGTGACATGTGGCACGTGGTGCCTACCTCTCCTGGTCAAAGATCAGCTTGCTTTGGGGCTGAGACAGCTTCTGAGGACCAACTCTGCCTACAGGCTGGATGGTGACAAATGCCAGGGATGGCGAAGTGAAGACACTGTCTTAGCCCAGGTTTACGACAGCCGTCTGGGAACCTGGAGAATGCCGGAGTTGTGTAATGCTTTGACACAGCAGTTTTAACACTGGCCATTTCCCCTTTTCTTTCAAGAGAGCTTAGTGTCTTGCTGCTTCAGGTGGATGCAGAGTTCACCAGTTCCCCTCAACGCTGCTCTGACTCTGTCTGCACCCGCCCCATACAGGGCGCTGATCTATACTGAGGCTGAAGTAAAGAGGGGCCCCCAGAGGTAAACTCAGGTCACAGAGCTGGAATCTGGTTTTCAAGGCCTCTGTGGCTTCTGAACTTACCACCAGCCCTGGCTGGAATGCAGATTGTTTTTAGTCATGTGTACTGTGAGCTGTCCTCTGTATAACGTATTTTGTGATGTATTTTTCTCATCTACCAAAGGATGAAACAAATAAAATTATTTAAATAGTTTGATCTAATCAAATTATGTAAAGAACTGTCCACCTGTAAGGGAAGCACTGGCTCCAGTGGGCTGTGTGCCACCAACTCGAGAATCCACTCTTCTGGCCACACCTCACTCCCTTTTATGACCTCAGGTTAGGCTTCTAATGACGTTACACAGCTTTAAAAAAAAAAGAATCAAGACGACATCATCCTGAACGAATGTTCTCGCCACCAAGAAAGCAAGGAGAAATGAAACAAAAACTTTCACCCTTTGCACACGTGCCCATCTACATCCCAGGCGGGGTTCGCACAGCGCACAGTCGGTGCTGAGCACGGCGCAGGGCACCCAGCAGCTTCCCAGTCTCACTGCATCAGTTTCAGAGGGCAGAGCTGGGGAGGGGTGGCTGGACCCGAGAGGAATCAATCGCCCCACACTCATGAAGCATGCCAACATTTATTCACCAAGGTGACAGCTCAACATTTCAAGTTCCCTACCTGATTCTACAACGGAACGCCAGGAAAATTAAGCAGTGTGCCCTCCATTCTCCAGAACCTGTTAGGACAACTTATATTATGCTCTGGGGGTACAAAGAAGAGGCAGGAAAGAATACAATGGCTACCTCAGACCTCCAGGCTTCACACATTTGGTTCAAATGTTCACGATGAGCTAGCTGTGGGGCTGAAGACATGGGACAAATTGAGAGGTGAGCCGGTGGTAAAGGTAAATGGGAATCCAATCAATCCTGGCTCCAAGTGTGGTCTTTTTTCACCCCCAAGGCCTCAAGAGTGAAAAGGCAGGCAGAAGCCAGACAGGACAATGGAACATGCTGACTGCAGCCTTGTTACTTAAACTCTTCAAACTTCAGGATGTGTGACTGGAAGAGAAAGAAAATCTGAGTGGGAAGGAAGGACCGCCCCCAGCCAGTCCACCCAGCCCCTTGGGCAACTCCAGTTTGTTTCCTTGAAGGGACTGACAGGTGAGCACGTGGTATCCAAGCCGAGACCAGGGCTGGTGGCTGAGACCCTCAGGGGGTGGGAGGGAAAACAGAAGATACAGGAGATAACAGGGCAGTTACCTCCAAATTCAAAGCACCAGTGATTTTCCCTTTGAGGATGCGATGGATAACCTTGTATGAACTCAAAACATCTGCAAAACAAAACAGAGAAAGAGAACCTTGGTGGCCCTGGGTCAGGCAGCAGGAGCAGGGGAGGGAGGTGAGAGGCCGGGGCTGCGGGAAGGTGCTCTGGCTACAGACCCGCTCCTGCGGACAAGTCTCTGCTCATTAGTGCTCGCTCCCGGCTGCCGGATAACCAGATAACAAACGCTGACAGGGAGGAGAGGGGGAGGGCAAAGTAAGGGTGTGTAAACGGAGGCATTATTGTTGTTTAAATAATTATGGAGGTCTGGGATTTTAGGTTCCCTAATGGAAAATTCTGGGGACAGAAAACCGTGTTCACTCAACTCTGCTCTGAGAGTTTTGGCTGGAGACATGGAGGTTAAAAAGCAGAGCCTTTTAACATGACCTGTGAGCACTGCTACCTGCTGGGACAGGGCAGGGGCAGGGCACTGGCCAGACACTCACTTTTCTACAAGGACATCTGCCTTTACTCAGCTCCCGCCATCCGCACAAACTCTGGGCCTGCTTGGATGCCTGAAACTGGCTCACATCAAGGGTCAGACCTCAGTTCCATCCCCAGCTATGCCATTATCTTGCTATGAAATGCGAGGAAGTCCCTTTCACTTTGCTGAGCCTTACTGTCCTCTCTATAAAGGCAGGAAAACTGTACACCTATCTGCCTGGCCTCAGGGCCGGCTCAAAGCCACACAAGAGCTGAGCACCCCCGTATCTGGGCTGCACACTGTGACAGGCTGGGTGGGGCTGCTCTTTGGGGCAGGGGGCTCTTACTCTAGGCCAGGCTCCAACAGCCAAGCAGTCAGGTTCAGCCTACAGGAAGCTCCCAAGCCCTGTCCGCTGGCCTGTTACTCCCCAGGCTGGGCGGCAGGGGCCCTCTTCATGCAATGACCCAGGACGACCTCTGGGTGGTGCCCCCTGATCACTGGGCACAAGCCCATCAGCCTAACAGGGAGGCCTGGCCCTGCACTTTGGGGAGGTGCTTTTCCATCTTACTCTGCGTGTGTTTTCACCTCCACTTTTCCTCCTGACCCCCACCCCCCACCCAAGCACTCTTTCCTCTTTTCACATTTCATCTAACCCTAGTCTTGAGAAGGGACACAGCAAAGAAGAGGCCTTGCCATTTCAAGGTTGCAGAAACTGAGGCCCCGAAAGTGTCTGGATCTAAGTAATGGACACCTCACACCACTATAAGCTCAAAGTGGTTTAAAGACTTACACATAGACGATACCATAAAGCTCCTCGAAGAGCACACAGGCAAAACATTCTCTGACATAAATCACAGCAATAGTTTCTTAGGTCAGTCCTCCAAGGCAAAAGAAATAAAAGCAAACATAAACAAATGAGACTTAATTGAACTTAAAAGCTTTTGCGCAACAAAGAAAACCATACAGCAAATGAAAGACAACCTACAGACTGGGATGAAATTTGCAAACAATGCAACTGACAAGGGGTTAATTTTCAAAATATACAAACAGCTCATATAGCTCAGTATCAAAAAAACCAACCACCCAATCAAAAAAAGGGCAGAAGATCTAAATAGACATTTCTCCAAAGAAGATATCCAGATGGCCAACAGGCACAAGAAAAGATGCTCAACATTGCTAATTATTACAAAACTGCAAATCAAAACTGCAATGAGGTATTACCTTACATAGGTCAGAATGGCCACCATCAGAAAGTCTACAAATAACAAATGCTGGAGAGGATGTGGAGGAAAGGGAACCCTCCTACCCTGCTGGTGGGAATGTAAATTGGTGCAGCCACACTTAAGTGTGGAGGTTCCTTAAAAAACTAAATATAGAGTTACCATATGACCCAGCAATCCCATTCCTGGGCATACATCTAGAAAAGACAAAAACTCCTAACTTGAAAAGATCCATGCACCCTAATGTTCACAGCAGCACTATTTACAATAGCCAAGGCAGGGAAGCAACCTAAGGGTCCACTGACAGATGAATGGATAAAGAAAATTTGGTATATATACACAATGAACTATTAGCTATAAAAAGAATGGAATATTGCCATTTGCAGCAATATGGATGGACCTAGAGATTATCATACTGAGTTGTCAGACAGAAAAAGACAAATATCACTTATATGTGGAATCTAAAAAATAGTACAAATGAAATTTACAAAACAGAAACAGACTCACACACATAAAACAAAGTATGGTTACCAAAAGGTAAAGGAGGGAGAGAGGGATAAATTAGGACTATGGGATTAACAGATACAGATACTATATATAAAATAAACAATAAGGACCTACTGGATAATACGGGGAACTACAGTCAATACCTTATTAACAACATATAATGGAAAAGAACCTGAAAAACTATATGTATGTATAACTGCATCACTTTGCTGTACACCTAAAACTAACACAACACTGTAATTCAACTATACTTCAATTAAAAATACAGAAAAAAATAAAGTAACAGACAGCGTTATCAGGAGAAGACCCTGAGTCCAGTGCTCTAACCTCTATCACTGGTCTTCAAATTTCAGATTTCTTCTACAACAGAATCTTTCTCCAAAGAAATCTTAAGCAAAACTCAGTGTACGTGAAACAGATGGAAGCTGAGCGACTCCAGCAGGAGCAAGGGTGGGAGGCCTGCCCTCCTCTCACCCCCGCAAGAGAACTCAGCCTTTGGGCAGCACGGGCAGCACCTGAGGCCCCTCTTAGGATCTTGGGGCTCACAGAGACCAGGTGTGAAAACCAGTACTTAAGGAGCAGCTTTGCAAGGGGCAGATGCCAAAAACGGGGGGCAAAATCAAAAGAATAGAGGCTGGATGAAGGGCAGGCATCCTGAGGGCCTCCGCTGCCCTCCCCCAAGCCATTCTCACTGAAGTCTCAGAGGCGGCCTCGCGTCTCCCAGCCCCAGGTCCTCAAGAGGAGGGTGGAGGGTGGAGGGTGTCTTACTTTTCTCCAGCATGAATGGCTGAGTCAGAGGGGGGATGGTCCAGAAGCTGTCACTATCCAGGCTGCGCAGGGACTGTACCGGGATGGTGGCCAAACGGCCAAAGTCGATGAACATGACCACAGCCCAGGAGTCCACTCGGTCCAGCACCCAGCACCTGGCCAGAGGGAAGACGACGGGGGTTGTTCCGGCTGCTGCCACACACAGCAGGCCTCACAGACAGGGCTTGAAGGTCTGGGCCAGGAGGAGAGGAGTTTCCTCTGTTTCCCAGCCTTGAGGTAGGAGAGCCCAGGCCTCTCCTATACCCTCCAGCTCCGCCCGGACACACACCTGTTCCAGGCCCGGCCGTAATCGCCCAGGTGGTACTCGGCCAGGCAGCGGGTCCCGCGCCGCACGGCTGAGTCGTGCAGGTAGGGCTGCTGCTCCTCAGCCTCGGCCAGGGCACTGAACAGCGCCTGCATGTTCTGGAGCAGGGTCTGCAGACGGTACAGACGCAACAGGCCTCACCGCGGGCCTCTCATCACACATCTGTCTCTGCAGATGTCACCTGCTGCATCCACACCACCGATTGGCCCCAGGGGAGCCGACGGTATGAGGTGGGAGAGAGAACGAGACTGAAACCAGGGATCAGACTTGGGCCACTCTGGATGTCCGCAGCTGATGGGATGGGCCCCCGGCACCAGGCTCGCCCCAGGAGGGCTCCTTGAGGAGGCCCCGGAGCTCAGGAGGGCCCCCAACAAGCCCGTACCTCAGTGACGACCATGGCCCAGAAGAAGGGGGTCTGAGGGACAATACTGGTCACCAGCAGCCCCACCTCCCCGCTGATGTTGTGGACGGTGGCTAGCCAGCCCAGGTCTCGGAAGCATTCCCTCAGGAGCAGCACCAAGAAGGACCCTCTGTGGGAAGAGCAGGGCACAAAGGAGAGGGGTGAGTGCAGGAGCGATTCGACCCACCCCTGTCCTGGAGGACGCTGGGCAGGCCACGGGCAGGAGAGGCACCCTGACAGGAGGGCTGTGACCCTGCCTGGGGTGGGGACAAGTGCCCGAGTAATTATAACGCAGAGCAAAGGAAGCGCCGTGTTCTGGAAAGTCTGAGAAGGAGGAGCAGCGGAGGGAAACAAAAACACACCAGGAAACTGCAGAGAGACAGGCAAAAGCCTTGATGTGGCACCCCTGACATTAAGAATGGAGTCCGCTGTTAAAGCAGAAGGTGTGGTGGACATGCCGATCTCACGGCATCCAGGGTTGGGGAGTCACAGGCCTTCACTGTAATGAAATGGAAATGGATTTTCTTAACTCACTGTGGGTCACAGCTTCAGAGCCTGGGTCTGATGCAGGAGTTCCTGAAAGCTCTATCCCCTGCCCCAGCACCATCCCTGTCCCCGCCCTGTCGGGACTGAGTGATGTTGCAGTCTCTCCACACCTCCGCTCACCTCATTTCCATGGGAACTGCAAAGAAGCTCGTCCTCGGTTTCTCTGTCTCCCGGGGGTCACCAGAAGCTTTAGGAGTGAGCTGCGTACAAGCTGGAAAGCAGAAGATTGAGTCGTGGAGGGACCAGGCTTGTCTCCCGAGGACCCACCCCTTGCCCCCCAAATGCCCCAGCCCCCCGCCTCAGAGGCAGGATGAGATGGGCAGTGAAGCTACATCCTTCGAGGTCTCAGCCTCTAGATCCTCAGCTGGGTGGGGCGGGTTTGCTGGGTGATATTCTTTAATCAAGAAAGCATCCGAGAGGGATAAAAAGGGGTATTTCCCACATGGAAGGGTCAACGTGGGACAAAGCCGGAAGGGAGGCTGGGAGGAGCAAGTCAGGAGCTGCAAAGACACATCCTAGGAAGAGATGGCAGCTCAGGATCTCACCAGGGGCTCTGGCAAGTCCTTGACCAGAGGACTTCTCCAAAACCTAGGGAGGAAAAGAAAAGGTACCACTCAGGCGTGGCAGCGTTCACTTCATTGGTTTGTATGCTGAATCTCTCCAGCAGATCTGGAGACACAGCATCAACGGCCCCCACGCTGACATGGGCTTCAGCTGACTTGGAGACTCCCTGCCACTGTCTCCTTTCTCGCTGGGATCCTGAATTAACCAAAGACAAGACATTCAGAAACAGGAAGGGGGTTGCTGCCAGGGGTGCTCATCAGGCCTGCCGGTCACAGAAGCCCCCGGGTCTGCTAGGGGTGGGGTGGGCAGTGGGCGGAGGAGGAGGTGGGAATGGTCACCCTGGCAGCAGGGCTGGGTAGAGACAGAGACTGCAACCCTGCAGCCCCCAACCCACGCTGGAGTCCCTCTCTCCACTGTTACCACCTGCAAAACCCCCGGCCCTGGTGACACCCATGAATCTGCCACCCGGCTGCTTCCCTGCCTCCCCCACTCCCCGGCCAGAGAACACAGTCCCGCCGCAAGCTCCTCATGAGTTTACTTGCCCTCTCCAAACGGACCACACGGCACTGTCTCCTAGCTCCAGACCCAGCACACCTCCCACCCTACGGGCGCCCACCTGGCCAACTTGCCTCTTCATCAGGAGAAAACTGGAGGCAGCTGGATGGGAGGCCCCTCATCCTCTCACCATCCAAACCGCCACCCCCACCCCAACCCACCCTGTGTCGCCCACTCTGCCAGCCCTCTGTACCTGCTCTGCAGGCTCTGGGTCCCCTTCCACACCTGACATTTCATCTTCAACTCCTTCCAACCAGGCCTGCCTGAAATGGCTCTGCACAGGCTGAGCAGTGGCCTTGGCCTTCCTGAATCCTCCGTGTCCTCTGTCCTGAATTCACTGGCAGCATCCCACCCACCTCCTCTTCTTGGTAACATTTCTTCTTTTGGCTTCCCTTACACGGCACACGTCTGGTCTTCCTTCTCTTTCACTGGCTGGCCCTTTCAGCTCAACCAATAAATGCTGGCACACCCCAGGACCTGGTCCTCCCCTCCATCTACTTCCTCTCCAAGGTCATCTCCAGTTCCACGGTGTTCAGTATCAGCAACAGGCCACAGACTCCCAACCCCAGCTCTCCAGCCCTGTGACTGCGGAATTCAACTCCAACGTGGGGACGCCTACCTGACAGGCCAACCAGGAGGTACACAAACTCAGTGTGTCTAAAACAGATCCCCCTGCAAGCTGCTTCACCCCAGCTCGTTCAGTTTTAGTAAACTGCATCATTATCTACCTAGTGGCCCAGGCCAGATTCACCTCTCCCTCAGCTCCCTACAACAAACTCATCAGCCAGTCAAGCCGTCTCTTCTTCCAAAATACACCCAAACCCATGGACTCCTTTCTCCGTATCCACCACCACAATACTTTTACCAGGACCATAGCAACAGCGTCCAAAGAGCTCCCTGCTGCCACACTGGCCTCCACAATCCAATCACCACCCAGCACACAACACAATCCCTTACAAACAAAAATCAAATCACATTACTCCCTGATTAAAACCATCCAACACCCTCTCATTCTGCTTACAAATAAAACCCAAAGTTTCCACTAGGGCTCACCAAGGCCGCCATGATCTACCGTCTGTCCCACTGGCCCCCTTTCCCCACAAGTCACACCCTGAGGCATTTGTAGGTGCCCCCTCTGCCTGGAATGTTCTTCTGGTCTTCCCACGTTTGGCTCACGTGTCATCCAGATCTCGGCTGAGATGTCACTGCCCTGCAGAGGCCTCCCTAAGAACTGTCTAAGGAAGTGACCCCTCACCCCATCACATCACCTTATTTTAATTCTCTGCCTGGTACTTACTATCTGGCATTTTCTTATTTATTGGTTCACTGTATGTGGGTTTCCACTGCAATTTAAGCATCATGAGAATATGAAACACATCTGCCTTCTGACAACCACCTTCACTGCCGGGGTAACCCCAGGGCCTAGAACAGTGCCTGATCCACACTGAGCTCTCAGTAAATATGCGTAAAAGAAAGATGGGGTGAGGGAAGGGGAGGGGAGAAGTGAGCTGGGGCAAATTCTTAATTCTCGAAGCCTTGGTTTCCTCTTCAATACCGTGAATCACACCCAGTGTGAGGGTCGAGTTGGGCTAGTACCTAATCTGGTCGGGACATGATGTGAAATAGATGCTTAGTAAACGGAAGCAGTATGAGCGAGTGCTTAAAAGAGCAGGTTCTGGTGTCAGACTGTCTGGGCTCCGATCCTGGTTCCAGAACCGACTGGCTCCTTCCCTCTGGCCTAGTGACTTGGTGTCCTCCTCCGCAGGATGGGAGAGCAGCCGCACCTACTGCTGTGATTAAGCAGGTTCACACAGCGAAGCGATCGGAACAGAGCCCGCACAGGGAGCTCCCCACAGAGGCTCACTGTCCTCCCATGTCCACCCACGAGGCCCAAATCAAGTCTCCAGGCTAAACCATCCTGCCGCTGCTGTTTACCTACAACGAAGCAATGGGACAGTGCCAAAAACTGGCCTCTAGCCAAGCATGGAGGTGCCTTTTTATTTAGAACCTCCTAAGACAGTTCTAAACACCAGTCCCAAGGACCAATGATCAGCAGTGGTTTCAAGCTAAAAATTATTATTAATACAGAAACATTTAAAACCGTTCTGGGTCTAAGTATTATCCCCTAATGATTTCAGAGAGAAATATAACAAGCCTGTTTTGACAGTTTGTGGAATTAAGTTTCAGAGGAAAATCTATACAACTATCATCCAACCACCACAGCAGGCATGTCACCCAGAAACAAACCTCAAATTTCAGGATGTGTCTGCAGCACATGAGTGGCCACCTGGAAGCTACAGAGATCAAGGCAGCCTCCCGGTAGCCGCCAAGCCAGCCGGTTTTAATTAAGTTCTATTGTTGCCACAAGCACAGTCAGTCTGCGCCCAGATCGATCAACAGCTGCTAATGGTCTCTTTACTTTGTTCTGGGATGTTCCCACCAGCTGGGCAACCCTTGTAAGAGGCGGCTTGCTCCTGAATTATGCTGGTGAGTCCGAGCAGGGGGAGAAGAGACACAGGGCATGCAAAGGTCAGTGGTCAGAAGGCTTTTCAGGGTGGCGAGGAGGGTCCCACCTGGTTCCCCTACACACCAAGAGAAGCTTTCAAATTAGAATCAGGGGATGGGGGGCACAGGCCTCCTGTGACACTCCATATAGTGGCGGCCTCCCTGCCTGCAGCCTCCAAGACTGCTCACCGCCACACCCTGCTCACCCCGGGTCATCACTTTGAAGGCCCCTGAATCCACCTGGAGCCGCCTGAAGGGCATGTCCTGGTGGAAATCTAACATTCACAGCTTTAGCCCCGACTGCCTCCCCGTCATCCAGGAACATACCTGGCACTTCTATGTGCTGAGCACAGAGTGACAAAGGTGACAGACACAAACCTTGTTCTTAGGAAGCCACACTGAGTCCCTTCACAAATATTCACAAAACGTGGACATTCTATACACTGTCACCACGAAGCTTGCACTCTGGTGGGGGCAGCAGACAGTGAGCGTACAAAGAGGTCTGAGGACAGTGACCATAAGGGCAAAGAAGAAACACAATGTGAGGAGAGGGGACAAGAGTGCAGGGGTGGGGAGGGGGTGACAGGTGAGCAGAGGCCTGAATGAAGTGAGAAGGGACACCTGGCCAGCAGGTCCAGAGGCCCTAAGGTGAGGATGTGCTTGGCGTGTCTGGGGAACGGCACCCGGGCTGGTGTGACGAGACACTTGCATCTCTTTCCTGGACCACCTGAGACGGGCCTTCCTGCTTCTACTCTGGCCCCTGGCATCTATTCCACAGGGTCCCTTTAAAACTTAAATCCAGGTGAATGGATGAACTAACGGCGGCACATCCACACAACAAAATACCCCTCAGCAATCAAAAAGAACTGCTGATGGTGCGACCACATGGATGAACCTCAGTAACGTTCTGCTGAGTGAAAGCCAGACACAGAGAAGCGCGTGTGGCACGATTCCATTTACATAAAACTCTGGAAAAGATAAATCTCATCTAAAGTGACAGAAAGCAGATCAGTGGTTGCCTGGGCCCAAGAAGCAGGGAGTACTAACTGACTTGGGAAAGGGCACAAGCGATCCCTTTGGGTGACTGAAGTGGTCTATACTGGCCTGAGACAGTGGTTACACGGCTGCCTACATTTGTCAAAATTCATCAAACTGTACACCTAAAAGGGGTTCATTTTATTTTATGTAATACTTCAGTTATACTTCAATAATTGATTTTTTAATGTAAATTGGTTAAATCTGGTTACGTTGCTCTCTGCTCAACCCCACCAGTGTTCTCATTATTACGTGACTATGTAAATATCGATTGCTGCTGAATCAAGTTATCTATTATGAAAATTTTTTAAAGTTTCAATATTAAAAAAATGGATGCATTATGGTTACTTTTGTCCTTATACAACTTTTTCCAGGAATTAACTGCTCCTTTTTCCCTCCTCTGTTTACTTGGATTTCCTTAAATTTCTGGCTAAGTTTTCCCACACCCTCCAATGGCTCTTTATATAACACCTCTCCAGTCAATTTTACACTTTTCTTTGCGCAGACGTCACCCTGGAGTCTCACACCATCCTGCTCTGGCTGGACTGATGCACAGTGAGTGTTCAACCCCTCTGTCAGCATCGGGGAAGTCTCTGGTCCCCCTCCTGGCTGGATCTCCTGCTCCCAGGTCCCATTTTTTGGCTTACTGCTTCATTTTATTATCCCTCCACAGCTTTCTGAGAACAGGTACATGGAACATATATTTTTTGAGGCCCTACATTCTGAACAAGTCCCTATTGTACCCTCGTTCTAGAGTAATTTAATTAAGAAAAGATTTGGGGTTGGACATTATCTTCCTGCAAAATTCAGTGACAGCATCCAACCCTACACCCTTCAATGTGGATTCTCTTTCTGAAGCACTATCCAGTAGTCTACAATAGTTCTATAATGTGTCTTGGTGTAGGTTTTTATTTTCCCATTCATCATCCTGGGTACTCATTGGTTGTCATATCCTTAGAAACGTTCTCCTCCATGTTGCACTGAACTCTCCCTACACATGTATGCACACCACTAAAGCTGATCCTCTAATTTCACCTTGCTCTCTTCTCTAAAACAATTCTACTATGAAATATTTCTATTGATATAAATCCTCTCCCCCTAAAACTAAGATAAAATTTAACAAAGCTGTCAAAAACAACCATTTCAGGGTTCTGGAAATTGAGCAGAAACATACAGCAAATTGCAGGTGTCTATTAAAAACAAGACAAACTTCAGGCTCCTGGATGAGAAGACTATGAGACAGGTGTTTCAGCCTGGAGCTTCGCCCACTCCCACTCCCAGCCCCTTTGGCTGATACGTCTACCAGGGTGGGCAAAGCTGTGGAAACCAGTAGCTTCAGAGGTGGCTGATTTTATTGGAATCTTGAAACATCAGGAAGAAAGAACATGGTAAGAAAAAATATGGGTAAATACCAGAGGCTTTACTTCTCCAGAGTTTTCTAAATTATGTTTGACAGTTGAAACAGAAATTGTAACTGTCCAATATGGTTCTAAATGAATGCAGAGGAAATATTTAAGAAAACTACATTATAAACAAGGGAGGGTAAAGGGAAGTAAGGTTTCTGTACTTAAGCTGGTGAAGTCAACGGGCACAGACTATGATAAGCTATGTATATATAACACCTAGAGCAACCACTTTAAAAGGCAAACAAAGAGGTACACTTAAAGACACAACATACAAATAAAAATTGAATTCTAAAAAAAATCAAGTAAACTATAGGAAAAGAGAAAAAACAGAATAGCACTAAAAACCTATATGAGGAAACAAAAAAAGGTTATAAATGGGGCTCCATGAAAAAAAGTTACAAATGAATGACCTCAGCTTTGACCCTAAGGGGAAAAAGAAAGAAAAGCTAATCAAACCCAAAGAAAACAGAATAAAGTAATTAAGAGCAGAAATCAACAAAATTGAGAACAGGAAAAAAAAGAGAAAATCAATAAAACAAATAACTGGTTCTTTGAAAGGATCGACAAAATTAATAAACATCCAGCAAGACTAACAAAGAAAAAGACACAAATGACCAACATCAGGAACAAAATGGGACATCACTACAGACCCTACAGACGTCAAGGGATAACAGGGGACAACTAAGAACAACTCTACCGACAGATACAAACCCAGATGTCAAACACAAAGTGGGACGACTTAGATAAAACGTACCACTCAGAAAATATAAACCATATCCATATGTATATGTTTGTGTGTGTGTGTGTATATATATATTTGAATCACTTTGAGGTACACCTGAAACACTGTAACTATATACTTCAACTTAAAAAACGTACACTATCAAAATTCACCCACCCCGAAATAGATAATCTGAATAGCCCGATTACTATTAAAGAAATTGAACTCTTAATTAAAAGTCTTCCCCCAAAAATCTCCAAGCCTGGGTGATTTCACTTGAGAATTTTACCAAACATTTAAAGAGGAATTAACATAGTTCTACATAGTCTCTTTCAAAAGGAGAGAAAACTTCCCAATTCATTTCATATAGCTAGTATTACCATGACACCAAAACCAAAGACAGTACCACAAAAAACCAACAGACCAATATCCTCCATGAAAATAATGCAAAAATCCTTAGCAAACTATTAGCCAACAGAATTCAGTAATATATAAAAATAATTATACGCCATGACCAAGAGGGGTTTATTCCAGGAATGCAAGGCTGATTCAATATTTGAAAAATCAATCAAGGTAATTGACCATATTAATAGGCTAAAGAGGAAAAACCACAGGATCATATCATCCAATACAAAAAAAAGCATCTGACAGAATTCAACACCTGTTATAGGTTGAATTATGTGCTCCCCCCAAGAAATACATGTTGAACTTCTAACCCCCCAGTACCTCAGAATGTGACCTTACTTGGAAACAAGGTCTTTACAGAGGTAAGCAAGGAAGAATGAAGTCACTAGGGTGGGTCCTAATCCAACGTGACCGCGTCCTTATGAAAAGAGGAAAACGGGACTCCGCCAGACACAGAGGGAAGACAAATGTAAAGACACACAAGGAGAGTGCCTTGTGAAGACAGAAGACTGGAGGGAGTGACGCACATATAAGCCAAAGAAGATCAATGGCTGACAGCAAACCACCAGAAGCTAGGAAGAGGCAAGGGCTGATTCCTCTACAGGTTTCACAGGGAACTTTGCCTTGCTGACACCTTGATTTTGGACTTTTAACCTCAGGAACCATGAGACAATCAATTTCTGTTATTCTAAGCCACCCCGTTGTGATATTTTGTGACAGCAGTCCTGAGATACTAGTACAACAATGATTCATGATGAAAGCTCTCAGAAAAACAGGACCAGAGGAGAACTTCCTCAACTTAGTAAGGAGCATCTATCCAAAAACCTACAGATATTATGCTTTTTTGTGGAAGACTGAATGCTTTCCACTCTAGAAGAAAAAGGCGACAATGCCCACACTTACTACTCTAATTCAACACAGTGCTGGAAGTCTAGCCAGCACTAAATAAAGAAAAAGAAACAGAAGACATATAGATCAGAAAGAAAAAAAACTGGCCCTATTCACAAATGACATTATTGTCTATACAGAAAATACCAAGAAATCTACAAAAAAATAAGAAATACATTTTAAAAACCCCTATAAGTTCAGCAAAGTAACAGGATACAAGACAAATAAAAATCAACTGTATTTCTATATACTACCAATGAACAAGCACACACAGAAACCAAAAATACAGTGTCATTTATAATCATTCAAATAAAATGAAACATTTAAGTATAAATCTAATAAAACATATTAGGACTTGTATGCTGAAAACTACACAATGCTAATTGAAGAAATCAAAGAAGATCTAAATAAATGGAAATATACTGTGTTAATAGATTGGGAGACTCAACATACAATAAAGAGATAGGTTCTCCTTAAACTTAGACATATGTTTGTTGCAACTGCTATCAAAATCCCAGTCAAATTTTCTGTAGGTATGGATAAAATTATTCCAAAATCTACATGCAAAGGAAAAAGAACTAGAACAGCTAAAAATAAAACAATATTGACAAAGAATAAAGTGGGAGGAATCAGTCTACCCAACTGCAGTATTTCTTATAGCTATAGTAACTGAGGCAGCATGGTACTGGAGGAGAAACAGGCACATAGATCAACGGAACAAAACTGAGAACCCAGAAACAAACCCACACAGATATGCCCAATTGATTTTTGATAAGACTGAAAAAGCAATTTAATGGGGGAAATAAAGCCTTGTCAACAAATGGTACTAGAGCAACTGAACATCTATAGGAAAAAAATAAAACTCAACCTAAGCTTCACATCTTATATAAAAATTAACTCAATATGGATCATGGACTTTAAAATGTAAAATTATGCAGTATTTTAAAAACTAGAATAAAATCTTTGAGGCCTAGGGTTGGCCAGTAAGTTCTTAGACTTGCCAACAAAAGCATCATTCATAAAAGGAAAAACAGGAAAATTTAATAAATTAGACTTCACTGAAATTTAAAACTTTTGCTCTGAAAAATTCCCTGTTAAAGAGGATGAAAAAATGAGCTACAGAGTAGGAGAAAATATTTGCAAACCACAAAAGACTAGTACTAGAATACATAAAGAACACTCAAAACTCAATGGAAAAAAAAAATCAAACAATCCAATTAGAAAATGGGCAAAAGAAAGATACTTCATCAAAGAGGGTATAGAAATGGTAAATAAGCACATGAAAAAATGTTCAACATCATCAGCATTATGGAAATGCAAATTAAAACCATAACACGGTATCTCTAAATACCTAACAGAATGGTTAAAGTAAAAACAGTGACAACACCAAATCCTGGAGGGGATGCAGAGAACTTCTCATACATTCTTAGTGGGAATGTAAAATGGTACAGCCACTCTAAAAACAGCTTAGTTGTTTCTGAACAAAGTAAACACACAATGACCATACCACTGCAATTGTAATTTAGGGCATTTATCCCAGAGAAACACACCAACTCTGTACATAAATGTTTATAGCAACTTTATTTGTAGTAGCCCAAAACTGAAAACAATGTAGATATCCTTCAATGGGTAAATGGTTAGGAAAACTGTGGTACATCCACAACATGGAAACCACTCAGCACTAAAAAGGAATAAACTATTGGTATAAGCAACAACTCCTAGATGAATCTCCAAAAAATTATGCTAAGTGAAAAAAGCCAATCCCAAAAGGTTACACACTGTAGTATTCCATTTATACAACATTCTTGAAATTAAAGAAATAGAGAACAGATTAGTTGTTCCAGGGGTTAAGGTGGGGATGAGGATGGCAGGGAAGTAGGTGTGGCTATAACAAAGGGAAGTGGATATTTCTATAAAAAGGCAACAGGAAGGCTCCTTATGGTAGTGATGGAAATGCCCTGTCTTGTCTGTATCAACATCAATGTCCTAGTTGTAAAGTTGTTTTTCTAAGATGTTTCCACTGGGGGGAACTGGGTAAAGGGTACAGGGGATCCCCTCTGTATTGTTTCTTACAACTAACTGCATGTGAATCTACAATTATCTCAAAAAGAAAAGTTTAACTGAAAGGAAAACAAAAGAGTTGTTATCTTGCCAGTAGCAAAAAAGCAGACAGTGAGCCAGATTTGAACCACTGGCCAAAGTTTGCTGACCCCTTTTCCTGGTTAGTTATATTACTGCAAGTATCTTCTCCGAGCTTTTGGCTTGAATTTATCCTTTTTATATTATCTTTCAAAGAAAATAAGTTCATACATTTAATTCATCCACCCATCTTATTTTTTTCCAATTAACTCTTTATGCCTTAACAAATCATATCCTATTCTGAGATCGTACAGATATTCTTCTATGCTCTTTCCTAAAAGTTTTAAAGTTTTGCCCTTCATATGTAAGTCTCTGGTCCACCTAGAGTTTATTTCTGTGGATGAGGTAAGGAATATAATTTCACATTTTACTACATGAATAAGCAATTGTCCAGATTCAATAACTAAGTGTCCATCCTTTCACCAGAGAGCTACAACCCCACCAGGATGGTCAGTAGTTTCTGCACTTGCATGAGCCTCTTTTTTGGGCTCTCTGTTGTATTTTATTGGTCAAACTGTACATCCCTAGGCCAGTTCTACATCTGTTTGTAGGGCAAGGCCAGCCATCTTCATTTGCAGAAAGAAATGGTCTTCCACATAAATTTTAGAATCAGCCTGTTCCATTCCTGAGAGAACCTGTGGGGATTTTTATTGGAATTATACAGAATCAACAGCTCAGTCTGGGCAGAATGATTCTTAAATAACTCTTATTGTGTCTTCCTAGCCATGAATATGAAACTTTCCCTGTTTAAGACTTCCTTAAAGACTTTCAGTAAAGCTCAATTTTTTCACCTAGACTGGCCACCCTCACCTTTCATTTGATTTATTCCTAGGTACCTTAATTTTTTAAGTTGATCTTGTAAATGGCGTATTTTAAAAATTATTTCTTGGAAAGATATTCATGGAAAATATAAATCAAATTTTTATATATCTGATACATATCCAGCTACCCTGTTAAACTGTTATCTCTAATAATTTATATATACTTGTTTTTCTATTTAAAGAAACATTGTTTGCACATAATGACAGTTTTGTTTCTCCTGTTCCAATATTTACACCTTTATTTTCCTTGTCTTACTAGACAAAACTAAAACTTCCAGTATATCCTTGTCTTGTTTCTATTTTTAAAGAGAATGCTTATAGTGTTTCTCCATTAAAATGTTATTTTCTTAGAGTTTTGGTAGATAGCCTTTACCAGGTTAAGAATAACCTGTTTCTAGCTGCTAAGAGTCTTTATTTTTTAAATAAATTCATGCTGAATTTTATTGAATGTGTTTCCTGTGTCTATTTAAGATGATCATATGGTTTTCATTCTTTAATCTGTTAATGTAGTGAAAGATTTATTATTTTTCTAGTATTAAACTACTGCATTTTAGGAGAAAAAACAACTTGTCATAATATACTATCTTCATTAGCTAATACTGACTTCATTTTGCCAATATTGTTTAGAAACATTGTATGCATATTCATGAGTGAACCCAGCCTGCAGTTTTTCTCTCTTATGCTCTCCTGTCTGCTTTGATATCAGGTTATACTCAAGGAGTATTCTCTTATTCTTTAGAAGAATTTATTGGTAAAATTTGCCTATGAAACAATCTGGGCTTCGTGTTGTCTTTATAAGATGATTCTAAACTTTGATTCAACTACTTTTACAGTTACAGGACTATCATGTTCTTACATTATTTTTGAAAACGATGTAGTTTAAGAAATGTGTCCATTTCTTCTAAGCTTTCAAATTTATTACCATGTTAGCTTATATTTTAATATCTGTGACATCTATAGTTATGATTTTTTATTACTAATATTGACTATGCCTTTTTCTTTTTCTTGATTAATCATTCCAAAAGTCTTTCTATTTCATTAATCTCTTAAAAGAATGAAATTCCGACTTACTGATCTCTTCTACTGTAGCTTTGTTTTTCACGCTTGTTTTCCCACCAGCTTTACTGAGATATAACTGACACATAACTCTAGCTTTGTTTACAAAATTTTAAACTTTAAAAAACCTTGTTTTCAAAATTTTGTCTGCTCCCTATTTGAGTTTACTTTTACTTTTTCTCTATTCTTCAATGAACTCTAAGCTCACTACTTTTCACCCTGCCTTCTTTGCTCATTTAAGCATTCAACACAGTACACTTCCCTGTAAGTATTGCCTTCACTGTATCCCACAACTTTTGATGAGAAAAATTTTCCTTATCATTCAGCTCTGAGTCCTTTTAAACTTGTTATGATTTCTCCTCTAACCCACGTGTTGTTTACTTGGAATGTGTTTTTAAATTTCCAAATGTATGAAGATTAGGGTTCATCTTTTGGTTACATATTCCCAATGTAAAAAAAACACTGGGAATGTTCCTGAGAAACCATATCCACCCCAAAAGGAAAAAGGCAAGCCCCTTAACACTCTTGTCTAGTATCTGGTTCTGGCAAGGACAGTACTTGCCCATCCCAAACAATTCTGAAGCTGGACAAAAGACATAAATTAACCATTTCTGGCACATACTACTGATAGTGAATTGGCATGGGTTGCAGGGGGCGGGGGTTTGCCAGAGAAAAAGAAAGCATGAGAAGTGAGCCCACATTCAGTCTGGCCTCTTGCCTGGAGGCAGTTTTCCAAACCGAAGCAAAGGGGAGCAGAGTTTGGGCAGTCTCTCTGGGCAGAACAAACACAGGTGAGAGTTTGGGTGCCAGGAATCTGTGGGGCAGGGTACCAGAGAGGAAGGAGTCAGAGAAAATCCCCAGAAATCTTAGGGCTGACCCCAGGTCCTTGGCTGAACCCTAGGCTGCCCATGTGCAGAGCAAGTTCTGGGAGTTCTAGGAGGGAAGAGCTACTATACGAAGAAGAGGAGAGGGAGCTAAGAGAGGAATGCAGGTATCAAAGGTCTCAGAATGCTGGGGAGACAGTGGAGTTCCAACCCAGCCAGAGGGGAGAGACGCTGGTAAGCATCCTGAGACTCTCACCCTAGAAGGCCGAGCCTTAGGAAGAGGACTTCGCCCAAGAACTAAGGCTCAAACTGAAGTATACCAATCCCAACAAGGAAACCAACTTTAATAAGATCAAAAGACCAGCTGGCGGTTTCATTTTTGCTAGGAAAAAAATAATCAACACTGGAGAACATAAAGTCTCCAGAATGCAACATCCACAATATCCAATGAAAAATTACTGTATTTGTAAGAAGCCTCGACCTGTAAGCAAGGAGATAAACGTCAACAGAAGCAGAGCCACAAATGACCCAGACGCTGGAATTGGCAGAAAATGATTCTATAACTATAGTAAGTGTATTAGAGAACCTAGAAGATAAACAAAAATGGGTGAAAATATGGAAGATTTTAGCTGAGAAATAGAGGGAAAAAAAGACTGAAGTTGAAAACCATGCTGTGTGAAATGAAAAAAACGCGTCAGATGGGCTTAACAGCAGATTGGACACACAGCAGAAAAGATTAGTGAATTCCAAGACAGGTCAGCCTGGAAGAGCGGGAAGGCTGTGACCACACCTACCCTGAGAGCAGTTAGCAAGGTGGCGTGAATGTCTTCAGCTGCTGGGGGCAGCTTCAGAAGAGGCAGAGGGCTGGGTTCAATTGGGAGAGGGGTTTTGTGAGATATGAGCTAAGGAATTACAGGCTGAACTCAGGCAGTAATAACTACGGGATCTGAGCTGAGAAGGGAAGGGAGGGAGTAATGAGGGTACTGAATCGTGAAGAAGGGAGAGGGCAGTGGATTTCAAGTCCCACTGGGTCTAATCGTTGGACTGGGGGCTTTAGAGCCTTACTACGCAAACTGTGGTCCCTGCACCAGCAGCACCAGGCCCTTGTGCAAACTCTCAGGCCCGGATGCACTCAAATCACTATCTCTGGAGGTGGGGATATCAGCAAGCTGTTTAACAGGCTCTTCAGCGATTCTAATGCAGTTTGAGAACCACTCCTCTGGAGTAAGAGTGCTGCAGAGAAGGGAGAGGGGCAGAGCCGGAAGCCTGAAATGGACATTTTGGAGATGTTCAGTTATGAGCAATGACAAGGCCTGAGATACAGTTCAGGGAATAGGAAACTGTGACCGAGTGGAAGAAAAAGATCATTAAAGATAAGTGGCCTAGGAAACAAGGGGCCAGACTCTTACACAGATCATCTGCACGGACATTGAATTTGAGTGACAATAAGAGGAAGACAGTGAGTCAGAAGTTGAAGTTATCAGTGAATAAGGGAGCATGACAGAATGGCAGGTGACTGCAACCAAGGTCAGTGCACAGTGTAATCTGACAGCCTGCCCTTCCAAGAGCCAGGGTTGAAAGACAGAGGAAGAAAAATGGTTTGGAACTAGCAAGGAGGGTGGGGGGGCCTTCTGACAATCTTTACTGTGAATCCACCTCACAACTCTCATCTCCACCTTCTCCAGTGGTGCCTGACCTTGTTAACTGCCTGCAACAGGCATTCTCCCTTTCCTTGCTGACAGAGCCCCAAGTTTAACAACAGTGTGCCTCTTTTAAAAGCTACATTTTCTAGCTTCTTTTGCATTGAAGGTCGCAAGCTAACAAAACATAAGCAGAATTGTGGCCGGCTTCTGAAAATGCGCCTTTTATGAGGACATAGGCCCTTTACTCTCTGCCTCTCCCCTTCTTCCTGCTTGGAACCCTTATAATATCACGGAGTTCCCATACCAGCCTTGGATTCCCTACCCCCTGAATTCTTCTACAGGAAAGAAAAACAAATAGCTAAGTTGTTTAAGCTACCATCGTTCTGTCGTTCAGATTTCTCAGGTTTCCTCGTATGTGCAGCCAAGTCAGTCACTAACAATTCAGGCTCTCAAGTGGGATCCTCTGCTCCTGGTTCGCCTCTACCTGCTGAGACTGGGCCCACCTCACTCGAGGGAGGCTCCCGGGGGTTAGTTATGGGCACTCTCTTCTCTGTCCACAAGGGCAACGCCCCTCCAGGCACTACCCCACCATCAACTACCCGCCCCCTCCATACCTCACATTCGTCTTCCTGCCAGGAAGAACCAGATTTTATTCACTTTGTCTTACTTACCCTCAAATCAGCTGCCAGAACAAGGCTGGGCAAACAATAGATACTCAATGTTTGCTACATTAAACAAGTAAAACCTCAATTTCAATAACCCAGGTTGAAAAAGCCCTGAATGGATTGCCTAATAACCCCTTTTGTTCTTGCCAAGAATACAGCCTTCCTTTCATTTCAGAATTCCAACTTCTCTGCACTGACCTTGCTCCTGACTGTTAAAGGTCATAAAAGTTTCCCGAATTCACCCCAGCCCCTGCTCGGTCTACAGTAAGACAGGACGGAAAGAGGAGGAAAGAATGGAAAGCAACATTGGCCAAGCTCTGCAGGGTGAGCACAGAGCGGCCCAGAGCACAGAAGGGCCAGAGACCTACCGGCAGCTCCTGGGGCCACTTGGCCACATCGGGGGTCCTCCTGGGAGACCTTTTGTTTGAATTCACGTACAGTTTTCGTTTGTGGAAGAGCTTCCCATTCAGCTCCTGGATGGCAAGTGCGACTTTCTGCACGGAGCCCAGATCTACAAACGCGAAGCTGCAGAGGAAGGTAAGGGCAGCTCTGAGCCAGGCTCAGAACAGAGCTGCAGGTGGGCACCAAGCCTGGGCTGAGAAAGGGCCTCCTCTCCCCTCCACAGGGACCAAAGTGGCGCTGGGCTGCTCCTAAAACACAAGGAGGCTCCACGGTGCCCAGATTCAGGCGGGAGAGCCTATCCTGGGCTTCTTGGGGATCAGGAGACACGGGCTGACCCTACCACCACATATCATATGGCATGGATTCGGGCTTCCCTCAAACGACTCCCACAAAAAAGTTCAAAACACTTTTACTGCCTTGAAAATAAGAAAGGGGAAATATGAGTAGGTCCAGATTTCAGAGGCAACCAGGGCTGAAGAGATACAGTAATTTGCCTCGAATCAGGCCAACATTACCAAAAATAAACCCAGGTCTCTGGGCTGCTAAACCACGGTCGTACGGACAAGGCAGTATCAGCTGCCCGCCTCAGAGGGTTAAATGTGGAAAGGGGGTTTCCCAAATGTCACTCTGCCAAGTCGCAGAGGGTGTGGCTTTGGGAGTTGGTGAGCATCAGCAAAACGGACAAAGAGGAAAGGAGTTGCTTCCCAAAGAAAACAAAGGAAGAACGGTCATTACCATTTGCAGCCATTCTGGATTTTGTGGACATGGAGAGGGCTGAAGTCCTTTAGAAGGCACCGAATTTCCTCCTACAACGGTAGGGTTTAAAAGAGAAAGAGACCCAGAGACACAACTTAGAGACCAGTTCTCAAGGTTTCAGATCCCCAACCAGCTAATCCAGTAATCAGCTGCACACATACTTAATGAAAACCTGTTACATGCTGGGAGTGCCAGGTTTTGTGCTCAGTGATGCAAATACAGAGACAAGAAAGATCCAAGTCCTGCCTTCAATGGAAGCTCAACGGGGCGTGTAGGGTACAGACAAGACAATCAAGTAAAAAGACCATTTCACCACAGGGTGCTACATTCCGTGAGGAGGAAGTACAGACGCCTCTGGGAGCGCACAGTATGGGTCTCTAACCCAGATTTGGAGAGAAAGGAAGCGGTCAGGGTGGAATCCCAGGAGGAACTGACTTTTAATTTACTAGGAATCTAGGCTATCTCCCTCTCATCGCCACCTAGGAGGGGAGGCTTGCTTTAATCCAACCTCCAGTGCAAGGCCGACTGCCCCGCTGACTCAGTCCCGGGTTCACCTTCCTTCATTTCCTTCCTCATGCCTTCAACAGACATTCAGCAAACAGGGGCTACACACGATCCTTAGGCTGAGTGTTACAGGAGATACTGATTTGAATCCCACATAAGCCC
Source organism: Vicugna pacos (assembly GCF_048564905.1). Taxonomy (NCBI): domain Eukaryota; kingdom Metazoa; phylum Chordata; class Mammalia; order Artiodactyla; family Camelidae; genus Vicugna; species Vicugna pacos. Next base: position 25,962,267 of record NC_133007.1, read on the forward strand.
TGCACTCAAGGAGCTTACAGTTTAGTGGGGATACGTATGAGTGATCTAACTGATGGGGCGGGCGGGGTGCAGTCTGGCAGTAAAAGTAAAGCCGGGGTGGGCAGTGCGCTGAGGGAGGACACATTCCTCTCGGTTGGCCTCTGGCCTCTGACAGAGTTTCCATATCCTCCAGGCCACTGATCTCACTGTAGCCTGGCCTCCACTGCCCGGGGATATGGTCACCTCCCCTCCCTGGACATTTCTCTGTCCCATTCTCAGCTCCTTCTCCTGCCTGCCCTCAGGCTGCCTCCCTCCCCAGTGGACCCTGGCCCCACTCCTTCCCCACGGCCGCCACCCACGAAGGCCCTCCCTTCTCTAAGATAACATCCACCCAACCCTGAAGCCCTTTTGAACGACACCCTGTTTTTTCTCTTCTCTGACAAACGTGTAGAAAGGGCCGTGTCCGCCTAATGCCTCCATTTCCTTCCCGCCCGCCCTTCCCGCTCTACTGAAAACGCTTTCTGGGCGGCCTCGGATGCGCCCGCTGCCCAGGGCGAAGCTTCTCCGCTGGCCTCCACTCTCCTCCTACCTGCGCCTCTCCCCACTTCTTCCTTCCTCAGCTTCCCCACCAGCACAGGACAGCTGTAAACACCACAATAGTGATGGAAACCCCTGTTTCCCTAGAAAATTCTACTTTGGAAAAATGTATATTTAAACCATCGTCTGTTAAGAGCAGCTTTTACCAATCTAAAGTCACTTTGTCGGCTTAGGAAAATAGAAATGCATAACGTATGGCTCATTTTTCTCCATCTCCATGTTTATATTACATTTAAATTCAAATTTTCTAATTCGCTTTTACTTTTAAATATTTAATGTTTATTACACAGAAATCTACAAGATGCTGAGCAACATTCAATTTATGAGACAAGCAATGTGTGCTTAGCATTTTCAGGATATAAAAGCACTTTCACATACCTTATTCCATTTGATCTTTAAAACCGCCCTGTGAACTGTACATTATTATTGTCCTCATTCTCAGACGCATAAGGATCAGAAAGGTTAAGTGACTGCCCTAAGATTACACAGCCAATTTAGATCGAGTCAGGCTTCAAACTTCAAATCCTACATTTTTTCATGATCTCATGCAAAACCACAGCTTTCTTCTCTTGAAGTTTTACCATTTTTAAAATAAAATAGAAAACTTTCATATTTTTGAACCTTCAATCACAGCTGTCAGGAAACCACAGCCTTGGGCCAAATCCAATCCACCACTTTTTTTTTTCTGCAAGTTTTATTATAACAGCCATGCACATTCATGTACTTGCTGTCTTAAGGCTGCTTTCATGCTCATGCTACAATGGCAGAGATGAGTGTTTGCAATAGAGGCATATGGTGTTCAAAGCTAAAATATTTGCTATCTGACCCTTTACAGAAAAAGTTTGCACACCCTTCTTCTATAGCAATAATTCTCAATTCTGATTGCATGAGAGATTCAACTGGAAAGTGACTTTTTCTTTTTCTTTTTCTTTTTTAAACTACTAATGCAATGCCTGGCCCACCCCAGATGAACAAAATCAGAATCTCTGAGATTGAGATTAAAGCATCAATTTTTTTAAAGATGATTATAATATGTACCCAAGGCCAAAAAAGACTGTTCCATGGCATTGAGTAGATTCAGGATGTGCTCATTTTCAGAAAATGTGCTTGAAGGTGAGAGGAGAACCCCCACCACACAAATACCTCCAAAATGTGCCAACATCTTTTCATCCATGGGGCTTCAATGTTATCAGTGAGGTCATCCCCTCAGCAGAGGCCTTTCCTATTGATAGCTGTTATTAGGAACTCAAAATCTGAAGGCATGCCCTAACTGTGACCTTTTTTTTTTTCTGCTCCTTAATAGTTCAATTTGTTTATTTAAAAAAATTTTGGTCGCCTATAGACTTGACAGGAAGCTTGGTACATTAAGCTAAAATTGCCTCATACCCCTTAGGGAATCCTTTACATCTTATTTTAAATAATGAAAATAACTTATTAGGATTTTTTAATCATAAAAGCATTAAATGTTAATTATAAAAAAGTTTTAAAATACAGATAAGCAAAACAGAAGTATCGTCCATAATCCTACCACCAAAATAGAAGTACTGCATATCCATGTAGAGACTGTAAGACCATGCTGTCCCCTCTGCTTCGGAACCTATTTCACTTATTAATATATCCCTTTCAATCAGTCATTACAAATACAAAATTTAAGGGATCTATCACCTGCTAATAATTATGGCACCAACATTTATGGACCACTGACTTTGTGCCAGGCAGGTGGAGGGTGACCGCCATTACTCACGAGCTAAATAACCCCACGCCCTTCAGGCTGGCAGCAATAACAGCTGGACAACACCAAGCTCTGGTGACGACACAGGCGCTCTTACGCTGGTGCTGCCGGTGGGAGTGCTGGCCAGTCTACCTGCCTGGTCAAGCTGTGGGCCCTGGGTGGCCCTGACCCCACATCCAGGCGCAGGTCCTGGGGACACACGTGTGCACATGGACATGCTTACAAGCTGGTTCACTGTGGCTCTGTTTAAAGTAGCAAAAAGTGGGAAACCATTCATTTGAGCCACGGGACTTGACATTTTTGCAGATAAAAAATGGTCAACCACCAGGAATTTCTTACCGTACAACCTAAGCACCTGTATGTATACTGGTATGGCACGCATGTGCCAACATGGATATGTTATTTTATAAGATATGAAATGATAAAAACCACAGACAAACATACATCAAGAGAAAGGGACTGACAGCTGCCTCCCCATGGCCTGGGCTCCCTTCTTCCTCGGACACACCCTGGACCCTGTCATTCCCAATGACTGCGTGTCCCTCTGAATGGCAATTTCCAGCCCTAACCACCTCTAACCACCTCTCTCACTCACCCCTCTAGTTCTTCATCTCCACTCCCTGGTTCTTCATCTCCACTCCCTGGTTCTTCATCTCCACTCCCTGGTTCTGTGACCCTTCAAACCCTGACACTTTTCCACCATCCTGCAAACTCCCGATCTGTCCTGGCTCTCCTACTATCCGCTCTGCCCCACCACACCCCACCCCACCCTACCCCACCCCTGCTTTCCTCTTCACGCCATGACTTATCGCTGCAGTCACTTCCCTGTGCAGAGTGCTTCAGGGCATTCCTACTCTGTATTCCTAATTATCAGATCCCTGGTCTCCCAAATAGAACTACTGCAGTCTACTTCTCTTCTCAAACCTTCCATACCCTCTTTCTACTCAGCTGATAAGCCTGATTCTTATTTTGCTAGGAAGAGAGAGGCCATCAAAAGGGAACACCCACACCCTGCTGCCGCATCAGCCAACCTCCCTGCACCCGTGCGCACCCCTCCACGTGGAAGACCTGTCCTTGCTCCGGACCAACCCCCCTCACCTCCTCAAGGTCTCTGATGCTAAATTATCTCCTCTCTCCTGCATCAACTTCCCTTCCCACTGGATGAGCTACAAATGAGCTCTAATATGTGCTGTCTTAATACTTACAGATGTGTAACACCTCTGACCCCAGATCCCCCTCCTGCTGCCACCCCACTTCCTACCCTCCTTTCTACAAAATTCTTGAAAAGTTCTGCACTCACTGTCTTCACTTCCTCTAATTCATTCAATAATTATTAAGTGCATACTCTGTGTTCAAAAATATCTTAGATGCAGGGAATAGAATACTCAAAAACCTCTCGCCACTCCCGGGCTGCTCTTAATCTGGGGAAGACATAATCAGTAAGATGAATGAGTCGTGTGCATGGTAAGTTCAATGGCAATCAGTAGTAAGGAGACATATAAAGTCAGAGAGGGAACAGGAGGAGGGCTGTAATCTAGGGAGAACGGCCAGGCAGGCCTTCGGAGGTGACATCTGAGCAGAGGAGGCCAATACGTGGAAGAAGAGCGTGCCAAGCAGAGGAAACAGTAAGTGCAAAGGCCCTAAGATAGGGTTGGGGTCTCGCAAGGAGGCCAGCGAGGCTGCAGTGGAGTGAGCAAGGGAGAGGGCAGAGGAGACACGGGCACCAGACCGCAGGGGACCAGCTCGAGTGCAGACTCTGGCGCTTCCTAAGAGGGAACCCACTGGGGGCTCCTGAGTGAAGGGACGCCAGGACCCGCTTACTCCCGCTGCAGTGTGAGGACGACACTGAAGGGGCCCAAGGGCAGGAGGGAAACAAGCCAAGAGGCCACTGCAGGAATCCAGGTGAGGGCGGTGGCCCCGATCAGGGTGACAGCAGTGGGCGTGATGGGAGGTGTTCAGACTCCGCATATATTGAACTTTTTGTGATAAAACACTCGAAACATGCAGAGTAGTAGTGAGTACAAGGAGCCCCCACAAATTTCAACACCATCACCAAATTTCAACAACTATCAATCAACATTTTGCCGTAACTGTTTCACCCAACTCTCCACCTCTGATTTGCTAGTGTCTTAAAGCCAATCCCAGGCATCATGTCATTTCACCCTTCAATACTTCACACCTCAAAAAAGGATGCTTTCTTATGTAAATACAATAACATTGTCAAACTACAAAAATTAACAACAGCTTCTTACCAACTAATAGCAAATGTCGCCAACCATCTCAAAAATATCTTTTCAGTGTTGTTTTTCTACCAGTCAAGATCAGAATATGGTCTACTCACCGCTAGGTTGTCATTTCTCTTAAGTCTCTTCTACATCTCTTTAAATCTGTATCAGATCCCCTACCTTAATTTTTCCATGACTTTAACTTGTTAAAGAAAGCAGCTCAGCTCTTCTGTAGACACGAGGACTGGTTCCTTATGGTAGCATTTAACTTGATCTTCTTTTCCCCGCCCCCTATTTCATTCAGACTAGAAATTAGCCATACAGCTTTCAGATACAGGTTATCACTTAACTTTTTTTTTTTTTTTTTTTTTGGCTAGAATGCTTCCTAGCTGATGTATCGTCTTCAGTAATATCGCATCAATTTAGGAGGCTTCTGTCTGGTTGTCTCTTTCAGTGATGCTAAATTAATCCACAAATTCAGAGAGTGACAGCCTGATCCCTCCCTTGTAAAACTGCCCATCAGGGTTTTACTTAATGAATTTACCATGCTCTGATAACTGCTGTCTGAAACAGGTATTTTATTATGGTTTACAAAATGATGGTTTTCTACCGTTTCTTATGCATTTACAGGCTAGCGTTCCTCTGTAAAGAAGAACCTTCTCTCATCCACTTAGGGTCATTTGTTTGCCCTGAAATAGTTATTTGTGTTGGAAAAGCAACACTTATTCTTTCCCTTTCATACCAAGTTTTCTATTAATGAACTACTGTCTTGCCACCTTCTATGCGTCCAGCGAATTTTGTTTTCTTTAGGTATTATTTCTTTAGGTATTACTACAAATTATTGCTTTTTATCATCAGTAAGTCTTAATCAAAGGTAGTCAGTATTTTTGAAGTACAAATTGTCCCATCTTTGGCCTGTGGAACCCCCATTTTTGCTTGTTCTTGTGTCTTTTTATCTTTATTTGGAAACTTTCAAACACATAAACAGTGTAACAAACTCTATATACCTATCACTCAGCCTTCATAATTCTCAACTCATGGACACTGATTTCATCTACACCTCTCCCTGCCACGAGGCTGTTCTGAGACAAATCTCAAACACCTCATCGCTACATCTGCAAACATTTCAGCACGTAGCTCCAACAAACAAGTATCTCACCTCTGATTACCACCTCTCCAGGCCTTGCAATCAAACCTTTGAGAGCTTTCTGGCATTAACAGCTCCAGACCCGGAATCAGCCATTTCCCTAAGAAGGCCTAGTCCTTTTCAGTGGGGAGTGGTACTGAAAGTGAATAACCTAGGAGCCAGGGGTTTACGGTCATTGGGTTGTTCCAGCACCAAGGCCTTTCAAAGAACAGTTAGGAGATATCTTTGAAAGGGAAAATAGTCATTGTTATCATGGATTTCAACTCATATATAAGAGCTACACATAGTTTTTATTTAATTTCATTTACTTTTATATCTTTTTTCTTATGCTGGAAATCTTTACTCCTAACACATTAATTACTTGCTGTATCCTACTTTAAATACTTAACAGGTTCAAATAACACCAAGATTATTACAGACAACAAAATTACTGAGTAAAGTTCAAGATTTCTTTGCAGTTTTTTTGTCCTTATATCTTACTGAGGACATACAGCTAAAATACCATATTCTAAGGTCAATTTGAACAATTCTCTTCCCTGACATCAAACTGGTTATGGCACTAATTTGTTTTCAGTTTTTAGGGAATACTTAATTTTAATACATAATTTTGATTTCCTTAATTATGAAAACCTTTATGTATTTAAAAGTTAGAACAAAAACACAAGGTAAATTCAGAAGCTGTGCCTCCATCTCCCTCCTACTGTTTTTTCCTTCCCTCCCCCACAGGTCACCATCTTTATTCTCTTTTTATCCTTCCATTGTTTATTTTGGCAAATTCAAAGAGAGATTCCATTCTCCTCCTCCATTCTGATACAAAAGACTGTTTGATCCTAGGTATATTTTTATACCTGCTGACAGACTGAATGTGAAGTGTGAAAAACACGTGAGGTCTGAAAGGAGAGTACCTCTCAGGTTCGGGGCCGCTTGCTGAGAGGGGGAAGACTGGGAGGAGCGGGCTGGACACAGTAAGTCTGAAACGCCTATTAGTTGCCCAAGTAGAGATAAGAAGTAGGCAACTGAATATACAAGTTCAGAGTCCACGGGCAAGACACAAGCTGGGAATACGGATAACTGGTCATGACTGTGGTCTACTACCACGGTCACGTCTCCTGCACTCATGACACTTGTATTTCTTGCCAATTCTTATGTCTTTTTTCCTTGCCTTACTGTGCTGACCAAGACCACCGGCACAATGCTGACAGAAAGAGCAACAGCTGGCATCCACATCTTGTTCCTGAACTCACAGGGAAAGCTCTCAAAGCCACATCACTAAGTATTATATTTGCTGTACACTGTCAAGTCCTTAATTCATCCAGTGAATGTGTTTTGAAGTAAAGGCTCAATTTCATTTTTCCTGCGTGGATAACGAAATGTCTCAGAAGCAGTTTACTGAAAAGTTCCTTCTTTCCTAACCGCTCTGCAATGCCACCTGGTTTTTATACCCACACACCAAGTGTTCGCGTATGTACAGGTCTATTTCTGGACTTTAGTCTGCTCCATCTGTCGACTATGAGCAACGCACTCACATCACGGTCCTCCTTACTACAGTGGAAAATTTGTTCTCCTCTCTGTCCCCTTATTCTTCTTCAGAAAGGTGCAGTTATTCATGGGACTGTAAATGTAAATTTTAGAATCAGCTTCTCAAGTTCTTTGGAAAACCTTTGCGTATTTTGATCACAATGGCACTGAATCTATGTATCAATTTAAGGATCATAAAACTGATTCTTCTTATCCATGTCTTTATGTAGGTCTGCCTTAATGTCTTTCAGTAAAGTGTCGTCTTCTGTACGTACGTCTTGCACAACTTTCACTAGATTTATTTCTAGCTCTTTGTATTTTGGGCTCCTCTTCCAAAGAAATACAACTAACTTTTGTATATTTATCTTATATTCAACCACCCTATTAATTCTCAATAATTCTAACATGTCCAGGAGTCTTTAAAGCTTTCAACTTAGGCAATCATCTGCAAATAATGAGAGTTTTATTTTTTTCTTTCCAATTCTTACACCCTTTTTTCCCCTCAGTCGCTGTAGCTAAGAACAAAATGTTAAACAGAAGAAGTGATAGAGATACTCATGTCACGCTCTTGACTTTAAAATATTTGTTTCCCAAATGATAATGTTTTCTGTGTATTTCTTGTGGACACACTTTATCAGATTTTGGAAGTTTCCTTCTATTCACAGTTTAAATCTGTTTAAATGTTTTTTTGTGAATTGGGTTTTTAACTTTACCAAAGATTAAACTGTAGCTTGAAGGTTCCCAAACCATGCACGTAATGTGAATTTAAACCCCAATTCACATGTAACCAGGCCTACTGTTACATGTTCTTAGGGTCATTGCGTAGCTCTATCAGCCTCAGATCCAGGCCAAGGCAGAATAACTTCCTCAACACCACCCTGGGCCAATGAGCAAAGCTTCTGTGGTTCACACTTTCACTGAGGGTCCAGCCCTTCAAGGATCCTGCTTTTGCAGTGATGTCTGCAATTAGCACTCTTCTTCTCACATGGGCCCAGGCTGTCATATCCTGTCCTGACATGGCTGTTCTAATCCAATCCACCCTTCGGGTTTTGAGGCAGGCAAAGACCCCAGGGCATTGGCCAGGCTCTTCTGGTTTTTCACTTACTGCTTATATGAGGCCCTCTTAGTTCTTCTTACCTTCTTAAGTCTCAGCTATATATTTAAAAATGGTATTTCTTATATTTTAGCCCCTATTTCCAAGTATTTTCTTGTGAGAGGGTTTTCAAGTTATCCAATCTATTGTAATTATGGAAACAGAAGCATCTGAATGTTTTATATCCATTTGGCAACATGAAGGTTTTACTCATACACTCAGCAAGACCAGTTTCAAAAAACTAGTGAGGGTAGAAAGCAAACTAATGGGTTCAAGAATAAGTGTATGATGAGGGGTGGGAAGGGATAAATTGGGGGTTCAAGATTTGCAGATACTAACTACTATATATAAAACAGATATACAAGTTTATTCTGTATAGCACAGGGAACTATATTCAATATCTTGTAATAGCCTATAATGAAAAGGAATATGAAAACTAATACATGTATGTATATGTATGACTGAAACATTCTGTACACCAGAAACTGACATACACATTGTAAACTGACCATACTTCAATTAAAAAAAAAATAATAAGTCTTGAGATTAAAAAGAAAATGAGTAAGTGTGTAATCAATTTCAAAACTCACTACAAAGCTATAGTACATGCACAGTTCTGGCGAAAGGACTGATACACAGATCAATGGAATAGAAGGAAACTCCAGAAATAAACTGCTACGTCTATGGGCAACTGATTTTCAACAAGGGTGCCAAAATAATTCAATGAGGAAAAAACAATCTTTTTAACAAATGATGCTAAGACAACTGAATAAAAAGAATGAAACTGACCCCACCTCACATCATACACAAGAATGAATTCAAAAAGGATCATTGACTGAAATAAGAGCTAAAACTATAAAACTGTTAGAAGAATGTGTAAGTATAAATCTTTGTGATTTTGGATTAGGCAATGGATTCTTAGATATGGCACCTAAAGCACAAGCAACCAAAAAACAAAAATAGAAAATTCAAATTAATCAAAATTAAACTTCTGTGTATCAAAGGATACTATAGAAAAAGTAAACATACAACTGATAGGAGAAAATATTTGCAGATCATATATATGATGAGAAACCTGTATTCAGAATATCTAAAGAACTCTCACAACTCAGTAATAAAAAGACAAACTGATTTTAAAATGCTCAAAGGATGTGAATAGATATATCTCCAAAGAGGATATACAAATGGACAAAAAGCACATGAAAAGATGTTTGTTAATTATTAAGAAAATGCAAGTCAAAACCACAATGATACCACTTCACATCCACTAGATGACTTTAATCAAAAAGACAGATAGCAGGGATGGCGGGGGCAGTAAATTAGGAGTTTGAGATGAACAGATACACACTACTATATATAAAATAGGTAAACAACAAGAATCCCAACTGTACAGCACAGGGAACTATATTCAGTATCTTGTAATAACCTGTGATGGAAAAGAATCTGAAACAGATATATATGTATATAACTGAATCACTTTGCTGTACACCTGACACTAACACAACACTAAATCAACTATACTTCAATAAAATTTTTATAAAAAATATGTATTAGCCACCTTAAAATACCAGATACCTGCCAAAACAAAAAAAAGACAGTAACAGGCCTCTCTCACTCCCTTGTCTTCGGAGACGGCCCGCACTCTGTCTACAGAGTGTGTAGCTACTTTTACTTTAACCTGAGCAGCCAAACCCTACACCTCGTGGCCTTTTTCTCGGCTTCTGAAACAGCCTACACTCTACGTAGTGTGCATCTCTCTAAATAAATCTACCTTTACTCGAAAAAAGAGACAATAACAGGTTTGGGGGAGGAAGTGGAGAAATTGGAATCCTCATACGTTGCTGCTATGAATGTAAAATGGTACAACTGTTTTGGTAAACAGTTTGGCATAGAGCTGTCATGTGACCCAACAATTTCACTCCTAGGTATACACCCATAACAACCACAACATAGGTTTACACAAAAAGTTGTACACCAATGTTCAGAGCAGCATTATTCATGATAGCCAAAAAGTGGAAACAACCTAAAAGTCCAATGATAAATGGATAAACTGCGGTATATCCATATGAATATTTTAGCAATAAAAAGGAATGAAGTACTGAGGCATGCTATGACACGTATGAGCCCTGAAAACATTACATTCTAAGTGAAAGAAAACACAAAATGCCACGCATTGTATGATTTCATCTACGTGAAATATCCAGAATAGGCAAACCCATAGAGACAAAAAGTAGATTAGTGGTGCCAGGGGCAGAGAGGAAGAGAGAAGGAGGGACTGCTAATGAGTATGACATTTATTTTTGGGTGATGAAAATTTTCTGGAATTAGTGGTGATGGATGCACAACCCTGTGAATATACTAAAAACCACTGAATTTCATGCTCTAAAATAGTGAATTTTATGGTATGTGATTTATAGCTTAATAAAAAAAAGTGTTAATACAATGAAAAGTAAAAAATAACAAATGCAGGCTAATGTTATTGCTATGAGTAATGAGTCATCTTTCATCTTTGATCCAAGACTTTCATCTTCTACCAACAACCATGGAACTGCTGCAGGCTAATTTGTTGGTTTGCAAGTACGGTAAAGTCTCAGAGATTTAGTTCTCAGTTCTTGACAGAGCATTAATGTCATAATCAGAAATTTCTTTTTAAAATCCTACTTCTTTAGCTCAAGTCTTTCCTCTTCTATGAGACTGGTCTAAGTTTGTAAGTTGGAAGGAAGCACTGCAGGGAAGGCTGCTGCTCTCCTGGGAAGGGGACAAGGACCAAAGGTGCCCTATACCACGGTGTGGGACAGCGTGGCCAAGCCAGCCCCAGGTGCTGGGCTGTGAAACAGGGTCGACCAGAGAGAGGAGGCAGAGCCTCTCCATACCACGCCTCCCCCAGATCCTGCAGAACTATCTGCAGGGCTCCCCCGGACCATTTCACGGTAGAGCAACATGTTGTACCACCCTGCCAGGAAGAAGGGGAATCAGCCTCAGCAGTCTCTTCTATCAGATGCCAAGAATCCCCCAACCTGCTCCTTTGATTGAATATGATTTCACTTTTGAGTCAAAATGAATTACTGTATTCTCTGTGCTCCAATACCATTTTCTTCTCTCTTTGTTGGATAAACACATAACAGTCCATCTTTTATTACAGCGAGCTATGTACATGTCTTATTGATTATGTGGTTCTTAGGGACAAGTGGACATGGATTCAGCTCTTGTCTGACCACTCAGTAGGTCGGTGTACATGGCTGAGGGATCCGACGTCTTAAAGCCTTGGCTGCCTCATCTCCAACTTGGAGACACCACCCACCCACCACCCAGGGTTATTATAAGAATTTAATAAAACCACACTAATGGAGCATTTAGTCTATTTCCTGGAGCATGCCTGATAATTAAAATATAATAAGGGATGTAAAAAGAACAAGGTACAACTTGGGCAGAGAAGAGTGAGTTTAGCTGATTGGCAAGGCGGGGATGAGACCAGGAAATCTTTGAAAAATGTCTGGCGTGCAGGAGGGGCTCCACGAGATTCAGTTTCTCTCATCCTTCGTCTGAGATTGAGCTTGAGTGCAAGGACTGGGTTATTCATCTTTTCCTGTGCTGAGTGAGCCTCAGGCACATTATTTCGCATAATGTGAAAATTTTAAATGCTCAAAAAAAAAAAATAGCCAGGGGATGCTTCAACTCAGTAGATTACTTCCATTTTCCTTTTGTCTGACTTCAAATACACTTATTACAAATTTTAAGCGCTTATATGTTCTATAATCATTTCAGGTTTGTTGATCTGGCCCCCCAGATAAAAAGGAAAATTTCTGGAGTCAAAAGTGTAGTTGTTTACATTCTACTAAGTACACAGCCAACTGACTGAACTGGTTCATTTAACTCTTTTTTTTTTTTAATGGAGGTACTGGGTATTGAACCTCACACATCCTAAGCACACACTACCACTGAGCTATACTCTCCCACCCCAAACTGCTTCATTTCAAAGTAAAATGAGTGAAGTTTTTTGGCTGAGACTCCACTGCTCCCTAAGACCAAAGGATCAGTAATTGAACTCTAACAAGGCCCCTTCCTGAAGGGAAGCCGCCTGACTGCAGCCCCTCCACCCAAAGTAGAAAGGAGGGTGACCACTCCTCCAGGTTTGCATGGATGGTTGCACGCACTAAACTGGGAGAGTCCAAGGCCCTGTCATGAGGTGGTCAGCCTCGTCACCAGCTAGTGACTGCTCACACATTGTTACTGTCAGGTGTAAGTCATACGGGGGAAACCAAAGAAGATAAACAACAGCCGTCCACAGAGAGTGAAGCATACATACCTCAGAGACATCCAGTGGGAGGTTGCCAACATACACCTCTGTCTCTCTTTTCTTGAGTCCTAAGAAGAAAAACAGCATAAAAAAGGCAGGTGGAGGGTTAGAGGACTTAGAACATGTGATAAGCAACCCATTTTCCTCAATGTTAAAACATACACACTCCCCTACAAATGTTCCATGCTCCCCTGCCTCCCAACCCCATGAACAATAAATGAATGGTTACACAGCACTCAGTCGGTCAGCAGACACCCAGTCATGGAAGTGGTCCAGTGGTAAGTGCTGGCCGTGGACATCACTGCCTTCAAGGCAGGAGCCCACTCTCCTGCAGGGTGGGAGGACACGAGTCATCAGCATACCAGGAATCCAGTGCTTTCAATGGAGTATTATGAAGTTTCAGGACCAAAGAGGGTAGTATTTCAGAGTTAACATTCAGCTGAAGGAGGGAAGGAAGAGGGGTCGTGCAGGAGGGAGGTGGAAGGGAATACAGGCAGAGGGCACAGCACACGCAAAGGCATGGAGACATGAAATGGCCTGGCACGCTTGGGAGGCTGCATGCAGTTGGCAACAGCTAGACTGCACGCTGCGTGTGGGTGAGCGGTGAGAGTCCAGGCAAGAAGGCAGGCCAGGCCAAAGGCTGGGATCTCGCTGACCTTCGTGCAGTCCTCAGGCCGGGAGAAGTGGGTGAAGGGTTTGACCAGAGAGGTGACTGCAACACAGCTAGGTTTTAGAAAGATGTCTCTGGAGATGGGGGAGGGTGAAATGGAAGGAGGTAAGGATTAAAGAGAAGCATGGGATTGGGAGCAGCTGATGTGACAGTGACCAAGCGTCTGCACTGTGGCCGAGGCAGGTGGATGCATCCGTGACTGAAAGGAACCTTGGCGGCTGAATGGAGCCAGGGCAGGGTTAGGTGGATCCCAAGTTTCATGCTTGAAAAGAAACTGAGTAGATTAATCGGGATCCAGGTCATAGAAGGAGCATCCCAACACCAGCAAAGCCCCGGCAGCTCACCTGGAGACTTCTGCTCCGCCAACGCTCCATTCTTCCCAAACAGCTGAGCAGAGGGTCGGAAGTCACTGCTGCTCCAAGACCTGTCAAACACAGGTCTTAGCGCCGCACCTCCCAAGGCCAAACTCCAATAAAAGGACTTTGGGCATAAGAAGCAGGGTCCTGCATAAGCCTCCACACCCTCTCCTGATGGAGGGTTTCCCTTCCTCCTTCCAGACTCAGGTTCCAAGCCAGGAAGCCCTCCACTGGACCTTTTTATTTGCTAATTGTTAAAGCACACTTACGGTTAGAATCAACACGCAAGGAATGCTGCGGGGGTGACTCCTAAGCTCTGGGCAAGGTGAGGCAGGAGCAAGAGAAAGAGCAGGCGGCAGGGTGGAGGGAGGCTTGTTTATCAGCAAAAGGAAGCAACTTACATGCTGCAGTTTCTTTCCAACAGGATCTCCTGCAAAGCCAACGAGCCACAGTTAAAGGAACGCCGAGACCATCCACCATCGCAATTCTGACTAGGTACTGCGGCAGGCAGAATCATCCCCTCTCCGCTCCCCGCACAAAGTGGTCCATATCCTGATCCCTGGAACCTACTAAGGGTTCTGGCCACCAATTCTACTGTGAGCAAAGGGAGGGGGCAGTTTTTCTACATCACCAAGCAATGCTCCAGACACCAGCTGGTTGTCCTACAATTCTGACACTATCTACCCAGAGACAGCATCAGATTCCACAGGGTAAGGGCTCAGTCCCGCAGGACTCTCCCCAGCCCACCCCAACTTCAGACACCAGTTGCCTGCAGGTCCAGGTTGTCATTTGTGTTTCTGACTGACCTGTCATAGACTGGAAGTTCCCAGAGCCCCTCCTTCGGTGTGCCATCAGTTTGCTAGAGTGGCTCACACCTCAGGAGACATATTTTCCCTACTAGATCGCCATTTAGTTAAAAGGGATATAACTCAGGAACAGCCAGATGGAAGAGACACACAGGGCAAAGCATAAGGAAAGAGTGCGGGGCTTCCATGCTCCCCAAGTCTCTATCGTGTTCACCAACCCGGAAGCTCTCAGAATCTGTGCTTTTGGGGTTTTATGGAGGCTTCATTGCAGAGGCATGCTTGATTAAATCATTGGCCATCAGCGACTGGCTCAACCTCCAGCCCTTCTTCCCTCCCCAGAGGTGGGGGTGTGGGGGACGGAACTGAAAGCTCCTCTAATCGGCCAGCCCCCATCCTTAGGTTACCCAGGGGCTTTCCAAAAGCCAACTTATTAACATAACAAAAGACGCCCTTACTTCTCTTGGCACTTGAAATTTCAACGGTTTCAGGAGCTCTGTGCCAGACACCAAAGACCAAATGTATTATTTCTTATTATAAATCACAATATCACACCTACGAATATGTTTGGTTACATGGCAAGGGGGAATTAAGGCTGCTGATCAGCTGACTTTAACATAGAGATTATCCGTATGGGCCTAATGTCACCACAGGAGTCCTTTAAAGTGGAAGAGGGAGGCATAGAAGAGAGTCAGGTAAAGAGATGTGCCAACAGAGGCAAGATTAAAGCAATGCAACACGAGAACCGGGCCACCATTGGTTGCTGGCTTTGAAAGACGAGGAAGGGGACCAGAGAACACAGGCGGCCTCCAGAAGCTGGAAAAGGCAAGAAAACAATTCTCTCGCAAGCCTCCAGAAAGAACACAGCCCTGCTAACACCTTGATTTTAGCCCAGTGAGGCATGTGTCAGGCTTCTGACCTCCAGAATTGCAGGCTGTGTTGTTTAAGCCACTAAACAAGTGGTGATGTGTTACAGCAGCAAAGAGAAAACTAACACAGGTGCCACGAGTAACTTTAAAACCTGGCTGCCTAGGGACAGAACGGGGCCTCTGGAATTAGGCAGATGCAGCTGAGTCCGGCCCAGGGACTCTGAGCTTTTTACTTGTCAAAGACTTTGAGCATGTTTTACCTGTTAAATGGGAATCAAAAAGCCCAAGCCATAGATCACGAGAGTGACTTGCGATACAACACCTACAGCACCTGCCACGAATTAAGAGCTTGATAAATGACAACCACTGTTTTCATTTTTATAGATTTCAGGAATGCTTTCCTATGATCCTGCAGGGTATTACTGTCCCACTTTACAGATGAGAAAGTCAAAGCTCAAAGGCATCAGATGATTTGTTAGTTACAAAAGATACTAAGGTAATTCAGGTCTGTGACTCCAAAGCCTTGGTTCTTTTCCTACCAATAAGGAGGCTGTCAAAGTCATTTCAAAGAGGTTTTTTTTTCTTTACTGTAGGAGAAACACAAATTAAAATGTTAAAATTTAAAAGTAGTAACTCTTTCCTCTAAATTGTTCCCAGCTGTAGGCAGAAACAGCTTTAGCTGCAACTAAATTTAACTAGAACTCGAAGTGGTTAAGATAATTAAAAGACTGAGGTATTATGAATAAAAACAAAGATTTACAGGCATAATCAGGCTATGGGTGTTATTTCCCAATTTCCTGGTAATCCCTGGAAAAGTCTATGAGCTTCTGGAAGACGGCAGGCACCCACACATCCCAAGCAAAGGCCCAGCACAAATTTTTCAAAGATGCCATTAAGGGCCTACCACGTGCTACGCTGAACATCTAATGCTCATTTAATCCTCGTAGAAACTCTTCACAACTAGGCATTATTACCCCGTTGTACAAATGAAATCCTGGAGGCTCAGAGACTATAACATGGTATTTTGTCCAAGACCACTTAATTTATGCTTATAAATGGAAAAGTCTGTTTTTTCATTTCAGACCATATGACACCAAAGCCAAGAGCTTCCACTATTGCCTGGTCTGGAAAAGTATCTTATTTGTGTTTTTAAAAAGACAAAGAATATATAAAGAACTCTTACAACTCATCAATAATAAAAAGACAAGTAAACCCATTAAAAAGTGGACAAACCACCTGATAGACTTTTCTCCAAAAATGAACAAATGTCCAATAAGTACATGAAAAGATGCTCAACATCTTTAGTTATTAGGGAAATTAAACTCAAAGCCACATTATTGCTAGTGGGAATGTAAAGTGGTACAGTGTGGCAGTTTCTCAAAAAGTTAAACAGATAATTTCCTATGACTCAGCAGTTCCACTCCTGGGTATCTACTCAACTAAACTAAAACTGATAGTCACACAAAGACTTGTTCACAAATGTTCACAGCAACATTGTTCAGAATATCCAAAAGAGAAACATCCAAACCACCACCAACTGATGGATGAGTGGATTAAATTAAATGCTGTGAATGGAATACTATCTGGCAATATAAAAGGACTTAAGTATTGATAAATGCCACAACATGGACGAATTTCAAAAACACGACACTAACAGAAAAAGCCAGACACATAATATATGTTTCTACTTACATGAAAAGTCCAGAACAGTCAAATCTGTACTGACAAAATAGATGAGTGGCTGCCTAGGGTTGGGAAGCAGGGAAGGGGAATGAGAAGTAACTGCTAACAAAGTTTCCTTTTGGCTCCCCATACGTTCCAAACATGGAAATATTCTAAAATTAGATTGTGGTGATGGCTGTACTTTAAGTATACTAAATATCCTTGAATTGTATACTTAAAACTCATGAATTTTATGGTATGCAAATTTTATCTCAATAAAGGGCTTTTTTTTTTTTAAGTCAAGATACATTTTCAAGAATGGCTGGTGTAAGCATTTCTTTTGCTATTCCACCTCAAAAAACAACGCTCACACAAAGCCAATGAGTGACCAGGATCGTTCAGTCCCCACGGCTTGTACTGGATTTGGAGCATATTGTGTGAGCCTCAACAGCACGTTTAGATTTTTAAGCTAAAAAGTGTCTTTAATTGCTTCGAAAAGGAGGAAGATGGCACGGGCGTCTTTTAACGTAGTGCCCCACGGTTCTGCACAAAATGCTCCCACCTGCAGAGATTCAGTCTCTGCTGTCCACTCCCACCCACCATCTCCACTGAAACATTCTGCAGACTCACCAGGCAAGAACAAGCGACAAGTTCTGGGGGTAGCAGCGCGCCCCGCCACCCATGAGTGGAGATGAGGGGTGCAGTTTCCACTAACGCCTCCCAACGCCCAGGTCCCCGCCACTGCCCGCCCTGCAGCCCAAGGCCTGTAACCAAGAAGCCGTACCTCTCCCCGCGCCAGGCGCGTCCTACCTGCAGTCAGACGCCGAGCCTTCGCGCCTTCTCCCTACGTGCCCCGCCTCCTCCGAGATCCGCGGGGCGCGGGGCGGAGCCGCTCCTCCGCAGCCAATCCCCGGGCGGCTGCGGCCCGGGCCGGCGGGAACAGCTGGGTGCTCACTGCGCGACAACGGCGGTGCTTCGGCCGACCATAGCTGCACGGGCTACGGCGCGAGCGCCCGCTTTTAGTAGGCACTCCGCCAAACACACACACACACACAGAGCCCCAAAAAATACGCTTGCAGAGTGAGTGGAGCGAGTGACCGGGGCGTGCGCCTGGCTCCTTTTGGAGCGGAGGAGCTTCCTTCCTGGCTCAGGAGGTGCACGTGGCGCACTCGGGCTGCGTTTGAAGGCAGCGCCCGGCCGATAACCGCTCCAGAAAGATGGGGAGCTGCTTGTGCAAAAAGTGGGGGGCTCTTAGCACGCGGGCGCAACTAGTTAGTACGTAGAGCTGCTGCTCCTTTCCCCTGAACATGTACCCCAGGACTCTCCAATGCAGAAGCGTTGACCCTGGCGCCCCCGGATCTGGGCGGGAGGTAGCGGGCGGGGAGGCGCCAGCCTGGGAGGGGAGGCGCTCGCGGAGGGGGTGGGCCGCTGGCGGCCCACCGTCCGTCGCAGCGCTAGGGACACTCCCGCCGCCTCCGCTCCGTCCCCTCTGGTCCCCGGGAGTGTGGGCAGGTCTGTCCCGTGGCTTCCGTGGGCCCGGCCTCTCCCACTTCGGGAGGAAAAAGCAGGGGAAGCCCCCGGCGCCCGCCGCCTCCGGAGAGCCGCGGAGCCCCCGGCGGTGCAGGCGCTGAAGACGAGCCCGGGCGGGGCCCCAGTGCGTCGTGCCTGTCGCCGTCCGTGTCCGGAGCGGCGGCCCGCGCCCGCCCGCTCGGCGCCCCGAGCCCCCCACCCAGGGCCGTAGGGGCCCCACCCTGTGGGGCGTGGGCGACGGCCGGCCCAGGACCCGCGGAGCAGCCGTCGCGGGGCCTCGCCGCGGCCTCCAGCGCCCCAGCCCCGGGGAATGCAGTGGCCCCCGGCCCCTGGCGCCTCTCCGTGTCTAGGCTGGGCCTCCTCGCTCGCCTGCTCCGCGGCCACGACGCTCCTGAGCCGCACCGGCCGGGCCCCCCTCATGGCGGCCAAGTGGTTCAAGGAGTTCCCCCTGAACCTGAAGACCGTGTCGGAGCGGGCCAAGCCCGGCGGCGGGGGCGGAGGGAAACTGCGCAAGAACTCGGAGGCGGGCGGCGCGGGGCCTGGCTCGGGCAAGGGCCGCAAGAACTCGGCGGCCGAGCTGGGGAGCGGCCGGGCCGGTGTCGGCCCCCCCAAGGACAGCAGGTTGTCCCGGGACAGCCTGCAGGGTCTGATTCAGGCCGCCGCGGGCAAGGGCCGCAAGAACTCCCGGGCCACCGAGGACGAGCCCCACCGGGGCGCCGCCAAGAGCTCAGGCTGCAGCACCTACATCAACAGGCTCATCAAGGTGGACACGCAGGAGAAGAACGGGAAGAGCGGCTACCCCAGCAGCAGCAGCAGCGGCAGCTCCAGCAGCTCTTCCTCCGCGTCCTCTTCCCCTTCCTCCCTGGGCCCCGAACTGGACAAGGGCAGGATTAGCAAGCAGCAGGACACGGTAAGAATGCGACGTCCCTGGACCACCTCCCCCTGCTGAGGCAGGGCAGTGGGAAGGGAGCGTCGTGAACCTGCTAAACTCCAGGGAACTTTATACCTCAGAGAAGGTGAGAGTGTATTTGCCCGCTCTAACATTTGATGACTTTTAAGTGACCATTTAAAATCATTAGGTTTTCAAGATTAAACTTGAAAAATCCTCATTCTAACGATGGTGCACTTGGCAGAAAGGTACTTTCCATGAAATTTTATTATCAATTTAGATTGAGTAATTGAATGAGACACGGGGTGCTTTGTTAAATTTGACCCCCTTATGGATGTGGTTTGCTTTAATTTAGAAACCCAGGGAAATTGCAAAGCTAGGCTTATGTGTAACTTTTCTCCTTCTTAAGCATAAGGAATGATACCTGTGAGTTGTATGAAAAGTCTGGGTTCCAAAGCTCCAGGGAATGGGTTGGCCACCTCCCCACTTCTCGCTAATTTGGAAGCTCCATCATTCTTTGCAGTGCCACCCAGTAAAGGGTTTCTCAGCACTTTACCAGCACCCCAAGATTACAGCCCTTTCATTCATCCCATGAACAGTTGCTGTGCAGTAGCCATATAGGATAAGGGACACAGGGCTCTCAGGGCTGTGGAGGATACAGAATAGGACAAGGAAGTGCCCTGAAGGAAATTACAGATCAGGGGAGAAGGTGCTTCCTGCTTCTCACACACCGGAGGTGTTCTGGGTGCTGTCCAGTGTGAGACAGTTAAGAGGAGTGAACGGGCCCACTCCATTCTTACAAAGATGAGTTGAGGTTTTGTTTGTTTTTAATTCCACTCTTCTGGGTGAAAAGAGAGAAGAGCTCAAACTGAGCATTCAGACTCCAGCCCAGGTGATCACACCCCTGTTGTGAGAAGTTTGATTTTCCCTTGTCCCGGCTTCAAACATGCTGCCCACCTGGATGCAGTCAGGAGCCAGTAGCACATGCCCT
Source organism: Vicugna pacos (assembly GCF_048564905.1). Classification (NCBI taxonomy): domain Eukaryota; kingdom Metazoa; phylum Chordata; class Mammalia; order Artiodactyla; family Camelidae; genus Vicugna; species Vicugna pacos. The sequence continues at coordinate 25,982,625 of NC_133007.1, forward strand.
ATGTGTCTACATTGAACACTTTGGTTCATTCCCCCATTTATTCTTCCCACAGATGTTTGCAGCTTGCCTACCCCATGCCAGGCACTGGGTAGGGGGAAGCCGTGGAAAGATGGCCAGATTGTCTAGATATTAGTCAGTGGTCTCTCTGTTTGACTAGATCGTAAGCATCTTGCAGCAGAGCACGAGTGTCATGCTTCGTCTTCCTCGCTGTACCCTGGGGGTGCAGTATACATGCACGGCAAGAAGACTGGAGTGAGGGGTGATCACAGCCCTCTGCAGTGATTGCCGCGTTATCTTCATGGTCCTCGCTTCTGGATGTCTGAGGTTTCTCAGACCATCTACTCCCAGGCAGAGGATTCTCATCCAGGCTGTCCCCTCCTCCTCACTTCTCCCTGTTTATCTGAATTTTTTTGCCAGCTCCATGAACTCTTTGGAGAATGTAATCAGATTATAGCAAGACCTGGGGCTTCCTCCCTTCATTGTATTCACCTTTGGGGTTTTTTTTTTAATTGAAGTATAATTGATTTACTATGTTGTGTTAGTTTCTGGTGTACAGCAGTGATTCAGTTATACATACATATATTCTTTTTTCAGATTCTTTTCCATTATATTTTATTACAAGACATCAAATATAGTTCCCTGTTCTGCACAGTAGGATCTTGTTTATCTGTTTTATATAGAGTCGTGTATATCTGCTAATCCCTAACTCCCTTCTCCCCTACCTGCTTTCCCCTTTGGTAACCTTAAGTTTGTTTTCTCTTATTTTTTTTTACCTTTGGTTTTTATTCCTTTCTTTAACCAGAATAAGTAGTTTATACTATCTCACCTGTTTATTTGTGGAGCCATACTGGTAATGGGGAAAGTGCTGTGCTTTTTAAAAATGAATATTTCTTTTTGGAAGAGGGTATAGCTCAATGGCAGAGCACATGCTTAGCATGCACAAGGTCCCAGGTTCAATCCC